>NC_088388.1:40940000-42190000 GCF_037993035.2 Macaca fascicularis | reverse complement strand
TGTCACTTGTAGAGTTTTAGAGAATTCTAGCAGTGACACTCCGCAAGCTATCTACACACTCTGATCTTATTGTTCCTTAAATATGTGTTGGGCTAAATCAGTACCTGTTATGGGAGTATCTGTTGCATTAGGAGCAATTGAGGAAGTTTATTCTTTTTACCATAGATCACCACAACTGCTTGTAGGACTTTACAATGTAATTTCTATTCTTTTTCAGAACAGTGAAGAAAGGGGTAAACAAACTGAAGGGAATTTGTCATTTTCAGTGAACAGTCAGAGATGATGATTCTGAAATTTTAGTGGACCTCCTGCAAGTACTTGTTTTATGTTTAGATGGTGTAAGTGACACAAATATTAGATGGTATAACAGTGTATCTGCCCAAACATTTGTACTCTGCAGTGTAGTAACAGATTTTGATTTCATGGTTATTATTGCTGTTCTTTAAAATGTCTTAACTTTTACAAGAGTCTTGGTAAAAAAAAAAAAAAAAAAAAAAAAAAAAAAAAAAAAAAAAAAAAAAAAATCTCCAGGGGAAAACTTCTGATGTCTTCTTTGCAGCCAGTAGTTTGACTGCTGTATTGCGTTCACTCAATGACGTGATGAAAAACATGAAAGTTTATGAGGAGTTTTGATTTGAGGAAGCCATGAATTTAGCAGCCAGACTTGATATTCAGATGAATCTCCCTGGGAAATTCTGCAGAGCTCAGCAAGGTAACTGGGAATCTCAACTAACCTCTAAGTTACTGCAAAGAAACCTTAAGTGTTCCAACAGTGGAGCACATTATTCAGGTACTTAACAATATATTCCCAGAACAGCATCTCAGAGCTCTTAAATACTTAGCTCTGGGATCCTCAGTCATGAGATAACTCAAATTTCATACATCAAAGGAACACAATGCTGACCTGTACAGAAGTAACTTACCTAGTCACGTCAAGCTCTCAGCCAAGCTTCATTGTTGGAGCATCAAATGGAAACACATAAGGGAAGATGTAAAGCTTCCATTCACCATTTACGAAGTCTTCAATCTGCCTGACATCAAGTTTTTTCCTAGTATGTATGCATTGCTGCATGACCTGTGTATTTTTCCTGTGATGAAGGTTGAGAACGAGTGGTATGAAAGTATACTTGAGGAACACTTTGACCGACCAAATTTAAAGGTAACCATGCTTTGCGTAACATAAATTTTGATATGAAACATGATCTGAATGTAATGGTGGACACACACATTAAACTCCATACAACTATGTCAGAACTTCCTACAGATAATTCAAAAACCATTGAAAATACCTAGGGAACTCTTAAAAATAGGCTTTCTCACATTTGATATTTGGGAAAAAATCCTTAAGGTGTATGTAGGCCACTTAATCACTAAATATCTTTGCCTGTAGGCCTCCATTGACTATATTAGCCATTGATAATCTACCCATTTAAATGATCCCTATTTAAACTCTCATGCTTTGAAGACCTATCTGTTCTTCCAGAAAAGAACATTGAAAGTGCCATGTTTGAGTTCTGTGTGATCTCTTCTAGTAGCACTCTGGAATTGTTTTAGTGAAGTGATTTTAGACATCATACTTTTTGTCACAGTAGATCTCTAGTTCTTGGGGGTTGACTTATCAATTCTTTGAAGAAATATATTTTGAGGAAGTGTGGGAGAAAGGAATCCATTTTATAAAATGTTACAGTGAAGCTGATTGATCTTTGATTAATAAGAGATTTTAGTATGTTGTTAAACATCCGTACTGGACAGTTAAATTACCAGAGATAGAAGCTTGTGAGCTTGCCAAAAAAGGACTTCACTGTAGATTTTATCTCTCTCAAATGAACTTAAAGGAATGAATTACAGTTAAAATTAGAATGGAAGAGCCTGCCATTGTTGTTCAACATCTGATTGTTGCTGTTTACATTCTTTTGTGGAGCCTACATCTTCCTAAGCTTTGTAGCAGGTATATGTTGAAGTCTTCTGTTTCATGGTTAAGGCAGAATCAGAGGCTGGGGTACTGACAACTGACTTGTCTGTTTTTTTCTCTATTTTTCCATAACTATATCTACTGCCTCATCTTTATAAGCAAAACCTGGGAAACTTACAAAAGCAAGTGCTTTGTTGTTCATCTAGAAATAATATAGAAAATTTTGTTGTTACTTTTGGTGAAGAAAATCAATTTGCATAGGTTATTTCAATTTAAATGTGAATTTTATTTTTTAAAAAATCAACTGTTTAGGCAGGCAACAATAAACATTTAGAGATGGCATTTGAGTTGACACTTGTCTACTATATTAACATAATATTTGGACAAAAAGAAACATAAGGAAACATTATCTATAATATGTGCTTATTATTTTACAGTGGTCTGTGGGGGAAACAGGAATCTGCCAAACACAAATTCAAAATGACAATATGATAGGAGAACAAAGATAGCAGTACTTACCAAGACATGCAAATGTATTTTTGTCAGATCTTCCATAGCCACAGGGTTCACTTTGCTGTACATGATAAATCACAGATTCTCAGATCTGAAGGCCACCTCCTCTGCCCTCAACCTGGTACATGAGTCTCCTCTCGCTCTCCCTTAAAAGTGAATATTCAGGTACTACACTGGGATCTGCACAACCTTGGGAAGTTGCAGCTTCTTAAAGCAGCCCACTTTCATTAGGGGGCAGCTTAAATTATGATTTAAAACAAAAACAAAAACAGCTGGGTGCAGTGGCTCACAGCTTTAATTTCAGTACTTTGAGAGGTGGAGGCAAGAGGATCCCTTGAGCTCAAGGGTTTGAAACCAGCCTGGGCAGCATAGCAAGACCTCATCTATACTAAAAAAAGAAAAGAAAAAGAAAAGGAAAAAAAAATTAGCTGGGCATGGTGATGTGCGCCTCTAGGGTCACCTAGGTGGGAGGCTGAGGCAGGAAGATCACCTGAGCCCAGGAGGTACAGGCTGCAGTGCGATATGATGGCACAACTGTACTCCAGCCTAGGTGAGAGACTGAAACCCTGTATCAAAAAATAAAACAAAAATAAAAATGAATATTTAAAAAATCCTTTGACTTCCTACTCCTTAGGCATAGGCCATCCAAATATTTGGACACAGGTGGTTTGTTTCCTTATTTATTTTATGTTTCACTCAACCCAAATTCTTCTCCGTTTTTTGCAACTTAATTTATTTACTCACCTTTAAATGGAAAGTTTTATCATAGATTTTATATTTAGTTATTTGCAGGGTATTTTTTTGCAGTGGAATTAGTTATATAAAACAAAATACCAGCATTATATCCTCATAAATAAACTACAGACCAAGGATACGTTGTGATTAGAGACAGAGTGAAAAGTTGAGAGCCCAACTACTTGGCTTCCCTTTCAGTCTTCTTAGAAATCCTCCAGTATACCTCAGGAAAAGTCAAGGGCTTCATGATATAATAGTAAAAAATATCAAAGCATTGAACTATGAAATTTCCATCTAGTTTAAAATATTTATGTATTTTATTAAGGTGAATTAGCTTCTTAGGCAGTCTTGATAGGTGACTCTGACTATTCAGCACCTGGGGCACTTTTCTGGATAAACTCCAATGTGTCACACTGGAGGATCTATCTTAAAATGCCCCATTTAAAAAATAGTCAACTTCAAAATTAAATTTATGATATGCAAAAATGGTTGCTTTGCTGTCTTTTAGTAGAAAAATAAGTCAATGAGAAATGGTTTACTCAAACATAATTCAAACAAACAATGAAGATTTGACTATATAAATCATTATGAATAAAAATATAACATCACTTTCCTATTTATAAAACTCTTTGTTCTTAGATATCTGAAAAATTCTAAAAACCAGCAGCACAGAAGAAGCAGTTCACATGCTTTTTCTATCTTCCATTGTCCTTAACTGATGCAAAACAGAGACTATCTAGATCTTCTGGCCTATATTTCAGAAGGAAAGTATAGAGTGGGTGACCACCTTGATTTGTTTTCATAGTATAATGTCTTACACATATAGAAATGATTTTAAAAATGATTTATTTGGCTGTAAAGCACTCCTAATTCTGCTCATTATAATTACAAAGGATATAGTTGTACCTATTGGAGTGGCAATTTTAGTTTTAATATTCTTTAGAAATGTTCACTATAAAAATTATGTGACATTTTCGAAACACGGAAAAAAATTTGTCCTAAGAAACTTTTAAAGGGATGGAGTGAAACTTATTTCATTATTTTAACTAATAAACTTCAATCTCAAGCAATGGTAAAATATCCAATTCAGGTCCAGGCATGGTGGCTCATGCCTGTAATCCCAGCACTTTGGGATGCCCAGGTGAGCAGATCACCTCAGGTCAGGAGTTCCAGACCAGCCTGACCAATGTGGTGAAACCCCATCTCTAATAAAAATACAAAAAGAGTCCTTGGGTGTAGTGGTGGGTGCCTATAATCCCAGCTACTACAGAGGCTAAGGCATAAGAATCGCTTGAACCTGGCAGGCAGGAGGGTTCAGTGCGCTGAGATTATGCCACTACATTCCAGCCTAGGAAGCAGAGCAAGACTCTGCCTTAAATAAATAAATAAAATAAAAATAAAAATAAAAATAAAAATAACAGGGCGAGATGGCAGAATAGGAATAGCTCCGGTCTGCAGCTCCCAGGAAGACCAGTGCAGAAGGCAGGTGATTTCTGCATTTCCAACAGAGATACTGGTTCATCTCACTGGGACTGGTTAGACAGTGGGTGTAGCCCATGGAGGTCAAGCAGGAGCAGGGCAGGACGTTGCCTTACCCAGGAAGCCCAGGGGATTGGGAAACTCCCTCCCCTTGCCAAGGGAAGTCTTGAGGAACTGTACAGTAAGGAACAATGCACTGTGGCCCAGATATTATGTTTTTCCCACTCTATTCGCAACCTACAGACCAAGTAATTCCCTAGGGTGCCTATACCACAAGCCCCCTGGGTTTCAAGCACAAAACTGGGCAGTCATTTGGGCAGATTCTGAGTTAGCTGCAGGAGTTTTTTTTCATACCCCAGTGGTGCCTGGAACTGCAGTGAGACAGAACCATTCACTCCCCTGGAAAGGCAACTAAAACTAGGGAGCCAAGTGATCTTGCTCAGCAGATCCCACGCCCATGGAGCCCAGCAAGCTAAGATCCACTGGCTTGAAGTTCTCCCTGTCATCACAGCAGTCTGAAGTTGACCTGGGACATTCAAGCTTGATGAGGGGAGAGGCATCTGCCATTACTGAGGCTTGAGTAGTCAGTTTTCCCCTCACAGTGTAAACAAAGCTGCCAGAAAGTTCAGACTGGGCAGATCCCACTGCAATGCCACAAAGCCACTGTAACTAGACCACCTCTCCAGATTTCTCCTCTCTGGGCAGGGCATCTCTGAAAGAAAGGCAGCAGCCCCAGTCAGGGGTTTATAGATAAAACTCCCATCTCCCTGGGAAGAGCACTTGGGGAAAGGGGTAACTGTGGTTACAGCTTCAGTAGACTTAAATGTTCTTGCCTGTTGGCTCTGAAGAGAACAGTGGATCTCCCAGCACAGCATTCGAGCTCTTTTCAGGGACAGACTTCCTCCTCAAGTGGGTCCCTGACACCCATGCCTCTGAACAGGAAGATATCTCCCAGCAAGGTTTGACAGACACCTCATACAGGAGAGCTCCAGCTGGCATCTGGCAAAGCTCCAGTTGGCATCTGGTGGGTGCCCGCCGGGATGAAGGTTCCAGAGGAAGGAGCAGGCAGCAACCGTTGCTGTTCTGCAGCCTCCACTGGTGATATCCAGGCAAACAGTCTGGAGTGGAGCCCCAGCAAACTCCAGCAGACCTGCAGAAGAGGGGCCTGACTGTTAGAAGGAAAATTAACAAACAGAAAGCAATAGCATCAATATCAACAAAAAGGACAACCACGCAAAAACTCCATTTGAGGGGTCACCAACAGCAAAGACTAAAGGTAGATAAATCCACGAAGATGTGGAAACAACAGCACAAAAAAGCTGAAAATTCAAAAGACCGGAATGCTTCTTCTCCTCCAAAGGATCACAACTACTCACCATCAAGGGAACAAAACTGGACACAGAATGAGTTTGATGAATTGACAGCAGTAGGCTTCAGAAGGTGGGTAATAACAAACTCCACTGAGCTAAAGGAGAATGTTCTAACCCAATGCAACGAAGCTAAGAACCTTGATAAAAGGTTAGAGGAATTGCTAACTAGAACAACCAGTACAGAGAAGAACATAAATGACCTGATGAAACTGAAAAACGGCATGAGAACTTTGTGAAGCGTATAAAAGTATTGATAGCCAAATCAATCAAGCAGAAGAAAGGCTATCAGAGATTGAAAATCAACTTAATAAAATAAAGGGTGAAGACAAGATTAGAGAAAAAAGAGTGAAAAGGAACAAACAAAGCCTCTAAGAAATATGGGACTATGTGAAAAGACCAAACCTATGTTTGATTGTTGTACCTAAAAGTGATGGGGAAAATAGAATCAAGTTGGAAAACACACTTCAGGATATTATCCAGAACTTCCCCAACCTAGCAAGACATTCCAACATTCAAATTCAGGAAATACAGGGAACACCACAAAGATACTCCTCTAGAAGCACAACCCCAAGAGACGTAATTGTCAGATTTACCAAGGTTGAAATGAAAGAAAACAATGTTAAGGGCAGTCAGAGCGAAAGTCGGGTAACCCACAAAGGGAAGCCCATCAGACTAATAGCAGATCTCTCTGCAGAAACCCTACAAACCAAAAGAGAGTGGGGGCCTATACTCAACAATTTTTAAAGAAAAGAATTTTCAACCCAGAATTTCATATCTAGCCAACCTAAGCTTCATAAGTGAAGGAGAAATGAAATCCTTTCTAAACAAGCAAATGCTGAGGGATTTTTGTCACCACCAGGCCTGCCTTACAAGAGCTCCTGAAGGAAGCACTAAATATGGAAAGGAAAAACTGATACCAGTCACTGCAAAAACATGCCAAAATTTAAAGACCATCAACACTATGAAGAACCTACATCAACTATTAAGCAAAATAACCAGCTATCATCATAATGACAGGATCAAATTCACACATAACAATATTAACCTTAAATGTAAATGTGCTAAATGCCCCAATTAAAAGGCACAGACTGGCAAATTGGATAAATAGTCAAGGCCCATTGGTGTGCTGTATTCAGGAGACCCATCTCACGTGCAAAGACATACATAGACTCAAAATAAAGGGAATCTTCCCTAACTCATTTTATGAGGCTAGCATCATCCTGATACCCAAGCCTGGCAGAGACATAACAAAAAAAGAAAATTTCGGGCCAATATCCCTGACAAACATCAATGTGAAAATCCTCAATAAAATACTGGCAGACTGAATCCAGCGGGATATTAAAAAGCTTATCTACCACTATCGAGTCAACTTCAACCCTGGGATGCAAGGCTGGTTCAACATATGCAAATCAATAAACATAATCCATCACATAAACAGAACCAATGACAAAAGCCACATGATTATCTCAACAGATGCAGAAAAGGCCTTCAATAAAATTCAACACCCCTTTATGCTAAAAACACTCAATAAACTAGGTATTGATGGAACACATCTCAAAATCATAAGAGCTATTTATGACAAACCCACAGCCAATATCATACTGAATAAGCAAAAGCTGGTAGCATTCCCTTTGAAAATCAGCACAAGACAAGTATGCTATCTCTTACCACTCATATTCAACATAATATTGGAAGTTCTTGCTAGGGGAATCAGGCAAGAGAAAGAAATAAAGGGTATTCACATAGGAAGAGAGGAAGTAAAATTATCTCTGTTTGCAGATGACATGATTTTATATTTAGAAAATACCATAGTCTCAGCCCCAAAACTCCTTAAGCTGATGAGCAACTTCAACAAAGTCTCAGGATACAAAATCAATGTGCGATAATCACAAGCATTAGTATGCACCAATAATAGACAACAAGAGAGCCAAATCTCCCATTCAAATCATAAGCTAACTCCCATTCAAAATTGCTACAAAGAGAATAAAATAGCTGGGAATATAACTGACAAGGGATGTGAAGGACCACTTCAAGCAGAACTACAAACCATTGCTCAAGGAAATAAGAGAGGACACAAAGAAATGGAAAAACATTCCGTGCTCATGGATACAAAGATTCAATGTCATGAAAATGGCCATACTGGCCAAAATAATTTATATATTCAATGCTATTCCCATCAAGATACCATTGACTTTCTTCACAGAATTAGAAAAAAAAACTACATTAAATTTCATATGGAACCAAAAAAAGGGCCCGTATAGCCAAGACAATCCTAAGCAAAAAGAAAACAAGCTCGAGGCATCACACTACCTGATTTAAAAGTACACTACAAGACTGCGTTAACCAAAACAGCATGGTACTGTTACCAAAACAGATATATAGACCAATGGAACAGAACAGAGGCCTCATAAATAACACCACACATCTACAACCATCTGATCTTCAGCAAACTTGATACAACAAGCAATGGGTAAAGGATTCCCTATTTAATAAATGTTGTTGGGAAAACTGGCTAACCATATGCAGAAAAGTGAAACTGGACTACTTCCTTATACCTTATACACAAATTAACTCAGGATTTATTAAAGATTTAAACATAAGACATAAAACCATGAAAACCCTAGAAGAAAACCTAGGCAATAACTTCAGGAAATAGGCATGGGCAAAGACTTCATGACTAAAACACCAAAAGCAATTGCAACAAAAGCCAAAGTTGACAGATGGGATCTAATTAAACTAAATACCTTCTGCACAGAACAAAAAAACAAACAAACAAACAACTATCATCCGAGTGAACAGACAACCTATACAATGGTAGAAAATTTTTGCAATCTATCCATCTGACAAAGGGCTAATATTCACAATCTACAAGGAACTTAAATTTACAAGAAAAAACCCCATCAAAAGTGGGCAAAGGATATGAACAGACAATTTTCAAAAGAAGACATTTATGTGGACAACAAACATATGAAAAATGCTCATCATCACTGATCATTAGAGAAATGCAAATCAAAACCACAATGAGATACCATCTCATGCCAGTTGGAATGTTGATCATTAAATGTCAGGAAACAACAGTTGCTGGAGAGGATGTGGAGAAATAGGAATGCTTTTACACTGTTAGTGGAAGTGTAAATTAGTTCAACCATGGTGGAAGACAGTGTGGTGATTCCTCAAGGATCTAGATCCAGAAATACCATTTGACCCAGCAATTCCATTACTGGGTATATACCCAAAAGATTATAAATCATTCTACTATACAGACACATGCACATGTATGTTTGTTGCAACACTATTCACAATAGCAAAGACTTGGAACGAACCCAAATGCCCATCAATATTAGACTGGATTAAGAAAATGTGGCACATACACACCATGGTATAGTCTATGCAGCTATATAAACAGAATGAGTTCATGTCCTTTACTGGGATATGGATGAAGCTGGAAACACCATCATTCTCAGCAAACTAACACAGAAACAGAGAACCAAACACTGCATATTCTCACTCATAAGTGGGAGTTCAACAGAGAATATATGGGCATAGGAAAGGGAACATCACACACCAGGGACTGTTGGAGGGTAGGGGTCAAGGGGAGGGATAGCACTAGGAGAAATACCTAATGTAGATGATGGGTTGATGGGTGCAGCAAACCACCATGGCATGTGTATACCTATGTAACAAACCTGCATGTTCTGAACATGTATCCCAGAACTTAAAGTATGATTTAAAAAAAAAATTCATTGATACAATGCTCATGCTGCATTTTTAATAGTACCAAATTTCATCAACATTTTTATTTGGTTCAAGTTCTTTTTATGTTAGTTTAAGTATTTAATTATTATGCCAAAGAACAAATGTAGAAGTTGAGTGAGTATAAACATATCTATAACCTTCTTTATATATTAAAGAATATATATTCTATTTTTTTCTGCTTGGCTTATATTATTTTCAACATACTCTTTATGAATTCCATTTGTAGATCAACTATTATATTACTATTTAAAGCTATTTATTTTTATTGGAATATAGGAAAGTGAGTTATCTGAATTGAAGCAATAGTGTGTATAAAAGTAGCAGCCCATGGGTAATAGAACATGTCTTAACATCTATCATTAAAGCATTGTGCCACTTGCTGTAAACCAAAAATAAAATTGTAAGCCTCCCAAATAATTAAATGGATCCCTCCTCTTGGCTAAGGGGATTCCAAAGTAAACCTGTAAAACTGGTTCTGGAAGGATTCACTGCATTATAATCTTGTATTTTTGTAATTGAGGCACAACTGACCATCATTAACATCAAAACAGAGACCTTACAAGTGAAAAACTCTTTGTAACAAGACATCAAACTACAGGCTAATTCTCATATACCATCACAAGACAGATAGCAGGTCTGGAAAGAAATTGAAGTATTTACCCCCAAATTGACACATTTTGAAATTGCCCTGCAAAGCTGTCTTGTGAAGAAAATATACATTCTGTAGAGAATTCTCTTCCTTTTCAAGTGTTTTCCTCATCCAGGAGAGATTAACTAATGGTCTAGCACCTTTTTAGATCTGATCAGAGAAATTTACCATATATTCTCTCTGAAGCCTGCTACCTGGAAGCTTCATCTGCATGATGAGAACCTTGGTCTCCACAATCTCTTATCTTAACCCAGATACTCCTTTCTATTGGTTCCAAGTCTTTGGATAATAACTTAACTCTTTCAACCAATTGCCAATCAGCAAGTTGAAACCACCTTCGCAAAAAATATAACTGAGAAAATTATTACAATGAAAGAGATATGACCTAACTGACTCTACCTTGCTTCAGCCTCCAAGCAGTCCTTCTTCCTTTTTGGGCACAGGCTGAACTAACATTGAGACAAACTTAGTTTATAGTTTAACTTTAAAACAAAGCTGATAACAGCCCTTTCCCAAAACAAACCCCTTTTTTGCCTGAGGATTAGACTGTCTTTGCAGAACTAACAAATTAGCCACAAGGTTAGAGATTATGGTTTAGGAATTTTACAGCTGGAGACCACAAGATTCTAAACCTCCCCAGTTGCTCCTAGGGATAATAACATCACTATTGTTTTGACTCCCTGTGATTTTATCTCCAACCTGACCAATCAGCACTCCCCACTCTCCAGACCGCTACCTGCCAAATTATCCCTAAAAAACCCTGATATGGTTTGGATCTGTGTCCTCGCCCAAACCTCGTGTTAAATTGTAATCCCCAATGCTGAAGGTGTGGCCTGGCAGGTGATTGAATCATGGGGGCAGATTTCCCCGTCGGTGCTGTTCTCTTAATGATGAGTAAGTTCTTGTGAGATCTGGTCATTTCACAGTGTGTGGCACCTCCTAGCTCTTCCTCTTGCTCTTGCTCCCAGCATGTGAGATGCTTCAGTGGCCCTTTGCCTTCTGCCTTGATGGTAAGTTCCTTGAGACCTCCCCAAAAGCTGATGTTGCCACGCTTCCTGTTCAGCCTACAGAACTATGATCCAATTAAACCTTTTCTAAAAAAATAAATTACCCATTCTCAGGTATTTCTTTATAGCAATGTGAAAACACACTAATACAACCCTGATCCCTGAATTTTTGTGGTGACTGATTTGAGTAATAATAAAATTCTGGTCTCTCATACAGCTGGCTCTGTGCGAGTTAAACTCTTTCTTTATTGCAATTCGCTGTCTTGATAAATCAGCTCTATGAGGACAGTGGGCAAGGAGAACTTGTTGTGCAGTTGCAAAATCCTGAAATCCACCTATGACCTGGAAGTGGCTCCTGCCCGTTTTGTTGTCCTGCCTTTCCAGACAGAACCAATATATACCTTGCACATACTGATTGATATCTGCCTGAAAATTCTGTCTCCCTAAAATGTATAAAAGCAAGCTATAATGCAATCGCCTTAGGCACATGTTCTCAGGACCTCCTTGGGCTGTGACACACAGGTCATGGTCTTCACGTTGGCCTCGGAATAAATCTCTTCAACATTTTACAGACCTTGCCTCTTTTTCATTGACAAAGCTTTTTGAATATAGTAAAATTTTCTACTTGCCTTGTGTTATTTTGCATAAAACCAATGTGCTGTTTTAAATAAAGAAAGGTTTTTTTTTTTTTCTTTCATTTCTAGATGCTATTTTTCTTTCCTTGCCTATTGACACTACCTAAGACCTCCAGTAGTGAGGGGGAGAAAAAGTCCCACATACTGAGCCTAGAAAGTAATTCTAGAATCTGCTCTGGGAGTTGGGGGGAAGCAGATGAATAATAAAGTTCTGCAACAGAAGTTTTTAGAAATTTCGGAGGTATTAATTAGAACGTTGACTCTAGTCTTTTCAAAGTTTGAGAAATAGCAATGAGGGACAGTCTAGTAAAGAAATTAAAGCACTTTACCCCCCAAAATAGATTTCTTTGATATATTTTGAAACGGCTGCTGCTTGGCCAGTAGGTAGAAATGACCTCACAAAGCTGTCTTAAGTGGGGAAAATTTGTATCTGTAGAGAATCTCCATTAATCCAGCCATGCCCCTTTCCCTTTCTGTTCCTTTTTCCAAATCCAGCAGAAATTGAGAGTATGAAACCTTTAAAAATCTGAAAATAAATATTTTTATCATATGATCTCTCTGAGGAAGGTTTCATCTACATAGCAAGGCCGCCTTTGCTAAAATTGGTATATACGTTTCTGTAACTCATTTGGAAGTTGGGTCTTCATTCTAAAGCTCCTGTGTATGCACCTTAAATAAATTTGTATACCTCTCCTCGTATTACTCAATCTGCCTCATGTCAGTGATTCTTAGTGAACCTTCAGTGTGCCAAGAACCAATGGCCCCCACATTAGCACATTTTACTTTCAAGTTCCAGTGATACTCTTATCCGCAGATAATTTTAATAGTTTAATAGTTGTGATTGCTCAGCATGGCCTTGAGCATTACAAATGAAGGTACTGTTACTCTTTTCTCTAGAACACCTTTCTCAAGGTCATTTTCACACATTGCCTTTAGATTCTACCTAAATAACTTGAGCCTGTCTCTTCTAATACTTGGATTTGGGACTTACGCTTTCCTGGATGTACACCATTCAAGCAATATTACTGTTGCAATTAGAGTAGTTTCATTTCCTCCATCACCTATAGAAGGTTATTATTTTCAAAACTGCCCTGTTAATTGTTTTTATGGAACATGAGTGAATTGAGAAAATCTCCACTCCTAACCCTTTAAAAGTTCTAAAATATAAGACAAAATATTTAACACAAACATATATTAATAAGTTTATATGATGTAAAACAGCTTGCAATCAGTTTGTATACTACTATATCCACATGCCTTCCAATATCAATTTTTTAACATCACACTTGAAAGATTAAAACATTCAAAAAGCACCAGAAAACAAGTCAGAAAAATTGCAATACAATCATTACCTAATGGTATAATGATGTCTCACAACATCAGTAAAAACATTCCTTATGTACATACTATTCACTTGGTTGCCTTTCAGTTTTTATTTGACTAAAATTGTTTACTCTAAATTCCTCAATCTCTCATATATTTATTTCAAAATGTTCTTAAGTTTTTAAGTAAATATCTTCTTTTTCTTTGATGTAGATTTGAGACATTGCCATAGTTCTTCCTTCCTTTTAGCAGCACAATATAACCTGTTCTCTGACCTACTCAGCACAACTTTATTATTTTCTAATCTCACATGTCTTTCTGATAGTGTATTGCAAAACTATTTTTTGTGTCACAAATTCATGTCACACTTGTGATAAATTCATGATACAAAAGTGATCACCAATTGATTCTGAATGTTTTGTAAATAATGCATCGAAATGTAGTTTACCATAAGAAGAATTTCCCTTAGACCCGTGAAAACTTGCCCAGTTTTGAGAAAGCCAGTGCTTCAGAGTGACTTCCTCAACATTTTCTATATCATACTTTGATGCCTGTGACCAACACAGGAATATCATTCTTCACTATGCAGAGCGCCTTAAAGCTAAAGCAGAACCCACATGGACTCAGTCTTTATTTCTGTTTTATGGTATGTTCTGAAAGAAATTTAAGGTTTGGCTTATAAACCTTCCTGAAGAAAAGATCCTATCCTACTTTCAAAGCTATAACAATACCCAGATCCAGCTCAACTACAAATCGGATTGATTTAGTGCCAAACTCCAGTGTTGTTACAAAATAAAAGGCACATATTTTTTAGAAGGTATGTATTTTTAGTTTGAACTCTACTGTTTTCTTGTACCAAGGTCCTTCATAGAATCAAACATTACAAGACAAAGAATAAGCAAATAATATATAATGTTTGAGAGGTAAAATAGTCAATAGAAACAAACTCTTAAGTTACCCCAAATGTTGGAATAATCAGATATAATTATGACAAAGTTTTAAAGAATCTTCAGGAACATTTATAAGGCATGTATGCAAGATAGGAAGAATCACCAGAGAGGGGGAAGCAAAATAAATAAAACCAAGGAAGCTGAAATGTAAAAAAAAAATAGATGTGATATTTGAAATAAAATCATTCGTATATTTATATACAACAGAGAAAAGAATTTGGTAACTTAAAGCTGAGTCAGTAAAACATACACAAACTAAAATACAAAGGCAAATAGAGTGAAAATAGCATTTGAGATCTCTAGGTAAATAACAAAGGTTTTAGCATCCATGTAATTGGAGACTCAGAAGGATAAGAGGGAGCATGGAGTAGGAAAATATTTGCGGAGATACTTGCCAAAATTGATAAAACACACCAACTCACAGATCCGACCAGCTCAGCAAAACCCAACTTAGATAAACAAGTGAAAAAATAAGATACCCAGAAACGCAGTCAACTACTGAGAATAAGAAGGAGGAGGACAACTGGAGGAGGACAAGGAAGAAGAGGAGGAAGAGCGGGGGAAAAATAGGAGAGGAGGAAGAAGAAAGAAAGCAGCCTAAGAATATGGCACATGGAGTACAAGGGAGTAAAGACAGAAATGATGTTAAGGAATGTCGTCTTAAAATGCTAAAAGTAAAATGAAGAAGGATGGAAGAAAATAAAGAAGGAAAGAAAGGAAAGAAGAAAAAGTGGAAGAGACGAAAGAGATAAGTCAATGAGAAATAAAATGCAATATATTATGACTGTAAGTTTCTTCACCAGCATTCAGACAGCAGCTTCTAACTTTTAATTACATGTGTTATCCTAAATCCGCAGGTTACCCAAATGAAACTTCAAACATTCCCTCACAATGAACCTGTTAATGCATTCCCTCACCAACTAACCTGTCAAAACAGGTTATTTTGCAAGGGAGGGCCAGAACTTTTATTAATTGCCTCCATATTTCCAATGACCAGTTGGCTCTCTCTGGCTTCTTGCACCCTACTATCAATAACTTGTCAGAGAGTAAAGTCCACTGAGAATGAGACTGCCCCAGTTTAAGAACTTTACTTGGTGTTAATTTCTCATTTTATATCTGGATTCTGTTTCATTATTTTTAGTTTCTCTGTTATCTGGAGGGAAACATCTTTGGAAAGAAAAGTCATTGATCCCGGCACTGGGAGTTGTCAGGACATGTTCTCCTGGGGGCTAGGATAATCAGAAAAGTGCCATGCTTTCCAACAATTATTTCAAATTCTGAATCGTAGAGGGACCGTCTAACTTAAGTGAGAGATGCAAGCAGCTGAAGTGTATTGGCCCCCATTGACGGCCCTCAGTCGAACCAACCTCGCAGGGCAGCAGTCCTTGACTGAGGTCACTGGAGCTCCAGGACTCACCTGGTGCTGAGCACCAATGCCTGCAGGAGAGGCAGCAGGTAGCTCATGGGCTGAATCTCATGCTTTTGCCTGCAGGGGGCATCCTTCCATCCCTCTCTGGCTCTCCAGCCTCCTCCGGGCCCTGTTGCTTCTCAGTGTCCAGTTAACTAAGGGACGCCTACTGAAGGTTGGGAGTGGGAAGTATTATATGGAGAGGCAAGGTGAGGCAAGGCCAGGCCACACATACACATATGCATACACATATGCATACATATACATGTACATACATATACACATGCATATAGAGACATAACTCCACCCTCTTGCAAAGGTGTATCATGAAGAGAAAATGCATCTGCGAATCCTTCATTTACTGCTTTTAATGGAATTGAAGTAATAAATATGTATGCATAATAGAAATAGTGTATTTTAAACTTCATGACACCTAACCAGTCGAGCAGTAATATTTGCAAACTGGACAGCACTCCCTTAGTTAATGGTAAAAGTGACAAAAATTTAAGTAGGCATAGTCAACTCATATAAACTGCATGTAATTTGGTAAGAGAAAATGAGGAATGAAAGAGTAGTCTGACTTCCAGTTACAAAATAGCATTTCATTTTGTTCTTGCTAGAGTTTTCTAATGATAGCTTTTCAGCTCTGTTAAAAATTAATCATTTAAGATGCATTCTCTACAATGCCATATGATGATTTTCTAATAGGTACATATAAACATACATAGTATATGTCATTCTAACTTGTAAATACCTTTTGTTGGCATGACATGTTCACATTCATGATCTCATGTGCCCATCACAGAAGTTGAGAACACCAAACATTTCTATCGTTTTTTTTTTTTTTTTTTTCCTAGAGGAGGAAGTGGTCACAGAGAGGTTAATTTGCTCAGTCACTTAGTTACTATTAAAATGGAGATGGGCGTTCAAAGTCGGTTTGCATCACTTCAAAACCTATTATGATAAAACTTCCTCTTTTGAAACCAGGGAAAGAGAAAATCTTTGTCCCAACTCAAATTTCATTACTGTCTTCTAGGCATGTCAGTGTAAAGCAAAAAAATCTTCATCATTCTTATGAATTTAGAAAAAAAGTCAAAATAATCTTTGTTTAGACATATTCAAGTGAAGTCAGTCCCATGTATCTATTTATATTTTATATACAAACCTAATTTCAAGTTTAATTTACCTGTTCATTGTCTCTAAGTGGAAAAAAGTTACCTATCTTAGAAGGGATAGATGTATCAGCAAACTATATCTTGAGAAATAAACCTTACAGTTTTGGAAACATATGTAGCATTTAAGAAGTACATCTTGAATTATGTTATGTTTCATCCTCTTATCAGATATCTTTTTTTTTTTTTTTTTTTTTGATACAGAGTCTCACTCTGTTGCCCAGGTTGGAGTTCAGTGGCAGGATCTCGGCTCACTGCAACCTCCGTCTCCCAGGTTCAAGAAATTCTTGTCCCTCACCCTCCCGATTAGCTGGGATTGCCAGTGCCCACAACCACGCCCAGCTAATGTTTGTATTTTTAGTAGAGATGGGGTTTCACTATGTTGGCTAGGCTGGCCTTGAACTCCTGACCTCAGGTGATCCACCCACCTTGACCTCCCAAAGTGCTGGAATTACAGGCATGAGCCACTGCGCCGGGCCCAGATATCTTTTCTTCTTGGGGAATTATTGACCTTAATTTTCCAAAACATCCTCTCTTCTTTGTCACAGGGAAATTCAAATCCAGAAGTTGATTTCATGGGTTTTGGAGGGTCAATATATAATTTTTAAAAATCCAGCAGTGAAAATAGCAGGCACACTTAGCATAGGGCAATTCACACTGAGTTCCAACCACAGTAGTCTTTGATAAGAACAAACAATTTCACTAGACTATCTCTTGTAGGTCAGCTTTTGTTTTCTTCCTGGATTTTCTTTCTTCTCTTCTCTTTTAAACTGGCGTTCCCTGAGGTTCAGTCTTTGATTCTTATTTTTTTTTTTTTTCAAACCAAGGTGAGCTTATTTTCATTTTTATGGTTTTGACCTCTACCATTATAAGATGACTCCCATATGTGTGTCCCTTTCCAAGGATTCTTTTGAATATCTACAAGGCAAACTGGAACACACTGAAGCTCAAGAATATTATATAAGTTGCCTGAGGACATACAGCTAGTAGTAAGTAGCTGAGATAGAGCTTGAACTCAAATCAGCGTTTTCCTTTTTCTCTCTGATCATCTTTCTGTATTTCCTGGAATCCTCAACTTCTAAGACATCTGATTTTTAAACCCAAGAGTCTTTCATCCCTTATTTCTACTTCTTCCCCTTTTCTCATATCACCAAGACCTGTTGATTTTCTCTTATATATATTTGTTTAATCCAACCTCCCAGTCCCACCTCCATTCTTATCAGAACCCTAGTATAATAATTCTTTATCACTGTCTATAAACTTTACTCCTTTTCCCGTTGTGGAGTTTTATTAAATACATGCCCCCACCGTAATTTATGTAAACAAAAATCCTCCTTATTAGTTTAAAGGTCCTGGGCCAAGGACCCTACTTATCTTTACAAGGCATGTCTCTTCTCTTTCTATTATTCTCTTCCATGTTATACTTAAACATATGGATACTTATGCTTTTAAAACATATATTCAGCATAAAACTAGACATAAAGGATTGTAAAGGTGAAGAAATAGAACTTGAGTTACTATAACAGAATTCTGTCATTATATAAAACATATAGGGCTTTTACTATACAGGCATGTTATGCCCTGTGTTATTGTTCTTTAGGATCTAGTCTAACAGATTCCAAATGTGTACTTCCTATCTCCCTCAGCAGGAGTAAGCAGAGTGTAATGTGAGAATACACAGAGTTCAAAAAGCCTCAAAGTCAAAGAAGACCTCTCCAAAGAGGAAGAATTTGATTATATTATCTAATAAGAAAAACATATTTCCATTTAATATTTTATTGGTTACATAATGCTTTTCACATATAAAGTATAATTTAGTCTTCACCACTACTTTTTGTGAAATAGGAATATTTATCTCAATTTTACAGGTAAAAACAAATGAGGCTCATGAATGCTACACAAGTTGTCCAAGGAAATATGCTAATGAGCAGCTGAGACAACTTGAACTCAAATCAACATTTGTTTTTGCTTGTAATGAGAAAATTGGGATCCAGTAAATGGCTCAAGGTAAACAGTGGTAGGAGAAGATTCTATTTCATGTCTTGATTTCCTGTCCAGTCCCCTATAATTCTTCTTCTTTTTTTTTTTCCTGTATATCACATTGTCCCCAGCAATAAATTGGCATCTTACACTTACTTTGTATGCATAATTTAAGATACAGCCCTATCTAATCCAAGTAAACATTTAGAGATCAAAACTAATCTCTTGACAATCTTTAATTAGACTAATATTTATCAAATATGATGTGTGCCAAGTATTGGAGCTGTAACTGCTATGAGTAACCAGACCATACAATCAAGGCATGCTCTAACTTAATCTAAGATTCAAATTTAAATTTTTTCAATGAAAAATTTTGAAGCACTATTTTACCAATTTACTGGTGGTTACATTGCCTATTTTTCACTTTTATTTTTAGTGTATTACTTTGGTTTCATTTAAATGTAGTTTCTTATAGAAAAATCTACATTGTTGAACTTCCACTGAAGAGAATATTGACACAGGCTATTTTATTTCTTCATTGGTTGGGGGCAGTCATGCACTTGCCTCGGGGTTTTCTGTTATTCTTCCATGAAACCCAGAAATAAAAGCATACAAGCAATTGTTGATTGTGCATTTACCCCAAAGGCTCAGATCAAAAAAAACCAAGAGGTTATAATGAGATTGACAAAGCCATCTGTTTCCTTAAATCAGATCTTCCACACTTGCATCTATATATGATACTGAAATAAATAAAACTAAGCCAATAATCACCCATCAAATACTGAATATTTTTCTTGTAAGAAAAATGAGTTAATGTTGTAGACACATGCGCTTTTACATAATGTGTGTATATATAACATAAAACATATAATGACCAAATGTCTACATGTTGATAAAAATATATATGATATATTTTTATATAATTCAGATATTATACATAGATATATAAGCTATGTGATCAAGATATATAAATACATATATACATATATATGTGTCGATTTTTAAAATCATAGATTCTTGATCATATGTAGCAGAGACTTTCCCAACCCAAAGCCAGGTCCAAGGTTGGGCTATTGTGAGAACTGAAAGAAATCATACATGCTAACTCATAATAAAGCAGACCACATCAAATATGCCATTTGACGTTTTTTCAGATCACATTTGAAATTCTACTTCACTCTATTTCTGTTGCTTTCATGAAATTTGAAAGTAATGGAAGCTGTTATCATTTCATTTTATCTCCAGTAGTAGGAACTAGGTGTGAGTTTGTTCCATGACAGACTTTGGTTTCATTCACTTGAAATAGGTCCCAAAGTTTCATTCCCTTGTTTGTATTGCCTTGAAGTTTAGCTGCTGTGCTTTTGAACTGCATTCTAGACTACAAATATTGAGATTTCTATTCTTTCCATTTATTGCCTTGTGGGATTTATCACAGTGATACTTTAACACTTCAACTCCCAAATAAGAAAGTATTTATTGTCACTTTTTTGTCCATTTGATATTCTATTTTTAATTGTAATTCATTATACTCTCTTTCTACGCTGTCTAAGGCAATCATCTTACTCACTAAACAACAACTAGGGTTTATGTTAGATCTCAGTTATTCAATGAAAAAACTATCAGAGGAAAATAGCTAATGCACCTTTGAAAGAAATTGATTACACAGATTTTTTGGTTTTTGTTCTAATAACATACCTTGGCTTGATTAGCACTCTGATACTTTTGAAGGATGGAGGGGAAGTAAAGCTGTTATAATCGATGGAAAAGAAACACACCGAGGCTAAACGACATCCCCAAAGCCACCATGAAATATGATCCAGAAGCTGAAATTCTGACACAGACAAGGAATTCCAATTTACTGCACATTGTAATTCCATAATTTCTCAGTATCAATTTTTAAGTTAAATTTAAGCACCAGGTTTATAATATGAAATGTATTAGTTAATGGGGAGAAAATAAGGATTAATAAGATGTAGCATTTATGCCCTCGTAGGACCCAGAATTTCTTCATATTTTTCTTTATTTGAGCATGGACTGAGCAAAACATAAAAACCTAAAAATAAAACTACATAATTCAGGCTTCTTGCTACTCCTCATTTCCAAACTCTATTTTAAAAAGTTCACAGGGCTTTTTGCGACTTATTTTCAGAAGCTTAAGTTTGATATATGTTTTTTTCCAACAGATTATGGAAGTTTTACTATACACAGAAGAGGGAGTAGCTAAAAAAATTAGGTTCAGATAGTCAATGCTCTTCAATGAAAGACCACCAGAAATACACCTGTAATTGAACAAATTTGAGTTTATTACTTCTGGCATCTAGGAGAAATGTATATCATGGAATACCAAGAGACATCTCAATAAGATTGTTTTATTATGAGGAAAATTGATTATAGGACTGAACTTCTATTAGGTAGTTTTGGAGAGAGTTCAAGAAAGTGGTGCTTTGCTCTGGCTTAGAGCAGTTCAATGAATGAGAATCTTGATGCATTTTACCTGACAGGAAGAAAGAATAGATTTAGGCTAAAGCTATGATTGGTAATTTTGTATTCATCACTCACAATGGGTGGGGGAGGATATGTTTGCAGGGAACTTCTTTTCTGTCAGTGTTCAGACAATATCATGAAGTGGACTTGTTTTTTGCTTTGTTTTATTTTGTCTTTGTCTTACTTGATCACCATCTCAGAGTGACCTTGTCAGATGACGGTATTTTGTGAGACTGTGTTCAAACGTGCAGTACTACAGCCTGTCTTGTTCTGAATGCTAGCACAGCTTTTCGGTAGCATTGACTTCTGTTTCTTTTCAAAATTTACATTCAGACAGAATTAGGTAATTTAAATAGTTTTTGTTTATTATTATTATTATACTTTAAGTTCTTACTTTTAATAAGATGGAGGGAGAGGAATTAGCTGCTTTTCAGTTTGGGGATTTGAGTATAGTCAACAAAAGTGATTTGGTGCAGGAGATATCACTTAGTAGCCATGTTGCCTTGATTTAGCTAGCTTTATTATTAATAAAATGAGACTCATAAGAGCAGTTACCTCACAGGGTTGTAGTAAAGATTAAATGACTTGGTGTGTGCAAAGTTCTTATCACAGTGCCAAGCACATAACTCATTCTCAATAAGTACTACTGATAATGGTGCTGTTACCAACAGTGGGGCAGTGGTAGCATTGGAGATCATATTTAGACCCAGATTTGCTATATTCACTCTCTCTCACTCCGTGCCTGGATTTGTGTTTGGTTTTACTACTCACTAGATATGTGACCTGATTCTGTGTGATTCTATGCATAGTTTTGACATTAGACAGGCAGAGTTAAAAATCCCAGCTTTACCACTTACTGGAAGTCTGGTCTTAGATAGGCTCCTTAACTTCTTTGAGTGACAATTACTTAACTATGAAATGCAAATAGTACTAGTATAGGTGGCGTGGAGTTTGCTTGTTATGCAAATAGATAAAATACACAAAATATCGAGCCTATAGTTAATGTTCTGTAAACTGCAGTTCTCATTATTATTAGCCACAGTCCCCCAGCTTGTAAAGTAAGAGTCAAAATACTGATGTGAAATCACATATAAGCAAAGTATGAGACAAAATTATAAAACATCACACAAATGAAAGGGCTGTTTGTATTATTGCAATAGGAAGGAAGTACTTGCTGACCTAGGATCCAACTCTCCATTCAGAAACTTAATGATAAGAACAGTATCTTAGAAATAATTTCAGCTGATATTTAGTAACAGTGGCAAGGATGTAGACATTTATTGAACTTTATTTTTTTCTCCGTTGTCTTCCAAATTTGTGTCTTGACCTTGGAGAAGTCATTTAATTCATCTGGTTTTAATTATCTACCTACTTCAATGACAGATTGTTTGATAAAGAGATGATAAGACAGCTAATAAAATAATATTTATTGAGCTCTTTGAAGTCTTAGGTGGAAAATAGCACACCGGCAATATCTATGATCTCACCGTTACTTTGTTACAGAAAATGAGCAAAAATTGTTTCTCTTCGCAACAATCAACAATGGAAAAATATCAATGTATTTATTTCAAAACCTGAAGAAAATTCCCAAAAAACCATTCAGTTAGTAAGCATAACGTTAACTTTAATCCTCCAACTCTGGAGCCTGACCACCTGAGTACAAATCTCGGCTATAGGTATGGCTTTTTAACTCCAGTACTGGGCTACTGTTCAACTTCCTTTCCACAGCTGAGTTTCCTCCTCTGAATCATGGACATAATAATACGACTGTTGTGAAAAATAAAATGAGTAACATAATGTGCTTGGGATACAAACTGCCTGTCCTATAATGTAGGTTGTAGTTATTGCCGTGAAATGTAACATTTCTGCATCTTAAGTCTAACAGAGATTAAATAGGACTTTGCTTACTGTAGCCTTGTAGTATAGTTTGAAGTCAGGTAGCGTGATGCCTCCAGCTTTGTTCTTTTGACTTAGGATTGTCTTGGAGATGCGGGCTCTTTTTTGGTTCCATATGAATTTTAAAGCAGTTTTTTCCAATTCTGTGAAGAAACTCATTGGTAGCTTGATGGGGATGGCATTGAATCTATAAATTACCTTGGGCAGTATGGCCATTTTATTTATTTTTTATTTTTTAAATTTATTTATTATTATTATACTTTAAGTTGTAGGGTACATGTGCATAACGTGCAGGTTTGTTACATATGTATATTTGTGCCATGTTGGTGTGCTGCACCCATCAACTCGTCATTTACATCAGGTATAACTCCCAATGCAATCCCTCCCCCCTCCCCCCTCCCCATGATAGGCCCCGGTGTGTGATGTTGCCCTTCCTGAGTCCAAGTGATCTCATTGTTCAGTTCCCACCTATGAGTGAGAACATGCGGTGTTTGGTTTTCTGTTCTTGTGATAGTTTGCTAAGAATGTTGGATTCCAGCTGCATCCATGTCCCTACAAAGGACACAAACTCATCCTTTTTTGATGGCTGCATAGTATTCCATGGTGTATATGTGCCACATTTTCTTAATCCAATCTGTCACTGATGGACATTTGGGTTGATTCCAAGTCTTTGCTATTGTGAATAGTGCTGCAATAAACATACGTGTGCATGTGTCTTTATAGTAGCATAATTTATAATCCTTTGGGTATATACCCAGTAATGGGATGGCTGGGTCATATGGTACATCTAGTTCTAGATCCTTGAGAAATCGCCATACTGTTTTCCATAATGGTTGAACTAGTTTACAATCCCACCAACAGTGTAAAAGTGTTCCTATTTCTCCACATCCTCTCCAGCACCTGTTGTTTCCTGACTTTTGAATGATCGCCATTCTAACTGGTGTGAGATGGTATCTCATTGTGGTTTTGATTTGCATTTCTCTGATGGCCAGTGATGATGAGCATTTTTTCATGTGTCTGTTGGCTGTATGAATGTCTTCTTTTGAGAAATGTCTGTTCATATCCTTTGCCCACTTTTTGATGGGGTTGTTTGTTTTTTTCTTGTAAATTTGTTTGAGTTCTTTGTAGGTTCTGGATATTAGCCCTTTGTCAGATGAGTAGATTGCAAAAATGTTCTCCCATTCTGTAGGTTGCCTGTTCACTCTGATGGTAGTTTCTTTTGCTGTGCAGAAGCTCTTTAGTTTAATGAGATCCCATTTGTCAATTTTGGCTTTTGCTGCCGTTGCTTTTGGTGTTTTAGACATGAAGTCTTTGCCCATGCCTATGTCCTGAATGGTACTACCTAGGTTTTCCTCTAGGATTTTTATGGTATTAGGTCTAACATTTAAGTCTCTAATCCATCTTGAATTAATTTTCGTATAAGGAGTAAGGAAAGGATCCAGTTTCAGCTTTCTACTTATGGCTAGCCAATTTTCCCAGCACCATTTATTAAATAGGGAATCCTTTCCCCATTTCTTGTTTCTCTCAGGTTTGTCAAAGATCAGATGGCTGTAGATGTGTGGTATTATTTCTGAGGACTCTGTTCTGTTCCATTGGTCTATATCTCTGTTTTGGTACCAGTACCATGCTGTTTTGGTTACTGTAGCCTTGTAGTATAGCTTGAAGTCAGGTAGTGTGATGCCTCCAGCTTTGTTCTTTTGACTTAGGATTGTCTTGGAGATGCGGGCTCTTTTTTGGTTCCATATGAACTTTAAAGCAGTTTTTTCCAATTCTGTGAAGACACTCATTGGTAGCTTGATGGGGATGGCATTGAATCTATAAATTACCTTGGGCAGTATGGCCATTTTTACGATATTGATTCTTCCTATCCATGAGCATGGTATGTTCTTCCATTTGTTTGTGTCCTCTTTGATTTCACTGAGCAGTGGTTTGTAGTTCTCCTTGAAGAGGTCCTTTACATCCCTTGTAAGTTGGATTCCTAGGTATTTGATTCTCTTTGAAGCAATTGTGAATGGAAGTTCATTCCTGATTTGGCTCTCTGTTTGTCTGTTACTGGTGTATAAGAATGCTTGTGATTTTTGCACATTAATTTTGTATCCTGAGACTTTGCTGAAGTTGCTTATCAGCTTAAGGAGATTTTGGGCTGAGACAATGGGGTTTTCTAAATATACAATCATGTCATCTGCAAAGAGGGACAATTTGATTTCTTCTTTTCCTAACTGAATACCCTTGATTTCTTTCTCTTGCCTAATTGCCCTAGCCAGAACTTCCAACACTATGTTGAATAAGAGTGGTGAGAGAGGGCATCCCTGTCTTGTGCCAGTTTTCCAAGGGAATTTTTCCAGTTTTTGCCCATTCAGTATGATATTGGCTGTGGGTTTGTCATAAATAGCTCTTATTATTTTGAGGTAACCAAAACAGCATGGTACTGGTACCAAAACAGAGATATAGACCAATGGAACAGAACAGAGTCCTTAGAAAAAATACCACACATCTACAGACATCTGATCTTTGACAAACCTGAGAGAAACAAGAAATGGGGAAAGGATTCCCTATTTAATAAATGGTGCTGGGAAAATTGGCTAGCCATAAGTAGAAAGCTGAAACTGGATCCTTTCCTTACTCCTTATATGAAAATTAATTCAAGATGGATTAGAGACTTAAATGTTAGACCTAATACCATAAAAATCCTAGAGGAAAACCTAGGTAGTACCATTCAGGACATAGGCATGGACAAAGACTTCATGTCTAAAACACCAAAAGCAACGGCAGCAAAAGCCAAAATTGACAAATGGGATCTCATTAAACTAAAGAGCTTCTGCACAGCAAAAGAAACTACCATCAGAGTGAACAGACAACCTACAGAATGGGAGTAAATGTTTGCAATCTACTCATCTGACAAAGGGCTAATATCCAGAACCTACAAAGAACTCAAACAAATTTACAAGAAAAAAACAAACAACCCCATCAAAAAGTGGGCAAAGGATATGAACAGACATTTCTCAAAAGAAGACATTCATACAGCCAACAGACACATGAAAAAATGCTCATCATCACTGGCCATCAGAGAAATGCAAATCAAAACCACAATGAGATACCATCTCACACCAGTTAGAATGGCGATCATTCAAAAGTCAGGAAACAACAGGTGCTGGAGAGGATGTGGAGAAATAGGAACACTTTTACACTGTTGGTGGGATTGTAAACTAGTTCAACCATTATGGAAAACAGTATGGCGATTCCTCAAGGATCTAGAACTAGATGTACCATATGACCCAGCCATCCCATTACTGGGTATATACCCAAAGAATTATAAAGTATGCTACTATAAAGACACATGCACACGTATGTTTATTGCAGCACTATTCACAATAGCAAAGACTTGGAATCAACCCAAATGTCCATCAGTGACAGATTGGATTAAGAAAATGTGGCACATATACACCATGGAATACTGTGCAGCCATCAAAAAAGGATGAGTTTGTGTCCTTTGTAGGGACATGGATGCAGCTGGAATCCATCATTCTTAGCAAACTATCACAAGAACAGAAAACCAAACACCGCATGTTCTCACTCATAGGTGGGAACTGAACAATGAGATCACTTGGACTCAGGAAGGGCAACATCACACACCGGGGCCTATCATGGGGAGGGGGGAGGGGGGAGGGATTGCATTGGGAGTTATACCTGATGTAAATGACGAGTTGATGGGTGCAGCACACCAACATGGCACAAGTATACATATGTAACAAACCTGCACATTATGCACATGTACCCTACAACTTAAAGTATAATAATAATAAATAAATGTAAAAAATTAAAAAAATAATAAATAAAAAAATAAATAAATAGGACTTTGCTACAAATAACACCCAATGTAAAGGAAATATATGCACGGTACTGTGGGAGAGTCACAGGCACATGTCTGGACCCAAAACCTGGTCCCTCTACAGGACAGCAGGAAGCTGGTCAAGTGAATTATGAAAGCTGTAGTCAAAGAAGGAACGTGGGATTGAAATTTAAATAATACAATTAGATGAAGAGGCAGAGGCTTATCTTGGATTGACAGTTGTATTTCACCTTGGGCTTTATTCATTGACCCTTCTGCATACATGGGAATTCTTTTTATACAGATCTCTTTATGGTAACTGCTTCTACCCTTGCTTTTTGAGAGCTGGAATGAGATCAACTGCTTATCACTGTGACTAGCCAGTATCATTGCCTTATTTTATCTCTAACTCCCATTCAGACTTACAAAAATAAATCTTTCATTGAACTTGCTTAAATAAACCAGCTTAAATTTGTCATTTCTTGTATTTGGGGATGATGTCTACAACTTCTTTGGGATTTGTGAATGGTTCTTACTAAACATTGAAGTTTGAAGTTTGAAACTTTTCAATCATCTCAACTCTGTTCTTGGTTTTGGTTACCCAAATTCTAGATTAAATTCTTGACCATTATACACATTGCATTTTTTAATTTTTTTTAATTATATATGCTTTAAATTTTAGGTCTGTTTTTACGTTCACTCTCCACCCAACTTTCCTTTTCAGGGTGAAGTTTGCTTTGTGGAAGACTTTTTACTAGAAAGTAAACAGAATGGTGGTCTTTTTTTTTTTTTTTTTTTTTTTTTTTTTTTTTTTTTGTGACACTTGTTAATTTGTCTCTTTCAAATATTTTGTCTTTGTCAAAATTATTGGCTCAAAGATGTTCATAATGTTCTCTTTTTATTGTCCTAATTTTCATGGGGATTTAAAGTGATATTCTCAATCTTAGTATATGGAGTTTATATTTTTTTCAACCAATTAATCTATCTAGCATTTATCAGATTTATTGATCATCTCAAACCTTAAGCCACTGGCTTCATTGATTTTTTTCTCTTTTGACTTCTATTTTTAAAAATTATTGTTGTTACTTTTTTTTCAGATTTTAAGTACTTTCAAATTTTTCAATCTGTTCTTCATTCCCTTTTCTTTCTATTTCTACCTTCATCTGAATTAATTGAATATATATTATGACTTCATTTTATCTTATATATTGCCTTATCCCTTCTCCCAGATTTTGGTAGTTACTTTAGGGTTTATAGCAGGACTCAGCAACTTTTTTTTTTCTTGCTAAGGATAATATAGAAAATATTTTAGATTTTATGAGGCAATAGAAGGTTTTTATTTAAAGTATTTTATAATGTATCTTCAGGCAATATTAACTACTTTTCATGTAGTTTAAGAACTTCACAACAATATATATACTTCTCTTTTCCCAAGTTTTATGATATTGTTTCATACATTGTACTTTGACTTATGTTTAAAAAAAAACCTAAAATCCAGTTTATTTTCTTAAATAATAATTATTTTTTTATTTTCCTAAATTTGCTGTTAGTATTCTTCTTCTTTTTTCCAACTCCTGGTTTCCCTTTATTACTCTTCTCTCAAGGAGCATTGTTCTACACTGCCTGTTAATAAATGTATGAAAATTGTTGTTCCATATGCTTACTTTTTTTTCCTGTTTAGTTGTGTCATTTGAGGGTGTAATATCAGTCTCTGATATTCTGTCAGAAGAAGAAGTCTGGCATTAGTTTTTGAATAATCTTTGTTGCTTTTGTCACTAACTCCCACTTTTTTTCATTCTGTCCTCCATTCTCAGGAAAAAATGATCTTTATAAACTACAGATTTGATTATGCTACTGTCATACATGTCTGTTAGCATGAATAATAAAATCCAAATTTAAACAGGTATACAAGACTCTCCAAGATCTAGTCTGTCCTACACAATAGGACATGGCCTACACAATAAGGAGTATAAAGTAGAATGAATATTCCTCTGTTCTAAAGACCACCAGACCTCTTGTTCACCAAACACTCCATGATCCCTCTTGAAGCTTCCTTAACAAACATGGAACTAGAACTCCATTTCTACACTTTAGTTTTAATTATGTTTTATATGTCTTTTAAGAACAAGCTGAGGCATCACCTAAGCAACTGTATCATTTCTGAATACCAATTACCTTTCTCTCTGTTTCTCTATCTCTTATTTTCCTCTTTACCTCCATTAGTCTAAGTAGTAATTGCTGCTTTACATATCTGACTCCTCTGGACTCTTGAGCTCTTTGCATAAAGGAATGTTGTCTTTGATTTCTGTGTCTCAAGCATCTGTTCATATCAAATATCTACCTGATGTCTGAATCAAATAGGTTTGTAGGTACCCATGAATGTATGCTGGTGGGCAAATAACTATATTCACCAAGTAATGTGAACTTTAGAAAGACATTGGGTCACTCTTTCTGTGATTAGCCTCTATTTAATATGTGCAAATGCTCAACACATACCTAAATGGTTTTAGGGTACATTTATCTCAAAAGCCACAGGTATAACACAAACACATTATTGCTTTTTTTCTGGTTTAATTTTTCCCCATATCATTGCCTCCAAAATTGTCCTGTAACTTATAATGCCAGTAAATTCCATTTCATCACAAATGAAATGATGACTTTGTTTTTTCTTACTGTTCTTACTAATTAATGTATTCATCAACTTTATTTTACGTTAGTATTATTACTCTTCTTTTATTAATGTTATTAGTACAAATTCTGGTAGTCTAGACTGTTTCATGAATAATTATGAAAACAAACACTTGTGAATCAATAATTACATTTAAAAAGTCATTTAAATATTTATTTAAATATTAATTAATTCTATTACTTTATTTAATGAATTTTTATTTAGAATGTAAAATGTTCCAGACTATTTCAGGTTTCAGGAATAGAACATGAATGTTAATTTTTAGATCCAAATAACTTAGTGGGAAGTCAGACAATATACAAGAACAAAATTAAACAAGGTAAAGATTAAAAAATGAAAGTTAACACATTAGATTCAAAATCTAAAGCAAATATATTTAATAGAGAAATTTTTAATGCATTTTTAAAGAGTGGACACAAGACAATGGTGATTCTATTGCCATTTATTAATTTGTGGGGGGCTTCAACACTTTATATGAGTGTCCTTGATATGGAGAGGAGATAAGTAAACACTGGCAGAAGAGGGTGGTTTCCTGGCAAAGGCCTCTCCTTCAAGCCTAGATACTTGTGGCCCTAAGTGAGAACAGGCATTCCTGTTTTTGCACCCAAAAAGTCACTTTTGGACTTGACACACCCCCTATCCTGTACACATATAAACCCTGACCCCTAGGTTCCAGAAGCAGAAGACAAGATGAGCAGATGAACAGCGTGGCAGAGAAAGAGAGAAGAGAAGGAGCATCTGAATGTTGAGAGGAGTTTGGCTGGAGACAGTTGGAGAATTGGTCCCTGGACAGCAAACTCCAGGGGAAAATCACCCTCCTACTTCATCTCCTGTCCAGCTCCTCATCCATCCCATCGAGAGCCAGCTCCGCCACCCAAATAAAACCTCACATTCACCATTTCTCTAGCCTGTGTGTGACCCAATTCTTCCAGGACGCTGAACAAGAGCTCGGGATACAGAAAACTGTCACACTGGCCCTCTGCCCTTGCAGAAAGGCAATGGCTTCATTGAGCTGGTTAACACTTAAGCTGTCCACGGATAGCAAGGCTAAAAGGGTGCATTGTAACACGCACCCACTTGGGCTCCTGCACCTGTCTGTCTGCGTGCTCCCCATCCCGTAAGGGGTTTGAACAGTGACGAAACAGATGAGCCACATCGCTGTCACATGTCCTGTGAGGGGAATCAGGGAACTCTCCTCTTTCTTTCTTTTGTTTTGAGACGGAGTCTCACTCTGTCACCCAGGCTGGAGCGTAGTGGCACGATCTCTGCTCACTGCAACCGCCACCTCCCGGGTTTAAGCAGTTCTCCTGCCTCAGCCTCCTGAGTAGCTAACTTTTGTATTTTAGTAGAGATGAGATTTCCCCATGTTGGCCAGACTGGTCTTGAACTCCAGACCTCAAGTGATGCACCCACCTCAGCCTCCGAAAGTGCTGGGATTACAGGCATGAGCCACTGCGCCCAGCCTGGAACTCTCCCCTTTCACTCCTAAATAAGTTTGTAAAACTTTTTTTTTTTTTTTATACAACAGTTTATTAACACAAAAATTTTTCATTATAAATTTAAATAGTTGTAAATAATATATATTTTCTGTTTTATTCCAAATGCTTATGTTCTAAAATGAAATTGACAATATTCCTTAAAATTTATTCATTGAAATATAAATACCATAGAGATTTGATATGTGCCATCATTCATTTAAAAATCTATGTAATAGTTCAAAATTTCCCATTTTTAACCTTGAATTATATTTCTATTCTATTTCTGCTACCAAATTTATGTTAATGTAATATACATGTATTTTTTATCTTGAAAATATATTTTTAATCACCTTATTACAATTCCTCCATAACAACAATATGTATATATACTTAAGTATCTTATTTTTTTTATTGTGACTTTAAGATCTGAATTTAGTTATCATTTGACTAAACGTGGGAATAATGTGTTATTGGAAACACATCCCCTAAGATGTTGACACAGGTATTTTTATTGGTTAATTTTGTAATTAATTAGCCTGTGGATCATTTTTGATTATTTTTCAAAGAAGACACATTTCAATGATAATATAAAACATTTTGCATCTTTGTAGATGCATGTAATAAAATAATGTTCATATGTTGACCTAGATGGTGTTAAAAGGTATATTTTTATAGCAATAACATTTATTGCTCCAAACCCTTTTAAAATTACATGCTGAAAATCATAAAGTGATCTATGATCAGAATTCTTTAGCTTATCTATAGGTTGATGACTTAAGAATGTTTCTCTTATATTTGCTAAAAGAATGCCAGTTCTTCTTGACCGAAGTCCTGAAATGACTGCTCCTGTTCTTACAACTTCTGAAACAGTCATATAAGACTTGGCCGCCCATGGCTCCTTGACCTCAAATCTTACCAATCTCCACTCACTCACCAAGCTTTAGCCACAGTAAATTTCTGTGGTTTGCTCCTAAACATATTACATGATTCTGCCACCTTAATCACTTTCACAGTCACTTCTCTGTAAGTACCCTCTCCATTACTAATGACTATCCTCCTTATTGTTGTAAGCAGCATCCCAACCTTGAAATTCCCATCCTTTATTCTGATCTTCCTTTTTAAAATCTTTATTATTTACTTACTTGTTACTTATTATTATTATTATTATTTCTATTTCTGGCTAGAATATAAGCTCCACAAAAGCAGGTAGCTGGCCCAAGTTTACACAAACACCAGGAAAGACCAAGATTGTAACTTAGTTGAAATTTGGGATCTGAGCTCTTAACTGTATTCTATGGCACACCACCCTCTCACCTCCAAACACACCCATTCACTGATGACACTACCAGTTATTTGTATTGTCTCCATTCAGATCATTTGAATATTGTACTTTATAACTAATCACCATTGATTTCTTTCTTCCTCCTCCTCTGCTAAATGAGAAGGTCTTTAAGAACATCTCTATAATCTTAGCTCCTAGTATGATTGCAGTGTACTGTCATTTGTTAGAATGCTTTTTGAGGAAATAATTCAATTCCCCAATAGTGAAAACATGTCATCTGTAGAAGGAGATCATTTGTGCTGGTCAGAACACATGAATAGAGTCCTACAAAGTGACACTTTATTTCTCTTAGAGAAGAGCTATTAATTTTATTTTTGACACTTTGCATGACTCTGGGTAAGTCAGCTTTTCAGCTTTTCTCTCTTCCATCCACATCCATTTAGAAAAACATGTTAATCCAGCACAGCTGATGAGTATTTATGTGTTAAGAGGATTAAACTTTTATCACAGAAAATAAAGAAGAAAAAAACTCATTATATTTCCTTTTCTCTCCCTCTACTTAGCTAAAGTCAGAGACAAAGAAGGCCTGAGCAAGCTACTATAGGACTTCACAAATCTGGCAGAAATTTATCTAATATGTTACAATAACAGTCCTGGTTTTGTTTTTGAGTTCAGTGCTGACTTACTTTTTGAATTGTTCTAGCTTCATTTCTGAAAAAGTACACGTTTGGTAAACTCTGTTTCCTGGAGTTAAATTGTACCTGGGGACTTAAGTATCTCAACTTTGATCACTTTCAAATGGGTACACACACATGCACACATGCACACGCCTCAAAACGTGGCGACTCAGCTGAAAACTAGGACGGTTTTATTCCAGTTGCTGCTCTGCTAGGAGCCACCATCAAAGATCACTGACATTTTTGGCAAGTGATGTTCAGGGTTTTTAAAAGTACAGGAATAGGCCGGGCATGGTGGCTCACGCCTGTAATCCCAGCATTTTGGGAAGCCAAGGCAGGCAGATCATGTGAGGTCAGGAGTTCGAGAGCATCCTGACCAACATGGAGAAACCCCATCTCTACTAAAAATACAAAATTAGCTGGGCGTGGTGGCACATGCCTGTAATCCCAGCTACTTGGGAGGCTGAGGCAGGAGGAGCGCTTGAACCCAGGAGGCAGAGGTTGTGGTGAGCTGAGATTGTGCCACCCCACTGCAGCCTGGATGACAAGAGCGAAACTCCATCTCACCAAAAAAAAAAAAAAAGTACAGGAATAAAGGTGGCATTTTACTAGGCACTTACTATTCATAAAGCAGAAATATGTGAATAAGGCATCTGTGAGCTTTGTCAGTTTGTTTACACTCTGACATGAAGTGGGTGTCGTTGAGGAAGAGTAAGCTTGTATGTATTTTTTCTATCATGATCACAGAGTGGCATTTTTGTAGTCATTGATCTCTGAGTTTGTTTTTGTTCTACAGGAGAACACTATGATCTACCTTAAGTGTCAAACCATCTCCCGGAGAAAGCTATCAGAAAATGCTTTCTTTTTCTTGCTCAGTTTTCGATTGCCTTCCACTTTTAACCATTCTTGCTTAGGTCTAAAAGTAAGCTACTGTTGTATATGTTATCTCTCTCTCTTTCTCACACACATGCATGTCTGTGTGTGTATATATATAAAACTATGAATGTCTATATAATGTGTGTTTGTCTATGTATATGCATATACCCACGTATGTTATAGATAGATAGATAGATAGATAGATAGATAGATAGATAGATAGATAGACACATACATTATAATTTCAGGCAGTAACATACAAATGTATAGATACAGAAATAGATATAGCCAACTTGCTTTTAATAGTGTGAAAGAGTCAGCTTTTCTTATTTTTCTTAAAAAAAGTCTTTAAACATTTATTTCAAAATTGACCATGAATGAATAATTTATTTAGCTATCTGGCTTCCAATAAAACATTAAGAAATAATGTCTCAATTTTATTGGGCCAAGACATCTTGCTGGGTTCTCAGAAAACTGATCAGGAACAAAGTTAATATGCTAATACTTTACTGGAGATTAGAATTTCAAGAATGCAGAAATGAGAGAAAAGAAAATTGTAGCAAGAAATGAGGGAGAGAAAATTCCAGGGAGCCAGGATACTACTTGGCTCAAATACCAGTGATGGCTAAACTACATAGGACTGGCTTTAGAGAATCCCAATGAACTACACACTTATCTTGTACAAAAACTGTTCAGTTAATGTTCAACTAATGTTCCCCATAACAGTTCTTGACGAGTATACTACTATTTGGATGTGTTTTATTTTTCAAATGTAATAACTTTTTAACATAAAATCCCCAAAGTTAATACTCTACAAATTAAGATTTTGACATTATGGTTTCAGGCAGTAATGCACTCACAAATGTACTTTATATTCCACTTTCTAGTCTGAGAATGCCATTATAAGATAAATGTAAATTTTGTTTCATGTTTAAGTAAGCTCCAAATATTTTTCTTCATGTACTTATGCCTATCAAATCAAATAAAGAGGTAACCTCTTCTAGATCTGTTCATTATGTCATACACTTTCACTATTTACACATATAATCATCTTTATTTTGCCCTAAAAGTAGTGGTCCTATAATAGGTTTATTTATTAAGTGCAGTTGGAATGCAAACTGGGAGTTTCAATCAATATGTTTAGAATTTGGTAATGTGAACAATGCAGAGAAAATAATGGTAACTTGGGTTGAGCTGAAATACATCAGAAGTTTTTCAGTTACAATTAATAACACAAGTTTCTGTTTAAAAGATTTTTACTTATTGCATTTGTTTTCAGGATCAAATTATGATTTTTAAGCAGGAGATATGTGGACTGCATCTCAAGACAGTCTATCCAAGTAAATAAAATAATGCACCACTTGATTTTCAAGCTACTAGTGATTTAACAACCGGCTTTCAATGTTACAGAATAGTCAGCATCGGTTCCCAGGAGTCCATAGGAATACTAATGGCTAAGTGCCTTAAAGAAAAATGTATCCTACAGTATCTAAATTGGTATCTTAGAAGTATGGGGTGCAAGCCTTTATAATTTCATATTCATGTTTAAAGTAATTTTTCCTTTTTTAGGCCTTGGTTTTCATTTTCCACTTCTAACTAATACAGCTTATAAAAATATTACATGGATGTTTATAAAATGGTATTTTTATCTTAATACTACCCTTTTCAAACTTTATTTGGTAGTGTCCTGTTTCAAATGCCAGTGTGTACTGAAATTCAACTTGTGTACTGACCACCCAGACTTAGCAGAGACTTCACAAGGACTCTTTCCTCTGTAGGACTACCCTCACTTCAAATCCCAGCTACAAGTTGGGTCCACAGGCCACCTGCACTAGTGACAGACTGACTACAAATTCAGAGGTTCCCATAATACCCCTCACGTGTGATAATTTTCTATAATGACCCAAAGAACTTCAGAAAATGCTATAATTAATGATTATATTTTCTTATTAAGGATACAAATCAGGACAACCATAATATCGAAGAAAAATGAAGAGATGCATTGGGTGAGGAGGGGGAGTAAACACAGAGTTATTTTCCCATCATATTACTATGAGCTGAATCTTTGTGATTATATTGGATCCACCTGTACAATCCAGACTAATCTTCTGTATTAGTCCATTTTCACACTGCTGATAAAATACCCGAGACTGGGCAATTTACAAAAGAAAGAGGTTTAATGGACTTATAATTCCACATGACTGGAGAGGACTCATAATTATGATGGAAGGCAAGAAGGAGTAAGTTATATCTTATGAAGATGGCAGCAGGCAAAAAGAGAGCTTGTGCAGGGAAACTCCCCTTTTTAAAAACATCGTATTTCATGACTCTTATTCACTAACATAAGAACAGTACTGGAAAGACCTGCCCCCACAATTCAGTTACCTCCAGCTTGGTCCATCCCACAAGATGGGGTAATTCAAGGTGAGATTTGAGTGGAGAAACAGCCAAACCATATCATCTTCCTATTTTAAAATCAGTTTATTAGCGACTTTAATTCTATCTGTAACTTTAATTCCCCTGTGCTATGGAACATATCATATTACCAGGGAATTACAAGCTGGACATCTTTGTGAGGCCATTATTCTGCCTGCCACACTACTCAAATGTCTACTGTAGCTTGGGCTGTAATAATTGTATTTGTCCTGAAGAACCAGATTTTTATGCTCTATCTTCTGTGCAAACTTAATAAGGGCAAAAGGTATATCATCAGTTTTTTGTCACTCCCTACCTCACTTCCAACTTCTTTTGCCAATATCTCTGTTTTGGGCAGACCAGTCATAGTGGCAGCTCTACCCATAACCTGCTTCTGAGATAAACTGCCTAATCACATCCTCTGCAGAGGGAGCAGTCCATGTGCTTCTCTTGCTGGCCATGTTCTTTCACTGCAGCTGCTTGATATAGAGTGAACATGTGGCAGCAAGATGATCAATTTAAATGATGATTGGTTCAAGCAATTCTAATAGTCTTCAAATATCTATTGTCTACATTCTGATTTAACCGAAAGTCATCATTTTTAGTGGTGAACATTGCTACAAGTTGCAGGCCTCTTTATATCTTCCTGTGCCTATTGCCTGGTTTTTTGGACAGTGTGGTAGAAGGATCAGTGTTGTGTGGAGTTTTTGTTGGGTTTGATTAAGAGATATCCTTCAACTTATGTTTTTCCCTCTTATTGCTTTGTGGAATAAAACTATAGTGATGCAAACTTATCAAGCATCTGGCACCATGATGTGACCTTGGAGAGCAACAAGAAAGTAACAATACTGGCTCTTTCATGTGCAACCAGCACAGTAGATCTGGAACCCTACCCACAACGGTGTGCTGGTAAATGCTTAACTACCAGTTCCTTAGGTATAATGACCTGATTTGTAGTGCTTTTTGATTTATGAGGAGTAAATATTCCTATCATATGGTATCACTGAATGTAGAGCTGGGAAGAGATGTACACAATTGGATCATGGAAACTAGTTCTAGTAAACTCTAGTGTGGGAAAAATAAACTTCTATTTTGTTTAAACCAGTATTTTGGGTTGTTTCTTGCTCATGGCCAGAAACGATCCCAGTTTATTTCTGAGTAGTGGCCTATGCGATGATCAAGACCAAACGGGGCTATCCAGATTTCTTTTTTTACAAACTATAGGTGTGGAGAGAGGATCATTGGTTAACAGTTGGATCACGAATAAAATTATTCATTAAAGCATGTAGTGACAGAGTGGCTGTATCATGTTACTGTAGAGATCTATAATACACCATCAAACTCCTGTGAGTGCAGGCAGGCACCATAAGACAATCTGGCTTCAAGCACAACCTTGGATCATGAATGGTGTTGATTTCTGTCAGATTCTAGTATTCTAGTCTTTCTTACTATTTTTGTTTTAATTGCTTTCTATTGTTTTTCTGCTTTCTGTTTCCTTAGTTTCCAATCTTTATTGGAATTTTATCTTTATTATTTCCTTCCTTCTTCTTTCTTTAGGTTTAATTTCCTATTCCTTTACAAGTTTCTTAAGTGGAAGTTTAGATTTTTTATTTAAGACTTTTTTTTCTATGTTGGGGTTTAAAGCTATAAAATTTTCTCTAAGCATTACTTTAGCTGCATTTCGTAAATGTTGATATGTTGTCATGCAATTTCCATTCAGTTCAGAATAGTTTTAATTTCTATCTTTATTTCTCCTTTGATGTGTTATTTAGCAATATGTTCTTTAATATCCACATACTTAGGTAATTCCCCAAATTATTTTTAATTTCTAATTTTTTCCATTGGGATTGAAGAATATGCTTTGGACAATTTCAATACTTTTAAATTTGTGGAAGTTTGCTTTATTGCCAAGCATATGGTATCTCGTGGAAAATATTCCTGCTGTGGCTGAAAAGTAATATGTATTTTACTCTTGTTGCATGGTGTGTTCTGTAGATAGCAGTTAGATCAGCTTAGTTGAGGGTGTTTCTCAAGTGTTCTATATTCTTGCTGAATTTCTTTTCTTTCTTTTTCTTTTTTGTGTATTTCTTTTTTTTTTTTTTTTACCTGAGATGGAGTTTTGCTCTTGTTGCCCAGGCTGGAGTACAATGGTGCAATCTTGGCTCACTGCAACCTGTGTCTCCTGGGTTCAAGCGTTTCTCCTGCCTCGCCTCCTGAGTAGCTGGAATTACAGGTGCCTGCCAGCATGCCTGGCTAATTTTTGTATTTTTAGTAGAGACAGGGTTTCACTATGTTGGTCAGGCTAGTCTGGAACTTCTAACCTCAGATGATTCACCCACCTCAGCTCCCAAAGTGCTGGGATTATAGGCGTGAGCCACCATGCCAGGCCTATTCTTGCTAAATTTCTCTGTAGCAATCCTGTCAAATATTTATAGTGAGATACCAAAGTCCTCAAAAATTGGTATTAAATTGTCTATTTCTTCTTTCAAATAGTGTCAGTTTGTGCATTATATTTTTGGAGCAGTGTTGATAGTTGCACATAATTTATAAATATTATATTTTTCTGATTGACACTTTCATGATTATGAAGTTTCCTCTGTGTCTCTAGAGTTATTTCTTATTGTAGAGTCTATTTGATTTGACATTAATTTAGCCATTCTAGTTCTTATTATGGCAACTTCTTCTATCCTGTTACTTTCAATCTAAATAACTTTTAAAATACCAGGTATGGCATAAAGGCTAAAAAGACTATCAAACAAATGTTAAGTATAGGTACATTTCAGAAAAGAAAAGCTGAAGTATAATATATGACACTTAAAATAATCAAATTGCTTCTCTGAGGAAACAGCAGATGCCCGGATGACACTGGTGCGGCGGGGGAGCCTGGAGGCCCTGGGGGCCTTGGGATGGAGAAATGTGGTGGCTTCCCCTGAGGCTTTGTCAGTGGCATCTGGGACTTGGGTCACCTTGGTGGTTGGGCCTGAGGCAGGGGCTGAAGTCCCAGAGTTCAAGGAGGCCAGGCTGAGGACAAGGAGTCGATGCTGTTCGTCAAGCTGGGCCACCTGGTCAAAGACGTGAAGATCAAATCCCTGGAGGAGATCTGCCCCTTCTCTCTGCCCATCAAGGAGTCTGAGATCATTGACCTTTTCCTGGGGGCCTCTCTCAATGATGTAGTTTTGAAGATTATGCTGGTGCAGAAGCAGACCCGTGCTGGCCTGCGCACCAGGTTGAAGGTGTTTACTGCCATCAGGGACTACAATGGCCATGTCCGTCTGGATGTTAAATGCTCCAAGGAGGTTGCCACTGCCATCCGATGGGCCAACATCCTGGCCTAGCTCTCCACTGTCCCCAGGCACAGAGGCTACTGGAGGAACAAGACTCACACTGTCCCTTGCAAGGTGACAGGTCACTGTGGCTCTGTGCTGGTGTGCCTCATCCCTGCACCAAGCAGCACTGGCATTGTCTCAAACCCAGTGCCCAAGAAGCTTCTGCTGATGGCCAGTATTGATGACTGATACAGCTCAGCCAGGGATTGCACTGCTACCCTTGGCAACTTCACCAAGGCCACCTTTTATTCCATCTCCAAGACTTACAGCTACTTGACCCTGGCCTCTGGAAGGAGAGTATATTCACCAAGTCTCCCTATCAGGAATTTATTGACCACCTTGTCAAGACCCACGCCAAAGGCTCTGTGGAGAGGACTCAGGCTCTAGCTGTGGCTACAACATAGGGTTTTTATACACGAAAAATAAAGTGAATTAAGCATGTTAAAAAAATAATAAAATGGCTGCATAGTATTCCATGGTATATATGCGCCACATTTCCTTTATCCAGTCTACCATTGAAGGGAATTTGGGTTGGTTCCAAGTCTTTGCTATTATGTATAGCACTGCAATAAACATACGTGTGCCTATGTCTTTATAGTAGCATGATTTATAATCCTTTGTGTATATACCCAGTAATGGGATTGCTGGGTCAAATGGCATTTCTAGCTCTAGATCATTGAGGAATTGCCACACTGTCTTCCACAATGGTTAAACTAATTTACACTCCCACCAACAGTGTAAAAGTGTTCCTATTTCTCCACATCCTCTCTAGCATCTGTTGTTTCCTGACTTTTTAATGAGTTCATGCATTTTGCAGGGACATGGGTGAAGATGGAAACCATCATTCTCAGCAAACTAACACAGGAATAGAAAAACAAACACTTCATGTTCTCACTCATAAGTGGGAGTTGAACAATGAGAACATATGGGCACAGGGAGGGGAACATCACACACTGGGGCCTGTCAAGGGGTGAGGAGCAAGGGGAGGAATAGCATTAGGAGAAATACTTAATGTGATGACGGGTTGATGGGTGCAGCAAACTACCATGGCACATGTATGACTATGTAACAAACCTGTACATTCTGCACGTTTCCCAGAACTTAAAGTAAATAATAATAAAATAAAATAAAATAGCCAAATTAACAAATATATAAAAGAAGGGCAGTCTATGATATGTGAAATCTGGGTAGCAAATCAGTGGCAGAGATACATACCTGAAAAAAAAAGTTTTATAAAATTTTAGTCACTTCACAAAAGAGAAGCCAGCTTGTTTTTCTATGATTTACTAGCCTATCCATAAAATTCCACTGCCAGTTATCACTTTTCCTTTATAATATCTCCATTTTGGTAATAAATTAATTAGTGTTTTCAATCACTGTGCGTCCTTTTTTCTTCTAATAGAGAATTATTTGAATGAAAGATAGATTTGCTCAAAAACAGTTTATGCCAATGCATGGCTTTGACTATTTTACCTTAATTGCAGTCTTTTTTCTTTCTTGAAGGCCTTAAAGATATAAGTCCTTGTGGTTATAATTAAATCCTGCTGCTAATAAAATTCTTATATGTTCCCATGGTCCTAGTTAAATAACTCATTTCTAGATTCTTCCTTGCTGTAGTAGCTAGGCTTTTTAAAAAAATCATGGAGGAGTGGGCTTTATTAGTATTATTTGTGAAAAATAGTTCCTCCTGGTTTTACATATGTATAAAATGAAAAAGATATTAAGAATTTATCATGTGAATAGAACTATGAAATCGGTAAAGAGCTCAGCTGCACTTGAAAACCTTTTAACACACTTCATTTTTGGAGAAAGCTTCCTTAGACTCCAGCAGAAGTAGCATCTGCAGGCTTTTGCTATGATCATACTTATTTCTAGTCATTTTTATTCCATAACAAATAGGCTCAATCACATTAACCACCTACTTATATAACATTCATAATTTATATAATGACATTGAAATCTGCTATCAATCTCAGAAAGCACTAGGATAGTGTCAAGTTATATGAAAGTGGAATGCATTTTTTTAGTTTCTGGTTCTCAATTGCTGATTGACTTATTGTTAGCTTTTTAAAAGGTCTCCAGTGACAAAGTAGAATTGGAACCATATCTACTATAATAAGCCTTTGCAACTGAAAAAGGCCTTTAACTACTTGAAGTTCCATTACATGCACAATTTCATTTTATCTAAAACACAGTCTAGTCAGGAAGGAATATCAATGGTAGAGAAAGTGAGACAGAAAGTTTTGATGTTTTCCTAAGGTAAGGATTGTGTTAATATCCCAAAACTCATAAATGGAAAAGGGAATTGAACAGGCATTTATTGACTACTATGGATAGGCTTCATACTATGCACAAAAGGCAATTTTTGTCTCATTCAAAACACAAACAAATGAAAAGCAAAACAGTGAGTTCGGAGTTCTCTATCAAGATGATTTTACCACCAAAATTTGATGCTCTGAATTGCAAAGCAATTTATCCAAGTTCATATCTCCAAAATAATTGGAATAAAACCTAAAATGTCAGATTGCCAGTTCTACATATGGTTACTCTCCTCCTGTCCTTAACTGAGAATCAGTAATTACATTTTCTGACATGTATTAAGCACTTACTGACTTACTATATAGCAAGCATTGTATGAAAAACTTTTAAGTTGGCTATTGTTTTTCTCTGAGAGCAGTTCTACGCAAAGAAATAGCAAAACCTCTTACAACCCATTCCAATTGGGATTCTTCCCTAGGATTATTTTTAATTGACTTAAAAAAAAAAAGAAGGAAAGAAAACCCTCTTTATTTTCTGATCATGAGACTAGAAGGATGAGAGCCTAGAACTGAGGGAAGGCAAATCTCGTATCTCATGGAGAAAAATAACAACAACAAAATACACTCTGTCATTTAATAGCAGAGTAGACTCAACTGGCTTCATGGCTTGGTGGATCTGAGTAGTCCAAGCACTTCTCTATCATTATGGTATTGCATATTTTACTGTTTAAAGTGGTATTCTTTGGTGTTGGAGTTGGAGCACAATGTGTAATTTCTTGCTCAAAAATGCAGAATAAAATATTTGATCTGCATAAAATTGAGATAAAATAGTTTTCATTTACTAATATAATAATAATAATAATGTCATTTCTGTGGAGAAATAGAAAAGGTCATATTTTCATTAGGAGTCTTCTGTTGTGTATGTCACCATAATTTTATTGCAATTTGATAAAGATGGGTTGGATTAACCAATCTGAGTATTAATTCCCTTAGGTACCTGTTCCTTAAATTGAAGCTGCAAACAACACTTGTAATTGGTCATGGCAAAACAAGGCAGATAGAACATCTTCACAAAGGCAACTTTTGACTGCCCAATATTTTAACCATAAGAATAGAAAATTAAATCAGCTATGTGAGTTTCATTGGCATTAATGTTAGTTTCTTATACTTGCTTACTGGAAAGGCATTTGTTAATGTTGTCTGGCGTTGCCACATTACTAATTCAACATGTAACTGCAAATCAAGTCTATTCAAATTCCAAAGGAATGGCAGTGTTTGCTTTTTATGTCTTAATAAATACATATTCTTTTAAAAAATAATTTCAGCACTGAAATGAAATAAAAATCATGACACATTAAATATTAATGAAATTATTAAATTTCTGCAAATATAATGTCGCACTCTAGCATTATTCTTACGAAGTATAGTTATTCATATCGCAAGTTAGATCACATTTGGTGCATTCTCGCTTTGTTGAGGTGGTGTTGAAGTAAGGAGTAATCTGGATGAAGTTGAAAGAAAGGGAAATATGTTTTTCTCTCTGTTATTGTTGCATAAATGACTCTAAGCTTTATGAATTATTAATCTTGCAAAAAACTTCAAAATTAACTTTTTAGAACTTCTATTTAGAGATCGAAAGAGTATATATTTTGTTGCAAAATGGCACCTCTATTGATTAGATTTTTGATGTCTGTAACTAAAGTTTAAAAAAAGAGGCTGGGTGCAGTGGCTCATGCCTGTAATCCCAGCACTTTGGGAGGCTGAGGCGGGCGGATCACGAGTCAGAAGATCAAGACCATCCTGGCTAACACGGTGAAAACCCGTCTCTACTAAAAATACCAAAAAATTAGCTGGGCGTGGTGGCAGGAGCGTTTAGTCTCAACTACTCGGGAGGTTGAGGCAGGAGAATGGCATGAACCCAGGCGGCAGAGCTTGCAGTGAGTGGAGATTGCACCACTGCACTCCAGCCTGGGCAACAGAGCGAGACTCCGTCTCAAAAAATAAAAATAAAAAAATATAAAATAAAAAAGACTAAAGTTACAGAAAAATGTAAAATTATCACCTTTGGTTTCCACGGTTTCCAAAGAGAAGCTTGCTTAGAATTTCTGAGGGAAAATGAAGTGTTTTAAGTTCTCAGAATATAAAGCATTAGTTTTTCATTCCTGTTAGTCTGCGAGCTTCAACTTTAGCCTGAAATATCTTCAAAACACAATTTACCTAATAATTTGTTATAATATTAGTGAAACAAAAATTGAGGATCCTCTGAAACACGTCTGTCCTTTGTGTTTTGAAGAAAAGCCTTTTGAATAGGTTGCCTAGATGAGTCCTTAAAAATATGTTTTTAGTTTCCTTTTGTCTTCCTACTGGTTGCTTTCAACATGGGGACTTAGTTTTGTATTTGGAAATAATTACATATTCAAAAGTGCACAAATAAAAAGAGCTCACTTTAAAAAATGTTTAAAATGTCTTCCTTTTGGTTTTTTGAATAGCAATGCAATCAAACAGACCATGAAAAACCCTCCTGAAAGAATAAGTTACATCGAAGCTTTTACAGCTATCAAAAAGGTGCACTCGACCCTAGGAAACAATATTTAAAAAAACAAGAAACACACACACACACAAACAAGGTACACACTGACATTTCTATATTGATTCTCTTGTAAATTAAAAACAAAAATGAAACCAAAACATCTTTAATGCATGAGTGTTTTAAGGAAATATATATATATATATTTATGATACTTTATGTTCTAGGGTACATGTGCACAACGTGCAGGTTTGTTACATATGTATACATGTGCCATGTTGGTGTGCTGCACCCATTAACTCATCATTTACATTAGGTATATCTCCTAATGCTATCCTTCCCTCCTCCCCTGACACCAAAACAGGTCCGGGTGTGGGATCTTCCCCTTCCTATGTCCAAGTGATCTCATTGTTCAATTCCCACCTATGAGTGAGAACATGTGGTGTTTTGTTTTCTGTTCTAGTGATAGTTTGCTGAGAATGATGGTTTCCAGCAGCATCCATGTCCCTAAAAGGATATGAACTCATCCTTTTTTATGGCTATGTAGTATTCCATGGTGTATATGTGCCACATTTTCTTAATCCAGTGTGTCATTGATGGACATTTGGGTTGGTTCCAAGTCTTTGCTATTGTGAATAGTGCTGCAATAAACATATATGTGCATGTGTCTTTATAGCAGTAAGATTTATAATCCTTTGGGTATATACCCAGTAATAGGATGGCTGGGTCAAATGGTATTTCTAGTTCTAAATCCTTGAAAATTGCCACACTGTCTTCCACAATGGTTAAACTAGTTTACAGTCCCACCAACCGTGTAAAAGTGTTCATATTTCTGCACATCCTCCATAGCACCTGTTGTTTCCTGACTTTTTAATGATCTTCATTCTAACTAGTGTGAGATGGTATGTCATTCTGGTTTTGATTTGCATTTCTCTGATGGCGAGTGATGATGAGCAGTTTTTCATGTGTCTGTTGACTGCATAGATGTCTTCTTTTGAGAAGTGTCTGTTCATTTTCTTTGCCCACTTTTTGATGGGGTTGTTTGTTTTTTTCTTGTAAATTTGTTTGAGTTCTTTGTGAGTTCTGGATATTAGCCCTTTGTCAGATGAGTAGATTGCAAACATTTTCTCCCATTCTGTAGGTTGCCTGTTCACTCTGATGGTAGTTTCTTTTGCTGTGCAGAAGCTCTTTAGTTTAATTAGATCCCATTTGTCAATTTTGGCTTTTGTTGCCATTGCTTTTGGTGTTTTAAACATGAAGTCCTTGCCCATGCCTGTGTCCTGAATGGTATTGCCTAGGTTTTCTTCTAGAGTTTTTATGGTTTTAGGTCTAACATTTAAGTCTCTAATCCATCTTGAATTAATTTTTGCATAAGGAGTAAGGAACTGATCCAGTTTCAGTTTTCTACTTATGGCTAGCCAGTTTTCCCAGCACCATTTATTAAATAGGGAATCCTTTCCCTATTTCTTGTTTTTGTCAGGTTTGTCAAACATCAGATGGTTGTAGATGTGTGATATTATTTTTGAGGTCTCTGTTCTGTTGCATTGGTCTATATCTCTGTTTTGGTACCAGTACCATGCTGTTTTGGTTACTGTAGCCTTGTAGTATAGCTTGAAGTCAGGTAGTGTGATGCCTCCAGCTTTATTCTTTTGATGTAGGATTATCTTCACAATGTGGGCTCCTTTTTGGTTCCATATGAACTTTAAAGTAATTTTTTTCAATTCTGTGAAGAAAGTCATTGGTAGCTTAATGGGGATGGCATTGAATCTATAAATTACCTTGGGCAGTGTGGCCATTTTCATGATATTGATTCTTCCTATCCATGAGCTTGGAATGTTCTTCCATTTGTTTGTGTCCTCTTTTAATTCATTGAGCAGTGGTTTGTAGTTCTCCTTGAAGAGGTCCTTCACATCCCTTGTAAATTGGATTCCTAGGTATTTTATTCTCTTTGAAGCAATTGTGAATGGGAGTTCATTCATGATTTGGCTCTCTGTTTGTCTGTTATTGGTGTAAAAGAATGCTTGTGATTTTTACATATTGATTTTATATCCTGAGACTTTGCTGAAGTTGCTTATCAGCTTAAGGAGATTTTGGGCTGAGACGATGGAATTTTCTAAGTATACAATCATGTTATCTGCAAACAGAGACAATTTGAGTTCTTCTTGTCCTAACTGAATACCCTTGATTTCTTTCTCTTGCCTGATTGCCCTGGCCAGAACTTGCAACACTATGTTGAATACGAGTGGTGAGAGAGGGCATCCCTGTCTTGTGCCAGTTTTTGAGGGGAATGCTTCCAGTTTTTGCCCATTCAGTATGATATTGGCTGTGGGTTTGTCATAAACAGCTCTTATTATTTTGAGATAATTTCCATCAATACCGAATTTATTGAGCGTTTTTAGCATGAAGGGCTATTGAATTTTGTCAAAGGCTTTTTCTGCATCCATTGAGATAATCATGTGGATTTTGTCTTTGGTTCTATTTATATGCTGGGTTGCATTTATTGATTTGCGAATGTTGAACCAGCCTTGCATCCCAGGGATGAAACCCACTTGATCATGGTGGATAAGCTTTTTGATGTGCTGCTGGATTCGGTTTGTCAGTATTTTATTGAGGATTTTTGCATCAATGTTCATCAGGGATATTGGTCTAAAATTCTCTTTTTTTGTTGTGTCTCTGTCAGGCTTTGGTATCAGGATGATGTTGGCCTCTTTAAATGAGTTAGGGAGGATTCCCTCCTTTTCTATTGATTGGAATAGTTTCGGAATGAATGGTACCAGCTCCTCCTTCTACCTCTGGAAGAATTCGGCTGTGAATCCATCTGGTCCTGGACTTTTTTTGGTTGGTAGGCTATTAATTATTGCCTCAATTTCAGAGCCTACTATTGGTCTATTCAGGGATTCAACTTCTTCCTGGTTTAGTCTTTGGAGAGTGTGTATGTCAAGGCATTTATCCATTTCTTCTAGTTTTTCTAGTTCATTTGCGTAGAGGCGTTTATAGTATTCTCTGATGGTAGTTTGTATTTCTGTGGGGTCGGCAGTGATATTCCCTTTATCATTTTTTATTGCATCTATTTGATTCTTCTCTCTTTTCTTTATTAGTCTTGCTAGCAGTCTATCAATTTTGTTATCTTTTCAAAAAACCAGCTCCTGGATTCATTGATTTTTAGAAGGGTTTTTTGTGTCTCTATCTCCTTCAGTTCTGCTCTGATCTTAGTTATTTCTTGCCTTCTGCTAGCTTTTGAATGTGTTTGTTCTTGCTTCTTTAGTTCTTTTAATTGTGATGTTAGAGTGTCAATTTTAGATCTTTCCTGCTTCCTCTTGTGGGCATTTAGTGGTATAAATTTTCCTCTACAGACTACTTTAAATGTGTCCCAGAGATTCTGGCATGTTGTGGCTTTGTTCTCATTGGTTTCAAAAAAACATCTTAATTTCTGCCTTCATTTCGTTATGTACCCAGTAGTCATTCAGGAGCAGGTGGTTCAGTTTCCATGTAGTTGAGTGGTTTTGATTGAGTTTCTTAGTCCTGAGTTCTAGTTTGTTTGCACTGTGGTCTGAGAGAATTTGTTATAATTTCTATTCTTTTACATTTGCTGAGGAGTGCTTTACTTCCAACTATGTGGTCAATTTTGGAATAAGTGCGATGTGGTGCTGAGGAGAACATATATTCTGTTGATTTGGGGTAGAGAGTTCTGTAGATGTCTATTAGGTCTGCTTGGTGCAGAGTTGAGTTCAATTCCTGGATATCCTTGTTAACATTCTGTCTTGTTGATCTGTCTAATTTTGACAGTGGGATGTTTTAGTCTCCAATTATTATTGTGTGGGAGTCTAAGTCTCTTTGTAGGTCTCTAAGGACTTGCTTTATGAAACTAGGTGCTCCTGTATTGGGTGCATATATGTTTAGGATGGTTAGTTCTTCTTGTTGAATTGATCCCTTTGCCATTATGTAATGGCCTTCTTTGTCTCTTTTGATCTTTGGTGCTTTAAAGTGTGTTTTATCAGAGACTAGGATTACAACTTCTGACTTTTTTTTTCTTTTTTTTCCATTTGCTTGGTAGATCTTCTTCCATCCCTTTATTTTGAGCCTATGTGTGTCTCTGCACATGAGATGGGTCTCCTAAATACAGCACACTTATGGGTCTTGACCCTTTATCCAGTTTGCCAGTCTCTGCCTTTTAATTGGACCATTTAGCCCATCTACATTTAAGGTTAATATTGTTATGTGTGAACTTGATCCTGTCATTATCATGTTAGCTGATTATTTTGCTCCTTAGTTGATGCAGTTTCTTCCTGGCATCAATGGTCTTTACATTTCGGCATGTTTTTGTGATGGCTGGTATCGGTTGTTCCTGTCCAAGGTTAGTGTTTCCTTCAGGAGCTCTTGTAGGGCAGGCCTGGTGTTGGCAAAATCTCTAAGCATTTGCTTGTCTGTAAAGGATTTTATTTTTCCTTCACTTATGAAGCTTAGTTTGGCTGGATATGAAATTCTGGGTTGAAAATTCTTTTCTTCAAGAATGTTGAATATTGGCCCCCACTCTCTTCTGGCTTGTAGTGTTTCTGCCGAGAGATCTGCTGTTAGTCTGATGAGTTTCCCTTTGTGGGTAACCCAACCTTTTTCTCTGGCTGCCCTTAACATTTTTTCCTTCATTTCAACTTTGGTGAATCTGACAATTATGTGTCTTGGAGTTGCTCTTCTCGAGGAGTATCTTTGTGGCATTCTCTATATGTCCTGAATTTGAATGTTAGCCTGCCTTGATAGGTTGGGGAAGTTCTCCCAGATAATAACCTGAAGAGAGTTTTCCAACTTGGTTCCATTGTCCCCGTCACTTTCATGTGCACCAGTCAGACGTAGATTTGGTCTTTTCACATAATCCCATATTTCTTGGAGATTTTGTTCATTTCTTTTTACTCTTTTTTTCTCTAAACTTCTCTACTCACTTCATTTCATTCATTTGATCTTCAATCACTGATACTCTTTCTTCCAGTTGATCGAGTCGGTTACTGAAGCTTGTGCATTTGTCACATAGTTCTCGTGTCATGGTTTTCATCTCTATCAGGCCGTTTATGGACTTCTCTGCATTGGTTAATCTAGTTATCCATTCATCAAATCTTTTTTCAAGGGTTTTAGTTTCTTTGTGCTGGGTTCGTAGTTCCTCCTTTAGCTCTGAGAAGTTTGATCCACTGAAGCCTTCTTCTCTCAACTCATTAAAGTCATTCTCCATCCAGATTTGTTCCATTGCTGGTGAGGAGCTGAGTTCTTTTGGAGGGGGAGAGGCACTCTGATTTTTTGAATTTTCAGCTTTTCTGCACTGCTTTTTCCCCATCTTTGTGGTTTTATCTACCTTTGGTCTTTGATGATGGTGACCTACTGATGGGGTTTTGGTGTGGATGTCCTTTCTGTTTGTTAGTTTTCCTTCTAACAGTCAGGACCCTCAGCAGCAGGTCTGTTGGAGTTTGCTTAAGGTCCACTCCAGACCCTGTTTGCCTGGGTGTCAGCAGTAGAGGCTCAGTTGGCAATGCAGAAATCACCCATCTTCTGTGTCACTCACGCTGGGAGCTAGAGGCTGGAGCTGTTTTATTCAGCCATCTTGGCATCCCCTCAGAAACTAGTTTTTAAAAAACAGAAAGAAATATATTAATTGCTTATTTGTGTTTTTAAAAATCTTTAATAAAAAATCATTCAGTCAGAATTTATCTTTCCTGTGGTGATTAATTTTATGTGCCAATGTTAGTGGACCACAGGAGATCAGATATTTATTAGACATTATTTCTGGGTGTGTCTGCAGTGTTTTGTGTGTGTGTGTGTGTGTGTGTGTGAATGAAATTAGTATTTGAATTAGGCCCTCCCTAATATAGGCAGGCCATATTCAATCATTTTAAAGTCCCAAGAGAATAAAACTGAATAAAAAAGAATTGTTTCTTTCTCTGCATGATGATCTTCAAGCTGCAACATTAGTCTTCTTCTGTCTTCAGATTCAGACTTGGATCCAAATTCCACTATTGGCTCTCCTGCTTCTTAGGTCTTTGAACTTGGACTGGAACTATATTTTTGACCCTCCTGAGTCTGGATTTCTCAGCCTCCATAATATGAGAGTCAATTCCTTAACATACATCTTCCCTATTGTTTCTTTTTCTCTGGAGAAACTAACTAATATAGATTTCAGTACCAAGATTGATTCTAAAGTAACAAAATTTTAAGAATGTTTTTTCTAAATTGGTTCTGGGATTGTCTTTCTAATCTGATTAGACTTAAAGACACTAATGACTCTATTTCCAGGAGTAAAAGGAACAATAATAGTCTATGGCGTGACTCGAAAATAGATATACACAAATAGCTCTATTGGATACTCTTAATCAATCACTTATAGGAAGCAAAGAGCAGAGTAACCATGAATATGATATTTAAGAACAATTTTTGAAATCTAATGAATATAATGAAGCTGGTTGGTTGGTCCTAATATTGCTGGACAAAGTGATGGCAGAAAAGAATGAGTTCAGCAATTCTAATAACCAGCTCAATCACTGCATAAATGATCTGATAGCTTCTGTGTCGATCCTAAAAAAAGACCCTTATGTCCTGTAGCTGTAGGGCTGAGATTGCTGACTTTTTCCAACTCTTTGCATTTATTATTGCATGGTATTTGAGTATTTAGGTAGACATATAGCTTCTAGAACATAATCTTGGCTCCTTGAGAGAAATAAGATTTTCTTAACATTTTCAAATATCTCATAGCTTCACCTATGCCCATTGAATAATTAGACCTCAATCATAAAAAACTGAGTTGATTTTTCAAGTGCCATGGAAATTAGTTAACTGGAATGTAGATACTCCTCATGGTATGGTCATGTTGTCTTATTTCCTATGTTTTAGAGAATGCTTTTCTAATGCTTATATTTTTTGTCACACAAAGCAAAATAAACAATAACTATCTTTTATTTCATTTGAGGCACCCTTAAAATATAACAGGGAAGACATATTTAGATAGAGAGATTAAATGTATTTAAACTTAATCACAACTTTTTGAGGTAAATCATGCCATCTTTATTTGGTATGCTGAGTAAATTGCCAGTTTCTCATGGCTAATAAAAGATAACTAGGATTCTGTCTGCTAGGATTCAAACATTTTCCTTATGATTTGGATACTCTATACCTAATCAGCATGCCTAAAAGAATCTGAGATCTGTGAAATGTTATTATCCTTTCTTATCTAAGTTAGCTCTGTTGCAGCACTGTTAGTTCTAATGAGGCATATATTAGCTCCCCAAATTGTAAGCTGGAGTGCATTTGCCATTTCACTGCAGGCATCTGAGAACATAATGGAATTTCTCCATATGAATGTGAAACACTTCAGACAAAAGGTAAGAACTCTTCCAAGTTCTCCAAAATTTCTGAAAGTATTTTTTCTCTTTAGAATGGCCTGTTCTCACTAAGTTCATTTCCAAAGACATATATAATCATAGCTAATATAAAATTGAAGTTAGACATCTAATAATAAAAATAAAAGTGAGCATGCTTTTAACTGTATTTACTCAATACAGGTTATAATCCATTGCTCCAGGAAAATTGATCTGTTATGAGATAAAATGATTCACATACAATAAAACTGGAAATTCTAAAACTGCAGATAATGAGAGCACATTTGTAAAAGGGTTAGGAAAAGAATTAGTTACTTCCTAAAATTAAACTGCATATTTACTTCAAAGTAATGCACATTTAATATTTGTTAACAAAAGATAAATGTATACGTAGAATTCAATCTTCCTGCTCCCCTCCTCTAACACTTTTGGTATTAACTTTGAGCTTAAAATTTATTTAAAATGGTTTTTCATAAAAATTGCCAAAGATAATTATAAGTGGGTTATCCTCCTATCCTCTGAGACAACTTTTTTATTCCAGAATTTTGTTTTTAATTTTTCTTATTTTTTTTATTTTAAAGAATCCAGAAATCAATAAGTTAAAGAAAAGTCAATCTAGTCAATCTACAAAGCTAAGAGAGCTAATGGAAACTTGAAAAAATACAGGAATCAAAATAATTGGACCAACATACAAAGACTATTATATATTTTTTCTAAAGCACCTACCCATATAATTTTATTTTTTCTCTAGAATTACCCAGATATAACCAAATTGAAAAGTGTGACTTTTACCAGTAAGATATATTTTCTTGAAGTTGTGATACACACAATATGTGGGAAGAAGGTGTCCTTCTGAAAAAATTTAGACATTATGCTTTTTTTTACTGATATTAAATTTTATTTTACTAAATTTTCACTAATGCTTTGGTGTCTTTTAAATGGATTTAAAATAAGTATGTCCTTTCAATTCACTCCAATGGATAAATAAAAAATAGGAAAAGGGCAAACAATAATAGACAATAAACAGTAGGAAAAAACATGCAGTTGAAGTTTGTAAAATGGAAAACAGAGCTTGCTGTCTATATTAGGACAGCAAAACTGATAGCATCCATGTGGAACCAAATGAAGAGCAAGCCCCAAAATAAAATGCCACTAATAAAGTAGAACAGAGGAAAATAAAAAAATTGGCATGACATAATTGGATCAAAATGACAATTAAGCTTACCTTAACTCTGTAATTTCCAGCTACATGAACCAGCAAATTTACTTTATTGTTTAAGTGAATTTGAACTTGGTCTTCAGGTTACTGGCAACTGAAAACACTCTAACTAATATGCCATACGTATTATATAATTACCTCATCAGCTTAAAATGTTATTCTAGTTTACAAAAGCAACTGAAAATACCATCTGATTTACCACCCCAGAGTTGGCATGGAATAAAGATAAGTGTGTTTACTCTTGATCGGTTGACTTTATTTAACTCTGTATCTTGTTTTTGATTTTTCTTTGACTTTGTGCTCTTCAAGACTGAGTAATCAACTCCTCTTCTCAAATAAGTTTATGACAAAGTTCTCTAATTCCCCTTCTGTTGTGATTAGAAATTAAAGAGAAGCAGGAGCTCACCTTCTTGGCAATCACTCTGACCCACATCAGCTGAAGTCATTTTTGTCTTAAGACTGTTGTCAGCCTGTAAACTGCAGCCCAAAGTTCAGAGTGGTTGTTTGGAATTACAATAAAATGATGGCTGGAGGCTAGTCAAACACATACTTGCTCTTATTTAGAAGCAAAGTCATAAATGAGCCTTATAGAGCTGGACAAAGTTCTGTCAAGTTTCAGATTCTGGTAAGGGCTCGCTTCCTGGCTTACAAACAGCTGCTTTCTGTGTCCTCAGATGCTAAAGAGTATTCTGGTCTCTCTTCCTCTTATTATAGGAGCACTAATCCAATTGGATTAAGGCTTTGCCTTTACAACCTCACTTAATTAACATCATTACTTCTTTATAGGTCCTATCTTCAAATACAGTCACATTGGGGCCTAGAACATAACATATGAATGGGGTCTGGAACTGTGGCTCATGCCTGTAATCCAACACTTTGGGAGGTTGAGGTAGGCGGATCATGAGGTCAGGAGTTCAAGACCAGCCTGGCCAACATGGTGAAACCCTGTCTCTACTAAAAATACAAAAATTACCAGACTTGGTGGTGGGTGCCTGTAATTCCAGCTACTCGAGAGGCTGAGGCAGGAAAATCGCTTGAACCTGCGAGGCAGAGGTTGCAGTGAACTGAGATGATGCCATTGCACTCCATCCTGGGCAACAAAAACAAAACTCCATCTCAAAAACAAAACAAAAACAAAAACATATGAATGGGAAGGGGACAGAATTTAGTTCATAGCAGTTACCCATCAACATCCAGTTTATGCTTCCTATATTCAATCATTGGTTCAACTGGAATACACATTTTAAAAAAACGGATTAAATGAGTGAGCCATAAACATGCTCTTTCATTCTAGATCTATATCATTATTGGGGACATTAAATTTGTTCCATTTTAAAAGAAAGATATTTTATATATATATATATACACACACACACACACACACTACAAATTGATAAATTTTTACATATGTATACACATACACATATATATACTATAAATAATTATATTTTGTGATTTTGGGGCAAGAATAGCAAAATTATAGCAGAATACTGACTTATTTTAGAATTACAGATACCAATTACCTTATGAGAAGATTGAAGTTTAGTGATATAAATCTACATCATTATAAACTCCTTCTCCAGGTAGTTAAAAAAGTAGGTATTAAATGTAATTTCTTTCCTCATATCCTTGTAATGCATCCTGATAATTATTTTTTTTAATTGTAAGAACATTTAAGACGTGTTTCTTCATAGGTAAACAACCATATTCTTGTCCTTTTTTCATTGTTGTAAAACAACATGGGTTCTATCTTTTTAACAGATTTTTAAGCATACAATAGAATATTGTTATCTATGGGCACAATGTTGTATAACAGATCTCTAGAACTTATCCTTGCACAATAGAAATTTCATACCAGTTGATTAATGACTCCCATTTTCCCCTCTCTGCTGTTCCTGGCAATGACAATTTTATTTTTTATTTCCATGATTTGACTATTTTAGATACCTCATGCAAGTGGAATAATGCAGTGTTTGTCTTCTGAATTGCTCATTTCACTTAGCATAATGTCCTCAATGTCAGCCATATTGTCAAATATTGAAGAATTTTCCTGTTTTTTTTTTTTTTAAGGCTGAATAATATTCTCTTGTATGTATTTACCACTTTTTCTTTATTAATTTGCCCATGGACATTTAAGGTTGTTTCCTTATCTTGACTATTATGAACAATGCCACAATCACCATAAAAGTATAGATATATTTTTGAAATTCTTTTTCAATTCTTTTGCATATATACCCAGAAGTGTGATTGCTAGATCATATGGTAGTTTTATTTTTAATTTTTTAAAGAACCTCCATGTGTTCCATAGCAGCTTACATGAGGTAATCATGTAGGGTTTCTTTCTTGCCTAATTACTCTGGCTAGTACTTCCAGTTCTGTGTTGAATAGAATTGGCAAGAATGGGCATCCCTGTTTTGCACCTGGTCTTAAGGGGATATCTTGTATTTATATTTGTTATATTTATAATTATTATATTTTCCTGGTAGATTGTCCATTTATTTTTATAAATGCACTCTTATAACAGTTTTTGACTTATAGTCTATTTTGTCTGATATAAGTATAATGACTGCTGTTCTCCTCTGTTTATTATTTGCATGAAATACCTTTTCCCATCCCTTCACTTTCAGCTTACTTGAATCCTTAAATCTAATGTGAATGGCTTGTAGACAGTGTATTATGTTTTGTTTTTTATTTATTCATTTATCTCTATAGTTTGATTAGGGAGTTTAATCTACTTTCTCTTAAAGTAATTATTGATACTGAATGATGTACTATTGCCATTTTTTTAATTGTTTCCTATTTGTTTTGTGGTTATTTTTCTCCATTTTTCCTCTCTATCTTCCTTTATGTATGATTTTTTTTTCATATTGCTATGTTTTAATTACTTTCTTTTTCTTTTGTATGTTTCCTATAGGTATTTTCTTTGGGGTTACCATGGAGCTTACATAAAACATCTTACAATTATAATATTCTATTTTAAGCTGATAACTTCAATTGCATTCAAAGATGTTACACTTTTACTTGTCTGACTACATACTTTGTAATTATTATCACAATTTATATTTTCTATCTTGTGTAACCACTAACATATTTTAAATTTACAGCTTTTTAAATATTATTTTCTTTTCACTTTTGTCCTAGAAATAAAAGTTATTTATCCATCACTGTTATGGTGTTACATTATTCTGTATTTGGCTATATATTTACTTTTATCATTTTATCAGTGAGTTTTGTTATTTCATTTTCTTTTAAATTGCTTTTTAGCATTCATTTGTAGATTTTTTCTTTTTTTCTTTTCTTTTCTTTTCTTTTTTTTTTTTTTTTTTTGAGACGGAGTCTCGCTCTGTCACCCAGGCTGGAGGGCAGTGGCATGATCTCGGCTCACTGCAAGCTTCTACTCCCGGGTTCATGCCATTCTCCTGCCTCAGCCTCCTGAGTAGCTGGGACTACAGGCGTCTGCCAACACACCCGGCTAATTTTTTGTATTTTCAGTAGAGACGGGGTTTCCTTATGTTGGCCAGGATGGTCTCGATCTCCTGACCTCGTGATCCGCCCGCCTGGGCCTCCCAAAGCGCTGGGATTACAGGCATGAGCCGCCGTGCCTGGCTCATTCATAGATTTTTATTTATTTTTTTAAATCTGCTAACTCTGTGCCTAGAGTATACTAGGTACCATCAGCACTCTATGACATCCTGTTATTATTTTTGATGTCACATTTGTAAGTTCTTACATAGACTACTCTGTCTCTTTTGTCCTCATACTGTTATGTTCCTAGACTTTTTCCTCATTTTCTCAGCCATTCTTTATTGTCCTCTTCTATATTATACAATGTTTTTCCCTGTAGACAGTGATAAATCACCAGCCAAAATCAAGTAATTTCTTTAAAAAATTAGAAGTCCTCTGGTATATACTCTTATAATTATGTTTCCTAGATATATTTTATAAACATATATAAAATATATACAGTTTTAGAAATTAGAAACAAATACCATTTTAAAAAAAATCATTTTGAAAAATTATAAAACGGCATTATTGCTACTCCACTTTATAGCATTTACTTTTCCTAGATCAACTCCCCATTACTCCCTATTAGCATGTTGTATTATGCAATTTATTTGTTTCAATAGCTCAATGGAAAGTTTGTTAGTTTTCACCCAGCCATAAAATATCAGACTTTTTCTTAAAAAAAACCTAATAAATGTGTATTCCATAATTACATATAAATGCTATTAAAAGCATGCAATATATCTATAAGAAATTAACACTGTTTTAAATATTTATTTGCAGTTCTTATTTCTAAAAAATATATTAATCCTTTCAGAGGCATTGCAATAAAAAGCAAGGTCTCCAGTTGTACAATACCCATCTGACTTCCTATATGAGAGGCTGAAATTCTTTAGGTCTCAGTCCCAGGATCAAGGCTGGGACTAGTCTGTGCCTCAAATTCAAGTGAATAGCCATAAATGTGGAAATATGGATGTGCTATCAGTGAAATCCCATTTTCACATCTGAGTTTATAGGTTATTGCAATGAGTAAACAAATAAAGTGAACAATGTTTTTCTGTTGTTGTTAGAAGCAGCAGCAAAGTAATTAAAAAGACAGTGTGACATACTGCAGTGTTACTTTCCAGGGAATTGTGTGGTTTGCCAACTGAATCAATTCTTTGTTTACAAGAGTAATGGGACATATATTCACTCTATTAGGAAAACACAAAATATGAGCATGTGAGGTTTCTGGAGAGTCTGATGACTTTTCAGGGATTTGAGCCATATCTCATCCCACCTAGACTGGTACAACTTGGTGTTTCTAATTAGAAAATAAACTTTAAGAGATATTTCAAACTTATGTTTTTGTTACCTGGACATTACAGACTCATATTACTAAAAATACCATGCAAGTTGTTTAACATTATTTTAAATGAACACCTCTGAAACATTAAATAATTTTGTCTGTGATAATAAGTTACATCACAATTTTTAACCTGGTATACTTACTTCAGGAGCTACTTGATAAGAAATTTCTATTTATTTTTAAATTTTATTGATAAAATAAATGTATTGTTACATAATGATTTTAATAAATTTTTGATAGCTCCACCTTATATAGTATGATATTTAAACATAAAGATTTTTGCCATCTTTTGAATACAGCTCTTAACTATATTCTATATTCAAAGGCAAGACCTTCAATTGAGTTATTTTTATTTATTCTACAAAATAGACCATTGTGTGCTTTTAGTATGCCTTGCTGTAGCCCTTCAAAATCTGATTCTGACTGATCTTGTCGATTTTTATTTTTAACCTCTTTTTCTCTCCATTCCCACAATATACCTCACGAGTCTCTAGAATTGTCTGTGTGCATATCCTTCATTCTTTTGAAAATGGACATTTTAAACTATTTTATTCCATCAAATGAGTTTTTTTCCATGTCTGTTTATTAAATTCAATCACTAACTTAGATGTAACCCACTTATTAATATTTTTCTCCATTTATTTCAGCCATCTGAATTATTTCACTTGTGTTGTCTTCCTTAGCAATTTGTTTACATAGTATTACAGAAAAAATGAAAATAATAAAAGATGACATTTTCAGATTATTTACCATATTTCAGGTCAGTTTTCAGCAACTTTGAGCACCAGTAATTTCATAAAGTGATAGTAGCCAGTCACCAAGATGGAAACCAACTGCCATGTTGTAAGGAACTTTATAAAGGAGCCCATGTGGCAAGATACAATCACATGAGTGAATCATCTTGGAAATGGATCTTCAAGACTCCGTCAAGCCTTTAGATGCCGCAGCCTTGTTCAACATCTTGACTGCAACTAATGAGAGACCCTGAACTGAAATCATCCAGCTAAACCATTTTAGGATTCTTAATTTAAACATTTCCAGTGTTCTTCAAACTAAAGTCTCTACCCCTAGTTTCTCTTCTTATGTCATTTTATTTTATTTCTTCTTCTTTGTGTTTTAGACAAGGTGCCACTCTGTCACCCAGACCAGAGTGCAGTGGCATAATCTAGGCTCAGGTGATCCTCACACCTCAGCTCTCCGAGTAGCTGGGACTACAATCAGGCATCAGGCTAAATTTTTGGATTTTTTGTAGAGACAAGGGTTTCACCATTTTGCTCAGGCTGGTCTTGAACCCCTAGGCTCTAGTGATCCTCCCACCTAGACCTCCCGAAACGCTGGGATTACAAGTATGAGCCACTATCACTGGTGTTTATGTCATTTTCATCTGTAGTTACTATGCTTTATTTTCTAAGAGGAAGGTTTGACCTCTTTGCTCTCTTATTTCAAACTGTTCAGTAGTCCCTCACCAAGTTTTTATTTCTTTTTCTTATTTTTGTATTAGAGAGTATATGTGTATATTTCTGATATACATATATTACAAGCAGTGAAGTCGGGGCTTTTAGTGTGCCCATTACTTAAGTAGTGAACACTGTACAAAATGGATCATTTTCCAGCCCTCAAGCCCCTCCCACCCTCCCACCTTTTGGAATCTCCAGTGTTTATTATTCCACTCTGTATGTCTATGTGTACCTGCTGTTTAGTTCCCACTTATAAGTGAGAACACATGTTTCTGAGTTATTTCACTTAGGATAATGGCCTCAATGGCTTTCAGTTCCATCCATGTTGCTGCAAAAGACATGATTCCATTTTTTTATGGCTGGGTAGTATTCTATAGTTTATAGATATACCACATGTTCTTTACCCAGTCATCTGTTCATGGACACTTATGTTGATGCTATGGCTCTATTACTGTGACTAGCACTGTGATAAACAAGAGTAGATATCTTTTTGGTATAATGGTTTCTTTCCATTTTGGTATATACCTAGTAGTGGGATTGCTGGGTCAAATGGTAGTTCTATTTTCAGTTTTTTGAGAAATCGTCATACTATTTTTCATAAAGGTTATACAAATTTACCTTCTTGGCAATGGTGTATAAGCATTTCCTTTTCTCCACATCCAAGCCAACATCTATCATTTTTTGACTTTTTAATAATAGCCATTCTGACTGGTGTATGATGGTAGTTTTAATTTGCATTTCTCTGGTGATTAGTAATGATGAGCATTTTTTATGTTTGCTGGCTGCTTGTATATCTCCTTTTGAAAAATGTCTGTTCATGTCCTTTGTCTATTTTTTAATGGGGATATTTTTTATATTGATATTTTTTCTTGAGTTGTTTGAATTCCTTGCAGATTCTGGATATTAGCCCTTTGTCAAATGCATAGTTTACATATATTTTCCCATTCTGCAGGTTGTCTGTTTACTCTGATTATTGTTTCTTTTGCTGTGCAGAAGCTTTGTAACTTAACTGAGTCTAATTTGTCCAGTTTTGTTTTTGTTGCATTTGTTTTTGAGAAGTGGATCATAAATTCTCTGCCTAGGCCAATATCCAGAATAATTTCTCCTAGGTTTTTCTTTAGGATTTGTATAGTTTCAGGTCTTACATTTAAGTTTTTAATTTATTTTGACTTAATTTTTATGTATGGTGAGGGATGTGGGTTCAGTTTCATTCTTTTGCATATGGCTATACATTTTTTTCCAAGCACCATTTATTGAACAGGGTGTTCTGTCCCCAGTGTTTGTTTTTGTTGACTTTGTCAAATATCAGTCGGTTGTGGGTATGTGGCTTTATTTCTGGGTTATCTATTCTACTTAGTTGATTTATGTATCTATTCTTATAACAATATCTTGCAGTCTTGGCTACTGTAGTTTTGTAATATAATTTGAAGTCAGGTAACGTGACATCTCTAGCTTTGTATTTTGCTTGTAATTTCATTGGCTATTCAGGCTCTTTTTTTGGTTCCATATGAATTTCAGAATTGGTTTTCCTAATTCTTCAAAAAATGACATTGGTAATTTGTTAGACATTTCATTGAATCTGTAGATTGCTTTGGGCAGTATGGTCGTTTTAATTATATCAATTCTTCCAATCCATGAGCATCAGATGTTTTTCCATTTGTTTGTGTCACTTACAATTCCTTTCATTAGTGTCTTCTATTTCTCCTTGCAGAGTTCTTTTACTTCCTTGGTTAAATGTACTCTTAGGTATTTTATGTTTTTATAGACATTATAAATAGTATCAAATTTTGGGTTTGGTTCTCAGCTCGGTTGTTATTGGTATACAGAAATGCTACTGATTTCTTGTACCTTGATTTTGTACCCTGAAACTTTACATCAAGTCTAGGCATCTTTTTGTAGGAGTCTTTAGTGTTTTCTAGGTGTTGAATCATATTATCAGCAAACAGATAATTTGACTTCTTCTTTTCTGATGTGGAAGGTTTTTATTTATTTTTCTTGCCTGATTGCTCTACTTAGGGCTTCCAGTTTTAAATTGAGTAGGGGTAGTAAAAATTGGCATCCTTGTTTTGTTCCAGGACTTAGGGGGAATCCTTTAATCCTTTGTGACTTAGGGGTCTCAAACACCTGGCTGCCAACCAGTAGCGGTCCATGACCGGTTAGGAACCCACCCACACAGCAGGAGGTGAGTGGTGGACAAGCAAGCATTACCTCCTGAGCTCAGCCTCTTATCAAATCAGTAGTGGCATTAGATTATCATAGGAGCATGAACCCTGTTGTAAATTTCACATGAGAGGGATCTAGTTTGTGCACTCCTTATGAGAATCTAACTACTGCCTGATGATCTGAGCTGGAACAGTTTTATCACAAAACCATTCCCCACTCCCTGCACAGTCAGTGGAAAAATTGTCTTTCACGAAACCTGTCCCCAGTGCCAAAAAGGTTGGGAATTGCTGCTTTAAACTATTCCTCACTCAAAATGATGTTGGCTAAGGGTTTGTCACATGTGGCTTTTCTTATTTTGAGTTACGATCTTTGGTGGTTAGTTTATTGAGGGTTTTTATTAGGAAGGAATGTTGTATTTTATCAAATGCTTTCCCGCATCTGTTGAGATGATCATAATATTTTTACTTCTAATTCTGTTTACCTGGTGAATCACATTTATTGATTCTCATGTGTTGAAACATCCTTGCACGCCAGGAATAAAACCCACTTAATCATGGTGCATTATCTTTTTGATGTGATGCTGCATTCAGTTTGCTAGTATTTTGTTGAGGATTTTTGCATCTCTGTTCATGAAAATATTGTCCTGTAGTTTTCTTTTTTTGTTGTTGTATCTTTACCTGGCTTTGGTATCAGAGTGATACTCCTTCTTAGAATGAGCTAGAGAGGATTCCTTCCTCCTCAATCTTTTTTGGAAGAGTTTCAGTGAGAATGGTATAATTCTTTGCATGTCTGGAAGCATTCAGCTATAAGTCCATTTGGTCCTGGAATTTTTAGTGTCAGGAAATGTTTTATTATTGGTTTAGTTTCATTACTTGCTATTGGTCTGTTCAAGATTTCTACTTCTTCCTTGTTAAATTTTGGGAGGTTATATGTTTTCAGGACTTTATCCATTCCTCTAGGTTTCCTAGTTTGTGTAGGTAGATATGCTCATAGTGGTATATAATACTCTTTTTTATTACGGTGATATTAGTCATTGTAATGTCACCCTTATCATTTCTGATTGTGCTTATTTGAATCTCTTTTTTGTCTTGGTTAATCTAGCTAGTAGTCTGTCATTTTTATCTTTTCAAAGAACCATCTGTTTATTTTATTGATTCTTAGTATTTTTTTTTTTTGGTCTCAATTTCATTTAGTTCAGCTTTGATCTTTGTTATAATTTTCCTTCTGTTAGCTTTGGGTTTTGTTTATTTTTCTTTTTCTAGTTCCTCAAAGTGCTAAGTAAGGTTAATTTGGATCTTTCTATGTTTTTGAAATAAATCTCACTCTTAGCACTGCTTTGCTGTTTCCCAGAGATTTTGGTATGCCATGTGTTTATTTTCATTTATTTTAAATAATTTTTTTTTAATTTATTATTATTATACTTTAAGTTGTAGGGTACATGTGCATAACGTGCAGGTTTGTTACATATGTATACTTGTGCCATGTTGCTGTGCTGCACCCATCAACTCGTCATTTACATCAGGTATAACTCCCAGTGCAATCCCTCCCCCCTCCCCCCTCCCCATGATAGGCTCCGGTGTGTGATGTTCCCCTTCCTGAGTCCAAGTGATCTCATTGTTCAGTTCCCACCTATGAGTGAGAACATGCGGTGTTTGGTTTTCTGTTCTTGTGATAGTTTGCTAAGAATGATGGTTTCCAGCTGCATCCATGTCCCTACAAAGGACACAAACTCATCCTTTTTGATGGCTGCATAGTATTCCATGGTGTATATGTGCCACATTTTCTTAATCCAATCTGTCACTGATGGACATTTGGGTTGATTCCAAGTCTTTGCTATTGTGAATAGTGCTGCAATAAACATATGTGTGCATGTGTCTTTATAGCAGCATAATTTATAATCCTTTGGGTATATACCCAGTAATGGGATGGCTGGGTCATATGGTACATCTAGTTCTAGATCCTTGAGGAATCGCCATACTGTTTTCCATAATGGTTGAACTAGTTTACAATCCCACCAACAGTGTAAAAGTGTTCCTATTTCTCCACATCCTCTCCAGCACCTGTTGTTTCCTGACTTTTGAATGATCGCCATTCTAACTGGTGTGAGATGGTATCTCATTGTGGTTTTGATTTGCATTTCTCTGATGGCCAGTGATGATGAGCATTTTTTCATGTGTCTGTTGGCTGTATGAATGTCTTCTTTTGAGAAATGTCTGTTCATATCCTTTGCCCACTTTTTGATGGGGTTGTTTGTTTTTTTCTTGTAAATTTGTTTGAGTTCTTTGTAGACCGGTACCAGCCATTGCAAAAACATGCCAAAATGTAAAGACCATCGAGGCTAGGAAGAAACTGCATCAACTAACGAGCAAAATAACCAGATAATATCATAATGGCAGGATCAAGTTCACACATAACAATCTTAACCTTAAATGTAAATGGACTAAATGCTCCAATTAAAAGACACAGACTGGCAAACTGGATAAAGAGTCAAGACCCATCAGTCTGCTGTATTCAGGAGACCCATCTCACACGCAGAGACATACATAGGCTCAAAATAAAGGGATGGAGGAAGATTTACCAAGCAAATGGAGAACAAAAAAAAAGCGGGGGTTGCAATACTAGTCTCTGATAAAACAGACTTTAAACCATCAAAGATCAAAAGAGACAAAGAAGGCCATTACGTAATGGTAAAGGGATCAATTCAACAGGAAGAGCTAACTATCCTAAATATATATGCACCCAATACAGGAGCACCCAGATTCATAAAGCAAGTCCTTAGAGACTTACAAAGAGACTTAGACTCCCAAACATTAATAATGGGAGACTTCAACACTCCACTGTCAACATTAGACAGATCAACGAGACAGAATGTTAACAAGGATATCCAGGAATTGAACTCATCTCTGCAGCAAGCAGACCTAATAGACATCTATAGAACTCTCCACCCCAAATCAACAGAATATACATTCTTCTCAGCACCACATCGTACTTACTCCAAAATTGACCATGTAATTGGAAGTAAAGCACTCCTCAGCAAATGTACAAGAACAGAAATTATAACAAACTGTCTCTCAGACCACAGTGCAATCAAACTAGAACTCAGGACTAAGAAACTCAATCAAAACCGCTCAACTACATGGAAACTGAACAACCTGCTCCTGAATAACTACTGGGTACATAACGAAATGAAGGCAGAAATTAAGATGTTCTTTGAAATCAATGAGAACAAAGATACAACATACCAGAATCTCTGGGACACATTTAAAGCAGTGTGAAGAGGGAAATTTATAGCACTAAATGCCCACAAGAGAAAGCAGGAAAGATCTAAAATTGACACTCTAACATCGCAATTAAAAGAACTAGAGAAGCAAGAGCAAACACATTCGAAAGCTAGCAGAAGGCAAGAAATAACTAAGATCAGAGCAGAACTGAAGGAGATAGAGACACAAAAAACCCTCCAAAAAATCAATGAATCCAGGAGTTGGTTTTTTGAAAAGATCAACAAAATTGACAGACCACTAGCAAGACTAATAAAGAAGAAAAGAGAGAAGAATCAAATCGATGCAATAAAAAATGATAAAGGGGATATCACCACCGACCCCACAGAAATACAAACTACCATCAGAGAATACTATAAACACCTCTACGCAAATAAACTGGAAAATCTAGAAGAAATGGATAATTTCCTGGACACTTACACTCTTCCAAGACTAAACCAGGAAGAAGTTGAATCCCTGAATAGACCAATAGCAGGCTCTGAAATGGAGGCAATAATTAATAGCCTACCAACCAAAAAAAGTCCAGGACCAGATGGATTCACAGCTGAATTCTACCAGAGGTACAAGGAGGAGTTGGTACCATTCCTTCTGAAACTATTCCAATCAATAGAAAAAGAGGGAATCCTCCCTAACTCATTTTATGAGGCCAACATCATCCTGATACCAAAGCCTGGCAGAGACACAACAAAAAAAGAGAATTTTAGACCAATATCCCTGATGAACATCGATGCAAAAATCCTCAATAAAATACTGGCAAACCGGATTCAGCAACACATCAAAAAGCTTATCCACCATGATCAAGTGGGCTTCATCCCTGGGATGCAAGGCTGGTTCAACATTCGCAAATCAATAAACATAATCCAGCATATAAACAGAACCAAAGACAAGAACCACATGATTATCTCAATAGATGCAGAAAAGGCTTTTGACAAAATTCAACAGCCCTTCATGCTAAAAACGCTCAATAAATTCGGTATTAATGGAACGTACCTCAAAATAATAAGAGCTATTTATGACAAACCCACAGCCAATATCACACTGAATGGGCAAAAACTGGAAACATTCCCTTTGAAAACTGGCACAAGACAGGGATGCCCTCTCTCACCACTCCTGTTCAACATAGTGTTGGAAGTTCTGGCTAGGGCAATTAGGCAAGAGAAAGAAATCAAGCGTATTCAGTTAGGAAAAGAAGAAGTCAAACTGTCCCTGTTTGCAGATGACATGATTGTATATTTAGAAAACCCCATTGTCTCAGCCCAAAATCTCCTTAAGCTGATAAGCAACTTCAGCAAAGTCTCAGGATTTGAAATAATTTTTAATTTCTACCTTGATTTCACTATTTATAGTCACAGTAAGTTGTTTAATTTCCGTGTATTTGTATAGTTTTGAGAATTAATCTTCGCATTTTTTTTTTGTATTCCATTGTGTCCTGAGAACATGTCTGATATAATTTTGACTTTTTAAAAATTTATTGAGACTTGACTTGTGACCTAAAATATAGGAAATTTTTAAGAATGTTTTATGTACAGATGAGAATAATGTGTATTCTGCAGTTGTAGTGCAGGATGTTCTGCAAATGTCGGTTAGGTCTATTTACTGTAGAATACAACTTAAATCCGGGGTTCTTTTGTTAATTTTCTGCCTCAGTGATCTGTCTAGTGCTGTCAGTGCAGTATTGAAATATCCCAAAATTACTGTATTATCTTCTACATCTTTTCTTAGGTCTATTAGTGTTTGTTTTATGAATCTGAGTGCTCTGGTATTGAGTGCATACACATTTAGAATAGTTACAACTTCTTGAATTGATTTCTTTATCATTATATAATAATCTTTGTCATTTTTTACTGTAATTTTTAATTGACTTACAATCTGTTTTATCTAAGTATACCTACTTCCTTTTGGGTTTTGTTTGTATGGTTTGTATTTTCAATTTTGTGTTTCAATTTTCTCTTGGATCTCATTGAGGTTTATTACAACCCATGTTTTGAATTATTTATCTGTCATTTCAGAATTTTCAGTTTGGTTAGGGTACATTGCTAGATAGCTAGTGTGCTCTTTAGGGGTGTGGAAATACTGTTGTGTTTTGTTTTGTTTGTATTGATTCCTTCTCATCTGAAGAAGCCTTTACTTCTTATTTTTCAGTTTACTCCTATTTGTTTTTCTTTTATTTTCTGTTTGAGACAGGGTCTTGCTCTGTCACCCAGGCTGGAGTGCAGTGGCATGATCCTGGCATGACCGTGGCTAACCACAGCCTCGACCCCTCAGGCTCAAGTGACCCTCCCACCTCACCCTCCCAAGTAGCTGGGACCACAGGCATGTGCCACCACCATCATCTAATTTTTGTATTTTTTGTAGAGATAGGGTTTTGTCATGTTGCCCAGTCTGGTCTTCAACTCCTGGGCTAAAGCAATTTGTCCTCCTCAGCCTCCCAGAGTGCTAGGATTACACATGTGAGCCACCACATCCAGCCAATTTATTCTCATTTGGATGGTAGGTTTTTTTTTTTTTTTCCTCCTTGAAGGTGACTGTAACCTATGTTTTATATGATCAGTTGGCTTTGATTCTGAGTGCTTTCAGCAGGCAAAAGCTCTGTATATACTTCCTTGGTTATAGATAGATTTTTTGTTGAGTGGTGGCTTTCTCAAATGTTGATTATAGTAGTAATGTAGTGGACATGTGCTCAGGCTCGCTATCTTCTGTGGGGCTGGGAGTACAGAGGTCTCAGGAAGATTATCTTGTTCCCGAGTTCTATTCCCTTCTGTTAGCAGGTTTTTAAATTTGGTTCTGCAGTTCAATGTTCCTTCCAGTAGACGGCACTTGTGAGTAAGAGCCGACACACCCATGCCCCATTGAAGAGTGGAAACACCTGTCCTGACAGGGGTGATAGGGAGAGCTTGGGTAAGATGCGCTGAAATCTCTCCTACAGGGGAGTGGCAGAGTTGGGGGGTGGGGGGTGGGAGGTGGGGGAGGGGGATGCACTAGCTCTTTGCCCTCGGCAGACAGGAAGGTGGCTTGATCCACCATTGCTAAGAAGGGCTGGAGAGTGTGAGTCAAATGAAAAGCATGAGAAAGAATGTGGGCATCCTCTAGAGGCAAAGACTTGCTCCCAGGCTGACAACCAGGTAGGAAACAGGAAGCTTTCAACAGCAGGGAACTGAATTTGACTAATAGCCTAAATGAACTTAGAAGCAGATTTATCCTCAGAGCTTCCAGAAAGGATTGCAGACTACTGATTCCTTGGTTTTGGCATTGTAAAATTCTAAACAGTGTAGCCTTTTAATCTATGCTACATCCAGATTCAGATCTTCAGAACTGTGTGATAGTAAGTTTAAAGTGTTGTGATAGTGTTTTTTTAAGACACTAAATGTGTGGTAATCTGTTGTAGTAGCAACCGGCAACTAACACTCTAGCATCAGAAACCTTACTGACGTTTTCAGAGCACATCTTCCTTTTTCTAGCTTTCTTTGCTTTTCTTAGTTCTCTTTTCTCTGTTTGCAATTATTTCTCTCTCTTTTTTACATGAGAAACTCATTTTTATGTTTTCCAGGAAATATGTTCTATAAGCTCTTTAATGGTAAGATTGGGTGAGTTTTTACATCTGATGCTTTCTTAGCATGCTAGCAGCATCACTATCACTGCAAATTAGTGCAGTGGTTGATACAAGGGCTCTAAAGTTAAATAGATTAGAAGTTATTTCCCAGCTCTACCCTTCACTAGTTGTGCAACAAAATGTTAATTCTTAAAATAGACCTTCCCATATTAAATTGAAATTACCTTTTACTGAATTATATTCCAGATTAAGAATTCTGAGTGCAGGGATCATGATTTTTTTTTTCTTTTTTCTTTTCTTTTTTTTTTTTTGAGACAGGGTCTCACTCTGTCACCCAGGCTGGAGTGCAGTGGTGAGATCTCTGCTCACTGAAATCTCTCCCGTCTAGGCTCAAGCCTCTCGCCTCAGCCCACAAGTAGTTGGGAGTAGAGGCATGAGCCACCATGCCCCAACTAATTTTTGTATTTTCTGTAGAGACAGGGTTTTACCATGTTGCCCAAACTGGTCTCTAATTCCTGAATTCAAGCAATTCACCCACCTCAGCCTCCCAAAGTGCTACATGGGATCATAGTTACTGGGGGGTCCTTGCTCCCAGAGCTCCCAAGATGGTGGCGGGTCACTTCCAAAATGGTGGTGGGCCACTTCCAAGATGGTGGCAAGCCTCGTGTACTCTGACCTGGGGTTCTTAGCCTCAGGGATTACAAGGAATGGAATCTTGGGCCATGTGGTGAGTGTTATAGCTCTATGAGGAGCCGTGCATCATGGAAGAGAACTGTGGAACGCAGTGACTAGTGTTCAGCTTGATTAGGAGGAACCCGGGAACTTAGCCTTGCAGGAACAATGGCAAGCCCTTAGCCTGATCGGGAGTGGCAACGGGCGCCTCACTGGATCAGGAGCACAGCGGACACCCTGCCAGATCCGGAGGGATGGGAGTCCACGGCAGGTCTCCGAAGGCAGTAAAAGAGCTTTCCAGCAAGCGAAAGCTCAGCTCGAGCCATAAAAAACATGGACCAGAAGAGTGCAGTTGCAAGATTTAATAGAGTGAAGTAGAGTGAAAACAGAGCTCCCATACAGAGGGAGGGGACCCAAAGAGGGTAGCGGTTGCCAGCTTGAATGCCTGGGTTTATATCCCAATCATTGTCCCTCCTGCTGTGCTCTCAGGCAACAGATGATTGGCTATTTCTTTACCTCCTGTTTTTGCCTAATTAGCATTTTAGTGAGCTATCTTTACTATCTGATTGGTAGGGTGTGACCTAAGTTGCAAGCCCCGTGTTTAAAAGGGGAAGCAGTTACCTTCCCAGCTAGGTTTAGGGATTCTTAGTCGGGCTAGGAAATTCAGCTAGTCCTGTCTCTCATTAAGATTTATTCTTGTGTCTCCAGGTTTAGACATACTGCCTGGTACCTAGTAAGTATTTAGTATCTGTTTACTGTCAGGCCTCTGAGCCCAAGCCAAGCCATCATATCCCCTGTGACCTGCAGGTATACATCCAGATGGCTTGAAGCAACTAAAGATCCACAAAAGAAGTAAAAATAGCCTCAACTGATGATATTCCATCACTGTGATTTGTTTCTGCCTCACACTAACTGAACAATGTACTCTGTAATCACCCCCACCCTTAAGAAGTTTCTTTGTAATCTCCCCCACCCTTAAGAAGGTTCTTTGTAATTCTACCCACCCTTGAGAATGTACTTTGAGAAATCCACCCCCTGCCAGTAAAGCATTGCTCCTAACTCCACTGCCTATCCCAAAACCTATAAGAACTAATGATAATCCCACCACCCTTTGCCGACTCTCTTTTCGGACTCAGCTCACCTGCACCCAGGTGAAATAAACAGTCTTGTTGCTCACACAAAGCCTGTCTGGTGGTCTCTTCACTAGTACGCGCATGACATTTACCAAATGAAGCTTATATGTCAATGTACTTTACCACTTATAAGGAATATTTATGAATATTATTTAATTGGGGTTCCCATAAATTCATTCAGCTTTACATCAAATACCTGTATACATGTGTTTTATAGATGAGGAAAGCAAGGCAAGGGGTTAAATGTCCAAGTTAATATATAAGAGAGCAGTTTTCACTCTGAAAGGTTCTAGTCCAAAGTCTATGTTACATGTGCTCTGTCACAGTATATTCTTAGCATGAAAATTCTCCCTTGTATAGCAGACTTCCTTATTAGCTTTAAACATCAGACCTGGATATAAGGCTTTTTGTCATTTGCATCATGGGATTTAAATTATACACCATATAATTCTATTGGAGACATAAGAGGCATGGTGAATAGTCCTACATCAGTGCTTGAGCACACTTCACACCTCCCAAATTAAAGTGGACAACTTGATTGGAATTAAGCACTGTACTCATATGGGTCTTCCTTTATAAAATGACTGTTTAGAGAATAAAAAGATTATTCATGAAGAACAAGAACTCATTGACTTTATACTGTCCTTTCAAGTATCCTGAGAGCTGCTCACAAGTGAACCAGAATGAATAAAAGTAATTAAAGCAGCTACTGATACGTATCAAGTCATTTCCTTTTATAAAGTTTGAATATATTTGATGAGCAATGAGGGTGTATTTTTGCCTCTATCTTGGGCAATACCGAGCAACCTCCAACTGGCTTATTTTATTTCAAATGTTTCTGCTGTGAACAAAGAATATTTCTGGCCTGTATAAAGATGTTTCCTTTCAAGTGTTGTGTATCTTGATCTTATCCATCCTTCGAAACCAGTACAGCTTCTTTCTCTATAACCTTCCCTAATTATAATGTGATCGACTAGGTTGAACTGTGCAAAAATGCTAACAACTATTTTTGACTTAAAAATAATAATTTGTTTCAATTTAATATACTTGCTATGAACACACCACCTATTATCTTCTTTACTTTTCTGAGATTCAAGGGATTTGAAAGTGCTTTAGAAAGCTATTAAGTAATGATACAAAAAGCTCTAAATTAAACTACATATAGAAAGTTACCTACATGTATGTTTGTGTGGATGTTTGTATACACATATATTTATTTATACATAGTCTACACAATCTAGTAAAAAACTATTTTTAAAAAAAGAAGGGAAATAATATTAGTGTTAATTTAATGCTTATTTAGTAAGTGTTTAACCCTTACTTGTTAGGGGCTTTAGCCATATTCTTTAATTTTAGCTATAATCTTTGAAAGTTGGGTATCATTGCATCAACTTTAGAACGAAAATAGATTCAGAAAACTTAAATAGCTAGGTAAAAGCCATACAGGTTATATAATAAGTATAGCTAATTTTTAGGTCCAATTCATCTGTACCCAGAACTCTCCCAAATGTGATCTTCCACACTCTTTTTTCTTCTCTCGTTGCCGATAAACAACTTATTTTGGAAGATGAAAGAACCACTTCAGGGAAGAAACCTGGATTTTTAAAACATGCTGGATAAAGAGTTCCCACTGCTTAGGAATGCATAATCCTGACTTTACATGAATAAAAAGATAAACTTCTTTTATATTAAGCTATTGAGATTTAGAGGTCTGTCTCTTCCAGAGTCTAGTGTTTTCCTAAGTAAAACAACTGCTTTGCATTGTACTCTTATTGTGTTCAATTTGTTACCTGAGCCAGAGTGTAACATTGTGAGGAAAGAATCCCTAATATAGGTTTCCTTGTATTGTCTTAAGGAGAAATGGAGAACTAGTTCAATCTCCTGAGCCAGTGCAAATGGTTTGATAGTGACTCCTCAGAGTACCAGGTTGAAAAGGATTCTGAGGCTACATCTTTCTGGACTCGCATATCTGTTATGTAAATTGAGAAAGCAGGACACAGTTACACAAAGATAAATTCCCTTGGTTTCCTGGAGATCCTGACAGGGTGGGGCTTAGGTATTATTAGTTCTGGTAGATTCCATGGATCTTTGCTACTACTCAGCATGGTAGGCATTGAAAATGGCCCCCAGCGTGAGTCCCTTTGTGTAAATGATACCTAAGGAGTGGGCTTCAGATCTATGAATAGTGGCAGAGAACTCTAACAGGTTAAGACAAATGAGAGATTTCCAGTTTCCTCTGAAAAAATATAAGGAGCTTGGATGTCATCACTCTCACTCTCACAAAAATAAAAAATCTGAACAAATTGAAAGACAACAATTCTTCTTAGATTCATTGGAGAATTGAGGACACAAGGTAAACTGCCTCTAAATTTAGAGAGACAGGCAAAAACAGAAAATCATACTGTATTTGTTCAATTTTTCTATAAATCCAAAACTTCCCTAAAAATAGTCTATTAAATAAATAAATAAATAAGAAAACGAAGATGAGGCTAAACAACTTTCTCAGCCTTATCCTGTATAAATGCAAGATCTATAATTAAAAACCTGTACATTTTCATTCAGGGTTTTTTTATTATAAAGCAATGTTGCTCATACAGGATAATGCAAAACATGAGGTACAATATTATCTCAATATTATTGGCACAGATGAGACGTATGCAAAGTAGAAAAGAGAGCAGATGATGATAAAAGTTAACATTTTTGAGATTTTCAATGTTCAAGGCACTGTCTTAATCATTCTTCTTGGATTGTCTCAGTTAATTACCTCAGTTAATCTTCACAACAACCTTAGAAGGCATATGCTATTACCATGCCTATTTTATACATGAGAAAACTACAGTTGAGAGCTCAATTAACTTCACTGACGTCACAGAGTAGACAAATTGTAAGAATAGAATTTAAAGTCCTTCAGTTTCACATATGATTGTATTATCTTAATACCATGAAATACTCTACTGCTATCTCAACTACAAAGAAGAAAATGAAATGAACATTTAGCTTTGCTGATAATTGCAGAAAATTACTTAAGTATACTCAATTGTAATCCATTGTTGAAAATCAAGTCTTCAAAATGACACATTTCAAACATGTATTATGTTACTGCCTTTCTTATCCATTTAGTTGCCTACATTAAAATAATCAATAATAATTCACTATGCTAAATGTGTATGAATGATTTAAAAACCACGTTTTTAAAATTTTTACATTTTCTTTCTCTCACAAGAAAATCTTGATCACATCTTGCTGCACATATTTCAGTCACTGCTGTGTAATTTTGTGGTATGTAAAATGATAAATTATAACTTTTCTTATTATTGTAAGGAATTAAGAGTAGGAAGATGCAATAAATTTTGACAGCTCCTAATCAAATAATTTATTTCCATGTTCATCTAATTGATTAAGAAAGCTCTTTTTTTTTTAAAGTTTTCCATTTTGTAAACTTGGGATTCTTTATTTTTGGACATATCTTAAACTATTCATTTTCTGATTTGTATTATTAGAACAATGACTGTCATCCTTGTGTTTGCCAGATATCTAATTTTTGTTATTTGAACAGTGGATATCAATATTGTATATCTCAGATGTAAAATGATATTCTAACTTTAAATATCTTCACTCAGACTAATACTATCCTCCTTTCTTTCACCTGTCTCCTAGAGTACACTAGATGTTTCCCACTGAAAAACTTTTCACCAGCCCTTAGCTCCAGTTTTCATAGGACTGATCTCCTTTCAGTTCCATACCAGATATTCATGAACTCAGTTTTTTTTAAAGTCCATCAATATTTCACCATTTTGCTGCAATATAAAAAATACCACATGATGTAACAATTGTATCATGTCTTTTTATAGGCTGCCTTTGAAATTGTTATTTAATTCATTAGAAAGTAAATTTTTTAAAAAAGTACAAACAGAACAAAAGAGCACGAACATTCAAAACCCATTCTCTTTAGCATTTTTTCTTTAAGGAAATTAGCAACATTCTTGATTAGGGCAGATTGTTCTAAACATAAAGAAGTGATTTTTAAAACATCATATTTTCAGGAGGCTGCATATAAAAAACAAAAACAAAGAATGTGTAATTTCTCTTTCTAGAATATTCTCATTCCCATCATTTTTGGATATGTAGTTTGAAAATATTTTCTTCCAGTCTATAGCTTATCTTTTTATTTTCTTAACAAAGTCTTTCATAGAGTAAAATTTTAAAATTTGACAAAGGCCAATTTTTAATTTTTTTATGCATTATGTCTTTGGCGTTAAATTTAATGACTCTTTTCTTAACCCAAAATCTAAAAGATTTTATCCTATTTTTACTAAATATGATCTATTTTGAATTCATTTTATGAGATATAAGATGTGTGTTGAGACTTTTGTTTTGTTTTGCCTATGAATGACCAAAAGTTCTAGAACCATTTTTTAAGTGGCTCTCTTTCTTCTATTGAATTCCTTTTACACCTTTGTCAAAAATCAGCTGGGCATATTTGTTTGTGTCTACTTCTTGGATCCCTATTTTGTGATTTTCCTATTTTTTTGATCTGTCTTCAGACAGTACCACACAGTCTTAATTATGGCAGCAATACAATTATTCTGGAAATTAAATAGATTCAGGTATACCACTTTTTATGCTATTTTCAAAATTATTTTCTTTTCTCAAGCCTCAGCTTTTTGATATAAATTTAAGAATAAGCTTGACTATATGTATATATATTTAAAAAAACACCTTCTTGGAATGTGGTGAAACATTATTAAACTTGTATATCAACTGAGGTGTAACTGACATCTTTACTATGCTGAGTCTTCCAATCCATGTAAATGGTATGTCTCTTTATTTATTTAGATATTATTTGAATTCTTTCATCAGTGTTCCAGGGTTTTTGGCTTTCAAGTCTTATACACGTTATGTAAGATTTCTATTTTGTTTTTTAAGTGATTGTAAATGGTATTATATTTTTATCGTCTATATTTACATATCCATTGCTGTTATAGTAATACAACTGAATTTTATATGTTTATCTTGTATAACACAAAAACAAAAAATATTTTAATTTAAAAATAGGAGCAGCTGTATTTCCTTCTTTCCAATTTGTAGGCTCTTTATTTGCTTTTCTTGCCTTATAAATTGGGTAGAATATCCACCACTGTTTTGAATAAGAGTAGTGAAAACTAGCATTATAGTAATGTTTCTAATCTTAGGGAAAAAACACTCAGTTTAATTACTAGGTACGATGTTAGTTGTAGGGTTTTTGCAGGTGCTGTTTACTAAGTTGAAGAAATCTCACTCTATTTTAGGTTTCTGAGAATTTTATTCATAAAGGGATGTTAAATCTTGCCAATTTTTTTCTGCATTAAATTATATAATTGTGTGCATTTTCTTTATTAGTTTATTGATATGGTAACATTGTAGTAGTTTTTACATATTGACATTGATTAGTTTTTAAATATTAAAATTTCTTTGAATATCTGAAATAAACCCAATCTGGTCATTATGTATATTTCTTTTTATATATCGCTAACTTCTTAGCAGTTAGTATTTGTTCAGGGGTTTTATATCTGTACATGTGGAATATTGATCTGTAGTTTCCTTTCTTTGTAGTATCTTCAACTCATTTTATTATCAGGGTAATCCTAGCTTCATGAAATAAACTAAGCATTGCTCCATTCTTTTCTATTTTCTGGATAAGATCGTTGATTTTGTGCTAATTCTTTTTTAAATGTTTGCTAGAGTTCTCCACTAAATTCATCTGTGCTTAAAAATTTCTTTTTGGGAGAGTTTTTAAGTACAATAAACTTTCTTGATAAGTAGAGAGGTATCTATTACCTATTGCATATTGAGTGAGTTGTAGTTCTTTGTGTTTTCCAATGAATGGTTCATTACATCTAAGTTGTTAAATATAGGTGTGTAGAAATGTTCATTGTATTCACTTACTATCATTTTAGTGCCTTTAGACTCTCTGATAATATTCTCTCTCATTTTTGTTGGTAATTTTTGTAATCTGTATTTTTTTCTGAGTCTTGTTAGAAGTTTGTCAATTTTATTAATCTTTTTAACACCTCTCTGTTTTATTTTCTCTTTTCAATTTGATAAATTTCTGTTCTTATCTTTCTTATTCCTTTTTTATTTTTGCTTTGAGTTTATCTTGCTCTACTTTTTCTAGTTTCTTGAAGTGTGAACACAGCGTATTGATTAGACATTTTTTCTTCTATAATGTACACATCAGTACTCGAAATTTTCCTCTAAACAAAACTTTGCTGTGTCCGAAAACTTTGATAAGGTGCATTTGTATTTCCTTCAGTTCAATGTATTTGTTGATTTCCCTTGAGAATATCTTTTGACCAATGAATTATTTAAAAATATATTGTTTGGTTTTGAAATGTTTATTATCTTTCTGTAACTCATATTCAGTTTCAGTCCATTGTGGATAGAGAAAACAATGTGCATGTTACTAATTTTCCAAAATCAATGTTAGTTTTCTTATGGCTCAATAGTCTGTCTTTATGTATATCTTGCATATAGTAGAAAAGAATGTGCATTCTGCTATGGTGGAGTGTAGTATTCTACAGATGTCAATTAGATTCTGTTTGTTGATGATGTTTGAAATCCTTTATATTTTGCTAATTTTTTTTCTAATTGTTTTATTTATTGTTGAGAGAAGGGTAAGGAAGTCTCCAACTATAAGCGTGTATTTGCCTATTTTTTCTTTTATTTGTATCTATTTTTGCTTTTCATTATTTTACAACTCTGCTGTTGGTTGTTTATACATTTAGGATTTTTATATCTTCCTGGTGAATTAAAACTGTTATCATATATAATGTAACACTTTATCTCTGGTACTTTATCTTTATCTCTGTATCTTTATCCCTTTATCTCTGTATCTTTATCTCTTGTCTTATGTGGATTGTTTGCACAACGTATATTTTTCCATCCTTTTGCTTTCAACCAGTATATATCATTATATATGGAGTTAGTTTTTTGTAGACACAAATAAGCAGTTTGGTTTTTATTCAAGTCTGCCTATCTCTCTTCGTTTATTGGTATTTTTAGGCCATTTATAAATTACATATTTATTGAATAAGGCTTAAGCTTTCATTGTATTTAATTCTTTATTTTATGTTTATTTTGTTTTGATTTTACTATTTTCTCCTGTCTTCCTGTGAGTTATTTGAATTTTTTTTCTCGACTTTCCTTTTTAGTAACTTTTGTATAGCTTTTTCATTGGCTTCTCAGTTATTATATTATATATACAGAATTTACCATAGTATAATGATGTTGTAAGAGTTGAATGTAGAAACATTACCTGCTTTTATACCTTTTACCCTATTCCATTATCATATCATTTTCATAAATATTTTATTTATCTACCTTAAAATCCACATCAGACCGTGTTATCATTTTTGCTTCAACTCTCAAATGTTTTTTAGAAATTGGGGAACACCTGTTTTATTTATTGACTGACTATGTTCTTTGGTCATTCTTAACATTCTTTCCCCATTCCTGAAATTCCAAAGTGTCTTCTTTCATTGTTTCTTTTTGTTTACAGAACTGTGCTTAATCAGTCTTTAAGATAGGTCTGCTTAAGAAAATTTTATTTAGATTTTTTTTTATTTTGAATCTCTTAATTTTTGTTTCATACTTAAAAGCATTTTGGTTGGATATACAATTTTAGATTGACAATTCTTTTGTTTCAGCACTTGAAAAATGTCTTTTCACTTTATTTTTGTTTCCATGTTCTTTGTTTTATTGTATTTTGTTTTGTTTTGAGATAGAGTCTAGCTCTGTTTACTGGGCTGGATTGTGGTGTGGCGATCTTGGCTCACTGTAATCTCTGCCACCTGGGTTCAATCGGTTCTCCTGCCTCAGCCGCCTGAGAAGCTGGGATTACAGACGCCTGCCACCACGCCTGGCTAGTTTTATTTTAATTTTTTGGTAGAGACAGAGTTTCACCATGTTGGCCAGTCTGGGCTGGAACTCTTGACCTCAAGTAATAGAGGCCTGAGCCACAGCGCTCAGCTGGTCTTCTGTGTGTGTGTATGTGTGTTTTTGTTTGTTTGTTTTTTAATGTGTAACCTGCTATGACTAGAATTGCTTTTGTCTTAAAGTTTTATGTCTCTGTCACTGCTTTTAATATTTTTTTACTGTCGTTTTCAGAAGTTTGACTATGATGTGTTGTGATGTGGATTTTTTGGGGTTTGTCTTGTTTGCGATTCTGTCAGTGTTTTGAACCTGCAGGTCTATAATTTTTTCCAAACTTGTGAAGGTTTCATTGGGAATTTCCTTCAGCATTTGTTCAGCTTTGTCTTCTTTCTTCCCTCTTCCTGAGACTCTGATGACATGAATTTTAGATTATTTACTATGTTCCCACAGTTATTTGAGTCTGCTTATTTGTTTTTTTGTGAATTTTCTCTCTGTTATTCACTTCCAATTTATTGATTCTTTCCTCTTTCATCTCCATTATGGGGTTAAGACATAAGGTTCATTAAGGTTTTTTTTTTTTCTTTTAAAAATACCATTATTGCATTTTTTTTCAGTTTTATTGTTTCTACCTGTTTTTAAATTACAATCTTGTATTTATTTGTTGGAGGGTTTTTTTTTTTTTCCTGAGACTATGTTTTCATTTGTTCCACACATTCACAATTGTTTGTTGAATCATTTTTATGATGGCTTCTCTAAAATATTTGCTGACTAACTAATCTCTGTCATCTCAGTACTGTCATGTATTGTCTTTTTTCATTCATTGGTAATTTTCCAGGTTCTTGATTTGACAAGATAATTTCTGTTGAAACCTGGATATTTTAGATATTATGTAATGAGTCTCTGAATCTTATTTAAACCTATTTTAGCCAGTTTCCTCCCAGCAAAGGAAGGGGAGGGCACTGTATCTTTATTACCAGACAGAGGTAGAAGATCAGCTTCTCCTCCTGGCCTTAGTTGATACCTAAGGACTCCTTGTTACTGTTGGGTGAGATTATAAATTCCGGCCCCTCATGTAGGAATGCCTGCTTCTTATGTAATATAAGTTACTGCTATGTTACCTCTACTAATATCATAGGGAGCAAGGGATGATCTTATTAACCCTAGGCAGTGATGAAAATTCTGACCCTCCCTTAGGCATGTTCAGTTGGGAGTGGGAGGAATGCCTTGTTATTGCCAGGTGAATGTGAAAGTCCATGCCCCCCATACAGTTTCCACTGTTGTCATGGTGTGTCCAGCCATAGATCTTCCATGGTGTTTTACTGCAGAAGGTTGATTAATGACTAAAAATATTCTGTCTTGCTATTCTGACCCTAATGGTTCCATTGACTGGAGACGGCAGGATGATATCAAGCTTTTTTTTGTCTGAAGTCATTAATATTTCTGGGTTGCTGGCTTTTGTGATATATGTGACAAAAAATAAAACTTAAGTAGTTTATAATAGTATCCTCATATATTTGTTTCTATATACAGTTCTAGATTTTTTGTTTTACTTATAGAGGATATAGGGAAGACTGTATTTACTCCATTTTCCTAATACCAGAAGTTCCTTACTTGTTGGTTTTTAAAAGCATCTATATAATTTACTTGTTTTTCTTATTATTTATTTTCTGTCTATTTGCTATGGTTTATGTGTTTCTAGGTAAAAATTAATAGGTTAAAATTTAATTATCAATGCAATGGTGTTGAGAGGTGGGGCCTAATGGGGTGTTTAAGTCCTGACAGCTCTCATGAATGAATGAATGCCAATATAAAAAAGGCTTGTGGGAGGGGACCCACTCTCTTCTGCTCTTCTGCCAAGTGAGAAACAGGTTATCCTCCAGAGGATGCAACAATCAGGCACCATTTTAGAAGTAAAAATTGGGCCCTTATCAGCCACCAAATCTGTTGGTGCCTTAATCTTGGACTTCCCAGCCTCTAGAACTGTGAGAAATAAATATCTATTATTTATAGATTATGCAGTTTTGTGGTTTTCTGTTACAGCAGCACAAATAACAAAGACACTCCTCCAATTAGAAGATAAGCTCCTCTAAGGCAGTGACTATTGTCTGTTCACTAAAGCAGAAGAGGTTTTCTTCTCCTCATTATTTTGAGGATTGTGTTAATTTACTATAGCTGTTATATTGAACTGCAAAAACAATAGTAACTTAAAACTACACATATTTATTTTGTCACAGTTGTATTAATACATCTCAGAAATCCAGGAGTCTTAAGTATTTATTTTGCTCTGTTTCTCACAAGGGCAGAATCTAGATGTTGGCTGGTATGGGCACCTAACTTGAGGCTCTAAGAAAGAATTTACATCCAGACTCATTCAGATTGTTAGCAGCATTCATCCTCTTGCATTGTGGGACTTAGGTTCCTGTTCTCTGACTGTCTGGTTGCCTGGAGCCTTCCTCAGCTCTGTAAGCCATTTCCATTCTTTATCATGCTGTCCCTAAGCAGGGCATGTTTGTCGAGTTATCCACATGTTTATAATTTCTTTGACTTGTATTTTGTGCTGCATCATTTCTACCTAGTAGGAGAAAGTTTTAAAGGCTCATTAGCTTTACCAGGCTAATCCATGACAGTTTCTCTAATTTGAGGTTCATAATTTTAATTACATCTAGAAAGTCCCTTTGCCATGTATTGTAACATATTCACAGGTTCCAGGAATTAAGGTATGGAAATTTTTGGGGAGCCATTCTGCTTAATGTGGGAATGCTGGAAATTTTCCTATAAAAATCCTTGACATTTAAAGTGCCATTTGCTATGGGAGGATAATGGACCGAATCATAGCTTGAAAAGAAGCTGGGTGATTGGCTGATGTTCAAGCACTGAAAAATCAATGTGATATTATGTGACATCAAGCTTTACCTGTTAGTGATATGGAGTAAAAAGCTGAAAAGCAGAATTATTTTCCCTAGCATCTAATTAGATGCAGAATTAGAAACTTGAGGCCCACGTAACCCTTCTTCACTAACTGCAAACCGTTTGCGAATGTGCAACCTGATCACAAATAAGCATGAAGATAAATCTAAAGGCCCTCTTCTTATTCAAAATTTAGGTTTTTCACTCTGTGTGTGTGGGAGGGGAGTGGGTGTGCGAACACACACATGTATATTACGGTTTCTATTGCATAGTATATTCCTTTTCCTTTCTAGAAATTTTTATTTGTAATACTGTATGAGTCCATATTCATCCTGCTGATGAAGACATACCCAAGACTGGGAAGAAAAAGAGGTTTAATTGGACTGACAGTTCCACACAGCTGGGGAAGCCTCAGAGTCATGCAGGAGGGCAAAAGGCACTTCTTACATGGCAGTGGCAAGGGAGAATGTGGAAGAAGCAAAAGTAGGAATCCCTGATAAATCCATCAGATCTCATGAGACTTATTCACTACCATAAGAATAGCATGGGAAAGACTGGCCCCAATGATTCAATTACCTCCCCCTAGGCCCCTCCTAGAATATGTGGGAATTCTGGGAGATACAATTCAAGCTGAGATTTGTGTAGGGACACAGCCAAACCATACCACATACCTAAGGCTTTACTGTTTTTATTATTACTGTTGAGAGACAAAATCAAAGTAGCAGTCTTACCTGGAGCTTTCTTTGGCTAGAACTAGAGTATATCAAAGACCCACCATATAATAGATATCTATTTTTTATACTGTTTCTTGTGGCTTTAGCTCATGAAATTTCTTTTGATCTCCATCTCTGCTGAGCAATAGGCATTTTATAAATTATATCTTCTTTTTTCTTTCACCATTCTCCCAGTACTGCTAGAGTTGATTAAATATATTTTCAGTGAATGAGGATAAAAGAACATTAAATTTATAGGTGGGTGTTCTTGATGTTCACTCTTTCAACCAAATCATAACTTTTTATTTTGTGCTGTATTGATCTTCACTATTATTTGACTTAAATTAGACAAGTGACTTTTCTCACATGTTTCACTCCGTTTATGGCAGTTAGTCACACACTTAAAAATAGCTCAGGCTCACACGGAAATTGCAAACCTCTTCTGTTTTTAATGGAGTTTTTAAATTCGAATTTTCTTTCATTTATTTACTAAATAATAGTTTGATAAGTGCATACTATGTTTCAGAAAGGGTTCCAAGGTTTGAGGATATAGTAAAGGAAAAAACAGCCCCACATTTCTATATTCATGGAGCTTATAATGTTTCAACGGGGCAGAACATTGTCCCAGAACCCTGACAGCCATTCCCTGTACAACTCCAGGGAATGCTCTTCATATAAACTACAGCATAGATAGTGCCCTCTGGAGGTAATGTGGCAAATTTAGTAACTTCAGACCAACAATAAAATAACTAAATGATATTCAGTTGATTAATTTATTCTACAAGTATTACTGTTTACTGGGTACTGATATTCATTCTAGCTACTTGGAATAGCTCAATGAATAAAATAGGAATTTTTCAGTTTCATACATTTTATAATTCATTAAGTTCTTTTTCTTTCTGATTGAAGTACACCCTTTAGCATTTTTTATAGGACAGTTCTGATATTGATGAAATCTCTTAACTTCTTTTTGTCTGGGAAAGTCTCTAGTTCTCCTTCAAGTTTGAAGAATATTTTTGCTGCATATACTATTATAGGATAGAAGTTATTTTATTTCAGTACTTAAGTATGTCATGGCACTCTCTTCTGGTCTGTAACATTTCCACTGAAAAGTCTGTTATCAGACATATTGGAACTCCATTGCCTGTTATTTGTTTCTTTTCTCTTGTTGGTTTTAGGGTTCTTTCTTTATTCTTGACCTTTGGGAGTTTGATTGTTAAATGCCTTGAGGTAGTGTCTTTTGGGTTAAATGTTTGGAATTTTATGACCTTCTTATACTTGGATATTGATATCTTTCTCTAGGTTTGGGAAATTCTCTGTTATTATCCCCTAGAGTAAACTTTCTACCCCTATCACATTTTCTACCTCCTCTTTAAGGCCAATAACTCTTGTATTGGCCCTTTTGAGGCTATTTTCTAGATCCCATTGGCATGTTTCATTGCTTTTTACTCTTTGTACTGTTGTCTCCTCTGACTGTGCATTTTCAAAGAGCCTGCCTTCAAGCCCACTAATTCTTCTACTCGATTAATTCCATTACTGAAAGACTCTAATGCATTCTTCAATATGCTTATTGCATTTTTAGGTCCAGAATATCTACTTGATTCTTTTTAATTGTTTCCATCTTCTTGTGAAATTTATCTGATAGAATTCTGAATTTCCTCTCTGTGTTACCTTGAATTATTTTGAGTTTCCCGAAGACAGCTATTTTGAATCCTCTGTCTGAAAGGTCAGATATTTCTGTTTCTTCAGGATTTGTCCCTGGTGACTTACTTAGTTCGTTAGTGAGATCATGTTTTCCTGGATTGTCTTGACAGTTGTAGATGTTCATCTGTGTCTTTGCATTAAAGAGTTAGGTATTTGTCGTAGTCTTTGCACTCTGGGCTTATTTCCAGTTATTTCTCATATTAAAAACTTGAGTCTTGTGATCTAAGCTGTATTTGCTTTAGGGAGCACCCCAATCCAAGTAACTCTGTGGTTCTTGCAGATTCATAGAGGTACCGCCTTGACAGTCTTGGACAAGATCCAGGGAAATTCTCTGGATTACCAGACAGAGATTTTTGTTCTCTTCCCTTACTTTCTCTCAAAGAAATTGAGTCTCTGTCTCTCTCTTTTCTCTGAGCCACCTGAGCCTGGTGGTGGGGAGACACAAGCACCCTGGTGGCCACCACCAGTATTACTTCACTGGATCAGACCTGAAGCTAGCACAGCACTGAGTCTCGCACAAGGCCTGCTGTAACTACTCCCTGGCTACTGTTTATGTTTGCTCAAGGCCTTGGGATTCTACAGTTAGCAGATGGCAAAGCCAGGTAGGCCTGTGTCCTTCCTTTCAGTGTAATGAGTTCTTCCAGGCCCAGGCAGGTCCAGAGGTGCTTTTCAGGAGCCAGAGACTAGATTTAAAAACCTTAGAAGTCTACCATGGTGTCCTACTATACTGCAGCTGAGCTGGCACTTGAAGCTCTAGAGAAACTTCTTTTCATTCTTCCCTTTCTTCACCAAAGGCTGTGTTACCTCAGTCTATGGCCACTGCCACCACAGGCTCATGAGAAGTACTGTTAGACTACTGCCTTAAGGCCAAAGGGCTTTTCAGTCAGCTTGTGGTGAATGCTGCCTGGCCTGGGACTCACCCTTCTGGGCACTGGGCTCCATTCTGGCCCAGGGAAGGTCTAGAAATGCTGTCTAAGAGTCATGTCCTAGATTCTGAATACCCAAGAGCCTGCTTAGTGCCCTACCTCCTTGTGACTGAGCAGAGACTTAAAGCCAGCAAGTCTCAAAGTCTTACCCAAAGCTGTTAACATAGTACCTGGATATTGCTTCTGGTTATTCATGGCCTGAGGGCTCTTCAGTTAGCAGGTGATGAATGCAGCTAGGACTGGGTTCTTTCTTTCAAGGTAGCAGCTTTCCTTCTGGCTCAAAGTGTGTCTGGTATTGTTTTTCAGGAGCTAGGGCCTGGAAATGGAGCCTCAGGACTCTGAATGACGCCCTATCTGGCTGTGGCTGAACTGGCATCAAAGACGCGAGACAAAGTCCTCGTCAGCCTTCTGCCTCTGCTGCTTGGGTAGAAGGAAGTGGTCTCTTTTGGAGCTACAAATTGTGCAGCCTGGGGCTAGAGGAGGGATGATGCAAGCACTCCCTTACCTGCCCCAGCTGGTGTCTCAGTGGGTCACATGCCCCCTATTTCACTATCTCTGGGTCCAGTTCCACACTAGAATTCATCTAGAAGTTGCAGTCCTTGTGGTCTAGACTGCCTTTTGAATTTATTTAGAGCTCTGGAGCCCTTTAGCCCATCATGGCAAGGCTTGCAGGATCTATGAAGCTGTGCCTTTTTTTTTTTTTTTTTTGGTAGATAGTTATTAAATTGGTGTCCTTGTTTGGGGGGATGGGTGGAGATGATCAGTGGAGACTTCTCTTCCACTATCTTGCTTTACCTCCTAAATGCCATTTTAAAAACAGGTATTTGGTAAGTATCTTCAATTGCCATGCGTATTTCTAGAAACCCTGGAAGATGTCAAGAGAAATAAAGCATAATTCTTCAACTTAAGGAACTATGGTTGTACAGGAAATAAAACTGTTGGATATGAAACAAATAGACTTATGAGGAATGCAGTAAAATATATGATTATATAATATTAAATAACTTCAAATAAAAATATTAGTTGAGACTAAAACTTTGGGTAAAATTCCCTGGAAGATGTCAAGAGAAATAAAGCATACCTCTTTAACTTAAGGAACTATGGTTGTACAGGAAATAAAACTGTTGGATATGAAGCAAATAGATGTATGAGGAATGCAGTAAAATATATCATTATATAATATTAAATAACTTCAAATAAAATATTAGTTGAGACTAAAACTTTGGGTAAAATTCCACAAATGAAATTGCCTTGGGATATAGCTGAAAGTGTCAGGAAAATTTTAGTGAGTGTATATGGAGTTCTACTATCTTGAAACACTAAGCACATGGCAAAGAATAATAACATAATATTAACATAAATTAAAAGTCAAAAGTTAGCAATTATCTCAAATACACAATTTGTATTTTTGTTTTCCGTTATCCCACCCTACCTTTATTAGCTTTTTATCCTCATTTTCTAGCATGAACAATGTCACTACTATCTACCCAATACTACCAATGCATAGAAATATGTGTGGCAATTGAAGGCACTTATCAAATATTTGTTTTAAAAATAACATCCGAAGGCTTTTGAAATTATGAGAATCTTACTAATAAGCAACCTCTTCAAAAAGAAGTTCATTATACTTATATATTACTTTTAAATTTTTAATAGTAAACTTTAGCCTTAAACTATATCCAAAGCCACGATATTTGTTACTGTAAAATATGTGGCCCTAGCATCCATGTTTTTCCCTGAAGAGCCTGTTGTCTATTCTTTTTTAAAGCACCTTCGTTATCCTCTCACTTAAATAATGACATTACCATCTACCCAGTTGTCCTCACTAGAAATATAAGCCTCGTACTCAATTCCTCATTTTCTTGCACCATTACTCATACCTCTTGTGAATGTCTCCATCATGATTTCATACACTGGCCATTCATTCAGTAAATTTTGAGTACTATATATGGGTAGGACCTTATCTGGAGACTAGAATTCTAAAGGAAATAACACAATGGACAAGGCCTTCATCTTCCAATCTCAGGAACATTGCCTCAATTTTGTCCCTCATCATTTTCCTACTAATGTGTTTATTTAATGTCCTTTTCTCTGCTTTCTCTATCATGGCAATCTATCCTGCTAATATCAAAGCAATGGTGATCTATACAAAATATATATGTTATACACACACACACACACACACACACAATTTTTTTTAAGATTTATTTTTTGGTTGCACATGAAAGAAACTAAACTTATACTAAAAATATCAAGTGTATTCTGGATTTTGGAGTAATGAATTCAGTCACTATTAAGTCTTTCTCTAGCTTTTGGTTATGTTCACTGATCCATATACCAAATTTTCATTGGAAAATTCTGAGTTATTTTTATTTGTCTCTCAACCAGTCACCATTATCACCTGGTTGTAATCTTCGGGCTTACAGGTATAGTTCACTTGCCTACTCTTGGATCAAAAATCCAGAGATATCTTCTCCTGAACCATATCTCCAAAGGATAATTGTAGTGCAATTATTGGGAGAAAAAAGGCAGAGTAGGGGACAGATGTTGGGTAGGCAAAATCAAAATATGTCTACTAAATCTTCTTAAAAATTAGTCTGAGGCTAAGTTCTAAGCAAGGTCAGCATTGCTCAAATCCTTAGGTTTATAAATAAGCCTTTTTATAAAATTGTTCCAGTACACTTATAAGCTTTTTGCTTGTCACTTCCCCGTTGAGCAACCTTTTATTCTAACAGTACCAAGTTGCCATCATTCTCTAAATTTTCTATCAACTCTCCCTCCTCCACATCTCTGCAATGGTTATTTGCTCTGATTGGAATGCCCTGTTTACCTTTCCCTCCTAGAGCACTTTCACTATCCAGGAAAAAAATTTACCCTCATTCAAGACTTCTTCCTTTTCAAAGATACTTCTTTGTCTCTCCCAAGCAGAGTTAATTTATCCCTTCTTTCTGTTCTTAGAGTCATCTTGTGCTGTATCCTGGCCCTAATTATTTCTGGAAAAATCCTGTTTATATACCTTCCTCCCTCTTTAACTACAAGTTGCCAGCTATCCACTTAAATTAAAATAGAGTGTGCCTTAATTATCCCTATTTTTGGTGGCTAGCATAATGTCTGAGCATATTAAATTTCCAGTAAATTTGTATTGGATTTTAGAAGCATTAGGGTATAAGAAGAGATGTACACTTAACCTTCATTTTAAAAAGTCAAAATAATGGGACTCACCTTCAGATATTTTCCAAACAGAGATTGGATTTAGTATTTTGTAAAAATAAATAATAAAGCCCAGGATATAGCCCTTTACAAATTCTTGCTAACAATAAATTTTATTTATGGTTCCCTAGGCATGTATCTACTATTTCCTAATGATTAAATACAACATATTTTACTATTGTTTGACAAGATTGTCAAGGGGGATGATAAGGACCTTTGTTTAAATAGCTTTACAATAAATAGAAACAGATTCCCCTAAAGGCCTTTAAGACTGGCATGGAAATATAGATTGTTATTTGGCCAGGTAAGCAGTTTTGATCCATCTACTCACAGATACCCCAAAAAAGCTATTAAAAAGGAACAAAGGCAAACAAATATTGTAAGTTTCCTGCATAAACTATATTTATGTAGTAGAAGAAAGTCTGCAACATTTGTTCCTGCTTGGAGGTAGGGAGATACCTGGAGTAATAAAATTTGAGGGACCTACTGAGGGATTGGGCATTGAGAAAAGGAACTTTCCAAATTACAATAAACATACAGAAAGTTGTCAAGTATCTTTTTAAATACATTCTCTATCATTTACAATATGTCTACCTTGCATGTTCAATGTTCTATGTTCTATTTCAGTTACTGATTTTACAAACTGAGAGATACGAAGCAGTAACCAAATGTTACACAGCAAGTGGATACAAAGCTGTGATATGGAGTCTCTGACTTTGTATTAAATCATACAGGCCTTTGTATTAAATCATAATTTATATTCCACCTATTTCCTAAAATAATTTATAGCAGTTTTTAATAAAATGCATACAAACAGCATCATAAATATCATGAGGTAGCACAAGATAGTGCCCATCCTGTCATTGCTTATTGATGTAGTTTATTCTAATTTACTCTACTTTGGGGCTATCAGGCTGCTAGGAAAAGGTTGCAACTCATTATTCAATAAGCAGCATAGCTTGGAGGAAACAGACAAAATGCAATTTAGTTAGAGTTTATTTTATACTTGGGATACCTACCTTGCCCTCATGCTCTTTGAGTTTTGCCTGTAAAGTCAGAATAACTAATTAGTAAGATCAATTTCATCCAATGAAATACCATCTTTCTTTTTTCTTAAAAATGATGTGTGTGTGTGTATATATGTGTGTGTGTGTATATATATATAGTATGTGTGTGTGTTTGTGTGTGTGTATGTTTTAATTACACCGAGCATAAGGTAAATTTAAACATATTCACAAACCCTTACAGTTCAGTGGGAAGAAATGACACTGGACCTCAGTTTCTCCAGCAGTACTATAGATAACCAGTCAATGATGGCTCTGGTCCTTTACTTCCTTGAATGAAAGTCCTGTGAGTGAGAATTCAGCAGACAGGCACACATAAGCTCAGCTGCAGTTCTGCTCTATCCTTGAGATTCCCAGGCTTCACCTGCCTTTTTGATTAGTGATGCAGTGTGATCTTTATTTTATGCAAATAATTCGCTTTCTCTTAAGAAACACAAGCTTCATTTTATCTCTTCCATTTTCCAGTTGCTATTCTCAGTAGTTCGAAAGAAAACATTTTGAGCACTGTCTATAACTTTATGTAGATATGTTACATTTGTTATTGGTTTTAGGAAAATCTCTAAATATCTATGACTGTTATCAAACTTCTCTAGACCGCCTTTCATCAGCGCCCTTTATGTTCTTTCTTGCCGATACTCTGAGTACAATACCTTCCCTCTTTAGCAGCTTTCAGCCCTTCTCATTCCTCTCTGCTCAACTTTTAATCCTCTGTTTTCACCTTGCACTTATTCTTTCCAAGTAAAATAATGTATCTCAGTCTGTGATTTAAAGGTCCATAAGATTTGAAGTAAAATAGAGATATATTCCTTGCCGAGTGCATTTTCTCCAAAATTAATATTTGGAGTCTTAAAGTAAGAAGCCCTTTTAAAAAATAAAATGCACAGTCAAAAGGTGCAAATTCAGTTATAAGTCATTGTATTAGTAGCCTAAGTAAGAAAGGGTATATTTAACACAGGTTTAAAGACATGATGGATTTTCTTGGTGCTAGATACTAAATTATACCCCCTTCCCACCACTAAATTCATATATTGAGGCCCTTAACCCCAATGTGAATTTACTTGAAAATGGGGTCTTTGAGAAATAATTAGGTTTGGATGAGGTCATGACTGCAGTGCCCTCATGATGGGAAAAGTCCACATATAAGAAAAGAATGAGACACCAGAGCTCTCTCTCTGTGCAAGCACAAAGGAAAGGCCATGCTAGGATGGAGTGAGAAGGCATCCATCTGCAACTTTATGGAGAGAGCCCTCACCGGACTCGGGACCTACTGGCACCTTGATCTTGGACTTGTTGTCTCAAGAACGGTAAGAAAATAAATTTAGGTTATTTAAGGCACTCAGGCTATGTTAATTTGTTATGGCTCCCCAAGTTGAATAAGCCATTTGGTATACCAACTGTAAGTTTCAGTTAGGACGGGAAGGATGATCATGAGTTTAGGAACTAGAGTTCTCTGTAAAATTCTCAGCTTCATCACTTATTCATTGAGAACTTAAGCCAAGTATTTAATTTTTCTTAGTTTTATTTTTATTCATTATTAAGAGTAGGTAAGAATACATCTTCAATATGGAAAGACATAATTTTGGGGCTGCAGTAAGATCTATGTACAGATGAGTTTTTAAAAGTCATCTTGGTGTAGAAATGACTTTGGAGATTCTCTCCATTCTTCATCTGACACCCACCTGGAAAACTGACATGAAACTGTGGGGCCAAAGGGCTCAAAGGGCTGTGCTGTAGTATGAACATGTACCACAGGGATTATTAGCACTTGAAGTGAGCACTCGAGTAGGGATGAGGTTTGAAATACAGACAACCAGAACTTACTCTTTGGAAAGTTTATTCAAATTCATAGCTCATACATGAAAGAAATTTGACAGAAATATTCCCAAATTTGAAAACAATCTCCAAAGTTACTTCACATTACCAAATTCGAGGTTAAAAATATCCATACGATTAATAATAAAATCTTGTTTTAATAAACCATGTAAAAGAAAAATTTACTTTTATGTAAGACCTATAGAAAACAATTTTCTTGAATTTTTATCATTGAGGAGCTAATCAAACTATACAGTTAAATAATACATGTAAATGTATTATAGAAACGTGAGGCATGGCTAATAATATGTGTTTTTTTTTCTGAATTGCATGGTATTTGTAGTGATTTTACATTTTACTAATTTTTAATTTGTTTGATTTCCTTTATAATTTTTTCTTTTTATTTTTAGTGGACATGTAATAATTATACATATTTATGGATACAGAGTGGTATTTCCATACATGTATATAATGTGTAATGATAAAATCAGAGTAATTAGCACATTTGTCACCCCAAAGATTTATCATTTCTGTTTGTTGTGAGTATTCAAAATCCTGTCTTTTAGCTGTTTGAAAATATGTAATAAATTGTTATTATCCACTTTTACCCTATAGTGCTACAGAATATAGACTTTTATTTCTCCTACTGGCCAACCTCTCCCTATCCTTCCCTCCCATGACCCTTCCAAGCCTCCAATAACCACAATTCCACTTTTTACTTCTTTGAGCTCATTGTTTTAGCTCCCTCATATGAGTAAGAATATGTGCTATTTGTCTTTCCTGTGCCTGACTTATTTCACTTAACATAATGTCATCCAGCAGGGATCATCCATATTATCATGAATAACATGATTTCATCTTCTGTGGTTGAATAGTATTCTACTGTGTGTGTGTGTGTGTGTGTGTGTGTGTGCGCATGTGCGCACCACTTTTTCTTTATCTGTTTATCTGTTGATAAACATGTAGATTGATTTCATGACTTGGCTACTGTGAATAAAGCTGAAGTAAATATGGGGGTACAGGTAGTTCATCTATCTCATTGATATACCAATTTCCATTCCTTTGATTAAATATCCATTCATTAGATTGTTGGATTTTATTGTAGTTCCATTTTTAGTTTTTTGAGAAACCTCCATACCATTTTCCATAATGGCTGTACTAATTTACCTTCCTACCAACAGCATATAATAGTTCCCCTTTCTTTGAGTTCTTTCAAGCATTTGTTATTTTTTGTCTTTTTGATAACAGTCATTTTAATAGGGTGAGATAGTATCTCATTGTGGTTTCAATTTGCATTTTCCTAATGATTAGTATTAGTATTCCATTTAGTTTGAGTCTAATCTTCATTATGTCTTTTCTTCTATTAATTTTGGATTTGATTTGTTCCTGCTTTTCTAGTTCTTAAAGGTGCATTTTTGGGTTGCTTGTTTGACTTTTTTCTACTTACTTTCTAATTTTAAACAGACATTCAGTTGGATTCTCAACTCAAGTATTTTGCAAAATTTAACTCATTAAATCTGGATCCACTCCCTTTTATGAAGCCCTTATTATTAAGAACCATTAATCCAGAAATTCCCAAAATTGACAAGGGATTAACAGAAATAGGTAGGTATACATAATCACTCCAACATTTTTCATCCTTCTAGCAATTTCATTTATTTAAGAATACGTACAATTCTTCCAATTTCCCTCCCAAACCACACCTCAAGGATATATAAACATGTGCATTGCCTAATCTTTAGATTGGAAATGCAGAAAACAGATCTGATAAATAGGCCAGGAAAACAAATGAAATTCTTCAAACCATGGCCTAGAAATCTTCCCTCAACCACATTGCTGTGGTTAGTTGAAACAGATTTTGTTTTTTTTTGTTGATTAGTAAGATTAGTTAGTAAAGTTTTTGGCCCATTAGTTTCTGAAGCTTTCTCTGCTTCACACCTGCCAAAAGGATGAGATTCCTCAAAGCATCGCTTGTGTTTTAAATCTTCAGTGAAACTTTCCAAATCCTTTCTTTAAAAAAAAAAAAAAAAAAATTCATTATACTATAAGTTCTGGGATACATGTGCAGAACATGTAGGTTTGTTAATAGGTATACACGTGCCATGGTGGTTTGCTGGACCCATCAACCCATCATCTACATTAGGTATTTCTCCTAATGCTATCCCTCCCCTCCATATCTTTTCCTACAGTGCTTGTTTATTTCTCCTCTAGAGCCTTAGTGTTTTATATCACTGTGGCCATTCTCAAATTGTTGTAAATATTCATGTAATTCTGTCTTTCAGTATTCACTAGGAGTCTTTCAAGGGCAATAATTGTTGCCCTGCAAACTTATGTAGTCAGAGCCCTTAGGACATAAAGAGTATTCAAGCATGTATGTGCTCAACTGAATTGTTGAAAAGTCATCCAAATTTGGTAAGATGGGCAGTGTTATTCAAGATGGGTACTTGTCAAGTGATATCAGGTTGGAAACAGATAGGAAGGATTTAAAAAGTGAAAGGGTGTGAGCAAGTAAAGCAGCAAAAGCAAATTATGCTCACACGTTTTGCAGTGGAAAGTGCTATAATTTTGAAGTGAAAGGTTTCCATGACCACCGCTGTGGTAATTGGCATTAGCACTGCATATAGCTGGCAATTTAAGTGAAAATTACTACCTTGGTTCATACTCCTACTGTGATTATTTAAAGACTGAGCTATCGCTCATGGTTTAGAGCTATTAGTCCCCCAAAATAGTTTAAGCTATTTTAGTAGAACATTTTTTCTTTTTTTACTTTTAATCTTTTTTATCTTAATAGCCCACCACTCCTGCCTTTTAAATGAGTTTTTCAGAATCTGAGAGAAAACCCAACATCTCATACAATATTTATTCTCAAATAGGCATATGGTGTTCTACTGCATATAAAGTCACCTTGTCATGTTATGTCTGTCCCTTGAAACTACTACATGGTAGGAGAAATTGTGTTACCTACCTATGACATCAGACTCAAATAATTTTATCTATAAGTAAAATCATGTTTTCATCTTTATGTGTAAATTGCTGTATTAACCAGCCAAACTGGGTGTTTAGTTACCTAACTAAGTTGTGAGAATAGGTTTGGGATGGTGTTATCCACACAACAGGTAGATTTGATCCCTTGGTGGGTGTCACTCCAATGACCACAGCCAAGGAGGATTTAATAAGGGGATTTGATTACTTACAACAAGTCAGGAGGACACCAGGGGTAGTCCCCAAAGCAGTGACTCCCCACACCAAGAAGAAACCAGGGATACTATTGGGCTGATTAACTGAGTCATTGTATATAGAGGTGGAGTAAAGGCAGTGAAGGTGCTGTCATTGATCATGCTTCAACATACATCCCATGTATTGAAAATGGCAAACCAGCTCCTCCCTGGGTGAGGTTTTTAATATGGTAATCAGGAGAGTTCACCAAAGTTCATTTCCAACTCAGGCATCTCTGGATCTGACCAATTTTTGTTTTTCCATGGGTGAGCTTGGAAAAGGCCGAGCTTGGAAATAAGAACTCAAGATGTAATAATTACAAGTGGGTGCTTTTTCACAGTGTGTAACCAAAAACTTAGGGACTATAGGTTACAACAATATGACTTAAAATATAAGCCATGTGGGAATAAATAAATAAATATATATATATATATATATATATATATATATATATATATATCTCCACAAGGAGGGATCCTTAGGAATACCTTAAAATTACAGAATAAAAGTATTTATTAATTTTAAGCTGATTGCTTCCTGTGGCTATGAATAAGAATACACACACACACATATGTATATTCATATATATCTGATAAAAAAGTATTATGAATATAAACTAAACATAGATGTCTATAAGCAAAAATATTATTAAGATGGATTGAGAGAACCTGGAATTAGAGTAAGATGTACACTACGAAGAACAAAAGAAATGGAGTAAGTTTTGACTACCCAAAGACAGAGGCTATCATTGTCCTTCTAAGCTAAAACTGAGGCCAAACAAGTGAACCGTGGGACTGTGGATTGATAGTGCTATTTTATAGATTGTGTAGGTAAAGTTCACAAGAAAGAACAATGTCTGGTTAATGATTGGAAGAGACTGTTCAATATCAGTTTGCCATAGACACAAGAAAGATGGTTTCACATATGATTTAATCTCTATTATATGAAGAGATTATTTAATCAGGTTCACTGTATAAAATATGCCACTCATTTAAAATTTTGATCTGGAAAGGGGAACTAAAGGATTATAGACCAATAGTGGAGTCTTATTTGAATCAATTATTGTATTCCCCATTGAAGTTGTTGTTGTCTTTTAAAAATGGCATTCAATCTATTTCAGTGTATATTAATAGAGTATTAAAGGAAGAAAGTTAATATATATCTACCTCTCAAGTATCAATAACTTTCTTAAATACAAATTACCTTATTATTGAATTCCCTTACCAACTTTTTTTTTAACACAGAATATTTACCACATAAAGATGAAGAACAACTGCCTTCTCTCCCACCATCTAGTGGGAGACCTGAACCATTTCCCCTTATCGCTGCCCTAACTCTACCACAAATTCTCTGACATAGGGGAAATTGTCTTGTAAACTTAATTTCCATACCAGGGAAATGGCAGTTTCCCTTTATAGTCACGGCATCTTATTCAATAGAAAATGACAATTTTAGCTTTGTGATGAAGATTGTGCTATATGTCTTTTCACGCTACTAGAAAGTAAAAAAAAATGAATTTGTCTCTCAAATGTTTTACTTATTAATTAATATGTTTTTCTGTAATCAAAACATTCAGTAAAGTGTGTCCTGATTTTACCCTGAAAATTCTAGCAAGTTAAATGCAAATAGTACATGTGATTCCCTGTGTTTCAAAGGTTTTCATTGGTATTCTGTTGTCTATTAGATTACATGCAAGCCACTAATCAAATAAGCCAGTTGTAAAAAATAATCCACAGACCTAGAAACCCAATAATTCAGAATGAGTGGAGTAAGGACAAAGAGAAGCTAATTAAGGAGAAGATTCTATCCTGAATCTTCATTAGAAGTCAGTTACCCCGGCTGGACACGGTGGCTCATGCCTGTAATCCCAGTACTTTGGAAAGCCAAGGCAGGGGCATCACTTGAGGTCAGGAGTTCAAGATCAGCTTGGCTAGCATGGTGAAACTCAACCTTTACCAAAAAATACAAAAATTAGCCAGGCGTGGTAGTACACACTTGTAATCCCAGCTACTGGGGAGGCTTAGGCACAAGAATCACTTGAACCCGGAAGTCAGATGTTGCAGTGAGACAAGATCACGCCATTGCACTCCAGCCTGGGCATGAGAATGAGATCCTGTCTCCAAAAAAAGAAGGAAAAAAAAAATGTCATTTACCATTTACCTGGACATCTCCATTTCCTTCAGACTGTTTGGCTCACCCAAATTATAATTTTTAGTGCAATTATTCTTAAGACTTTTGCACTTAAATAATAGAAAGCGGGACAATGTTTCTAGTATACCTTGACATTTTGAAGAGGTCTGTATTTTCTATAATTTTTCACTTCCGATATAGTCTTGATATCTGCCTGGTATCTGACTTCTTAAACAACTGTCTCTTCCATTCCAAGTTTGTGAGCTAGACAGAAGCCTATATCAACAGTTTGAGTCAACAGAAGCAATATATTGTTACATATTACAGCCATAAAATGATAAAATTTAGTTTTAGCAATCTTTATTCCTAAAAGCCTCTCAACTTTTTTTCCTATAGAGACACCACCTACAGTCCTCTAATTTGATTGCATTCTCTGCTTTCCTTGACTGCTGCCCTTTTTCTAACTCAAATTTATATCCATTTCTACAAAAGCATGTTAATTAGCTCCATGTGATGCTTTGACTTACCTCAAGGTAACTGCTTTGAAATATCATCTAAGAAAATTTTCATTAGCTATCTAATTTTAATTTAATCCTTTAAAGTTATGATAGTATCAGCATATTAAAACTCAGCCAGGAACATTGTCCACATATTTTAAAAATACATTTTAGTCAATTAGAAAGATACATAACATTCTCATAAATACTACTTGACTACAACAATTGATATATGTCATTCTACTTAAATCCTAAAAGTATTTCCTAGCATTCCTCTACCAATCTGATTATAGAAGACAGCAGATATAATATTGACATCTTGGAAGTTTCCTTTAAATAGGATCCATAATTATCATAAAGAGAAAAAAAGGTGTGACAAACTTGGAGAGACAGAATAAGACAGTAGACAGAGAAATATCTATTTCTATGTAGCCTTATTAAGGGCAAATTAATTATAGTCACAATTAAATGGCTTGTGATGATGACGGGTGCTATGCAATTAAACCCTAAGTCAAATGATTTCGAAGTATGACAGGTGCTAAGCAGAGAAACATTACGCAAAGCCTCAAAATTATCTCCTTTAGTTTAATCCTGAGTTTGTAAGTTTTTTTTTTTTTTTTTTTTTTTTTTTTTTTTTTTTTTTTTTTTAAGGTCAATGAATCAAGGGCATGCCCATAGATCGATTGCTTTTCTGTACTACTCATTTTCTGGCTGACCATACAAATGGTTGTCTCTTTTTCAAGGTCACACCACTGAATCTTTTCTCCATTTATGTGTATATTTAACATATTTCTAAATATGAAGTATCTGGTTTCATTTCTTAACAACACTATTTGCATGAGTAAAACCACCAAGTACAAAGCAATATTAAGCTTGGGAGGTGCCAAGAGAGAAGCAACAAAGGCAAACACACGAATTTACTTCCTTATTGTGTATTTCAAGCCAGTCAAGTTTTAAATTAGCGTTACCATCAACAAAATATGAATTATCTCATTCTCCTGAATTTGTTTAATATATTTCCTGCCTCAACATTCATTTCTAGGCCTAACATGAGTTGTCTGAAACTTAGTCATACCCTATCATCTTTGGTCTAGTTAAAACTTCCTCTCCCCATGTGGTGTGATTGACATATAACCCACTTGTTCCTTAACCCACAGACCAAAAGCCCAACAGATCTCACAGGTGTTGACCATGGTAAAACCTAATGGTTTATGTCAGAGTCATGTAAATTAAGTATCCACCCCTGCACTTTTTTTTTAAACAAACCTATCCTTAACCCCCTTGAGAAAGCTTAAGGGATAATGCCATGTACCTTAATAAAGACATACTTGTACAGGTCTTTTCTCTCTCATGCTTTCCACCCACTGGTTGAGCTCTCAGCCTCCTGAAGATTTCCTGTCAGCCCTCTACTGGCACTCCTATCCTCTCTGGGATCCGTAAGTAACAAACATAAGCTATTTTATGCATTTTTAACTCCTCATAGTGTCTCACCTGAACCCAAATTTCCCCCAATCAGGGCTCTCCTAGATAGTGGCTACCTTGGCTTATGGTCATTCTTGACAGAAAGACATCAAGAACAAATTGGAAATAAACCATAAGAAACAAAATCATAATAGTCATTTTACTCATAATATTTTTATATAACAAATATTCATTGAGCATTGAATCTTTTTCTGATACAATCCTAGGTATTTGGGACATAATGATGAAAAAGACAGAGAAAAATACCCAGTGTTATGGAGAATATATTTTAGTAGGAAAACAGATAAATGAATGAATTCAAACAAGAAGTACCATGAAAAAAAATAAAGCATGATAAATGGGTGAACAGTGCTATTTCACATAAGGTGATCAGGAAATGGCCCTCTGAGGAAGTGGCACATGAACAGAGTCTTTAATGAAGGGAGGTTGAACTGTAATCACAGGTTAAAGGAGCTCTGGAAATTGTAATACAGATATACACATATGTGTCTATATGTGTCCAGATTTATATGTGTGTATGTATATTTACACAGAATCACACAAATACCACCTTCCTACAATTAGCCAAAAAGAAAACTCAAAAAGTAACAAGTGTCAGCTTTGTCCATGCTATAATGGCCCAAAATATAGTCCAAAAAGTCAGCTCAGAAAACTTCTTGGACTGGTATTGTTTTCTGGCTTCTAGAACATTGTGGAGACCCTATCACAAAACAAAAAACCCAAAACCAAATAAATGGAAATCAAGAAACCACGATCTCTGACATTGTTTCCAGCCATGACATAAAAATTAGTTGCAGTAAGAGCATGGAAATTGTCTTTTTTCCTTCCACTAGCTTGGTTAGATGGTTAGCTAGTGACAGTCCATGGCAGCACATAAATAAGGTAGAAATTGTCTAGCTAAATTAAAGATTTCTGCTCTGGATGTAAGGGCAAGGAGGGGAAGCTTACCAGATGTATTCACCATTGTTGCTCTATAAAATAAACTTGATGCCAATGCTCCTTCTCAAGAATTTTTTTTTAATGACCCATTTTATATATATTCCAAAATAAATGCTCAATAAATATTTGATGAATTAGCAATCAAATATCAGTTTTCATGATAGTCCTCCTGATGAATATATAAGAAAGAACTAGTAAATTATATGCAAAAAGCGTACTACAACTGCTGATGGAGGATCCAATCAGCCTTTAATTTGTCAGAAAAGTTCAGGCAAGAAAAACAGTCAACTGTAGTTGAGGCAAAAACACATACTCAGGATGTGCCTCAACATTGGTATTATAGTTCTATGCATCCAAGCAGTTTCAAATAAGCATACAGTGGTCAATACGCTCTCACCCCTCTTCTGGAACAAACGTGGCACATTTTAAATAGATCCCTAAGCCCCCAAACCCACGACAGCAGTGAAATAAATAAATTAGCTCAGATGAAAATTATAATCATCCATTATTCCTTGAAAATCCTTTCCCATTTTATATTTAATAGACGCATTTTTGCCACTCTCTTCTCACAAAATAGAAAGTTAATTTAGAAGGATATAGTCAATTCTTTTTTTTTTTTTAACTGTCATTTAAGATTCAGGGGTGCATGTGCAGGTTTGTTATATATGTAAACTCATGTCACGAGGATTTGATGAACAGATTATTTTGTCATCCACATACCAAACATAGTATTTCATAGTTATTTTTTTCCGATCCTCTTTTTTCTCTCACCCTCCACCCTCAAGTTGGCCCCAGTGTCTGTAGTTTCCCATTTTGTGTCCATGTGTTTTCATTATTTAGCTAACACTTATAAATGGAAACATGCAGTATTTGATTTTTCTGTTAAACTGTGTTACTTTGCTAAGGATAATGGCCTTCAGCTCCATCCATGTTCCTGCAAAGGACATGATCTCATTCTTTTTTATGGCTTCATTTATTCCATGGTGTACATTTACCACATTTTCTTTATTCAATCTACTGTTAATGTCTTTGTTAATGTGAATACTGCTACAATGAACATACATGTGCATGTGCCTTTATGGTAGAACAATTTCTATTCCTTTGGGTATGTGGCTAGTAATGGGATTGCTGGGTTAATGGTAGTTCCGTTTTTAGTTCTTTGAGGAATTGCCATACTGCTTTCCAGAATGGTTTAACTAATATACAGTCCTACCAGTAGTGTATAAATGTTCTCTTTTCTCTGCAGCTTCGACACCATCCAGTATTTTTTTTTTTTTACTTTTAATAACAGCCACTCTGACTGATGGTAGGTACCTCATTGTGGTTTTAATTTGCATTTCTCTAATGATAGTGATATTGAGCATTTTTTCATATACTTGTTGGCTGCCTGTATGTCTTCTTTTAAAAAGTGTCTGTTCATGTCCTTTGCCCACTTTTTAATGCAGTTGTTTGTATTTTTCTTGTAAATATGTTTAAGTTCCTTATAGATGCTGGATATTAGGACTTTGTCAGATGCAGAGTTTGCAAACATTTTCTCCCATTCTGTAAATTTTTCTCCACTTTCTTTATAATTTCTTTTGCTGTGCAGACGCTCTTTAGTTTAATGAGATCCCATTTATCAATCTTTGCTTTTGTTGCAATTGCTTTCGGCATCTTTGTCATGAAATCTTTGCCAGTTTCTATATTGAGTATGGTAGTTCTTAGGACATTTTCCAGGGTTTTTAACATTTAAGTCTTTAATCTATCTTGGGTTGATATTTGTATATGGTATGAGAAAGGGGTCCAGTTTTGCTAGTCATCCCAGCACCATTTATTGATAGGGATTCTTTTCTCCATTGCTTGTTTTTGCCAACTTTGTTGAAGTCACATGGCTGTAGGTGTTTGGCCTTATTTCTGGGCTCTATTCTGTTCTGTTGGTCTATGCATCTGATTTTGTACCAGTATGATGCTGTTTTGGTTGCTGTAGCCTTGTAGCATAGTTTGAAGTTGGGTAACGTGATGCCTCCAGCTTTTTTCTTTTTGCTTAGGATTGCCTTTGATATTTGGGATAGTTTTAGGTTCCATGCAAATTTTAAAATAGTTTTTCCTAGTTCTGTGAAGAATGTCATTCCTAGTTTGATCATATAGCATTAAATCTGTAATGTTGGGGAGGCAGTATGGCCATTTTAAGGATATTGATTCTTTCTATTTACGAGCATGGAATGTTTTTCCACTTTTTGGTGTCATCTCTGTTTTTAAGAGTGTTTTGTAATTCTCTTTATAGAGACCTTACACCTCCTGGTTAGCTGTATTCCTAAGTATTTTATTCTTTTTGTAGCAATTGTGAGTGGGATTGCTTTCCTGATTTGGTTCTCAGCTTGGATGTTGTTGATGTATAAGAATGCTACTCACTTTTGTATGTTGATTTTTTAGCCTGAGATTTTGCTGAAGTTGTTGTTGCTCTAGGAGCTTTTGAACAGGGACTATCGGATTTTCTTGATATAGAATCATGTAGTTTGCAAACAGAGATAGTTGAACTTCCTCTCTTTTTATTTGATTGACTTTTTATTTCTTTCTCTTGCCTGATTCCTCTGGCCAGGGCTTCCAATGCTATGTTGAATAGGAGTGGTGAATTTGCTGTTGTTTTACATCAGATTGCGTGGTCAATTTGAGAGTATGTGCTCTGTGGTGATAAGAAGAATGTATATTCTGTTGTTTTGACATGGAGAGTTCTGTAGATGTCTATTATGTTCATTTGATCAAATGTTCAGTTCCGGTACTGAATATCTTTGTTAATTTTCTGCCTTGATGATCTAATACTGTCAGTGGGGTTTTGAAGTATCTCACTATTATTGTATGAGAATCTAAGTCTCTTCATAGTTTTCTAAGAATTTGCTTTGTGAATCTGGGTGTTCTTGTGGTGGGTGCATATATATTTAGCATAGTTAGATCTTCTTGTTGTATTGAATAATTTTTCTTTTATAATGTTTGTTGGTTTAATGGCTGTCAGTTCTTCTGTTTGTGCTTTAGTTGCTGAACATTTTTTTTTGAAATTTTTAAATGAATTTAAAAATGAATTTAAAAATGAATTTAAAAATTTCATAATTTTTAAATGAATCATCTTAAGATGAATAATTCCTTTAATAATGTGAACCTAAATGTCTCAAACTCCATTAAAAAAGTCAATACTTATTTTAATATATCAAATAACATCCTTCAAATATTTCATCCTGCTGTACTGTGGGGAGTCGTGGTTTACTGTTTGCTTATTTGTTTCCATAGTCACCTGCTAAGTATATCTTGGACTAAAACGAAGATATTCCCATCTGTCACAAACTTATCCTGGATATGGGGTCCTCTGCTCCAAATGGCTGCCGCCCACTCTCTCCACAGGCCTTGGCTCTTTTCAGCAGTTGCCTTCAAAGTTCTGGACAGGCATCTTCCCTCAGGCTGCCACTGTTCTCCTCTTTATTGCTTTGTCGCGACTGTGGTCACAGGACCTTGTTTTAATTACCCATAATGATAGCTGAGAGCAGATGGTAAATTGTGATGAGGATGAACCAAAGGTTTAGAAATAATCAAAGAGAAGTACAACTCAAGAGTATCAGGAGTGATTTATGATTTCATATAAGCCCACAGATTCATCCCATTCCCATGGGTTCCTATAGAATATAGAACCTTTTTTTTATGAAAGGTGTTAGCTTATGCCTACTTCTTCATGGCTCTTACTACTAGGCATTATCAATGTCTTAATTGTGAAAATATGAATGGTAAGAAATAGAATATTACCACATTTTAACTTATATTTTAAAAGCATTGGATTAATTTAAAAATTTCAACATGCTATAGATATATTTATTTTTACATGATATGTATCCTTTTCATCTTTAATTTGTAGTCTTTTTAGCCCTTTTGTACCTTATGATTCCATTTTATTTTATTGTCAATTTATATTCTACCAAATTCCCATAAACTTGTAGCTTAACCCAAAAACTAGAAAATTACTAATAACTTGAATTTCCTAGGTATTCCTCTATCATATCAGCATCTAGACTCCCTCTGACAGATAATCATTATTGTTGCACAAACTATCATCTGTCCTTCTACATTCGTTTTCTCTCTTCTTATAGTAATAGAGTTTAAAATAGGCATTCAGATATCCAGCTAAAATACATCATTCTCAATCTGGCTAGAATAGCCATATGATTAATTAATTTTTTACATACAAAATATAAAGTGAAAAGATTAGGTTTTAAGTATAAAACTTAGTTTTGACAAATGCTAAGGCTTGTATAATCTGGACCACTTACAAGACAGAGAATATTTTCATCATCCCAATGAGTTATCTTGTGCCCCTTGCAAGGTAATCTATACCCACATCAAAACAACCAGTGATGTAAATTTTATCCCCATATCTTAATTTGCTTTCTTCTAGAATTTATATAAATGTGCATACTTTTTTGTATATGCCTTCTTCCGTATAAGTTTTTGAGATTGCCATGTATTTTAGTAGTTTGTTCTTTTCTTTGCTGAGCAGTATCTCATTGTATGAATATACCACAATTATATATTCAATCTCCTATTGATGGATAGACACCTGGCCTGTTTATAGTTTTTGCCTATTATGAATAAGGTGCCAATGAACATTGTTATGCAAGGTTATATATATATACATACATATATATATATATACACATACATATATACATATACATACATATATATATATACACATATACATACATATATATATATATATATAGTTTCATCTTTCTTGAATAGATGGCCAGGGAAAGGGGATTGCTGAGTCTTAGGGTAGATATAGCTCCTTAAATAAATTACAAGATATTTTTTCAAAGTTTTTAAAAAATATATTTTGCCTGCCCATCAACAATATATGAGAGTTCTGATAATATTACATTAGGGATCAATAATCTCTTCCTGTAAGGGGATAGCTAATAATTATTTTTGTCTTTGTGAGATATACAGCCTCTATAGCAACTACCTAATCCTGCCATTGTAGTGTGAAAGCATCTACAGACAATACGTAAATAAATGGGCATTGCTGTGTTCTAATAAAACTTTATGTTAAGAAAACAGGCCAGGCGCGGTGGCTCAGGCCTGTAATCCCAGCGCTTTGGGAGGCCAAGGCCGGTGGATCACGAGGTCAGGAAATCGAGACCATCCTGGATGAAACCCCGTCTCTACTAAAAAATACAAAAAAAAAAAAACAAAAAAAAAAAAACAAAAAACTAGCCGGGCGAGGTGGCGGGCGCCTGTAGTCCCAGCTACTCGGGAGGCTGAGGCAGGAGAATGGCGTGAACACGGGAGGCGGAGCTTGCAGTGAGCCGAGATCGCGCCACTGCACTCCAGCCTAGGCGACAGAGCAAGACTCCGTCTCAAAAAAACAAAAAACAAAAAACAAAAAAACAAAAAACAAAAAAAAGAAAGAAAGAAAACAGGCCACAAAGAGATCTTTCTCCTAGGTCACATTTGACACTCCTTGCTCTGCATCATATCCAATGTTTGGTGTCATCAGTACTTTTTAGTTTAGCCATGCAATTAGATGTGATTTTGGTTTGCATTCCTCTGATAACTAATCATGTTGAAAATAAAATCTAAGGCTTATTGGCCATTCAGTCACCTTTCTTTCTGAAATGTCAGTTCAAATTTGATTATCATTATTATTACATTGTTTATCATTTTATTGTGGAAAGCAGATAAGTCTTTTCTTAGTGTATGTTTATGAATATTTTCTTTTCTTCCATTATGTGACTTGGCTATTTATTTTCTTAGTAGTACCTCTTAGTGAGCAAATGTTTTAGTTTTTCAAAAATCCAAATATATTATCATTTGTATATGTATGTATTTAAAATGCTTTTCTTAGTGTTTTCTGTTTTTCCTTTGTGAAGTCTTTGCTCACTTATAATTTGTGAAGATATACTTCATTTTGTTTTCTAGAAATTTTACAGTTTGATTTCTACATGTAAGTCTATAATCCAACAATGTGAAATATAAGTCGTTAGAGCAGACATTCTTGTCTTGTATCTGAACTTATAGGTAACAAATGTCTTTCATTATGAACCATAATTTTTTTTTGAAAATGCCACTTATAAAATTTAAAATGTTCTATTTTATTATATTTGTATGTTGATAGTTTTTATCATCAATGAATGTTGAATATTGTCAAATGTTTTTTCTTCATCTATGAACATAATTACAGCTAGTAAATGCAAAAACTGGTATTAAAACTGAAGTATTCTATCACTAGGGCCTATAATCTTAATGTATACAATAAGTGATAAATTTGAAAAAGAAGTCATTGGGAATGTATATAATGTATAATCACATGTTTCTGAGCCTCATATGACCAAAGTGAGGACACAGATAAGACTTTTGACTCAGTACAAAAAAATATATTCAAGTTGAACATTCAACTCCAAGATATCCCTGGAGTTATCCAAAGAGAGGCTGAGAACACACAACAAAAAAATGTCATAACAATGTCAGAAGTAAATAGAAATGTGGAAGGTATGATGTATAAATTCCTTTCTGTTTCTGAGTTTAAATGAGTAAATATTGTAAATATAAGGAAAGGAACATATGTGCATGATTTATTAGAATAGAATTGCTAGCATGACTCAGTTCTTCAATCTGTCACTACAGCTATGAGTGAGACAATTCTTTCCATATAATTTCTCTCTTCGGTATCTTTACACTGTCATTAAAATCAGCCAATAACTGGCAGAGATTGACGTTAGTGAATAAAATTCAAGTTGACAATGAGATGAACAAGGAACAGTTTAGTATTCAGTCATTGAAATGAACAATGGCACTTAAGCTAATGTCTTAATGTTCTGCTGCTGATAAAAGATGTAATAATTTTTCAGCAGTTTTTAAAGAAGACCTCAAGAAATACACACCATCAGCTTCACAAAAATGAATACACATTATGAACTTCAGCTAATTCTATCTCTGGATGCACTGAGTATATAGACTAAATATACTTGTCATTTGCATGTGTGTTTCAAGCTGATATCACATTCATTCTAAACCACAGGACAGGATTCAACTTCAGTGGTCTTCACATGGTGAACATGCTCCTCATCAGAAATTATCTCGAAGCTTTACAGGGTCTTGTCACTACCATACCTGCCTTGATATTTTATTTATTTATGAATAAAAAAACTATGTTAAAGGCAGGTTTTTTTTGAAAAACAATTAATTTCAGGCACGTAAGTAGTTTTCTGATGGGGAAGGATCACTGTATTACTGGTAATACTCCTAAATATTTATGTTGCATATGGTAAATAAAACACATTGTATGAACTGATTGATGCAAAGAAAATATAATTGCAACATTAGGTTTTTAAAAAAGCAGGACACATATAACGTCTAAAATTTCATTAAATGATAGATTTTATCTACTAATAGATACATATTAGAATAAGTACTTACTCAGTTTTTACAGACACTAAATGCTGGATTTTTTGACTTTAGATACCATGCAATTAGTAGCATATATTGATCAGCAGCATACAGAATAATGATAAATAATCACTGAGATAATTTCAAAAGGCTATGTTATCTATACTTTAGTGTGTGAAAATCAACCAAACTAAATACTGAAATCAGCGTCAAAGAGAAATCTGCATTCTCATGTTCAATGAAAGCTTAATTCACCATAACCAAAATATGGAATCAACTTAAGCGTCCATCAATGGATGAATGGGTAAAGAAAGTGTGGTGCATATACACGATATACTATTCATCCTTAAAAAAGAATATAATTCTGTCATTTGCAAAAACATGGATGAACCTGGAGGACATTATGTTAAGTAAAATAAGTAAGGCTAAGAAAGACAAATAACACACGATCCCACTTATAGATGGAATTTAAAATTTTTTAACCCAAAGAAGTGGAGAGTAGAATAGTGGTTGGAGGTGGGTGGAGAGTTAGGGAAATGTTTGTTAAAGGAGACAAAATTTTGCTTGGTTAAGGGGAATAATTTCAAGAGATACACTTTACAACATAGTGACTATAATAAATGACAATATATTTTGAAAATCACCAAGAGAATACATTTTAAGTGCTTTTACCAAAAAATGATAAGTATACGAGGTAATATGTTAATTAACTCAAACGAGCCATTTCACAGTGTATACATATTTCATAACATCGTTTTGTACACAATAAATGAAAATATAATTTCAATTTGTCAATTAAAAACAAAACAAATATTATAAATATGAATATTTGAATGTTATTCTACTTAAAGTACAATTGTAAGTAATTATAAATGTTGAACAATTAAGAAGTTAAAATCTATGAGAGAAATATGAGTCCTCAAATAATTATGTATCCAGCTTTTAAAACTTTATCTTAGAGTAAGCAAAAATATATTTTTACATTTGGAAACAAATGTTAACAGTATGCATTAATAATTGATATTTTAAAAATTGTTCTTACTTAAAAAAAGAAGAAATATTTTGACTTCACAATAATTATTACCATATTACTTAGAGTGATAGTTTTAGGTAACAAAATAAATAGTAAAATGTAAAAAAAAATCAACAAATAACTAAAAGTGTCATGAAATACTTGACCTGTTTGGTCCTCACTCACGCCAAATGTTACAAGCATAATACTTTTATATTGGCTTTAATGTTTGGATGCCCATGCCCAGGTTCTAACCTGATCTATGATTCTCAGAGTACAATTTTACAACTATGTGCATTACAACTGCTTTAGTGTTTCATGTGTCATCATAATACAATCCCAAGTTATACAGAACACCAAGAACAGTTCAAAATGTGGTGTATCTTTTTGCTCATTAATAATTTAATAACATGGTGTACTCTGTTGACCCAATTTTGAAAATAACTCTCTTAAGAATCATCTCACTTACAATCCAATACTTTCTCATTGATTTAACCACTAATACCTTCTTATTCTCAGTTTCATCTACTCTTGGGAATTAAAAATTTCTGTACAACTAATCAGCACCTATGGGCTAACTGCTTGGCAGGGTGTGATAATTATAGCCCTATCAATCTTTTACACATTTGGAATAATATCAGTGTGATTTAATATCCATGTGATTGGATACAGTATTTGGAGAGTGCATATGAGCAACATTGCTGTTTTGTGTCAGATTGTCAATTGAACACCTGATCTGTTTCAGCACTGTTATTCTTCAAAAGAAGTCTCAAAGAACATTTAGCCTTCTGGGGAAGACAAATATCTATAAGTCTTTGGATGAAGCAATGTATTAAGAATTATAGTAATGGGCCGGGCGCGGTGGTTCAAGCCTGTAGTCCCAGCACTTTGGGAGGCCGAGACGGGCGGATCACGAGGTCAGGAGATCGAGACCATCCTGGCTAACACGGTGAAACCCCGTCTCTACTAAAAAATACAAAAAACTAGCCGGGCGAGGTGGTGGGTGCCTGTAGTCCCAGCTACTCGGGAGGCTGAGGCAGGAGAATGGCGTGAACCCGGGAGGCGGAGCTTGCAGTGAGCTGAGATCTGGCCATTGCACTCCAGCCTGGGTGACAGAGCAAGACTCTGTCTCAATAAATAAATAAATAAATAAATAAATAAATAAATAAATAAAATAAAATAAAGAATTATAGTAATGATGTTAGAAAACTATTCGAATACAAAGAAGGCAAAAGGATCACTAAGGAGATGTTATTTAACCTAGATTTCTGGGTTAAGTAGGATTTTGCCAGAGAAAAGCATGTTGAAGGTAAGGTGGAATTGAGTATTTCTAGGAGAAAGCATAGCAGATAAAAAGGCACAAGGATGAAAATCTACTGTTTGCATGGTATTTTCATACAGATGCCACTATTATTCCACAATAACCATATTGTTGCAATCAGCAGTCACTTTTATCCAGGTGTAGATGTAACTCAATTTATTTTTCATCTGCTTTCACACTTTTGAAACTGCACTACTTAGCAGATGCTCTGCACTGTTGTCTTGACACCTATACTTTTATAACAATTGAAACATGAAAACGAAAGTTCTGAACAAAGTGAACAATTGCATTATTTTCAAAATGTTGGCCTGTTCAACCAATTAATCATAATAAATGAGATATTGGTGTGAAGTTTAGGCCTATTTCAGACTAATATTTAACATGTGGTTTTTTGTTTGCTTGTATAATTGAACCAATTATGTTAACTAAATTCAAGAACATCATTGAGGCTTCTAATACTAGAAATATGTGATGAACTACACTCCCAGTTCTGTATCAGCTTTCAGCATCGCCTGACATAAAAACAGCCACCATCTTGACCTTTCCGAATATTGATTTGGGCAGTAGACCGTGCACAAAAGATAACACAGCCAGACAACTAATCACAGAAGCACTTTAACCAGAATGAATAGATGTTTCATCAAGCAACTCCCAACTTCTAATATGGTAAAAATGATAGCTAATATTAACAGGAGCCAAACAATAATAAAACAGGAGTTTAGACCTCATTAATACTGTGAAAATATCCTTGCTGCTCAGACAGCAGAAGAGATAAACACCTCATGATTTTTCCACTTCATTGTCTCCATATTTCTTTGTAATATAATAGTCAGAAGTTTCCTTCCTTTAAGTGGGATATTTGCAGGGATGGATTTGGTATGTAGAGGCATAGAGCCTTGAGATCTCCAGCAGCAAGAGAGCTGAATGATGGCAAAAGTATAAAAAGTCTTGACAGTTACCAGCTGTGCAATTGCCCACAAATGCTTACATTCCCACTACTAATGCCACCATTGTCCTCAATTCAGATAACTAAATGCATTTTAACGGTTTAAAATTAGTCTAAATTCTAGATTTTTATTAGAAGACCGATGTTCTAGTCTTTGCTATAACATTTAGCAGTGATGAAAATTTTGTCAACATTTCCTACTCTATCTCAATTTTCTCCTCTAAAACTGGTTTAGTAACAACTTACCTCTCTGGTAAAACTGGTTCATTTTGGGAATCCAAAAATGTAATAATCGTTGAAATTGTTTATTTGTATTTTCTATGAAAAGTATATATGAATTTGTATTATGTATACGACACACACACACACACACACATATACACACACACACACACACACACACACACATATATATATATATGGAAGTTTTGCTTTGTCCTGGAAAGAATTGTATTGGGGTTCTGATGAATGTCAATTTAAAACATGCAGAGGAATAAGGTAGGAATCAGGCAATTCATGATTAAAATGTATTTAGGCAACCCAGCTTGTACTCTGCTACAAAGAATATTCAACAGTGAAACTTGTAGTATGAGATTATTAAAAAGTATGAGGTGTGTTGCGTGGATGTATACATAAGTGCAAAAATCTTGAAGATCTTGAAGGATATCCTTTAACCATGGTTACCTCAGGAAACAGAATTCTCTGCTACAAAATTCACACACAGCTATTTAAAGTTAATGAAAATGAAAAATAAGTAAACCCTAAAAACTGGGGAAATCAAAGCTCTTAAAGGCAAAGAAATTTATCTATCATTACAAATCAAATTAATAATGAAGCAGAAACAGAATACTAATATACTGTTTTCCAACAGAAAGTGCTTTGCGCATCATCACTTTGTGATACCAAATATGAAAATATACAATTCTGTACACAACCAAGTAGAGTTTTGACTGGATAAGCAGAGAAGTGCAGAAATAAAATAAGTACCAGCACTAATGTGAATTCAAACCTTAAAGTTATTTGAGAAAAGTAACTATGATTTATTGTAATTGTTAATATACAAGCTATCAATGTACAAGGTAACAATTGCGATTCTCATAATCATGAATGTAATTATATATTCTTCATAAAAATGTGACTTCCTTCAGAACAAATATTAATTTAATACTTCATATTTATTAGACAATTTTGGGGAATTGCTTTAATTTAATTTTTATTATAAACTAAAAATTAAAATGTCATAGCTCAATGTATAATGGCTAACTTAATAAATAATTTAATGCTATCTTACCCACAGTGAACTTCTATGAAAATTAATGAATGAACCTGTCCTAACTGTACTGTCAAATACTTAATGTATATAGTTATATATTATATATTAATTTTGCCTAAATTCAGATTTATATTATAAAACGTAAGTATTTATGGAGAATGAGAAAAAAATTAGTTCATCAATGATAGGAAAGTTTGTCTTTAAATTTTTATGTTTGTTTCTAACATTTATTATTTATTTTAAGGATTAATAGGCATATATTTTTCTTGTGGAAACTCTTGGAAAATATAAAAACAAAACTATAGAATGTGGTTCTTTCTCGATGTCTCCTTTTTTCAATAAGTGGCAACACCAAAAACTAGAGACACATCTTTGACCCTTTGACCTTCATTCCCATTACACAATTTAATAAAAAGTTTTACTGCATGGAATTTTAAAATCTATACTTACTCACTGGTTTCTATGTTGGTTTGCACATGTTACACTAAGCTAGCAGAATGTATGAGCTGAACTTATCTTACTGATCCTAGTCATGGATTATCCAGGATTTATCCCATTGACAGCCAGATTCAATATTTTTAAAGGCAAAAATAAACCATGAAGTTAAAAATCACTTAAAATTGTACTTTATATAAGTAACATATAGTACTTATTGTATAAAAAAGTTTATTCTATATACTATATTTTATATATAATACAGTTACATGTTACTTATGTTGTTGCATATGTTACTGAAGTCACTTTTTGGATTTCAGTAGGTCACTTAGTAACTTCAGGCTCCTGAATGGTTAAATAAAAAATACCTGAAATAAAAAGACTAAATTAAAATTCCGGTTAATATTTGACCTTAGTCAGTTTACTTTAACAATTTGTATCTTATTTTCATCTTAAAAAAAAATGGTTACAATTATAGTACCTACTTCATAATGGTGTGAAGTTTAAGGGTAACACTATAATTATCAAGCTTATAAAAATGCCTATCATACAGTAAATAACAATTGTTAGACATCATTTCTTCACCTACCAAAGTCTCTGAAGTAGAATATCTCTAATGTTCTTCCAACACCAGCTTCCTAAGTTTATAATTCTACTTTGTTTTGTTGTCTCTACAATAGTTTTCACCTACTATATTTTAAGGTAGCTTTCCTATGAGCCACATATTATTTAAATACTGTATATGTTTATTTTGTATTGCATATTTCACAAACTTTGATTTACTATCACAGATTCTATTGTTTTTAGTTCCATATTCAAATAACATACAAGTCCACAACATCAGTTTTTAAGATAATTGTACTTACTTATTTTCTAAATATTGTAAGTTAAGATGGGTTCTTCTTTAATTTTAAAGTTTGAATCAAAATTTCTTGGCTTGTCATTTCAGTGAGAAAATTGGGCTCCAAGTTTATTTAAGGAGAACAGAGAGAGAAAGAGAGAGAGAGAGAGAGAGAGAGAGAGAGAGAGAGAGAGAAAGCTAGAGCAATGTGCCCTTTTTTTTTTTTTTTTTTCATATTTGTATTCTGTCCTCTTTCTTACCATCTTTATTTATGCTAAGGCGGGGAGGATAACTACGTTGTGTCTCCACAACATTTATATGTTGTAATCCCTAATGTGACTGGATTTGGACATAGGGTCAATAAAGAAGTAATTATAGCTAAATGAGGTCATAAGGGCTAGCACTCTTATAAGAAGATGAAAGACACCATAGCATATTTACTCTGTCACATGAGGACACAACAAGAAGGAAGCCCTTCTGCAAACCATGAAGAGAACCCTCAATAGAAACAAACCTTGCTGAAGTCTATCTTGGACTTGTAGCATCCAGAATTGTGAGAAGTAAATATCTCTTGTTTAAATCAATATTTTGTTATAGCAGCCTGAGCAGACTAATGTAACATTGTATACTTTTCAAGTTATTAATAATATTTATAAAATATTCCCTTCATGACAGGTAATTCTTAGTCTCACTATCCCATAATTTTAGTAATATGTGTTGTTTTTGTTTTCAAATCATAAGAATATTTTTGAAAAATATGATTTTCCATATCTTTTTCTCCAATCAAATATTTACTTTTAATGGTTTAGGATGACTCAAATTTCTCAGTACTTTTTGAAGATGTGTTATTGTATCTATTTTTATATATATAATACATACTATTATATATATATAAATATGTATATATTAGAATTTTATATAACATCCATTCTCAGGAAACATTATTATACTCCTAAATAGATAGAGTCTAGTAAACACATTGAAAAGTATATGGATGAATATATAGAGCCAAATACTTGTTCTTAACATTATTGCATAATGAGAGGAATGCAGAAAATGTAAATTACATTTAACATACAAAAAATTGTGAAAGGAGTTTAGGCAGAGCATTACCTTATTAATAGCCACTTCCATGCTCCATAGAACTTATTTAGACAATAGCGTGGAGGGTCCTTGTAATTTAATATGACCCAGAATGACACAAAACACTTGGTGGTCTTCTTTGTATAACATAGAAGGAAGCTGCCTTCTATTTCTGTGGAATACTGAAATATTCTGTAGATATTTTGTAGAATGCTGTGTCAAGCACGTGATTTTTTTTTTTTTTTTTTTGGTATTTTTGTCTTCATTTCTACCTTATGAATAAGATGCTATGTATTTTGGATGAGAAAAAAAAAAGACTAAAAAGTTCATCAATTTGCCTGGTGTCACACAGCTCTTAATGTCCTAAAGCCAGAAATCAAATTTCAGCAGTTGACTCAAGAACCCACATAGTGAAGTGTATATTATTCAGTCCTCATAACATATAATTCCTTAAATATACAATATTTGTTTACATTATTTGATAAGGATAGTCATGGAGTATTTTGCTCAATTTTGACCATTAAAATAAACATGTATGTTTGATTTTTAACTTCTACATGGTCATATATTTTAGCTAAATGCATGGTACCTTGCATCTGTGGTAATGAATTCAAAATGAAATATAGCTCCATATTTTCTCTTCCACATAAAACCTGTTTGTTCATCATCCTTCCCCTTGACATCTTAAAAAGGGCAATCAAATTTCCATGACCCACTGTGCAATTGCTAAGTATGCATAATAAATAAATTTAAAAAATAAAAAAGGAAACAGAAGAAAAACATAATTGAACACAGAGAAATAGCAGAGGTAACATCTAAGTTCAATAAAAGCAGGAACTATGTAACTTTTAATTTGCCAATAAATACTCAAAATTATTACTCCAAGTAATTGTTGAATGACTGAATAAAAATAGATTATTTCCACAAAAACATATCACACAGTTGAATTAAAAGCCAGCCATAAATAATAATAATCCCTGCCATTATGTAAAAACCAAAGATGCACCAGACTGAGCTAATTATTTTTTATGGATTTTGCCATTTAATTCTGATTCTTAAAAAGTGAGTATTATAGTTGACTCGCTTACATAGGACTGAAAAGACAAATTTATTTTATTCAAGGGAACAGAGCCAGACTGGAAGTAGAGTCAAAACTATAATAAACAACAAGTTTAAAAAAAAAAAAAAGGAGAGAGCGAGAGAGAGAGAGAGAAGCTCAGTCTGAAGACTTCTGCTCACTGAAACAGCTTTCTGGGATAGTGAAGAATTGGGTTATGGAGGTAGACAAGGAATCACTTTACAACCATTGAAGCAAGACATTTTATACGGTGAAAGCTGCAGGCAAACGCTGAATCTGAGAATCTTTATGATCTTCTTGTAACCTTTGGTCTCATAGTGTTGTAATTAAGCCTGTTATTTTCTTTCATTCATTTGTACTTTCACATATGTAAACCCAGGAATCCTATTTCTTGGCTTCCATCTTCACTGTTATGCAAGCCTGGGCTCCAGTGAATGTTTCTTCTATATCCCTATTCCTGCTTTGTCTTAAAATAGTTTTTCTCTCCACCTAAGATACTGTTGACTGCATTATAATGCCTCTATGATGTCATTATATTTGTGTATGTCTGCCTCTTTCACCAGCTTGTAAGCTCTTTTGTAAATCCATGGGGTTAGCATTGTATCTGATACATAAAAGGTCTAAAATAAGTCTTCCTTACATACTAAATAAAAGACGATTCAACCTAGAACTTTAGTCTGAATTGTTTAGTTCAGCAAACATAAGGCAAAACACTTTATGAAATTTTAAACGAAGAAAGAAAAGAAAATTTTTGTTCAAGTAATAAGGAAGAGAAATAAATGTTCTGCTTCTCCATTTTTAAGAATGCAGTGACTAAGCAGGAATCCAAGTGCTTTGTTATTCCTTTGAGATCTGCTGTTGACAAGTGAAAAGGTTTTTATATCTTTATAAATATTCACACTGGTAATGTAATCCAGTCACCTTGACTTACTTATTTTGTAAGACATTTTGGAGTGGGGTGATGGGGGGTGTTCAAAATCTATTACTCATTCTTATTGTACATTTGTTTTAAATGTACTGGAGAAGAGAATACAATACAAATGTACTTAATTTGTTTTAGCACAGTATAAATATTTATTGGAGAAATTTATTGATCCTTCCTCAAGACAAAAACGGTGAAGTAAATATTTGATTTATGTTATTTGTACTATATATTTCTGGGTTTTGTCATGATTCTCTAGTTTCTCCTTTGCAGGGGAAAGAAGCTTCCAGTAGAACCTAGAAAAAAGTCTAGATATAAAGGGAATATAGTTGATCTCTGAGCATTTAACTAGTAAAATCATCACAACGCGATGAGGATGAAAGTTTTCTAAGCCATGTAAATTACTATCCGAACAAATCTCTTTAAAGAAACAAAATATCAGCAGAAGGAACTAACCAGTTTAGCAATCAAGGTTTATAGTACCTACTCTATTCTAACTTTGCTTTAATTTTTTGTTTACCAAAGATTCCTCTTAATACTATTTTGACTTTTATGTGCTTAGATATAATGAAATTGTGTGTGTGTGTTTGGAAATGGTTTGGAGGAATCCCTAGCCATGGGCATTTTCGCTCCAAGACCAAGACCTGAGCTGTTATATATTCAATAAGAAAATAACCACTTTGTCACATGACCTATTGCTGAAAGCACTCTTTTAATCTCAGCACCAATGTAAATAATCTTCCAACTTTGAATATTCTTTGGCTTTTATTCTAAATGCTTGCAGCTATCTCACTATATATGTTTGCTTTTCTCTTCGAGCATGAAAATCAGGACCTTAATAACTGCAGAAATGATACTCATTTCACCTTTCTGGAATCCAATACACAGGCTTGATTTTTACGGTTTGACTCAGATTCAGCTATTAACCATTTTTTCAAACGTGAACAATATGACTCAGCTCTCAAATGAGAGGTTTAGGTGACTGCATTAAATGTAACAAGTTGCCACTTCATAAAACAATTTTATCTTGACAACATTATGCAAGCAAAGGTTACAAGAGAATCATAAAGATTATCAGATTCGGCTTTTGCCTGCAGCTTTCACCATATAAAATGTCTTGCATCAAAGGTTGTAAAGTGATTGCTTGTCTACCTCCAGAACCCTGTTCTTCACTATCTCTGGAAGCTCTTTCTCCCAGTGAGTATAAGTCTTCAGAATGAACTTCTCATTCTTTCTTCAATGTGGTGTTTATTACAGTTTCAACTACTCTCAGATGCCCCACTCCTTTAAATAAATGTGTTTGTTTTGGTCTTAAAAAATAATAGTCTGAAATGAATGTAATATTCCAATGACATTCTGATTTCTAGCACAGAGTATGCTGATTTCTATCTTCTATTCTGAAATCTTTTAACAGCATTTGTTATTTTGAAGATTTAGTGAGGGAATGCACATCTTACTGTTGACAGATAGGGATTTTCTATGTTTTATTATCTTACTTTTCTAATGCTTTATTATCTTACTTGAAATAGTGGTATCATGTCCCACTCATTCTCTATCCATGCACCAATGATTTTCAATGAGAAGTCTTGTCTTTTTTCATTAACTATAAAATCATAGTTGTGTGTTACATTAAAATTTCAGGGTACTTTTCTGAAAATCACCCATATTGTCTCTTTATTAATTAACTTGCTGCTATGATCTCAAAAAGCTGTGAGTAATCTCAGATGAGGTGTGATCTTGGATATTTAGAAGTGTGTGTGTGTGTGTGTGTGTGTGTGAGAGAGAGAGAGAGAGAGAGAGAGAGAGAGACTGACAGAGAAAGAGATGGGAAGTGTGGAAGTGGGGCTCTGAAACAGAATCCTGTAATTCCTTAGAAACAACTTAGTGACTAAAGTCTATTCCTAGCTCTGCTTATGGATGTAGATGCTTTGGGGAGCTCTGACACTGTAGAAACTGTACAATGTTGTTGTCATCTGACTGAAATCCCCATTCTTGCTACAGGAAAATTTAGACTTCTTTAGACGGGTCTGCATGTTTGGCAGGGGGTGGGGGGGGTGTGTTATGTGGCACCTTAAGATAATTATGGATCATTATGGCTGTATAAATAATCATAATAAACATTTTCCTGGATTATGGTCTTGTGAATCACCTATTGTTTCATGGTGCCCACAAGCTGACTGGTAAAGATGGGTTTAAACAAGATGAAGAAAGGCCATATTTCCAAGTCATTAAGAATGTATGTTACCAGGAAGTGTGGGGTTCCTCAATTCTTGCCTTCTTGGAGCAAATAATTCAGCCAAGAGACCAATTAGTAAATCTAGCAAATGCTTTATTAAGGAAATAAAAGTAAATTTCAAGAGAGGAGTGGGATGATCCTGCTGGGAGCAGTCACAAGAGTTCTGCACTGTGTTTTTTGTTATGTTGGACTGTTTCTTTAAGGTCTCAGTTTTGTCTTAAGTCTCTGCTTTTGTCCCCACCTAGTTCCCACCTAGGTTTGTGAAGGAGGAAGAGGAGGGGCAGGAGGAATTGGAGAAAGGAGGGGCAGGAGGAATTGGAGAAGAGGAAAAAGAGGAGGTGGAGTAGGAGAAGGAGGAGGAGGAGGGAGGGGGAAGAAGAAAAGAGAGAAAGGTATAAAACAGAATTTATCAGAAAAGAACATTGTCAGCAATGACCCTGGTTTTTGTAATATGCTCTATATGTTTCAGGAACAGTAAAGAGGTCAGAGAGGCTCCAGTGCATTGAGGAGTGTAGGAGAAAGATGAGAACAACAAAATAGACAGGACCCAATCACATGGACTTTGTATTTTACAGTATAGAAATTAGATTTTAATCTACAAATGATAACAAGCCTCCAGAAAGTTTGGAGGACAGGTACTCTAATACATAAATTTTAAAAGAATAATTCTGAATGATTTGTGTACAATAGACTGAGAGGGCATATAAGAAAATATGTCACTTTGTTCTCACATTTTCAAGGTTTACAAGATACACAAAACTTCAATATACATTGTTTGAAAATGTGTCTTCCTCTGGAATCATGTAAATTCCACTATTCTCAGTCCATTTTACAATGGGCATCCAATTTGAGTAGTCACTATTCACTGTAATAGTAGAAGTAATTAAGAAAAGATAGGTTAGTCAGGCTTGTACAAACTTGAACAGTTTAATTGCTGCCATGATGATTGTTTCACTATGGATCGAACTTATAAATATATTTTGCATAGTTTCTGCTACGAACTAAATTGCCTCCTTCAGATTTATATGTTGAAACCCTAACTCTCAATGTCATGGTATTTGGAGATAGGGCCTTTGGGAGACAATTAGGTTTGGATGAGGTCATAAAATGGGGCCATAATCCCAGATGGGTGGTGCCCTTACTTAAAGAGGAAGAGACACCGGTATGTGCCAGATTGCAAGGGAGAATGAATTTATTAAGTTACATGGATGAAATTCATTAAGCAATGTGGAGCCACTGAAGTTTATTGGTTAATGCCTTAATATTTAGCATAAACTTATATATATTTTCCTACAAATGTTCTATTTAAAATACTTTATTTTTATATTTAATTAAATATTATTTTATTTTAAAAAACTTGAAGACCGTATCAATTTCTAGGAAATCAATATAGTCTATTTCATAAATAGTCTACAAAACTGTGAGCTAAAAGTACACAGGGAGTGACAGAACACAGCAAAGTTTTAGAGGGCATATATATTCTGTGCCATGAACAAAATGAACAGTAATGATGCATAAGAGGATTTTTGTCCGTTTTCACTCAGTGCAGAAAAATGATCATATTACCGACATAAAAGACAGAAACAGATTTTGACTAAAACACTATCATTATTCATGAGAACCCAAGTCTGAAGGCCTGTGTTAATACAAGGATCACTAAACAGGAATTATTTTAGATTCTAAGTCTTGCTTTGAAATAACCCCCAGAATAATTTATTTTTCTCTACCTTTTCAATATAATATTATCAACATTTTAGTCTGATCTCTATTCACTGAGTAACTATGTGGCTCCTAACATGTCTAGTCAATATGGTAGGAATTTGATTGATGACTTCAACATTCCTTATAAAAATGGGAAAAATTAAAAACAAAAATATAATTGACTCTCAAAGTGTATGTAAAATTACCTGTTCTGAAAAATTTGTCAACAAAAGTTTCTGTTCTTTCATTTAGCTGAAAGACTAAAACGATAGCATTGCCTTAAGCAAGGCAGGCTTGACATGGACAGATAAATTTGGAGAGCATGTGTGCAGAACAAAACTACTTCTGTGGAGCACAAGGTTCCAGGCTGATTTTGAGCTTGCAGGCAGGGAATGTCATAAGTAGTGACAGATACTTTAGATCATGAAAATGGCACCAAGCAATGAAGTTCTCATGTGCCTCTCAATAGAATGGACACTTTGGCCCTACATTGCCCCATTTTGTTTTATCTGATCTGTAAAGTAGTATTGGTGAATACTGTTACCACTGAAATAGAAGGTTGAAACCAAAATCAGAGATAACGTGTAGTTCAGAATGAGATAAATGGCATGAAGATGATATTAACACTGCTTTCAAGAAGTCAGAGTAGGTTTGAACATATGGTAACAGTAGGATAATGAATGAGATAATGAATGAAACATGACAAAATTGGAGAGAGAGAGAGACTAATTGTGGCTACATATGGGGCTAAAGCCAAAAAATGTAAACAAAGTGAAAGAAAATGAATACCAAAAGTTTGGATGAGTTGGGAGAGTGTATTTCTTATAGCCAGTCTTTTTATATACTGACCTTTTTTTTGTATATCCATGTTCCATTTTCAAAAACCCACCACAGTCTATCCAGAAATAAAAGTTATTTGAGCCCAGCATCTAAATTTGTATCAAGATCTTAGAATAATACATTATCTTAAAATTCATAAATTATATCCTTCTGCTATTAATTCTTTTGCATTTAACAGATGTAACAATGAAAATTTGAATACCAAGTTCTGAAAAAAATCCAAATAATTAAATACACATCACATTTTGTTTATTCATGTCTTTTCTATTGACAATAATGTAATGTCTTAATATTTGGCATAAATATATATATTTTCCTACAAATATTTTAAGTAATTTATTATATTTAATTAAATATTATTTTATTAAAAAACATGAAGATCATATCACTTTCTAGGAAACCAACATAGCCTATTTCATAAAGGACTACAAAACCATGAAATGAAAGTGCATTTTCCGTGCTTCGGGCCACCGAAAAGCTCTATTAATATGGCAAGCTATGTGACTATAAAACCTTTTTTCAAGACAGGGTCTCAAAGATATTCAAAGCCATATTTAGAATATGATTCAGTTAGACAAAAGGCCTTCTAAGAAGGTTAAAGGTGTACTTACACCTAATCAAGAAACGTCCAATATTTGCAAACTTTTATTTCAGAATTGCTATGGATCAGTAACTTGATGCTTCCAATTTTCTCCCATTTTTAAATGATAATGTACATAGTGATTATTTTATGCATGTCCTATAATTGTGCGTTATTTGTATTAGAAAAGATTACTCTTGTTAGTTTCACAGGTGAGAGGACTTGTACTCTCGCAGTCATACTTAAGGAGCTATCCCTAGGGAGCCTCATCTACATATTGTTTTCAGTCTCACTCAATAACAAGTTTCTGGGCCATGGAAGGGAGTGAGTTTATGTTGTATGTGGTAGGAACATGAATCATTGTGAACCAGAGAGCAGTCTGTGGAACACAGATACCAGGATAGTCCCAAATGATCCCTGCTTGCCTCTGGTATTCAAATCCTTGTGCGGTCTTCCCCCACACTGTACTAAAGTTGTTCCTGTGTAACTAGTAACATATGGCAGAAGTGATGGTCTATCACTTCTGATTTTGGTAGGTTATAAAAGATATTATGGCTTGTCTCTTGATTTATTTTGCGCGCTCTCTCTATCTCTCTGAAAAAAGGAAGCTACTATTTGGTAAAGCCCTATAAAGATGCCCACATGAAAGATTGCTGAAGCATACAGTCAATAGCCAATAAGGAACTAAGGCCTGCCAAGCTTCACATACATGAGCTTAGAATAACATTCTCCAGCCCAGGCAAAGCCTTATGATGATTTAAGCCTTACTCTACAAACTGACTGTAATCTTATCAAAGATACGGAGTCAAAACTGCCCAACTGATCATCTACTGGGTTCTGGAAACTGTGTTAGACAATAAGTGTTGTTTTAAAGTGTTACTCTTTAGAGTAATTTGTTATGCAGCATTTGAAAATGAATGCCTATATCTAAAATTAAAATTTACCTTCTTATGGAAGATGACATGACTCTTCCATTGCAATTATAATATTGCAGTATGATAATTTAGTTATAGATCACTATAATGTGAGGGCAACTATGTTTCCTTTAAGTCTGTTTCTCCAGGGGCCGTCCTAGTATCACACCTATCACATAACAAATACTAAATATTTACAGAAAGGAGGAAGGGATATAAGGAATAAAGTAATTTTTTTCTCTAACATTTTTGTCAAATTTTCAGACACAAACTAGACTAAAAAAAATACTGATTAAGATTTCACCATTCCAAATCAAATAATTTATTTTTTTCTGTGTCCCATATCTTTGAGAAAAGCAAAAATAATGAGGTCATGAATAAGTAGTTAAGTAGGTCTGTGTTTAAAAATTAAAGGCCAGATTGCCTACATAGTTGTGTGTTAGGTAAAGAAAACAGTGTTCTCTAGCTCAAATTGCCACCTCTTTTTTTTAAAAAAAATAGTGTCTTTATTAAAGTATTGTGAAAGAGAAAGTATTTCCACTGTAATTACTAAACATTTTCACTGGACATAAAGTGGTCTTTACCTCTAATGTGATTTTTTTTCCTATTTGAAAAATAATCAAAAAGACATCGTCCAAGAAATAAATGATGGTGGGTAGTTGAATAAATAACACTCCCAACATGTAGAACAATTATATACTCTCCAACAAAATTGAAGCTGAGATAGATACAAACACCAAAGGAGCAGACTTAACAGGCAAAATAGAAATGCTCTAATAGAATTCTTGACAGAGGAGTTCAGCTCTGCAAACTGGCAATCCCGTCAATCCTCTTTTCAATTAAAAGTATGCAGGGAGGGAACAACACACACCCTTTGGGGCCTGTGGACTGTGGGGAGAGAGAGCATTAGGACAAATAGCTAATGAATGCAGGGCTTAAAACCCAGATGACATGTTGATAGGTGCAGCAAGCCACCATCGCACACATACACCTATTTAAGAAACCTGCACGTTCTGCACATGTATCCCAGAACTTAAAGTAAAATGATTTTTTTTTTTTTAAACTCTGCCCACTTTTTCCCTAAACCTAGGAGGAAGCCCTCAGGCAATTGTGAGGGAAGAATTATAGGGCTTAATATTATCAGCTAATCAGGTAACCTTTTTTTTTTTTTTTTGAGACGGAGTCTCGCGCTGTCACCCAGGCTGGAGTGCAGTGGCCGGATCTCAGCTCACTGCAAGCTCCGCCTCCCGGGTTCACGCCATTCTCCTGCCTCCACCTCCCGAATAGCTGGGACTACAGGCGTCCGCCACCTCGGCCGGCTAGTTTTTTGTATTTTTTAGTAGAGACGGGGTTTCACCGTGTTAACCAGGATGGTCTCGATCTCCTGACCTCGTGATCCGCCCGTCTCGGCCTCCCAAAGTGCTGGGATTACAGGCTTGAGCCACCGCGCCCGGCTCAGGTAACTTTTATATGGTCTCAGTAATACAGGATGTCCCAGTCAAACCAGATCATTGATATTCTTCCAACAAGTTCCATGCTTTCCTACTTCTTTGTATTATTCCTTCCACTTGGAATAGTTTCCCTTGCCTATAACTCACACATTTCTGACTTCTAAATATTGTTCATTTTTCAATCTTTAAAGGTCACTTTTCACATGAAGAATTATCTAGTAAATATAGAACTGTGTCCTTTTAAATCTCTTGGAAGACACTGGCAGCACAACTTACAAGGATTTTAAGTATTTATTGTGTTTATACATCTATACAAATCACAGAACAGGATTTCATGACCAAACACCTCTAAAAAGGAGCTAAAACTAAACACAGTGTTTGAGGCAAGAGAAGGGAACTAAATGCTAAGCAAGTGCGCTTGTACTTCATTCATTAAATATTAGAAATCCTCTAACATTTGTAAAGCTTGGAATAAGTTAACATGATTATGTAATTAGTATTAAGAGTTGAAATATTGCTTTACTTTGTACCAAAATATTAGTAAAATTTTAAATATAAGAATTAGTAAAAAATAGTCACACACATGATTTAATGAGATAGAATCTATGTTGTTACAACTTCAGAAGAGACATCTAAAATTACTACTAAATCCAATAACAATGAAACTGGAAAAAAATGGAAACTGCTCATTCATGCTCAAAATATATTTAAATATATGTAAATGTATAATAACCCATTGAAAGGATTTTAAAAACTTTGCAAACAACAGAAATTCATTTAGCAGCAATGTAATTTAACACAGCAAAAAATGACCAAAATAACTGTTGTTATTATTGTTAAAAACTCTAAATCACATGGAAAAACAATCTTTAAAGAATAGCTGTTGTCTTTAACTTAGGGAATGTTAGAATCTCTAAGGCAAACTGCAAACCTGAAAAACAAAGAATCAAGGTTCTGTGCCACATGTGTGAAATAGTTTATATCCGATTTTGTAAAATGAATTTAGTGCTTATTTGTATTAGTTAATGTGCCAGGCACTTATGGTACAAAGATAAATATGATATGAGCTTTATCTTAGAGGATACGATAGTTGAGAGAAGGTGATAATGACACAGGAATAAACATTTCCGTAATGTAATAGACATATAATCAGATGGGCATGTGTGTAGGGCTTCAGAACTCCCTTTAACTAGGATTCTCAAAGTAAAGTATCCATAAATTTCAGATAGAGGAGCAGTGGGAGCATGTAAAGTATTATAATTTGTATAATTAATAGGCGTTCAAGGCTGAGGGAACAACATGAAAAAAAACAGAAATGTTACATGGTAGTATGAGGCACCATAATCAGTTTGGTATTATTATAGCATCACCTAAAGATAGAACCAAATCTATAAATTGTGAGACACAGTAAAAAATGAAAGTGTTCAAGTGTTCAAAAATGCTTAAGAATTTCAACATGGTTTCTGAACATTTAAGTAAGCGCTGGGCCCTCTGAGCATCAGGGCCTTAGTTCACATGCCAAACGGCCCATATATCATATTGTGTTTAAAAGTTGAGCTCAAGAGTGAAGCCAACTGGGATTCACATCCCAGCTCTGCTCTTTATATTGTAAATTTAAAAACATAGCAGTGCTGTCTACAAAGTGGCAGTGGGAAGCCCCACATTTAATTCCTGTTGTATAAGAAGTCCGAAAGAATCAAATCCCACAGATCCTTGAAGTATCCCTGCAGAGAGGCTTAAAGTGAAACTATATCCTAAGAGGGGAGAGTCAGGACTTAGTTGCAGACAAAGGAACAAAGGAGGGTTCATCACACAAAAGAACCAGAAGGTACAGGGAACCAGAAAGTACAGTCAAAAGATCTGGGAGGAATATCATCTAAGAAAACATAAGGAAGACAGAGAGAAAGAGAGAGAGAATATATATGAAGAAAGAAATGTGCAATAGATCAATGGAAATTAGTAGTAACATCAAATTCTGGAATACGGTTCTCTACTTTTACATTTACTTTGATGATATGTTGATGTCTATTTGAAACATTCTGTAAGGATCATGTTACATCTCTATATTTGCTGTTTCACTTCAGGTTTAAGTTCTGGGACAAACTCAAAATCAGTCTTATATAAGATTATCTAATTTATTAAATTAAATTTACATAACATGGCTGATTTTGCTACCATAATTAAACCCAATTACTAAGAATATAATTAAAATTTAATAAGCATAGTGATTTATAAAAATAATACCACAAATAAAAGCAAAAACTACTTTCTGTAAATTAATCTATTTCCTAATCAGAAAGAACACCAACAGAAACAAATCAACTAAATTTTGTCCTTTTGGTTATTTAATGTAGACATACAGCTTTGCCTTTTAAAACATTACATTGCCCTTTGAATCCATACATAGAGACAAAGGAGGAGAAAAAAAGAAATGAAGTGTTTAAGTGGAGGAAGGGAATGAGTAAACATGATATATGATGGGAAAACATCATTTTAAAGTACAGATACAGTAAGGACTGATCAGCGCGTGCTGATCATTCTCTCTTATAACAAATTTGGTCATAATAGGAAAGCAAAATATTACTCTATATCATCTTTGAAAGCATGCTAAATTTTTCTTTACTTTTATTTTGTCTCTGCTATATGAAATAGATAGGATTTTTTTGTTTTGTTTTGTTTTGACAGAGTCTTGCTCTGTGGCCCAGGCTGGAGTGCAATGGTGTGATCTCTGCTCATTGCAACCTCCTCCTCCCGAGTTCAAGAGATTCTCCTGCCTCAGCTTCCTGAGTAGCTGGGATTACAGGTGTGCACCATCCAATCCGGCTATTTTTTGTATTTTTAGTAGAGATAGGGTTTCACCATGTTGGTCAGGCTGCTCTCAAACTCTTGACCTTAGGTGATCCACCCGCCTCAGCGTCCCAAAGTGCTGGGATTACACGTGTGAGTCACCACGCCCAGCTGGATGATTTCTTTTAAAGCCCACTGACCAAGGGTAACCAGAAATATGTCCGTAAGTGCAAAAGGAAGCGGGGAAGGAAGCGGGCGAGGAATGGAGGGGGGACAGAGAGAGAGAGAGAGAGAGAGAGAGAGAGAGAGAGAATTAGTTTGCTGCAGCAAGGGAGAACAACATATTTTAGAGCAACTGTCTGTATTCCAATAGAAGAAGCTGGGCTCTAAGGGTGTAAATTTAGTCTTAGTAATTCTTAAGAAAGGGGAAACCAGCTCTGAACTGAACACTGTGAAGAAGCAGGAGCAGTTTAGTCATTGTTACTCAGGAGAAGGAATAATGACATGCTGGGAATATCCTTGGTGAAGAAAACGGTCACTTAGAAGAAGGATGTATTTGTCGTTTTGGCTGTATCCTCTTAGAGACTTAGTTTTCTTATGGCCCTGGCCCTGTCCAAAAATAACCCCCCGAAAAAAGGAAAAAAAAAAAAAATTCTTTTCTTTTCTTTTTTTCTCTTCTTCTTTTTTTTTTTTTTTTTTTTTGAGACGGAGTCTCGCTCTGTCGCCCAGGCTGGAGTGCAGTGGCCGGATCTCAGCTCATGCAAGCTCCGCCTCCCGGGTTCACGCCATTCTCCTGCCTCAGCCTCCCGAGTAACTGGGACTACAGGCGCCCGCCACCTCACCTGGCTAGTTTTTCGTATTTTTTAAGTAGAGACGGGGTTTCACCGTGTTAGCCAGGATAGTCTGAATCTCCTGACCTCGTGATCCGCCTGTCTCGGCCTCCCAAAGTAAAACATTTCTTTTGTTTATATCCTATTAGAAATGTCATAGTCTGACAGTCTGACAACCCGAAGAGCTGATTTTCACTTAATTGTATCATCAGAAAAAAAAAAAAAAAAAAACAATTTGAGGCACAAAAAGAATACAGAATTTAAAGTAGTCATTTAAATATTCACTTAATTCATTATAAGTTTATTTACTACTGGAATCTGGTTTCTTGATTCTCAAGAAAGTAATATAATACTAACATGAAACTAATATTAACATGAAAATAATTATAAACATTTTGTTGGTTTTTTGTGTTGGTATACTTTCTGATTAGTACACAGGTTAATTTACAGGAAGTAGCCTTTCATTTTATTTGTGGGAGAATTTTTATAAATCACCATTCTTATTAAATTTTGATTAAGTATATTCTTAGTAATTGAGTTTGTGTATATATGAAGTAAAGCAAGTTTGTTCTGCAGCAAAAGCACCGATTTTCAGTTTTTCCCTCCTTAAAGATACCTACAGAAATTATTATATTAAGTAATTATCCAGAGTGTAAGCGATCTCTTCTGCTCCATTGCATGGCAAAGCTACTCAGCTAAGTGTTTCAGCCTCTGGCCTCCTACATTAACACAGTTCAAGGAAATGGCCCGAGGTGTAAATAGAAACCCCAGCTCATTGGAAGGGTGCTCAACCTGAAACTCAAAGGACTTCTTGGTAATGTACTTATTTCTCATTGTTAACAAAGAAGATTCTTCTCATTTGTAAAGTCATTTGTAAAGGCAGAGAAAATCGTATATTCACACAAATCTTCAGCCTGAAATGAGGGTCAGAATGGTACTTTAACCACAGTCACTCATTGCAATTTAGAGATGAGGGATCACCTTACATGAATTTGCAGGATATAGAAGGTTAAATGAACTCTGTTTGGGGACTTTTTTTTTTCTTTTTTTTTTTTTTAAACTAAAGTAAAACACTCCGTTCCTCATTTGGGTCCTATCTGCCTGATTTGCCCATCTTTGCTACCCAGAAGGCAACCAGTTTTACTCTGGTTTTCTTTTTTGTTTTGTTTTGTTTTGTGCTTTTTTGTTTGTTTTGTTTTGTTTTGTGTTTTTTTTTTTTTTTTGCACATTAATCCACAGTGCCTTTATGCAAATACAAGAAAATGTGATTATATATTCTTATTTGCTCCCCACACAAGCTAGCATATGATATGTACTCTTCTGAGCCCTCCCTTTTTAATTTAACTTTATTTTATTTTTAAATATTTTTTTGTTGTTGTTTCAATAGGTTTCTGAAGAACAGGTGGTGTTTGGTTATGTGAATAAATTCTTTAGTGTTGATTATGAGATTTTGGTGTGCCCATCACCCAAGCAGTGTACACTGTGTCCAATGTATAGTCTTTTATCCCTCACCACTCCCACCCTTTCCCCTGAGTCCCCAAAGTCTATTGTATTATTCTATGCCTTTGTGTCCTCATAACTTAACTACCCTTTCTGAGTGAGAAATATGATGTTTGGCTTTCCATTCCTGAGTTACTTCGTTTCCATCCAGATTGCTGTGGATGTCATTACTTTGTTCCTTTTTTATGGCTGAGTAGTATTCCGTGGTATGTAAATGCACCACATTTTCTTTATCCATTTATTGATTGATGGGAGTTTGGGCTGGTTCCATATTTTTGCAGTTGCAAATTATGCCTTTATAAACATGAATGTGCAAGTATATTTTTGTATAATGATTCTTTTTCTTTGGCTAGATACCCAGTAGAGGGATTGCTGGATCAAAAGGCAGGTCTACTTTTGGTTCTTTAAGGAATCTCCACATTCTTTTCCACAGTGGTGGTACTAATTTACATTCCCACTAGCAGTGTAAAAGTGTTTCCTTTTCACCACATCCGTGAAACATCTATTATTTGTTTTATTTTTGATTATGAACATTCTTCCAGGAGTAAGGTGGTATCACATTGTGGTTTTGGTTGCTTTTTTCTGATAATTAGTGATGTTGAGCATATTTTATATGTTTGTTGGCCAATTGTGTATCTTAAAAATTGTCTATTCCTGTCCTTATCCCACTTTTTGATGGGACTGTTTTATTCTTGGCTGACTTGAGTTCCTTGTAGACTCTGGATATTAGTCCTTTATTGGATGTTTAGATTGCAAAGATTTTCTCCCACTCTGTGGGTTGTCTTTTTACTCTGCTGACCGTTTCTTTTGCGGTACAGAGGCATTTTAGTTTAATTAGGTCCTATATATTTAACTTTGTTTTTGTTGCATTTGCTTTTGGATTCTTGGTCATGAAGTCTTGCCTAAGCCAGTGTCCAGAAGGGTTTTTCTGATGCTATCTTCTAAAACTTTTATGGTTTCAGGCCTTAGATTTAAGTCCATGATCTTTCTTGAGTTGATTTTTGTATGAGGTGAGAGATAAGGATACAGTGTCGTATTTCTACATGTGATTTGCCAATTATTCCAGCACCATTTGTTGAATAGGGCGTCCTTTCCCCACTTTATGTTTTTGTTTGCTTTATCAAAGATCAATTTGCTGTAGGTATTTAGCTCTATTTCTGGCTTATTTAATCTGCTCCATTAGTCTATGTGCATATTTTTATACCAGTACCACGCTGTTTTGGTGACTATGGACTTATAGTATCGCTTGAAGTCGGGTAAGGTAATACTTCCAGATTTGTTCTTTTTTCTTAGTCTTACTTTGGCTATGCCAGGTCTTTTTTGGTTTCATATGAATTTTAGGATTATTTTTTTAGTTCTATGAAGAATATAGGTGGCATTTTGATGCAAATTTGCGTTGAATTTGTAGCTCACTTTTGGAATATGGTCATTTACACTATTTTCATTCTACCCATCCATGAGCATGGATGTGTTTCCATTTGTTTTTGTCATCTGTGATTGTTTCATAGTTTTCCTTGTAGAGGTCTTTCACCTCCTTGGTTAGGTATATTCCTAAGTATTTTATTGTTGTTTTGCAGTTGTTATAAAAGGGGTAGAGTTCTTAATTTGATTCTCAGCTTGGTCACTGTTGATGTATAGCAGAGCTATTGATTTGTGTACCTTAACTTTGTATCCTGAAACTTTGCTGAATTTGCTTGCCAGTTCTAGGAGCTTTTTGGATGCATCTTTAGGGTTTTCTAGATATATGATCATATCATCAGCAAACAGTGACAATTTGACTTCTTTATTTATTTGGATGCTCTTTATTTCTTTCTCTTGTCTAATTGCTCTGGCTAGGTCTTTCAATACTATGTCGAATTAAAGTAGTGAAAGTGGGCATTCTTATCTTGTTCCAGTTCTCAGGAGGAATGCTTTCAACATTTCCCCATTCTCTATAATGTTGGCTGTGTGTTTGTCATAGTTGGCTTTTATTACATTAAAGCATGTCCCTTCTATGCCAGTTTTGCTGAGGGTTTTCTTCATAAAAGGATGCTGAACTTTGTCAAATGCCTTTTCTTCTGTCTAATGACATGATCATGTAATTTTTATTTTAAATTCTGTTTATGTGGTATGTCACATTTATTGACTTGCTATGTTAAACCATACCTGCATCCCTGTTATGAAACCCACTTGATCATGGTGGATTAGCTTCTTGATGTGCTGTTAAATTCGGATAGATAATATTTTGCTGAGGAGGAGTTTTGCATCTATGTTCATCAGTGATATTGGTTTGTAGTTTTCTTTTTGGGTTATGTCCTTTCCTGGTTTTGGTATTAGGGTGATACTGGCTTCATAGAATGATTTAGGGAGGGTTACCTCTTTTCTATCTTGTGCAATAGTGTCAATAGGATTGGTACCAATTCTTCTTTGAATGTCTAATAAAATTCAGCTGTGAATCCATCTGGTCCTGGAATTTTTTTTTGTTGGCAATGATTTTGTTGCCATTTCACTCTTGCTGGTTATAATTGGTCTGGTCAGAGTTTCTATTTCCTCCTGATTTAATCCAGGAGGGTTGTATATTTCCAGTAATTTATCCATCTCTTCTAGGTTTTCTAGTTTATGCATGTAAGGGTATTCCTAGTAACCTTGAATGATCTCTTGTATTTCTGTGGTATCTGTTGTAATATCTTCCATTTCATTTCTTTTTTTTTTTTTTTTTTTTTTTGAGACTCACTCTGTCGCCCAGGCTGGAGTGTAGTGGCATGATCTTGGCTCACTGCAAGCTCTGCCTCCCGGGTTCACACCATTCTCCTGTCTCAGTCTCTCGAGTAGCTAGGACTACAGGCACCCACCATCATGCCCGGCTAATTTTTTTTGGTATTTTTAGTAGAGAGGCGGTTTCACCCTGTTAGCCAGGATGGTCTCAGTCTCCTGACCTCATGATCCACCCACCTCAGACTCCCAAAGTGCTGAGATTACAGGCGTGAGCCACCGCATCCAGCCCCATTTCATTTCTAATTGAGCTTATTTTGATCTTCTCACTTTTCTTGGTTAATCTTACGAATAGTCTATCAATTTTATGTATCTTTTTAAAGAACCAGCTTTTTGTTTCACATATCTTTTGTGTTGTTTTTGTTTGTTTCAATTTCATCTAGTTCTGCTCTGATCTTTGTTATTTCATTTCTTCTGCTGGGTTTGGGTTTGGTTTGTTCTTGTTTCTCTAGTTCCTTGAGGTGTAAGCTTATATTGTCTATTTGTGCTCTTTCAGATTTTTTGATGTAGTTATTTTGAACCACCTTTGCTGTATCTTAGAGGTTTTATAGGTTATGTTACTATTATTGTTCAATTCAAAGAATTTTTAAATTTCATCTTGATTTCATTGTTGACTCGATCATTCAGGAGCAGGTTATTTAATTTTCATATATTTGCATGATTTTAAGGGTCCCTTTTGGAGTTGATTTCCAATTTTATTCTACTGTTGTCTGAGAGAGTACTTGACATAATTTTCATTTTCTTAAATTCAATGTAATGTTAAATAGTGTATAATCTCAAATCCTTCTTGATTCTGTTATATGATACATTAATTAGCACATAGTCTCAAACTTGTTTTGTGTACAAGTTTCATATCTTGCCCTAGTGCATTTATACGTTCTTAACCCTGTTGCCTTCTTGGTATGCTTATCTCATGTTGTTTCTTGATATTCACACAGTTTTCTAACTATAATATTTTTCACTATTTTTTTCTCAAGGATTGTTCAATTTTCTCAATCCTGTTGCCAGAGATAGTTGCAAACACTATCTTTAGTTTTTTATTACATACAACAAGGAAAAAGTTGATTGTAATAACAAAATATCAGTTCTACTGTGTTTCTTGAGTTATTAATTTTCCAATCCTCTCTCCTAAATATCATAATGTATTGAATATAGTCATTGTCAGTGTGAAAGTTAAAAATATTAGCTACAATAATTATTAGTGCTAATGAACAGATATCTGAGTAATGGACTAAAATGGATTGTGGTTGTTTTGAAAGGTAGAAACTCTCATTAAATGTTCCTGGGAGCTTAACCTTTAGTATCAGGAATGTAAATAAATTTACCATCTACGGAGGTATTTTATAATGCCAAGTTAGTGCCAAAATGTCTTGCTTAATTTTCAAACCTCCTCCTTCACCTTCTTGCCCAAAAGCTTTTAGTTCATATGATCTCTCCTACTGAAATATCCATACCCCATTTTGACCACCTAAAGTCATTTTATCTATCCAAATTAAAAATAAATGTCAAGCCTTTCATGAATCTTCCAAAAGTCTATACGTAGTTACTCGGTGTCAAATGTCATCTTTGAATGTTCCTCTGTGTTACCCCCTCTATGTCCAATCCATCAGCAAGTTCTGTAATTTTTTTTTTATTTCTTAATCTATCTCAAATCTATACACCTCTTTTCATTTCCATTACCAGAAAGGTCCAAATTGTGATCATCTTTCTCTTCTTCTGCATTAATCGGATCCACTATTATCTGACACACTCTTAGTTCACTTTCCACATAGCAACGTTCCAGACTTTAAAAAAAGAAAAAGAAATTAAATTATATATTTCTCTTGTTTATTGTCCTTTCATTTTATGTAGATTAGTATCTCAACTTAGAATAGCCACTACGGTGTTAGAAGAATAGCTCAGTATGCCATCTCTCAGTATGCCTTCATCTATATATTTCTTTCTATTGCTACAGTTAAACTATGCTCCAGTCTTTTTCTATTCTGAAATGAGAATGATTTTCTTCATAAGGATATTTGAACTTCTCTTTGCCTAGAGTGTTCTCCCCCTAAGTGTGCACATCATTAAGTCTTTGCTTCAATTCGCCTCCAGAGAGGCCTTCTCTTAGTACCTTTTTAAAGCATGCTGCTCACTCTATGCTATTTCTCATAGTCACTTTATTTCAGATCACTTTGTTCTATCATCTCTATGATTTGTCCTTACCTGAATTTTTTAAATAATATGTTTATGTACAACATTACGTAGCTCCATGTGAGTATTTTGGTTTATTGCTGTATTTCTGAATTCTAAGTTTCCTAGAACATAGAATAAAACAGAAAAACTGTTTTTGAATAATAATTCCAAACCAGACATTATTTTTTTTTTACTATGATTTCTTGTAGTATTTTATTTTCTTCTAGGTTTTAGAGCAGATTGAATTGGCTTTAAATATAATATTTTGTATATAGAGTCAATCAGCTTAACCAAAATATAAGTATTTTGAGGACACATTGAATGTCTTCTAAATCTTTATCTTCCCTGTGGAAAACAGAAGATAGAGTGAAAAGAAAAGCATTAATTAAAACTTAACATGGGTTCACAATGTGCCATCAATAATTAATAATTGCAGTCTGAAAAATTTTTACTGAAATTAAATTTGTGCATTTGTAAAGTAGCTTTAATAATAGCCCTTAGAATTGTTAAAATTAAATTACTACTATATGAAATATCTGAGAAATTGACATCCAAATTTTATATACATATATTTATATATATATCATTAATTCATTTTTTATAATGTCTAATATATTTTCTAGGACATAGACATAAATAAAAATTTACTTATCAATAATAAGAAAAAACATTTTTGAACATCTACCATGTCCTAGGAATTATACTAGGTATTTCTATTGAATTACCTTCCATTTTCCTAATAGCTCTAAAATATAAATATTATCCTCATTTTATAAATAAATTGAAAATGTAAAATATTAAACAATTTCTCCAAATGACTTAGCTCTCGTAAAGAAGATCAAATATATGAACACACATTTATTTTCTCTTTGAACTAGGGAATTCCTTCATTCATTTATCTAGAATTGTGAGCATATTTTTAGATTGGGATCAGTATTAAGAAAACTAAAATATAAATTCTAAAGAAAAAAGTTAAAAATTTTTAATCATTTAAAGTAGAATTTTTTAAACATTTTTTAAAGTTAAAAAATTTTAGTCATTAAAATTTTAATTAGAATTGTCTTTCTTGTGTGTCTTTAGGTTAGGTATACATAGAATTGGCATAGTATATTAAATATAGATTTAAAATTGTAGCTTGAACAGATTTATTTATCTTGGGTTATGCTATTTTTGTTACATAAACATTTTAATTACGAATTATAGAAAGTGATGGTAAAGTTAATTCACCAGTTTTCAGCATAACTCATCATTTCAGATGTTTGGAGATAACATGATATTACTTTATTAATTAAATAATGTCTTCCATGCTTGTGTTCTTTAAATAAGAGGGATTTAAACCTTACATTAGGACAAGCACGGTGGCTCACACCTGTTATCAGGATCCTCAGGTGGGAGGATTCTGAGGTCAGAAGTTCGAGACCAGCCTAACCAACATAGTGAAACCCTATCTCTACTAAAAATACAAAAATTAGTTGGGTGTGGTGGCACCTGCCTGTAATCCTGGCTACTCAGGAGGCTGAGGCAGGAGAATCCATTGAACCTGGGAGGCAGAGGTTGCAATGAGCTGAGATCACGCCACTGCACTCCAGTCTGGGCAACAGAGTGCGACTCTGTCTCAAAACAAAACAAAACAAAACAAACAAACAAAAAAACTTTACATTATAGTAGAAGTTCTTAGAATAGGACAATTTCTTTCTTGGACAATTACTCTCATTGTGTAACTTTTAAGAAAAAGGAAAAAATATTGAATTTACTTCAAAATGAAATAGCTTTCAATATCTCAATAATACAACTGTGTAAATCTCAGTCTTTTTCTATGAAATGCAAATTAATCTCAGGGTGATGCCATGGAATTGATGTATAATCTACCAAATTGATGCTCTGAGGGATGTACTATTCGCAAAATAAATTTCCACTTTGCTGCATTTTGATCCATTTGCTGGGCCATAAATGCAATAAGCACTATGTTCAGGGACTGATTTTGCTTATTTAACAAGGATATTCCTCTCTGCAGTCAATACCCTGTACTTTTCTGCTTATTGAGATGACCTCAGCAGCTGGGAACACTTGCATAATTCAGTGTATAACAAGATGGAAAAAGTCATAAATAATTACTGTGGACTCCTTTTGTGTGACTTTTCAGCAGCAAAATTTCTCTAGTTTTGACTTTCTGGATATTACTTGATTGTCAATACATTTCTTCACAGAGAAACCTTTCCTTTTTATTTTTAAATAAGAAGTTTTGGTTAATCGAGTTTGCTGCAAAGGGAAAAAATGAGACAGAAAGCTCTTGAGCTTGGCACTCATTCCACATTTAATCAGTGTTTAGAATATCTCTAAACTCACCAGCACTTCCTTTTGGTACCCTATAAGCAGTGGAAGTCAGTGGAACTTAAGTCGGGGGCCATATATTCCATTTTCCAAACCAACTCAGTTTTGATCATCAAAGAGAACACTACTAATATGACACTAGAATAGCAGGTGTAGTACAGGATTGTCCTCTGCAATCTGTGTTGTGTGTCAATGTGAGCATCAGAAAAGGGCATGAATATGTTATTAGACATCCCTCTAAATCCCACTTCCGCCCCCCTTATTGGCTGTGTGAATTTACATATACTACTTAGCCTCCTGAGACTCAGTTTCCTTATCTGAAAAATCAAAAAAGTATTTTTTTTTTCTTTTGAGACGGAGTCATGCTCTGTCACCCAGGCTGGAGTGCAGTGGCCGGATCTCAGCTCACTGCAAGCTCCGCCTCCCCGGTTTACGCCATTCTCCTGCCTCAGCCTCCCGAGTAGCTCGCCCGGCTAGTTTTTTGTATATTTTAGTAGAGACGGGGTTTCACCGTGTTAGCCAGGATAGTTTCGATCTCTTGACCTCGTGATCCGCCCATCTTGGCCTCCCAAAGTGCTGGGATTACAGGCTTGAGCCACCGCGCCCGGCCCAAAAAAGTATTGTGACTGATTTTATAATTTGTTGTGATTATACACTGAAATGATATCAAGCACAAAGAAAGAGGGGACTCAAAAATGTTAGTTATTTTATTGCTGTATTTCTATTCTCAGTATTTACAATAACATCTGATACATGGATGGTGATCAATCAAGATTGTTGAATGAATAACTGACTGAGTGAACTAACAAAGTATTCAACTAATGAGTGCAATAACAAATGAGTGAACATATTAATTGAATATCAAATGAAATTATAGGCGCCACTACCATAATCCTATGCATGATAGATAGATCAGTAAGCTGATAAACCATGTGTCCTTGTGAAATGTCATTCAGACACAAAAAAATAATGAAATACAGAAAAAATACAAAATTTAATGATATCAAGCAGAAAAAATAATCTAAATTCTATCCTGTATATATTTAAATATCCAGGATGATTGCAATAATTATTTTTATGCATTTGCGTTAATCCTATTAAAAAGATTAAGAAATATTTTGCTTTTAATTATGAAATATTCTTGTTCTTTTCTCTATTGTGTCTTAATAGATTCTGAAGTAATTAGAATAGGCTGTCATGCTGCATTACACAAATAACCACTCAAAAGGACCAGTGACTTACATTCCACGTGTGCACAGGCCTTTGTGGTTCCAGATCATTCTATAGGGCAACTGTCCTCAATAAGTAGCTAAGCAGCTGAAAGTGCTTAGAAGTTGTGACTCCATCATCTCACCACTTCATCTCTGCTCTCTATTTGATGAGACATTGATACCTGTTGCCTGTTTTCTTTTTGTGAAATTAGTAACACTGGATATTTTTCAAAATATACTGTAGCAATTCAGGACACTCATTATCCACCCCCTCCTTCTCAAGGCTTGTTTTTGTTACTGTTTACTTATTTATTTGTTTATTGACTTTGGTAGAATATTTTAGTAAATACTATGCCCTGCATATCGTGCAGCTCTTTATGTTGCTGCTCAGAGAATGCAGACTTGGGCATGTGCACGGTCATCCTAGAATGACAGCGGTTGTAGCACGGTCCTTTTTGCATCTTTCTCTCATCTCTTTGCTAAGATGTCTGCCTCTGTTAGTATAACAAGCAGCTGCTAGCCTCCACTCCTTGCCAACTGATTGTACTCAATTGTTTTGGCAGTGCCCTGGGGCATACATAGTTCCACATTCTGATCCTATTAAATGTGGGACGCTTTGCAGGAATAATTTTTGAGATTGATCTTTTAAGTTCTATTTTATTTTATACTTTTTGAATCTTTCTATTCTTATAGTCTGTCTTTTTTTCCCTGGCAAAATATTTGCCACTACTGTGGAGTTCAGGTCACAGAAAGTGGCTGTCTTTTCTCAGATTGACACTTTTACTTTACAAACTATGTTGTAGAGTTGGAATAGTAACCTCTGGTTTTCTTGGCTCTGGTTTTATTATGGTGTGGAACCTCCACCCCATGAGTGAACTTGGGCAAGAGCAATTGGGGCCCCAGTATTCAAAGTCTACTGGGGTGGAGCCTCCACCCTACCAGTTAGGACACAGTTGAGGAAAGGAGCCTCTCAGTTCTTACTCTTTCTTGCCTGGAATTTAATCACTCAAAGAAGAAGAAGGGAAGGATGAGTAGTGATGGCAGTCTGCCCATCCTGAGAAAATGCCATAGCTATAAACCAGAAGCTTGGAGGAAAGGGAGTTTCATCTTTTCAGTAACTCTTGCCTAGAGCGGAACTTACATTACACTGAGCTTGGGAGGAGGCAGGCATGTTGTTGCTCAAATCCCACAAACTCCATTCTTACCTAGATTTAATTTTTTTCTTGAATAAATGTCTCTTTATTTGGTGTACATGCTTAGAACAATTTCCAAAGATATTAAATTTTTGTTGTGATTTTAATGTTTCGTCAATTATGTTTGTTTTACTGCAATACGTGTTGTTGGAGCTCCTCAAACTGCCATTCTGTACGTAGGACCTCTATGTATGCTACTTACTCTTTGCTAGACATTCCTTTAACTTGGAAAGCTTTATAAGAATATAGGAATATAAGCTTTATAAGAATACACAAGCCTGCAGATATTCTGATTTAATTTACTGAATGGCATTAAAGGAAACTAAAATTAATGGTCATGGTCACATTTAGTAATAGTATAATTTAGTATCCTGTTATGTAGAGGTAGTGGTAATCATTATATATATGTATATGTACATATATATACACACAAATATATATATATACACACATATACATATTGATTACCACTACCTCTACATAACAGAATACTAAATTATACTATTACTATCACTGTATGTATATATATATTTGTCCCACAGAGCCTGGAAACACAGAGCACTTCTTTTCCTTTCCCTTTTCAAAGTTAAATAGATACATGTGACCGGGTATTATAAAAGCTAAGAAGTAATATATCATTTTGGGGACTAAATGTGTAAGCACTGGTGCTCAATTTCTACTCTCTTTTTTGTTTTTTTTTTTTAATTTTTTCTTGCTCTGGTAAATCTTGAAACCCCATCTTGAGGTTGAGGTGTTACAAGAACAGATCTAGACTGGAATTCTGAATCCCTGACAGAGGTCAGTGGCCATAAAGAGGTATCTGAGCCTATAAAAGAGAAATACAATTTCATTGTGTTAGCGTTCTGGTTTATGTAGAAACATTTAGTTTAACCTGACTGCTAGGATCATTATTATCAGTTCTTTTCAAAGTGATTCATAGGTTGAATGCTACTTGAATAACAATGTCAACAATATTTTGGTAAAACTTGAAAACTTGATGCTAACATTTACAGGCATAAGCAAAAGATATGTTAAATAAGATGAAAAATGTGCTAATAACAATTGTTCTTGTGGAAATTGATTACATGAATTAGAGGTATCTTATCACACCCACTTAAGTGAGAGTTCAAAGACCAGGCTGAGGAAAGGAGAAGCATGTGGAACATAAACTTCTGCCTAGGGATTATCTGCCAGCCAGCTGCGAAAATGACCTGCTATAACCTTGAGACCAATTTTACCTAGTAGCTGCTGAAACAAAATGCCACAACTCTAAGATTGGTTTCACCTGCTGTCACCACTCATCAATCAGAACTTGCCAGCTACCAAAAACCCGGCTAATACCAATGACTTTTCTCATAACAATACACAATATTTCTCTTTAAATGAAACCCTCAATCTCTTTGTTCTTTGGACATACCGAAGACCCCCCCACAAGTCTGTGTGTATGCCTTGAATTGCTAATCTGTTTTCCAAAACAAAACTTTCATTTGAAGATTTGTCTTTATAATTTATTTGATTTTGACCATTCATTTGACTACATTAAGGTTAAGAACAATGTTCCTCAAAAGGAACCTTAAAGCAATTGTAAATCTAAGCTATAAACAGAAAGTAAATGTTTTCCAACATCTATGACTTACAAAGGATTCATATCACAATATGAGGTAAAACTTTGTGAGAAAAAGGCACAAAAGCAGATATAAAAATTAGCATTTCATAAAAAGAAAAATAAAAATTAGATACTCAACCTCACTAGAAATCCAGAAAATGCGAATTGACACCATAATGACATGCAGTTTTAAAATCATTCAATGGGATTAACTAAAGAATCTAAAAAAAATAAATGTTTGATAGGTTTTGTTTCAGCTCAGTTTGTTATACATTATTGCTGGTAGAAAAAATTTATCACTTACTTTGAAAAAACTCTGGCACTGTCTTTTAAAGTTGAACATGCATAAAAACCCATAATTATAAGAAATATGTATGTATATGTGTTCAATAATATTCACAACAGCTTAATAGCATAACTGTGTAGGCAATAGAAGAAAATAATATATTTACACAATAAAATACTATACAACATTACAAAAAATGAGCTACTGTCATATGTAGCAACATGGATAAATCTTTAGAGGGTAATGTTGACTAAATAAATGAAAGAACCTTGAGATAGTGTTTAATATGATTATCCTTTTAAGTTTAAAAGTGGCAAAATTAAACAACATATTGTCTTTATCTCAAATATTTGTGATGATGGATATCCCAATTACCCAAATTTAATCACTACACATTGTATTCTAAATATCACATGCATCCCATTAATATTACAACTAATTATGTATCTGTAAAAATTAAAATTTAAGGTTTTTTTAAAAAACATGATTTTCCATTTTCAGTGGAAGTAAACATGCATGTCAGTGTTTTCTTATAACTCTGATAAAAGTTAATGGAGGCTGGGCACAGTGGCTCAATCCTGTAATCCCAGCACTTTGGGAAGCCGAGGCAGGTGGATCACAAGGTCAGAAGTTCAAGACCAGCCAGGCCAAGATGGTTAAACCCCATCTCTACTAAAAATACAAAAATTAGCCAGGCGTGGTGGTGGGCGCCTCTAATGCCAGTCACTCAGGTGGCTGAGGCAGGACAATCGTTTGTACCCAGGAGGCAGAGGTTGCAGTTAGTTGAGATCGTGCCACTGTACTCCAGCCTGGGCAGCAGAGCGAGACTCCATCTCAAAAAAAAAAAAAAAAGAAGAAAAAGAAAAGTAAATGGAGACTGTTTTATTGTTTTCGGAGTATCATGTAAATTTTCGGAAGTCATTTTGTTCTTAGACACATAGATGGTGTAGTGAAAAGGGAAATTGGAAAATCTATGTGAATTATAATATGTATTACACAACATTCTGTAAATATTAAATATTTTATTATATACTTGAAATCCAATATTTGAGATAAAGAATTTATAGTTTTTGCTTACAAAAATTTAATTATGCTTACTTGCATGTATGACTAGGTGTATATTTTAGAGTGAAACATACTTTCAAAATTTTGTAATAATGTTACTGTGAAGAGGTTCTAGAGAAAACCAGTAGATGATCATTTCATTGATTTCCAGATGAGACTTTAATTAGGTATATTATGAAAATGTTATTATTCTCAAAGCACAAAAAATGCAATGTCAATTTTTTCCTGAGCATCATTTATAGAATGTGGACATATGAAACATATAAGAAAACCGAGCAGAACTGATAATTTACAATTGAAGCCTACCTGTCAAATAAATAAACATTGGAAGTTTATATAGCAGTATGATAAGAGATTCAGAAGCTTCAGCATATCTAAAACTATTCTAGTTTTTGAAATTGTGCTATTACTATTCTGAAAGGCTAAGCTCTTGCTGTTTTTACAAACAACAGCCATTAATTAGAAGGCGTCATCAGTATCTCAAATAAATCTGCTGAAGACATATGTTGTATTGTGTCTACACACAGAGCTAAGGGCAATTTACACCTCTGCTGCCCCAGATGATAATGTATTTTTATTCGGCAAGCTGTTTTACTTTCATTTAAAATGCATTGCTAATTAAAAATATACTTACTTTTTTAAAAAAATTAATTAATCATTATTTATTATTTTAACACTATACAAAGCAGCTTGAACTTATAGTGCCTTGTACTTCCTGTGAGAAGTTTAAAATTTTTTTTTAATTTTCTGTACTGACAGTGAAAGTTATAAGCTATATTCACAAAGAAACTAGAAAAATTTCACAAAGAACAATAGAAACATAAGTATTAATAAAATACAGGTGGGTGGCTTTGCTAATCACATTTTACAACCATTCAGCTGTTATTTTCTCTAACTTTCTATATATAAAGTCAATGTTTTTATTAATAGCTTTGTAAATTAATGGCATATTCATTTCTATACTTCTTTAATTTGCATCTTTAAAAATGTATGCATCAAAACACCATGAGATTTTAACATGAACAATACTAGAAACTGGCATTTACTCTCACTTTTTGTTTCATTTTCAAGATTTCTCTCTCTAAGCACGGAAATTTTTAAAAACATTATAATACCATTCATTCTCTTCATTATAGCATTTTGCATTTAATTAACTTCATCCTATGGAGAATGAGATTAATAAAATGCCAAGTAAGCTATAATGTCATCATAGGGACATCTACAAATCCAGGACAATGCGAACAAAGTCTCAAGATGGGCATTCAATAGTTAAAAGTTCGGGAAATGTTAAGTTAGGCAAAGATAAACAGACATCTTTCCTGAAGGATTTCTCGTGCACATAACATGGTTGTGCAATGATAAGCTCTAGGATTAAGATTTACCATGCAGTGGTTCATGAAACTATTGGCTCATAAAAGTCTTTGTTGTTGCTGTTTTCAGACAGGGTCTGGCTCTGTCACCTAGGCTGGAGTGCAGTGGAACAATTATGGCTCACCGTAGCCTCGACCTCCTGGGCTCAAGTGATCCCTCCTCCTTAGCCTGCCAAGTAGCTGGGACCACAGGCACATGCCACCACATCCATCTAATTTTTGGATTTTTAGTAGACACGGGGTTGTGTCATGTTGCCCAGGCTGGTCTCAAACTTCTGAGCTCAAGCAATCGGCCCACCTTGGCCCCCCAAAGTGACATAATTATGAGTATGAGCCACTGTTCATATAATTCAATTAATAACTTCAAGGCTAGTGATTTCAAGAGAAATAGTTTGGGAAAAGCAGTTTCTGAAGATTAGTCAGAGCAGGCAGATAAAAGAGAGGTAAAGATTTTAGAGGTTACTGGTCAGGCAGGGTGTGAGATGATATTTTTGAAATGTATGGGCAGAAAGTTTATTATTATTAGTAGTAGTGTTATCCACCTAGGACATTCTAACCAGTCTTTCAACCCCTCAAAAGATGTATCCAATATGAGCCAGGAGTGAAACAAGGAAAGACTCAAGTGTTGTTATCTACTTTTATACCAAGTCATTTTCCCCTATTTTATACATTTTATTGTCTTCATTGCATATATTTCTTAACATTATCTTATACATTTACTTATTTCTTTCCCTCCCATTAGATTATTTAGCCCATGTGTGCTAGAACAATGCCTGGCATGAGAAGGTAGGCATTCAGTCTACATTCTTGAATGAATAATGTAATAAAAAATATGGTAATGTATAAGGTTGAGGTTTTTTTAAGAAGCGTGTATTTTTCTTATTTATTTATTCAGTTATTGATTGATTGATTGATTAATGCATTTATGATTTGAAGGTAGTCAGCAATTGTTTCTCCACTTCACCCTTAATTTTGCTATTACTTTGTATTGTGGGAACACATTTCTGTAGAAATCACTGGCTAAAAATCATGGGCCATAATTTGCTAATTTTCATTATAAGTGTTGTGGTATTTGAATTTAAATTTATGCAATTGAGTTGCTGAATTAAAATGAACATTGAGATAAAAACATTGTCTTATGTGCATAGGTGCCTTTTCTGAGGCACTTTTATCTGCTTTTCCCATAGAGAAGATGAGGGAGGAATAAACCATTATTCTATTGAATGAGACAAGGAGGAAATGTGCTTGGGAGCGAAGCAGCACCCCCTGATTAGGATAAGGAGTGTATTTTTTGCAATAACCTTTAGAATTAAGAGTACTACATTTTGAAGCACCTAAGGCAAGAATTTTAGGTTTGAACTTTATCCAATTGTCAGTGAGCTTGAAGGCCAATGTTGTTTACTTCTTAGCCAGGGGAAAAAATGATTAAATTATGTATTCACCTTCCATTGATTGCCTTTTTTTCTTCTTCTGAAAATTGTTAGTGCTTTTCTGAGGAAGATGTTTTGGAAATGCTGGGAGGGTAAGTTGAAACATAAAATGTATAGAGAAAAAGATTCACACAACAGCGTAAAAGTTAACACCACCCAGGTTTGAGTTCGAATTTTGAGTGTCTAAAACATTAGCTGTTGGCCATAGGCACATCAAGTCCTCTCTCTGAGCCTCGCTTTCCTTGTCAGTAAAATGAGAGATATCTACACCATTTTTTTCTGGAGGAGTAAACGATGCATTTACAGCAATTAGCACAGAACTCGATACATGGTATACACCCAGCCAACATCTATCATGATATCTGTTAATAAATTATTTGAAAGTTTCTTTCTCTTAATGCTTGTGGGGATTTTATAACTAGGTAGGAAAAGTCCACACACAATTTTAGTCTTCTGATTTGATAGTACTACTGAACGTTTCTTGATTGAAGCATGTCCCACACACAATTGATAGTAGAGGTCTCTTGCTATGCATGTGATGGACTCTACACATATTTGCAGTAGTGCATCAGAAGTTAAGCCTGGTTTTATTAAGAAATCTCATTTTTGGCTATAGTACCTTACCTAGATACAAGTTCTTTGTTATTTTTTTCTGAACATAGAGAGTATTCTTATATTTTTCTAAGTAAAGTCAGCTTTAGAAAAAGATTCAATAATCTCCGCATGCATGCAAGAGGTGCTATTTCTGAGAAGACAGGTAGTATTTTGGACTTAATACTGGATAATTGTATATAAACCTCATGCAGTTTGACATTCAAACTGGGAGGATTGTTATCAATGTAAAAATATTAGAATGCTTTTTAAGAGGTCATATAGCTCTAGTAAACTGCTCATTATATTATGACTAGTTGGCACATACAGTTTTCATGAACATTGAAAGAGCAAGAAAGAGGAGCCAGGCACGGTGGCTCATGCTGGCAATGCCAGCACTTTGGGAGGCCAAGGCATAAGAACAGCTTGAGGCCAGGAGTTCGAGACCAGCCCAGGTCACATAGTCAGATCACGCCTGTGCCAACCTATTTTAAATATTAGCCAGGCACGGTGGTGTGTGCCTGTGGTTCCAGCTACTCAAGAGGCTAAGGCAGGAACATTACTTGGGCCTAGGAGTTTGTTACAATAAACTATGATCATGACACTGCACTTCAGCCTGGGTGACGCAGTGAGACCTTGTTTCTTAAAATTAAGAAAAAAAAAAAAAAGAAAAAGAGAGAATGAGTAAGAAAAAGATGCAAATTTTAAATGATTTATATTAATAGATATTAGAATCTCAATTTGAATTTGTTCATACTTTTTCAAAATTATTTTTTTTTCTTGGTATGTGTACTATATACTGTCTACATTGCTTCTTACTCAAGTAAATAAAAGACAAGTATCCAGGGGCAGATAAAAAAAGACTAGTAGCATTTTTTTTTTTTTCAAATGTGAATGTTTTGAGATACAGAGACTTTTCTTTGAAATGAGTTTGATTGGATGATAGTTTATTTTGCTGTAACGAAGCTCTTTAGTTTAATTATATTCCATTTGACAATTTTTGCTTTCATTGCAATTGCTTTTGACATTTTCATCATGAAATCTTTTGCCCGTGCCTATGTCCTGAATGGTTTTGTCTAGGTTTTCTTCCAGGATTTTTATAGTTTTGGGTTTTACATTTAAGTCTTTAATCTATCTTGAGTTAACTTTTGTACAAGGCATAAGGGAGGAGTCCAGTTTCAATTTTCTGCGTATGGCTAGCCGTTTCTCCCAGCCCAGCACCATTTATTACATAGAGAATTATTTCACCATTGCTTGTTTTTGTCAGGTTTAATAATGATCCGTTGGTTGTAGATGCGGGGTCTTATATCTGAGTTCTCTATTCTGTTCAATTGGTCTGTGTCTATTTTTGGACAGTGCTATGCTCTTTTGGTTACTGCAGCCTTATAGTATAGTTTAAAGTTGGATATCATGATGCCTCCAGCTTTGTTCTTTTTGCTTAGGATTCGTCTTGTCTATTTGAGCTCTTTTTTGGTTCCATTTGAATATTAAAATAGTTTTTTTTCCTAATTCTATGAAGAATGTTAATGGCAGTTTGCTGGCAATAGCATTGAGTCTGTAAATTACTTTGGGCTGTATGGCCGTTTTCACAATATTGATTCTTCCTGTCCATGAGCATGGAATGTTTTTTCCATTTGTTTGTGTTCTCTCTGATTTCCTTGAGCAGTGGTTTGTAGTTCTTGAAGAAGTCCTTCACTTCCCTTGTTAGCTGTATTCCTAGATATTTTATTCTGTTTGTAGCAATTGTAAATGGGAGTTCATTCACAATTCAACATTTTATAATATTGGCCTCATAAAATGACTTAGGAAGAGTCCTTCTTTTTCAGTTGTTTGGAATAGTTTCAGAAGAATGATATAAGCTCCATTTTGTATTTCTGGTGGAAATCAGCTGTGAATCTGTCTGATCCTGGTCTTTTTTCTTGTTGTTGGTGGTAGGCTATATATTACTACCTCAATTTTAGAACTCATTTTTGTTCTACTCAGGGACTCCACTTCTTCCTGGTTCAGTATTGGGAGGGTGTATGAGTTCAGGAATTTATCCATTTCTTCTAGATTTTCTAATTTATTTTCATAGTGGTGTTTATAGTATTCTGTGATGGTTGTTTCTAGTTCTCCGGTGTCAGTGGTCATATCCTCTTTATCTTTTTTTTATTGTGTCTACTTGATTCTTTTCTCTTTTCTTCATTAATCTAGCTAGTGTTCTATTTATTTATTTATTTTTTCAGACAACTAGCTTGTGGACTGATTGATTTTTTGAAGGGTTTTTAATATCTCTGTCGCCTTCTGTTCCACTCTGATCTTGGTTATTTCTTGTCTTCTGCTAGCTTTTGGGTTTGTTTGCTCTTGGTTCTCTAATTCTTTCAGTTGTAACGTTAGGATGTCGATTTGAGATCTTTCTAGATTTTTGATGTGGGCATTTAGTGCTATAAAATTTCTTCTTAACACTGCTTTAGTTGAATCCCAGAGATTCTGATATGTTGTCTCTTTGTTCTCATTAGTTTCAAAGAACTTCTTGGTTTCTGCCTTAATTTTATTATTTACCCAGGAGTCATTCAGGAGCAGTTTTGTTCAATTTCTATGTAGTCATGTGTTTCTGAGTGAGTTTCTTAATCTTGAATTCTAATTTGAGTGCCCTGTGATCTGAGAGATTGGTTGTTATTATTTCAGTTATTTTCCATTTGCTAAGGAGTGTTTTTCTTCCCTTATATGATTAATTTTAGAGTTAGTGCCATGTAGCACTGAGAAGAATGTATTTCCTCTTGTTTTTGAGTAGAAAGTTCTGTAGATATCTATCAGATCCACTTGATCCTGAGCTGAGTTTGAGTCCTGAATATCTTTAATTTTCTCTAGAGTCTACAAGGAACTTAAACAAATTTACGAGAGAAAACATCCCAATTAAAAAAGTGGGCAAAGGACATAACAGGTACTTCTCAAAAGAAGACATGTGTGTGGCCAACAAACTTATAAGAAAAGCTCAACCTCACTTATCATTAGGGAAATACAAATCAAAACCACAATGAGATACCATCTCACATCAGTCAAAATGGCAATTATTAAAAAGTCAAGAAACCACAAATGCTGTCGAGGATGCAGAGAGATAGGAATGCTTTTACACTGTTTGTGCAAATGTAAATTTGTTCAACCATTGTGGAAGACAGTGTGGTGAACCTAGAACCAGAAATACCATTTGACCCAACAATCCCATTATTGGTATATACCCAAAGGAATATAAATCATTCTATTATAAAGATAAATGCATGTGTATGTTTATTGCAGCATTATTCACAATAGTAAAGACATGGAATCAACTCAGATGCCTATCAATGGTAGACTGGATAAAGAAATTTGGTACATACACATCATAGAATACTATGCAGCCATAAAGAGAAACAAGATCTTGTTCTTTGCATAGATGGAGCTGGAAGCCATTATCCTCAGCAAGTTAATGCCAGAATAGAAAACCAAACACCACATGTTCTCACTCATAAGTGAGAGCTGAACAATGAGAACACATGGACACAGAGAAGGGAACAACACACAGTAGGGTGTGACTGGGTGGTGTGCGGGAGGGAGAGTATCAGGAAAAATAGGTAATGCATGCTGGGCTTAATACTTAGATGATGAGTAGATAGGTGCAACAAATCACCACGGCACATGTTTACCTATGTTACAAACCTGCATATCCTGGACATGTACCCCTGAACTTAAAATAAAATTAAATTTAAATTAAATTGGACTGGTATTTAGCTTTTTCCTTGTTGCCTTAAATGAGATTTTGCCATTGTAATATTAATAACAAAATAATTGACTATTACAGAAATAAGTAAATAAATAAAATGAGTTACGATATTTTATGTCATGTATCTTCAAAATTTTAATCAACTTATGTATTCTTTCTTTCATACTTTCCCTTTAAACTATGCTACTTTTGTATTTTAGCCATTTTTGTCATTTTTGTTCTTTTCTAAATTGTATAGCGCCCCATATCAATGGCAGTCATAGAAAACATACAGGTTAATGTTAACTATCACCCGAAAAGTTTAACTTTAAATTATTTATGAGTTCATTGTGATGTTTAGGACTATAAATAAAAAATCAGACAATCTTTTAGCTGGCTGTCTCTCTTATCTATAATACAAATCTAAAAAACTATAATGTTGAATGCAGAAAATCACTGCTGTCAGAAGCCATAAGCATTTGTTTTTCCTTATTATACATTACTGTGATCAGTAATAATAGTGTTACACAGAATAGGAAGAAGGGAAACCTTGGAAATGTTCTGTTGTGAGGATAGCTCAATATCATGAGACCTAATATCTCTTCAAAATTAAATGAGAAGAGTAACCATGAAAATGGATCTAAAGCTTAAAATAAGGAAGCATTTAAAAACTAATGTATTATAGAATTCCAAAATCGACAAAAGTAACAGAGTCCAATTATGTTTAATACTTGTAAAATTGGTCAACCTTGTATTCTGGAAATGGTAAGTGAAACATTTTTAAAAATACAGAAATGAAGTAATTTTCTTTTCCGAATTCAAATCAGAGTGTGTCTTATACCTATGCAATTGTCATACTTTGTGGAGATAGTGACAAATTGATATTGCTGTCAATGACTTAAAACACTTACTAAATATAGATTGAGTAGATAGCAGTTAAATAGTAACATTTCAGCAAAACAACTTGATGCTTACATAAAACCGTGTCACTTCAAACTCCATGAATGTAGAAGAATGGGAATCTAAAAACAAGGGAATTTTTTGCATCTGGCCTGCCACTGGCTTGCTGTATGTCCCTGGACAAACTAACTCTCAGAGTCTCAATTTCTTTCTCTGTAAGATTAGCTCTAAAATCCCTTGCACTAAGAAAATTCTTCCATTCTGCATTATTCTCTTTTCTTTACCCTTTCATTTCTTAATCTCCCTTCCTCCATCCATTTTTATTTTTTCCCTATCATGCTTTCTTTCTTCCTTCTTCATTTGTGTGTGTATGTGCATATATACACACAGAAAAGTATATGTAGACACACACAGAATATAAAGATATGTACTTTATTATAATTATATAATTTATTTATTTATTTTTTTAATTTTTTTTTTTTTTTTTTTTTTTGAGATGGAGTCTGGCCCTGTCGCCCAGGCTGGAGTGCAGTGGCGCTATCTTGGCTCACTGCAAGCTCCGCCTCCCAGGTTCACGCCATTCTCCTGCCTCAGTCTCCTGAGTACCTGGGACTACAAGCGCCTGCCACCACGCCCGGCTAATTTTTTGTATTTTCAGTAGAGACGGGGTTTCACCGTGTTAGCCAGTATGGTCTCAATCTCCTGACCTCGTGATCCGCCCGCCTCAGCCTCCCAAAGTGCTGGGATTACAGGTGTGAGCCACCGCGCATGGCCTAATTATATGATTTTTAAATAATCGCTCTATCATTAGAAAATTTTGAGCTATAAAAAATTTAAAACTATGTTTGATTTTTAAATGCAAAAGATAGAAGAGTGAGAAACAGATTTTTCTTTTATTTTTATGCATTATCTTCTCATTAAGTTAATAGAATAGGTGACTAACTATCCAAAATAGAAATAGCCTGTAATTCTTTCACTCTTGGCTAAGTAATTTAACTGAGTAGAAAACAAGATAGATTAGAATAAACAGACATATGTATATTCTAAAATATAAATGCATTTGCATTTGGTTTTATGGAGTTCATTTTAAAATGCCACAAGTTTGTTCTCCTTCCCTCCCTCCTTCCCTCTTCTTTTCCTCCCTCCCTCCCTCCCTCCCTCCCTCCCTCCCTCCCTTCCTTCCTTCCTTCCTTCCTTCCTTCCTTCCTTCCTTCCTTCCTTCCTTCCTTCCTTCCTTCCTTCCTCTCTTTCTCCTTTTCATTCTCTCTTTCCCTTTTTCTTTCTCTAGTTTTTTCACTTAAATATTTTGGTATAACCTGAATAATAAAATTTTCTTGACTCACTTTGTATGACAAAAGAAGGTATCCAGGAAAAGCCTTATTCAGATTAAATTTTTTCATAGAAATAAATCCTAAAGTTCATGTTGCCATCTATTATTCTCAGCCTTTCTACAAAGATATTTGCATTACAATTAGCTTCTTATTTATTGTGTTCTTATTTGCAACTACTGGTTATGGTCTTCAATTTATTTTTCACAGTTACTGGCTATAGAAATGATTATAACTTCAGTTATAGTTGTCATAATGAGAGGGGAAAGCTAGAAATATACATGTATTCGCTTGTATTTGTGCCTGTGTATGTATGTGTGTTTAACAGACATGTTCACTCATTTAAATGTTTAATGTTGGTTGAATAATGTCTGCCCTATCTCAGCTTTAACTTGAGCCTAAGCCACTTCATCACTATTTAAGTGGGCCTGATCCTGTTTCACACTATCCATCCCACAAAAAACTTGTACTGAATTTTTTCTTTATTTGCATCTTTTAATTCTTGCTTGAGAGCTTTAAGTGTATCTTTTCACATTTTTTGACACACTAGTTTTCAAAGTTATTTGCTGAATGAATAATAACAAGAAATGAACATTTAGATTGTGATAAAATGTATTTTAAATAGTACCTTTTATGATTAATTTGAGTGATGTAGCTGTTAAACTTTGAAGATTACCATAGTTTTGGATCACGCTTTCCATACTTTAAAAGATATTGAAAAAAATCTGTAAATTAAAAAAAATAGGACACAGCCAAACTACCCTAGAAACATCACTAGAAATCTTATTCTAATGAAGATTTGAAAACTAGTTTAATGAGTATCAAGATATTTTAAATTCACAATGTATTGTTCTAGAAATAATAAATCTCACACAGTATTCCTCTTGGTCCATAGGATGACTAAGTCTCAGGGTTTAACCACATTTTGGTTTGCTTAGTGCTCTAGTTACAAGCCATTTAGGTTGATCGAAATCTCAGACGTGGTGTTGACTTTATACTGGGCGCTCAGCTCACTGAACACAATAATATTGAACATAATAACATTAAGCACACAAAAAACTGAGGTCTCTTTACCTGTGCTCCTAAGTGATAGATTATGATAATATTAATAACAAAAATATTAAGTATTATCCTTTATTCAGGGTATTATCTAAGCATAAGGTAGGTAACTTACATAAATAACCTCCAATTTAAAAATAAGTTCATAGATAGATATTACTATATTTTGTTTACATAATAGAAAACAAGAATTCAAGGAGGCCAAGGGATTTACAAACATTTCCAAAGTTACCTAATGCCAGAGCTAAGATTTGAACCCAGACGTGACACATGGTAAATTCTGTATTCATTCTCTGATTTCAGAAAAGGAAACACAAATATGGTATCTGCAGTTCCTGAAACAACAATCTTCTTGACCCTTGATAAACTGTCACAAGTATCAGAGAATGTCGAGGTTTCCAGAGTCTCTGGTTCTCTCATGTGCTTATTAATGCTTATTGATTTTAAGTGAAAACAAAAAATGAACATGATTAATAAAGAATAAGTACTTTATAGTTTATAATAAATAACAACTGTCCACTGCCCTTCCATTATTCCCTTCACCTCAAACATAATTAATAATGTTTTCCAGAGGTAACTTTTAAGTTTTAATTTTTTTGTTATAATTTGAAAAATTATACTTGCATGTATTTATGTGATGCATGGTTACATTGTGATTCATCAATACATTGTTAAATAATTAAATCCACCTAATTAATATATTAATCACCTAAAATACTTATCATATTCTGTGGTGAGAACCTTTTAAATTCTCTTGGCAATTTTGAAATGTATAGTACATTATTATATACTATATTCATGCAGTGCAATGTATTTCCATATAAAAGTGTGTCCCTTCTGTCTAATTGGAGCTTTGTACCCTTTGACTATCATCTCTCCATTCCCTCCACCACCATACTAAGCCTGTGCTAACCATCATTCTACTCTCTGCTTCTTTAAGTTTATTTGGATTTCATATGTAAGTGACAATGTGCAGTATTTATCTTAATGTGCCTGGCTTATTTCAATTAGCATAATGTTCTCCGATTCCACCCATGTTGTCACAAATGACAAAATTTCTTTTTCAAAAGAGCTGAATATTATTCCAACATGTATATATACATTTGAGCATCCCTAATCCAAGAATCTAAAATCTAAAATGCTCCAAATTCCAAAACTACTTGAAAAGCAACATGAAACTCAAAGGAAAGGCTCTTTGGAAAATTTCAGATTTCAGATCTTCAGTTTAGGAATGCTAAAACAGTAAGTATAATGCAAATATAAACATCAAAAATTATGAAATCCATAATTCTTCTCATCCCAAATATTTCAGATAGGGAATACACAACCTGTACTAGATTTTCTTTATCCATTTATTTGTTGATGGATTTTTAGGTAATTAGGTTGATTTTATAACTCAGCTACTGTGAATATTGCTGCAATTAACATGAGAGTGCAGGCATCTCTCTGACATAATTATTTAAAATTTATGGAGTAAATATCCAGAAGAGAAATTACTGGATCATGTGACGATTCTGTTTTTACTTTTTTTGAGGAACCTCTATATAGTTTTCAATAATGACTGTACTAATTTAGCTTTCTACCAACTGTATATAAGGATTTTCTTTTCTCCACATCTTCATCATCTATCTTTCTCTATTTGCATTGTTATAACAGAAGACCTGGGACTGAGTCATTTATAATAAACAGAAATTTTTTCGGGTCACAGTTCTGGAGGCTAAGAAGTCCAAGAGCATGGACCATTTGGTGAGGGTCTTAATGCTGTGCCATCCCATGGCAGAAGATGGAAGGGCAAGAGAGAGCAAAAGCAGAGAGGGTCAAATTTACTTATTATCAGGAACTCACTCCCATAATAATAGTAGGCATTAATTTCTTAGGATGGCAGAACTCTTCTGGTCTAATCACATCTTAAGCATCCCAAAAATTAGTATCTGCACAATGGCAATTACATTTTAACATGAGTTTTAAAAGAGACATTCAAACCATACCACCAGCATTTGTTAACTTTTATCTTTTTGATAATAGCAAGTCTTAGAGATATAAGAAAATATCTCACCGTGATTTTAATTTGCATTTCCCTGATAATTAGTGATGTTGAATAATTAGTGATGATTTTTGTATATCTGTTGGCCATTTTAATGTCTTCTTTGAAGGAATGTCTATTCAGGACCTTTCCCTATTTTTTAAATCTTTTTTTTTTGTTTTGTTTTCTTTTATAGAGTTGTTTTTCACGTGTGTTTTAAATATAATGCGTTTATCAGATATGCTGCTTGCAAATATATTTTTCCCAATTCATAGCTTGTCTCGTCACTCTTTTAATTATTTTCTTTGTTGTGCAGGAACTTTTTATTTTGATGTAATACCATTTGTCTATTTTTGCTTTTGTTTCCTGTGCATTAAGGGTAAAAAAAAAAAAAAAAAAAAAAGAATCATTGTTCAGGACAATGTTGTATAGGGTTCCCCCATGTTATCTTCTACCAGTTTCATAGTTTCAAGTCTTATGCTTGTCTTTAATCCATTTTGAGTTGTTTGTTTTGCATAACGTGAGTCTAATTTCATTTTTCTGCAAATGGGTATTCCATTTTCCCAACACCATTTTCCCAATCCTTTTCCCAATGTATATTTGGAGCATCTTTTTCAAAAATCAATTTCCTGTAGATGTGTGGGTTCCTTCCTAGGCTCACTATTCTGTTTTATTGGTTAATTAGTCTATTTTTAAAGATGCTTTTAAATTTACTACTGTTTTATAGCATAGTTTTAAATTAGGCACTCTAATGCCTCCAGGCTTGTTCATTTGGCTTATGATTGACTTGATTATTAGAGGTTTTTTTGTAGTCCCATGTGAATTTTAGGATTGTTTTTCTATTTCTGTGTAAAAAGACATTAGAACTGTCATAGGAATTGTATTGGATCTGTGAATTGTTTTGGGAAGTATGACCATTTTAACAATATTAATTTTTCCAAGTAGTAAACATAGGGTAACTTTCTACTCATTTATGTCTTCTTCATTTTCTTAATTACTATCTTATACTTTTCAGTGTACAGGACTTTTACCTTTTTATTAAATTTATTTCTAAGTATTTTGTTTTTTTGTAGCAATAGCAAATAGAATTGTTCTCTTGATTTCTTTTTTAGCATGTTCATTTTTAGTATATAAAAATGTTCCTAATTTTTGTGTGCTGATCTTGTATCTTGCAATTTTACTGTATTTGCTATTAGTTCTAACAATTTTGGATAAATCTTTTTAGTTTTCGATACGTACATCCTGTCATCGACAAATGGCAAAAAATTCATTTCTTCTTTCCCTATTTTGGATACCTTCTATGTCTTTGTCTTGCCTAATTTCTCTGGTAAAGACTTAAAATAGAATGTTAAATAGAAGTAGTAAGAGTGAGTATCCTTATCATTTTCTGGGTCATAGAGGAAATGGTTTCAATTTTTCATCACTGAATATGTTAGATGTAAATTATCATATATGGCCTTAATTTATTGAAGTACATTCCTTCTATACCTAACATGATGAGAGTTTTTATGTGAAACAATGTTGAATTTTGTCAAATGCTTTTTCTATGTCTAATTAGATGATCATTTGGTTTTTGTCCTTCCTTCTGTTAATGTGATGCATCACATTTATTGATTTGCACATGTCAAATCATCCGTGCACCCTAGAGATAAATCCTACTCGATCATGTTGAAAAATTTTTTGATGTGCTGACAAATTTGGTTTGCTAGTATTTTGGTGAGGATTTTCTTGCATCTATGTTAATCAAGGCTTTTGGCTTGTCATTTTCTTTTCTTGTGATGTCTGTCTGGTTTTTGATTCGGAGTAACATTAACCTTGTAAAACAAGTTGGAAAGTATTCACATTATTTTCTCATTTAATTTTTCATTAAATGTTTGGTAGAATTTAACAGGAAACAGATCACATCCTGGGCTTTTCTTTAATGAAAGATTTTATTGCTGAATATTTCATACCCATTATTGGTCTCTTTAGGTTTTCCGTTTCTTCATCATTCAGCCTGGGTAGGTCATATGTTTCAAGGAAAATATCCATTTCTTCTAGGTTATTCAATTTTTTGCATATAATTGTTCATAACAGTTTCTTACAATCCTTTGCATTTTTTGGTATTCATTATAATGTATTTTCTTTCATTTCTGATTTTTTTGGTCTTCTATTTTTTCTTAGTTTATCTAAAAGTTTGTCAAGTTATTTCAAAAAAGTCAGTCCTTAGTTTTGCCGATATTTTGTATTGTTTTACTCATCTTTATTTTATTTACTTCTGCTCTCATCTTTATTATTATTTTCTTCTGCTGACTTTAGGATTCGTTTGTTCTTTTTCTATTTCCTTTATGTATAATGTTAGGTTATTTATTTAAGCTCTTTCTTCCGTTTTATTGTGGGCATTTATTGCTATAAACTTCCTCTTGAAACTGCTTTTGCTGCATTCAATAAGTAATGATATATTTTATTTCAATTTTCTATTTTCTCAAGATGTGCTTCAACTTGCCTCTTAATTTCTTCATTGACCCGTTGATTGTTCAGGAGCGTGTTGTTTAATTTTCATTTACTTGTGTATTTTTCAAAATTTTTCCTGTTATTTATTTGCAGTTTCAAAATCATTTAGTAACAATAATTGATATTATTTCAGTCTTTTAAAATTCGCTAGGACTTGTTTTGTTACATAACATGTGATCTATCTTGGATAATGTTCTGTGTGCATTTGAGAAAAATGTGTATTCTGTTGCTACTGAGTGCAGTGTTTTGTATGTATCTGTTAGGTACATTTGATCTAAAATATTGCTCAAGTCCAATGTTTCCTCATTAATTTTCTGTCTGGATAATCTATACATTATTAAATGTGGTATATTGAAGTCTCCTACTGTTACTGAATTGCAAATCTATCTCTCTCATTAAATCCTTTAATATTTGTTTTATATATTTAGGTGCTCTAATTTGGGTCATATGTGTTTATAATTGTTATATCCTCTTGATGAATTGATCCCTTTATCATTATATAGTGTCCTTTTCTATTCCTGTTTTACACTTTTTCACTAAAAGTCTACTTTGTCTCATATTAGTATGGCTACCGCTGCTTCTTTTGGTTTTAATTGGTGTAGAATATCATTCCATCCTTTTACTTTCAGCCTCTTTGTATCCTTAAAAGGGTAGTGAGTGTGTTGTGTGCATTACATAGTTGGATCTTGTTTTCTTATTCTTTTTTTTTTTTAAATCCATGCAGTTGCTCTATATCTTCTTTTTTGGAAAATTCACTCAATTTATATTCAAAGTAATGATTGATATATAGGAAATGATTGGCAGTAATAAAATGGCACATAAGTTATGGAATCCAGTTAGGACCATTACTATCCATATTCAAGGCTCTGTTTGATGGCATATTTATTTACATATTGAGCCCAGAATACTTAACCCGATATCAGTAGCTATTTATTTATTGTTTTATTTTGAAGTCAATGAATCATTTTCTTGTTTTATATGATGCACCATTTTACTGTCCCAAGGGTGGACAATTTGGGCTGCATTTTGCTGAAGACTGTTTTCCCTGATGATGCTTCTGTGGTTTGGTAAACCCAGTCTTCTTACATAGGGTACTGATGAGACTCTGCTTGAGCTTCTATTTGATGTGAGAGCCCACACTCTCTCCTGGGACTCATAAAACACTTGAACAAAGAAGCACATATAGAAGGAATTCCATTTATTATTTCACTAAAACTGTACCATGCAGTGCTGAAGTATTAGCCTAAATTAGCCAAAAGGGGATTATAGTCTTCCTTCACACTAAGTTAAACACTTCATAAATAAAAATAACACTTGGTTTAATCTTTTAGAGACTTTATTTTTCTCATTTTTACTATTTTTTTTTCTTTCACTGATTATATTTATCCTATCCCTTTGGTAGAAATCCTTTAAAGTGGTAACCTCGAGCATATCAGGAACTTATTCATTGAGTGTACAGTGCACCTTCCTCCAAAGTAAACTTTTAAAAAATTGGAAAGGTCTACTTTGAAATAAGAGTGAGAAAGGGAGTAGTTGAAGGAAAGGGAACAAATAGCTCTAACAGTGTTTTAAAAACTTTTCTCTCTGGCCGGTTGCAGTGGCTTCTGCCTGTAATCTCAGCACTGGGAGGCCAAGGCAGGCGAGTCACCTGAGCTCAGGAGTCCAAGAACAGCCAGGCCAACACAGCGAAACCCCGTTCCTACTAAAAATACAAATATTACCCGGGTGTGGTGACAGATTTCTGTAATCCCAGCTACATGGGAGGCTGAGGTAGGGAGAATTTCTTGAACCCAGGAAGGGAGGTTGCAGTGAGCCGAGACTGTGCCACTGTACTCCAGCCTGGGCGACAGAGCGGGACTCCATCTCAAAAAGAAAAACAAAAAGAGCAAAAAAACAACCCTTCTCTCTGGGTTACTGTTTCTATCAGAGGAGAATGAGGTTGTACCTCCATTGGGTCTATAAGAACCCCTGGAAGAGACCCATTTCAAGTACATTTGTTTGAACTCTCAAGTTTTTATTAAAGAAAGCAAATCCTGCATTCTGCTATACAACCTGGCTGATTACTATTATGTGTAATTAATATTTTAATTAAATTAATTATTATTACATTATACCAACAACCTCTCCCTGCCAAAAGAATCTTACAATAAATATTGTTACAGAAAGGTTCCCCATGTTTATTCTGAGACTTCAATAAACTCCTAGCATACTAGAAAACACTTATTAAATAAGCAATCTTAGACATGGCCTTACTACATAAAACAACATGTCTAACATACATGCTACTGAGCCAGTAAACAATGCAGTTGTATTTTTTAAGAATATGAGTTATAAAAGTAAAATCACATACATTTTGAAATAATGAAGACCTTAAATCCTCTGCTCCTATGGTTAATAAATTTTTGAGATGTTTTTTCAGTAATTTGTCAAACCTTTAGCCCATTTTACTTTTTTTATTCTTATAACCTTTATAAAATTTAAATATAAGAATAATATTCATAATCTTACAGTGAATTATGCTATAGATATGTTTCCTATATTGTTATTAAGCTTTTATTTTTTATAATGCTGCCATGAAATATTTTTAAATCTAATCAAGCTCATATTTTTCTCTTTATCTCTTTGGAGTTTGCAAATTTCACTGTACTTATTTGCTAGTATTCATATACTACTGTTTACATGATTTCATTTGGGATTTAGCCTACTGTATAGTTTAAAGCATGGATTTATCACTCTCCATTTTCCACATGGCTATCCAGCAACCCTAACACCATTTATGAAAAAAGGTTATCTTTTCCTCACCAATTTCAGGTTTGCCTTTAGCGTTTATTAATTCCCATAGGAATTGAATTTCTGTTTAAATTTTCTATTCTGTTCCTTTCATTATCTATCTGTGGGTATCTGTCCTGTTTTTCCCCCTTTCCTCAGAATTTTCAATGCTGTTTTGCTTGACTGTCCTTCTAAATAGGTCTTATAACTATATTGTCTACTTTCAAAGACAAAAATACTGAGGCTATTTTAATTGTGTTAAATGTATGCATTAATTTAGGAAAAACTAATAATTTAATACTCTCCAGATTATTTTATTCAATAACAAAATATTATAGTATATTTGATATATTTTAGTGTATTCTATAGTTTTAAAAATACAATTTTGGAAACTTCTTGATAAGTTTATGCCTAGGTGTTTTATGTTCCTTTTTGCTTTTTTAAATGAAATTTTTTCTATTATGTTTTCTATCACTTACTCTGAGTTTTATGTTTATGTTCATATATATTTATAAAGGTGTGCTACACACACATTCACACAGAAGAGAAAAGGAAAAAAAATATACCAATGAGCAATTTATGAGTAAAATAAGAAATTTAAACTTAAACGCAATTTGTATCTATGTTCTCTTGTACAAAGTGTCCTATAAATGCCAATTAGATCAAGTTAGTTTACAGTGTTCTTTAGGACTTCTGTATCCTTATTGATTTTTTGTCTACATGTTCTGTTGGTTATTGAGAGGAGCACAGAAGTCTCCATGTATAATTTCAGATTTATATGTATTTTTTTCAGTACTATTTGATTTTTTCATGTATTTATAAGTTACATGTGTATAGATCAGGTTGCTATTTGATCTTGGAGAATAGACACCCAACTTTATCATCATGAAATGATACTGTGTTTCTAGTAATATATATGATATAGAGGACTAAATAAAATCAATAGAATTATGTATGCCAGATATGGTGTTAATAATACAAGTTGGGCATCAGTCTAAGGGAGACTGCTATTTTGTGATTGATTTGGCTGATTTTCTTTTCTTTTCAAAAAAGTCAAAGTCAATTTTCATTCATTTTATTAGCTTTCAGTAAACTTTTACTATGCTCTCATAGAGATATTTACATTATTGTAAGCTGCTTATTGTAAACTTAGTGAGAAAACATTTAAATGTGACTCTATTGAAAAGTTCTGGTATCATTATATTGATAGTGTTAATATAATGTTATCATCTCAACATGAATACGAAGGTGAGAATGAGTTACAAACTCTTATTAATCACATGACCACCAGAAAGTAGCTAATTAATCCAACTAATATACAAAGCCTAGCAAAAACATTAAAATTCTTAGTCATAACTTGAGACAGTGCAACTAGAGACATTTTTCAACCAAACAAAATCTAATGTATCTTCCATATCAAAAACAAAAGCAAAAGATGCATAAGCTAATTAGATTATTTAGTTTCTGGAGAAATAATGTACTGCTTCTGTTATGTTATTACTCACAATACCTCAAGTTACTATGAAACAAATGACAAAGAATCATAAAACAATAAAGCTCATAGTACTTTACAATTCCCATGCTCAAATTATATTGGAAATGTATGTAATCTGCAGTTACATTAACTAAATAATTTTTGCAAAAAGCTGTGATCCTTACCTGGTGTGACTACTGGCATTTTAAACTAGAAAATACCTGACACTTTGAAATATACCCTATCTAAAAGGTAAATTTGGCCTGTAACTGAACTTTAAACCACTATGGAAAACAGTGTGGAGATTCCTTAAAGAACTAAAAGTAGATCTACTATTTGATCCAGCAGTCCCACTACTAGGTATCTACCCAGAAGAAAAGGAGTTATTATACAAAAAAGACACTTGCACATGCATGTTTATAGCAGCACAATTTGTAATTGCAAAACTATGGAACCTGCCCAAATGCCCATCAATCGACAAATGGATAAAGAAAATGTTATATATATATTTTTTCCATGATCTATGTGCATGTGTACATATATATACATATATACACATATATGTACATATATACACATATATACACATATATGTACATATATATACATATATACACATATGTACATATACACACATATATACATATATATAATGTAAACATCTCAACATGAATACCAAGCTAAGAATGAGTTACAAACTCTTATTAATCACATGACCACCAGAAAGTAGCTAATTAATCAAGTTAATATACAAAGCCTAGCAAAAACATTAAAATTCTTAGTCACAACTTGAGCCAGTGCAACTAGACATTTCTCTGTTGCATGTTTTTTTGACAAGGAATCTCTTCTCTGCTTTTACATTTTTGTGGGAATGAATTTCTCACACCTCAAAATGAATATTCTAGATCTCAAATGGATATAGAGATGTAATAGAACTACTTTATAAAATTATGTATTTGTTTATTTATTTATTTATAATTTATCTTTGCCTCCCCCACCCTTTCTCCCAAGTCCCCAAAGCACTATGTATCATTAGGGCTGGAGTGCAGTAAAGCAATCTCTGCTCACTGCAACCTCTGCCTCCCAGGTTCCAGGGATTCTCCTGTCTCAGCCTCCCGAGTAGCTGGGATTATAGGCACCTCCTGAGTAGCTGGGATTATAGGCACCCTCCACCACGCCCAGCTAATATTTTGTATTTTTAGTAGACATGGGGTTTCACTATGTTGGCCAGGCTGTTCTTATGATCCACTCACCTTAGCCTCTCAAAGTGCTGGGATTACAGGCATGAGCCACCATGCTTGCATACTCATAGCTTAGCTCTTACATATGAGTGAGAACATACGGTGTTTGGTTTTCCATTCCTGAGTTACTTAACTTAGAATAATAGTTTAATAGAGTAATAGTTTCCAGTTCCATCCAGGTTGCTGCAAATGCCACTATATACTATATACGCTGTATACCATAGTTTGCTAAGGGATATAGTTTTCCATGGTGTGTATATATACATATATACACCACTGTATACCATATATATGGTGTATGTATATGGTGTATGTGTACATATATGTGTGTATATATATATTTATACACAAATCTGTCTTTTAACAAAGACAGCCATACTGAGCGAAAAGATGTATTGACTGATATGGATTGTTTATAGATGCTATTTTAGCAATAAGAGAAAGAATATCAAGTAGACTGAAAAGTCAGCACAGATTTAGAAAAATGGATAAGTCACACTAAAGAAACAGTGTGCTAGAGAACAAATATGGGAAACTCACCCAAAAGGGGCTGTAAATATACTTCTCCAGCTGAAGGAGATTAGCAGGGGGTAACTAAAGGACAAGAGACTGAGATTTCATTAGTAGAAGCACAGGAATAAACGTAAAAGACTTATTGTCCCTCTGGTCTTTGGAAATCTATAAATGGAGGGTATGATTTAAATTGGTGCTCTGTAACTTTCAAGATTCCATACATAAACAGAATCAGGCATACCCAATAGTGCCGTTTGTCAGAATTAGAAACCTATTAAACTTAGCTAAAATTGTAGTGGTGCGAGAAGAATTATTTAAAAATAAGTCACAAAGAGGTGAAGAAAGATAGTGGAAGAGAAAGCTCCACTGATAGTCTCCTCTGCAAGGACACCAAGTTAACAACTATCTACACAGAAAAAACAAAAAACACCATGGGAATCAAAAATTAGATGAGTACTCTCAGTATTTGGTTTTAACTTCATATTACTGAAAGAGGCACTGAAAAAATAGAGAGAGAAAAAAAAAAAGTAATGAATCACTGACATCACCCCTCCCCAAGCCCTGGCTTAGTGGATGCTGAGGGAAGGAAAGCACAGCAATTGTGAGGCACTGAACTCAGTGCTATTCTGTTAAAGCAGAAAGGAAAACCAGATCACATTCAGCTGATACCTGCCCACAGAGGGAGCATTTAAACTAGGACTAGCCAGAAGGGATTCGCACATCCCAGTGATTGGAAATCAAATGCCTGCAAACCTCGCCTCTTAGGTCCACAATGCTCCCAGTCTCTAAGTAAATTTGAAAGGCAGTCTAGGCCATAAGGACTGAAACTCTTAGGCAAGTCCGAGGGGTAAACTAGGACCAGAGACAGTGGATTGTGGAGGCACACGACATACTTAGACACCAACTGGGGAAGCCAAGGCAGTGCTGGCATCACCCCTTGGGGGAGGAGCATGCACCCTCCCCTAAACCCAGGCTGCACAGCTTTTGGCTCCAAAAGAGACCCCTTCCTTCTGTTTGACAAGAGAGGGAGGAGCAGGGAGGACTTTATCTTGCATCTTGGATACCATCTGAGCCACAACAGGATAGAGCACCGATTAGAGTCATGAGGCATCCGTTCCAGGCCCTAGTACCCAGACGACATTTCCAGACACACATTGGGTCAGAAAAGAACCAGCTGCCTTCAAGGAAAGGACACAGTCCTGCCAGCATTCATTACCTGCTAACTGAAGAGTCCTGAGGCCTTGAATAACCAGCAGCCGTACTACATCTAGGGCCTTGGTGAGCCTCTGGGACTTGCTGGCTTCAGAAGAGACTCAGCACATTACCAACTGTGACAGCTATGGGGCAAAAATCTTGCTTAAGAAAAGCAGAGAGGAAAATAAAGGGGACTTTGTCTTGCACCTTACATACCAACACTACCACAGGAAGGCAGAGCACCAAGTGGGTTCTTGGGGTCCCCAATTTGAGGACTTGATTCTTGGATAGCATTTCTGGACTTGCCTTGGGCTGCAGGGGAGCCCACTGCTCTGAAGGGTGAGTCCTAGGTCAGACAGCATTCACCACAGGCTGACTTAAAAGCCCTTAAGGAAAATAAGAGGTAGTCTGGCAGTACTTGTGGCCAGGATGGCGATGGATACAGAGTGAGGCTCCTCTGCCTTTGGAAAGGAGAGGAAAGAATGAGAGGGACTGTGTCTTGTGGTTTGAACACCAGTTCAGCTACAATATGATAGAAGACCAGGTAGACTTCTAAGGTTTTTGACTCCAGTTCCTGATTCCTTGATGGTACTTCTGGACCCACCCAGCACCTGGGGGAACTCACCTCCCTAAAGGGAAGGATAAAGGACTGAATGGTTTTATACCTGCTGATTGTAGAGTCCCAGGGCCTTGACTAAACATAGACAGTAGCCAGGGAGCATTTACTATGGGTATTGGGTGAGTCACAGTGCTTTGCTGGCTTCAGGTCTGACCCAGCACAGTTATAATGGCGGTGGCTACACGGGTGCTGTGTCATTCCAGCCCCAGTTTCAGGTGACTCAGAGAAGAGAAAGAGACTCCAGTTGTTTGGGAGAAAGTATGTGAAGAGAACAAGAGTTTCTGCCTGGTAATCCAGAGAATTCTCCCATAACTTTTCCAAGATCATGAAGGCGGTACATCTATGAATCTGCAAGAACCACAGCATTACTGGGCTTGGGTATCTGCTAAAGCAGAAACAGCTTAGATCATAACAACCACTCCTTTCAAATACCTGGAAGACTTTCTAAGAAGGATGACTACAAATAAGCCCAGACAGTGAAGACTACAATAAATATGTGACTCTTCAATACCCGGACACCAAAGAACATCTACTAGCAACAACACCATTCAGGAAAACATAACTTCACAAAATGAACTAAATGAGGTCCCAGGGACCAATGCTGGAGTAACAGAAATATGTGACCTTTTAGACAGAGGTTTCAAAATAGCCATGCTGAGAAAACTCAAAGAAATTCAAGATAACACAGAGAAAAATTAAGATAAATTTAACAGAGATTGAAATAATTAAAAAGATGTAAGCAGAAATTCTGCACCTGAGAAAATGCAATTGGTATACTGAAGAATGCATCAGAGTCCTTTGATTAATGGATCAAACAGAAAAAAATAGTGATCTCAAAGATAGACTATTTCAAAACATACACAGTTGACAAATGTCAAAAGAAAAAAAAAATGAAGCACGCCTACAGGATCTAAAAAATAACCCCAATAGGACAAATGAAAGCATAATTGGCCTTAAAGAGGTAGTAGAGAAAGAGATAGGGGTAGAAGGTTTATTCAAAGGGATAATGACAGAAAATTTCCCAAACCTAGAGAAAGATATCGGTACCTAAGTACAAGAAGATGATAGAACACCAAAAAGATTTAACCCAAAAGACACTACCTTAAAGCATTTAACAATCAAACTGCCAAAGGTCAAGAATAAAGAAAGCATCCTAAAAGCAAGAAGAAAAAAGAAACAATAACGTGCAATGGAGCTTCAATATGTCTGGCAACAGACTTTTCAGTGGAAAACTTACAGGCCAGAAGAGAGTGGCATGGCATATTCAAAGTACTGAAAGAAAAAATCTTTTATCCTAGAATAGTTTATTCAGCAAGAATATCCTTCAAACATGAAGGAGAACTAAAAACTGCCCCAGACAAAAGCTAAGGGATTCGTCAGTACCAGAACTGTCCTACAAGAAATGCTAAAGGGTATACTTCAATCAGAAGGAGAAGGACCTTAATGAGCAATAACTAATCACCTGGAGGCAAAAATGTACTAGTAATTATAAGTGTACAGAAAAACACAGAATATAAAAACATTGTAACCGTGGTATGTAAACTAAACTTATCCTAAGTAGAAAAACTAAATGATAAGCCAATAAAAAAAATAACAAATTTTTAAGACAGTACATTAAGACATAAATGGAAACAGCAAAAGCTAAATAATTGGGGGATGAAGTTAGGGTGACCTTTTGTTAGTTTTCTTTCTGCTCGTTTGTTTATGCACATAGTGTCAGGTTGTTATCAGGTTAAAATAATGGGTTGTAAGATAGTATTTGCTGAGCAGTGGTTTGTAGTTCTCCTTGAAGAGGTCTTTCACATCCCTTGTAAGTTGGATTTCTAGGTATTTTATTCTCTTTGTAGTAATTGTGAATGGGAGTTCGTTCATGATTTGGCTCTCTGTTTGTCTGCTATTGGTGTATAGGAATGCTTGTGATTTTTGCACATTGATTTTGTATCCTGAAATGTTGCTGAATTTGCTTATCAGCTTACGGAGATTTTGGGCTGAGGTGATGAGATTTTCTAAATATACAATCATGCATGTCATCTTCAAACAGAGACAATTTGACTTCCTCTTTTCCTAATTGACTACCCTTGATTTCTTTCTCTTCCCTGATTGCCCTGACCAGAAGTTCCAATAATATGTTGAATAGGAGTGGTGAGAGAGGGCATCCTTGTCTTGTGCCGATTTTCAAAGGGAATGCTTCCAGGTTTTGCCCATTCAGTATAATATTGGCTGTGGGTTGGTCATAAATAGCCCTTATTATTTTGAGATACATTCCATCAATACATAGTTTATTGAGAGTTTCTAGCATGAAAGGTTGTTGAATTTTGTCAAAGGCCTTTCCTGCATCTATTGCGATAATCATGTAGTTTTTCCTCTTTGGTTCAGTTTATGTGATGGATTGCACTTACTAATTTGTGTATGTTGAACCAGCCTTGCATCCTAAGGATGAAGCCAACTTGATTGTGGTGGATAAGCTTTTTGATGTGTTGCTGGATTCAGTTACCCAGTATTTTACGGAGGATTTTTGCATCGATTTTCATCAGGGATATTGGCCTAAAATTCTCTTTTTTTGATGTGTCCCTGCCAGACTTTGGTTTCAGGAAGATGCTGGCCTCATAAAATGAGTGAGGGAAGATTCTCTTTTTCTATTGATAGAAATAGTTTCAGAAGGAATGGTATCAGTTCCGTTTTGTACCTCTGGTAGATTTCGGCTGTGAATCTGTCTGGTCCTGGACTCTTTTTGGTTGGTAGGTTATTAATTATTGACTCAACTTCAGAACCTGTTATTGGTCTATTACGAGATTCAACTTCTTCCTGGTTGAGTTGTGGGAGGGTGTGTGTCCAGGAATTTACACATTTCTTCTAGATTTTCCAGCTTATTTGCATAGAGGGGTTTATAGTATTCTCTAATGGTAGTTTGTATTTCTGTGGAATTAGTGGTGATATCCCCCTTATCATTTTTTATTGTGTCTATTTGATTTTTCTCTCTTTTCTTTTTTATTTTTCTGGCTACTGGTCTATTTTGTTGATCTTTCCAAAAAGCCAGCTCCTGGATTCATTGACTTTTTTGAAGTTTTTTTTGTTGTTGTTGTTTATTTTATTTATTTATTTATTTATTGTATTTTTTTTTTGTGATGGTCAACAGAATAAAAGAGGACACAAACAAATGGAAGAACATTCCATGTTCATAGATAGGAAGAACCAATATCGTGAAAATGGCCATACTGCCCAAGGTAATTTATAGATTCAATGCTATCCCCATCAAGCTACCAATGACTTTCTTCACAGAATTGGAAAAAAAACTACTTTAAAATTCATATGGAACCAAAAAAGAGCCTGCATAGCCAAGACAATCCTAAGTAAAAAGAACAAAGCTGGAAGCATCATGCTATCTGACTTCAAACTATACTACAAGGCTCCAGTAACCAAAACAGCATGGTACTGGCACCAAAACAGATATATAGAACAATGGAACAGAACAGAGGCCTCAGAAATACCACACATCTATGACCGTCTGATCTTTGACAAACCTTACAAAAACAAGCAATGGGAAAAAGATTCCTTATTTAGTAAATGGTACTGGGAAAACTGGCTAACCATATGTAGAAAGCTGAAGCTGGATTCCTTCTTTACACCAGATACAAAAATTAATTCAAGATGGATTAAATATTTAAATGTAAGACCTAAAACCATAAAAACCTTAGAAGAAAACCTGGGCAATACCATTCAGGACATAGGCATGTGCAAAGACTTTATAACTAAAACACCAAAAGCAATGGCAACAAAAGCCAAAATTGACAAATGGGATCTAACTAAACTAAAGAGCTTCTGCACAGCAAAAGAAACTACCATCAGAGTGAACAGGCAGCCTACAGAATGGGAGAAAATTTTTACAAGCTACCCATCTGACAAAGGGCTAATATTCAGAATCTACAAAGAACTTAAACAAATTTAAAAGAAAAAAACAAAACCCCATCAAAAAGTGGGCCAAGGATATGAACAGAAACTTCTAAAAAGATGACATTTACGCAACCAACAGATATAAGAAAAAATGCTCATCATCACTGGTCATCAGAGAAATGCAAATCAAAACCAAAATGATATGCCATCTCACACCAGTTAGAATGGTAATCATTAAAAAGTCAGGAAACAACAGATGCTGGAGTGGATGTGGAGAAATAGGAAAACTTTTACTTTTTTGATGGGATTGTAAATTAGTTCAATCATTGTGGAAGATGGTGTGGCAATTCCTCAAGGATCTAGAACTAGAAATACCATTTGACCCAGCAATCCCATTACTGAGTGTGTACCCAAATGATTATAAATCATGCTACTATAAAGACACATGCGGCCGGGCGCGGTGGCTCAAGCCTGTAATCCCAGCACTTTGGGAGGCCGAGACGGGCGGATCACGAGGTCAGGAGATCGAGACCATCCTGGCTAACATGGTGAAACCCCGTCTCTACTAAAAAAAAATACAAAAAACTAGCCGGGCGAGGTGGCGGGCGCCTGTAGTCCCAGCTACTCGGGAGGCTGAGGCAGGAGAATGGTCTAAACCCGGGAGGCGGAGCTTGCAGTGAGCTGAGATCCGGCCACTGCACCCCAGCCTGGGCGACAGAGCAAGACTCTGTCTAAAAAAAAAAAAAAAAAAAAAAGACACATGCACATGTATGTTTATTGCAGCACTATTTACAATACAAAAGACTTGGAATGGACCCAAATGTGCATCAATAATAGACTGGATAAAGAAAATTGGCACATATACACCATGGAATACTATGCAGCCATAAAAAAGAATGGGCTTCTGTCCTTACCATAGACATGGATGCAGCTGGAAACCATCATTCTCAGCAAACTATCACAAGGACAGAAAACCAAACACCACATATTCTCATTCATAAGTGGGAATTGAACAATAAGAACACATGGACACAGGGAAGGGAACATTGCACACTGGGAACTGTTGGGGTTAGGGGGCTGGAAGAGGGATAGCATTAGGAGAAATACCTAATGTAAATGGTGAGTTGATGGATGCAACAAACCAACATGGCACATGTATACCTATGTAACATACCTGCACGTTGTACACATTGTACACATGTAGCCTAGAACTTAAAGTATAACAAAAAATAAATAAATTTTTAAAAAGGTAGTATTTGCAAGCCTCATGGTAACTTCAAACTAAAAAAATCATACAATAAATACACAGAAAATAAAAATAAAAAAACACAACATTTCACTAGAGAAAGTCATCTTCACAAATTGAAAACAGAAAAAAAAAAGAAAGAAAAGAAAGTAGGAAGGGTCTATAAAAAATAAATAAATAAAGGAAACAAATAACAAAATGACAGGAATAAGTCCTTCCTTATCAATAACAACATTGAATGTAAATGGACTAAGGCCTCCAATCAAAAGATATAGATTGCCTGAATGGATGAATAAAAAATAGGCCCATTGGTCTTTTTCAAACAAGAAACACATTTCACTTGTAAAGACACATTAAGACAGAAAATACAGGAATGTAAAAAGATATTCCAGGCCAATGGAACCCCCAAAAAAGCCAGAGCCACTATACTTGTATTAGACAAAAAAGATATCAAGAAAAAACTAAAAGAAGAGACAAAGAAAGTAGTATATTATGATAAAGGGATCAATTCAGCAAGAGGTTATAAAATTTTAAATATATACATTCAACACTGGAGCACTCAGATATATGAAGGAAATATCATTAGAGCTGAAGAGAGAGATGGACCTGAATAAAATGATAGTTGGACACTTCAACACCCCATTTTTAGCATTTGATGAATCTTCCAGACAGAACATCAACAAAGAAACATCAGACTTAATCTGCACTATAGAATTAACTGATTTAATAGATATTTACAGAACATTTTATTCAAGAACTTCAGAATATAAATTATTATTCTCGCACATAGATTATTCTCAAAGATAAACCAAAGGTTGGGTCACAAAATAAGTTTTAAAAGATTCAAAATATTTGCTTAATAATATCAAATATCTTCTCTAGACAGAATGGAATAAAACTTGATATTAATAACAAGAGAAATTTTAGAAAGTATACAAATACATGGAAATTAAATAATATGCTTCTTAATTACCAGTGGATGACTGAAGGAATTAAGAAAATTAAAAATTTTCTGGAAACACATGATAATGGGCACACAACATACCAAAACCTGTGGGATACATAAGAAGCAGTACTAAAAAGAAAGATAACAGCTGTAAGTCCACAAGTGTCTACATAAAAAAAAAAAAAGGAAAACTTCAAATAAAACATCTAACAATGCATCCTAAAGAACTAGAAAAGCAAGAGAAAACCAAACTCCAAATTAGTAGAAGAAATGAGATAATAAAGATCAGAGCAGAGATAAATAAAAGCGAAATGAAAGAAAAAGTATTACTCTGTTTTCACACTCCTATAAAGAACTACATGAAACTGGGTAATTTTTGAAGATAAGAGGTTTAACTGACACAGTTCCGCAGGCTGTACAGGAATCATGGCTGGTTAGGCCTCAGGAAACTTATAATAATGGTGGAAGGGCAAAGCAAAGCAAGCAGCTTCTTCACTTGGCAGCAGGAGAGAGAGATCAAAGTGGGAAGTGCTACACACTTTAAAAACTCCAAATCTTGTGAGAACTCTTGCATTATAATGAGAACAGTAAAGGAGAAGTCTGCCCCCATAATTCAATCATCACCTCCAACCAGGCCCCTCATCCAGCACGTGAGGATTACAATTCAACATGAGATTTGGACAAAGACTCAGAGCCAAACCACATCATTCCACCCCTGGCACTTCCCAAATCTCATGCCTTTCTCATATTTCAATACCAATCATGTCTTCCCAACAATCTCCATGTCCTAATTCATTTCAGCATTAACTCAACATTTCAAGTCCAAAGTCTCATCTGAGACTAGCCAAGTCCCTTCTGCCTACAGGCCTGTAAAATTAAAAACAAGTGAATTACTTCCAATATACAATGAGGGAGCAAGCATTGGTTCAATAGACCTGGTCCAGGAGGGAAAAATCAGCCAAAACAAAGAGGTTATAGGCCCCATGCAACTCCAAAAGCCAGTAGGGCAGTCATTAAATCTTAAAACTCCAAAATAATATCCTTTTACTCCATGTCTCACATCCAAAGCACATTGATGTAAGAGGGCAACTCCCAAGGCCTTGGGCAGCTCTGCCCCTACAGCTGCTTTCATAGGCTGGCATTGAGTGCATGTATATTTTCAAGACAAACAATGCAAGATATTGCTGGGTCTCCCATTATGAGATCTTGAGGATGGTGGCCAATTCTCACAGCTCCAGTAAGTAGTGCCCCAGTGGGAGCTCTATGTGGGGGCTCCAACCTCACATTTCCCCTTTGAAGTACACTAGTAAATGTTCTTCATGAGAACTCTGCTCTTGCAGCAGACTTCAGCCTGGACATCTAGGCATTTTCATACATCCTCTGAAATCTAGGCAGAGGTGCCCAAACCTCAATTCTTGCCTTCTGTGCACATTCAGGCCCAACGCCACATGGAAGACACCAAGGCTTAGGGCTTGCACTCTCTGAAGCAATTTCCCAAGATGTATCTTGGCCCCTTTTAGCCATGGCTGGAGATGGAGTGGCTGGCATGCAGGGAAACATGTTCCAAGGCTGCACAGAGAAGGGGGCCCTGGGCTTGGGCAACAAAACCATTTTTTCCTTCTAGGTCTCCAGGCCTGTGATGGGAGGGGCTACCATGAAGGTTTCTGAAATACCTTGTAGGTATTTTCTTTATTGTCTTAGGTATTAACATTCAGCTCTTCTTTACTTATGTAAATTTCTGCAGACTTTAATTCCTCCCTAGAAAAATGGTATTTTCTTTTCTATCACATGATTAGGCTGCAAATTTTCCAAACGTTTATGCTCTGCTTCCCTTTTAAATATGAGTTGCAGTTTCAGGTCATTTCTTTGTTTATACAAATAAGCATAGGCTTTTAGAAGCAGCCAGGTCACTTCTTGAATGCTTTGCTGCTTAGGAATTTCTTCTGCCAGGTACCCTAAATTATTTCTCTGAAGTTCAATGTTTCACACATCTCTAGAGGTGAGACACAATGCTACCATTCTCTTTGTTAAAGGATAGTAAGAGTGATCTTTGCCCCAGTTTCCAATAAGTTCTTCATCTCCATCTGAAACCACCTCAGCCTGAACTTCACTGTCCATATCACTATCAGCAATTTGGTCACAATCATTCAACAAGTCTCTAGGAAGTTTCAAACTTTCCCTCATCTTCTTGTATTCTTCTGATCCCTTTAAACTGTTCCAACTTGTGCCCAATACCCAGTTCCAAAGTCACTTCCACATATTCAGGTATGGTATCTTTATAGCAGTGTCCCACTTCCCTGGTACTAATTTTCTGTATTAGTTCATTCTCACCCTGCCATAAAGAGCTACCTGAGACTGGGTAATTTATTTTAAAAAGAGGTTTAATTGACTCACAGTTCCATAGGCCATACAGGAGCATGGCTGGAGATGTCTTGAAAATCTTACAATCATGGCAGAAGGCAAAGGGGAACCAAGCACTTTCTTCAAATGGCAATAGGAGAGAGAGAGATTGAAGTGGGAAGCACCACACACTTTTAAATGACCAGATGTCATGAGAACTCATTCACTACCTTGAGAACAGTAAGGGGAAAGTCTGCCCCCATGATTCATTCACCTCCTATCAGCCCCCTTTTTCAACATGTGTAGATTACAATTCAACATGAGATTTGATTGGGGACAGAAGACCAAACCATATCAAATACATGTCAGTGAAACAAAATGCTGTTATTTTAAAAAGTTAAAGAAAATTCAGAAATCTTTAGCAAGACCAACAAGAAAATATCCAAATAAATAAAGTCAGAAATAAAAAGGAGGCATTATAACCAACAGCATAGAAATTCAAAGGATCATTAGTGGCTACTATGATCAACTATATGCCAATATATAGGAAAATATAGAAGAAATGGACAAATTCATAGATTCATAAAACCTACTAATATTGAACCAGGAAGAAATCCAGAACCTGAACAGGCCAATAACAGTCGATGAGATCAAAGTCCTAATAAAAAGGGTCCTAGTAAAGAAAAGCCTGGGACTTCATGACTTCACTGTGGAATTCTATCAAACATTTAATGAAGAATGGATACCAATCCTCATCAAACAACCCAAAAAAATAGAGAAGGAAGGAATACTTCCAAACTGATTGTATGAGGCCAGTATTACCCTGAAACCAAAGCCAAAGACATTTCAAAAAAAAAAAGAAAACTGCAGGCCAATATCTCTGATGAATATTGATGCAAAAATCCTCAACAAACCAAATTCAAGAATACATAAAAGATCTTTCATTATGACTGATATTGTTTGGCTGTGTTCCCATACAAATCTCACCTTAAATAGCAGTTTTCATAATCCCCACATATCATGGGAGGGACCTGGTGGTAGGTAATTGAATCATGCTCATGACAGTGTGTGACTTATCAAGAGATATGATGGTTTAATAAAGGGCTGTTTTCCTTTTGGTCAGCACTAATTCTCCTTCCTGCTGCCATGTGAAGAAGGATGTGTTTGCTTTCCCTTCTGCCATAATTGTAAGTTTCCTGAGGCCTCCACAGCTATACTGAACTGCGAGGCAATTAAACCTCTTTTCTTTATAAATTACCCAGTCTCAGATATGATTCTGTGAACTGTGTGAGAACAGACTAACACAATGACCAAGTGGAATGTATCCCAGGGATGCAAGGAAGGTTCAACCTACAAAAAACAATTAATGTGATACATCATATCAAAAAAATGAAAGGTAAAAATCATATGATAATGTCAACTGATACTGAAAACCCATTAGATAAAATTCAACATCACATAATAAAAATCCTAAAAAAACTGAAGATAGAAGAAGCAGTTCTCAATATAATAAAAACGATATATAGCAGAATCACTACAAGTATCATCCTGAATGGCAAAAATTTGAAAGCCTTTTCTCTAAGATTTGAGACATGACAAGGATGCCCATTCTCAGCACTGTTCAACATAGTACTGGAAGTACTAGCTGGAGCAATCAGACAAGAGAAATATATAAAAGGCTTCCAAATTATAAAAGAAGTAGTCAAATTATCCTTGCTTGTAGATAATATGATTTTATATTTGAAAAAACCTAAAGACACCACAAGAAAACTTTTATAATTAATAAACAAATTAAGTAAAGTTTCAGGATACAAAATCAACACTCAAAAAACAGGAACATTTCTATAAGCCAACAGTGAACAATGTGAAGAATAAATTTTTAAAGTAATTCCATTTACGATAGCCACACATACAATTAAATACCTATGAATTAACCAAAGAAGTGAAAGATCTCTATAATAAACACTTTAAAACCCCGAGGAAAAAAATTGAAGAAGACACCAAAAAAGGAAAAATATTTCATGTTCATCAATTGGAAGAATCAATATTGCTTACATGTCCATACTACCCAAAGCAATCTACAAGTTCAATAGAATCACTATCAAAATACAAATAACATTCTGCACAAAATAAGATTTTAAAAAAATATAAATTTATGTGGAACCACAAAAGACTCAGAATATCCAAAATTATCCTGAGCAAGAGAAACAACTGGAGGAATCACATACCCTGACTTGAAATTATACTATGGAGCTATAGTAACCAAAACAGTGTGGCACTGGCATAAAAACAGATACATAACAGAATAGAGAACCAAGAAACGAATCCAACAATGACCTCATTTCAACAAAGGTGCCAAGGACATACACCAAGGAAGAGATAGTCTCTTCAATGAATGGTGCTAGAAAAACTGGATATCCACATGCAGAATAAAACTAGACCCCTATCTCTTTCCATATACAAATATCAAATCAAAATGAGTTAAATACTTAAATTTAAGACCTCAAACTACTATAAGGAAACTTTGGAGAAGATCTCCAGGACATTGGTCTGGGCAAAAATTTCTTGAGCAGTACCCAACAAGCACAGGCAACCAAAGAAAACATGGACAAATGGAATCACAAGATAAAAAGTTCTGCACAGGCTGGTCTCAAACTACTGACCTCAAGTGATCTGCCCACCTCAGCCTCACAAAGTGCTGGGATTACAGGTATGAGTCACATAGCAAAACCCCGTCTCTGCTAAAAGTACAAAAATTAGCCAGGCAGGGTGGCATGCACCTGTAATCGGAGCTACTCAGGAAGTTGAGGCAGGAGAATTGCTTGAACCTGGGAGGCAGAAGTTGCAGTGAGCCGAGTGCATTGCACTCCATTCTGGGTGATAGAGCGAGACTCTGTCAACAACAACAACAATAACAACAACAAAGCTCTGCACAGCAAAGGATACAATCAACAAAGTGAGGAGACAATTTACATAATAGGAGAAAATATTTGCAAACTACTCTTGGACAAGGGATTAATAATAGAGTATATAAGGAGCTCAAACAACTCCACAGGACAAAATCTAATAATCCAACAAAAAGATAGGCAAAAGATTTGATTGGACTTTTTTTTTTTTAAAGAAGACATACAAATGGCAAACATCATTGATCATCAGATAAATAAAAATAAAAATAAAATGAGATATCATTTCACTCCAGTTAAAATGGTTTATATCCACAAGACAGGCAATAACAAATGCTGGCAAGGGTGTAGAGAAAATGGAGCACCTATACACTGTTAGTGAGAATGTAATTTAGTACAAGCACTGTGGAAAACAGTTTGTAGGCTCCTCAAAAAGCTAAAATTTTTGCTACCCTATGATCCAGCCATCCCACTACTGGGTATATACTCCAAGGAAATCAGTATATCAAAGAAATATCTGCACTTCTAGGTTTGTTGCAGTGCTGTTCACAATAGCTAAGATTGGGAAACAACTTAAGTGTCTGTCGACAGTGGAATGGATAAAGAAACTCTGGTACATATACACTGGAGTACTACTTGTCCATAAACAGAATGAAAGCCAGTCATTTTCAATAACATGAGGGAACTGGAGGTCATTATGTAGAGTGAAATAAGCCAGCAGATGAAGACAAACATTGCATGTTCTCACTTATTTGTGGGATCTAAAAATCAAAACGATTGATCTCACAGACATAGAGAGTTGAGGAATGGTTACCAGAGGCTGAAAGAGGTAGTGGGGGATTGGGTGGGAGCTGAGTTAATGAGTACAAAAATAATAGTTAGAATGAATAAAACCTACTATTTGATAGCACAACAAAGTGACTACAGCCTATAATTACTTAACTGTGCATTTTTAAATAACTTAGAGTATAACTGGATTCTTTGCAACTCAGTGGATAAATGTTTGAGGGGTTGGACATGTCATTCATCATGATGTGGTTATTTCACATTGCATTCTTATATCAAAACATCTCATGTACACTATAAATAAACCTACTATGTACCCATAAAAATCAGAAATAAAAAAAATTAAGTCAAAACAGAAACCAGTATTACTACAACCCTAGTGTGAAATAATTTTTGTCCACGTGAAACTTGAAATACAGCCTTAATTGAGACTAAGTCCTTGTTTTATTACTAAATCTCTCACAACATTCTGAGTATAAACAAAAGCCATTTTCATTGGAAGAGTCAAGAAAATATTAGTCCATTTCTAATAGAATAATTTTGTGGTAATCATGCGTTGTCTGATGAGCAACTTAGTTCTTCCACTGCTTTTATCGCAGATAATCATTTAGTTTTCTATGCATGCTCAGCTATAAACAAGACACGGAAGTTAATATAACAATTTGACTTTTTAACAACTATAGGAATTTGCTTCAACTTATGGGTTTTAGGTGTATAACCTTTTCTTATTTTATTCATGAAGTAACACACACAAGAATACAGCTTGTATTTTCCAAGGAGTGAACTTTCCTTTCCATAAATATATCTGTGATAATAGAATTTAAAAAGAATTTTAATTGTGTCAGCACCAATTTTCTAAGAACCTGATTTCTTTTCTCAGAAAATATTAATCCAGAGAAACATGTGGGTTTGAAGTTTGTTGCTGCTTATAATAGAAACTAAATAGATGTTCATTTCTTGGTAATCCAGTTCAACAGCAAACTGAATCTACTTTTACTTCCCTTTTTTTCTTACTTTTCCTTCCCTTTTTTTCTTACTTTTCTTTGAATTACAGAAGAAAGTGATTGCTTGTCTTTATAATGAGAATCAACCTCAAGAAAGGTGAACACTCTGTACTATGATATTCAACTGAAAAATAAAGCACAGATATTGATACTATTCTAAGAATTAATAAATCTTTCTTAGGATGTGAAGTTATAAGACCTCATCAAAAGTTAACTGAAAAGGGCCTCAAAGGGCTAAGATTAGATGCAAGTGTACCATTGATTTACTGATGTCCACGAGGATGTGGCTGTATAAGCTTTAGCAAGAGCATCTGTAAAAGGAGGTGAATAGGTTTGTTACATGATTTAAAAATCATGTCCTTTTCTAAAAGCCTTTTATATGACCCTAAAAGCAGGGAACTGGGGTATTCCTACATTCCAATTTTAAAAGATTTGTTATTTCTTTTAAAAAGTGCAATTTTGTTATTTCAGTTGCCATTGTGTGCATTTAAGACCAAATTATTTGTACTGCTCATGTACGATTTCAGTGGCCTAGTGATGAGGAGTACATGTGCAATGTCAATTTTTCCTTCTGTTAAATTTATGCTCACTGAAATAACTTTAAATTAGAGGAAATGGTTTTAAAATGTCATGTTATCAAATCATCAGTTATAGATGTGGCTTCATTATACTGAGATTTATTTGGATGATGAATCTTCTGCTCATTGTTCAGATAACATTGCACTAATAATTAAGCATTGGGATTTGCCAGTGCAGTTAAATATCGTTCAATTCACGCATCCCTCACATCAATCACATTTGAACTTTTAGTTTGCATTAGTTCATTTTTAACAGAATTCTAATGACTGCAATTAGTGATCCAAAGATAAGTACTTTAGCTTCCTCAGGGAGAAACTGATGCATATAATATCAATTTGTGCATCTCTATATGATTCAGCTTTTCTGTGATTAAACAGCAAAAGGAATTTTCTACTGAATCCATGTAAAATGTTCAAGTTTGCTGATGTTTCCCTTGTGTGAATTAAACTTAATCAGCAAATCTAGTGGAAAATTTTAGTTTGTTAGTTGGACAATTTGTACTCTGTAATTATTGTCATTCAACATAAGCCACATTCTCAAATTTAGTGGCATTCACTGCATTGTATAAATAACCTGAGTCACCTATTTGCATGAGATAAAACTTTCCTAGGAACTAATTTGAATTATCACAAAATGAAAACAATGGCTTAATTCCTTTAATGACAAAAATCAGTTCAATTCCTTTGCAAATTCGTGGGTTTGATATCCTGGAATAATTTTACCTACTCACAAAATATTTAAGAATCTCACTTTGTATGAGACTCTTAATGTTACACGTTTTAAATCTTATATAATGTCATTTAAAATAAAAGGTTTCTAAAGTATAGCCACATGAAAATCTACATAAAGATGCTCTAAAACATACATTTGGAAAAAAATAAAATCCTTTTGGAATAATTTTTTTTTTTTTTTTCAGTGCCTTAGAACCTGCAGTAGAGCCCTAAGGTCCAATGAGTCAGCATACACTTTTTTATATACTTGAAGTTCCTGTGGCCAATGTAGCATTCCAGTGTTCTCAATCTTTTGTTTCCCTTGATCCTGAAACTATATACATAACAATTTCTGGCCTCAGCACAAACTTATTGAAGTGAGATTTCCTTTTACTGTTACAGGAAGGGCAATTGTTATTGCTATTAATTTCTTTCCATTTAACCCTATTGTCTACTGCTGAAGTCTCAAGATCTCATATGATGTTGAAAACAGAAATTTGTAAAGTGATCTGAGAAATAGAAATAGTTATCTTACATCCTTGAAATTTATGTTCATAGTATTTTGTTTAAAATGTCTTTAATTTACATTTTAATGTTTTTATTGCAATTAAGTTAGTCATTTGAGTAGGCATAAAAATTCCTTTCTGCTTTTATCTGCATAACTTAAATTCTGTAGACTCTCCATTTGGTTATCATTGAAATGAGCTAATTTTCATCATCATTTAACAAAACCATTTTCTCATCTTTGTAGAACCCAAATGTAAGAATAAGTTGGTTTTGGAAAATAATGAATAAACTTAAATGTTCTTAATTATATAAATATCTAGAAACTAACACTGAACATATTTCCCTAAGAGTAAACAAATTTTATTCAAAATGTTAACAATGTATTTTACCGAACAATACATTTTGGGATATTTTATTCAACAAGTGTTAAACTTTTCCTGCTATATATTCAAAAAACTGCATCAGTGTTTCATTAAAGAATATATTTAAATTGTATATATTTTTTGTATTGCTTTGGTTTCTTTCAAATTATCTATGTTAGAATATGTAAAATGCTAACTCCCCAAAAGAACCACCAAAATAAATTACTGATAAGGAAAACTGAGTATATCACTTATAGCAGTAAATAGGATCACCTTTTTGACAGAGCCTTTGTAGAATCTCAGAATGATGACAGCAAAGTTGAAATATTTATGAAACTTTTCTTAGGCATCATGTTTAAGGCAGCTTTTTCATGTGCGGACTTGAATCTACTTGGTAAGGGTCATAATGTGAAAATTTAGAATTGGTGGACTCAGGGTGGTAAGACTTGCAAGGTAAGATTTTTATAGCAAATCTGAGAAATTAACTGTCGTTTGATGCTATCTATTAAAAAGTTGAGTAATCTGATGTTCGTTTTAAAAGACTTGCTGAAAATTCCTTTAAAAATTTCATTTAAATAGGTTTTATTATTATTATTATTATACTTTAAGTTCTAGGGTACATGTGCACAACGTGCAGATTTTTACATATGTGTACATGTGCCATGTTGGTGTGCTGCACCCATTAACTCATCATTTACATTAGGTATATCTCCTAATGCTATCCCTCTCCCCTCCCCCACCCCACCCCACGATAGGACCTGGTGTGCGATGTTTCCCAGCCTGTGTCCAAGTATTCTCATTGCTCAATTCCCACCTATGAGTGAGAACATGCAGTGTTTGGTTTTCTGTCCTTGCAATAGTTTGCTCAGAATGATGGTTTCCAGCTTCATTCATGTCCCTACAAAGGGCATGAAGTCATCCTTTTTTATGGCTGCATAGTATTCTATGGTGTATATGTACCACATTTTCTTAATCAAGTCTATCATTGACAGACGTTTGGGTTGGTTCCAAGTCTTTGCTATTGGGAATAGTGCCGCAATAAACATATGTGTGCATATGTCTTGATAGCAGAATGATTTATAATCCTTTGGCTGTATACTCAGTAATGGGATGGCTGGGTCAAATGGTATTTCTAGTTCTAGATCCTTGAGGAATTGCCACACTGTCTTCCACAAGGGTTGAACTAGTTTACAGTACCACCAAGAGTGTAAAGTGTTCATATTTCTCCACATCCTCTCCAGCACCTGTTGTTTCCTGACTTTTTAATGATCGCCATTCTAAATGGTGTGAGATGGTATGTCATTGTTGTTTTGATTTGCATTTCTCTGATGGCCAGTGTTGATGAGCATTTTTTCATGTGTCTGTTGGCTGCCTAGACATCTTCTTTTGAGAAGTGTCTGTTCATATCCTTTGCCCACTTTTTGATGGGTTTTGTTTTTTTCTTGTAAATTTGTTTAAGTTCTTTGTAGATTCTGGATATTAGCCCTTTGTCAGATGGGTATATTGCAAAATTTTTCTCCCATTCTGTAGGTTGCCTATTCTCTCTGACGGTAGTTTCTTTTGCTGTGCAGAAGCTCTTTAGTTTAATTAGATCCCATTTGTCAATTTTGGCTTTTGTTGCCATTGCTTTTGGTGTTTTAGTCATGAAGTCCTTGCACATGCCTATGTCCTGAATGATATTGCCTAGGTTTTCTTCTAGGATTTTTTTTTATGGTTTTAGGTCTAACATTTAAGTCTTTAATCCATCTTGAATTAATTTTCATATAAGGTGTAAGGAAGGGATCCAGTTTCAGCTTTCTACATATGGCTAGCCAGTTTTCCCAGCACCATATATTAAATAGGGAATCCTCTCCCCATTTCTTGTTTTTGTCAGGTTTGCCAAAGATCAGATGGTTGTAGATGTGTGGTATTATTTCTGAGGGCTCTTTTCTGCTCCATTTGTCTATATCTCTGTGTTGGTACCAGTAGTATGCTGTTTTGATTACTGCAGCCTTGTAGTATAGTTTGAAGTCAGGTAGCATGATGCCTCCAGCTTTGTTCTTTTGGCTTAGATTGTCTTGGCAATGTGGGCTCTTTTTTAGTTCCATATGAACTTTAAAGTAGTTTTTTCCATTTCTGTGAAGAAAGTCATTGGTAGCTTGATGGGGATGGCATTGAATCTATAAATTACTTTGGGCAGTACGGCCATTTTCACGATATTGATTCTTCCGATCCATGACCGTGGAATGTTCTTCCATTTGTTTGTGCCCTCTTTTATTTCATTGAGAAGTGGTTTGTAGTCCTTCTGGAAGAGGTTCTTCATATCCCTTGTAAGTTGGATTCCTAGGTGTTTTATTCTCTTTGAAGCAATTGTGAATGGGAGTTCACTCATGATTTGGCTCTCTGTTTGTCTGTTATTGGTGTATAGGAATGCTTGTGATTTTTGCACATTGATTTTGTATCCTGTGACTCTGCTGAAGTTGCTAATCAGCTTCAGGAGATTTTAGGCTGAGACGATGGAGTTTTCCAAATATACAATAATTTCATCAGCAAAGAGGGACAATTTGACGTCCTCTTTTCTTAATTGAATACCCTTTATTTCTTTCTCTTGCCTGATTGCCCTGACCAGAATTTCCAACACTATGTTGAATAGGAGTGGTGAGAGAGGGCATCCCTGCCATGTGCCAGTTTTCAAAGGGAATGCTTCCAGGTTTACCCATTCAGTATGATATTGGCTGTGGGTTTGTCATAAATAGCTTTTATTATTTTGAGATATGTCCCATCAATACCTAGTTTATTGAGAGCTTTTAGCATGAAGGGCTGTTGAATTTTGTCGAAGGCCTTTTCTACATCTATTGAGATAATCATGTGGTTTTTGTCTTTGATTCTGTTTGTGTGCTGGATTACATTTATTGATTTGTGTATGTTGAACTAGCCTTGCATCCCAGCGATGAAGCCAACTTGACTGTGGTGGATATGATTTTGATGTGCTGCTGAATTCAGTTTGCCAGTATTTTATTGAGGATTTTTGCATCAATGTTCATCAGGGATATTGGCCTAAAATTCTCTTTTTTGTTGTTGTGTCTCTGCCAGGCTTTGGTATCAGGATGATGCTGGCCTCATAAAATGAGTTACAGAGGATTCCCTATTTTTCTATTGATTGTAATAATTTCAGAAGGAATGGTACCAATTCCTCTGAGTACCTCTGGTAGAATTCGGTTTTGAACCTGTGTGGTCCTGGACTTTTCTTCGTTGGTAGGCTATTAATTATTGTCTGAATTTCAGAAACTGTTATTGGTCTATTCAGGCATACAACTTCTTCCTGGTTTAGTCTTGGGAGGGTGTATGTGTCCAGTAATTTATCCATTTCTTGTAGATTTTCTAGTTTATTTGATAGAGGTGTTTATAGTATTCTCTGATGGTAGTTTGTATTCCTGAGGGATTGGTGGTGATATCCCCTTTATCATTTTGTATAGGTTCTATTTGATTCTTCTCTCCTTTCTTCTTTATTAATCTTGCTAGCAGTTTATCAATTTTGTTGATCCTTTCAAAAAAACAGCTCCTGGATACATTGATTTTTTGAAGGGTGTTTTTGTGTATCTATCTCCTTCAGTTCTGCTCTGATCTTAGTTATTGCCTTCTGATAGCTGTTGAATGTATTTGCTGTTGCTTTTCTAGTTCTTTTAATTGTGATGTTAGGGTGTCCATTTCAGATCTTCCCTGCTTTTGCTTATGGTCATTTGGTGCTACAAATTTCCCTCTACACACTGCTTTAAATGTGTCCCAGAGATTCTGTATATTGAGTCTTTGTTCTCATTGGTTTCAAAGAACATCTTTATTTCTGCCTTAATTTCGTTATGTACCCAGTAGTCATTCAGGAGCAGATTGTTCAGTTTCCATGTAGTTGTACGGTTTTGCATGAGTTTCTTAATCCTGAGTTCCAGTTTGATTGCACTGTGGTCTGAGAGACAGTTTGTTATAATTTCTGTTCTTTTACATTGCTGAATGCTTTACTTCCAACTATGTGGTCAATTTTGAAATAAGTGTGATGTGGTGCTGAGAAGAATGTATATTCTGTTGATTTGGGGTGAAGAGTTCTGTAGATATCTATTAGATCCACTTGGTTCAGAGCTGAGTTCAATTCCTGGATATCCTTGTTAACTTTCTGTCTCATTGATCTATCTATGACACAGATCTCCCATTATTATTGTGTGGGAGTCTAAATCTCTTTGTAGGTCTCTGAGGACTTGCTTTATGAATCTTGGTGCTCCTATATGGGGTGCATATATATTTAGGATAGTTAGCTCTTCTTGTTGAATGGATCCCTTTACCATTACGTAATGGCCTTCTTTGTCTCTTTTGATCTTTGTTGGTTTAAAGTCTGTTTTATCAGAGACTAGGATTGCAACCCCTGCTTTTTTGTTTTGTTTTGTTTTCCATTTGCTTGGTAGATCTTCCTCCATCCCTTTATTTTGAGCCTATGTGTGTCTCTGCATGTGAGATGGGTCTCCTGAATACAGCACACGGAGGGGTCTTGACTCTTTATCCAATTTGCCAGTCTGTGTCTTTTAATTGGAGCATTTAGACCATTTACATTTAAGGTTAATATTGTTATGTTCAAATTTGATCCTGTCATTATGGTGTTAGCTGGTTAATTTGCTCGTTAGTTGATGCACTTTCCTCCTAGCATCAATGGTCTTTACAATTTGGCATGTTTTTGCAGGGTTGGTACTGGTTGTACTGTTTGTTCCTTTCCACGTATAGTGCTTCCTTCAGGAGCTCTTGTAAGGCAGGCCTGGTGGTGACAAAATCTCTCAGCATTAGCTTGTCTGTAAAGGATTTTATTTCTCCTTCACTTATGAAACTTAGTTTGGCTGGATATGAAATTCTGGGTTGAAAAGTCTTTTCTTTAAAATGTTGAATATTGACCCCCACTCTCTTCTGGCTTGTGGAGTTTCTGCCACAAGATCTGCTGTTAGTCTGATGGCCTTCCTTTTGTGGGTAACCGAACTTTTCTCTCTGACTGCCCTTAACATTTTTTCCTTCATTTCAACTTTGGTGAATCTGACAATTTTGTGTCTTGGAGTTGTTCTTCTCGAGGAGTATCTTTGTGGCATTCTCTGTGTTTCCTGAATTTGAATGTTGGCCTGACTCACTATGTTGGGGAAGTTCTGGATAATATCCTGAAGAGTGTTTTCCAACTTGGTTCCATTCTCCCTGTCACTTTCAGGTACACCATTCAGATGTCAATTTGGTCTTTTCATATAGTCCCATATTTCTTAGAGGCTTTGTTTGTTTCTTTTTACTATTTTTTCTCTAAACTTCTCTTGTCATTTCATTTCATTCATTTGATCTTCATTCACGGATACCCTTTCTTCTACTTGATCGAATCGACTTCTGAAGCTTATGCATGCATCATGTAGTTCTTATGCCATGGTTTTCAGCTCCATCAGATCATTTAAGATCTTCTCCATGCTCTTCATTCTAGTTAGCCATTCGTCTAATCTTTTTTCAAGGTTTTTAGCTTCTTTGCCACGGGTTCAAACATCCTCTTTCAACTTGGAAAAGTTTGTTTTTACTGATCGTCTGAAGCCTACTTCTGTCAAACGTCAAAGTCATTCTCTGTCCAGCTTTGTTGCGTTGCTAGCGAGGAGCTGTGTTCCTTTGGAGGAGAAGAGGTGCTCTGACTTTTAGAATTTTCAGCTTTTCTGCTCTGGTTTCTCCCCATCGTTGTGGTTTTATCTACCTTTGGCCTTTGATGATGGCGATGTACCGATTGGGTTTTGGTGTGGATGTCCTGTCTTTTTATTAGTTTTCCTTTTAACAGTCAGGACCCTCAGGGGCAGGTTTGTTGGAGTTTGCTGGAGGTCCACTCCAGACCCTGTTTACCTCAGTATCACCAGCGGAGGCTGAAGAACAGCAAACATTGCAGAACAGCCAATATTGCTGCCTCTTCCATCCTCTGGAAGCTTTGTCTCAGAGGGGCTACTAACTTTATGAGGTGTCAGTCGGCCCCCACTGGGAGGTGCCTCCCAGTTAGGCTACTTGGGGGTCAGGACCCACTTGAGGAGGCAGGCTGTCCATTCTCAGATCTCAAACTCCATGCTGGGAGAACCACTACTCTCTTCAAAGCTATCAGACAGGGACGTTTAAGTCTGCAGAAGTTTCTGCTGCCTTTTGCTCAGTTATGCACTGCCCCCAGAGGTGGAGTCTACAGAGGCAAGCAGGCCTCCTTGAGCTGCGGTGAGCTCCACCCAGTTCAAGCTTCCCTGCCACTTTGTTTACTTACTCAAGCCTCAGCAATGGTAGACACCCATCTCCCAACCTCACTGCCACCTTTCAGTTCAATCTCACACTGTTGTGCTAGCAGTGAGTGAGGCTCGGTGGGTATAGGACCCTCTGAGCCAGGCATGGTACATAATCTCCTGGTGTGCCGTTTGCTAAAATCATTTTTAAAAAAGCAGTATTAGGGTGGGAGTATCCCGATTTTCAGCTACCGTCTGTCAGGGCTTCCCTTGGCTAGGAAAGGGAATTCCTCAACCCCTTGTGCTTCCTGGGTGAGGCGATGCCCCACCCTGCTTCGGCTCACACTCTGTGGGCTGCACCCGCTGTCCAACCAGCCCTAGTGAGATGAACCCGGTACCTCAGTTGGAAATGCAGAAGTCACCCATCTTATGTATCGCTCACAGTGGGAGCTGTAGACTGGAGCTGTTCCTATTGGGCCATCTAAATAGGTTTTCAAACGGCTCCTAAAAGAATGGTAACATTATTTCAATTGTTGATCTTACCAGGCAAGAAACAAGAGTTTCTTAGAAGACCAAAGTTTTGTTAATGTACATAGTAAATTACACAGGGTAGATGGTTTAGGTTCTCAGTGTCTCTCTACTCCTAACTCCCGCTGACACTAACCACCCCCCACCAGCTACCACTTGTGATCACTCTCATCTTGATCTAAAAAAATATCATTAGCAGCTGAGAACATGATCAATCCAGAACTTCACAGATATTTATTGTATGATGCTCACATATCTGTTTTTTGGGGGTGGTTGTTTCTACTAAATAAAGTCTAGGTTTTTCTGTACTTTTTGTTTGACAGTCATCTGCTGGATCACTGGATGAAGTGGCAATTGCACAGCAGAATTTAAGACTCCAGAGATTACATATCTGAATATTGCAACATAGACAAATAATAGAAGAAAGAATATCATTGGGTTTTTTAGTACGTTTCTCAACCAGGAGTGAAGAGTACCCAAATTACCTACATAAAAATATCTTATTACCAATATAAATAGCCTGCACAACCAGATAAGGATGATTAGCTCAATTTTCTAAATTTGTTTGCTCCCCAAATATTTTTAGTAATATATAAGAACCCGGAAAGGTGTGCATGGGGGTAACATCTTTCTCTGCGTAGAATGGCAAAGATTCCCCTCAAAGGCTAATTTTATATCTAAAATTTCTCTATTCTGAACATGTCCAATTCATAATCCTGTTGGATGATAAGAGCTCTGACACTAGGAGCATTCTTTAACTCTACTGCTGTTCTCTAAGACAAAGAATGTTGGAGTCTCCCTATTTCCTGAGCCTGTTGTAAAGCCTGAAAGTCAGGAAAATTGCAATTCAGCATTCCCCTTGAATGGCTGGCCTATAGTTCCCAATTGAGACTCAGTTTTTCTCTTTGAATTAATTTATCCAATTATTTATTTTTATCCAAGAGGGAAAACTAATACATCAGAATGGACCATGGGTGATGTCAGAGATTATCTTGAAAGGAGGCACCAGTCTAAAAAGTTAACAAATCCCTCTAAAATCTCCAGGTAGTAGCTTGGCTTTTGATCTTCAAATCTCTTATCTGTCATTGGATGTCATCCAATGACCCAGTCTCAGTCAATACTTCCATGAGTTTTTCAATTGTATTATAACATTTTGGCCCTCCTAATCCTGGGGATCTTCAATTTTTAGCTTGATATACAAAAATGCCAGCAAGTCAACATTTAGATCATCTAATATCCCCATGAATAGGGGAATCCTCAGAGATATCAAGGAAGAGATCAGCAAGAGAACATTTAATCCAGTAGCTTCACCTCTACTTAAAATCCCTCTCTATTAAGTTAGTGGATGCGGTATTCCAAAATTGGAAGGAATGTTTCTCAATTGAGGCTTAAGGGTGACAGTGATGGACTATGACATGAGGACTGTTGAGGATTATTAGAGATATCCACCACCTAACTAGTGAATCCAAGGGAAAGGGTATGCAACCAGCCACGTTTAAAATGAATATTGCAGCACCTGTATCAATGAAAGAATAATGTAGGGTTGTATTTTAATGTTTAGAAAATATTTCTTCTTATAGATTTCAGGGTAAAATAGGAGATAGGATGCTGATTCTTTCTCAAAGTTACTGTTTCTCAGAAAACTTGTTCAAATATATCACATAAATATAATTTCAAAATAGGTATTTGTCATTTTAAACTGCAGAAAGCATGGTGAATCTTCAGATGGTATAAATATGAAAGATTTCTGGTTTCTAAGATATTTTAGTTGATTCACAGTATGCAGATATGAATGCTGATGAGATCTATGAAGAAACAAATGAGGAGTCCAGATATATGACTAAGTCTTGAGATAATAATCCAGCTCCATTTAGAAATACATACAAATAATGATCATAGAAAATATTAAGCTGGTATTGAGAATAATTTCAGCAAGGCAAACTTGAATTTATACAACTCAACACAAAGTATGAAAGCTAATAAAAAATAATAAAGTCTATTATTCATTCTTTAGTGACTATACTAGTCACTTTATCAGAATTACCTCAATTATATTTTATAATTTATACAAAATTCCTCTTAAATGAGCATTGTCATTATTGCCATTTACAGGTGAAGATCCTAAGTCATGAGAAGTTAAATGAATAGGCCACAATTACACATAGAGTAAATGTGGAATCCCTGATTAGTCTACTTGCAAAGTCATATTCTCCACCAGGATATATGACCTAATAAAGAGCTTCTCGTGATAGAGATACAAAGTCATAGAATCATAGAAAAAGTTCTCAGGGGATATCTGATCCAACTTTCCGGAAAAAAATTGAAATCCACTCTATAAATATTTCCATTTAACCTTTTAAAAGTACTTTCTCTTTCTACCTTTCAAAAGATTTCCTCTAACCAGGAAAACTTATAAGACATTATATATATATATATATATATTTACATAACTTTATAAAATATATAGTACATAATCATTATATATAAAATTGTATTCTATAATTGTTACAAATAAAGTTATATGTGTGTATATATACACATATATATGTGTGTATATATAATTTTCAAGAGCTTAGTAGGTATCATATACATTTTAGGCTCTTAGATTTCATGGAAAATAGTAAAGTCACAGACACCTGAGCAAAGGGAAATAAATAAACAAAACAACCATTGACAATGTCTTTGAAGAAAATAAAACAGGGTGATGGATAAAAAGTGACTTGTGGTTATTTTAGATACAGTTATAAAAAGCAACTTATACAAGTTGCTTTATACAAAGGACTTGTTCCTTTATATAAAGGAATTTCATGTAAGGTAAAGCAGGAGTGACAATACAAAAACAAGCACGTAAAAATGTGGGAAAGAAGAATACTTAATGCATCCAAAACCATTCTTACAAATTGCCAAAACCTGGCAATGAACTACATATAGTATATAAGGTAAAAGGAGATTTGTGTATTCACAGCAAACTGACTGAAGGTAAAAACTCTGAAAAATATGGTTGGAGAAGTAAGCAGAGGAAATAGTTTATATGACCTGCCATAACTTGCTGAGAATTAAAAATTTTAAAAATCAATGGAGGGTTTTGAGTAGAAAATGATAACCTGATTTATTTTTTAAAAGAATTCTATATAGTTTGAAATGAGTTCCTTATTGCAACAGGTCCAGAACAGAATGGAAGCAGACAAATCTGTTGCATTATACCAAATGAAATATGATGGTAGCTTGAACTAGGGATACACAGGTGGGGATATTCAGAAGTGGATAGTGTTGGGATATGTTTTGGAGTTAACACCAAAAGCACTTGGTTATGGAGTAGGTACAGAAAGGAAAAAGAGTAGCATGAATTAATAGTAGGTTTTTAGTTTGAGTAATGGGATTGCCATACACAAAAAATGACACTTGAGAGAAACATTTGACTGGAGAGATAATCAAGGCCTCCATGTTGATGCTGATTAGACTTAAGAGATGAAGGCTGTCTCTTTGCCGTGTTTGCTCATTTGCTTCTTCTAGGCATGCCATGGTCAAAAAGATTTCTCTTTCCTATACATAGCAGCTATTGGATGTCCTCTTTCAGGTCATTGACACTTGTGTTCTACTGTCGCATGACTTGTTTTCCTTAGCTTTTTTTTTTTGGCATCCTTCAAATATAATTCATTTTTAGTATAATTATCCAAAACGAGGGGCTATATGTAGGAAAATCAACTGTTTTCCTTTTACATTCACACCACTCTCAGTACTTCACTTCTGTGGCCAGATTTGTGTGTTTGTGTTTTCCAACATTGATCAATTTTCTGACACCAGCTGGGTGTCCAACATTTCAAATCAATTCTGTCACTTGCTGAAGTTAGAGCAGACCCTGCGCGTTACAAGATAAATCCTATAACATTGGTACCCACTTCGGACATGAATAGCAAACAGTAAGTCTCTAGATTACCCACAACTTCTGTCTAACTTGGATACAGCTTGAAGGTTCCCATGACCCCTCCATTTCAAGGTTCGATAATTTGCTAGACTGGCTCACAGAACCTAGAAAAACAGTGTGTTTTAAATTGCCTATTTATTACAAGTGATATTCTAGAAGATAAAATGAACAGCCAGATAAAGAGATACACAGTGTGAGGTCTTGAAGAATCCCAAGCACAAGATCTTCTGTCCTTGTGAAGTTTTGGTGCACCACCCTCAAAGTACACATATAATTCACCAACTTGGAGGCTCTCAGAACTCCATCATTCAGAGAATTTGTAATAAGGGTGTCATAACATAGGCATAATCAATTATTCACTCAATCTCCAGTCTCTTTCTTCTTCTTAGAGAATGGAGGTGGAAAGGGGCTGATAGTTCCAAGCCTCTAATCTTGGTTTGGCCTTCGGGTGATCAGTCCCCATCCAGGAACCCATCAAGATTTGCTTCTTCAGAAAGAAACACATTCCTATTGTCCAGGAAATTCCAAGGGATTAAAAGCACTGAATCAGGAACTGGGGTAAAAATGCAAATATTGGAACAAAAGACACACCTATCACTCTTATCACTTAGGAAATTATAAGTGTTTCAGGAGCTCTTTGCCAGAAACTAGAGATAAAAACCAAAATATATATTTCTTACTGCAAATCACAATATCACAGGTATAAGTGGTAAACATAAATGGACACAGAAAAAATTTGTGAGATATTTTAAAATCTGAATTTTTCAGCTTTTATGTGAAGCTGTATCACATGAAAGCTTTCTGCTGTAACATATTGACAGATTCTAACATAGTCAACTCTAATGAGTCTCAAAATATGAAATTATGCCACTAAATTCATAAAGACTTCAGCGAGGAAGATAGTTTACTAGAGAGGCAAAGGAAGGAACACTGCCAAAGGAGCTTAGCTCTTGGTTGTGTATGAAAGTTGTTGTCCTGGGGAGCCAGTGGGAGAATACAGTTTTCTGTGCTGGGAAGAAAATATAAAAGAGGAGAAAAAAGCAGAAGAAATGATATTGTTCAGGAAAAAGAAAAGCCTGATTTCTGAAGTGGAAAGAAAAAAACAGGACAATTCACTGAGTTATCATAAGCTAAGTTTGGGTGAGGGCAAATGAAGCAGTGGGTATCTGAGTGACATTTTCTTACTTAGGATTCTCTACTTTAAATTAAAAATTATATTCATCTTTATTGAAGAATTTAGGAATGCCCTGTTTTCACTGTTCAATTTCATCTTGCAACGAAGAGAGTCAGTGATCCTCACAAATTTTAAAATGAGAAACATCCTAATCATCATTCTATTAAAAGTCTTCATTTCTACAAATGAGGAAACCAAGACCCAGACAATTGAAATGGATCCATACTGACCCACCTAGAACCCAGGTGACCTCCATTCACTTTAACACCTGTGTCAAGGTTTGGGGCTTTTCTTTAATAGAAGTTACTTGAGTACCTTCAGACTTTTCAAAGTGATGTAATAAATAAGTCGCCCTGGCCGGGCGCGGTGGCTCAAGCCTGTAATCCCAGCACTTTGGGAGGCCGAGACGGGCAGATCATGAGGTCAGGAGATCGAGACCATCCTGGCTAACCCGGTGAAACTCCGTCTCTACTAAAAAATACAAAAAAAAAAAACTAGCCGGGCGAGGTGGCGGGCGCCTGTAGTCCCAGCTACTCGGGAGGCTGAGGCAGGAGAATGGTGTGAACCCGGGAGGCGGAGCTTGCAGTGAGCTGAGATCCGGCCACTGCACTCCAGCCTGGGCGACAGAGCGAGACTCCGTCTCAAAAATAAATAAATAAATAAATAAATAAATAAATAAATAAATAAGTAAGTCGCCCTGATGTTTTATATGCATAAAAGACTTCTGAAAGGAAATTACTCCCACTTTTATATATTGGAAAAATATTTTTCTATGAAAGAGGATTGGAGATTTTTTTTTCTATTTCTAATATGTTCTTAGAGGACAAAGTTGAGAGTTTCCCCCCCCCCCCGACAATATAAAAAAATTCTAATAATTATGTTATCCAGAAAGTTAACATGGTAAATTTTAACAAAATGCATCTCTTCTCTGCATGGGGCTTAAGCCAGTTGGGCAGCCACTTGGAGAAAAAAGATACCTCAAGCTACACTAAAAAGCAAACATTGTAGATGTTTGAACTAAATAACCTTTAAAGCTTATTCAACCCTGAAATAGAATTATTCTGTGGGTAAACATTCTCCAACTAGAGAAGGCCTTAATAGTCAACATCATCTAGGGACAGTGTTGAATCATTTTGAGACATAATCAGAGCATATTTAATGACTAAAGTTATACAATAGAGGAATTTTCAGGGAGATAGTACAAATAGCAATGGTGTAAGAGTGGCTAAAATTAATTCAAAATGGTTAATAGGATGTCATTAAAATAAACTCTAAAAATATGCATCTCATTCAGTTTCATGGAGAACAAAAGCACTTCTCACTGAAAAATTACCCTGTGTGAATAGAAAAATATTTCCAATAATCTAGAAAAACTACAATAGCAGATTCTCTCCAAATTATCAGCACTGACTTACTGTATTACTGTATCAGCTACTCTACGCTGCAGAGTCATAACACAGGTTTGTGGACTATAACATAGATTATGTTATTGTGGTGTCCAGTGAATTTGTGAAAGATGGAAAATGCAAGTTGACTTCCTAATGAGGTTTTCAATTCATAATAATTATGATAATGTTTACAGATTACTTTACTCTGAATTATATCACTTGATTTTTACAACAATCTTCTGGACTTGGCAAGACAAGTAATGTTTTATCACTTCATGGATGAGGAAACTAGTATTTCAGATGTAAATTTTACCATATCATAGAATCATATATTATTATCACTATTCATGTTGATATATATTTATTCAGTTCCAGCAGTTTCTGCCTGTCATGAGTTATTATCATCGTTTAATCAAAATATTCACAATATGGTTTAATATCTAGTAATTAGCACTGTGCAATTTTCATTTTAAATATTTTCATAGATGTTTTTGCATAATTATTTGTATAACAACATTAATATTGACCTATCTAATATCATTAAAAAACTTGTTATGTTGGGGGAGGAAGATCATGTTAAATTTATAAATTGACTTAAAGTAATATTTTAGTGATTTTCAGATATACTACCATAATATTTAAAACTAAAGATTGGTTTGCTTCCTTTTTTCAATTTCTTATGTCTTTAATTGATGCCTTTTATTTTATTGCTTTGATTTTTTCATACAGTACAATATAAAAGCATGATAAAGGAGATAACAAATTATTATATCCCTTCGGTATAATCTTAATAAAAATGTCTGCAGTGTTTTCCATTAAGATGATCATTTAGTAGAAAAATATACTTACTTATGTTCCTGTTAAAACAAGGTTGACCGGCTGGGGGCAGTGGCTCACACCTGTAATCCCAGCACTTCGGGAGGCCAAGACAGGCAAATAACCTGACGTCAGGAGTTCAAGACCAGCCTGGCCAACATGGGAAAACCATGTCTCTATTAAAAATACAAAAATTGGCTGGGTGTGGTGATGGGCACCTGTAATCCCAGCTACTCTGGAGGCCGAGGCAGGAGAATAGCTTGAACCCGGGAGGTGGAGGTTGTAGCGAGCCGAGATCGTGCCACTGCACTCCACCCTGGGCAACAGAGTCAGACTACGTCTAAAAAAAAAAAAAAAAAAAAGCTTGACCAATCCCATTTTCTCACGTATTTTTTATGAGAGGTGGGTGCTAGATAATGCAAAAGGCTTTTTCTGTATGTGTAGAAATAACTGTGATTTTTATCTCTAACTCTATTAATAAAGTGATTTATATTGTGGGTTCCTAACATTGAACAACTTTTTATTTATGAAATAATCCAACTTGACATCGGTATATTATTATTTTTAATGTGGTTTTCAGTTTTCTTATTATTATGTTATTTAACTTTCGTTCATTGAGGTATGGGTATTTGTAATCTTTCAGAGTATATTTGTCAAATTTAGGTATCAACATTAAATTTTCTCCTCCAGATGAAAGTTTTTATTCAGTTTTTGTGTTCTGGAATAATTTTACAACTCTGGGACTATTTGGTCTTTAAAGATTTTATAGAATTTGCTTTTAAATCATCTTGGCATGGAGATTTCGGAAGAAGTTCTCCAATAACATTGTCTACTTTTTCTATTGATTTCAGTTGGGTTAAAGTTTCTCTTTCTAATAGTTTAAATTTGATATTGAGTTTTCAAATGATATTTAGCTATTTAGCTAGGGAAATTTATTTTATCTAGCTTTTCATAAATAGTTGTAGAAGAACCTCATAAGTTTTAAAAGTCCTTCTGTTTCAGTGGTCATGTACTACTCTTACAATTTCTTATTTTTTACATTTTTGGTTTTTCTCCTTTTTCCTAAGTTAGTGACTGAGAGCTTTATTTTGTTATACTTTTTTCACAAAACAAGGTTTTACTTATTAGAGATAGTTTTTTTTTGCATTTTTACTGAATAAATTTCTGCTTTTCCCTTTACCATTTCCTTTTCTCAAAATTTTGAAAGAACTCCAGTTATTTAATAATAAAATGAACTGTAATGAAAACTATAAAATTAACACAACTGTTTACATCTGCCCCGTTTATTTTAAAATATCTTTCTCTTTCTCTTTCACTCCCTCACTTGCAAATAACGTTGATGCTTTTGATTCTTTTAGCCTTAAATATCTCACTGTATATTTCCTATTATATTCACATGGATATTGTCTTACATTTCTTCAGGAAAATTATCAAAATGAGGAAATTTAGCATTGATATGATACTATTATCCATATGTCTAACCCACAGTTTATATTCAAATATTTTCATGAATACTGTTAATGACCTTTACACTGTATTTTAACCCCACGCCAAAATTCAATCCAGGATTATGCTTTATATTTAACTGCCATGTACCTTTAATCTCTTTTGATCTGGAAAGAAACTCAGGACTTTGCATCTATTTTACATTGACATATTTGAGAAGTCCAGACCAGTTATTTTACAGAATGTCTCTCAATTTGGTTTTGTCTCATGTTTCCACTTAATTATATTCCAGTTATGAATTTTTGGTAGAAATACCATGGAAATACATTTATTATATTATTGATGATGTTTGAGCATTTGGTAATAGTACTATCTGCCAGAAATCCTCACTTTAAATTATAATTTTTCCCATTTTTGTTGAAAAGTAAGTTGTGAGGAAAATTTGACTATGTAAATTTAATTAATTTTTGATACTTATATTAACCTACATTTAGTCATTGTGAACCCGCTCAGGCTCATTCTTTTGTTATTTTGATATGTCTGCATCACTCTGAGTGCTTCCTTACTTTATTGCTTGGGAAGATGCTTCAGGCTCATCTTACACACACATTTTTCACCCCAGTTTTGAAATGTGCCTTTACTCAAAGTAGTCAGAGTCAGAGTTCCTTTTAGCAAATAACAGAGTTTAGAAACAGAACTGAGCAACAGGGCATGCTCATTGATATTGGGGTTTCATCATTTTGGGGCTATCTCAGTAGACAGAGTGAGACAAAAACCATATACACACATTCATACTTCATGTGCATATATATTTACATCAATTTACATGTATATGCTACATAGATATATATTTATGTATAAATAGATATAAATATTCTGAGTTCACATTTATATCTGTATTATGAACCAACAATTCAGAGTACATTCTCCACTTCTTTTTTCTGATATTTGTGACTTTTCTCCAACAAGGAGAAACCTGTCTTCCATTGTCCTCAATATAATGTCTCATTTGTACAGAAGCTATCCCCAGTGTTCTTCAGTCTATAAATCTGTTTCCATCATTCACACATTGCTTCAGCCTTAAGAATTTCCATGAACATATTTTGTAGTGTTGATCTGATAGAGACTTTGTTTTGCCATTTCATCCTTTTTTCTCTTCTGGGACTCCCACATCAAGCACTAATGCATGTGATTAATGCCAGATATTAATCTGATAATTAATGAAGGCTGAAAAATCCTAAATATTTAGTATCAATTTTATAGAAAGCATGCAAAAAATTATAGTTTTTATTTTGTTATCTCTCTGTAACTTGATCTCTGCTTGGTCATTACTACCTAAGCTTTAAGGGGAAATCAAATACTGTAGAATCAATCTATTGCTCAGGAGTATTTGTAAAAGTCACACATAATGGCTTTAAGTTAATCAAAACTGTTATTATTTAATGCAGTTAACATTCTTGAGAGGATGAAATAATTTTATCACCAGCTTATATTTCTCACTGTGCCTAGCCCAGTGAGAATCTACTCAAAAATCTTTTGCTGATTGCTTTTATGTCCCCTAATGACCATGCCCTGTCATTCTCTATCTCCCCTGAGCCTAGTGCAGTTATATTAGACAGGTCCTAGAGAGTAGAGAAACAGTATAGTATATTGTGTGTGTTCATATTGATAGCTTTTTATTAAAAATACATATTGTGCAGGCAACATTGTAATAATAAAAATGCAAGGCCACAACTCAGAATAATCCCACCTCCTTAACAGATCAGTTTTCTTATTCTTTATTGCTTTCCAGCCTTTATTAATGTGCTTTACAATTTTGCATACCAACAATAATAAGTAGGTTAAAATTTAATACTCAGAATTGATTAAATTTTAGCAAGACATATCTGAATGTCAGTTATATGTATGACACCTAGCTACAAGTGGAGCCCTGGAAATTCATAGAGATATCGAATTTAATATACAAGTACTTTGAAATGGCTATGAAACTAAAGATAGAAAAAAAATAAGATAAAATGCTGTATTTTTAGGTAGTGAATAATTACTCTCTTAAAATTAAGGCTGGCAGCACATATGTATGCATATTTTATTTCTTCCTAAGCTTATTTGGAGAAAATGCAGCCTAAAATTAGAAGAGAAAATGCAGCCTAAAATTGGAAAACCTGGCGTGAAACTACTTTTACATCTGGTAATAGCCATGAAAGAAGTTTAAGAAATAAAATAAGATAGCAATATGAGTTAAATATTATATGATTATTTTACTTGGTTGATTATCTTTTACTCTCTTCTCCCAAAGAAGACAATTTAGATTTCAATTGCCAAATATTAAAATAAGAAGTATGGTCAAGATAAATCATGCCAAAATTCTTTTTTACTCTAACATTCTAGATGGCACTGTATCACAGGATATAAACAATGTAGCCTAGAGAAATATATGGGTTGAATCAATTCCCAAGTCATCTAGAGTTTTATCTAGTATTTCATCTGATCATATAAAGCCTACGTGTTTTTTACATGTAAAATATAATCTAATTATTTTTACAGAAGCCACTCATGAGGGAATAGACCACGTTCGTTCCCTTTTATTATGTGGCATAAATATTTTCTATGCTAATGTACTAGATTTGACATTGATTCTACTGTGGCGTCTCTGTCATGTGCTTGTTACCTTTTTAAAATATTCAGTCATTCCTTGCATTTTTAATGGGAAGATAATGGAATCTGAGAAGACTGGAAAACAGTGAAATTATTTCTGAAGTCTATTACAGTCAAATATAAATATTTCCAGTTAATACAATCCATATTCTCAGGAATAAAAAATCAGCTGGATTAAATGTGACAAATGCCAAATATTTACAAAATTGCTATAGAGATGAAATTATTTACTTGCAAATGTAGAATGCAAAATTGACACTGAAGCAAAAATTCATAGTTAAAATGTACTGAGCAAACACCGTTGGTCATGTGCACTCTTAAGTAATTTTCATATACAACTCCTTATACTCAAAATCGCCCTGAAAATGTTGCATTATTTTCATTACCTGTAAAAAACAGAGGGCTAGTGTGATTTAAAACAATTACTTAAAAGTTTACACCCAGGAAATGAGTGACAGATCTGCAATTTACACACATATGTTTGAATTCAAAATTTCTATTATATTTACACCTAGTAAAAAATTGGAACTCTTTTCTGTTATTTATTACCAATGAAGTTTATATTGGAGAAATTACCACCTAAACCTTTCCAATTATTTAGCAGAATGATTTACACATGTACATAAGCACTAACGATTAGATTAATTTCAATCTGTTACTGAATTTAAGTCACTAAGTTTCAATGACTGTAATATGGTTGACTCTGTTTCCCCACTCAAATCTCAAGTTGAATTGTAATCCCCAGTGTTGAGGGAGGGACATGGTGGGACATGATTGGATCACGAGGATGGCTTCTAACGGTTTAGCACCATGCCCCTAGTGCTGTGTTGTGATTGAGTTCTTAGGAGATCTGGTCATTTAAAAGTGTGTAGCACCTTGCCTTTCTCTCTGTCTTCCTCCTACCCCAGCCATGTAGGACGTGCAGATCTGGTCATTTAAAAGTGTGTAGCACCTTGCCTTTCTCTCTGTCTTCCTCCTACCCCAGCCATATAGGATGTGCTGTCTTTCCCTTTAACTTTCACCATGATTGTAAGTTTCCCAAGGCCTCCCCCAGCCATGCTTTCTGTACAGCCTGCGTAACTATAAGCCAGTTAGATCTCTTTTCTTTGTAAATTACCCAGTCTCAGGTAGTTCTTTATAGCAATGTGAGAATGTACTAATACAGACTGGAACACATTCTGCCTTCAAATGCAGTATCAATGTATTTACTCATCATTCTTGACTTTATATCACTGTGAAGATATTTTTTAGTTTATAACACATTTCAATGTAAACTGTTTGGAGACAGGTAGCAATTCTGTGACATAGACAATGTAGGGATTAGGATCATCATTTAACCTAGGAAGTAACAGTGTCTCAGAGAATCAGAATAGCTGTTAAGATGCGGGTTTCCTAGAACAGAGTGCAATTTTTAAAACTATATCACACTTATTAATATTTTTAAAACATACGTAAAAAAATCTGGCTTACATAGAGTTCATAATCTTATCTTCATAAAACTATACTTTTTTTTCTAGTTCTAGAAGTTTTCTACACTTTACCTTGGTGGCATAATGTTTTCCTGACCACTCCATGTAAAAATCACTGCTTTTCCACCTTCCAAGACCCTTTACTCAACCTATTTATCATCTACTTCTCAAGGTATCTCAGCTTTTACTATGCAAGATGGCAAACTTCCCTTCCCATAAATGTCTCCACAATGAAGAGAAAAAGCCTTTTGCCTAATATACTTTCATTTTTTTGTTTTTCTTTTTGAAACGGAGTTTCACTCTATAGCCCATGCTGGAGTGCAGTGGTGTGACCTCGGCTCACTGAAACCTCCACCTCCAGGTTTCAAGTGATTCTCCTGCCTCAGACTCCTGAGTAGCTGCGACTACAGGCGTGTGCTACAATGCCCAGCTATTTTTTTTGTATTTTTAGTAGAGATGAGGTTTTGCCATGTTGGCCAGGTTACTCTCAAACTCCTGACCTCAGGTGATCCGCATGCCTTAACCTCCCAAAGTGCTGGGATTACAGGTGTGAGCCACCACGCCCGGCCACCTAATATACGTTTTAAGTATGCTATCAATATTTCGGCTTCAACAATTATCACACTTTTAATTCTACATTTATTTGTGAAAACATTTACTTAATGTCTTCCTATGCCACCTTACTGTGATCTCTCCACTCTAATCCTTCACCCTGTTCATTTTGTATCCTCTCCACAGCATTCAGCACTTTGCTTAGCACAGAATATATGCTCAATAATTGTTTTTGAAATTGAACTGACTATAATGACTTATTTCAAAATGTGTTATAAGTAACATTACATGATATGCAATTAAGACTAAACCTGCATTTACAGTTTATTTGGTAATAAGTGAGATAATAACTTCACCTGGTTTTAAATAAAGTTAACAAAAGAGGAACAAGTAAACTGCTTTCAGTGTAGGTTTCCATTTGATTTTCAGGGCTACCCTCAGGAATAAGATCTGAGGTCTTTGAAGCAATAGGTTTTCTTTGCTTGGTTGGTTAGTTTCCCCTCATACCTTCATGAAACACAGAAAGATCTTTCACAAGGAGAACATAAGAACTTAGTTTCTTTTGGGGGCCTTCTAGGATAATCGTATTTTAGAATGAAAGACAACAGAAAAAAAAAAAAATTAGCAAAGACCATATGGTGGCATGCAACAGAGGCTCAGCAGACGTGGTGACAGCCCAGCAGTGTCCTGGCTGGACAATAGTAGGAACTAACACCTTACTGTAGTGAACTCTTACACATGAGACAGTTTGGAGTCCCTGAGAAAGGAGAGATGATTTTCACACAAATGAATCCCCACATTTGTATGTAGGGACTATGAATAATGTTACCCATTGGGTGGTAAGGCTATTTAGATCACAAAAGAGACTTATGTTTTTGGAGAGGTAAATGAAGTCAGAGTATTTGCCAATAATGAGATGAGATATGAAACTTAAGCAAAGCCAGCACACATATTCTTCCTTTGCTGAAAAGAAAATTTTCACTTGACTGGCAAGTAATGTGTGGCTAGAGCAGTAAAATCTAATACACTAGTGGTATTAATGACTGAGTATTAATGAGTGAATAACAACTTCTGAATTCAGAATCACCTGAGTTGGAATTCTGATTCTGTGTGAAGCCTTGGTTAATCTCTCAGATTCATAATTAACTAATATTTAAATTTGAGATAATGCCTTTTAATCTAACCGTGATATTAATAAATAAAATAATTTGCATCTGATATTTCAGAGTTCTGAATAGATAATTAGTACTCAGTTAATCTTTCCTTATTTCCTATTTCTCTAATCCTTGTATTTCCCAAATTGAACACTTCAGGGCATTTAGATTTCTGATACTTATATTCAAATGGCTATTTTAGTTTATAACAGAACAAGATGGCTTTATGTTCACAGTTCTAAAACGGAATCACTTATATTGTCACATATGGCAGAATTTCTTTTTTAAAGCTAAATGATAGTACATTGTATAAACATAACACATTTTAAAATCTATTCTTCCATTGATGAACATTTAGATGATTTCAGTTTCTTGGATATTGTAAATAATGTTGCAAGACATGTGAACTGCAGATATCTCTTAAACATACTGATTTCAATTGTTTGGATATATACTGATATGGTTTGGTGGTGTCACCACCCAAATCTCATCTTGAATTCCCACTTGTTGTGGGAGGGACCTGGTGGGAGGTAATTGAAACATGGGGGCAAGTTTTTTCTGTGCTGTTCTTGTGACAGTGAATAAATCCATGAAATCTGATTGTTTTAAAAAGAGGAGTTCCCCTGCATAAGTTCTCTCTCTTTGCCTGCTGCCATCCATGTAAGACGTGATTTGCTCCTCCTTGCCTTCCACCATGATTGTGAGGCTTCCTCAGCCATGTGAAACTGTAAATCCAGTTAAACCTCTTTCTTTTGTAAACTGCCCCGTCTTGGGTATGTCTTTATCAGCAGCATGAAAACAGACTAATATATCTACTACCTAGCAGTGGGATTGCCGGGTCATATAGTATGTCTATTTTTAATTTTTTATAGAACTTCTCTAAAAGTTTTTCATAGTGGCTACACCATTATACATTCCACCAACAGTGTGCAAGTGTTACAATTTATCCACATTCTCACCAACACTTGTTATCTTTTGTTTTTGTTTATTTTAATAATAATCATCCTAGCAAGTGCAAGGTGATATCTCAATTGTGGTTTTCATTTTCACTTTTCTGGTGATTGGTGAGGTTAAGCATTTTGTGATGTAATTTTGGGCCATTTGTATATCTACTTTTGAAAAATGTCTAAGCATAACGCTTCAGTTATGCAACCTGGATAAGTTCTACAGATCTACTATACAGCATAGTGCCTATAGTTAACAATAACACATCATACACTTAAATATTTGTTAAGAGGATTGATCTGAAGTTGTGATATTTTTTATTTTCAACTTTTATTTTAGATATAAGAGATTCATGAGCAGTTTTGTTATACATGTATATTGCATCCAGATAGTGAGCAAAGTACCCAATAAGTCTTTTTTCAACCCACAACCTCCTTCTTCCCCAAAACAGTAGTCCACAGTGTCTGTTGTGCCCATGTTTTTATCTATGTGTGCTCGATGTTTAGCTTCCACTTGAGTGAGAACATGTGGTATTTGTCTCTCTTTTCCTGCATTAATTCATTCAGGATTGTGGCCTCCACTTCCATCGATGTTACTGCAAAGGACATAATTTCATTCTTTTTTAAGGATATGTAGTATTGTATAGTGTATATATATCACAATTATTTTTCCCAACACACCATTGATGGGCATCTAGGTTGCTATTGTGAATAGCACAGCAATGAACATACAAGTGCACATGTCTTTTGGTAGAATGATCTATATTCCTTTGGCTATATACCCAGTAATTGGATTGTTGAGTTGAATGGTCTTAGTTCAACTCTGTCTCAAGTTCTTTGAGAAATTTCCAAAGAGCTTTTCATCGTGACTGAACTAATTTACATTCACACCAATAGTGTGTAAGCATTCCCTTTTCTCTGCAGCCTTGCTAATACCTATTGTTTTTGCACTTATCAATATATACTTATTAATAATAATCATTCTTGTTGGGGTGAGATGATATCTCATTGTGGTTTTAATTTGCATTTATCTGATGATTAGTGGTGATGAACATTTTTCATATATTTGTTGACCATGTGTATGTCTTCTTTTGAGAATTGTCTATGTCTTTTGACCACTTTTAATGGAGTTTTTTTTTGTTTTTTGTTTTGTTTTTGTTTTTGTTTTCTTGCTTGTTAAATTATTTAAGTTCCTTACAGATTCTGGATATTAGGCCTTTGTTGGATGCATAGTTTATGAATACTTTCTCCCCTTCTGTTCCTCTGTTGACAGTTTCTTTTGATGTGTAGAAGGTCTTTAGTTTAATTAGGTCAATTAGGTCCCACTTGTCAAATTTTGTTTTGCTGCATTTGCTTTTAAGGACCTAGTCATAAATAATTTCCCAAGTCCAATGTCCAGAATATTATCTCCCAGGATTTTTTCCAAGATTCTTAAAGTTTGAGACCATATATTTAAATCTTACCCATCTGGAGTTAATTTTTTTATATGGTAAAAGATAGTTGTCCAGTTTCATTCTTCTGCATATGGCTAGTCAGCTCTCCCAGCACCATTCATTGAACAGGGAGTTGTTTCCCTATTGGTTATTTGCCTCAACTTTGTGGAAGATAAGATGGCTGTAGCTGTTGGCCTTTATTTCTGGGTTCTCTATTCTGTTCCATTAATCTATTTGTTTGTTTTTCTACAAGTACCATGATGTTTTGGTTACTCTAACCTTACAGTATTGTTAGAATTTGGGTAATATAACGACCCTAGACTGCGAGCCTGAGCTGATTCTTTCTCATCTGAAAGGCTTGGTATTCTTTTAACTGTGGTCTAAGTTAAGTGTAGTCAGTTGTCTCCATTTCTGAATGTTTTTAGAGGGCCAATGCTCTGTACACAGTCTTTATTTGTGGCTGAATTCATGCACTTGGTTTTACATTGGGGTATGTTAGCAAAGTATGTTTGATGTTGTGGTTTGGGCTGTGATCTGAATGATGACAATTAAGGATAATGGGCAGTAGACAGCTTCTTACTCTGCCATGCAGCTTCTCTGTGTTTTTTCATATTTGTGGCCATTCTGTGCAGTGCAGAGGAGAGAGAGAGGTGACTGCCTTACCAGGTCTGCTCCTGGGCCATGGAAGAACCCCCTTTGATGACTAGCACTGTATCCACATTTCTTTTGTTAGATATTGTGAGCTGTGGTGCTTCCTTGGAAAGTGGATGGGCCAGGGAGATAGACCACGCCTTTTCTGGGCCAGCCCTGTGGAGGAAGGCATGGCGCAGGCCCACAGCAGCCCATGAAGTCATGCAACTTACTCCTCTCAGTGCTCTGAGGGTGTGGACTTTCCTGCTAGAGTACAAGCCTTAGGTTATGCCTCAGCATTCCCAAGTTGCACACCATGGGGCACCTGGATCAGCTAGTGACTTCATCCTCTGGACTTCCAAAGTTGGGTTCTGAGTGCACTGAGGGATTTGAAGTGGTGCTTCCAGGCTGCTGGGAACATACTCTGGAGGAGCAGATCACTTAGGCTGGGCACCAGAGGCTACACTGTGCACACACACTTGTGATGTGACCAGGCAAAGGCCTTGGGAAGAGCTGACAGGGAGGAGAGCCTGAGGAAGAGATGTTTCCCAGTCTCCATAGAGGGGAAGCCATTCCTGACTTTCTCCTGGCTCAGTGGTCAGCTGGGGCTAGAGCTTCTTGGAGGGAGGTGGTGGGTCTTGGGAGATGGGCACCTATGACCATAATTTGCAGGAGCTGTGCCATGCACAAAGGCCTCTAGCTCCATGCCAGCTGAAGCTCTGTCTCTGTCTACTCTCTGGGTATATCCTCCTGTGAGTTCAAACTTTCATGGGAGTTCTAGGGCCCCCATTAGCTAGGATCTTAGAGGTCCATGGCAAGAGTAGGTGGCCTGATAGTCCCTTTCACTTACCCCTTCCCCAGGAGCTGTTCAAGGCAAGGAAGTTGCTATAGCACTCAGGTACCCTGCATAGGGTTCTCAGCCTCTACTCTCCTCAGCCTCAGTGTCTGTATCACATTTCCATCCACTCTCAGGTGATTTCTCTCCAAAGATCTCTTGAAATTATGTTAGTTTACTCCAACACTTGGCTTCTATTGGTGCGAATGGTGCTTCCTGGCTGCATCTAGTCAGCCTCTTTCCCCCTGTTAAGTGTTCTTACACACACAAAAGAAGGAGGCAAGAGGAAACTTTGGAGGTGATGAATATATTTATTACCTTGATTGTGGTTATGGATTCATAGGTGTATGCATTTGTTCAAATCCAACAAGTTGTACACATTAGATATGTGCAGTGTTTTATATAACAATCACCACAGTAAAGCTGTTAAAGATATGTTCATAAATACAAACTCAAATATCTCATTAAGAAAATGTTTTATTTTCCTCTACTTACATAATATTTTAAACCATGTGATGACTTATTTCATTAACATTCATATACACTTCTGAATTCCATCTAATCTAACCTAAAATTCTAGTTAAATATACTTTTCTATATGACCAAGAAAAGAGAGATTATTGATAATTGCTGAAAGACTGCATGCTCTTTCTGGATTGCCTAGAAAACAGAAGCAGTTCTGAGATTTTCATAGTTGACAAGTCCTGAAGAGTTGATAACTCAGATGAATAACTAAAAAAAATTTAGACAATAGCAGTATTATAAAACCAAGTCAAAGTATTTCCTTCGGAGCTTAGGGTGAAATAAAAATATAAATCAACTAGGAAAACAAAGAAAATAAGATAAAATATTAAAAGGCAACTTTGTATTCATTCTGGTTGCTTGCTTGGTTTCCTTGATTGTAAGAAAACTATGTTGGTGGATAGGCAATGTAGATTTAAAAGTGTTTGATGCTCTACATTTTAAAATTTGGATAGAAAAAACATCCTCTTATTTAAAGTTTGAGACAAGTACTAGTAAGTTTCACACAAATGAAATATTTAACCTAAATATGTTCCCTTGAATAGAATGAGTCTATAACTTAATATCCAAGTGAGATATTTATCAGACTGAAAGGTGATTCTGTTAGAAATCATTCCGTAATAATCAGTACATACTAGGCCAGTCCTCGGCAAACCATAACATATACTCTCCCTGGTTTAAATTCTAATAAGAGTTACAACTATAACTGTTACTCACCAAAAAATGCTGCATGAATTGCGCAGGGTACCGTATCCATACTGGATTGTATTCCATATGTCACTACTCACATAACATTCAATGTAAATTCTGTACCCTAGATTTATGGACTGGATCCTAACATCTAGTTTAGCACTTACAAAAGTCTCTACATAGTTTAAATCATTTATTCTTCATAACAATTCTGAGATAGTTCTGTTTTTTTTTTTTTTTTTTTTTTTTTTTTTTTGTTGAGACAGAGTCTTGCTTTGTCGCCCAGCCTGGAGTGCAGTGGCCGGATCTCAGCTCACTGCAAGCTCCGCCTCCCGGGTTCACGCCATTCTCCTGCCTCAGTCTCCTGAGTAGCTGGGACTACAGGCGCCCGCCACCTCGCCCGGCTAGGTTTTTGTATTTTTTAGTAGAGACGGGGTTTCACCGTGTTAGCCAGGATGGTCTCGATCTCCTTACCTTGTGATCCGCCCGTCTCGGCCTCCCAAAGTGCTGGGATTACAGGCTTGAGCCACCGCGCCCGGCCCCGATAGTTCTTATTATTATACTCACTCACTTTACAGGTAAAAGAAATAAGCATCTTTAATTATTTTTTCCGAAATCTCTCAGCATGTAACTGTTGAGTACCGGATACGATATTGCAATTGAAAAGGGTATCAGTGGCCTTTGAAATTCTTATTACCCAGAAAATTTTTAGAACAGATAACTGTGCATCCTGCCAAAGTTAAAATACTAAACTCTCGTATTTCTCTTTGACCTTTTATCTTTAACCTTTTATCTTTATGGTAGTTTGGACATAAAGATCGGTGCCCCACAGATAACCAGTGCCATATCTTCCAAAATGCCTGTTTATATAGACAAAGTCTCTATTTAGATCTCTTCTGCCAAGTAGAAAACATATATACAGGGAGACTCTCTGTCAATGCACTTTATGTTTTCTCCAATTAAAGTGATAATTTTCTCTGTCAATTTTCCCTTCTAATGTGAAGGAAGAACTACACCATTACAAGCAATGAGCCTGGCTTTCTCATACAACTTTTAAACACAAAAGAACAAAACTGATTCACAAGTAAGTTTCCTGAAGATTAAACTAAAGGAGGGCCCAACAAAATATGAACTGTAATATTTGCATTTTTTTCTTAAAAATTGTATGGAGAAAACCCTGAAAGTATAATTCTTAGCAACTGTTTCTGTCTGTTTTACTATTACTGCCATGTCTGCATATTCATCAGCTCCCCAGTTTCAGAAAAACAAACAAATAATCTGAACTGCTAGAGCAGCATCCTTATTGCACTTGTGTGCAAGCCACATTTGACAAACTGCTTCATGTTTTCGAGTCTCAGGCTTTGAGATGTTATTAAGAAGATAAGAAATGTTCAATTTCTATCCCCCTGAGATTCATATGCTGTAGCTGGAATCTCCAGTGTGATTTGCATTTGAAGACTGGGCTTTTGGGAAGTAATTATATTTAGATGAGGTGTTCAGACTGAAGCCCCCACGGTAGTATTATTCCTCTTATTGAAAGAGGGAGACCAGAGCCCTCTCTCTGTCATGTGAGGATATATCAAGAAGATGGTCATCTGCAAACCGGAAGAGGGTCCTTACTAGAACTAAATGGACTGGCACCTTGATCTTGGACTTCACAGCTTCTAGAACTGTGAGAAATAAAAATTTGTTGTTTAAACCATCCTGTGTATTGTACTTTAGTTTTTAAATTTTTATGGATACATAATAGTTTTACATATTTGTAGGGTGGCATTTGGTTACAGCAGCCTAAACTGACTAATAGAGAGTCCTCACATATCTACCCTTAAGAAAATACTTACATTTAAAGACTGTGAAAAAGATTTGGCTATTAGTCAGATACCAACATTTACTACTTCTATAGATAATATTTTTTCTGGCTCCATCTCTCCCTTGTTATTGGATCGTATTCACATAAGGTCCTGTAAAACTAGCCATGTTACTGGTTTATCCAAAACTAGAACAATAAATGTTCTCAGAATTTTAAAAAATAATTTGTTTCAGTAAGATCTTATAATTAAAAAATTGCTTGTTACAACACAAATAATTATAACTATGACATTACACATTGAGCATTCCTAACCCCCAAATCCAAAATTTATGATTTTCCAAAATCCAGAACTTTTTGAGTGCCAATAGGACACCAAAACTGAAAAATTTCAGACATGAACACCTGGCACCAACTTTGTTTTATGCATAAAATTGGGAAGAATATTGTATAAAATTATGTTCAGTGTATGTGTATCAGATGTATATGAAGCTTAAATGAATTTTATGTGTTTAGACTTGGGTCCCATCTCTAAGATATTTCATTATGTATATGTAAATATTTAAAAAAATTTTAAGAATCTAAAATCAAACAGTTTTGGTTCCAAGCATTTTATAATGAATAGTCAATCTGTATTTAAGTTTAAGACACATGAAATAATTATTAGGCTTTGGTTTGAAAAACAGAAAAGCCTGCGAGAATAACATAGTAATGAAAATTACATATGTAATTTTCTTTAAGATCTTTATAAAACAGTGACAATATGAAATATGTAACAAAAGACTGTGCAGGTTTTTTGTTTGTTTGTTTTTATTTATTTATTTGTTTTTTAGAAAATCACCTGGTGTATAAGAATAAAAATAAAACAGATTTTTGTTCCTGTTTAGAAAATAGATTATTTTTCTCTTTGATAATCTTTTCGAACACGAAGTTATATTTTCAATATCTGTCTTTTCTGAGCCTGAAAGCCACATAACTTAGAAGTTGATCTTCCCTCTTTTTCCCCAAACAATGTGCTCAAGGTTAAAGATCCAGCAACCTATCAATCATGGAGAAGGTTGTCCAGCAACCATCACCTCTCCCACTTTGGAGCTGACTCAATATATCAGTCCCAGGAATAACTATGCCGTAGATCAATTATTAACACAGACAATGAAGACAAAAGAAAAAAGATGTTGGTGGAGTTCCCCATGGGCAAAATGTGACCCATTATTAATGCAAAATTACTATAAAATCTCTCTCTCTCTCTCTCTATCTCTCTCTTTTATAATAATTTGTTATTGATACTGTTATTACTATTAGTCTTTGAAGACACACATTCATAAAAGCTTTAGGAGAGAATTCATCATTGATCTACCCCACAAGTAATCTTGTGCTAAACAATAATATTGTGTTCTCTTTATACAGCCTCTTAGCAACATCTGGTTGGAAGAAGGGAAGAAATTTTAATGGAGGTTTTCATTATTTCAGGAACCTTGAGACAAAGACTTCTCAACTCATTTGAGAAGTGTTGTCTAACTGGTTCTTATATCTCAAGAAAGAGTTTATTCAGTTCTGTCATATTTAATCATTTGTGTTTTTAGGCTTGTGCCATCTTATTGGAGCCATTTCACAAGAAGTGGACAGATGAAATAACAGTAAATGAATTTAAAAACGATTACAGCTCATGTCCCATGTCCATGATAGAGCCAACTGCCATCTATATCATGAGTGTCTAAGAATATATGCTGACACAGTTTGGATTCTCCAAGAAGCAGTATCTCAGAGACAGTTTGGTATAGACTGAAGACATTTATTAAAGAATGCTCTTGGCATAAACACCTGCGAAAGGAATGGTAAAGAAATAGGAATGGGCAGTGGGGGTAGAGGAGAGAGAGCTGTAAAGCAGTTAATTACAGAGGGAGCTCTGGAGCTAAAATGGGTCAGCTGCATTGCTTAGCATTGGGCTGAAATGGCCAGACCTTAATATTTCTACATAGATGGGCAGCTGGATATGGACTATATTCAGAAATATATGATATTGGACAAAGTATCAGTGCCTGAAAGGACTGAAAGCTGAAGGCTGTTATCTGACAGCACTTTCAGTAGCTGGGACAAGACATCTTTCTCTGCAGAAGAAGTGGTGTCAATGCCCATTGTCCACCACATATGCTGTCCAAGGTTCACTGCAGTCACCTTCCATTTTTCTGTCTGCTATGATGCTATATTTTACATTCTTCTATAATGCTTACACTGAATATTACTATTTCTCAAACTAAATTATCATTCACTCACAACTTGTATTGACTTAATATGTTATAATCCAAATTCCTCTTAAATATCCAAAGATAAAAAATATGTATAAATTCCTTGTGTACCTTATAATGAGGAGAGAGAGAGACCCTCTCATATTGTTTTATATTGTTTTATACTCAGTACCTGTTTTAAGAAAAAAACAAGGAAGTAAAACCATAGATAGGAAACCTGGTGCCAGGCCCAAAACCAGGCCTGGGTCTGCCTGGCCTAAACCCAGCAGTTAAAAATCAACTCATAACTTAGAAACTGGTATTATTCATAGATTTCAGGCATCGTATAAACGAACGTAGTGAAACTTCCGGCCCTGTTTTATTTCTCTCTGACCACTGGTGCATGAAACCCCTGTCACGTATCTCCTAGATTGCTTAATCAATCGCGACCCTTTCATGTGAAATCTTTAGTGTTGTGAGCCCTTAAAAGGGACAGAAATTGTGTACTCAGGGAGCTCGGATTTTAAGTCAGTAGCATGCCGATGCTCCCAGGTGAATAAAGTCCTTCCTTCTACAACTCGGTGTCTGAGAGGTTTTGTCTGCGGCTCGTCCTGCTACAATAAAATTATATAGGAAAATCACATTAAAGTTTAAATACAGTCAATTCTCATTATTCGCAGGAGTTAATTTCTATAAAGCCACATCCAACACTGAATTAGTTAACACTGGATGATCACTCCTTGAGAAAACAGATAATTAGATTTCCTTAAGTCTCTGGTTACAACATTCATCAAATCATCTATAAGGCTATGGTGATCAAAACAGCATGGTACTGGTACAAAAACAGACACATAGACCAACTGAACAGAATATAAAATCCAGCAATAAGATGATACCACTACAACTGTCTGATCTTTGACAAACCTGACAAAAACAAGCAATGGGGAAAGAATTCCTTATTTAATAAATGGTGCTGGGATAATCAGCTAGCCATATGCAGAATATTGAAACTGGACCCCTTCCTTATCCATATAAAAAATTAAATCAAGATGATTAAAGACTTAAATGTAAAACTCAAAACGATGAAAACCTTGGAAGACAACCTAGGCAATACCATTCAAGACATAGGCATGGGCAACGATTTCATGACGAAGATGCCAAAACCAATTGCAACAAAAGCAAAAATTAACAAATGGAACCTGAGTAAGTGAAAGAGCTTCTGCAAAGCAAAAGAAACTGTAAGTAGAGTAGACAGACAACCTACAGAATGGGAGAAAAATTTTGCAAACTATGCATCTGACAAGGTTTAATATCCACCATCTATAAGGAACTTAAACAAATATACAAGACAAAAACAACCCAATTAAAAAGTGGGCCAAGGACATGATCAGATACTTTTCAAAAGAAGACATATATGTGTTCAACAGTCATATAAAAAAAAAATCTCAAGAGAAGTTACAGAAATGCAAATCAAAACCACAATGAGATACCATCTCACAACAGAATGATTATTATTAAAAAGTCAAAAAACAGCATATGCTGGCGAGGTTGTGAAGAAAAAAGAATGCTTATACACTGTTGATAAGACTAAATTAGTTCAACCATTGTGGAAGACAACATGGAAATTACTCAAAGACTTAAAGACAGAAATACCATTCAACCCAGTAATCCCATTACTGGGTATATACCCAAAGGAATGTAAATAACTTGATTATAAAGACACATGCACACATTATGTTCCTTGCAGCACTATTCACAATAGCAAAGACATGGAATCAACCTAACTGCCCATCAATAATAGACTGGATAAAGAAAATGTGGCACATATACACCTTGGAATGTGATCCAGCCATAAAAAGAACAAGATCATGTCTTTTGGAGCAACATGGATGGAGCTGGAGGGCATTATCCTTAGCAAACTAACACAGGAAGAGAAAGCCAAATACATGTTATCACTTATAAATGGGAACTACCTGATGAGAACACACGAACACATAGAGTGGAACAACATACACTGGGGCCTACCAGAGATTGTAGGCTGGGAGGAAGGAGAAGATTGGGAAAAATAACTGATGAGTACTAGGCTTAATACCTGAGTGATGAAATAATTGATACAACAAACCTCCATGACACAAGTTTTCCTATGTAGCAAACTTGCAATTTTATCCCTGAACTTAAAAGCTAAAAATAAAATAAAATAAAAATCATCAACACATAGCTGTTTTCTATAATGTTTTTGTTTAAAGATAGTGCATTTAATAAATATTGTTAATTATTTAAGAATTCATAGTCAGTGACACTATGACTCATGCCTGAACGAAGCTCTCTCATTAAGACACATCACAGGCTTCTTGTTCTTAGGAACTAGAGAGCAGTTTAGCACTGCAGGCTTGGGGGCATTTTAAATAGTAAAATCACCAACAAAAAGTATATAAATGAAAAAAAAAACACTAAATAGACTATAAAAAGACAATTGTTTATAACATAAGAGCTCAAACGGGAAGGCAGGACATCTCCTCATTCAACCTCAGGAACACATATAGCAGGCAACTTAAATAGTTTGCCTTTCTGCACATTTCTGTAAACAGCCATGAAATCACTGTGAGTATTGATTTGAAAGTCACAAGTAAGTTTTCATGAGTTGGCAGATTTGGAAATACATTGCCCTTGAATAATGATCAACTAGACAAGTGAAACTATTAAGTCCAGAAATCCATTGAAATTAATGCAGTAAGAGATGTTTCTTGGCGTAATAGTGAAAGATGAAATCCCAAAATGGCCCTACTCCTCTAATTTCTCAATTAATAATGCATAGAATGCTTTATTTAATAAGACTGTTTTAAAAAATTAAATCATATTTAAAATTATTGTACAAGGATCATTATTTTAGTAACGTAAAATTGCTAATCCTGTAAAGATGTCTTTTTGAGGTAAATAAATTGACCAATACTTTTAGTCAATAGAAGATGAGACTTTATTGTTACTCACCATTGTGAATCAAGAATAGAAAATGTATATCATATGTTATTAATATTACTAGTAGTGAAATGAAGTAATAGAAGTAGATAATCGTAAAGATGGTATCTATATAGTAATAGCTTCTATTTATTGAGAATTTATAATCTTTGTGGTACATACTATCATTATCCCCATTTTATATGAGGTAATTGAGTCACAGAGATTTAAAAAACTTGCCCACAATTTCACAGTCTGACTGGCATTGTTGCATGTATTATATAACTTGACTATGATGACCATATTTCTAAGAATTTACTACCCTACAAATTTCCAGTTAGGAAATATATACCACAAGAGACATTCTTGTGTGAAAGCTGGAGGGCAAAAATAAATTAGCAGTTGATTTTTCCAGTTCACACATTGCCCCTTATCATCTACGTTTTCTGCAACTTCACCTTCCACTAGATGTTTCTTTGACTTCTTGAGTCCTACGCCGGCATGTGTTTGGCTCCTGTAGACACCCATACTACCAAGGGTACATGCAGTAAAAATGGGTTTGTATCTTAACATTCCAATATTAACTAATAAGAAAGTCTGATTTGAACTCAGATAGTTTCTCTTCAGACTTAGCATTCATAAGCCACACCGCTGTGGAATAGTCACTTGCCTTAGTTGAGCACAAAGTTTCTCAGAATAAAAACTACATTTCCTGGAAGGTTCCTTTGTATCCACTTGAGGTCCCATACCTCACTTCTAGACAAAACCTTGCTTAACTGATAGCTGGTAAATGACCTTTGTGCCCTTTAATTTTATCCTTCCTTTGTTTTTTCCATCTGAAACATGTAAATTTCCTTTTAGGAGCATAAGGATTAGGATCATATCCTTGTAATAGAAAAGGGGCAAGCAGGAAGGAAGCTGGAACCCAGATTATGTGAGGTAGAGCACCATAGCAGCTCTGAACCACATATCTTCAAATTTTTATAAAACTGAGAAATAGACTGCTGCTATTTTGTGACTCTGTTACCTTCAGTTGATCCTGTCATTGGGCGCAGTGCTCTCTAAGCCTCTTGTCTTCCCTCTGTGATGGGAATGATCATAATACCGACTGTATCGGGTTGGATTGTGAGGATTCGAGTAGAAAATGTATGTAAAGTGCTTAGCACATTGCCTGGCACATAGTATATTGCTGGAGCATGTGCTGCACCCAAACAGACAGCAAACAGAATTTCAAACACATACAGAATTGAGTGTAAGACAGCAATGAAAAAAAATCCTGTCATTGTACTTATGAGAAAACTGTCTTAAGGATGTTAACACCTACAGTAATGAGTCAGAATTAAAACTTAATTTTAGGCCCTAAACCCTCAATAACTATGCTTATGTTGCTTTTCAAACATTGGTTAAGAGTATAGAAGTTCAGACAAAGATGATGAGTCTGAACCAAGAAAGTCAGGATCAAGAGTATAGAATTATTTTTATGTGAAATGTTATGAAATAACTAAAAAATGAAAATTATGTATTTACTTGTCATCAAATATGTCATTTTGTGCAAATTTTGCTTTCTGAAAGCAGTTATTTGTATAAAGTATGTGGTGATTTACTTCTTGGCAATACAGAATTTATTTTAGACTTAAATCTGTTACAGGATCCTTGTTGTGTCACTTATCTGACTAGAAACCTGTGGCTGATGAAACCTTTGCCCGAGTTTCACTTGGGCCCACTTGGCTCATTCTGCCCATTCAGCCCATTCAGTTGCACACAGTTCATGCTACGAGTTTGTATCTCATGGCTCTAAGGGAGACTGGAGTCAGGCACGAAGCAGCGAGGGGTGTGTTTGAGTGAGTGTGGGGTTTGGCCACTTCATAGTCAGACACTCCAGCTGCTGCCATGGGGCAGGCAACAACAGGTGCCAGCATGTGCACCAGCTCTGTGAGGCTGCAGCTCGACCAGGTGCACCGCAAGCAACTTTCCTGCCTGGCACCGGGGAATGTGGTAGCACCTGGAAGCTTGAATAAGTGAGAAACCACAGGGCCTTAAAGGGGGAGTCACAGCCCAGACTCAAAGAGCTCCCAGGTCTGGGCTTCCCACAGGGCCATAGCTCTTCTCTTCAGTTACAATGCGGTGAGCAAGGGGTGTGTTTTAGCCATGTTTTGTTATGGCTGTTTTAGCCTGACCATTCAGTTCTTGTCTATCACCAGGAAGAATGAGGTACACGGACAAGTGGAGGGTAAGCAAGATGAAGAGGAGCTTTATTGAGCAATAGAACAACTCAGAAGAGACCCACAGTGGGCAGCTCCCCTCTGTAGTCAGAGTGTCTGGGTGAGTCTTCAGCTCTTAGCAGAGAGGGTAGCTCCCCTCTGCAAGCAGGTCATCCCAACAAGTGTTCAGTTCTTAATAGAAAGGGTAGCTTCTCTCTGCAGCTGGTCACCCCTTCATCTCCAGCTTTCTGCTGAGAGGAAGCCCTAGAGTGGGTGGCTCCTCTCTGCATGCAGGTTATCCTCTCTCCAGGCAGGTTGTTCTGTCATCTGAAGCTCTTGGCATAGGGCAGCTCCTCTCTGCAGCTGGTTGTCCCATGGTTTCTCTGTCTTCTGCTCTGCTCTGGCTGAGCCTGGAGATTTTATGGGCCTCAGAGAGAGAAAATACATGACAATTGGTTCATGTGCCACCTGGAAAAGGAACCACAAGTTCCCACTCCAGTCCACAGGACTGGCAGCCCAGGCCCAGCCTTCAGGCTCTTCCTGGCCTGAAGGTAGGGCCTCACTGGGGACCCACCCCATTCTGCCCAGGAGCCCATGTGCCTCCTGCCACTTACTCTATGGCACCTAGGTTTCTTGTGCCAATGGGCACCTGCAGGCCAGCTCCCAGATGCCCTCAGCCCTGACCTTGGCTTCCCCCACCACCGCTTGTCAGTACCCAAAGTCCGGAAGGCCTCAACATAGCACAAGTGTCCAGGCTGTGAAGGCGCCTAGGCTCAGCCCCAACCCTGCTCTGAGATCAGAGCTAGTACTGGGAGCAGGGAGAGGCCAGGCAGTGGGATCAGGTACCTCCAAGACTGCATGGGAAATGTGGGGAATGGTCTTCCTGGGCCCCTAAGAGTGCAGAGAAGCTTGGGTCCACAGCCTCCCCTTGGGTAGCTGCAGCTGTGAAGGGAAGTGGGATGGAGCTCCTGCCTGCTTCCCCACTCCAAGAGCACGTGAAAGACTGAGTCCACAGCCTCCACTTGGTAGGTGCAGCTGTAAAGGGAAGCTGGTGGAGCTCCTGCCTGCTCCCCCATTCCAAGAGCACAGGAAAGCCTGGGTCCACAGCCCTGACTTGGGTAACTGCAACTGGGGCCGGGGAGGGTAGTGTTGCTGCCTGCTCCCGCCTCTCACTGGCTCTGTGGAGTACAGCCCAGCCACGTCTCCTCACAGCCTAGGCTGGAGGCTCCAGGTCCTCACTGGGTCAGCACCCGGCACAGACACCGTGTCTCTGCAAGCTCCACCATTGGCTCCAGTGCTCAAGGGCAGCCAAGAGCTCCCCGCCACCCAGCTTGTAGCCTTGCCCAGGAAGGGGAGGGTGGCTCTGGAAGCAGATTGCGGCTCCCAGGCCTGGCCCTCCGGAATGTCAACACTGGCAGTCACCCCAATGTGAGGATCCTGTGGGGCGGATCCCGGGAACATGCCCCCTGACGGCCCTGTTTGAAGCCGTCTTTTTCCTGAAGCTCAGGAACTCGCGTCCTGGTGGGGTGGGTGCAACTGCCCTGCTGGCCGGTCCCTGAAGTGGGTTCTGCTCTCACTTCCCTTCCCAGTCGGAAATGTAGCCCCAGCTTCGCCTCCTCTCTGTACCCTCCCTGCAGCAGCAGACAGCAAGAGGGGCAACATAGGGCCAGGGCAGAGGCTGCAGGCCCAGGGGTGGTTCCGCAGGTCCTGCTTGGCTGCGCAAGACTGGATGTGGCGCAGTCGGCTGCCTTGGTGACGGGGGGCACAGGGGTTCCACCCACAATCACCACTGCCACCGCTGTCCTCACCTCTTCGCTGCCGACTGCCTGCTGCTACTGCTGCCTTCCAAACCAAGATACAATGTTTTACAGAAACAAGCAAAAACCAAGCAAACACTCCATTGTTTGCCCAAACAATTAAATAAACTTAAATGAGAAAAAAAAAAAAAAAACCTTGTGATTCAAAGCAGAAATTTACCAGCGACTTCTCTGACAACTCATTTTTGTCATAACAAATGAGAGCAAAATTTTGGATTCTTTTTTTAAAAAGATGAATTTTATTTTTTAAATGTTTTATACTTTTATTCATTTTTTATTTTTTCCTGGTGTTGGTCAATAAAAAATAAACATTAATTTAATCTCCATAAGAGCTGGCATTTGTGAAAATAAGAAAATAGATTACATGGCTTTCTTCCTCCAGACACACTTTCACTTAAAAAAAAAAAAATCAAAATCAAGATGGTCTTCCTCTCTGGATAAATTATGTCTGATTATGTAAATTATGTAGGATCTCAGAAATTTTTCCTCATTTCTTGCAACCTATGTTTTGAAAAGTGTGAAAATAAATTTTCTTGTGGTATCAGTGAGCACTCAAGGGCTTTCCAAAATAAATCTGTGCCTGTTGGGAATGGCTGGTGCTTTGTTTATTGTAAAAACAATAATAATAATTAAGTAATAAAATATGCAGAGACATAGGATAATAAGCTTTTGAAGATGACAGAACAGGATAGTTTAATGTTTCCTGACTAATTGTCTAGAAGAATAATACTTCATGTTGCTGTTGCTTAGTAGAACATACTTTTTTCTGTAGGAGCTCTTTTATATCTTGATTCATTTTTCTTTACCTTCTATAAAACCTCTGTAACCAGCATGCTTCTAGATAATAGCTTCAGTTTGCTCTGCTCTGCTCTGTGGTATAGAAACTAATAGATTTAGTAAAATCTTACATTTCTCAATTTCCTTCTTAAATTCAGTCAGGCTCTAAAGACATACACTTTTGTGTCTAAACTGCTTGGTAATCCCTCAATATGAGAGCTTCCATCCACTTAGTTAGAATTACTATAACGAAAAGTAAATTAAAATCTCTATAGAAATCATGGGACTTGTTGATCCTTCCCCTCATTGATATCTTGGGAGGAATATATATTCTGAAATACTGGTTTTATATATGTTCTGCAGAGCTTCAAATTAGTAAGTTCTTAAATGATTCAGCCCATGTTTCTTTTGAAAAATATATAAATACTGCTACATGTCACTTTAATAGCACTTTGTTCGCATTAAGAAAAATACTTAGGGCTTCTTTACTGCTATATCTTATTGGCTTAGCAAAGAAATCTGAACTTCGCTTTGTTAGATTTTAATAATTAACAGCCTGTATATTGAGATGATACATTGAATATTTATAACATATACAAGGACTGGAATTATGAGGATAAGGTTGTGGCTGGGGGATCAAAAAATTGGAAATTTATATAGTTCAGAAAATCTACTAGAAATGCACATGCTGAATTCCAATGTATTGTTTCCAAGGTATGTGATACCAACTGACATAAAAACACAATTACATCATAAATACTAATCATCTCTCTGGATATCTACTTAGGCACGGTTGAGATTCAGGTAATTAGGATAATGGAAGTTATTTAAATAAGAAAATATAACTTCTAATATTACAGACCTTGGATATTAGGCAGTATAATTCTTCTAACAGCAGGAGAGTCTGAAACAAGGCTGAAGATAATTTGGGGCTTAAAGCCTGGTGTAGACAATATCCTAGCAGGGTACTTACAACATCGGAGTACCATGACTAGCTTCTGGGAAAAGAGAAAGGCCATCCAAAATGGGCTATAAGGGAACCTCAAGTTCTCTGAGGATTCTAGGACATTTACCACTGTAACATGGTGTAATAGACACTGAAGAGAGCAAAGTATCTTGAGAAAGGAAGGGGGTCACTCATCACATTTAAAATTCAGAAAGTTTGAGGAAAGCCAACCCTCAAAAGTACTAGGAACATCTAATTCTGGCAAAAGTACTGGGAGCATCTAATTCTGGCAAAAAGCTATGTCCCCTGGAATGGGCAGGTAACCTGGGCCATGTGATCATCACATACTGTATTTCAAATTGAAGTGAGAACTAGAATGAGAAAGATGGGACCAGAGTTCAGTTCTACTCATTCCATCTCATTAGCAAGCAAATAAGACAGCAGATAATTAGCATAGCTAATAGGAGAGAAGTGAAAATCTCAAACACTTCCCAGAATAAAAGTGCTAAGCAAAGACTCAAAGGATTCCACAATTGATAAAAACAGTGGAACATGAGTAGAAAATATCCTTAAAAAGAAATAGTATAAGGCAGGAAAAATGTTAAATGCAAAATGGGGATGGTGTATAAACCTGAAAGTCTTCCCTTAATCAAACTGGTTAATAAAATTTTTAAAAGTTTTCCAGTGAATCGGAATCAGAAATTAGCATTGGAACAAGTAGTATATCTGCTTTGAGGCATGGTATATTTATATGTATAATAAATACTGAGTAGTATAAGCAGACTCAATTGTTCTAGAAAATCATTTTTTATCAGAAATTTTCAAGAGAAAGACATTGCTCAATATTGCTTTACTGTGGTGTTTATATCCCAGTTTATTTTTAATGATATTTTTATATAGCGTGATGCATATTTTTATATAGACATATACTGGATAAACCTCACTAACCACTTTAAAGAAAATTACAAAATATAAAAAAAGTGCAAGGCTATTACTTATAAAATATTATTTTAAAAAGTTTTTATCTTATTTGAGTGTGTTACATTATATATATGCAGGTAATACAGGGTTAAATCTGATTATGTGTTACAACTATGTACAATTTCTAAGATTATGCTAGAGAAAGTAGTGAATGTGGCAGGCAAAATGCCTGAAACACATAAGCCTGTCCTCTCTGATTATTCATTTTTTTTGGACTCCCCATTGTTCTTGTCCCACATCTGACTTGAAAAATGGCATTCTTCTGTATAAAAGTTGTTTACTAACAATTACAGAGAAAATTACATCTTTGTCAGCAGTTGGTCAAATTCAATTGTGGTTGAATCTCAAATTCAAATTTTAGGAATATTTTGTTTCCTCAATGTGCATTTAAAAAGCCTGACAATAGTTGTGAACAGCATTTTTTAATGTGAGTCTGCAAATTTTTAATACATGTTCATTCTTCTCTTAAATATACCATCTGTTCTCTTTGTTCTTGTCTCAATGTCTGGTGTTTTCCTGAACTGGAATTTGAAGGTGCTGTGATGAGAAGAGGTCCTTATGGTTGATACTTGCCTCAGTTCAGCATCAAAGATGACCTTCAGATTGGATATGAGTTGGAAATGATACCCAGACCAAATAGGCCAGTCATGGCCACCCTGAAATACCATTAAACTCATATTTGTCTGCTACTTGGGGTTTTAATATTTAATCACTTCAAGCTATTACTAGGATACACAGAAATCACAGTCACACTGGTAGTAAGACGGAAAGGATACACTTGCGACATTTTATTGTGATAATGTTTCTGATATGACTCCCAAGAACTCCATAAAACCCCACGAAAAAGAGATGTGTGGTGGGTCCAGGATTTCTTTGTGTCAGGATTCTAAGCTTTTTTTTTTTTTTTTGACTTGTTAAGTCTCTATCATAAATAGAACTCCTATCACGGTTATTTTTAAAGTTCTTTTCCAGTACTTCTAACACCTAAGCCTCCTGTATGTATGATTACATGGACTTTTTTTCTCTTGATTGTATCACATTTTGTTGTTTCTTTATATATCTTGTAACACTTTTTTATGTCTTAGGTATGGTGTAAATTTTCTCATGGCAGAATACGTGCCTCTTGCTGGGCTTCTCAGCACTCACAAGCGTTCAGAAATTTCCCATGCTTTTTGCTTTAATTCTCAGCCATCAACTTTCTAAACGGTGTGAGACCTCTCTTTGCTTTTAAAACTTGATTGTCAGTGTTTTCTGGGACTGGGGGTCAGGGATGGGGAAGTAGGGGAAAGGGACCTCCAGTGGAGGTCCCTGTGGGGTTCTATTTGCTCTCCACTGCCATTCCCGACCTTCTGCATCTGCGGAGATTTCTTTCACTCTATAGCTCTTCTCCAGACATTGAAGGACTGCTATAGTCCAGTGACGAACTAGTATTCCTCAGGGGGAATTTTTTGACATCTTCTGCACTCTGGTCAGCATTTAGTCAACTTCCATTTACTCAGTTAAATACTACTACAGCACCATGCATCTGTCTATAGTACTTACTATTTGAATTTTATGTTTACTTCTGTGATTATTTGTTAATGTTAATCTCCTTGACTAGGTTATAATTTCTATGAATTTAGGGATTTTGTTTTTGTCTATTTTTTTGGCAATTTTTCTTGTCATTGTCATTGAATCCAAGGCAAAAAATATTATATATAGCACAATCAGTATATATTAGAAGAATGAGTAGATATATGGTATAATTACATATAATAAATATATTAAACTACATATAATAGCTAAAATATAGGATTATTGGAACTATAAATTAACATTCAAAACAAAGAAATGAGAAAGAGACTAGAACAAAAATAAGTAAGCTGTAAATTACTACATATTTTCCAAAGCAGATGTGATTTTTATTTTGAAGTTTCTTAATTGCAAATCAAAAACAGAAGCATTACAGAAAATATGTATGATCTTAGAGAAACTTATTTCCTAGCAATTAACTCCAAAAGAAATCTTTATACCTGGACTTCTCACATAATAAAATTGTCTAGAAATTCTTTTCTTCCTCCATTTTCTGAGAAACTTAGCATATAACTTTGTATAATAACAATAATTACAACAACAACAAACATTATAGGAAATACTTATGTGGCACCTACTCTGAGGTCATGCAATTGTTCTACATCATTGTCTTATTTAATCATCTCAACTAGCTATAGGAAGGAGGGACAATTATTATCCACATTGTAATCAAGATGAATCTTTATGTAAAACACACAGAGGCTAAGATTCTGCAGCTAACAAGTGTTGAAGATTGTATTCATTGCTTTATCTAATATGATCAAAATGATAACCAGTACTAGTGAGGAAAAGAGATGATATATTATATATAACATAATTTTATATATGTATTTATTGCTTTATCTAATATGGTCCAAATGATCACCAGGACTAGTGAGGAAATCAGACTATATATATACATACACACACACACACACACACACATAAAGTAGGATTTTATATATATTATATATATTATATATAATTATATATAATATACAGATTATATATATAAAATCTGTGTTCTATGAATAATATATATAAATAGAAAATCTAGAAATGGTTTACACTTCAGTTCTTATTATACAGATTATATATATATAATCTATGTTCTATGAATAATATATATAAATAGAAATTCTAGAAATGGTTTACACTTCAGTTCTTATTTGCTCTTTGCTCAAGATTTTTTAAACTAAATTATATAATAAGCAAATTGAGTGATTAATCTATATTTCCCCTATATTGTTTTAGCTTCCTCTACTATATTGCAGCCATTATAAAAATAGTAATATAGGAAAATGAATGTAATATGAAAAATGAGAGAGATAAGAGTCTTAATAATTCACACTTTGGGGCAATGGATGTATTATTATATTCCTATTCTAAAACCTATCTTGCTTAATAGTTATTGTTACATGCAGTACAATTTAGAAAGAAATATCGATTCATTATGTAAAATGACTTAATTCTCCTTAAATAATTAAAAGTTATTTGCCTAAATAACTAGTTTCGCCTAACTATAAAATCTTTGGACCTAGAGAAAGAATCTTAAAAGTCTGTAGAAGATGTCCAGTTCAATGGTAAAAATTAGTAATAATATCAACTGTACACTCTTTGTTTGCTATGTGCTAAGGACTTCATTTTATTTGATCCTTTAAGCAAGCCTATGGAGTATGTATATTTTAATATTACCATTTTAGAGTGGTGGGAATTTGGGTTCATATCACTAAGAAAACACAAACTCTGTAGGCTGACTTGAAATCCAATCTCATAAGCACTATAAAAGAGGTGGAAATGCCAGCAATAAAAAACAAGAGGGTGGAAAGAGGGAAATGCCTCAGCGACTTTTACTTTATCTTTTTGAATTCACAGTGTCCCCCTCATAGTATGGTAACAAATTTTACCTTCAAATAGTTATTATAAAAGATTTCTTCTGCTCTTCTTCAACTATGTCTTCACTATTCCAATAGCACATATTACACTTCTATTTTGGTCATTACAACGCTGTTACTCTTTTGTTTAACAGAAGCAAGTATGTTTAGGAGTACCATTGGACTTCTAAATGTTAAATATGGTATTTAAATTCAAAATGTAGACACAGACTTCCAACTAAAGGTTGCATTATCATATTAAGAATTAGCTGAAGTAAATGTTATCAGTAAATAAAGGTAAGACAAATTTGAGATGTGAAACTCTGCCCTAAAGAATAGAAGAAAAGGGAGAAAACACCCAAAAATGCAGAAAAAATGAAATCTCAGTAACTGATGCCTATATTACATTTTGTAGTTTACTGAATACTTTCATAACACTATGTCCTTTAATGTAGAGAGTTTGCATTTATACAGACTAAGCAAATTCAATCTGAGGTTGACTTGGTCATGATAAAGATTAAAAACAATCTGTGATTTCAGGCTTTCAAATCTAGATGGCTTGGTTCTTCTGGTATGATCCAATTCAGCAACTATGATTTCAGAGGCACCCCTTCCAAAGCATTGTATAGAGCACTGCAGTAGATAATAACCACAGATACAGTCTCCGGAGCTCACAATGAAAAAGCAATCATTACATGTAAATACATTATTAGGTTCAAAGATCATAATGATGTTACAATAGAGTTGGAAAACATAAAGGAGCAAGAGAGACCTAAAATTCCTGGGTATATCTACGAAGGCATCTTGGAGACTGTAAGTGTGAATGGGCAAGGAAAAAAAATACTAGCTTATTTGGAGGCAAAGACATATTTTAGGCTGAAGTGACAACTTACTCAAAAAGCCAGAGGCAAGAAAGGGGAATGACATTTTGGAGGACAGCCTGAAAGGTAATAAGGACAGCCTGGGGCACAAGGGAAAATCAGCATTAAGACTGGAAATGTAGAGAAGGGACAAAATGTGCAGGGCTTTGAAAGAAAAGCTGAGGATTTCCAGCTTGACATTTTGCTCAGAGCCAGCCCTGGGCTTACTTTTCTACAACTTAGCAGAGACAACACAGATAAGAGAGAATCAGGATGAATTTGTTTGGACTCACTTCACAAATGTCCAACTACTGTGGAATGTTTGATGTGTTTCAGAACATGCCTTTCCATGGCTTTCAAATGCGGTGACAAAGGATTTGGACAAGGATATTTTTAACACAGACAAACTCAAATTTCTCTAGGGAATTTTTTGAAAAGTATTATGATCAGATAAAAAATATAAGATGCTCTTATTCAAATGACAAAGTATGATGGAATTCTGAAAATAATCTTTTCCCTGGTTTAAAAAATATCTATCTATATAAAATTATGTCTGCCAGTTATCTAATAAATGCAATTAGTGCAACTAATCATGATAAATTCAGAGCTTAAATAGGCACTAAAATGAAAACATAATGCATTACCTAATCATATATGTCATACCCTATAATAACCTGAACCAAGCCAACTGTGAACATAATACAAAAACCAGAAAATTTGAAGGGAAAAATGCCTAAATGTTTTTGCCTTACTTCATACTTCTTTGTGATCGAAGAAAACAGTTCCTGAGTGGAAAATAACTAAAAATGGAAAGAAAACTCAAAGTTTCTAAAACATAGTTTGAGTTACTTATTCTGTCTTTGTTTAATGAACATAGTTCTTACTAAATGCTTGGCATAGTTCTAAGAACACATACACCTTGTGTCTTCAAGGCAAGCAGGAAGGTCTTTCCTTCCAGTTGGCTAAGACCATGAAATGACTATCCCATCACCTTTGCCTTGTTGTGTTGGCTAGAAGGAAATCACCAGCTCTTCCCCCACTCAAGAGGAAGAGATTATACAAGGAAATGACTCATTGGGGGTCATCTTAGAATTCTGCTTACCACAGAGTATAAGTGTTGTCCTAAGATGGTTACACATTATTTTTCTGTTTAGAAACTTCCAGAGATGAAAGAACAAATGATATCCTGTCCTACTTTTTACATTCTTAGACTACATTATCACATTTTTTCTTAGTATAAATAAACATTGTCCCTGCAATCTTATTTTTCAACCACTTGTATTTGAAATCATCTTCAGATTGTTCATGTTTCCAGTAATCACATCAGAAGCAAAAGTATTCAAGAGAGGAAGACATCCGAATTACATTATCTGCTTTGTAATCTAAATATCTTAATCACGTATGCTGAGAAATGTTGTTATATATTACTTAAACATATAAGAGGAGAATTCTAAATTCATCTCCTGTTATGTTTTAATAGCCAACATATCACTAGCAAAGATTTAAAATTCCAAACAATATAATTTCTAGTTAACAAACAATTTTAAAGTTTATATTTCTAAATAATACTTAAAAGTAGAGAAACAGAGCACACTAAAAAATCCAGTATAGTATATTCTCACCCAGTCTTGATGGTTCTGATACTATTCTGTCAGGAAGACAGTCATTTTCTTTTCTTATGGCAAAAGGCTTTCTTTGAGAAATTGACAATCCTTCCACTTTGACAAAGCTAGCCAGAAAAAGGATGGCAGGAATCCTTTAATGTGAATGTCAGTAGAACAAAAATTGAGCGTAACACAAAGGCAGTAAACTCAGGGGTGGGGAAGACATTGTAGACTTTGAGCAGCACCAAACTATAACAGCAGCAGAAAGAAGACAGCATTGGAGCAGACACAGAATCTAAGAAAGAACAAATTCCCGTTCCATACCTTTTCCTTTCACATTTGGCCCTTTCCTCATTCAGGTCTGAGATCTCCTTAAAATATTTAACATTTTGGTTTTAGCATTTCTGTGTAAATTTCCACCAAAGCATTCTAGGCTCCTCTTATGCTAACCGACCTACTATTCCAGACAAAACCTTCAGCTCACTGCCAGCATTCCTTGTTCCCTGACTAGACTGTATCATGCACCATTCCATAAATATGCCTTATTCTTCTCATCTGTAAAACGGTTCTTACCTCATAGAGTTAAGGAGCAAGCAAGTAAGGTTGCTGGAATATGCCTGACTTGGCACAAAGTGTTTTGAATTAAATTCATTGTTTAAAACAAAAAGATAACTATTACTTTCACTGTAAATTAGCCAAAACTTCAAAGAATAAGAGGAAGACCTCTTGTGACACGGAGAGAAAAGAGGTCCACAGCAGAGCCTGAAGAGGAAGCTGGAAGAAGCCCAAAGAGCAACTGAACATAAACAGGAAGTATTTGTTGTGGGATGGATGGACCAGCATTTGTACCTGACTTCCTGTTGAGCCAATATATAAATTATAATAAGTTATGCTAATGGATTATTTCAGATATTCCAAAGCGAGTTATAAAAATATATATATATATTGTAGGGACTTAGGAGAAGTAGAGTTACATTTGCCTAGAGAGTAAAGAAAAATTCAGAAGAGAAAATAGGAGCACTTGATATCTTGGAAAAAGCCACCCAGTCCAATCAAAGCCCCATTTTTCAGGTGAGAAACCTGACACTAAGAAAGCTGCAAATTTCTTGAGACCGCATAGCTAAAAACAAAATTTAAAGTGGTTTAATTTTAAGCCATACATATAAAGATGTAAAACCATACCCAAAGCTGGGTTCACTGAAATTACTCAGAACATGTTAACAGGAACTATTACAATCACTATTATTATTAACGGTTATATCATTGATTTGAAGTCTATGTTTTCTAATTTCCAAACTAATGGTCTTTCCATCAGATCTCACAATTCTTGGGCTGTCCATGCTTATGCAGTACACTGCTACTTCTTTTATCTTATTGTTTCTTTTCTTCTTCTGCCAGAGACAATATTCAATCCATCCTTTGCAAAACTTCTAGTGTCTGAATTGTTATCAATTTAGTACAACACAAAAGTAATCAAGGCTAATATTGTTTTCAAGGAATATTATTTTGATTCCCATTCTTCATTTATTATTTATAAGTTTAAAAAGTACATATTTTGGACAAAATGACTTTCTATTTTCTGTGACATAGTTTTAGTTTTCATTACAGTTTTTCCATGACAGAGTTGCTTTGAATGTAACCCAAAGTAAAAGCCAGAGTAGATTAAATTTAAGCATTTTCATTTAAGATTTTTAACATTTGCTATACAAATTAAAAGATATATAGACTTTTTACTTCTATTACACTGAATAATAATCTGTTATGCCATACTTGATAAAATTTACTTTTCAAACTATAGTACCATAAAAATTGAATTTCTGATCCACAGTGGATGATAGAAATCTATAAAAGAAGGATGCAAACAAACTTACAAATTTTGGACAGATTAATTTTTAGGTGACTATACCTGAGATACTTGAATTTAAATTTTCTATTATTTAACCTTGTATAGAAAACTCAACATAACTCTATGAACCATTCTTCTGCAATCTTCAATTTCTCCAAATTTAAAATTATATTCACTCTTCAAAACCAGGTATATTTCCATTCTCCATGAAAAAACAACAGAATTTAAAAAATGTATTTAGTTAGCACATATTTTCTACCAGAAATGCTATTATTTAATCCCAGTGGCAACATATATAATTAAGAAAAAAAGAAAAAAGCTCAAAAATGTTTTGTCTTACACAAGTTAGTAAGTATAGAATTCAAACCTAGGCTTCATGTCACATTTGAAATGAAGAATCTTAAATTATTTCTTTTCAGAATACTTTTCTCTTTAAAGTGTATTGGCATCATAGTCAGCAATTTGCTTATGATAATATTCAAGAAAAGGTCGTGACTGTCCCTTTATCACATCTGTTGCTACCGCACACTGTACAGTATGTTGCATGTGGTAAGTACACAACAAACACCCAGATTTTTATTTGTTTGTTTTGTTTTGGTGTGTGAGTTTTAATTAATCCCTGAGGAAGAAGTTTATTGCAAAACATCTTATAAATCCTGGCTCCTGATGCCAAAGAACAGATGTAAAATAGGCAGTTGGCATCCAGCACAATACTTATGCATTTTATTTTTGACAAAAACAACCTTAATGTTCTTCCTCATCCCGACTAAACATTAGACAGGCTTCTTCCTGACTCTAGGCCTTTGACTTTTTCTTAGAACATTTCAGAAAACTTATAATTTTATATTTTTTCCCTGCCCCTTTGAGATGAAAATATTTTAAAACATTCCTTGATCATTTTGCTGCTGTTGTTACTGTTTTGCTGTTGTTTTCGTTTTGTTGTTGTTTTCCTTCAACAACTCAAGAATATCTTTTTCAAAGACCTGGGAGCCATCCCTTTGAATTAAGGAAGATAAGGCCCTATCTCCCAGTTTCTACGGGATAGTAGGATCCCAAGTTTGGTGCCTTTCTCCGAATTGTAAAACTATCTCCTGACACAAAGATTTGAGGAACTTTACCTTTTCTTTCAGTAAAGCCAATGAGCAAACAAAGATGACCTGTGTTCTGATCACAAAGTTAAAAATCCTACCACCTTTTGTTTCAGTGCAGTCAAGGTTAGACTGAGCTCTGATCTCTCTCCTCTACTGCAAATGCCTTGAATGAATCCACTTTGCCTGTTTATTTGTTTGGTGCAATTTTTGCTTTGACCATTTCTTCCCACTGTCACAGAAATGGAAAATAAGAAATTACATTTCACAGAATCTCCCTCCAGTAGGATCCTAATTAGAGACTAGCAATGAAAGACACTCACATAAAATCTGCAATGCTGAAGGAAAGCATAAAACATTAATATTTTCTGGCTTTAGCAGGCAGATGCAGGGACATTGTCAGACATCTGGTCGTTTCTCTGTGAGTTACCTACATTAACGGGTCAATGTACTGTGACCGCCGTTGGCAGTTTTCTGATTGGACAAACTTTCTGATTCTCTGAGGGCTACAAATTAACTTAAAGGTAGCTTTTTCTAACTAATCCTATAGACCTCATGATAACTTGATAAGCAGTTAATTCTCTGCGTTTAGCCTCTTCTTTCTTGAAAAGACCAGAAGGTTCCTGTATTCCTAATTGAACCCTGACTATACCAGAAAAAAAAAGAGAAATGCTTCAACAGTTTGTTTTTCTTAGTTACAGCCCAGTTAAAGGAACGTATAACTATCCTAGTAAAAATTGAGAGACACTTAGATTTCAGAGAAAAAAAACAAAACAAAACATATATAACATTCTTTATTAGTTTCTCTTTTCTTTTTTTTTTTTTTTGAGATGGAGTCTCACTCTGTCACCCAGGCTGTAATGCGGTGGCATGATCTGGGCTCACTGCAACCTCTGCCTCCCGGGTTCAAGTGATTCTCCTGCCTCAACCCCCTGAGAGGCTGGGACTACATGTGCATGTCACCACACCTGGCTAATTTTTTGTGTGTTTTTAATAGAGACGGGGTTTCACCATGTTGGCCAGGATGGTCTCGAACTCCTGACCTCGTGATCCACCCCCCTCGGCCTCCCAAAGTGCTGAGATTACAGGTGTGAGCCACCACGCCCAGCCTCTTTATTACTTTCTAGACATTTTCACTGGCATAGCTTCCTTTCATGTATCTGGAGGCAGTGACAATGTTTCTCCACTGCACAGAATTATATGAACCAAATTTCATCCCTGATGACTCTGTAACAAGACCAAAACACTATACCTTTGGGGCCTTCTTTGTTAATCCTTTTTAGCAGGACTTAGATTTTCCCACTAAGTCTTGCCAAATATACTTTGTTTCAGCTGTGTTATTTCACTGAAGTCTACATTGCAAAACAATCCCTTTCTGTACAGTATTCATGGATTTTTTGCTCTTTCCAACCCCTAATTCCATCATCTCTAATTTTCTTGCCCAGCTAATATGTTAAAACACATGTTGAAAGGGAAATATAAAAATCCTTTAAGCTGCCAGTTGAAGAGCTCAGTTCAGGAGGTTCATGTTACATGTTCACAATTCAAATTTAAAAGTTCTCATCAGATGATCTTTCAAACTACCTTCATTTCTGCTAAGATTAATGTACAAAAATAGAACCTTTTTTCTTTCACAAATTGAATTATGTTGGTTTTAATAAGTAGAGAGTGACCTTTACAGTTGCTTAAAGGAAATCCTTTTTTTCTTAAATATGAAAATACTATATTTTAAGAGAATATTTCTATATTTCAAGCATTACTTTACAGATAATTACATACTTAAATAAATATTATTTTATTTGTTTTTTATTATTAAGGGCCTGGTCTTAGTAACAATACTAATAGAGGTTATCATGGCTCATCTTAAAACTCCAAAAATGTACACTTTTAAAGTGTACAGTATTTTACTTCTTAGGTACTTCTAATTTAGTAGATTTTTTTTTCATTTAGATAACATTGCAATTTCAATTTAATATTGTGGAGCTTTGTTCTTTTTTAATCCTTCACATTCTTGAAAACAACACAAAATGCTGGAATTATAAAAACTAGACATTTAATCATATCTACGTATTTCAAAGGAAAGAGTCACTTTGCTACTAATGAATGTGATGAAGAGCTCTTCTCTGGATCTAAATAAGCTCTGTGACAGTGAATGAAAATAGCATTAAGAGTAGAAACATGAAGGAAATTCATGTTTTGTGAAACTAAAAAAGTAAAAATACTGGGATCATAGAGGTGACCATTGCTTGAATTGGTCTAGAATTGCTTGAATATCATACACATTTTTCCAAGAAAATAACAAATTAAAAAATATTATCTGTCTTAAATCATAGCATTTTTTATTCCAATTATAGAATCTGTCATGAAAAAAATATACCATCTACCTAAATTTCCTTTTTAATATCAAACTATCTAGGTAGAAGAGTTTATTTAGTTGAATAACCCAACATGAAAAATACCACTTGTGGTATAAAAATTAGTGAATATGTCTTATTTAATGTATGTGCATTAACTAAATATATTATCTGTTTATAATTTCTTTGTTTAAGGGATTATTTACAGCAACAGCAACAACAACAAAAAAAAACTGTTTAATTGCCTAAAATATGTACTAACATTATACCTACATTTCTGAATTGGCACCTATGAATTTAGCTGAATCTCTTTTATTTTTCTGCATGACTGTCATACCCATGAAAATTAGCATTTTAAAATATGATGTTAGGCATCTTCATACTTCTGGGAAATAAATATTGTTGTTTACTTCAGAATTACAAATTACTAACTAATTTATGGAAATGAACAACTGTTTGAAGGAATAAAATAGCTATTTTCTACTCAAAAGGGAGAAAAGATTTTTCTAAGGAAGATCATACTGAGATTAAACAACAAAACAGGATGGGGAAGTTCTTTGCTTCATATATCAATTTCTTTTGTATACATGATAATATTTCAAAGAGAAAACGTCTTTCCTGTCGATAACATGACAGGTTTATCAGTCATTAGATAAAACATAATTTTTAATTAAAATAACACAGCATTCGAATTTACAGAAAAGGCATCTGAATTATATATTCATAATTTTACTTTGTGTGTGTGTGTGTGTGTGTGTGTGTATGTATTCATGTATATACATGAGGTGGTTAAAAGTAGGGACTCTTGGTCAAATGGACTACATTGCAAATCCTGTCTTACTGTTTACTTTCATATATTTGAATGGATGATCTTAGGAAAGTCATTTAGCTTTCTCTACTTTTATTTCCTCACCATGTAAAATGAGAAAAATAAAACATACCTAGAGATATATATCTGTTACATTAACAAGATAGAAGGTGTAGAAGTCTATACCAAAAATTGACATTTATGTGTTAAAGAAATGGAAGTTTAAAAACATTTCAGAGGCCGGGCGCGGTGACTCACGCCTGTAATCCCAGCTCTCAGGGAGGCAGAGGCGGGAGGATAGCTCGAGCCCAGGAGTTCGAGACCTGCCTGGGTAATATAGCGAGACCCCGTTCTCCACAAAAAGGAAAAAAAAAAAAAAAAAAAGCATTTCAGAAATACATTTTCTACAGTTGATCTATATTTACCTTAATCTCTGGGAGGCTATTTTTGCAAGATTTTCAATATTTTATGATATGTTTGATACACTTTGGTATACGATCACTGTTACTTCCCACTATTTTACAAAGTAACTATACAGAGCTGTATAATCACAAATTTTGAGTAAAAAGTAATAGCATTAATTGATTTGGAAAACAGTGAGTTCTGTGCCACGTAATCAATGCATATACATGATGGCAAATGACCTTTCTAAGTTACTGAAGTAATCCATATATTTAGAAGAAGTAGAGCTAAAGTAATGGTTCCCAAACATAGCAGCACATTAAGTTATCTGGTGAGCATTTAAAGATACAGATAACTTGGTCTAACCCTGATCAAATAAACCTAACCATTTTGAGGGTAACTATTGAGAAATACAAATTTTGAATAAAGCTTACCTGGTAGTTTTTATGAAAATAGTCTTTAAGCAGCAATTCAAACCATTGAATTAGATTTTTTTTTCTTTATTTATCTAGTATAATAATACGAAAAAAACCCCAAAACTTTACTTAATCTATAGTAAATAAAGCACATTTTAGGATTTTACTTGGTTATAGACCCCATCTTTAATATTAATACAAAAAATGTTTTTCTCTGTCATAATCTTAACACCTCTTAGCATCCAATAAAGGCTATAACATTTGAGGAAAACAAATTATTTATTTTGAGTTCAAGATGCAGCTGTGCTTTCTTTTATGCATACAAAAATAATTATGGAAAAATTATAATAGGCCAGGCACTATATTCTTTAACGTAATGATAGTCTAGAATCATTGCTCCAAATTCAGGCCTACGCATCGCCAATCTCCTAAACTGTTCTTCTTGGGCACTCAGCCCACTGAAAATCCTGCTGACCTAAAATTCTGTTTTCAGTGGCAAGAAAAATATAGGGAGGAAGGCTCACCACACAAAGACTCAGCAGGACATGAAGTGTGGTCCCTGTCTGAGTTATTGCACAACAAATGGCAAAAAGGAGACAGTAGCCCCTGTCAGCCCTGGCCCAGGGCTGTGTCTACATCAATTTAATTTTACAGTTGAGGCTAATTATGCTAAAAACTCAAAAGCATATCAAACATGCAGAGATGCTAAATGGAGTGAAGAGCATTGGTAATAACATGGGTATAAATTATGAGAGGAAAAAAATGATTATTTAAATGTAGTTAAGTATAATGTAACAGATGCCCTTCTGTAAATACAGTAACTTCTCATTCAGCCATCTGTGCTCCAACTTGCTTAGTCAAAAACACGCATTTACAAAATTTTACTCCATTTGCAGGAAGTTATCCTTGCTGGGTTCGTGTATAGGCTGTTTCTGAATTCCAAGCTGTTTTCATTCAACAAGCATGCAACTTGTGAAACAAGAGAATCAAAGCACAAATTTACTTCGTTTGAAACTCTGTGTCTAAATAAGATCCCACATAGGCTCTGTGCTTCCTTAACCCCATTGTTTTGTTTAACTGAGCTTTAGGATTTTGAGATAATTGTAGATTCACATGTAATTGCAAGAAATAATACAATCTCTGATATACTCTACTAGATATTATCTATATATCTAATGTTGATACATAATTTTATGTTTATTAAGAGATATTAGGTACTCCTTACTCAGTTTCCCTCAGTGATAATATCTTGGAAACCTATCACAATTCAATTTTGACCCATGTAATAAAAATATCTCGATAGACTAAGAATCAACTCTCTTAACAAATCAGCTAATGTAGAGGAGAGACAGTATTTTATTCACCTTTGTATAATCACTGACTATTTAATAATATAGTAACAGTTGCAACTGAACTATTGTTTGGAATTAATGGTCTTTGGAATGATTACCAGGGCTGCATTACAAAGAGGTAAGGACCCAGGTGATGGTCAGATTTCTGTTTCTTCACAAGGTAAGGTCATGTATCTCTTTATAATCAATAACTAAAATATCACTGGAATTAGCTTGATATAACATTTTGTCTCTGAACTAAAATAGGGTCCATTTGGATTCTTTTGGTTAAAACTAGGGTCAACATAAAATATTCTAAATGACCTGCTATGAATTCCAAAATAAGTAATCCATACACTTGTATTTACAATACTTGGAACACAGACTTTTAATAACAATAATTGTTGTATGTTTATAATCAACACATAAAAATGTAACTACTGCATTTCATTTGACTTTTATTAGCTTTCAATTTTCAAATTTCAAGGAGTGAAATATTTTTAACATATGTGAATAAATAAATACATACAAAAATATGTACATAAGAATACTATAAAAGAATGATGACACTTTGATTTAAACTATTTACAGTAGGTATCATAAAATATTAGTTAATTTAGAATGTAACTTACATTATATTTAGCACATAAATTAGATTTCTTGGTTTATTCTGCTTCTCCCATTAACTACTCATATTTTAACTTTTTTTCCCACTTTGCTACTAATGGGAAACAAGAAAAAAGTCATATGATAATAGTCAATTTTTGCTTGTTAACAACTCTGGGAATTAGAGTAAAATGAAGACTTATTTTTTTGGAGATTTATTATACTAGTTCTATAACCCATAGAGGTGAATATTTCAGCTTTGATATTAGTCAGTGCAATTAAATTAAAATGTTTGGCTAATAATAGGGAAAAATAATACTTGGTTCACTGAAAGACCCCTTTAGCCCTTGCATTAGTTTCCTATAGCTACAGTGACAAATTGTTGCAAGCTTGGTGGCTTTAAAAACACAAATAATCTTGTAGTTTTGTAGCTTATGGTTTTGTGAAATGGGTCTTATTAGGGTAAAATGAGATGTCAGCAGGACCTCATTCATTTCTGAAGGATCCAGGGAAGAATCTGTGTACTTGCCCTTGCCAAGTTCTAGAAGTTTCTTATATTTGCTGCTCATGGCTCTCTTTCTCCATCTTCAAAGCCAACAATTACAGGCTGAGTTCTTACACACATTACTCTGACCTCCACTTTTGTAATAAAATTTTTCTCTGCCTCTCTCTTCTGACTTCTTTTCCGCTTTTAAGGACCATTGTGATTACACTGAACTCCACAGGGTAGTGCAGGATAATTTCCCCATCTCAGGATCCTTAATTATATCTCTTAATCAAGGCTCTTCTTCAATTAAGGTAAAATATTCTTAGCTTCTGAAAAGAACAAATGTGGAGGCATCACATTACCTCATTTCCAACTATGCTATAAGGCCATAGTCACCAAAACAGAATGGTACTCATATAAAAACAGGCACAAAAAACAATGAAACAGAATAGAGAATCCAAAAATAAACCCAAATACTTATAGCCAATTGATCCTTGACAAAGCAAACAAAAACATAAAATGGGAAAAGGACATCCTATTTAACAAATAGCACTGGGATAATTGGCAAGCCACATGTAGGAGAATGAAACTGAATCCCATGTCTCACCTTATACAAAATCAACTCAAGATGGATCAAGGACTTAAATCTTAGACCTGAAACTGTAAAAATTCTAGAAAATAACCTGGGAAAAACCCCTCTAGACATTGTCTTACACAAAGATTTCATGACCAATAACCAAAAAGGAAATGCAACAAAAACAAAGATAAATAGGTGGCACTTAATTAAACTAAAGAACTTTTGCATGGAAAAAAGAACAGTCAGCAGAATAAGCAGACAACCCACAGAGTGGGAGAAAATCTTGGCAGTCTATATATCTGACAAAGGACTAACATCCAGAATCTACAAGGGACTCAAATTAGCAAGAAAAAAGCCAAATGGGCTGGGGTACTGGTGGCTTACGCCTGTAAACCCAGCCACTTTGGGAGGCCGAGCGGGAGGATCATTTGAGGTCAGGAGTTCAAGACCAGCCTGGCTAACATGGTGAAACCCTGTCTTTACTAAAAAAAAAGAAAATAGCCAGGTGTGGTGGTGCACGCTTGTAGTCCTGGCTACTTGGGAGGCTGAGGTAGGAGAATCTCTTGAACCTGGGAAGCAGAGGTTGTAGTGAACCGAGATCACACCACTGTGCAGCCGCCGGGTTACAGAGAGAGACTCCATCTCAAAAAAAATTAAAAGTAGCAATAGGAATAATAATACTATGATAGAATAAAATTGTAGATTCATTATTATTACTTTAGTGTCCATTTTAAAGCTGGAAGTTATCCATGGCACCTTTCTTTAACTGTCCCCAACCTTATACCCTCAATTAACAAATCTCATTGATTTTACCTCTTAAATACATCTTCAATCTTCTGCTGCTACTAGCCTGACCTGACAGACTTTGCGCTGCAAGGCCATTAAAGGCAGGATTATTATCTCTTCTTCTTACAGATTTAATGCAGGGAGTTAAAAAACTGATCACTCATCAAGAGAAATACAAATAGTTCCCAGTCTAGGACAGCAAGAATAAAAATGAAAAGAGAAGTGTAACTCCTACCATTCATGATACCATAATATATAAGATTAAGATTGAACAAACTAATATTTTACCATTTTGTGATATATAACAATCTTTAAAATTACATGATCTCTCTGTGTTTACATTAGCAAAGCCCAATATTAATGCAACAGCTTTCATTTTTTTCAAAAGTTTGGTATTAATATTAATGAAATTTTGATGTGAATATTAATTTCATGAAAATGGAAAGTGACACCTATTTTGATCCAGGAAAAAAAAGATGTGAACTGAAATGTTTATAGTAGGCCTATTTTGAGGAAAATTAAAAACAACCTAAATGTTACATATGTGAAAATAAATAAATATTATATATCTCTTAGATGAAATATTAGGTAGTGGGAAAAGTATACATATTCATTTGAAAGGTAAAAATATAATTGAGAAGAAAAGTTAGAAAAAATGATTTTTTGGTGTGTAATAGGTTGTAGGATTTTTTAGTTATGAAGTTTTTAAATTTTAAGTTTTAATATTGCTATGTTGTTCTTAGAGTAAATAATTTGATAGTGATGTATCAAAATAAAATATATTAATAACTAACAATAATAGAAAGTCTTTGTATAAAGTGATAATCATTACTATTACTGATTAAGATGCTAGTTTTTCTAGGAAAACGCCTAACAAATCTCTATACCCATGTTGCCTGATATGCATTGCTCATCAGCATTCTGTGAGACGGTGAAGTGGTTAAGAATGTGACCTCTGGATCTAGATTATCTTAATTTGATCTGGCTCTGTCGGTTACAAGCTATATATCCTTGAAAACGTTCCTCTGTCTCTCCATGCCCGGGTTCCTAAATACAGATGTACATAAAATATATAGAACATTGCTAGAGTATAGTTTTGGATAATAACTATTAGCTACAAATAGTAAAGAAATAAAGTTCTTTAAACTCATTAAAGCACCTCTTTTCCCCAAATGTTTCCACCATATTCCCCTTGCATATTGTCTGAATATTTTTTACTATTCTTCTTTTTTTTTCTTTTATGGCAATGGCTATTTAAAATTAAAATAATCCTCAACATACTCTGTGTTCTCCAAACTTGCAAGAATTTTGTGAAGCACTGGAGCATGGTTTATAATGTCAGGGAAGAGAATGTCAAGTGTTTTCAACCTGGGAAACCCACAAGTGAGGTACCAGAGTGAACAGCTTGGCTTCTAGTGGGCACTAGGAACAGGTCAGAGGCAGAATCCACCAAATGTAATTAATGGATAGGCAGAGGAGGTTAGACACAAAAGAAACGGCAAAAAAACAGAGTGGCCTATTTTTTACAGTTTTGTCTGGAGTAAGCCCTTGAAATTTGCTTGCAAGCTGAAAAATGTGCTTGCAAGCTCAAAGTTTCTTGTTGCTTAGCTGCCCTCTGAAAGGGTGTATCTAAAATTAGCATGACTTGAATTTATACAATTATATTAAATTTGCCACAGAATTTTTATTAATTAAACATCTGTGGTGTGTTTTAAGATGTGGACTTGTTATTAATACATTCACAACCACAAAAATAAATAAAAATTCACACTCATCAGAAACTAAAATCATCTGAATATGCACCTTAATTTTAGTCAGTGAACATTTAATGAATTCCTATTATTGACAAGACAATAAATTCAATCTTATAAGAGATACAAGATACATAAGACATAGTTCCTTCTCTGACTCTGATGCAAATAACTAATGTAGTTTGTTGAAAGTCATAAGAATTTTAGATAAATAAAGAACAATTGCCATGTCAAAATTTTCAGGCATCTTTCAATATAATGAACTTCTGCAGAAGTTTGAGCAGGCTTTAAATTTCCATCTCATAATTATACTGTTGGTATCAGTTGTAAGTCAGGTCTGTGATCCCTAATTAGACTATAAAACAGAAGGTCTAGCAGTTTCTAGTCTCAACGACTTTAAAGTGTAGTGTGGAACATGGAAAACGAAACAGACGAAGAAAGGTTAGGGTGATAAAGTCTTTGTATAAATGTTTAAAAGAGAATAAACTATCTTAGCCAAGGAGTGGGACGTTTGGCAGATTCTCTCTGAAAGCAGGTATCTCCAAGCTCAATTTTGAGGGTCAAGAAGATAGGTAATGGAGTCATTCAGTGAGATAAGAAACAGAAGATAAATTTAAGGATAGGGTCTGTGGGGAGCTGATGAGTTTATATTGAATGTGAGATGTTATTTGACATCAAGGTTTAAGGCTCCAGCAGTCTAAGTTACTGCAAAGCATATTCACATTTTTCAGTGACTGAAGCTTATATAATTGAGAAGAGTATTTTAAGAAAAATAAATGCAAAGTTACAAATAGAAAATTAGGTACCAAAGACAATATTTACTAGAATTCTTAGAGAATTGAACTAATAATACATTAGAAATTTATAAAGTTGAAAAATACCACAAACATCACAAAATCTTTCTAGAAAAATATGTTATTAGTATGTTATTATTAATTGTCTGACAAACCAACCTATAAAACATTTCTATTCTCAAATTTTTCATTTAATATTCTTTCCTCACCAATTAATCTGAATATATTTTCTTTAGATAGAATAGAAATATTATTACATTACTTTTCATATGTGTTAAAATTATTTTTAAAAATACACTGTATTTTTTTAAAAAATTTATTTATTATTATTATACTTTAAGTTGTAGGGTACATGTGCATAACGTGCAGGTTTGTTACATATGTATACTTGTGCCATGTTGGTGTGCTGCACCCATCAACTTGTCATTTACATCAGGTATAACTCCCAATGCAATCCCTCCCCCCTCCCCGCTCCCCATGACAGGCCCCTGTGTGTGATGTTCCCCTTCCTGAGTCCAAGTGATCTCATTGTTCAGTTCCCACCTATGAGTGAGAACATGCGGTGTTTGGTTTTCTGTTCTTGTGATAGTTTGCTAAGAATGATGGTTTCCAGCTGCATCCATGTCCCTACAAAGGACACAAACTCATCCTTTTTGATGGCTGCATAGTATTCCATGGTGTATATGTGCCACATTTTCTTAATCCAGTCTGTCACTGATGGACATTTGGGTTGATTCCAAGTCTTTGCTATTGTGAATAGTGCCGCAATAAACATACGAGTGCATGTGTCTTTATAGCAGCATGATTTATAATCCTTTGGGTATATACCCAGTAATGGGATGGCTGGGTCATATGGTACATCTAGTTCTAGATCCTTGAGGAATCGCCATACTGTTTTCCATAATGGTTGAACTAGTTTACAATCCCACCAACAGTGTAAAAGTGTTCCTATTTCTCCACATCCTCTCCAGCACCTGTTGTTTCCTGACTTTTTAATGATCGCCATTCTAACTGGTGTGAGATGGTATCTCATTGTGGTTTTGATTTGCATTTCTCTGATGGCTAGTGATGATGAGCATTTTTTCATGTGTCTGTTGGCTGTATGAATGTCTTCTTTTGAGAAATGTCTGTTCATATCCAGTTTGCCAGTTTGCCAGTCTATGTCTTTTAATTGGAGCATTTAGTCCATTTACATTTAAGGTTAAGATTGTTATGTGAGAACTTGATCCTGCCATTATGATATTAACTGGTTATTTTGCTTGTTAGTTGATGCAGTTTCTTCCTAGCCTCGATGGTCCTAACATTTTGGCATGTTTTTGCAATGGCTGGTACCGGTTGTTCCTTTCCATGTTTAGTGCTTCCTTCAGGGTCTCTTGGAAGGCAGGCCTAGTGGTGACAAAATCTCTAAGCATTTGCTTATCTGTAAAGGATTTTATTTCTCCTTCACTTACGAAACTTAGTTTGGCTGGATATGAAATTCTGGGTTTAAAATTCTTTTCTTTAAGAATGTTGAATATTGGCCCCCACTCTCTTCTGGCTTGTAGAGTTTCTGCCGAGAGATCTGCTGTTAGTCTGATGGGCTTCCCTTTGTGGGTAACCCGACCTTTCTCTCTGGCTGCCCTTAAGATTTTTTCCTTCATTTCAACTTTGGTGAATCTGGCAATTATGTGTCTTGGAGTTGCTCTTCTCGAGGAGTATCTTTGGGGCGTTCTCTGTATTTCCTGGATTTGAATGTTGGCCTGCCCTACTAGGTTGGGGAAGTTCTCCTGGATGATATCCTGAAGAGTGTTTTCCAACTTGGTTCCATCTTCCCCCTCACTTTCAGGCACCCCAATCAGACGTAGATTTGGTCTTTTTACATAATCCCATACTTCTTGCAGGCTTTGTTCATTTCTTTTTCTTCTTTTTTCTTTTGGTTTCTCTTCTCGCTTCATTTCATTCATTTGATCCTCAATCGCTGATACTCTTTCTTCCAGTTGATCGAGTTGGTTACTGAAGCTTGTGCATTTGTCACGTATTTCTCGTGTCATGGTTTTCATCTCTTTCATTTCGTTTAGGACCTTCTCTGCATTAATTACTCTAGCCATCAATTCTTCCACTTTTTTTTCAAGATTTTTAGTTTCTTTGCGCTGGGTACGTAATTCCTCCTTTAGCTCTGAGAAGTTTGATGGACTGAAGCCTTCTTCTCTCATCTCGTCAAAGTCATTCTCCGTCCAGCTTTGATCCGTTGCTGGCGATGAGCTGCGCTCCTTTGCCGGGGGAGATGCGCTCTTATTTTTTGAATTTCCAGCTTTTCTGCCCTGCTTTTTCCCCATCTTTGTGGTTTTATCTGCCTCTGGTCTTTGATGATGGTGATGTACTAATGGGGTTTTGGTGTAGGTGTCCTTCCTGTTTGATAGTTTTCCTTCTAACAGTCAGGACCCTCAGCTGTAGGACTGTTGGGGATTGCTTGAGGTCCACTCCAGACCCTGTTTGTCTGGGTATCAGAAGCAGAGGCTGCAGAAGATAGAATATTTCTGAACAGCGAGTGTACCTGTCTGATTCTTGCTTTGGAAGCTTCCTCTCAGGGGTGTACTCCACCCTGTGAGGTGTGGGGTGTCAGACTGTCCCTAGTGGGGGATGTCTCCCAGTTAGGCTACTCAGGGGTCAGGGACCCACTTGAGCAGGGAGTCTGTCCCTTCTCAGATCTCAACCTCCGTGTTGGGAGATCCACTGCTCTCTTCAAAGCTGTCAGACAGAGTCGTTTGCGTCTGCAGAGGTTTCTGCTCTTTTTGTTATTTTTACTGTGCCCTGTCCCCAGAGGTGGAGTCTACAGAGCCAGGCAGGTTTCCTTGAGCTGCTGTGAGCTCCACCCAGTTCGAGCTTCCCAGCAGCTTTGTTTACCTACTTAAGCCTCAGCAATGGTCGGCGCCCCTCCCCCAGCCTCCTTGCTGCCTTGCCTCGATATTGCAGACTGCTGTGCTAGCAATGAGGGAGGCTCCGTGGGCGTGGGACCCTCCCAGCCAGGTGTGGGATATGATCTCCTGGTGTGCCTGATTGCTTAAAGTGCAGTATTGGGGTGGGAGTTACCCGATTTTCCAGGTGTTGTGTGTCTCAGTTCCCCTGGCTAGGAAAAGGGATTCCCTTCCCCCTTGCGCTTCCCAGGTGAGGCGATGCCTCGCCCTGCTTCAGCTCTCCCTGGTCGGGCTGCAGCAGCTGACCAGCACCGATCATCCGGCACTCCCCAGTGAGATGAACCCAGTACCTCAGTTGGAAATGCAGAAATCACCGGTCTCCTGTGTCGCTTGTGCTGGGAGTTGGAGACTGGAGCTGTTCCTATTCGGCCATCTTGCTCCGCCTGGATGCAATTCTTATCTTTGCTCCTCTATAGTTAAGGTAACCCCTGCCTAGCTTCTTTCAAGATATTCTCTTTGATTTTCTAGAGTTTGAATGAATATGGTATGCCTAAGATAGGTTTGTTATTGTTGTTTGCATTTATTCTTTTTCATTCTGATCTTCCTACATCTGTGGTTTGGTGTCTGAAATTTATTTGGAGGAAATTCTGAGTCATTATTTTTCAAATATTTGTTTTGCTCCTTTATTTCTTTTGTTTCTCTCTGGTAGTCCCATTATGATTGTTATACCTTTTAGAATTGTCCTTTGGTTCTTGGATATTGTGTTCCAAACTTTATGTTTTTTCTCTTTGCTTTTCCATTTTGGATATTTCTGGTAACATATCCCGAAAGTCAGAGATTCCTTTCTTAGCCATATCTTTACCCACATTTAAAAAATCTATTCTTCTGTCCATGAACACTTTGGTTTATTCCTCATCTTGGCTGTTGTGAATAATGTTGCAATGTACATATGAGAGCAGATATCACTTCAAAATACTTATTTCATTCTGTTAAGTATATACTCAGAAGTGGGATTGCTAAATCATATGGTAGTTCTAGTTTCAATTTCTAAAGAAACCTCCATACTATTTTCTATAATGGCTATCTCAAGTTAAGATTAGCATCAACAATGAACAAGAATTCTCTTTACTCCACATTCTTGCAAACACAAATTATCTTTTTGATAAAAGCCATTCTAACAGGTGTAAAGTTATATCTAATTGTGGTATTAATTTTAATTTCCCTGATTATTAATTATGTTGAGCTTTTTTATTTACTGGTGGGTTGTTGTATGTCTTCTTTAGAAAATTTCCTCTTCAAACCCTTTTCAATTTTTAAATTGAGTTATCTGTTTTGGTTTAATTTGTTTCTAAGTTTTTTATTTTATTTTTGATATCTATTATGAATGAAATTGTTTTCTTGATTTCTTCTGTAGATAGTTCACTGTTGATATACAGGCATTTTACTGACTTTTGTATATTGATTTTGTGTCCTCCAAGTTTACCATATTTATTTATTAGTTGTAGCACTTTTTTGCTAGATATGGAGTCTTTGGGATTTTCTATATGGAAGATTACATCATCTGCTAAAAGGAAAATTTTAATTTTTTATTTTCTAACCTGGGTGCCTTTATTTATTTTTCTTATATAATTGCTTTGGCTAGTATGTTTAGTGCTTTGTTAAATACAAATGACAAGAATGGGCATCCTTGTCTTATTTCTGATCTTAGGGAAAAAGCTTTCTTTTTTTTTTTTTTTCTTAACTGTTAAGCAGGATGTTAACTGTGCTTATCATATATAGTCTTTATTATGGTGAGGTTTATTTCTATTATGCCTAAGTTTTTCAGAGTTTTTATGATGAAACCATACAAATTTTGTCAAATACATTTTCTGCATCTGTAAAGATGTTCATATGGTTTTTATCTTCCATACTGTTAATGTGGCATATCACATTTCATGATTTGCATACCAAAGACAAATTCCATTTAGTCATGGGATATGAATCTTTTAATGGTCTACTGAATTTGGTTTACTAGTATTATGTTGAAAATTTTGCATCTATGTTCATTAGAGGTATTAATCTTTTTTTTCCTGTAGTGGTCTTCTGCGCATTGTTTTATATCCTTATTTTTTGTAAATCATTAAGAAGCACAATCATGTAAAAATAAATAATAGAGATTTTAGAGTTTCTGCTGAGATATGTTTTATATAGATGCTAGAAAATGGTTGCCAAAGGCAGAATTGTTTCCAGACAACCTTTGGATAGGAAAGGAAACTGAATTGTTAACTGAATGTATTTCATCTTTTGCATCCACAATTTCTTTTTTTCTCTGAGTTAAATACTACAATAGGTAAGAAATGCAGATTAAATTATTCCTCATCTGCTATCTTTAATTCTGAGATGCAACGTGCATATGTTAAACTCCAGAACCTATAGTCCCCCCATAATCAAATGGGTTACAAATGTTAGTCCATAAAAGAAAATATTGGAAACAATTTTATCTGTTTTGTTCTCACTACCAAAACCATGATTTCCAATCCATTATTTTTTTTTTAAAAGTAAACAAAGTCAAACATATTTAACAATATTTGTTCTGGTTGCAGTTGTTGAATCCGTTGGTGCATACAGAATTGCTGACTAATTGTGTATGTTAGCAGCTATTCTGTACAATTGAACATCTGTTTGCAGGTGCAAATGTGCTAGATAATGAAAAGGTGGATTGTAGTGAATGTAAATATCTATTATTTGGAGATTAGTTCTTATAGTTTTTACACATTAACTATTTAAAAAAATTTTCACTACAATCTATCTGTGCCCTCTATGAAAACGTTCTTTGCCTAAAACATGAGAAAAAATTATCAATCATGTGTATTATTTCATAATCACTATATTCTCTTTCCTCAGAAATACACCTATGAGACATGATCTCTGCACTTGGTAAATTTAGATGATTCTAAAGAACTAAACCAATAATAAGCAGTACAAAACAGACTACATTGTCAAAGAGTTTCAAGTGAAAAAAAAAATAGAGAACTTGGATTTAAAACATCTTTGTCTAAGTGCCCAATAACTAGTAGTAATAATGTGAACTTAAACAAATTAACATCTCTAAATGTTCAGTTTCCTTTGAATTAAGAAGGAGATAATTTTACTACAACTTTAATTATTGAGCTGCGATTAGAAATGTGCACAAGCAACTGTTTGCATGGTAACAGGTTAGTGAGCTTGATATCATCTGCCCTGGGTATTCTCAAAAACACAAATACCCTATGTGAGGTTCCAGGGGCAGTTATGAGGTCTCATGTTTAACAAAAGCCACTATTGTGGATAAATTAATAATCATAGACATTTGTAAGAAAATGTCTAATGTGGTTATTAATTCCAGCTATATTGATTTTTTTTAGGCTTCATACTAATATATAAACCAAATGATAATTGGGATCATTGTGCTTCTTTACTGATGAAACCCGAGACTGGTATATAGTAGATGATCAATAATTTCTTCTAGAGGAGTAAATAAAATGGCTAGCAGAAGTTCAAGGTAGGCTCTAGATACTATCTCAAACATATTTCATGGTAATAACTGGGAACTTTATCACAATCATATGGTTTGATATTGTTTATAGTTGCAGATTTTATCTTTGTTGCATGCTTCTATAAACCTAAAAATAAAAAGGGGCCAATCTATTCCTTTGGCATGAAACAGAACAACAGGAAATTGGATAGAGAAAACTTGTCTGATCAAGGAGGTGAAGGAAGGGAGAAAAAAAGCTGTAATTTTAAAAACCAGTGACTGAAAAACTACAGATACTGAGTACTGATCTGATCAGCTGTTCAGGCATAATAGAGGGTCTTAAGAAATTTTTTTTTCTTTTGCTGTTTTTTTTTTTTTTTTTTTTTTTTTTTCCTGACAGATTCTCACTCTGTTGCCCAGGCTAGAGATGAGTGACACAATCATAGGTCATTGCAGCCTGGATCGCCCAGGCTCAAGTGAAGGAATCCTCTTGCCTCAGCTTCCCAAGTAGCTGGAACTACAGGTGAGTGGACAAGCCTGGCTATTTTTTTTACATTTTTAGTAAAGACAAGGTCTCTCTACGTTGCCCAGGTTTGGTCTTGCACTAGAGCTCAAGCAATTCTCTCACCTCGGCCTCCCAAAGTGTTGAGATTACAGGTGTGAGCCACTGCACCTGACCACTCTTAAAAATGTTCTACAACACCAGCAGTCAGTGTGGGTTCTTGTATAGACTGAATGGGATATTGGATATGGAAGTGATTCATTAAACTAAAAATACTATTTATCATTGTTGAATGCTAAATTGAGTGGTACAAACTGAAAGACTTTTTGGAAGAGTCTAGATAGGGAGATGGAAATAAAAGAGAGAAGATATCATTTGATAAATGATCAACAGCCTGTACAAAGACAAAGAGGCAGGGTGAGCTTGTTAGTGTAGGAAGAATGAAGTAACTAGGGAAAAACAAAAATCTATTCACAGAGTCTTCCTCCACATCCCTAAAGGTGTTCATTTGTCTTTTGAAGGGCTGCAGTTTCTCAATTAGTCTCTTAGCAAAGACATCCATGTTGAGTAAATAAACTGAAATGAGAATAGCACCATCATTGCAGGCAATAAGCAAAAAATAAGATTTAAGGAAATATAAGTGCTTGTGGTCTACAGACTTGTAAATAGAAAGATAAAGGTAAGAAAATCAGCCTTCCCAATAAGTAAAGAATAACAGTAAAAGGGTGAACACTCCAGGTTGAGAAACTTACTATTTATAGGAACACTAAAAGAGGGAAATAAAGGTGATTGTGCAAAGAAACACTTTAAAACATGTGTCAATATAATTGGTACTTCAAAGACAACAGGAATGATAAAAGATGATTTCATGATTTAGACCTCACGGAATAATTGAGTGGCTTTGAACAAATAGGAAAAAGGATGAGAATGACTATCATCTGTTTGCATCTAGCACTGTTATCTCATTTCCTTTGGTAAATAAATTTTTAAAAGATAGTTTATTGTAGATAAATGGTCTTGTCCACATGGGCTAAAAATAGAAAGTTCATTTATCTCATGATTTTTTAATAGTATTGTTGAATGAGAGGAGGTGAAGTATAAAGAAATGTTTATTTTAAATGAAATGAAATGCAGATTTCCAAACATAGTAGCAGATTTCCAGGTATCTCAAATAACAGCAGTCACCTAGAACACCAAGTACCAAACTTTCCTCAAAAAATATACAGTCTCCCCTCTGTCCAAAAACATAATAAATAAATCTGTGAGACCGAACATACCAACAGACAATGGCTAAAGCACACATTAGAATTCTAACCCACAATCTCTGCAGAAGTACCCTGGCAAGCCAAATCGCAGCCAGTGTAGTGACCAATTTAGGAAATCAAACCATAATTTTGTAGCAATCAGCTCAGAATGGTTAGGGCCTGATTAATGACAGCTTCCCTATATTTCTGACCCCACTTCCAACTTAGGACCAACCAGAGAAAGCCGTGTGTATTAGTCCATTTTCACACTGCTAATAAAGACATACCTTAGGCTGGGAAGAAAAAGAGGCTTAATTGGACTTACAGCTCAACATGGCTGGGGAAGGTCTCAGAATCGTGGAGGGAGGCAAAAGGCACTTCTTACATGATGGCAGCAAGAGAAAATCAGGAAAAAGCAAAAGCAGAAACCTCTGGTAAACTGATCAGATCTAGTGAGACTTATTCACAATCACGAAAATAGTATAGGAAAGACCAGCCTCCATGATTCAATTACCTCCCCCTAGGTCCCTCCCACAACATGTGGGAATTATGGGAGATACAATTCAGTTGAGATTTGAATGGGGACACAGTCAAACCATATCACCATGTAGTGCCTCAAGCCAATAATATGAAATAACTGACTTCTACTTAGTCCCGCTTCACTTCCCCATGTCAATAACCTCTAACAGAGCACACGTGAAGATCATCCTTTTATCACTCATGTGCCTGGGTTGGAATCTCTGCCAAACATAAGTTGTAGTGACTGACACCTTTGCAATAACAAGCTCTGAATAGCCTGTTTATTGTCATTTAAATAGCCTACATTTAGGTCCACAAACCATATAAATCTTACTCTCTTCTAGTAACCGATGAATAAGTGTTAATTAAAATATTAGCAAACATAATGATAAAATCAAGGAAGGCAGTGTGAGTATAATACTATGAGATCTAATAATATACTATATTTTCAGCTTTTATGAAAAAGTCAATATCTATATAGATAATAAAAAGTCATTTGATAAAAAAAATCAATATTTATTCCTAAGAATTCCACCAGAAAATAGAAATTAACACCTTCTTGAAAACATCTATAAATTTAGTATTAAAATAGAATAGAAAAATTGTAGAGACAAATGCACAAAGATTAGGATCAAAGGAAGGGGGACTTGTACCTTCAGTATTATTTGCTGAGGACATCAGTCTGCAACTTTTAATTGATTTTAAACTTTAAAAATCAATTATAAGATAAAAATAGGAGAAAAGGGGAAAAAAGTTTATTTTTAGAATTGATATGATTTACTCAAAAATTTTTACTGTCATAGGATATAAACTTAAATTATAGAAATTCATAGATTTTATATAAACAAAAAACTACCAGAAAGAGAATAAAAAGGTATCAAAAACTCTACTTACAAGAAAAAATTACTGGAAGTTAAAAGGAAACACTAACTGATACAATGAAAATGTCATTCCTGAAAGACACAAAATTACACTCAAAGACATTGCATGCTGCTCAATAGGATTATTGAAAAACATAAAGGTGGCTGGGCATGGTGGCTCAGGCCTGTAATCCCAGCATTTTGGGAGGCCGAGTTGGGCAGATAATTTGAGGTCAGGGGATCGAGACCAGCCTGACTAACATGGTAAAACCCTGTCTCTAAAAAAAAATACAGAAAAATTAGCCAGGCATGGTGGCACATGTTTGTAGTCCCAGCTACTCAGAAGGTTGATGCAGGAGAATCGCTTGAACACAGGAGGCAGAAGTTGCAGTGAGCTGAGATCATGCCACTGCACTCTACGTTGGGCGACAGAGTGAGACTCCATCTCAAAATAATAATAATAATAAAATAAATAGATAAATAAAAAACATGAAGGTTGAGTTGTTTCTAAATTAATTATAAATTTAATTTGATCACAATAAAGATGCAATTAAATGTATATTTGTAGAGCTAGGCCACTTGATAATAAAATTCACATAAAAAATAAACATGAATCATAAAGACACAAGGTATAAATGACCGTTTCAGATATAAAATATATACGCTGAATTTTCTACAATAAATTAACATGTTAATGACATGTAAATGAAATATAAAACAGAAACAAGCAAAAATGCTTATGAAAATTTAGTATACTATATCATTGGGCCAAAGGTGTATTGAAATGACTAGGTAACCATTTAGAAAAAGGCAAAATGACATTTATTTTTCACATTATATGCAATACCAAGTTTCAAAATGAGTAAGATTTCTAAAGGTCATGAAACAGACAAACATATAATGAAAGTACTAAGAAAAACATGGGTGAATTTCTCTTCAATTTGAGCAAAAGAGAACCTTTCTAAGCATTGTTCAAAAACCAGATTCAATAAAAGAAAAAAATTGATAAATTTTACAACATCTACACATAAAAACTTTTGACGTGGCAGTGATTACCAAGAGCAAACTCAAGATAAGAAATTAGGAGAAGAGAGTTATGACAAATATAGCAACTACAGGGATACAATTTACAATATATTAGTAGATATGCAACATTGAGGAGGAAAGGCCAAAACATGAGAAAAACGGGAAAAGTGAAAATAAAATTAAATACTAAAGATGTAAAGTGTCTCTTAAAATATGAATTGTTTTACTTTAAATAAAAAAGTGCTAATCTATACTTTTCTGAGTAACTTCTTAATTATCATACTGGAAAAATTAAAAGTTTGACAATGTTCTCTTGGGGAGGCTGCATGAAACAATTACTCTCATAAACTGCAGGTATTCAAGTAAAGTGGCTAATGCTCTTATTTTTGGTGGTGGAATCCGCCTTGACCACCATGCCCCTTCCCCGAATACCCTGGCACAAGATTAGCCAGACAAGCACAGGAGAGATTTCAGATTCCTCTTTCCCGTTGGACAGAGCCTGTTGTACTGTGTACAACATCCACAACTATTCCAAGCCACTCGGCTTTCATTATTTGCTGAAAACCATGCCATCTTTCTTTATTATTACTTTCAGTGGTATTTGGTATAAGCAACCTATTCTCTCATTTGTCTTTCTGAAAAAACTAAATTTGTTTAGAATGATGTTAGTAAGCCTTTTTAACCACTCTGGTTATCTTATTCTTCTTTGAACTTCCACATTGACTGACTACACAGTGTCTTTCATGTGCTAGACTTTCAATAGTAAAGAGCATCATTTCTATACTTAAAAGGTAAAATAAAATATAGGCAACATAATCTTTAGAATTCTATTTAATAAAGCTAACATTACCAGGAAAGTTTTTTCTGACCAAACCAATGCCATTCTCTTATTTTAAATCACACAAATTAAATTCATTTTCAAATAATCTCCTTTACAATGTGGTCATGACTTTCAAAATCGATCTTATTCTTCAAGGTTTCTGGTTATGTTTAGAAAACATATCAGGCCATCATAAAATAGATCCAAACTAGCAAATCATTTTGTTTTAACAGGAGTCTGTTTTAGATTACCCTATAGCTTTCTGTAGGTATCAGTCACACTTTCTATAAAACTAAACCCATTTTCTCTTCTCCCTGGGTACATAACTATATTATATGGCTCAGTGTTCCTTGCAGAAATGTGGCCATATAACTGAGTTTTAGCCAATGGAATGTGAGAGACGTGATGTGAGCTTCTTCTAGACCTAGCTTTTAAGACCCTTAAAGGATGATCTCTATGCCCTTTCCTCTATTGCTTGCTTAATGCAATCGTCACTGTGAATTTGGAGTCCATCTAAAAAGGTAGTAAGCCATGATGTAGAAGACTCCTGGATGCTCAAATCGCCTTCTAAATGGAGGAGAGATACCGGCCCATCAAAAACTCATTTTGAACTTTAAGAAAATCAACATTAGTTATATTTGAGCAATCATAGAGTTTGGGGTTGTTTTTATAGAAACTCTCATTAGCAGAACTAATACATGGCCATCTAAAAGAAGAAAAATATCTTACAGAAAGTAAACAGAGATGTCTTAAACACTGATTGGCACTAGATTATGCACATCAGATGAAGGAATTTTTTTAATAAAACTGTATGTTGTTGATTGGGATTTTAATCCAAATGTTTTATCTTAAAGTGAGAAAAAGAAAAGAGATGGGACATAGGCGGAGGTAAGGACAGATAATTTGTTAGGTATAAGAAAATAATGAATCAGGTAGATAAACAAGAGTGTGGCAAAAAAAAAAAAAAAAAAAAAAAAAAAAAAACAACAAGGAGAATTAGTATTAATCACACTCAGTTAAGGTGCTTTAAACTTTTAAATTCCATCCTTCTCATATTCCTCTGACAAACTTATTACAAACATAAACAATGTTGTCTTTTGTTTTGCATATTGGTTTGATGCCGTATTTTCTTGACCCCATTTTATTCAGAAATGTTATGTCATAAATCTGATTTGAGAAATGTTTTAAGTCTCAAGGTAGCTAACAGATTAAAACTGAAAAGATTATGATGTTCAGATTTTCTGTGAATCTCTGAAAGGTTAACATTTTATGGAGAATTTGATCGATTTTTGAGTGAACTTTTAGTTGCCAGAAATAGATCTTCTGTCTCAAATGATTCTGTGTGACCTTTATAACCTTTATATCTGAAAGTACTGTGCAAGTACCTTTTGATGATTTTCAAAGAAGTTAGGATTTGATGTGAAGATCAGAGATCTTTTTTTTTTTTTTTTTTTTTCTCATTTAGGGATAGAGAGATGAGGATTCTAGGCAAGTAGCTGACAACTGAATCATTAAATTGTTAATAGTCCAAAACTGTTTAAATGTCCAATAGATAATTTGAAATAATCTTTCTAGTAATTTTCAGTGCTACATCACTTAAACACGCTGGCAATTATGGCACACCCATGTGATCTCTTTCCACATTAAACTTTCCTTTAAAATAAGCTTTTAAATGCCAATATAACAATTCTTTTACATCTAACAAATTGTGAGGCTATTTTAATCTATATCCTTCAATGAAATAGACAATACTTTTCATGATTACAATACACTTATATTCAATTATTTTAGGAAAAAAATGGACAATGGTAGAAACTTTAGAGAAATAGATTTTAATTTTCTATTATCTAAAATCAAACCACAGTGGTCTTTTCCTGATATTGTATAATGTTGAAGATAGCTTTTTTTTTATTTGGAAAATAATTTTTGGAGACAAGAAAAGTATCTGCTTTCAGATTGATGCTTAAAGCAATTTTCAGAAAATATAATACTTTAATATGCCATTAACCCAACTCTTTTTCTGTGTAGACAAAAGTAATGCACTCAGTATTTTTCGTACTAGATGGACAACTTATTTGGTGATGGATAAATTAGCTTCATTCTTTTGACTGTCAATGTTTTATTATTCTTTGCAGCATCTATAAAGTGAAATTTATGATATTGTACATTTATCCAGGATTCTAGCTGAACTTAGGATGATATTTATAAAAAAAAAAACCCTATTAAAAAGGGGGAGTATCCATGTATTTAAACTTATAAACAAAACTGGAAAAACATACTACCACTTAATACTAGCAGTATTTGTAGTAAAAGTCAAGAATATATGACAGTAAAAATTTGTTAAATCTATTTTTTGTTACATGTTTATGGAACCATATTCCATTTTTTTTTTATTTTAATGTTAGTTAACAATTTTGTACGTTTACCAGGTACCGGGTATTCTGTTAGGCATTCCTCCATTCAATCTTGACAATCATCCTATGGGATAGACACTATTATTGCACCAAATTTACAAAAGACAAAACTTTTTTTCTTATGAAATCCTTTCTTGGATCATAATATATGCGATACATTGTATTGAACATTATAAAATCACTTAATCTTAACAACTCCTTGAGGTAGACACTTTTACTATCTTAATTTTCAAGATGAAAAAATTGGGGTTAGAAAAGTTAAATAATTTTCCCAATGTCATACAACTACTAAGCAGTATGGCGAATGTACAAACTCAATCAGTCTGGCTCCAAAATACTGCTTCAAGCCTTTCTCTCAAAATTTATTTTTTGTTTATTATTTTCGTTAAGAGGTTAAGGAACCTTTTTGAGTTCCATTATTTTCTAATTTTCCCCATTCTCTCCATGAAATTTTAATAGTACAGATACATTTTTTTTTATTGTACTTTAAGTTCTAGGGTACATGTGCACAACGTGCAGGTTTGTTACCTAAGTATACATGTGCCATGTTGGTGTACTACAACCATTAACTCGTCATTTACATAAGGTATATCTCCTAATGCTATCCCTCCTCCCAACTCCCACCCCACAACAGGACGCAATGCGTGATGCTCCCCTTCCTGTGTCCAAGTGATCTCATTGTTCAATTCCCACCTATGAGTGAGAACATGCGGTATTTGGTTTTCTGTTCTTGCAATAGTTTGCTGAGAATGATGGTTTCCAGCTGCATCCATGTCCCTACAAAGGACACAAACTCATCCTTTTTGATGGCTGCATAGTATTCCATGGTGTATATGTGCCACATTTTCTTAATCCAGTCTGTCACTGATGGACATTTGGGTTGATTCCAAGTCTTTGCTATTGTGAATAGTGCCACAATAAACATATGTGTGCATGTGTCTTTATAGCAGCATGACTTATAATCCTTTGGGTATATACCCAGTAATGGGATGGCTGGGTCAAATGGTATTTCTAGTTCTAGATCCTTGAGGAATCGCCACACTGTCTTCCACAATGGTCGAACTAGTTTAGAGTCCCACCAACAGTGTAAAAGTATTCCTATTTCTCCACATCCTCTCCAGCACCAGTTGTTTTCTGATTTTTTAATGATTGCCATTCTAACTGGTGTGAGATGGTATCTCATTGTGGTTTTGATTTGCATTTATCTGATGGTGAGTGATGATGAGAATTTTTTCAGGTGTCTGTTGGCTGTATGAATGTCTTCTTTTGAGAAGTGTCTGTTCATGTCCTTTGCCCACTTTTTGATGGGGTTGTTTGTTGTATATTCTGTTGATTTGGGGTGGAGAGTTCTGTAGATGTCTATTAGGTCTGCTTGGTGCAGAGTTGAGTTCAATTCCTGGATATCCTTGTTAACTTTCTGTGTTGTTTATCTGTCTAATGTTGACAGTGGGGTGTTAAAGTCTCCCATTATTATTGTATGGGAGTCTAAGTCTCTTTTTAAGTCTCTAAGGACTTGCTTTATGAATCTGGGTGCTCCTGTATTGGGTGCATATATTTTTATGAAAGCTCTTCCTGATGAATTGATCCCTTTACCATTATGTAATGGCCTTCTTTGTCTCTTTTGATCTTTGATGGTTTAAAGTCTGTTTTATCAGAGACTAGGATTGCAACCACTGCTTTTTTTCTTTGTTTGTTTTCCATTTGTTTGGTAGCTCTTCCTCCATCCCTTTATTTTGAGCCTATGTGGATCTCTACATGTGAGATGTATCTCCTGAAATTAGCAAACTGATGGTTCTTAACTCTTTATCCAATTTTCCAGTCCATGTATTTTAATTGGACCATATAGTCCATTTACATTTAAAGTTAATATTGTTATGTGTGAACTTGATCCTGTCATTATGATATTAGCTGGTTATTTTGCTCACTAGTTGATGCAGTTTCTTCCTAGCATTGATGGACTTTACATTTTGACATGTTTTTGCAATGGCTGGTACCTGTTGTTCCTTTCCATGTTTAGTGCTTCCTTCAGGGTCTCTTGTAAGGCAGGCCTGGTGGTGACAAAGTCTCTAAGCATTTGCTTGTCTGTAAAGGATTTTATTTCTCCTTCACTTATGAAACTTAGTTTGGCTGAATATGAAATTCTGGGTTGAAAATTCTTTTCTTTAAGAATGTTGAATGTTGGCCCCCACTCTCTTCTGGCTTGGAGAGTTTCTGCTGAGAGATCTGCTGTTAGTCTGATGGGCTTCCCTTTGTGGGTAACCCAACCTTTCTCTCTGGCTGCCCTTAACATTTTTTCTTTCATTTCAACATTGGTGAATCGGACAATTATGTGTCTTGGAGTTGCTCTTCTCAAGGAGTATACTTGTGGCGTTCTCTGTATTTCCTGATTTTGAATATTGGCCTGCCTTACTAGGTTGGGGAAGTTCTCCTGGATGATATCTTGCAGAGTGTTTTCCAACTTGGTTCCATTTTCCCCATCACTTTCAGACACACCAATCAGATGTAGATTTGGTCTTTTCACATAATCCCATACTTCTTGGAGGCTTTGTTCATTTCTTTTTACTTTTTTTTCTCCACACTTCTCTTTTCGCTTCATTTCATTCATTTGATCTTCAATCCCTGATACTCTTTCTTCCAGTTGATTGAGTTGGTTACTGAAGCTTGTGCGTTTGTCACGTAGTTCTCATGTTATGGTTTTCATCTCTATCAGTTCTTTTAAGGTCTTCTCTGCATTGATTATTCTAGTTATGCGTTCATCCATTCTTTTTTCAAGATTTTTAGTTTCTTTGCGCTGGTTATGTAGTTCCTCCTTTAGCTCTGAGAAGTTTGATCTACTGAAGCCTTCTTCTCTCAACTCATCAAAGTCATTCTCCATCCAGCTTTGTTCCGTTGCTGGCGATGAGCTGCGTTCCTTTGGAGAGGGAGATGTGCTCTGATTTTTTGAATTTCCAGCTTTTCTGCACTGCTTTTTCCCCATCTTTGTGGTTTTATCTGCCTTTGGTCTTTGATGATGGTGACGTACTGATGGGGTTTTGATGTGGGTGTCCTTTTTGTTTGTTAGTTTTCCTTCTAACATTCAGGAACCTCAGCTGTAGGTCTGTTGGAATTTGCTTGAATCCACTCCAGACCCTGTTTGCCTGGGTATCAGCAGTGAAGGCTCCATTGAAAATGCAGAAATCACCCATCTTCTGTGTCACTCACGCTGGGAGCTGGAGGCTGGAGCTGTTCCTATTCGGCCATCTTTGGCGCCGCTGCCTACAGATACATTTTTAAGTATTCTATGTCTATATGTGCCTTGTGCATAAAAGAGGAAGATTTTGTTCATACCTCAGGAAGCAATTTTTACACCTATTGGAAAGATAGCACCCTTGTTGTGAGGGTATGACTTACAAGGATGGAAAATATATTTAAACTGAGGCCTCTTTGGAGTATCACCTTTAAACTCTAAGAGAGGGGTCCCTTCCCTGGCTCCTATACAGTAGAAAATCCTACTTTAGTCCTATTTCCATGTCTGCCATGGGGCAAGGAAACCAAGAGACTCAAGGATGTATAATCCTACGCTCTACTTTTCTGCTGAAATACACAATCAGATAATAAGAATTTCCAGTTCAATTGGACTGGCTCCTGCTTCTACTTGGGTCATTTCCATAAGTTTAAGTCTAAATACATGGCAGCATGTGCATCTCTGGCCACAAGTGCAGTTGTTACAGGAGTCTTTAAATAGCATTTGGATGTATAAGCTGTGATGTCTATATATATATGTGCAACAGGTCCTGTGTGATGCACAACACAGCAGGAAGAAGAAAAGGTAATAGTCCACAGGCCAGGAAATAGGTGCCAGGCTGCTTCTTCTGGGCATTCTCAATGCAGAACTCTAAAAAGCTTAAGAATTCTAAACTGGAACATGGACTTTAAGAAAGAATGTCATAGGCCAAGCGTGCTGGTCGTGCCTGTAATCCTAGCATTTCAGGAGGCCAAGCTGGGTGGATCACTTGAGGCCAGGAGTTGGAGACCAGCCTGGCCAACATGATGAAAACCTGTCTCTACCAAAAAATACAAAAATTAGCGGTACATTGTGGCGCACACCTGTAATCCAGCTACTCGGGTGGCTGACGTATGAGAATCGCTTCAGCCAGGGAAGCTGAGGTGACAGTGAGCTGTGATTATGGCACTGTCACTCCAACCTATGTGACAGACAGACCCTGTAACAACAGGAAGGAAGGAAGGAAGGAAGGAAGGAAGGAAGAAAGGAAGGAAGGAAGGAAGGAAGGAAGGAAGGAAGGAAGGAAGGAAAGTAGTGAGGGAGGGAGGGAGGAAGGAAGGAAGGAAGGAAGGAAGGAAGGAAGGAAGGAAGGAAGGAAAGAAGGAGGAAGGGAGGGTGGGTTCTAAAAGAATATTTATTGAAGTTGGAAGATAGACTACATATTATTTAAAACTTTGTTAGCCTGATTTATAAGTTTCAAATATTGTGACACAGAGTATATTGACTTTCCATTATACTTTTATATTTGGAAAGAAATGGTCTTACCTATCTAACTGCAGAAAACACACAATCTTAATCCTTATGCTGAATTGCTTCTTCAAATCTAAATGGAAAATGAGTGGATGAAAATAGCCAAGCACTGATTCTAGCCTTCCTATGTTAAAGGGAAGAAACATCCTCTCCTTGATTGTATTTAATTTACCATTTATTTGAAAAGTCTGTAAATTATATGTGAACACACACAAAAAAATGATGGAATGAAAGGTAAATGTAAAGGTGAAGAATGGAATTCTAAAAACAGTATATAAGAATGCATGAGGGAATCATTTTGTTAGCTTATGAGTGGTATCTTTGAGGATGGTGTCCTAAAATGGAGTCTATCTCAAAATTTCCTAGAACTATGGACTTTATTCTGTACCACTGCTTTCTCCAACTGTTTGTTGATGGTAAAGAAATTCAGTGATTTCCACTTAATAACTAGTCTTTAAAGCATTGTTTATGAGATTTGGCAAGCCTTCCTGTGAATTTCTGTTACTGTAATTTAGAAGTTTCAAGAGTTTTTATAGGTTTCCTATCATGTTAACAATCTGTCTTATTCAAAGCCTTTTGAAGTTTAAAAATTAGTATATTTTTTATCTGAAAAATGCTTCCAATTTTCAACAAAACACAACTTCAAAAAACCAATACTGTATTAGCTCTGTGCTTAGCAATGATTATGAAGAATAGAAAACAAACATAGCAAGAATAACCAGAGAGGATAAAAAAGAAAAGACATTCATACAAAGTAAAACTTTCTTGATAGAGAACTTCCAACCACAAAATCATTAAAAGTTGATATATATTCATTTTGAAAATGTTGTTTGAAATCTCTGTTTATACATGAATAAAACCAGTAGCCAAATCTTATACAAGAAATCTGTGTGCTTTGGGAAAAGAAAATGATAATATAAAAATTGCTCAGAAACTTTACATATTCTATTAAAAAGGTTTCTATCTAATCATTTTAACAGCTTTTCCATTAGAACATTGTGATTTTATAAAGCTAAAATGAAGGTGCTGCTTATATCTAGCACTCTGAAAATTATTCTTAATTCTATAGCGGGAGGCCAGCTGGAATATAGAGTAAGACTTTAGCTTTATTTTGTTCCTAAAATCTCCTCACTAGAATGCTGCTAATGTTTCTGAATCAGCCAATTTGAAAACCAGCTAATGCTATTTACAATGATACTAAATTGCTTGTATAGGATAAATGATACGCAAAACATAATTGAGGTGATTCGTGTTACTATGTGTTATATACATAGTGTTACTATGAATATTATTTGCATTTCCTGATTATTTGCCGATGACTCCGTTTAATAAATCTTTGAGCACATGGGAGAATTTGCTAAGTCTCACTTTTGAATGGAAAATGAAATAAAAGTAAATTCAGATGTGCTTGAAAAAGTACTTTAAGAACCATAGTACAATTACTTTTGGAAATAGTGTCATATTGACATTAACAACATCTGACAATGCTTACATGTAATAATGGAAGATTCTAAATACAACAATAAATGGGACATTGTCCTTGCCTTTGAGGTCACAGTTTATGAATTGACACAGAATATCAGCCCCAAATCATGAAGCCAGTTTTTTATAGGCAAATTTCTGGTTATGGGTTAGAGAGTGATGTCTGGACTAAGCCTGCCGGTATGTACAATAATATATGTGTCTTTTGTGATCCCACTCATTAAATATTCAAGCATAGTCATGGTAGTTCACATTGCATTAATGGGGGTCAAAAGTCACTTTGGAAATAGCTTGACACTAAGATGACAGTAGTGAGATGCTGGTTATATTCTGTGATGGTTATTATTTAGTGTCAACTTGATTGGACTGAAGGATGCAAAGTGGGAAAACAGTGTTTCTTTAATTGTCACTTTTCTTCTTTGAATAATTAATGCTTCTTGTCCACATAATTATAGCCATTCATTGCAGTATCTTTTATATTTTGTAAAAGTTATCTGACAACTTCTAGTTATCACCTATTTTCTCTGCTCCGCCTTTCGGTTATACCCTTAGAAAGTTTTCTACACTTACATTGTTAACCTCCTCTCTTCCAGTTATCTTTCTTGAAGCCATTTGAAATAGGACTTTAATCCTCTACTCCACAGAAACCATTCTAGTTAAAGGCATACTGGAATCACAATGTGAATATAGAACAACACCACAAAGGGTTTTATCATCTGGCAAAAGGAGACTTTCTTTTTCTGTCAGGTGGGCATTTAGATAGCCAGACTATTATAAAAATATATATTTGAAAAAAATATTATTTATAGTAATGGACTGAAAGATAACAGAGAACCTTCACAGTAGCATATGTGGCAGTAATAGGTTGGAAGCACAGCTGATTAGGAAAGGGATTTTTCTCAAACTTGTGACTTAATCTACATACAAAGCAAACAGAAACAAGATGTTGCATACCTAGTTGAAGAGTCCAGGTATCGATTTTTGTTATTCTTGTAAAAACATTAACATTTAATAAAGCAGGCCGGGCGCGGTGGCTCACGCCTGTAATGCCAGCACTTTGGGAGGCCGAGACGGGCGGATCACGAGGTCAGGAGATCGAGACCATCCTGGCTAACACGGTGAAACCCCGTCTCTACTAAAAAATACAAAAAACTAGCCGGGCGAGGTGGCGGGTGCCTGTAGTCCCAGCTACTCGGGAGGCTGAGGCAGGAGAATGGCGTGAACCCAGGGGGCGGAGCTTGCAGTGAGCTGAGATCCGGCCACCGCACTCCAGCCTGGGTGACAGAGCAAGACTCCATCTAAAAAAAAAAAAAAAAAAAAAATTAATAAAGCAAACAGGTATTGGGCTGTTAGCATTCTCTTTTTTTTTTTTTTTTTTTTGACGGAGTCTCACTCTGTTGCCAGGCTGGACTACAGTGGCGTAATCCTGGCTCACTGCAACCTCCGCCTCCCGGGTTTAAGTGATTCTCCTGCCTCAGCCTCCTGAGTAGCTGAGATTACAGGCACCCATAACCACGCCCAGCTAATTTTTGTATTTTTAGTAGAGACAGGGTTTCACCATATTGGCCAGGATGGTCTCGATCTCTTGACCTTGTGATCTACCTGCCTTGGCCTCCCAAAGTGCTGGGATTACAGGTGTGAGCCACCATGCCCGGCCTGGGCTGTTAGCATTCATATACAAAGAGAGATATGTTGTATGTATTCATACTGGTCACAAGTACCACATGAACTTTGGTATATTGGTGGACATTTTAAATTTAGATAAAATTTAAAGGTCATATTTTTGTAAATTGATGCCTTTGTTTTAGAAAACAATATGGAAAAACACAGTTGGAGTGATATTGGTTTTTATATTCTTTGATACTTATAATTTCACTTCTAAAAATTCATCACATATAAATAATTAAACAATGAAAATAAGAAATGTCCAAGATTTCACTGTAATAAATGTCCAAGATTTATCTGAGGTAGCACAAACCTTAAAAAGATAAACTAACATAGAAAAACAAATACCCAATGAAAGGGAGATGTTGGTATAATGTATGTGTATGCTATATAATATGGTGATGTCCATTATGATACAGAAGAAATGTTCACACTATAGTTTCAAAGCAGAAATAAATGATGTGTTACAAATAATATAATTGCAATAAAATGGAAAAATATGAGCATTTATCTTCTCACAATATTCTTATTGCTTTATTTTATCTATAATCATAAAAATGCATACCACTACATAATTGTTAGATTTGGCGCTTCAATCTAAAACATTTGTAGATGACATAAAATTTTGCTTACATAGGGCTGTTTCTTATTTGGGTGATATGCACTTTGGTAATATTTTACCTTTGCATAAATCTTCAAGACAGAATATTTAATACTCTAAATTTGGGGCTTGAATATATGATTTTCTTTGGACAATGGAAAGAGATAAAATTAATAACATGCTAATTTTGAGCTTAGGTTGTAAGAGGCCCTGCATATTTCTACTTACCAATGTATGCCTCTGCCATTGCCTTGAGAAGAGTGAGTCATGGGTGGTTCACTGGGGCCGAGAAGGAACAGGAATGTAATGCAGAGCCTTCCAACCTGCCCATATACCTGAAACATGGAACAGAGCCACTTCACTGAGCCCTTTAAAGATTATCCAAATTTCTTGTAAACCTAGAGAGATAAGCTTGATCCCGAGAGCAAGCGTTGCTCCCAGCAAGCTGCATATGAGTGAGCATTACAGTTTTTCTGAGCCACTGAATTTTGGGACAGTTTTGGGACAGTTATCTTAAACATTAATATAAAAATAGCTAACTGATACACATAGCTATTGCTTGCCACAGCAGGAAAGAACAAAACATAAATACAAGTACCTAGAAGGAAAAAATAGAGTGAAGAATGAGAAGAGCCAAATCACTCAAAATTAGTCTTACATTTAACAAATGGGGCTAGGTAAAACACCTATAGATTTGAAAATGTGCCTACTGCAACCGTCTTTCTGGTATGTTACAGACTTGTTATATCTTCCCTTTTCTGGGATTTTGGAATGCAGCAGGAAGCTGAATCTAAAAATGTACACTCTAGTGTTTTGTTTTTGTTTTTCAACAAAGGAACACGAACATGTAAATTATTTATTTTCATAAGCTTTTATTTTTTGGAGAAAAAGAGTTAGGGTTTAGTTATAGGCAGCAAAACAATCTATAACAAGGTTTGTGAGTTTCTTTGATATGATTTATCAGTGAAAAAGTTTTGCAGTTAGTGGAGGTGGCCTTTTGAATTTCATGAAAATCCTCATACAAATTAGCTTTATTTTAAATGACTAATATATAAACTTTTCTTATTTTTTTAAGACATGAGATCTCAGTGTGTTGCCCAGGATGGGCAATCATAGCTCAAACTCACTGCAGCCTCAAACTCCAGGACTTAATTAAACCTCCCAACTTAGCCTCCAGAATAGCTAGAACTACAGGTGCACACCACTATGTCTTACAATTTTTTTTATTTTTAATTTTTTTATAAAGACAAGGATCTCACATTTTTGGCCTATACTAGCCTTGAACTCTGCTTCAACTAATCCTCCTGCCTCAGCCTACCAAAAGGTTGAGATTATAAGAGTGAGCTACCATGCCCAACCTTTTTAACTTTTTAAAGATGTTTCTCATTGGCATAAGTATTCATTGAGTGAAAGAATGAATGACTTCATAAAATAAACTGGTGAGCATAATTAAGGATCACTCATCATCCAAGAACTTTGAACATAAGAGAATGGGGCCAGTGAGGACCAAACTCTACAAACCAATCAATAGTTATAAAATTTTATGAAGATGGGATTTCCTTTGTTTCTCAATTGAAACTAGGACTAAGACTGTCTTGGCTTTACTATAATCTTAACAAGACCTAACCAACTCTAAATTTAGTCACCAGGCCTTGATAACTATTAACTGTGAGTGGAGGGGCAGTATTTAAATATATCTGGGCTTAAAAAAATAGATGTGTTTGAAACTAAAACTCTTTGTTGTAAGATTTTTACCTTTAAACCAAATATTATGTAATCCATTCACGATTTTATATGGTTTTTAAAAAACTTATCCTATTTTTGTTTAATCTTGCCAAAGGAAAGGATTATCTTATATTTTTAGGACATCTTAACAGTCCTAAGGATTATCTCACATTTGTAGGACATCTGAACAACCCTAAAGAAAGATGCTTATAAAAGCATTTGTGGAGGAAGAGCATTTTTAGAATTGCTGAGATCCATCCATTAGCACAATGTTTTTACTCTGTTTTGAAAATAATGCTCAGTGTTTCTTATGTCATACATAAAAACTATCTTTGGACAACTTATGCATTTTTTTTAAAATTTATTTATTATTATTATACTTTAAGTTGTAGGGTACATGTGCATAACGTGCAGGTTTGTTACATATGTATCCTTGTGCCATGTTGGTGTGCTGCAACCATCAACTCGTCATTTACATTAGGTATAACTCCCAATGCAATCCCTCCCCCCTCCCCCCTCAACATGATAGGCCCCGGTGTGTGATGTTCCCCTTCCTGAGTCCAAGTGATCTCATTGTTCAGTTCCCACCTATGAGTGAGAACATGCGGTGTTTGGTTTTCTGTTCTTGTGATAGTTTGCTAAGAATGATGGTTTCCAGCTGCATCCATGTCCCTACAAAGGACACACACTCATCTTTTTGATGGCTGCATAGTATTCCATGGTGTATATGTGCCACATTTTCTTAATCCAGTCTGTCACTGATGGATATTTGGGTTGATTCCAAGTCTTTGCTATTGTGAATAGTGCCGCAATAAACATACATGTGCATGTGTCTTTATAGCAGCATAATTTATAATCCTTTGGGTATATACCCAGTAATGGGATGGCTGGGTCATATGGTACATCTAGTTCTAGATCCTTGAGGAATCGCCATACTGTTTTCCATAATGGTTGAACTAGTTTACAATCCCACCAACAGTGTAAAAGTGTTCCTATTTCTCCACATCCTCTCCAGCACCTGTTGTTTCCTGACTTTTGAATGATCGCCATTCTAACTGGTGTGAGATGGTATCTCATTGTGGTTTTGATTTGCATTTCTCTGATGGCCAGTGATGATGAGCATTTTTTCATGTGTCTGTTGGCTGTATGAATGTCTTCTTTTGAGAAATGTCTGTTCATATCCTTTGCCCACTTTTTGATGGGGTTGTTTGTTTTTTTCTTGTAAATTTGTTTGAGTTCTTTGTAGGTTCTGGACATTAGCCCTTTGTCAGATGAGTAGATTGCAAAAATTTTCTCCCATTCTGTAGGTTGCCTGTTCACTCTGATGGTAGTTTCTTTTGCTGTGCAGAAGCTCTTTAGTTTAATGAGATCCCATTTGTCAATTTTGGCTTTTGCTGCCGTTGCTTTTGGTGTTTTAGACATGAAGTCTTTTCCCATGCCTATGTCCTGAATGGTACTACCTAGGTTTGCCTCTAGGATTTTTATGGTATTAGGTCTAACATTTAAGTCTCCAATCCATCTTGAATTAATTTTCGTATAAGGAGTAAGGAAAGGATCCAGTTTCAGCTTTCTACTTATGGCTAGCCAATTTTCCCAGCACCATTTATTAAATAGGGAATCCTTTCCCCATTTCTTGTTTCTCTCAGGTTTGTCAAAGATCAGATGGCTGTAGATGTGTGGTATTATTTCTGAGGACTCTGTTCTGTTCCATTGGTCTATATCTCTGTTTTGGTACCAGTACCATGCTGTTTTGGTTACTGTAGCCTTGTAGTATAGTTTGAAGTCGGGTAGCGTGATGCCTCCAGCTTTGTTCTTTTGACTTAGGATTGTCTTGGAGATGCGGGCTCTTTTTTGGTTCCATATGAACTTTAAAGCAGTTTTTTCCAATTCTGTGAAGAAATTCATTGGTAGCTTGATGGGGATGGCATTGAATCTATCAATTACCTTGGGCAGTATGGCCATTTTCACGATATTGATTCTTCCTATCCAGGAGCATGGTATGTTCTTCCATTTGTTTGTGTCCTCTTTTATTTCACTGAGCAGTGGTTTGTAGTTCTCCTTGAAGAGGTCCTTTACATCCCTTGTAAGTTGGATTCCTAGGTATTTGATTCTCTTTGAAGCAATTGTGAATGGAAGTTCATTCCTGATTTGGCTCTCTGTTTGTCTGTTACTGGTGTATAAGAATGCTTGTGATTTTTGCACATTAATTTTGTATCCTGAGACTTTGCTGAAGTTGCTTATCAGCTTAAGGAGATTTGGGGCTGAGACAATGGGGTTTTCTAAATATACAATCATGTCATCTGCAAACAGGGACAATTTAACTTCTTCTTTTCCTAACTGAATACCCTTGATTTCTTTCTCTTGCCTGATTGCCCTAGCCAGAACTTCCAACACTATGTTGAATAGGAGTGGTGAGAGAGGGCATCCCTGTCTTGTGCCAGTTTTCAAAGGGAATTTTTCCAGTTTTTGCCCATTCAGTATGATATTGGCTATGGGTTTGTCATAAATAGCTCTTATTATTTTGAGGTACGTTCCATCGATACCAAATTTATTGAGCGTTTTTAGCATGAAGGGCTGTTGAATTTTGTCAAAAGCCTTTTCTGCATCTATTGAGATAATCATGTGGTTCTTGTCTTTGGTTCTGTTTATATGCTGGATTATGTTTATTGATTTGCGAATGTTGAACCAGCCTTGCATCCCAGGGATGAAGCCCACTTGATCATGGTGGATAAGCTTTTTGATGTGTTGCTGAATCCGGTTTGCCAGTATTTTATTGAGGATTTTTGCATCGATGTTCATCAGGGATATTGGTCTAAAGTTCTCTTTTTTTGTTGTGTCTCTGCCAGGCTTTGGTATCAGGATGATGTTGGCCTCATAAAATGAGTTAGGGAGGATTCCCTCTTTTTCTATTGATTGGAATAGTTTCAGAAGGAATGGTACCAACTCCTCCTTGTACCTCTGGTAGAATTCAGCTGTGAATCCATCTGGTCCTGGATTTTTTTGGTTGGTAAGCTATTAATTATTGCCTCAATTTCAGAGCCTGCTATTGGTCTATTCAGGGATTCAACTTCTTCCTGGTTTAGTCTTGGAAGAGTGTAAGTGTCCAGGAAATTATCCATTTCTTCTAGATTTTCCAGTTTATTTGCGTAGAGGTGTTTATAGTATTCTCTGATGGTAGTTTGTATTTCTGTGGGGTCAGTGGTGATATCCCCTTTATCATTTTTAATTGTGTCAATTTGATTCCTCTCTCTTTTCTTCTTTATTAGTCTTGCTAGCGGTCTGTCAATTTTGTTGATCTTTTCAAAAAACCAACTCCTGGATTCATTGATTTTTTGGAGGGTTTTTTGTGTCTCTATCTCCTTCAGTTCTGCTCTGATCTTAGTTATTTCTTGCCTTCTGCCAGCTTTTGAATGTGTTTGCTCTTGCTTCTCTAATTCTTTTAATTGTGATGTTAGAGTGTCCACTTTAGATCTTTCCAGCTTTCTCTTGTGGGCATTTAGTGCTATAAATTTCCCTCTTCACACTGCTTTAAATGTGTCCCAGAGATTCTGGTATGTTGTATCTTTGTTCTCATTGGTTTCAAAGAACATCTTTATTTCTGCCTTCATTTCGTTAGGTACCCAGTAGTCATTCAGGAGCAGGTTGTTCAGTTTCCATGTAGTTGAGTGGTTTTGATTGAGTTTCTTAGTCCTGAGTTCTAGTTTGATTGCACTGTGGTCTGAGAGACAGTTTGTTATAATTTCTGTTCTTGTACATTTGCTGAGGAGTGCTTTACTTCCAATTACGTGGTCGATTTTGGAGTAAGTACGTTGTGGTGCTGAGAAGAATGTATATTCTGTTGATTTGGGGTGGAGAGTTCTATAGATGTCTATTAGGTCTGCTTGCTGCAGAGATGAGTTCAATTCCTGGATATCCTTGTTAACTTTCTGTCTCGTTGATCTGTCTAATGTTGACAGTGGAGTGTTAAAGTCTCCCATTATTATTGTATGGGAGTCTAAGTCTCTTTGTAAGTCTCTAAGGACTTGCTTTATGAATCTGGGTGCTCCTGTATTGGGTGCATATATATTTAGGATAGTTAGCTCTTCCTGTTGAATTGATCCCTTTACCATTATGTAATGGCCTTCTTTGTCTCTTTTGATCTTTGATGGTTTAAAGTCTGTTTTATCAGAGACTAGTATTGCAACCCCCGCTTTTTTTTGTTCTCCATTTGCTTGGTAAATCTTCCTCCATCCCTTTATTTTGAGCCTATGTATGTCTCTGCGTGTGAGATGGGTCTCCTGAATACAGCAGACTGATGGGTCTTGAGGGAAGCGCAAGGGGGAAGGGAATCCCTTTTCCTAGCCAGGGGAACTGAGACACACAACACCTGGAAAATCAGGTAACTCCCACCCCAATACTGCGCTTTAAGCAAACAGGCACACCAGGAGATCATATCCCACACCTGGCCGGGAGGGTCCCACACCCACGGAGCCTCCCTCATTGCTAGCACAGCAGTCTGTGATCTACTGGCAAGGCAGCAGCGAGGCTGGGGGAGGGGCACCCGCCATTGCTGAGGCTTAAGTAGGTAAACAAAGCTGCTGGGAAGCTCGAACTGGGTGGAGTTCACAGCAGCTCAAGGAAACCTGCCTGTCTCTGTAGACTCCACCTCTGGGGACAAGGCAATAACAAACACAGCCGAAACCTCTGCAGACGCAAACAACTCTGGCTGACAGCTTTGAAGAGAGCAGTGGATCTCCCAACACGGAGGTTGAGATCTGAGAAGGGACAGACTCCCTGCTCAAGTGGGTCCCTGACCCCTGAGTAGCCTAACTGGGAGACATCCCCCACTAGGGGCAGTCTGACACCCCACACCTCACAGGGTGGAGTACGCCCCTGAGAGGAAGCTTCCAAAGCAAGAATCAGACAGGTACACTCGCTGTTCAGAAATATTCTATCTTCTGCAGCCTCTGATTCTGATACCCAGACAAACAGGGTCTGGAGTGGACCTCAAGCAATCTCCAACAGACCTACAGCTGAGGGTCCTGACTGTTAGAAGGAAAACTATCAAACAGGAAGGACACCTACACCAAAACCCCATCAGTACATCACCATCATCAAAGACCAGAGGCAGATAAAACCACAAAGATGGGGAAAAAGCAGGGCAGAAAAGCTGGAAATTCCAAAAATAAGAGCGCATCTCCCCCGGCAAAGGAGCGCAGCTCATCGCCAGCAACGGATCAAAGCTGGACGGAGAATGACTTTGAAGAGATGAGAGAAGAAGGCTTCAGTCCATCAAATTTCTCAGAGCTAAAGGAGGAATTACGTACCCAGCGCCAAGAAACTACAAATCTTGAACTTATGCATTTTTAAATTCCTAATGACAGAATACCTAAAAAGTAAAAAAAAGTCTAATACTGATTAGTCAACCTTGTAAAAATTTTTACATAAGCCTAAAGAAATCATGTCCTATAATATTTCACAAATAAAATATTTTCCTATTTACCAATAACCAATTTTTCTTTTTCTCTTTTTTGTAGAAAGTCTCACTAGAATTACTGACATTGGTCCTCTTCATATAGTTAATGGATGTGCACTCTATTAACACCTTTATTAAGTTTTTTATTGCTTCTAAATAGTATACGATGCAATTATACTTGCATTTACATTCTACTTCTACTACTTTTAGCAACTCAGTGAGTTTCTTAATGTGATACAGTATTACAAATGTTATTTTATAGTAGTTAATAAAATAGGGATTTTATTGACATACTCATTCTTTTCAATGTAAATAATTTTTCTTTATTAGTCTATTGTACTGTATTGTGTTGTTTTCCTCATTGTAAAAGAAATGTACTTTTGTAATAGGACATAATAAAGAAAAGGATTCATTCATTATTCTACTCAGCTACTCTTTTGAAATATTATAAATATGCATATAATCATTGCATTCAAAATTTCTTATACAACATTGGATTGATATTCTTTATAAACTGAGTTTATAAAGAGTTAGTAATAGAAAATGACTTGAGAATTGAGTTATTCTGAAATTTGTTAAACATTTGAAGCCACTGTATTAGTCTGTTTTCATGCTGCTTTAAAGAAATACCTGAGACTGGGTAATTTACAAAGAAAAGAAGTTTAATTGACTCACAGTTTCACACGGCCAGGAGACCTGAGGAAACTTAAAATCATGGCAGAAGGGGAAGCAGACACCTTCTTCATAAGGTGGCAGGAGAGAGAAAGAGTGTGTGAAGGAGGGACTGTCAAACATGTATAAAATCATCACATCTCATGAGAACTTACTATCATGAGAGCAGCATGAAGGAAACCAACCCCATGATCCAATTACCTCCCACTGTGTCCTTCCCTTGATACTGGGGATTATGGCAATTACAAGATAAGATTTGGATGGGGATGCTACCAAACCATATCAGCCACTAATATGGGTTGTTTCAAAAATGCTTTATTTTTGAAGCTTAAAGTTCCAGAGAATACAACAAGATGATGCAGAACAAAAAGTGCTGAATGTAAGCAGTCGCAATTTTGATAGCACAAGTACGTGCTGTTTATGCTTGCACACTGGGCCAGGGGCATTTTCTGTAGTGGCAGATAGAGATATGCAAACTGCCTCAGCAGTCTCTTAATGAAGTTCAATGAAAGCAGATATTCCACACCTTCATGGTCTCCAAAAACAGTGTCTACAAAATTACTCAGGCAATTAAGCTTTAAAAGGCTTCCAGGAGACACCTTGGACACAAAGGCAGGCTTAGGTACTAGGCTGGTCACTCTGTACCTATTGAGAGAAACTAGGGACTAAAATGATGTGTTTCCCAAGAATCATATCTCCCCTTGCCTGTCCTTCTTCTTCTTGTCTTCCTTGTTTGTGGTAGAAAAGAGATGATTCTGTGCAAATAAACAAAGACAAAATCCAAAGAAACAGAAACACACACAAACCCATCAGATGGATTTAGCTCTCAGCCCATCTTTGCGAATATCTGATATAACAAAGAAACTATGTGCAATCTTTATTGCATGTGTGTCTAGCCCACACCTAAGGCATAGATTAAATTCACCTTGTACCCTCATTCCTTGATTTCTGGGCAGTTCAGGGACTTAACCTAAAAATTTCTATGAATTCTCAAATGTTCACTTCCTTGGAATTACCTCTACCTCTAAATTAGTTAAGTTGAGTCATGGTCTTATTCTCTCTATTCATTTAAGAATTTGTTCCACAACAAATCCGTTTGCCAACAAAAGAAAACCATCATTTGCTGGATTATTTGTTGCAAATAACAGATAACCCAACAAATTCTGCCTTCACAAATGGATGTTCTTTTCCTTACATTATAAGAAATTCAATGATATAAGCTCCAAGCTGGTAGCAGTTGCCATAGGCAAGACAGACCCTTTCATAATTAGTTTATCATTTTTAATATGCAGGTTTTTCTCATCATGGTTATCTCCTCATGTCACAAGTTTTCTGGTACACATTCAGATTTACGCTCTATCCAGGCAGAAGAAAGCAGAAAAGCAGAAGCTAGAAGGTATGCCAGTGGATTTTGTCCTTTCAAAGTCTCAACCAACAGCTTATACTGCACCTCCTTGGAAGGATGATTTTAATAATGTAGAATCTAAGCTACTACCTGCAGGAGGGAGGGATCTTTCCAAAGATGGCCAACTATAAACAACACTGTTCAGATGCTCCCATCTAGAAAACCCACAATAAGCATGTGACTCTTTCACCAGAAACCAAGGTTCTCTCATCAAAATTGACTAGAAAGCTGGTGTGACCCATGGAGCGAAGGAAGAGCTGTGTGGTGCAGCGCTCCACCTGCGAGCCACACAGGGAAGGGGAACCTCCTGCACGCAACCAAGGGAGGCGGTGAGGAAGCACAACCCAGTCTGAAAAACTGTGCTTTTTTCACAGAACTGTGCAACCACAGATCAGAAGATCCCACTTGTAAACCCACACCACTGGGGCCTGGTGTCCCAACCCCAGAACATGCAGATTCTTATAGCCTCTCAGTTGTAATCTGCTTAAGCCTACAGAACTCCTAGGGGACGGGCGACAACACCAACTGTGGCTACCTGCTATCTAAGCCCTTAGAGGTCCTTGAGGGAGGGGCAACAGCCAGGACTGGGACTTGCAACTGCCTGACACACTAAGTTCCCTAGGTGGGGGAAGGGTGGCACCCATCTCTATAGCTCCAGTCTGAGCTTTTCCCCTCCTGGAGCCAGGGAGGCTGGATGCCTTGGTACCAAGACTTGTGCCCCGTAGTCCAACACACAGGCTGCAGCAGTCTGTGGCCAGTGTTCCTCTTCAGGCCTGAACTTGACTCATCCTTTCTCACTGGGTGGGGTTTCCCTAAAGGATCTCCAATAACACCAGCCAGAGGTTCAGGGACAGAATTTGGATCTCCCTGGGCCTGAGCTCCTAGCAAGAGGGGTGGCCACAGTCTCTGTGAACCAACAGACTTAGCCTCTCCTCCTGGTAGTTCTGAGGAATTCAGGCAGCCCAGACAACTTAGCTTCTCCTCCTCCTGGTAGTTCTGAAGAATTCAGGCAGCCCAGACGAGTGGGTTCCCCCCAGTAAAACACACCCTCTCCACCAAGGGACAAAGTGCTTTGTTAAATGTGTTGTGCTCCCCATACCACCCAACTGAGTGAGACCCTCCAATAGAGGTTGTTAGACACCCTATACAAGAGCCATCCTACTGGCATCAGGTTGATGCCCCTTGAGGTAGGAGGTCCTAGAAGAAGGAGCAGGCACCCATCTTTTCTGCTCTCCAGCCTTCTTGCGTAACATCTCCAGGCACAGGAGTGAATCAAATGAACAGGGCCTGCAGTGAACTCGAAGCAAACTACAGCTGTCCCACAAAAGAGGGATCTGACTATTGAAATAAAAACAAACAAGCAGAAAGTGACAACAACATCAATGACAACAAAAGGCCCTCACAAAAACCCCATCCAAGGGTTAGTAGCCTCAAAGACCAAAACTAGACAAACTCATGAAAATGAGAAAGAATCAATGACAAAAATGCTGAAAACCCAAAAGCCAGACTGCCTCTTCTCCTCCAAATGATTGCAACATCTTGCCATCAAGGGTGCAGAACTGGACAGAGGATCAGACAGACATATTGACAAAAGTAGGCATCAGATGGGCAATAAAAAACTATGGTGAGCTAAAGAAGCATGTTCTAACCCAATGCAAGGAAGCTAAGAACCTTGATAAAAGGTTAGAGGAATTGCTAACTAGAGTAACCAGTTGAGAGAGAAACAAATGATATGAAGGAGCTGAAAAACACTGCACGAGAACTTCATGAAACATACACAAGTATCAACATTGGAATTGATCAAGCAGAATAAAGGATATCAGAGTTTGAAGAGCACCTTACTGAAATAAGGAATGCAGAAATGAATCTAGAAAAAAGAATAAAAATGAATGAACAAACCCTCCAAGAAATATGGGATTCCATAAAAAGATTGAAGATGGGGAGAATAGAAATAAGCTGGAAACACACTTCAGCATATTATCCAGGAGAACTTTCCCAACCTAGCAAGATAGGCCAATGTGCAAATTCAGGAAATACAGAGAACACCATTAAGATACTCCACGAGATGATCAACCCCAAGACACACAATTAACAGATTCCCCAAGGTCAAAATGAAGGAAAAACTGTTAAGCACAGCCAGAGAGAAAGGCCAGGTCATATACAAAGGGAAGTCCATCAGAATAACTGTGGACCTCTCAGCAGAAACCCTACAAGCCAGAAAAGATTGGGGGCCAATATTCAACATTCTTAAAAAAAAGAATTTCAACCCAGAATATCATATCCAGCCAAATTAAGCTTCATAAGCAAAGGAAAAATAAAATCCTTTCCAGACAAGCAAATGCTGAGGGATTTTGTTACCAACAGCCCTGCCCTGCAAGAGCTCCTAAAAGAAGCACTAAATACAGAAAGAAAAAAATGGTACCAGCCACTGCAAAAACACACCAACATAAAAACACCAAAGAAACTACGAAGAAACTGCATCAACTAGTGTGCAAAATAACCAAATAGCATCATAATGAGAACATAACAATACTAACGTTAAATGTAAATGCACTAAATGCCCCAATTAAAAGACACAGACTGGCAAATTGGATAAAGAGGCAAGACCTATTGATGTGCTGTATTCAGGAGACTCATCTGATGTGCAAATACACACAGACTCAAAATAAAGGGATGGAGGAAGATCTAGCAAGCAAATGGAAAACTAAACAACAACAAAAAAGCAGGGGTTGCAATTCTAGTCTCTGATAAAACAGACGTTAAACTAGCAAAGATCAAAAGAGACAAAGAAGGCCATTACATGATGGTAAAGGGAACAACTCAACAAAAAGAGCTAACTATTCTGAATATATATGAACCCAATAAGGAACATCCAGCTTCATAAAACAAATTCTTAGAGACCTAAAAGAGACTTAGACATATACACAATAATAGCGGGAGACCTTAACACCACACTGTCAGTATTAGACAGATCAATGACACAGAAAATTAACCAGGATATTCAGGACTTGAACTCACCTCTGGGTCAAGTGGACCTAGTAGATATTTACAGAACTCTCTACCCCAAATCAACAGAATATACAGACTTCTCACTGCCACATGACACTTATTCCAAAATCGACCACATAATTGGAAGTAAAACACTCCTCAGCAAATGGAAAAGAATGGAAAGCATAACAAACAGTCTCTCAGACCACAGTGCCATAAATTAGAACTCAGGACTAAGAAACTCATTCAAGGCCGGGCATGGTGGCTCATGCTTGTAATCCCAGCACTTTGGTAGGCCAAGGCAGGCAGATCACAAGGTCAGAAGATCCAGACCATCTTGGCTAACACAGTGAAACCCTGTCTTTCTTAAAAATACAAAAAATTAGCTGGGCGTGGCTGCACATGCCTGTAGTCCCAGCTACTTGGGAGGCTGAGGTGGGAGAATGGCATGAACCCGGGACAGAGCTTGCAGTGAGCCAAGATAATGCCACTGCACTCCAGCCTGGGTGACAGAATGAAATTCAGTCTCAAAAAAAAAAAAAAAAAAAAAAAAAAAAGAAAGAAAGTAAAAGGAAACTCATTCAAAACCACACAATTTCCTGGAAATTGAACAACCTGCTCCTGAGTGACTCCTGGGTAAATAATGAAATTAAGGCAGAAATCAAGAAGTTCTTTGAAACCAGTGAGAACAAAGACATAACATATCAGAATCTCTGGGACACAGCTAAAGCAGTGTCGAGTGAAATTTATAACACTAAATGCCCACATCAGAAAACTAGAAAGATCTCAAATTGATGCCCTAACATCACAATTTAAACAGCTAGAGGCAAGAGCAAACTAATCCAAAAGCTATCAGAAGACAAGAAATTACTAAGATCAGAGCAGAACTGAACGAGAAAGAGACACCAAAAACCCTTCAAAAAATCAATGAATCCAGGAGCTGGTTGTTTGAAAAGATTAACAAAATCGATAGACCACTACACAAACTAATAAAGAAGAAAAGAGAGAAGATCAAGACCATCCTGGCTAACACAGTGAAACCCCGTCTCTACTAAAAAATACAAAAAACTAGCCAGGTGAGGTGGCGGGCGCCTGTAGTCCCAGCTACTCGGGAGGCTGAGGCAGGAGAATGGCGTAAACCCCATAGGCGGAGCTTGCAGTGAGCTGAGATCGGGCCACTGCACTCCGGCCTGGGCGACAGAGCAAGACTCCGTCTCAAAAAAAAAAAAAAAAAAAAAAAGGGTATTCAAATAGGAAGAGAGGAAGGCAATTTGTCTCTGCAGATGACACAATTTTATATTTAGAAAACCCCATCATGTAAGCCCAAAAACTTTTGAACTGATAAGCAACTTCAGCACAGTCTCAAGATACAAAATCAATGTGTGAAAATCACAAATTTTCCTTTACACCAACAATAGGCAAGCAGAGAACCAAATCATGAATGAACTCCCATTTACGATTTCTACAAAGATAATAAAATACCTAGGAATACAACTAACAAGGGATGTGAAGGACCTCTTCAAGAAGAAGTATAACCACTGCTCATGGAAATAAGAAATTCAATATTGTAAAATTGGCCATACTGCCCAAAGTAATTTATAGATTCAATGCTATTCCTATCAAACTACCATGAATATTCTTCACAGAATTAGAAAAAACTATTTTAAATTTCATATGGGATCAATGAAGACCCCATGTAGCCAAGACAATCCTAAGTGAAAAGAACAAATCTGGAGGCATCACACTATCTGACTTCAAACTATGCTACAAGGCTACAATAACCAAAATAGCGTGGTACTGGTACCAAAACAGACATATAGACCAATGGAGCAGAACAGTCCTCAGAAATAACACCACTCATCTACAGCCATCTGATCTTCTATAAACCTGACAAAAACAAGCAATGGGGAAAGTATTCCCTATTTAGTAAATGGTGCTGGGCAAACTGGCTAGCCACATGCAGAATACTGAAACTGGACTTCTTCCTTACACCTTATACAAAAATTAACTCAAGATGGATTAAAGACTTAAATGTAAAACTCTAAACCATAACAATCCTAGAAGAAAACTGAGACAATATCATTCAGGACATAGGCACGGGCAAAGACTTGATGACAAAAACACCAAAAGCAATTGCAATACATGCCAAAATTGACAAATGGGATATAATTAAACTAAAGAGCTTCTGCACAGGAAAAGATAATATCATCATAGTGAACAGGAAACCTACAGAAATCGGAGAAAATTTTTGCAATCTGTCCATCTGACCAAGGTCTAATATCCAGAATTTAGAAGGAGCTTAAACATATTTACAAGAAAAAATACAGCCCCATCAAAAAGTGGGCAAAGTAGGCAAAGAATATGAACAGATACTTCTCAAAATAAAACATTTATGTGGCCAACAAACATGAAAAAAGCTCAACACCACTGATTATCAGAGAAATGCAAATCAAAACTACAATGAGATACAATCTCACGCCAGTCAGATGGTAATTATTGAAATCTCAGGAAACAATAGATGTTGACAAGGCTGTGGAGAAACGGGAAATAGGAACACTTTTACACTGTTGGTGGGAATGTAAATCAGTTCAACCATTGTGGAAGACAGTACGGCAACTCCTCAAGGATCTAGAACCAGAAATACCATTTGACACAGCAATCCCATTACTGGGTATATACCCAAAGGAATATAAATCATTTTATTACAAAGACACATGCACATGTATGTTTATTGCAGTGCTATTTAAAATAATGAAGACACATAACCACCCCAAATGCCCATAAATTATAGACTGGATAAAGAAAATGTGGTACATATACACAATGGAATACTACACAGCCATAAAAAGGAATGAGATCATGTTCTTTGCAGGGACATGGATGAAGCTGGAAGCCATCATCCTCAGTAAACTAACACAGGAATGGAAAACCAACACAGCATGCCCTCACTTATAAGTGGGAGTTAACATTGAGAACACATGGACACAGAGAGGGGAACAACACACACCAGGGCCTGTTGCAGGGTGTGGTTGAGGGGAGGGATCTTATAGGACAGGTCAACAGATGCAGGAAACAACCACGGCACATGTGTACCTTTGTTACAAACCTACAATCTCTGCACACATATCCCATTTTTTTAAAGAAGAAATACAGAATCCTGGCTAATACTGTGAAACCCCGTCTCTACTAAAAAAAAAAATACAAAAAACTAGCCGGGCGAGGTGGCGGGTGCCTGTAGTCCCAGCTACTCGGGAGGCTGAGGCAGGAGAATGGCATGAACTCGGGAGGCGGAGCTTGCAGTGAGCCGAGATCTGGCCACTGCACTCCAGCCTGGGCGGCAGAGCGAGACTCCGTCTCAAAAAAAAAAAAAAAAAAAAAAAAAAAAAAAGAAATACAGAAAAAAAACCCCCAAAAAAACAAAAAAAAAAACAGTAATTGAAAATCTACTAAAAATACTCAGTAACTAAGAAGGGAAAAGAAATGAAAGCAGGTAATCTGCTCTTGGAGTCAGGAGAAAGTTTAAGTAACAATTGCTTCCTAAAAGCTTAAGTATTTAAAAGACAAATTAGGCCCTTTGTATTCCATTGATCCTTCCTGTGTTTCTTACCAGATATTCTACCATTGCTTTGCCAACAGGGCTGTATTCTCTCCTGGAAGAGACATGCCAATTACCTAACAGATGGGCAGCGCAGCTAAGAGCTGGGAGTTGGAAGTCCTTGTCAATAAGGTCTCTTTCCAACAATAGCCCAAGGCTATGATTTCAGAGTCTAGGATACCCTACGTTTTAAAGCTACCTCAAATAAATAAGCTGTTAAGACAACTTCCAGGGATCTTTAAACAAAGGAGCAGTGTCACTTATTTCACTTCTTTTATAAGCCATCAGTTAAGTAGAAAATGTCAGGAGTCCCAATGATAGTGGAATAGAATCAACTATGACAGTAAGTCTTTGATATCTGAGAGCATTTTTTCTTTCCTTTTTTGGGAGGAGGGACACCTTATTATTGCCTTCTCTGCTGAAAACCTAAAGTCATACATATGTAATAAACAATATATATACTATTTTTTCTAGATACAGAAGTTATGTAGTTGAATATTATGTGAAGCATTTTAAATTAGCCATGCTAATCCTTAGGATTAGGGTGCAGTGCAGTCTTTCTGCAGAATGATTTACTGTAGATCACACAAGTTAATACATAGAATATAAATGCTCCCCATCTTTGAAGAAAGGTGCTGGCGACTGGGCACAGTGGCTCATGCCTGTAATCCCAGCACTTTGGGAGGCCGAGGCAGGCGGATCACAGGTCAGGAGATCGAGACCATCCTGGCTAACACAGTGAAACCCTGTCTCTACTAAAAAATACAAAAAAGAAAAAAAAAAAAAAATTAGCCAGGCGTGGTGGTGGGCGCCTGTATTCCCAGCTACTCGGGAGGCTGAGGCAGGAGAATGGCGTGAACCTGGGAGGCGGAGCTTGCAGTGAGCCGAGATCGCACCACTGCACTCCAGCCTGGGGGACAGAGCGAGACTCCGTCTCAAAAAAAAAAAAAAAAAAGAAAGAAAGGTGCTGGCTACCCTTGTAAAGCAGCTATAACTAAAGGTCTGGGGGCATAATGTGTTTCTGATTAATTTTTCCAGCACCTCTGCCCCCGTGACTGCCAGCTCTAATCATGTTATTATGGAAAGTGCCTCCTGGAACACTTCTGGGCATTTTGTTTCATAGTCTTATCTATTGTCATGTTTTTTGTTTTTTGTTTTCTTTAGAAAGTAATATTTCTAGAAATATATCAACTTAGTTTTCAGTTTTATTAGCTGGTTTCTTCATGTCCACTTTGCTGTTATGTGCTGAAAATCCTAATAAAAATTCTCTGCAGCTAATACAACTTGTCTTATGACAGAAAATTCTATGTGCAACCAGGAGGAAATTCTGCATTTGGACTGGTGCAAAGAAATGGTGTGTGCTAATGAACATATGTATGCAGAAACACTTACACTAAATGCCATTTATTTTATCATGCACATCCACATCTTCTTTTCACCCTTCTCCACTTGCACTTTGTTCTGAGATGCTGATCTATATTAACTATAACACTCTCCCATGCCTTCTGGCTTCTGTTTGATTTGCCCAATGGGAAGCCCCAGTGGAGGTTTGGAAAAATGAAGGTGCATGAGTTTATAGAACTTATTCCCCCTGGCTCCAAGTGGGCTCTGTTCATCAGTGGAAGATCTCTGGTCTTGTCAAGATGACCTCTATACAACTCTCTGAGTAAATCAATGTTTGTACATATGTGGGTGTAATTGCCCAGCTTTGACTTCATAGCTTAAATACAGTAACCTGAAGTAGTACTAGAGTGAGAAGAATATGCAAACACAAAAGAATAGGAAGCATAATAGTGCATGAAATCAGTAGCATAAATGGTGAAGTATAAGTTCTACAAATCTTTGATCTGCTGTTACAACAGCTTTAATTATTTCCTTATAATATAAAACAAAATATCTTCTTGTGGTAAGACCTAGCACTATTATATTAGCTTGTTTCTTGTAAATTATAACACCTAATACTAGATAACTGAGTTGGCAGTGTAATTTTCTAGCTTTTTTCTCATCACTTTATTGGATTCAGCAAATAAGTGATCTTTCTAAAATTCCTTTGATCATATATCTTCCTAATTTACCTTTATTAATTAATTTATATTTACTCAGTGCAGTGAGATTTCCTTGTCTTTCACATAAACCTATCTTCGAGTTCACTCTCACATGTACTTTACAACTCTATTTTACAAAATTTCACTTGGGGAATGTATTCTAATCAAGTGATTTACTCATTTCTCAATACACTATTGAAAACATAGCCCATGATTTTGCTCATAATGTTTCTGAAATTCATTATTCTTCCCTCTTAACAAGAATGTTCTATTATATAAATCTGATGTGGTTATTTAACTATACATGTGTTATTTCCTTTCTTTTCATTGAAGTTTCAGATTTCTAGAGCGAAAGAACAAGCTGACGAGAAAAGAGTTTTACTTTTCAGTTTGATTTGATAGAGAAGAAACAGTTTAAAAGTAATCTCATCTCTTACATACTGTGAAGAGGTCATAGCTGTTTGACAGCTTGGCTGGGAGTGACCTAAAGCCATTAAAACATTCATGTCTACAATAGGTATGTGTTTCATTTCTATCATGTGCTAGGCATAATGCAATATATACAGCAAACAAGGCTGGTTGTGCAGCGGAGGGATGAAGGTACGTCAACCCTTAAATATGTGGTTTGGCTACTCTGATTCTGAGAGTCCAGGCTGAGGAAAAGCAGGCAGCCTCATTGAAAATATTACACTTACTTTCCCGATTTTGTGATGTACAGAGGAAACAACTAGGAATTCAGCACAGTGTTACCATCCTAACCACTTTCAAGTGGAAAAATATATATATAGCAATTCTGGGGAAAAAAAAAAGGTTCTTATTTGTTTTGTCAGAATTTATTTGTAAAAGGATAATTACGTTTATATTAAATATACACAATTTACATTTAATTTTTATTTATTTATACTGAATACATATTAGTTACATTTATGTGGGAAGCCTTAGATCAAATATTGTATTCTCTTGGCTGAGAATTTTATGCGAAAGGCATTTGAGTCTCTATAAAACAGTTAATTTGCAAAAAAAAAAAAAAAAAAAAAACTAGAACAGAAAAAGAAGAAATGGATATAGGACAAGACAAAAACTATGTAAAGATCTTGAAGCGTTTGAGAGTCAGAGAAGCGGGAACTGGTTACAAATAATAGGATTTTTGATTTTGGTTTTGGTTTTTGTTTTCATTTTTTTGAGAAGGAGTCTTGCTCTGTCGCCCAGGCTGGAGTGCAGTGGAGCGATCTCGACTCACTGCAGGCTCTGCCTCCCGGGTTCCCACCATTCTCCTGCCTCAGCCTCCCGAGTAGCTGGGACTACAGGCGCCCGCCACCGCGCCCGGCTAATTTTTTGTATTTTTAGTAGAGACCAGGTTTCACCGTGTTAGCCAGGATAGTCTCAATCTCCTGATCTCGTGATCCACCCGCCTCGGCCTCCCAAAGTGCTGGGATTACAGGCGTGAGCCACCGCGCACAGCCAAGAATAGGATTCTTAAGATGGCGTGTGGTCTCAACATTTATTTATTGACACTGAAAAGCTACAATACGGAAGGAGGCGTAGGGAAAAAGAGTATCTCACATTGCGTGACAATTTCCCAGTTGTGAGTATGAAAGAGGTCAGAGTACTTCCTTTATGACAATCAATCCATCAAAGAGTGAAAATAGGGGGCAGGTGTGGTGGCTCACGCTGGTAATCCCAGCAATTTGGGAGGCCAAGGCAGGTGGATCACTTAAGGCCAAGAGTTGCAGACCAACTTGGCCAACATGGTGAAACATCATCTCTACTAAAAATACAAAAATTAGTCAGGCATGGTCGCACACACCTGTCATCCCACTACTTAGGAGGCTGAGGCAGGAGAATCTCTTGAACTGAGAGATGGAGGCTGCAGTGTGCCAAGATCTCACCACTGTACTCCAGCCTGGGCAACAAAGCGAGACTGTCTCAAAACAATGTTAAATAGTGGAAACAAACAATGATCAAGGGAGCTATATCAAAGTCACCTACTTATGGACCATAGGGTTGCCCAACCTCAAACATCACAAAGGTTCTGTTTTTTGGGAAAGAAGAAATTCCCTCCGTTAAGGGTTCTCATTAATACCCTGGGAATTTTACAATGGTATTCATAAACCACAGACAGTAAGTAATTTGTAAAATTTTGTGTTAAAAAATAATCTGTGCTTTTCCACTCATGCTTCATAATTAAATCTTTTATAACCCAGTATTGCATTTTCTTTGCTTTGGTGATATGGAGATCTGGCTCTAGAAATCTGGCTTCTTGAGATTCATAGCTTTCTTACCAGAGTAATATATGCATGAAAAAAATCACCCAAAGAATAAGGTTTCTTTCAGTTGATTCCTGGATAGAATCAGGAGCACAGCCCATGCTTCTTTACTACAAACACTAGAATGGCCCAATTTATCTAAGACAATGGTTTTAAAGCCAGGCACTGATGATCCCCAAGGCGGGCGGTGTGATGTGACAGTTAAGACATGACTTGGTGTCAGGCAAGCCCCACGCTAGCTGTGCATTTTCAGTTGCGGGTTATGTGAACATCCACAAGTTAGTGAAGCCTCAAGATTCTCAGATGCCTTATAGTTGAAATGATAAAAACAATGATTATTTCAACAATTAAATAAGAAAATTGAGGCAAAACAGTAAAAACAGAACGTGGTACATATTCAAGTTAGAAAAATTGTAGTTATTGGCTGGGTATGGTGGCTTATGCTTGTAATCCCAGCACTTTTGGGAGTCAGAGGCAGGTGGATCACCTGAGGTCAAGAGTTTGCGATCAGCCTGACTGACATGGTGAAACACCAGAATGCCAAAAATTAGCTGGGCTGGGTGGTGCACACCTGTAATCTCAGCCAGTCAGGAGGCTGAGGCAGAAGAATGACTTGAAGCCGGGAGGCGGAGGCTGCAGCGAGCCGAGATTGTGCCATTGCACTCCAGCCTTTGTGATAGAGCGAGATTCTGTCTCAAAAAAAGGTAAATTATAGTTACATTGTAGTTATTGTGATTTCTTGAGTGTGCCTGAAAAAGACAGATGAAACTAAGTGAGTCAGGCTCCAAACCCATACATTACTTCAACAAAAGCATCATTGATTTTATCTTGTTTATATATTGAACTTTCAGATAAAGGTTAATTTTAAGAAATGGTTCAACATTTTTTTAAAAGGTATTCTCAACAAGACTTGAGGGGAAGAATAGTATCCAAACACTTATCCTATTCCAGATGCTATTGTAAAGAATTTGTACCTGTGAATCATTTAATCTTTATAACAACACTTTGAAATGGGTACCAGTATTGCTACTTTACATAAGAGGAAAATGAGCCACAGAGAAGTAAAGTAATTGACTAAGGCTATACAGATAATTATTGCAAGAGACAGGACTGAATACTAGCACACAAGCTCCAGAAACTGCTAACATATGCTATTTTTCTAAATTAACCCAAAATATCTCTTTCCCCTTGATTTGTAAAGGCGAAAATTACAGAATTCACTGCAGCATTATGCAAAACACATTAACGGACTAACAGTGAAAGACCCCTCCAAAAATTACCTGGCCAGGAGCAAACTGTAGGAGCCTTGAGAATTTGCAGAAGCCTAACTTTATGTGGAAGAACTACAGAATATTCTTATACACAGAAACATTTATGTAATTTGAAGTAAAACAGAGCTGGTATCAAAATATAGTTATAATCAATGGGCCATGTACTGTTTTAAGATTATCTCAGCAAAAAATTGATAGAAGCTTAACATCCTATTAGCTTAAGCATTAAGAGATTGGAAAGTTACTGAGATGCCTTGAAAAGTTTAAGGAAGGAATAATAGAATAGGCTAGGCCTAAAGACTGAAAGGACTGACATGAGGTAGTCATCATCTACAAAACTCTCTTTTCTTTATATTTTTCATTCTCTTATCTTCCCCCGCAAATGGCATTCTCTCATGGCTCAGGTAGGACTACCTTCCCTTCTAGAGCTGCACCTTCAACTCATGACTAAAGTTAAAGATAGAGTTTTCACTACTAGCTCCAGCAAAAATCAAGAGAAGCAACATTAATTGTACCACCTGGGATCTCTTTACCCTTTGTATCCAACTACCCAATCACTCAATCACTGCTACCATGATTGTTTATTCCTTTTTTCAGAAAGGATAGTTTGTGACAGGGAAATAAAAATTTTGAGGATTGTGCCAAGTAAAATTAATATCAAACGAGATCTTATATTTGCATGTGAAAAATTAAATAACTCTTTCCAATTCACAGTTTCATGATAAAATCTACAATAAAGATAAATGAAATAATTAACAAAGAGCAATTGGAACCCTATAGAGGCTGAATAACTATTAGTTTATCCTCCCTCTTATCCCTGTCTCCTTGCCCTGGACAGCTGCTGTTCAAGACAGGGAGTAATTAGGTAAGAAAAATAGGAAAGGCAGGGGAGGACTTGCTATCTTACTTCTTCTCTACCAACATTTGCTGTCCTATGTTCTCAACATTTTGCAACTCAGGCATCAATGTGGCAGTGGACCTAGATGCATCTTCTCTCTGGAGTTTTATTTCATGCATTTTTTATTATATATTTTAATTTCTGGGGTACGTGTGCAGAACATGCAGGTTTGTTACATAGGTATACAAGTGTCATGGTGGTTTGCTCACCCATCAACCTATCATCTACATTAGTTATTTCTCCTAATGCTATCCTTCCCCTTGACCCCTATCCTCCAACAGGCCCTGGTGTGTGATGTTCCCCACCCTATGTCCATGTGTCCTCATTGTTCAGCTCCCACTTATGGGTGAGAACATGTGGTGTTTGGTTTTCTGTTCTTATGTTAGTTTGCTGAAAATGATGGTTTCCAGATTCATCCATATCCCTGCAAAGGACATTAACTCATCCTTTTTTGTGACTGTATAGTATTCCATGGTGTATATGTGCCACATTTTCTTTATCCAGTCTATCACTGATGGTCATTTGGGTTGGTTCCAAGTCTTTGCTATTGTGAAAAATGCTGCAGTAAACATATATGTGCATATGTCTTTATAGTAGAATGATTTATAATCCTTTGGGTATATACCTAGTAATGAGATTGCTGGGTCAAATGGTATTTCTGGTTCTAAATTCTTGAGGAATCACCACTCTGTCTTCCACAATGGTTGAACTAAATTACATTCTCACCAAAAGTGTAAAAGCATTTCTATTTCTCCACATCCTCTCCAGCATCTGTTGTTTCCTGATTTTTTAACGATAATCATTCTAACTGGGGTGACATGGTATCTCATTGTGATTTTGATTTGCATTTTTCTAATGACTAGTGATAATGAGCTTTTTTTATATATGTTTGTTGGTCACATAAATGTCTTCCTTTGAGAAGAGTCTGTTCATATCCTTCACCCACTTTTTGATGGGGTTGTTTTTTTTTTTTGTAAATTTGTTTAAGTTCTTTGTAGATTCTTGATATTAGCCCTTGGTCAGATGGATAGATTGCAAAAATTGTCTCCCATTCTGTAGGCTGCCTGTTCACTCTGATGATAGTTTATTTTGCTGTGCAGAATCTCTTTAGTTTAATCAGATCCCTTTTGTCAATGTTAACTTCTTTTGTCATTGCTTTTGGTGTTTTAATCACGAATTTTTTGCCCATGGCTATGTCCTGAATGATATTGCCTAAGTTTTCTTCCAGGGTTTTTATGGTTATAGGTCATATGCTTAAGTCTTTAATCCATCTTGAGTTAACTTTTGTATAAGGCGTAAGTAAGGGATCCAGTTTCTTTTTTCTGCATATGACTAGCCAGTTTTCCCAAGACCATTTATTAAATAGGGAAATCTTTCCCTATTGCTTGTTTTTGTCAAGTATGTCAAAGATCAGATGGTTGTAGCTGTTTGCAGATGACACGATTGTATATTTAGAAAACTCTATTGTCTCAGCCCCAAATCTCCTTAAGCTGATAAGTAACTTCAGCAAAGTCTCACGATACAAAATCAATGTGCAAAAATCACAAGGATTCCTATACACCAATAATAGAAAGAGATACCCAAATCATGAGTGAAATCTCAATTGCTACAAAGAGAATGAAATAGCTAGGAATACAACTTACAAGGGATGTGAAGGATCTCTTCAAGGAGGACTATAAACCACTGCTAAGGATATAAGAGAGGACACAAACAAATGGAAAAACATTCAGTGCCCATGCATAGGAAGAATTAATGTCATGAAAATGACCAAAGTAATTTATAGATTCAATGCTATCCCCATCAAGCTATCATTGACTTTCTTCACAGAATTAAAACAAACTATTTTAAATTTCATATGGAACCAAAAATGTGCCCATATAGCCAAGATAATTCTAAGCAAAAAGAACAAAGCTGGAGGCATCACGCTATCTGACTTCAAACTATACTACAAGCCTACAGTAACCATAACAGCGTGGTATTGGTACCAAAACAGATATATAGAACAATGTAACAGAACAGAGGCCTCAAAAATAACACCACACATCAGTTGCATGCTTTCTACCTGTTTTTCTAGCGTTTTACCTGTGTCCCATTATGGTTACATCACAATGAATTATATAGCTATTTGTTTACCTATCTTTCTCCCCCAGGAGACTGTTAGATTATAGTAACCATATTTCATTTATACATTAATCGCTACATGGTAAGTGCTCAAAGATAAAAAATGATTACTATGGTTATGGAGTTTATCCTGTGATTATCTATTTATTGTATTGTTTATAACAAGTGAATAATTATTACCATAATTTTAAAAGTGATATGTGTCATTAAGAAGTTACTACATAGCAGACAGTACTTTTTTCATACATTATTTCATTTAATTATATAATCCTACACAGTTAAAATATTATTCCCACCCATCTTTTTCTCCTCTTCACTTATTTTTTAAATACAAGATAGAATTAAAAAGACAAAGTGATTTTCCTATAGCATCCAATTAGAAAGGGTCAGTCAATATTTTGGAATATTTTTCAGTATAATGTTTGTGTAAATGTTATATACTTCACAAGATAAATATACAGATAGGCAGCAATGCTGAGGACTTTGTAGTTAAACTTTGTTTGTATTTTATTCACCTGAGAACATTCTTCTCTGGCAGGATTTTGCTACATATGTGGGTGGAGGGCTGTGTAGCAGTTGTGCTATTGCTATGCTTCTCACTTGTTAACCTTTTTTTTTTTTCACCTTAAAAAGCACCTGTGTATTTAACCTGTCTCATGTATTTAGCTCAGAGTCCTCTCAACACAACAGTCTGTTAATGTGATTGAGGAAGAGAGTAAGGCCAGCCTTAAGACCAGAAGAGTTTTGGCCGATCACTGAGAAATCACTGAATTTATAAGCCTTTCCTACCCACAGCAGATGATGTGCTTGTTCTTTTTCATATGCGGTTATGACCTGGTATCAGGCTTTTTTCCACAAATAAAATTTAGGTTAGAGAGACACAAAAACCTGGATGTCATTAGCCTCTATTTGTTTTTGTCATTTATTAATGTATTATTTGTATAAATTATTAAATTTATACAAAACACAAATGTAGTTTTATTACGTGAATATATTGTGTAGTAGTGAAGTCTGGGCTTTTAGAGTAATCGTCTCCTAAATAATGTACATTCTACCCATTAAGTAACTTCTCATCTCTGTTCCCCACTCCCATGCTTCCGAGTCTCCAATGTATGTTATTCCACACTATATGTCTATGTGTACACAATATTTAGCTCGAATTTGTAAGTGTGTATTGTATGGTATTTAACTTTCTGTTTCTGAGTTATTTCACTTGAGATAATGGCCTCTAGTTCCACTTATATTGTAGCTAAATACATAATTTTATTATTTTTAGCTGAATAGTATTCCATTGTATACACCTCTTATTCTGTAATAGTTCATCTGTTGATAGACACTTAGATTGATTAGGATTTTTTGTTATTGTAAATAGTGCTGTGATAAACATACAGTATGAGTATCTTTTTGATATAATGATTTATTTTCTTTTGTTTATATACCCAGTACTGAGATTGCTGGATTGAATGGAAGTTCTATTTCTAGTTCTTTGAGAAATAATATTGTTTTCCAAAGAGACTGTACTAATTTACACTCCCTCCTACAACATATGAGCATTCTTTTTTCTTTCCATCCTTGCCAACACCTGTTATTTTTTTACTTTAATAACAGCCTTTCTGACTGATGTAAGAAGATCTCAATTGCGGTTTTAATTTGCATTTATCTGATGCTTAGGAATATTGGGCATTTTTTCATATGCTTTTTGGCCATTTATATTTCTTCTTTTGAAATGTGTCTCTGAAAGTAATGCACAATATTATCTGTATTCTTTTAAAACTCTCCTATTTACTGAGGAAAATGTCATTACGTTAAATAAAAACATTTTCCTTTGCAATATAATTTTTCGCTGTTGCATTCAATACTATTGCAATGATACTTTAGTGATATTGAATATGCTAAGTAGTGTTGCTCTATTCTGTATTAGAATATATCTTTCTGTATCTATCTCTCTGTCTCTGTCTCTCTACATACACAAGCACACACGTGCGCACACCCACACACACACACACACACATACAGAGTGAACTCATTTCCCATTGGTTATACACTATATCTGATTTTGTTCATAATCCTGATAATTTTTTTCTTATGAATATGTGTCGTATTTCCTGATCTTTGAAAATGTCAATAAAAGGAAGCAACATGGCAAGGAATCCCTATTCAGTAAATGGGGCTGGCAAAAAACTGGCTAATTGTATGCAGAAGAATAAAACCTGACCCCTTCCTTTTACCATATGCAAAAGTTAACTCAAGATAGATTAAAAATTTAAGTGTAAGACCTCAAACTGTAAATATCCTAGAAGAAAACCTAGGAAATACCTTTTTGGACATCACCCTAGGCAAAACGTTTATGACTAAGCCCTTAAAAGCCAATGCAACAAAAACAAAAATTGATAGGACCTAACTCAACTAAAAAGGTTCTGCACAGCAAAAGAAATTGTCAAGAAAGTAAACAGACCAACTACAGAATGGGAGAAAATATTTGCCAACTACACGTACGAGAAAGGAATAATATCCAGAATTTATAAGAAACTTAAATCAGTAAGAAAAAAATAAAATGGCCCATTAAAAAGTGGGCAAAGGATGTGAACAGACACTTCTCAATAGAAGACATGTAAGTGACCAAAAAACATGAAAATATGCTTGACAGCACTAATCGGAGAAATGTAAATCAAAACCACAATGAGATACTATCTCACACCAGTCAGAATGGCTATTACTGAAAAGTCCAAAAATAACTGATGCTGGCAAGTTTGCAGAAAGAAGGGGAATACTTATACAGCGTTACTGGGAATGTAAATTAGTTCAGCCCCAACGAAAGGAAGTTTGAACATTTCTCAAAGAACTAAACATAAAACTATGATTTTACCCAGCAATCCCATTCCTCAGTATATACTGAAGGGAAAATAAATCATTCTTCAGAAAAGACACCCGCACCCATATGTTTATCACAGCACTATTCACAATAGCAAAGACATGGAACCAACCTAGGTGCCCATCAATGATAGATTGGATAAAGAAAATATGGCACATATACATCATGGAATGCTGTGCAGCCATACAAATAATGAAGTCATGTTATTTGCAGCAACATGGATGCAGCTGAGGCCATTATTCTAAGCTATTTAATGTAGAAAGAGAAAAATCAGATATTGAATGTTCTTACTTATAGGTGAGAGCTAGACATTGCGTACGCACAGGCATAATGATAGGAACAATAGACACTGGGTGCTCCAAAATGTGGGTGAGAGGGAAGGACAAAAGGGCCAAAAAACTTGCTGTTGCACACTATGGTCCATATATAAGTGATGGGATCAATCACACACCGAACCTCAGCATCACGCAACAGAGTCTTCTAACATACCTGCATGTGCACACGTGAATCTAAAAGCAAACAAACAAACAAACAAACACCCTGAAAATAAATTCATGTATTTACAGCAAACTCATTTTCATCAAAGACTCTGTATTAGTCTGTTTTCACACCTCTGATAAAGACATACCCAAAAGGGGACAATTTAAAAAGGAAAGAAGTTTAATATGGACTTATAGTTTCACGTGGCTAGGGAAGCTTCATCATCAGGGCAGAAGGCAAGAAGGAGCAAGTCACCTCTTACATGAAGAAAAAAAGAGCTTGTTCAGAGAAACTACCCCTCATAATACCATCTGGTTTCGTGAAACCCACCCACCACCATGAGAACACCATGGGAAAGACCTGCCCCTATGATCCAGTTACCTCCCACCAGGTCCCTCCCACAACACATGGGAATTCAAGATGAGATTTCGGTGGGGACACAACCAAATCATATCAGACACCAAGAGAATACATTGGGGAAGGGACAGCTTCATAAATGTTGCTGGAAAAGTCATATATCTATATGCAGAAGTATAAAACTAGACCCTCATCTTTCACCTTATACAAAAATCAACTCAAAATTGATTAATGACTTACATGCAAAACAGGAAACTATGAAACTACTAGAAGAAAACATTGAGAAAGTTCTCCAGGTCATTTGATTAGACAAAAATATTTGGAGTAAGATCTCAAAGCAGAAGCAACAAAAGCAAAAGTAGATAAATGGGATTACATAGAGCTAAAAAGCTTGTTCACAGAAAAGAAAACAAACAACAAAGTGAAGAAACAACCTACCCAATGGGAGAAAATATTTATAGATTTATAAAGATTTATAGATTTATAAAGTGCTAACTTTCTAGCACTTGGAATGTTGGTTGCACAGCCACCAAGCTAATATATAACTTGAGATATTTTAGGGTATATGTTGTGATATTTAGAATGTTTTTAAAAATATTTGAAGAAAAGTAATAATTCATTTATACTGATGATTTCTCTTCACAGCTTGGGAATGGATGATAAATCCCTTATTGATGTTTACTCTCCAAAAAATAAATCATAGATTTATTATATGATTTATAATATAATCATTTACATTATGATGTTTATATACTATATAAACATTTATATAAATGTTTATATAATAAATAACATTTATATATAATGTTTATATTATGATGTATTAAAAAACATTAAATCAGTTCATAGTTTCTTTAAAGGAAAAAAGCTAGTTTGAAAAGAAAGTATGCATTTTGTTTTATTTTTATGAATTTACTTCCAAATTTCTTTAAGTTTTGGCAGAATTTATCTCAGTGTGGTAATAGAATTGAGGAATTTATTCAAGGTTAAAAAAAGAAGGTCTCTCTCCAATCTGCTAAAAGAGAGTCATATCATATCATACATATATAAAATATAATGAAATTACGGAAGTGACAGTTCATCTTCTTTGCCATATTTGTAAGAGGTATATCATAGATCCTGACTGAATTCAAGTGGTGGGGATTACAAAGGTACATAGTTGATTAAGGGTAACTCAGAGTTCAAGATAGAGTGTGTCTGCTTCAGAAATGACGATCAACGTCTTTGTTCCTGTTTCATTGCATCCTATTTGAGCCATAGTATAAGGTAGGAGTGACAACAGTAGCAGCAGAACTGGGACATCCACGTGAAGAATACAAATCAAACCAATACATTTTTTCTGCAAGATCCTAAGTCACAGCAGGTGAAGTGTATCCACTTCATGTGGAAACAGATGAGCCAAAGGTAGATGTAAATCTCACTTAAAAGGGCCACCTGGCTGTGAGGAAACTATAGACACAGTCTGTAGTGATGAATATCAGAAAAAGAAGAAAGAGGAATTCAACAGGAAACTATTCTGATTGCACCACAGAAAGCACTGCTGACTTGCTGGGATATCTGTTAAAATAGAAGGCTATCGCATAGATGTCTAAAACAGAATTTATCACACTAAAAGATCTCAATCAATATCCATGCTGGTTGCATAGTTTGCAATTGCATGTGTGAACAGCATAGACTGGGCTGAAATAATATTTACACAGTAGTAACTTCGTTGTGATCTTTTACTTTCTTGTCATATTATCTGCTACATTAAATGATCTTGAACCTGAGGCACAATTTTTATTTCATCCTTAACAAGTACATTTGAAAAATCTCGGTGTATAATGACCACAAAAAAAGTTAGTATCAATTGAGCTTTAAGGTCGCTAATTATAGTAGGAGAAGTATATAGGAAAATCTGTTAGACTTTTCATTCACCAGACCAGATGAAATAGCAATCAATATAATATTTATCACTTATCTTTAAAGTGTTGATCCCTGTGCACTAAATACTTTGCTTCTCATGTATTAGAGCTAAAGATTAAAAAAAAATCACATCACAAAGATAAATAAAGATAATTGTAATGTAATTTTCCCATGGCTGTGCAGCTAGTAGGAAGTAGAATGGGTCTTTAAACCCAGGTTTGTCTGGCAAAACAGTGTTTGTCATGCCGTATTCATATTTTGAACCAATAAAAATAGATATTTTCTTCTGAGGGTGATAGGCATGAGGAAGAGGAAAATGGAGGATCATAATGAAGAAAAATTACAAGTCTCATTTCATTAGGAGCAAAGAAAGAATAGGGCAAATGTTTTTCTTACAGCATCAGAAATAACAGTTGAGAAATGTTGCACTGAATGGAAGAATGTTAACTAGGTAACTTAAAACTTGTAATACAGGCTGGGCATGGTGACTAACGCCTGTGATCTCAGCACTTTGGGAGATTGAGGCAGGCAAATCACAAGGTCAGGATTTTGAGACCAGACTGGCCAACATGGTAGAACCATGTCTCTACTAAAAAAAAATACAAAAATTATCTGGGCATGGTGGCGTGTGCCTGTAATCCCAGCTACTCAGGAGGCTGAGGTGGGAGAATAGAATTGCCTGAACCCGGGAGGTGGAGGTTGCAGTGAACTAAGATCATGCCACTGCATTCCAGCCTGGGTGACAGAGCAAGACTCCATCTCAAAAAAAACATAACCCAAAAAACGAAAAAACTTGTAATACATTTTATTTCAGAATCTCACTATTGGCAACATTAATAAGGCAAATATTTATTATTAGACTATTATAAAATTCCTTCAGTCAGATGAAACCATAGAACCATCTCAAAGAATATCAACTTGTTCACTTAAAGATTTATTCAGCATCTAATATGTGTCAGATAATATTTTAAACTCTATAGTTAAAATAGTTAAAGTTGATTCCCCTGCTTAAGTGGCTTATATTCTAATGAATGAAACCGGGAAGGCATTGTAGCTATATAAACAAATGAAGATATAAATAATTACAGCTTGTTTTTCACCATTTGCTTCACCATCAGCCTGAGGTTTCATCACCACTGTCGTTTGGTTTGATGAAAAGGAGTTACATACTCCATTTCAGCTTCTATTCTAACATCTGTCTCTTGTTTCAGATAAATTCTTACCCATAATAGTCATACTTACAAAGGTTTTCTAATGAATAATAATTACTTTTTGGAAATGCAGTGCATGTGCATTAGTAGTACAAGAAATATAAACCATACTAATTTAAGTAAATAGTCTAATGAAGTTTTTAAGATAATTATGTATTTTCATAAAACAATTGGGCATACACATGACAGATAGGCACTGAAGTAATATACAGATCCCTGCTCAGTGAAATAAAATTTCATTAGTCTATTATTCACAGGAACATGGGGAAAAGCATGTGCTTTTGATCGAGACAAGGGTATGACCAACTGTCATGTTAAAATTGATCTTGAAAAATCTATTTATATTTACAAGGCCCAAGGGCCAATACTTTGCTTTAATTGTAATAATGTCAAGAGTTATTATAAAGATTAAAGGTAACAAACTAAAGGTATTCATCAATAGTTACTTTAATTATTTTTATACCATTAAAAACTTAGGAGCACACAAAAACAACTGTCACCTCAAAGTTGCAAGAAGCTGCCGAATCTATTTTTTTCATCTTATTTGTTTTGCTTTGGCATGGGAATTGCTAGAAAAGTGCAGAGAAAGATGTTTCCAGATGCCTCTCCCATGGCCCACCATAGACCGACAGCACACAACACTATATAACATCAACATATGTTAAAACTATTTGTCTTAGTCTGTCTTGAGTTGCTATAGCTGAATACCCGAGACTAGATGATTTACAAAGAAAATAGGTTTATTTGGCTCATAATTCTGGTAGTTGAAAGGTTCAAGGCTGAGCAGCTGCATCTGCTAAGGGCCTCAGGCTGCTTCTAATTGTGGCAGAAAGCAGAAGGGGAGCAGATGTGTGCAAAGAGACCACATGATATGATGGGAGGTAAAAGAGAGAAACTGAGAAAGTCAGAGTCTTCTCAACAACTTGCTCTAATTCATTCCCACCTGAAGAAGAACTTACTCACCCCATGCGAGGGCATTAATCTATTCATGAGGGATCTCCCCTCATCATCAAATGCCTCCACTATGTCCCATCTCCCAACATTGCCACACTACGCATCAAATTTCAACATAAATTTTAGTAGAGACAACCTACATGGAAATGATGGCTGAATTTGCAGAAAAATAATTCGAGGTCAATGATTTTTTTTTTTTTTTGCCCTCACTAAGTAAGCACCTGTGGTTATCCAGAATACAAAGTATATTCTTTTTGTTGAAGATTAACCAAAATAATCTTTGGAGATTTCATTGAAAACAGACCTAATCATGTGAAAAGGTAAAACAGAAATTAACATGTGCCTAACTTTTATTTCTGCCATTCTCTGTCCCAATTCTTGAAATAACACACTTAAAAAGACAACTTTGTCAATAAGAACTGTGATTGGAGAACATTGTGGACCCTGAAGCTGATCAGTGATGGATGAGATTTTTATGGCCTTGATTGAAGAATACAAGTCTCAGATTTTGATAATTATTTCTTAGAATAACACATAAGAGTAAAGAGAGTAAGAGAAATACACACTGAAAATTAGGCTTCTTCAGCATAAAAAGTCATGAAACAAGTGATAGATGAACTGTATCTTGCTCCATTTCCTCATTTTAGAGATAGGGTCCCTGAAATTCAGGGAACCTAAACAATCAGCCGAAGATCAAATAGCTACTAGAAAAGGGGCTTAAAATAATAGATCTCATTTCTGAGTCTAGTATTCTTTTTCTTACCTATTAACTATAAATACTGTAGTTGACTATAAAAATTGTAACCATAAGGAATTAGTAGGAATAGGGAAAAACTACAAAACATGAAGTTGAAGTGCATGTATTTCTCAATAATGTATTATTTTTCTTTCCCACATGGTCCTTTATTATTATGTAAATGGACAATTTCTTTTATATTTAGAAGTTTAGCTTCTTGTTATAGCTGGGACATGTAATACATTTATTAAGCATATTTTGATTTGCACCTATTTTTGATTACACATTAATTTTATGCATATAACTGCATTGATTTTCTGTTTCAAAACATTTGATACAAATGAATACGTTTAGCAAGTATATGTATGTATAACACTCAAATGAACACTTGGGAGCCCATCACCCAACATATGAATTTGAATATTACTAATATACTTGGTTTCCTCTTGTGTCCTTCCTGGACCAACTCCTCTTATTCTTCTGTGGCTACATACTCAAGAGATAATAATATCTTGAACTATTTGCTTGTTTGTTTTGATTCAATTTTTAAATTATCGCTTTGCATTTCTGTATAAAGTCATATACTGTTCATTTTTGCTTGTTTTTATCTCCATAGATATTACTTCATGTTTATGTTACATTTTCATATTTGGTAAAATTCAAACACTCTCATATCAAACAGAACATTAGAAAGCTAACGAAATAAAATTGAACATAATGTCTAAATTGATTTCAGAAAAAAGTCATATTTATACTAAGTGAACCTAAAAATATTCTACATTTTATTTTTATGTTGGTAAAAAACATGTAACATAAAATACACTCCATTAAATTTTTAATTACATAGTACAATATTATTGACTATCTGTGCATTGTTGTAGAACAGATTTCTAGAACTCTTTCATCTTGCATGACTGAAAACATATCCATTGTACAGCAAATTCATATTTATCTCTCTGCTTCTGGCAGCCACCATTCTATTTTTGGCTTATATAAATTTGACTACTTTAGATACCTCATATAAGTGGAATCATGTAGGTTTTGTCCATCTTTGAATGACTTATTTCACTTGGCATAATGTCTTTAAGGTTCATTTATGTTGTAGCATATGGCACGATTTTCTTATTTTTCAAGATGGAATAATATTCCACTGTATGCATATATCACATTTTCTTTATCCATTCAGCTTCTGATAGACATTTAGGTTGTTTCTGCCTCTTGGTTATTGTAAATAATGCTGTAACAAACGTGGGAGTGCAAATATCTCTTCAAGATTCTCTTTTCAATTATCTTGGATAAATACCTAGAAGTGAGATTGCTGGGTTAGATGGGTAGTTCTATGTTTGATTTTTTAGGGACACTCCATGCTGTTTTTCATAGCAAAAGCACAATTTTACATTCCTACCAACAGTTCAAAAGGGTTCCAGAGAGAGGAGGAGCAAGATGGCAGAATAGAAAGCTCCACAGATCATCACCCCCTGGCTCCACTAAGGACCCCAAGTAAAAAAACTTTCTTCACATAAACAAAAACCTTCGTAAGAACCAGAAATTATGTGAGTACTCATAGTACCTCATTTTAACTTCATATCCCTGAAAGAGTCACTGAAGGGATAGAAAAGAGTCCTGAATGCCAACACCACCTCTCCCCCACCCGCAGCATCTGCAGTGCAGTGCAGAGCCTCTCTGGGCACTGGGGACGGAAGAACAAAGTAATTGTAAGGCATTGAACTCAGTGCTGTTCTGTTAGACCAAAAAACAAACAAACAAACAAACAGACCAAACTTAACTGACACCTCGCTCACAGAGGAAGAAGCATTTAAACCAGCCCTGGTCAGAAGGGAATAGCCCATTGCAGCGATCAGAAAAGGAATGCCTGCAAACCTTGCCACCAAGGGCCAAAGTGCCCTCAGTCTGTAAGTAAAGTTGAAAGGCAGTCTAATCCATAAGGACTGAAACCCTTAGGCAAGTCTTAGGGATAAACTAGAGACAGTGGACTGAGTAGTAGGGACACGTGACATACTGAGGCACCAGCTGGGGAGGCCAAGGGAGTACTGGCACCACCCCTCTCAGGCTGCACAGCTCCTGGCTCCAAAACAACCCTTCTTTCTGCTTGAGGAGAAGAGAGGGAAGAGTGAGGAGGACTTCATCTTGCATCTTCGATACTATCTCAGCCACAGCAGAATAGGGCACTGAGCAGAGTCATGAGGTCCCCTTTCTTGGGTCAAGAACCCAGATGACATTTCCAGACACACCTTAGGCCAGAAAATAACCCATTGCCTTGAAGGAAAGGACCCAGTCCTGCCAGCATTCATCATCTGCTAACTGAAGATTCCTTGGGTCCTGAATAACCATCAGCAATACCCAGTTACAACATCTCGGGCCTTGGTGAACCTCTGAGACTTGTTGGCTTCAGGTGAGACTCAGCACATTACCAACTGTGATGGCTACCAGGCAAAACTCCCTCTACTGGAGAAAATCAGAGGGGAATGTAAAGAGGGCTTCGTCTTTTACCTTAGGTACCAACACCACCACAGTGGGGTAGAGCACCAAGCAGGCTCTTGGGGTCTTCAATTTCAGGACTTGACTTTTGGACAGCATTTCTGGACCTGCCCTGGGGAGGGCAGGCCGCTGCCCTGAATGATGAGTTCCAAGCCAGGCAACGTTCACCACAAGCTGACTTAAGAGCATTAAGGAAACATTAGTGGTAGTCTGGCAGTGCTCCTCATGGCAAGAGTTGGCAGTGGCTTTAGGGTGACCTCTTCTGCCTTTAGAAAAGGGAGAAAAGCGTGGGAAGGACTGTGTCTTGTGGTTTGAGGGCAAGGCCAGACACAATACGATTAAATACCAGATAGACTTTTAAGGTGTTTGACTCTAGTTCCCTGACTCATGCAGGGCAGTTTTGGATTCACCTACTGCCCAGGGACTTCATACCCTTAAGAGAAGAACACAGGCCTGGCTGCCTTTGTCACCTGCTGATTGTAGAGTCCCCTGGCCTTGAGCAAACATAGGCAGTAGACTGAGAGTGGTTACAATAGGCTTTGGGCAAGACCCAACACTTTGCTGACTTCAGGTCTAACCCAGTGCAGTCATAGTGGTGGTAGCCATAGGGTGGTGTGTGTCACTCCATGCCCAGCTGTAGATGGTTCAGAAGGGAGAGAGACTCCCTATGTTTGGGTGAAAGGAAGGCAGGACAACAAGAGTCCCTGCCTGGTAATTCAGAGAATTCTCCCAGATCTTGTCCAAGACCATCAAGGTGGTATCTCTTTGAATCTGCAAGAACTACATGTGTTACTAGGCTTAAAGTGCCTCCTAGAGACAGATTAATCACAACACTCAAGTCCTATCAGATATTTGGAAAGTCTTCCCAAAAGGAATGACTGCAAATAAACCCAGACAGTGAAGACTACAATAAATACTTAACTCTTCAATGCCTAGACACCAAAGAACTTTTACTAGGATCAACACCATCCAGGAAAACACTACCTCACAGAATGAACTAAATAAAACACCAGGGATCAATTCTGAAGAAACAGAGATATGTGACCTTTTAGACAGAGAATTCAAAATAGCCCTGTTGAGAAAATGCAAAGAAATTCAAGATATCACAGAAAAGGAATTCAGAATTCTATCAGGTAAACTGAACAAAGATATGAAAATAATTTTTAAAAATCTGGCAGAAGTTCTGGAACTGAAAAATGCAATTCTCATACTGACTAATGCATCAGAGTCCGTTAATAGCATAATGAATCAAGCAGACGAATTAGCGCACTTGAAGACAAGCTATTTGAAAATACACAGTCAGGGCCGGGTGCGGTGGCTCACGCCTGTAATCCCAGCACTTTGGGAGGCCGAGGTGGGTGGATCACGAGGTCAGGAGATTGAGACTATCCTGGCTAACATGGTGAAACCCAGTCTCTACTAAAAAGTCAAAAAATTAGCCGGGCATGGTGGTGGGTGCCTGTAGTCCCAGCTACTGGGGAGGCTGAGGCAGGAGAATGGTGTGAACCCAGGAGGCAGAGCTTGCAGTGAGCCGAGATCATGCCACTGCACTCCAGCCTGGGCGACAGAGAGAGGCTCCATCTCAAGAAAGAAAGAAAGAGAGAAAGAGAAGAAAGAGAAGAAAAGGAAGGAAGAAAGGAAGGAAGGAAGGAAGGAAGAAGAGACAAAAAAGAAGGAATGAAAAATGAAGCACTGCTGCAGGAACAAGAAAATAGCCTCACAAGGGAAAATGTAAGAGTTATTGGCCTTAAAGAGTAGGTAGAGAAAGAGAGAGGGGTAGAAAGTTTATTCAAAGGGATTATAAAAGATAACTTTTCAAACTTACAGAAAAATGTCAATATCTAAGTACAAGAAGGTTATAGAAAACCAAGCAGATTTAACCCCAAAAATACTACCTCAAGGCATTTAATAATCAAACTCCCAAAAGTCAAGAATAAAGAAAGGATTCTAAATGCAGCAAGAGAAAAGAAGCGATGTACAATGGAGCATCTATATGCCTGGCAGCAGACTTTTCAGTGGAAACATTACAGGCCATGAGATAGTAGGATAACAACCTTAAAGTGCTGAAGGATAAAAAAATTTATCTACTTTTCTAGAGCCCATTTGTTGAAGAGAATGTCCCTTCGTTGTTGTGTATTCCTGGCACCTTTATCAAAGACCAATTGATCATATACACAAGGGTTTTCTGAGCATTCTAGTCCTATTCTATTCTATTCTATTCTATTCTATTCTATTCTATTCTATTCTATTATTGGTGTAAAGTCTAGTCGTTTTTTTTTGTTTGTTTTTTTTTGTTTTTGTTTTTGTTTTTGACGAAGTCTCGCTCTGTCACCCAGGCTGGAGTGCAGTGGTGTGATCTTGGCTCACTGCCGCCACCTCCACCTGCTGGGTTCAAGCAATTCTCTTTCAGCAATGTTTTGTAGTTTTCAGAGTATAAATAATTCACCTCTTCGGTTAAGTTTATTCTTAAGTATTTTATTCTATTATAAAGAAACTAGTTTTTTTACAATTTCTTATTCAGATTGTTCATTGTTAGTGTATAGCTGATTTTTGTATGTTGATCATGTATGCTGCAATATTGCTGAATTTATTTATTAGCTCTTTATTGTTTTCTATGTGTGGAAAATTTAGAGTATTTTGTGTACAAGATCATGTCCTCTGTAAATAATATTATTTCTTCATTTCCAACATGGGTGCGTCTTTCTTTCCCTCATTCCCTCTTTCCTTGTCTCCCTCTCTTCCTCCCTCCCTCCCTCCCTCCCTCCCTCCCTCCCTCCCTCCCTCCCTCCCTCCCTCCCTCCCTTCCTTCCTTCCTTCCTTCCTTCCTTCCTTCCTTCCTTCCTTCCTTCCTTCCTTCCTTCCTAAGGGCTGTAAAACTTTTAGTACTATGTTGCACAGAAGTGATGGGAGTGACAGTCCTTGCCTTGTTAATAATTTTCAAGAAAATTCTTTTAGTTCCTCACTGTTGACTATGATAGTTGTCGGCTTTCATATGTGGACTTTATTATGTTAAAGTAGCATCCTTCTATTTCTAGTTTTTTGAGTGATTTTTATCATGGAAGGGTGTCAAATTTTGTCAAATGCTTTTCTTGTGCATCAGTTGAAATGATCGTGTAACTTTCTACTGGTTTACTGTTAGTTTTTTGAGAATTTTTGCATTAATACTTATCAGGGATACTGGTCTATAATTTCTTTCTTTTTTTAATTTTTTGTCTGATGTTGGTATGAGAGTCATACTGGCCTAGTAAAATGAGTTTGGAAATATTTTCTCTTCTCAAAATCTTGGAACAGTTCAATAAAGCTTGGCATTAATTTTTTAACCCCATAAATACATAAAACTACTATATACCCACAAAAATCAAAATTAAAAATAAAATAAAATAAATGCTTGGTAGAATTCACTAGTGAAGCCATCTTGTCTTGAGCTTTTTTGTTTTGTTGAGATATTTTTGATTACTGATTTGATCATTTTACCAGTTATAAGTCTGTTCAGATTATTTTGTAAGTCAGTCATGGTAGGTTGTATATTTCTAAGAATTTATTTCTTCCAGGTTATTCAACTTCTTGGTGAATAATTGTTCATATTTGTCTCCTACAGTCTTTTTTTTTTAAATTTCTGTGACATTAGTTGTAATGTCTCCTCTTCCATTTATGATATTAGTTATTTGAATCCTCTCTCTTTTTCAATTAGTAAACATAGCTAAGAGTATTTTAATTTTGTTGATCTTTTCAAACGTCAAATATCAGTTTTGTTGATTTCTTTTTAAATATTTTATATTATTTGTTTTATTTATTTCTGCTCCTAATCTTTATTATTTCCTTCGTTTTGATACATTTGGGCTTAGTTTCTTCTATTTCTTTCTTCTTCCTTCTTCTTTGAAGTGGGTTGCACAGCAAGAGGTGAGCGGTGAGCAAGTGAGCGATGCTTCCTCCGCATTTACAGCAGCACCTTCTCACTCTTATTACCACCTGAGCTCCACTTCCTGTCAGATCAGTGGCAGCATTAGATTCTCATCAGAATGCAAATACTGTTGTGATCTTCCTGTGTTAGGGATCTAGGTTGTACATTCCTTATGTGAATCTATTGCCTGATGATCTGTCACTGTCTCCCATCAACTACAGATAGGACCATCTAGTTGTAGAAAAAGAAGCTCAGGATTCCAAACACTGATTCTACATTATGGTGAGTTGTATATTTTATTATATTTGACAATGTAATAATAATAAAAATAAGGTGCACAATATAATTTAATGCCTACATTTTCTGTATCATGTAAGATTTGGTATGCTATGTTTTCTGTTATCATTTGTCTCAAAATATTTTCTAATTTCCCTTTGATTTTTTTCTTTGACCCATTGGTTGCTTGGGGGCGTGCTGTTTAATTTATTTTTAAAAAATAATTTCAAATTTTATTTTAAATTCAGCCGAGTACATGTGTGGGTTTGTTATGTGGGGATATGGTATGATGCTAATGTTTGGAATACAAATAATACTGTCACCTAGATAATAAGAACAGTACACAACAGTTTTGGTTTTCTTTTAGCCCTTCCCCCATCCTTTTGTTTCCCCCTTAGTAGTCCCCAGTGTCTATTGTTCCCATCCCATCTTTTTTTTTTTTTTTTTTTTTTTTTTTTTTTTTCAGACAAGGTATTGCTTTGTCTCCTAGGCTGAAGTGCAGTGGCATGACCATGGCTCACTGCAGCCTCAATCTCCTGGGCTCAAGCAATCCTCCCACCTCAGCTTCTCAAGAAGCTGGGACTTTCAGGCACACACCACCACACCCAGCTAATTTTTGGAATTTTATTTATTTTTATTTTTATTCCTTTTTTTAGAGATGAGGTCTCGGCATGTTGCTCAGGTTGGTCTCTAACTCCTGGGCTCAAGCAATCCACCCACCTCAGCCTCCCAAAATGCTGAGATTACAGGCATGAGCCACCATGCCAGGCCAGCTATTGTTCCTACTTTATATCCATGTGTACTCACTGTTTAGCTCTCCCATATAAGTGAGAATGGGCAGTTATTTGTTATGGAGTTATTTGTTTCTTTGCTTAATTGTTTAAGCTCCTTATAGATTATGGATATTAGATCTTTGTCAGATCCATAGTTTACAAATATTTTCTGTGATTCTGTAGGTTGTCTGTTTATTAATAATAGTCTCTTTTGCTGTGCAGAAGTTCTTTAATTACGTCCCACATGTTAATTTTTGTTTTTGTTGCAATTGCTTTTGAGAGCTTAGTCATAAATTATTTCCCAAGGCTGATATACAGAATGGTGTTTCCAAGGTTTCTTTTAAAGATTCTTATAGTTGGAGGTTATACCTTTAAATCTGTAATCCATCTTGAGTTAATTTTGTATATGGTGAAAGGTAGGGAGCCAGTTTCGTCCTTCCGCATATGGCTAGCCAGCTATTCTAACATCATTTATTGACTAGAGAATCCTTTCTCCATTGCTTATTTTTGTCAACTTTGTCAAAGATCAGAAGGCTGTAAGTGTGTAACTTTATTTCTGGATTCTCTTTTATATTGCACAAGTCTGTGTGTCTGTTTTGTATGAGTACTATGCTGCTTTTATTATTGTAGCCCTGTAGTATAGTTTGAAGTCAGGTAATGTGAGGCTTCTAACTTTGTTCTTTTTGCATAAAATTGCTTTGGCTGTTGGGGATCCTTTTTGGTTCCACACAAATTTTAGAATAGATTTTTCTAATTATACGAAAAATAAAATTGGTAGTTTGGAATAGTGTTGAGTCTGTAAACTGCTTTGGGCAGTATGGCTATTTTTTTTTAACAATATTGATTCTCCCAATTCATGAGCATGGAATGTTTTTCCATTTGTTTGTGTCATCTCTGATTTCTTTCAGCAATGTTTTATTCTCCTTGTAGAGATCTTTTACCTCCTTGATTAGATGCATTCCTACATTTTGTGTGTGTGTGTGTGTGTGTATTTTAAAAGGGATTACTTTCTTGATTTGGTTCTCAGCTTGAAGGTTATTGGTGTATACAAATGCCACTGATTTTTATACATTGATTTTTTCATCTTGAAACCGTACTGAAGTTATTTGTCAGTTCCTGGTGCCTATTGGTAGGGTCGTTAGGGTTTTCTAGAAATAGAATCATATTGTTGTGAAGAAAGATAGTTTGACTTATTTTCCTATTTGGATACCGTTTCTTTCATTTTTTTTTTTTTGTCTGATTTAATTGTCACATTTATGAACTTTTCAGTTTTCCTTCTGCTCTTGATTTCTAGTTTCATTCCATTGTTGTAACAGAAGTTACTCACTATGATTTCAACCTTAAATATGTTAAAATGTGTTTTGTGGCCTAACATTTATCCTGAAAAATATCTTGTGCACACTTGAGAAGAATGTATATTCTGTTCTTCATAGGTGTAAAGTTTGGTACAAGTCTGTTAGATCCATCCAGTGTTGTTTTCTATTCATTATTGAATGTAGGATATTAAAATATCCTACTGCTATTGTGTTGTAGTCTATTTTTCCTTTCAGTTCTGTTAATGTTTGATATAAGTATGATCACTCCTGCTCCCATATGGTTACCATTTGCATTGGATATCTTTTTTCCAACCTTTCACTTTCAATTTACATATATCCTTAAATATAACATGAATCTCTTATAGGGAGAATATAGTTGGATTTTGTTTTTGATGTTTATTAAAATCTATCAGGACACTTTGTGTCTTCTGACTGGGGAATTTTGTCCATTTACCTGTAAAATGATTACTGATAGAGAAGGAATTACTACTGCCATTTGGTTAACTGTATTCTGTCTGTTTTGTAGATTTTCATGTCTTATTGCTTTGGTGATGATTATTGTTCTTTTCCTCTCTTGCTGTCTTCTATGTTTCATTTTTTTTTATTGTGACATGCTTTGATTCCTTTCTCATTCTCTCTTGTGCATCTTCTGTATTTTCTTTATAGTTACCATGTGCATTACATAAAACACCTTATATTTATAAATGTATATTTTAAGCTGACAATGCGATCATTTCAACTGCATAAAGAAATATTACTTTTTGCTGCCTCCTCCCTGACTCACTCATACTTTATGTTAAGTGGTTCATATATTGTTTTGAATTAATATTTCCATGCAGGGAGGAGAGTCTTGTGCTTCCAATTCTGCCATCTTGGTGATGGCAACAAATTTTACTCCTCCAACAAATTTTACATTTCTGATAAATGACACTTTTTTTCATGAATTAGATAGATAATTATGAAGCAATGTATTGATTCAAATATATGGCTACTTTAGGTATAACAAAAAGATTAAAAACCCGTATATATTGGTCCACTTATTTTGTAGGCTTACAAAGTAGGCTGGAAGTCAAAACTTTCAAAGAAACAAAGAAATATACTATGGAATAATAACAATATCAGTTCTTCAGAAAAATAAAACAATTATAAATATACCTGCACCTGACATCAGAGTACCCAAATAAAAACACATCTATGTACATATACACAGTAATCATGTTAAGCCATGTTATAAGAGTGTGTACATATATGTATGTACATTTGTGTGTGGAGGTATGTTTACTAAATAATAGATTTAATATTTAGGAAATTAATAGTTTTTTAACCTTATGTTTTATAAATAATATTTTCTCATTATCTGATCTTTTAGCCTCGCCAGCCTTCCACTTTTCCTCCAAATAATATAAATAAAGATTTACTTCATATAAATTATGAGAACTCAGAATAAAAATCAATTTACTGAATCCTTATCCAAAAGAAATCTAAAAACACTGATTTTTCTGGAGGGAAAAAAGAAGTATATCCTTCCTTGAACTTAAAATTTATATAAGCATACCTATCTGTTAATCAAATTGGATTATCAGACTTCAATTTTACAACAGCCTTGAACACTAATGACTAGGAATAAACTAAGTCAGACTAGATAGTATTACAGATAACTAGTAGGCTTCATTTATGGCATTATATGGAGGGGATTGCTGCTTTCTTTTGCCTATAATGTCAAAGATTAATAAAAAGAGTATCAGCTTCATATGATTTGGCTCTATGTCCATACCCATATCTCATCTTGGATTGCAGCTCCCATAATTCCCACATATAGTGGGAAGGACCTGGTGGAAAATAGTCGAATCATAGGAGTAGTTACCCCCTACTGTTCTCTTGGTAGTGAATAAGTCTCACGAGATCTGATGATTTTATAAGTGAAACCCTTTGGCTTTGTTCTCATTCTCTCTTGTCTGCTGTGATGTAAGATGTGTCTTTCACCTTCTGCCATGATTGAGGCCTCTGCAGCCACGTGGAACTGTGAGTCCATTAAACCTCTTTTTCTTTGTAAATTAGCCAGTCTCAGGTATGTCTTTATAAGCATGAAACAGACTAATACAAGCAGTATAAAAACAGACTAATACAAGCTATATAATCAAATGCCTGAAATCTATGAATATAAACATTCCAGAAAACAACAGTGCATTAACATTTGTTATGGTAAATAGAGAAATGTAAAAGGGCTGTATAGAATAATTTTGGAGGCTAATATTTATCTTATCAAAATTAAAAGTTCCTTAAAATGGCATGCAAAAGATGCAGTAAATATAAGTACATTACATAGATACAATGTTGGAATATTGAATAGAATTAAGAATTCTATTTATTTATTTATTTATCCTGCCTGATTTTCCTTAGCTGTAAAATGAAAATCATAAGATTGACTCCATAGGGTTGTCATGAGGATTTAAGAAGATAATATATACAAATTTCTTTCTCTTTTTTTTTATTATTATACTTTAAGTTCTAGGGTACATGTGCATAACGTGCAGGTTTGTTACATATGTATACTTGTGCCATGTTGGCGTGCTGCACCCATCAACTGGTCAGCACCCATCAACTCATGATTTACATCAGGTATAACTCCCAATGCAATCACTCCTCCCTCCCCCCTCCCCATGATAGGCCCCGGTGTATGATGTTCCCCTTCCCGAGTCCAAGTGATCTCATTGTTCAGTTCCCACCTATGAGTGAGAACATGCGGTGTTTAGTTTTCTGTTCTTACGATAGTTTGCTGAGAATGATGGTTTCCAGCTGCATCCATGTCCCTACGAAGGACACAAACTCATCCTTTTTTATGGCTGCATAGTATTCCATGGTGTATATGTGCCACATTTTCTTAATCCAGTCTGTCACTGATGGACATTTGGGTTGATTCCAAGTCTTTGCTATTGTGAATAGTGCCGCAATGAACATACGTGTGCATGTGTCTTTATAGCAGCATGATTTATAATCCTTTGGGTATATACCCAGTAATGGTATGGCTGGGTCATATGGTACTTCTAGTTCTAGATCCTTGAGGAATCGCCATACTGTTTTCCATAATGGTTGGACTAGTTTACAATCCCACCAACAGTGTAAAAGTGTTCCTATTTCTCCACACAAATTTCATAGCACAAGTTCTGGTACCTACTAGGAGCTTTAATAAATTACAGTTTTTATGATTTTTCAAGTGAGCAAATATCAGAAAAATAAAGCCTCAATTTGATACAGAAAAAATCCCACAAAATTATTTTAAGAAATAATATATCCTACAGCTTCTCTCCTTCCTTTATACCTTTAACATCTCCTTAATTCTATAATTTGAGCATCAGGACCAAGTAAAACTATGGAAGATATGAAAAGTGACAGAGAAAAACCTCTTTCCTCAAGAAACTCACAATGTGAGTTAGACTTTTACATAAATGTGCTAATACAAAGAGCCATAATAAAAGTAAAATGTTTGCAGAGATTAATTCTAGCAGAGTGATCTGGTATAATTTTAACAACACAGAACCAGCCAGTTGAAATATTTTTGTCATTGTTCACCTCTCATATTTTAAAATGTCCATTTTACCTACAGTAAAAAGATAATATAAAAGGACTGCTGTGTTCTGCTAAATACCTCTGAAGTCTTCAATGCATTTTAGCTTTTAAGAAGAGTCATATGTGCTACAATTGACTGAATTTGCTATTCAAAAGAAAATAAAAGCAGTAAGTCTAAAGAATAGAAGACAAATTCATGCTTCAGTAAACACAAGCAAGAATCTCAGTCTCACAAATATGACAAATAATTAAGAATAATTATACTTTGAGAAATTTACATGTTGGAGTTGAAACACTTACTGGTGATGTGATGAGGAAGCTTATGCTTGGTGCTAACTAGGGTGAGTAACAGTTACATGACTTTGATTTTATTTTTATTTCTTTTTATTTACCAAACCTATCAACATGCTATTCTTCTGAAACAAAAGATTATACATTTTGGTTTTTAGAATAACATTAATTATCTTCTGGAAAAGGATCTCATAATAATTTTAGTTCTGTATGATACTAAAATGCTTCAAGGTTGAAATTTGACTGTATTCTAGTATGAGATGCTTGGCCAAGATTTTTGATTATTGAATCATCTGAAGTCTCTCACTTCACATGATGCCATCACTGTACAGATTTAGTCAAATATTAACCCTCTCGCTGAGTGTTATTTATCACCTATGAATTGAAATATATAAGCCAAGTTAAGGTCAGAGTGTTTTGTGAATATTAAATAAGATATTAACACCCATTTATGAGTCAATGACTATTTTCCATAAAGATGATCTAATCAGTGAACTCCTTAAGGACTCAAGCATCTTGCAGAATTTCCTAAGGAGGTTTCAAAGCCTGAAAATGGGCTGCAGGGGAATGCTGAGACAAGCAAGTGAGAAAAATACTAAAGTGTTAAATGTACCAATATTGTTCTTAATGGTTTATGTCATGGTATGTCATTAAGAGATTTTTTTCCCCAATGCTTATTCAGAAATTTAATTACTATATTCAGGTTTTTAATCAATCATAAATATCTGTGAATGGTACTGAGGAGAAACCTCAATTCTTTATTTAGTTTTTCTGATTAAATAATTTTTCTAGAGTCACTATAGAATAATGTATACTTTCTGTCAATGCCATCCCTTTCTGAATCTTAATACTTTTCTGCACTACTGAAGACTTACTTTATCATGGAAAAATCACTTGTCCTCTCATAGATCAAGTTTCATCCACAAAACTTCATTTTAAAAACAAGAATGTATCAACAGGTATTGTTAGAGGCTAAATTGTGTAGCCCCCAAATTCATATGTTAAAATCTTAACACCTCAGTAGCTCAGAAGGTGACCATATTTAGATATATTTTAAAACCTAATTAATTTGAAATGAAGTAAATGGGGGGACCCTAATCCAATATAGCTGGTGTCCATATAGGAAGAGGAAATATGGACACAAACATGTAGAGAGGGAAAACCATATGAGGAAACAGGGAAAAGATGGCCATCGATATGATTTTCATTTGCGTCCCCACTCAAATCTCATGTCAAATTGGAAGAGGCGCTTGTTGGGAAATGAATGGTTCATGCAAGCAGATTTTGCCCTTGCTGGTTTTGTGACAGTGAGTAAGTTCTCATGAGATCTGATAGTTTAAAAGTGTGAGGAACTTCCCATGTTGCGCTCTCTCTCTCCCTCTCTCTCTCTCTCTCTCTCTCTCTCGCCACCATATGAAGAAGGTGCTTGCTTCCTCTTCTTCCACCATGACTGAAAGTTTCCTGAGGACACCCAGTAATTCTTCCTGTTAATCTTGTGGAACTGTGAGTCAACAAAACCTCTTTTCTTCATAAATTTCCCAGTCTTAGGTGGTTCTTCATAGCAGTGTGAGAATTGCACAGTGTGAAAATTGGTACCAGAAGAGTGGGGTACTGCTGTAAAGATACCTGAAAATGTGGAAGCAACTTTGGAACTGGGTAATAAGCAGAGGCTTGAATAGTTTGGAGGATGTGGAAGAAGATAGGAAGATGTGGAAAAGTTTGAAACCTCCTAGAGACTTGTTGAATGGTTTTGACCAAAATGCTGATAGTGATGTGGACAATGAAGTCCAGGCTGAGGTGGTTTCAGATAGAGATGTGGAGTTTATTGGAAACTGGAGTAAAGGTCACTTTTGCTATGCTTTAGCAAAGAGAGTAGCAGCATTTTGCCCCTGCCCTAGAGATCTGTGGAAATTTTAACTTGAGAGAGATGATTTAGGGTATCTGGTAGAATAAATTTCTAAGCAACAAAGCATTGAAAATGCGACCTAGATATTTTTTAAAGTGTACACTCATATCTCATATACATGAACAAAGAGATTATCTGAAACTGGAATGTACATGTTAAAGGGAAACAGTGCATAAAAGTTTGAAAAATTTGCAGTCCAGCTATGTGGTAGAAAAGAAAACACCATTTTCTCAGGAGAAATTCAAGCCCAAGCTGACTACAGATAGCTGCTTAAGTAAAAGGAGCTGACTGTTAATATCCAAAATGATAGAGGAAATGTGTCCCAAACATTTCAGAGAATGTAAAGGCAACCCCTCCCATCACAGGTCCCAAGGGCTAGGAGGAAAAAATGGTTTCCTGGGTCAGGCCCGGGGCCTAGCCACTCTGTGAAGCCTCAGGACATGGTGGCCTGCATCTGAGCCACTCCAGCTCCAGCTGTAGCTAAAAGGGGCCAAGGCACAGCTCAGGCCATTGCTTCAGAGACTGCAAGCCCCAAGCTTTGACAGCTTCCACATGGTGTTGGGCCTGTAGTTACTCAGAAGGCAAGAGTTGAGGTTTGGGAACCTCCACCTAAAGTTCAGAGTATGTGTGGAAACTCCTGAATGGGATGTCCAGGCAGATGTCTGCTGCATGGGCGGAGCTCTCATGGAGAACCTCCACTAGGGCAGTGCGAATGGGAAATGTGAGGTTGAAGCCCCAACGCAGGGTCCCACTGGGACACTGCCTAGTGGAACTCTGAGAAGAGGGCCACTATTCTTCAGACCCCAAAATATTACATCCAGTGACAGCTTGCACTGTGCCTCTAGAAAAGCTGCAGGTCCAGTCAGGCACAGTGGCTCACACCTATAATCTCAACACTTTGGGAGGCCAAGGCGGATGGATCACCTAAGGTCAGGAGTTGAAGACCAGCCTGGTCAACATGGTGAAACCTCGTCTCTACTAAAAATACAAAAATTACCAAGCATGATGGCAAGTGCCTGTAATCCCAGCTACTTGGGAGGCTGAGACAGGGGAATCGCTTGAATTCAGGAAGTGGAGGTTGCAGTGATCCAAGATCACGCCACTGCACTCCAGTCTGGGCGACAAGAGCGAGACTCTGTCTCAAAAAAAGAAGAAAAGAAAAGAGAAGCCACAAGCCCTCAGTGCCAGCTTGTGAAAGCAGCCTTGGGGCTGTACCCTGAAGAGCCACAGGGTCAGAGCTGCCCAAGGCCTTGGGAGCCTACCAGTTGCATCAGCATGGCCTGGATGTGAGACATGTAGTCAAAGGAGATCATTTTGGAGCTTTAAGATTTAATGACTGCCTTGATGGGTTTTGGGCTTGCATCAGAGCATTTACCAATGCCTGTACTCTCATTATATCTTAGAGAGATTTGGTTTTACAGGCTCATAGGCAGAAGGGACTTATTGGACTGTAGACTTTTAAGTTATTGCTGAAACGAGTTAAGACTAGAGAACTGTTGAGGAATGATAGTTGTATTTTGCAGTGTGAAAAGGTCAAGAGATTTGGGAGGGGCCAGCAGCAGAATGATATGGGTTGTATTTGTGTCCCTGTCCAAATCTCACGTTGAATTGTAATTCTGAATGTTGGGGGAGGGGCTTGGTGGGAGGTGATCGGATCACAGGGGTAGATTTCCCCTTTGCTGTTCTCATGATGGTGAGTGAGTTCTCACGAGATCTGATAATTTAAAAGTGTGTATGTTTATTGCGGCACTATTCTCAATAGCAAAGACTTGGAACCAACCCAAATGTCCATCAATGATAGACTGGATTAAGAAAATGTGGCACATTTACACCATGGAATACTATGCAACCATAAAAAAGGATGAGTTCATGTCCTTTGTAGGGACACGGATGAAGCTGGAAACCATCATTCTGAGCAAACTATCGCACGGACAGAAAACCAGACACCGCATGTTCTCAGTCATAGGTGGGAGTTGAACAATCAGAACATTTGGACACAGGGTGGGGAACATCACACACTGGGGCCTGCCATGGGGTGAGGGAAGTGGGGAGGGATAGCATTAGGAGATACACCTAATGTAAATGATGAGTTAACGGGTGCAACACACCAACATGGCACATGTATACATATGTAACAAACCTGCACGTTGTGTACATGTACCCTAAAACTTAAAGTATAATAAAAACAAATAAATAAATAATAAATAAATAAATAAAAGTGTGTGGCACCTCACCTTTCTCTCTCTCTCTCTCCTACCATCACGTGAGGAAGGTGTATGCTTTCCCTTCACGTTCCACAATGATTATAAATTTTCTGAGGCCTCTCATTTATGGTTCCCGGTAAGCCTATGCAACTGTATGACAATTACACCTCTTTTCTTCATAAATTACCCAGATTTGGGTGGTTCTTTATAACAGTGTGACAATAGACTAATGAAGCCAGCTTTAAGCCAAGGAGAAAAACCAACACTGCTAACAAATTCCAGTCTCCATAACTGTTAGTAGGTACATTTCTGTTCTTTAAGTCACTTTGTTATGACAGTCCTAGCAAAATAATACAGGTGGCATACGTCAAGTGTGCTAAAAATGTGTTTTTCAATTTATCAAGTGGTATGTAAATGAAAAACAATGTTGATAAAATTTATAAAACTACTACAATATTTGGCCAACTGTTTTATTTCTTGCTCTGTATTTACATAAAATTTAAAAAGAAAACAACTAGTTTATGAGCATGCTTTCTGGAATAAATTCAAAATATCTGTCTATTTTTTTTTTTTTTTTCTGAAATCAAGTATGAAAACTTGAAACTGAATCCCTCTCTTTGAGGTGTTTGGACCCTTTTCCTCCGATTTATGTCCAACAACCCCAGTGCCACACTTCAGTGCTGAGCTGATATACAAGCCCTCTTTCTTTGTTTTCAGATGATGTCCTGGCTGACTCGAGGTTGCCTATTATCTGTGGCCTTTGAAAAGCTTTTCATCCCTTTCCTTTTATAACTCTACTTTCCGTGATAATTACTGCTTCATTTTATGACTGACCTGAAATCCTGGGTCTACAGTGTTCAGGGTTGTTGTTGCGCAAAAGGAAAAATGGGTTGGAAGATCATGAAAAGCAGAATTGTAGAGTTTGGAGGATCCCTGAAATTTCCCTGGCTTTTGGTCTCAAAAAGAGCTGTCGTTTAATGCACATACTACCTCTCTATTGATGTGCACCTGTAGAACAGTCACTTGACTTCTCTGAGTCTCAAAGTCCCTATGTGTAAAATGAGAATTAAAAATATTTCCATGTAGGGATTGTGAAGATTACATTAGAAAATGGCTTTAGTTGGGAGTGGTGGCACACACCTGTAGTCCCAGCTACTCAGGAAGCTGAGGTGAGCAGATTGCTTGAGCTCAGGAGTTCAAGACCAGATTTGACTTTTGAAAACACTTAGTTGATTACTTTTATATTACATATACTAGGTAATTCTAATAAAGAATTCCGACCGGGCGAGGTGGCTCAAGCCTGTAATCCCAGAACTTTGGGAGTCCGAGCCGGGCGGATCACGAGGTCAGGAAATCGAGACCATCGTGGATAACACAGTAAAACCCCCTCTCTACTAAAAATACAAAAACGAAATTAGCCGGGCGTGGTGGCGGGCGCCTGTAGTCCCAGCTACTCCGGAGGCTGAGGCAGGAGAATGGCGTGAACCCGGGAAGCCGAACTTGCAGTGAGCTGAGATCCTGCCACTGCACTCCAGTCTGTGCGACAGAGCTAGACTCCATCTCAAAAAAAATAATAATAATAAAAATAATAAAATAAAAAAAATTCCCACCTGGCTTCATTCAGTAGACCTATAACTTTTTATTTTTTTAATTTTATTCTTATCTTTTAGCCATATCTGAAGCTATAGCAACTACATTTTTTATACGTACATATTGTCTTGATCGCTCTCATATATTTTCAAGAGGAAAATCCTTGTCTTGCTCTTTGCTATATTTTAAGTAGCAGGGACACTGCCATTTACTACTTGCTAATATTTTTGAATAAAAAAAGAAACATTATTCTTTAATCTTTAGAATAAAATTGGAATGAAAGAATACAATATTATTATATTTTGGCTTTTGTCACTCTATTTATTACTGACATACCCAGCAGAGCCTGTGCTGACGTATATTTAAAAATAAAAAACAATGAAGATAAAGAAAGGCACCACAATGTCTTATTCTATTTGATATCCCATATGCATTTTCACCATAATTATAAACCAGCTCTAGGGTAACTATACAGGAAGAATTAAACTACAAAATGAGGCCTTAATGTGTTCTGTTTCTCCACTTTTTAACTATAATTACACTCCAAAATCATTGAACTTTAAATCTGGAAGGGCCATGAAATCTTGTTTTTACCTATTACAAACACTTAACCATTCATGTATTTGTTGAACACTTAGCCTACACTGAATAGGAATAAATTCAAAGAAACCCTTTTTTGTTACTGTTTTAAAATTCATATGCTCCTAGATGGAATACAGTCATTTATTTATCTAGCATATATTTATTTCATGCCAGCAAATCTATCTTGGGCTACACTTTCTGCTAGGAGTTTGAAATATGGGAATAAAAGACACTATCTCTCTATACAAATAGTCACAGTCTGGACAAGGCGTCAGAAAAGTAAACCAGATATTATTCCTATAATATCTACTGTAACTTGCATGCATTTGTATTCCTTTTTTAGTTATGATTACAGATAAACTTCCACAATATATGGTAATAGTAAGATAGATATTTCTTGGTCTCAAAATTACATAAGGATATTTAAGAGAATAACATAAAACTGTCCCTTGAACAAAGCTAGGAGTGGAAACTCTGAGATTTGAATACTTTGTAATTATTTTAGAAAAATTTCCTTGAAGGCACTGTTGAGAGTCAGTTAGATTTGGAACATCTAGAGGTTGAAGCGCTATAGATTAATGGGGAGACCATTGAAATATCCATCTAAGGTGTAATGGATGTCTTTTTTTTTTTTTTTTTGAAACAAAGTCTCACTCTGTTGCTCAGGCTGGAGTGCAGTGGTATGATCTCAGCTCACTGCAATCTCCGCCTCCTGGGTTCAAGCAATTCTCCTGCCTCAGCTTCCTGAGTAGTTGAGATTACAGGCATATGGCAGCATACCTGGCTAATTTTTATATTTTTAGTAGAGACGGGTTTTCACCTTGTTGTTCAAGCTGATCTCAAACTCCTGACCTCGTGATCCACCTGCCTCGTCCTCCCAAAATGCTGAGATTACAGGTGTGAGTCACCTTGCCTGGCCATGAATGTCATTCTTAATCATGTACATTTAAGCTGGGTACACTCACCCATCACACATAATCTGAAGGGAGGTAAGTGGAAACAAGCATCAAATTTAAAGAATGTTAAAAAAAATTACAACAATCAAGAATGTTAGTATAGAAATGAATGACAAAAAATTAAAAATTAATTGAAAAACATACATATTCCAAATTAGTAGCAGCCTGGGTCTTATAATGAAACATGACAAATGCAAGCTGGGTTAGTTTCTTAAGTTTTTTAAAAAATATATTATTTTCAAAGATTTAGGATGTTACAGAAGTAATCATAGACTAAGAGCAGTAATCCCAGGGTAGGAATATGGATAGAAAGCAGCTATCAGAATTCAGAGGGAGAACTACTTTAATAGTGGGACATAAAAGAGACTTGAGAGAAAGGATCAGGAGAATAAATGTCTCTGTCTTACTTTCTCTTTATCCCTTGTGTATTCATGCAGATACCTAATTGGCTAAACTCTACCAGAAGCTAGTTGCCACAGAAGACTGATGATACTCCCTTTATAGGTAGCACAGAGCATAGCAGGGAAGGTAGATAAAGTGTATTAAAGGTCAAATGGCAAAACATTAGCCAAAAATCACATAAGACAGTCATGGGAAGTGTATATTTTCAAGGAAACAGGTCTCTAGTAACTGAGGAGTGTACAGCTGAGTAGTTGCCTCTATTATATTACCTTTTTTAAGATCACAGCTATCAATAATAAATCAGGCCGCTACTGAATGTCAAGTGCTTGATACTTAGAAAATATGTAATAACGTTTTCATCAATGAATTAATGGAATGATGAATGATTCAACTTACCTTTATTTTCTTCTCCATGCTTCTTCTCTTATTTATGACTATGATGTTATCTTCTGGACTTGGATACACTCACCTCCACCCCTCGACTCCCCCCACACACTATGTGTGTGTGTATATATATAGAGAGAGAGAGTCACACACTATGAATGCGAGTGCTGCTTATTAAAAACAAATCACAGTTAATTTTTACCTACTGAAATATTTCTATACTTCAAGTACTATATTAAAGAAATCTTAGTGATTTTTTTGATCATAAAGCATGCTGGTTATAATTAGACTAAAGCTTACTAATTGGAATATATTAATTGATCAATAAATCCTGATTTAGATAAAATAAGTTGCAGTATTAATTTTATTGAGATTTATCCAATAGGTATGTCTGCATCCTCCATTAAATAATGAGATATCTGTGGTCAAGGACCAGACCTAAGTCATATTTATACCTAGAACAGTGGTTTGTATGTGACAGTATTGAAATAATTATTTGTCAATACATTTATCAAATTTAATATTCCTTTAGTGCAGGGAGTGACGTGACACATGTTGAAAACTCTTAAATGCCAATTGGTCCCTTGTAAAGAAGGTATGGTAGAATAGAGAGATAAAATGCTAGGAAATTTGATACAACAAATCCAGAAAGGTTGTCAAATCATTTGCATTGGTGGTCTAGAAGAATGGAACAAATAATCATTTACATGGCTGGAGTACAGGAAGACTGGTGAAGTGATAAATTACAAAACTTCAATTTTTTGAGTCAGCAGGAAATTAAGTACGCAGCTTAGTTCTGTAGGTCAGACGTCCAGGCAGGCTTACCTGGCTTCTCTGCTGAGGTTCTCATAAGGCTGAAACTGAAATGTCCACTGTTTGAGACTTCTATCTAGAAGCTTTGGGAGAAGATCAGTTTCTAGGCTCATTCAGGTTGTTACTTAAATTCAGTTCTCTGTGATCATAGGTATATTCTTTTACCCCACCCCTCTCTTCCTGGATGTCAACTAGAAGGTACTCTCAGTTCCCAGAGGTCACCTGCATTTTTGACACATGAGTACCTCCATCTGCAGAACCAGTAACTGCACATCAGCTCTTTCCCAGACTTATGGTTCTGATTTCTGCTTCTTCTATGAGACAGATAAATTCTCTGCTTTCAAGTGACTAAGTCAGGCTCACCAGCTAATTTCTCTAGAGTAAAGTAAGCTTAATAGTAACCTTAATTATATTTTCAAAATCCTATTTCCTATGTAATATAAAATTATCTTGGGCATATCAATAGGGTACATAAGTCATCTTAAAATTCCTTCAACTAAAGGTAGAAAAACACAAGACCTAAGAAGACATCCTTATAAAACTTTGAAATGAGACCTGAAGTAAAAGGGTATTCAAAGGACACTGGTCTAGAGAGATCTGAATTACTTATTCCTCAGATAAATCTTAAAAATAGACTTTTCATTCATATACCTTATAGACATTTTCTCTTATAGATAAGCAAAAATCAAGACATTAGACAAGTAGACAGTAGAAACAGGCATCAAAGGACCAGAGAATAGTTTTTCCAAAGAACAGTACCAATGTGATTCAATAACCAAAAATTCCGAGGTGACCTTACTCTGAACAATACAAGTATAATAAACCCAGTGCTTAAGAGTCTCAGAAAACCTGAGAATGCAATTCAGCATGAATTCACCTCCTATCCATGGACAGAGCAGTTCCTCAAACAGATATAAGCGGTTTCACATGTGTGCATTATTATGGAATCAATGGTGTGGTTGAAAGTAGAAATAACTCAAATAAATATTTTTGAAACTCCATATCTATCAATATTGACCAGATGAAGACTCTCAGAACCATGCTTTTAGTTTAATAAAATAGGGTGTATTAGGGTGTATTGGTTTGTTCAATGAGGGAGAGCTCATACCTTGAGGAAATAGGGGACATCTCACTAAAAGTGTACAATAAAATCCCTGGATACAGAATTTGAACTCTAGTTTAAGGCTTTTCTGTGAATTGATGCTGTCATCAAAGATAATTCTATGGTTTGATATCTTTATAATTCTAAGGTCAAGATATATGATGTAAATTTCAAACTGTAATTTGTAAAGAAACAGTGAAGATCAGTTCCTTTATTTTTACTTTTTTGGTTTTGACAATGTTTCTGTGTTTTTATGTTCAATAGTAGTGTTTGGCCTAGCTTGAGTTCCAGGCCAAGTCCTGGCTGTCAGATGCTGCTTTTCTTCTTCTCACTAGTGAGTGATAGAGCCAAGCCCAAATCTGGGCTTCCATGTAGTAGTATGAGATACAGAAAATTTAGGGGTAGGTATGAACATCACTATCCCCACTTGTTATTATCCAATCATCATCTTCAGTACAGTTTATTATTGTGGCCTGGGCATGGTGGCTCAGACCTGTAATCCCAGCATCGTGGAGGACCAAGGTGGCGGGATTACTAGCATCCAGGAGTTTGAGACCAGATTAGGCAACATAGTAAGACCCTGTCTCTACAAAACAGTAAAACATTAGCTAGGCATGGTGCCACACACTTGTAATCCCAGTTACTCAGGAGACTGAGGTGGCAGGATCACTTAAGCCCAGGAGGTCGATGACAGCACTCCAACCTCAAGAACAGAGTAAGATGCTGTCGCAAAAACAACAACAACAAAGAGCTTATTATTGCATATGTACTTTGTGCCTAAAACTGTACTTAGAGATTTGCAATCATTATCTCTTTTAATCCTCACAGAAACCTAATGGACTAAGTACTGTTATGTCCTTATTTTAAAGACCGTGAAACTACCCAGCCCAAGGCTACACAACTAATAATTGATGCTTTGTTCACTCAATCACCCTAAATTACTTCCTCTCTATAGTCAAGTTACAGCTCTACCAGCAGTCTTAAATTTTAATTGTTGCAGTTTCTCACCATTTTCGCAAATGTTAGAAAGGTTAAGTCACCGTTAGGATATTTAAGAAATGCAGAGAATTTGACATACTGCCTAGCACAGAGCAGGACCCACTCAACATATGCTGATTCGCTCTCCTATCCCTCTCTTTAACACAGATTATTTTCAATCATGCAGAGCATTTATACATTTTTAGGACACAACCAACCTATGAGAAGATTATAAAATTAAAATCATCAAATCAATTCATCCCAATAATACATACTTTTCTGGAGCAGTAAATTTTTCAGTACTTTGTACTGCCTAAAACTTCTTGATTCTTTTGAAATCTATGGCAGATTTCAGGAAGGGGCCAAAGAGCTAAAAGTAACCAACTCCTTGCCATCCATAATATTGATATATTTAAATTGTCTGAGATCGTTTAGTCTGTGACCCTGAATCTAGTTCTAGTCCATATTATCCATCTAAATCTTTTGTCATCTTTTCAAAAAGGAAATATTTATATCACAAAATATTGTTTTAAAAGCAGTTATAAAAGAGGTATAGAATTTATCAAACAGGAATAGGATGAGGAGGAATCTAGAGCCTAATTATTTAAATTCATTTACAGCTTTTTAAAAATAATTAGATTATGTTCAAATAAGTAAAAAGGAGAAAAATCAAAATATTTGAGGTAGCCAGTACATTGCTGAGAGGCATCTTATTAATTCCTGCATTCTCTACAACATCTATTACAAGAATAGCATACAGACACACTCAATAAAAAGAGTGCTTGCAGAGGGTTATAGCAGGTAGACCAGTAAATTGGATTCTCTTGTTCTATATCACAATCCCAGCTCACTGATCATCATTCAGAGTGACTTTGGGGATATTACTTTAACTTCCTGTGCTTCATTTTCCATATAGCCTAATAATACTTGCTTTTATGTCCTGCACGCTCTGAGAGTGTCAGAGTGTTACAAAGGTCAAGTTTTATTGTCAAATGCATTTCTATGCAATTTTAGTCAAAAGCATTTTCAGTTAGTTGTTGTTGTTTTTTTTTTTTTCCAAAGAGGTACATTCCCTATTTGAATTGTTTCATTTTTCATTGAATGGTTAAGGCTTCAGCATAATTCCAGGTAGTTGTTTATGGGCAGCCTGATTTCCTTAGACCGCATAGAAATAGTACAGTGGGTGTGAATGTAAGAAGGATAATCAAATAAAAACTAAAGGCCTGATTTAAATACTAACTTAAATGTTACATTTTCTTTTTTTTTTTTTTTTTTTTTTTTTGAGACGGAGTCTCGCTCTGTCGCCCAGGCTGGAGTGCAGTGGCCGGATCTCAGCTCACTGCAAGCTCCGCCTCCCGGTTCGGGCCATTCTCCTGTCTCAGCCTCCTGAGTAGCTGGGACTACAGGCGCCCGCCACCTCGCCCGGCTAGTTTTTTGTATTTTTTAGTAGAGACGGGGTTTCACCGTGTTAGCCAGGATGGTCTCGATCTCCTGACCTAGTGATCCGCCCGTCTCGGCCTCCCACATGTATTTTCAAATTACTTGACCAGCTACAGTACAATAAGTGGGACTGTGCCTTTGATAATCCCAATGAGGCAATGCATGGAAATATAAGAAATCTCAGTAGTTACAGTCGCAGACTAAAGACATAAGAACAAAAGCTAAACTTCAGGACAAGATTCAGTATAGAATTAAACTTTGGAAACTCATTCAATTGGACACAAGTAGTTCATAGTAATGATGTCAGAAGTTACAAAGAATCAACAAAAAGTGAAATGAACTAGACAGATGCCATCACTTTCAAATTTCACAGAAGGCAGAAAAAAATAGAGTAAAATGAAATTTCAAGTGTGGTCTAGAAAGTCTTCACAGATTGATGAGATATTTTATGTGGTAAGCTTTTATAAAAAAACTATGAATTTTCACATAAAATATCTCTTTCAATATTCATAAAAGTCTGTGCCTCACACTATCTTTGTAGCCTGAGACAGAATATGCCAATTGGTCATATTTGAGACATAAGTGTGCCACTAAGAGTTAGCAGTGTTTTTAATCCCATTTAAAACACAAGGACTGCTAAAAATAAGAGTTATATGTCTTCAAGAGAAAACCAGTGTTTATTTTGAAAGTAGGATAATGTATACTAAGCAAACAAAAGAAAAATGATAAATATATATTAAGTGACCATAATCTACATATGTATATATACACACATTATAAATGCATAAGCATGTATATATGTATGTATATACACATATGCACACGTAAACTACACTAACTTACCTCTTTCTTACTCTACTAAAACTATTTGAGCGTCAAGTAGTTGATGATAATTATCTTTGTGTGAAGCCAACTTTGCTGGGCATTTTCCTGGAGACTTTGATTTCAATGGTATGTGCAGAGCCATGTTTGAATGATCAGGTTTCATGAGTCTTCTAGCTCTCTCTTACATTTGTTGGTCTGGACGTTTGAGGAAATATCACAGACACCCAAAAACATATCTTATCAATAAAAAATTGATACAGTGAGTATTCACATCTTTTTTAGTGCTATTCTCACACAGTTGATTTTTCAAAGTTAGTGAATATAAAAGCAAAATAAAACAAACAAGATAGTTCCTCCATAAAATACAAAAATAGGCAGTTTTAATGAGGGAGAAACTTGTGAAATTTCATATCAGCATGTTTTATTACAAACATTTAAAATCAGAACAGTATAAGATAAGCTTAGATAACACATTAAGTGTGTAGCTTGATTGTTAGTAGCAGGTATTATAGCTCTAACACTTGGCACTTAACAGTTGATATACATTGATATAATTAAGAACTTTGGAAAAAATAAGTAATGAATTTGAGTCTCTATTTAATCTGTTTAGGTATTTTTATTTATATATTTTGTTTAAATATTTTATATTTGTATCTATCTTTCTATCTAGATAATTTTTGAAGTTTGTAGTATTAGCAGAAAGGGACAATTTACTGATATTGAAAATATATTATTGTGAATTATTATATATAAATTGTGTATTGTGGAATAATGTGTATCAATACACTATTGACCTCAGGCTAAACCACACACACACACAAATACACACAGAACATTCTTAAATTTTTAAAGAAAAAAATTAAAGAAAAATAGGGTTGATCTGCCTTAAGGTCAGACTCTATTACCTTTTTGCTTTATGACTTTGGAAAAATTAGAAAACTTTAATGAGTTTCTTTCTCTTCTTAATATAGACATTAAAAAGATACTATATATTAAAAGAATATAGAAGTTAAGTTTCCTGGTGAAAGAATATAATCAGCCCTTGAATATTAATGAGAAAAAATCATCTGGAGAATCTCCAATACAGGAGAATTTAGCAAGTAACATAGTGAGTTAAATTCCAAGTAAAGTATAACTTCTGTTTTAAAACACATGGTACATAGATGTTTAATAAGTGTTTATTAGGAGAATGAATAGAGTTCATTGTAAGAGAAGAGGTAAACAGAATAGGTGTATAAAAACCAAGGCCAAACTCATTAGACATATTCAGAGTTTACCCAAGAAAAAATAACATTCCACAGGGTAACTTATTTACAAGTAAAATCTGCCTGATGCAATTAGCCTCTGTGATTTCCAATCCTATTAGATTATGGAGCCTGGACTCTTAGTGTAATTGCATGGATTCTTCTGATGCCATTTATCCAGGATAGTGTTTAAGTTTTGCAAAGAGCTGTTGCTCAGCAATGTTTAAGTAAAGTATAAATGCTGTAGTGCTAAGTATCTGCTCAGCAGTTAGGTCTTTAAAACTTTTGTACTAACTCTTTGAAGCCATAAAGTCAATTATGGATTTGCATATCCCCGTGATAGGTCAGTGAGACTGTCATGGACGATGAAAGATTATGGCCTTATAATGCCCCAAGAAAAGAAGACTTCTGCTAAGAGACAAAGCTGTTTCAGAGTCCAGGGTATAATTCTCCAAACCTCTAAAATTACAAAACTTTCCGAAGTATTACTTTTTCAAGATGTGCTTCCTGACCTAAATTAGACAGGATTTTTCTACTTTCAGGAAATGAACAACAGGCCCAATAGTTCCAGAGTTATTTATGAGTACCCAATGCAATGGCACACTATGGACAGGCTTTATGTGAACAAATCTAAAAAAAATAGTTTGTTCTGGTATTTCTTGGGTTAATGCAATTGATAATGATTGTTGTCTGATGCTGGTTTATGTAGTAAAAAGTAACACAATTAGAATTAGACATTGGTACAATGTGTGGGCATATTTCTGTTATAGGATTTTTAAAATGGCCTCCCAAAGATAAATTAACTTTAAATTTCCAGCATCTGCAAATATTACTTTATATCTCAAAGATTAAATATAATGCAAAATATGTAGTCAAGGGTCTTGAAAGAAGATTAACTTGGATTATTCTGGTGGGCCTTAAATGCCATCACAGTAGAAGAAAGAAACTAAAGGAAACTATACATATACATTCCTATGTGTATAGGAAGCCAAGAGAGATAAGCTAAGAAATGCTGACAACTACTAAAAACCTAAAGACACAAATAACAAATTCTCCTCTAGAGCCTCTGAAGGAAGTGCAGCCATGACAATACCTTGATTTCAGCCCAAAGATACTGTGATTTTGGACTCCTGGTTTCTAGAACTGTGACAGAATACATTTCTATTGTTTTCAGCCATCCCAGTTTGTAGTAATTTGTTAGAGCAGCCACAAGAAACAAACACAAGTTCTAGCTCATTTTTTCACCTGGGGAAGTTTGTGTAACTACAACTGCAATCAAGATACAGAACTATTTCCATCACAACAAAGGTTTCTCTTGTGTTAATTATTTACAGTCACATCAATCCTACTCCCCTCTTTTCATTATTTATTTATTTTTTTACTTTAAGTACTGGGATACAAGTGCAGAACGTGTAGGTTTGTTACAAAAGTATATGTGTGCCATGGTGACTTGCTGCACCTATCAACGGATCATTTAGGTTTTAAGCCCCACATGCATTAGCTGTTTGTCCTAATGCTCTCCCACCCCTTGCCCCTCACCCCGCTACTGGCCTGGCGGTGTGGCTGTATGTTGTTTTCTTCCATATGTCCATGTCCCCCAACCATCTTTTATCTCTAGTATCTACTAATCTGTCTACTATCTCTACAATATTTTCAGTTAGAGAATTTTATATATGTGGAATTATGCCTTATGTGACCTTTTAATAATAGCTTTTTCATTCAACATAACGCCCTTGTGATCCATCCAAGTCGCCGTATGTTTTAATTATTCATTTCTTTGCATTTCTGAGAGGTATTCCATGGTATAGTGGTAACATTAGTTTAGCTATTCATATTTTGAGATGCATTTTGGTTGTTTCTAATTATTAACCATAAAAAAGTAAAGCTGCTATGAATGTTCATGCACAGGATTCTATGCAGAAGTCAATTTTCATCTGTCTGGGTTATATCATAAATATGTTGAGCTTGTTAGAAACTGCCAAATGTATTCCATGATGGATGTACAATTTTACATACCACCAGCAATATATGTAAAATTTAGTATCTCTACATTTCTGAGAGCATTTGGTATTGTCACTTTTTAAAAAAATAACTGTTCAAACAGATATGGAGTTATATTTCATTGTTATTCTAATTTTAATTTTTTAAATAATGAGTGATATTGAATATCTTTTCATGTGCTTATTTGCCATCTGTACACTTTTTTCATTGAAACGTCTCTTCATGTAGCTTCCCCAATTTCTAATTGGTTTGTTTTTTCAATGTTGAGTTATGATAGTACTTTATTCATCATAGATATGAATCTTTGCTCAGACATGTGTCTTGTAAATATATGATTCCAATCTGTAACTTGTCTTTTCATGGTCATTAGAGGGTCTTTCGTACAGAAAAAATTTAATTTTGATGAAGTCCAATTTATTGCTTTCTTTCTTTTATAGACCATGGTTTGAGGATTATGTCTCAGAATTCTTCCTTAAGAAATATATACATACATATATATGTGTGCATATATGTATGTATACATATATATATTCTATACATATATTGGCTATGAGTAGCCAATTGTTCCATTATCATTTCTTAAAATGGTTATTCCAACTCCATTGAACTACTTTTGCACTTTTGTGAAAAAACTGCTTGCTGTATTTGTGTGAACCTTTTTCCAGATTCCCTATTCTGTTCTATGGATCTATGTCCCATATCTTTTCACTAACAACTCAGAGACTTGATTAACCGTAATTATATAATAAATATTAAAATCAGGTGGAATACTTACTTCTGCTTTATTCTTCCTTTTCAAAATTGTCTGAGGTATTCTAATGTCATTGTCATTCCTTATAAATCTTAGCATAATCTTGTTGTTATATACAAAACAATTTTTGCTGAAATTTTCATAGAAACTGTGCTGAAAATGTACATCAATTTGAGGAGAATTGACATAGTAGCTATTTTAAGTCTTCCAATTCATGAACATGGAATGCCCCTCCTTTTAATAGATATTTTCTTTCTTTCATCAACATTTTGCAGCTTTTAGTATAAAAGTCCTGTACATGTTTTCATAGATTTTTCAATGATTTCATTTATTTTTGAACAATTATAAATAATATAGTATTTTTTAATTTCAAGTTTTATATGTTTATTGTTAGTATATAGAAAAACGATTGCTATTTTTATGTTGATCTTGAATCCTGTATTTTATTTATGTTGAATTATGTTCAATTAATTCCTATAGATATTTTGTTTGTTGGATTGGTTAGCTAAATTTTTGTTTATATATATATATAGTAGATTTCTTGATATTTTCTATGTAGAACATCATTTCATCCACAACTAGAAGTTCAACGTTTTTGTTGTTATCTCTATGAATTTTACTGCTTTCCTGATTGCCCTGGTTAGAACTGGCAGTACTATGCTGAGTAGCAATAGTGATAGGAATATTTCTGCCTTGTTCCTGATCTCAGGCTGAAGGCATTTACTCTTCCACAGTTAACTGTTGTGTTAACTGTAGATTTTACGTTTTATATCAGGCTGAAGTTTTATGTCAGGCTGAAGAGATTCACTGTATCCTGGTGTCCTTAGAGTGTTTGTTGTGAAAAGGTGTTGAATTTTGTGAAATGATTTGCAGCACTAATTGATAATACCACATTGTTTTTTTCTTATTAAGCTTATGGGGAGTAATATTACTTAATTTTTAAATATTAAGACTTGCAAACTTGAAATTAGTTCCTGTTGGTCATATTGCATATGTAGTTTTATGTATTGCTGAATTTAGTATTCTAATATTTGATTAAGAATTTTGGCATCTATATTTACAAGAAAAATTGATCTATTTTACTTTTCTTTCCTTTTTTGTTATACTTTGTCTATCTGGTTTTAGTATCAGGTTATATTAGTCAGCTCATGCTGTCTTAAAAAATGTCATAGACTAGGTGGCTTTAACAACAGAGATTTATTTTCTCACCCAGAAAATAGAAGCTGAAAAACTAAGATCATGCTGCCAGCACAGCTGAATTCTGGTCCTCCTGGCTCTGGTAATTTTGACTTGGTGATTTTCACTTGAAACATGGACTTTTAGGTTATTATAGAACTCTGGATTTTGTTTTCGTCTTCCATTTTAGTGGACTTCCTCTGATGTCACTCTGATGAGGGAAAAGACATACTATCTCATTATTTCCAGGTGAGAGTAGAAGTTCATGTTGTTAAAATCTAGTGGAAATGAGAGTCCTATTTCCCCACTTGACTTTTACTGGGAAAGAGGTGACACCAGATTTGTGTATATTTCTGTGGTGTTTGACTGGTGTAGGGCAGTATTGTTTAAATTTTGTTTTGTCTTGCAAGCTTGTACCTTTCCTGGTCCTTTGGCCAAATAGAGCAGGCTTTTGGGAGAGCTTGATTGAATGCTTTGAATCAGTGATATTTCTAAGTTTCCAGTTTTTCCAGCCTTAGATAAGGCAACAACAACAAAACATAGGGAGCTCAAAACCTTGTCATTTCCTGTGTGCTGAAGTCTTGAGTTTCTTTCTCTGCCTTTAAGAGTTTTCTTATGTGTCTTTATTATATGGTGTCTAGAATTTTTATTTGAATTTAGAGAGAAGATAGACAATATTATATGAAATATAAATGAGAATCAAATTTTCTTCTTGGAAATGGAGGTCTCCACACTTCTGTTTTTAAAAAAGCATACTGCCATTTTTTTTCTCCCAAATAACATGCAATTCACAAGTGAGTTCATTTACATGTCTAATATCTGTTGTGAATTGTACTGTTACCCAAGGGGCAGGTATTTTGCTTGAAAACTATTCATATATTTCAGTAGGCTGGACTATCAAAGACATTAAATCTCCTCTGTATTTATGTTTTAAATTTAAATTGCACTCATTAAAAGTTAGAAAAGAAATGAGTTAAAAAACTGCTTATTTTTAATTGTTTTAATTTTTACATTTTTAAAAATTGAGATGGAGTTTCACTATGTTGCCCAGACTGGTCTCATAATCCAGGACTCAAGCAATCTTCTGTCTTGGCCTCCCAAAGAGTTAGGATTACAGACATAAGCCACCACACCAGGACAAAAACTGCTTCTTTTTAGAATAAAGCTTCAAAAAGGAGATTAGGTATATTTTCTCCAAATAACAATTTGAATTTTTTCAACGAGATTCATTTTTTCAATTTTTATTTTTCAAAATAAAGACCACCAAATGCTTCATTCTTATAGGAAATCTAAATAGAAAATATACAAAACATAGTAACTCCTACCCTCCAATCCCGGCCATTCTGAGTTAATTACTGACGCATTTTCATTCAGTTATTTTCACATGCTGAGTCTCACTTGAGGAAAGGGACCTAACCTAGGTTATGGAGTTGGCAAGTGTCATTATAGCCTCAAAAGTGCAAGAGTGTACATTTCTGGGTGCTGTTCACTCCTGCTATCCACTTTCATCACTCTCTTTAGTGTCTGCCTCAGGCCAATCACCATGACTCTTTAATCAAATTAACATTTCGAATGCCATTTCTAAAACATTGTTTTTGCAAACACTTTGTAATCAAGGGAGAGACATCCACCTGCAACAGGACACCTCCCTGCAACTCAGAAACATCCGAGAGCTTTTCCTGCTGAATTCAGTCTCACTTCCCGCCAAGTAAACGGGTTCCTGTGCTGGCCGTCCCGCCCCTCCGAATCCTCCGGAGAAGCGGGAATACAGGATCAAGCTGAGGTGAATGTGTAGCCTGGTGACCGCAGCCCGCGGGGAGTGGGGCACCCCCGCACCTCCCGCCTCCAGCGCGAGTGACAACACCGACTCTGGCTCTGGAGCGGAGGCGGGGAACAAGCCCAGCAGGGCCTTCCTTGGCCGCCAGTGACACCACTCCCTGAGGGCATTCTGAAAGAAAGGCTGCAGCCCCAGTCAGGGGCTTACAGATAAAACTCCCAGCTCATGGGACAGAACACCTGGGGGAAGGGGCACCTGTGTGTGCAGCTTCAGCAGAATTAAACATTCCTGCCTGCTGACTCTGAAGAGGGCAGCGGATCTCCCAGCACTGGGCTTGAGCTCTACTAAGGGACAGGCTGCCTCCTCAAGTGGGACCCTGACCCCCATGCCTCCTGACTGGGAGACACCTCCCAGCAGGGGTCGACAGACACCTCATACAGGACAGCTCCAACTGGCATCTGGCGGGTGCCCCTCTGCAACAAAGCTTCCAGAGGAAGGAGCAGGCAGCAATCTTTACTGTTCTGCAGCTTCTGCTGGTGATACCTAGGCAAACAGGATCTGCAGTGGATCCCCAGCAAACTCTAGCAGACCTGCAGAAGAGGGTCCTGACTATTAGAAGGAAAACTAAGAAATAGAAAGGAATAACATCAACATCAACAAAAAGTATGACCACCCAAAAATTCCATCCGAAGGTCAGCAATGGCAAAAACCAAAGGTAGATAAATTCATGAAGATGAAGAAAAACTAGCCCCAAAAGCCTGAAAATTCAAAAAACCAGAATGCCTTTTCTCCTCCAAAGGATCACAACTCCTTACCAGCAAGGGAACAAAACTGAATGGAGAATGAGTTTGCCAAATTGACAGAAGTAGGCTTCAGAAGGAAATAACAAACTCCTCCAAGCTAAAGGAGCATGTTCTATCCCAATGCAAGGAAGCTAAGAAACTTAATAAAAGATTAGACAAATTGATAACTAGAATAACCACTTTAGAGAAGAACATAAATGACCTGATGGAGCTGAAAAACACAGCACAGGAAGTTGGTGAAGCATACACAAGTATCAATAGCCGAATCGATCAAGCAGAAGAAAGGATATCAGAGATCGAAGATCAACTTAACGAAATAAAGCATGAATACAAGATTAGAGAAAAAAGAATGAAAGGGAATAAAAAAAGCCTCCAAGAAATATGGGACTATATGAAAAGACCAAACCTACATTTGATTGGTTACATGAAAGCGACAGGGAGAATGGAACTAAGTTGGAAAACACACTTCAGGGTATTATCCAGGAGAACTTCTGCAACCTAGCAATAATGGCCATCATTCAAATTCAGGAATTAGAAAGAACACCACAAAGATACTCCTTGAAAATAGCAACCCTGAGACACATAATCATCATATTCACCAAGAGTAAAATGAAGGAAAAAATGTTAAGGGCAGCCAGAGAGAAAGGTTGGGTTAATCACAAAGGGAAGTCCATCAGACTCACAGTGGCTATCTCTTCAGAAACCTTACAAGCCAGAAGAGAGTTGGGGGCCAATATTCAACATTCTTGTGAAATGAATTTTCAACCAATAATTTCATATCCAGCCAAACTAAGTTTCATAGGCAAAAGAGAAAGAAAATGTTTTCCAGACGAGCAAATGCTGAGGGATTTTGTCACCACCAGGCCTGCCTTACAGGAGTTCCTGAAGGAAGGACTAAATATGGAAAAGAAAATTGGTACAAGCCACTGCAAAAACAAACCAAAATATAAATACTATCAACGCTGTGAATAAACTGCATCAACCAATGGGCAAAGTAATCAGCTAGCATCATGATGACAGGATCAAATTCACACTTAACAAACAATATTAACCTTAAACATAAATGAGCTAAATGCTCCAATTAAAAGACACAGACTGGCAAATTGGATAAAGAGTCAAGACCCATCGGTGTGCTCTATCCAGGAGACCCATCTCATGTGCAAAGACACACATAGGCTCAAAATTAAGGGATAGAGGAAGACTTACCAAGCACATGGAAAGCACAAAAAACTGGACCCTGATAAAACTAGACTCTGATAAAACAGACTTTAAATCAACAAAGCCCAAAAAGACAAAGACGGGCATTACATAATGGTAAATGATCAATGCAGCAAGAAGAGTTAACTATCCTAAATATATATGCACTCAATACAGGAGCACCGAGATTCATAAAGCAAGTTCTTAGAGACCTACAAAAAGACTTAAGACTCCCACATAATAATAGTGGGAGACTTTAACACCCCACTGTCAATATTAGACAGATCAACTAGACAGAAAATTAACAAGGATATTCAGGACTTTAATTCAGCTCTGGAACAAACAGGACTAATACACATCTACAGAACTCTCCACCCTAAATCAACAGAATATGCATTCTTCTCAGCACCACATAGCACTTATTCTAAAATCGACCCCATACTTGGAAGTAAAATACTCCTTGGTAAATGGAAAATAATGGAAATCATAACAAACAGTCTCTCAGACCACAGTGCAATCAAATTAGAGCTCAGGATTAAGGAACTCACTAAAACACAACTACATGGAAACTGAACAACCTGCTCCTGAATGCCTACTGGGTAAATAACAAAATTAAGGCAGAAATAAATAAGTTCTTTGCAACCAATGAGAACAAAGACACAATGTACTAGTATCACTGGGGCACAGCTAAAGCAATGTTTAGAGGGGAAATTTATAGCATTAAATGCCCACAAGAGAGAGGAGAAAAGGTCTAAAATAGACACCCTAATATGATAATTAAAAGAACTAGAGAAGCAAGAGCAAACAAATTCAAAAGCTAGCAGAAGACAAGAAATAACCAAGATCAGAGAAGAACTGAAGGAGATAGAGACACGAAAATCCCTTCAAAAAATCAATGGATCTAGGAGATCTTTTTTTTTTTTTTTTGAAAAGATTAACAAAATAGATAGATCACTACCCAGACTAATAAAGAAGAAAAGAGAGAAGAATCAAATAGACACAATAAAAAATGATAAAGGGGAGATCATCACTGATCCAACAGAAACACAAACCACCATCAGAGAATACTGTAAATACCTCTACGCAAATAAACCAAGGAATCCGGAAGAAATGGATAAATTCCTGTATACATATATCCTCCCAAGACTAAACCAGGAAGAAATCAAATCCCTGAATAGACCAATAACAAGTTCTGAAATGTAGGCAGTAATTAATAGCCTACCAACTAAAAAAAGTCCAGGACCAGAAGGATTCACAGCCAAATTCGACTAGAGGTATAAAGAGGGGCTGGTACCATTCCTTGTAAAACTATTATACACAATAGAAAAAGAGGGACTCATCCCTAACTCATTTTATGGGGCCAGCATCATCTTGATACCAAAACCTGGCAGAGACACAACCAAAAAAGAAAATTTCAGGCCAATGTCCCTCATGAACACTGATGTGAAAATCATCAATAAAATACTGGCAAAACAAATCCAGAAGCACATCAAAAACTTAACCATCATGATCAAGTTGGCTTCATCCTTGGGATGCAAGGCTGGTTCACCATACACAAATCAATGTAATCTATCACATAAATGTAATCTATCACATAAACAGAACCAATGACAAAAACCACATAATTATCTCAACGGATGCAGAAATGGCCTTTGATAAAATTCAGCACCCCTTCATGCTGAAAACAGTCAATAAACCATGTATGTATAGAATATTTGACAAAATAATAAGAGGTATTTATGACAAACCCACAGCCAATATCAGACTGAATGGACAAAAGCTGGAAACATTCCATTTGAAAACTGGCACAAGACAAGGATGACCTCTCTCACCACTCCTATTCAACATAGTATTGGAAGTTCTGGCCAGGGCATTCAAGCGAGAGAAAGAAATAGAAATAGAAAGATAGGAAGTCAAATTATCTCTTTTTGCAGATGACATGTTTGTATATTTAGAAAATGCCATCATCTGAGCCCAAAAACTTCTTAAGCTGATAAACAGGTTCAGCAAAGTCTCAGGATACAAAATCAATGTGCAAAAATCACAAGCATTCCTGTACACCAATAATAGACAAATAGAGAGCCAAATCATGAGTGAACTCCCATTCACAATTGCTACAAAGAGAATAAAATACCTAAGAATACAACTTACAAGGGATTTGAAGGACCTCTTCAAGGAGAACTACAAACCGCTGCTCAAGGAAATAAGAGAGGACACAAACAAATGGAAAAATATTCCATGCTGATGGATAGGAAGAATCAATATTATGAAAATGGCCTACTGCCCAAAGTAATTCATGTATTCAATGTTATTTCCATCAAGCTACCATTGACTTTCCTCACAGAATTAGTAAAAACTACTTTAAGTTTTATATAGGTGGCCGGGTGTGGTGGCTCATGCCCTAACCACTGCACTTTGGGAGTCCAGGGCGGGCGGATCACAAGGTCAGGAGTTTGAAACCAGCCTGGCCAATATAGTGAAACCCCGTCTCTACTAAAAATACAAAAATTAGCCAGGTGTGGTGGTGGGTGCCTGTAGTCCCAGCTACTCAGGAGGCTGAGACAGGAGAATCGCTTGATCCCAAGAGGAGGAGGTTCCAGTGAGCCAAGATCACACCACTGCACTCCAGCCTGGGTGACAGAGCAAGACTCCATCTCAAGAAAAAAAAAAAGTTTTGTGTGGATCCAAAAAAGAGCCCGTATAGCCAAGACAATCCCAAGCAAAAAGAAAGATGGAGGCATCATGCTACCTGATCTCAAACTATACTACAATGCTGCTGTAAGCAAGACAGCATGGTACTGGTACCAAAAAAAGATATATAGACCAATGGAATAGAACAGAGGCCTCAGAAATAACACCTAGAACTACCTGATCTTTGACAAACATAACAAAAATAAGCAATGGTGACAGGATTCCCATTTAATAAATGGTGTTGGGAAAACTGGATAGCCATATACAGAAAACTGAAACTGGACCCCTCCCTTACAACTTATACAAAAATTAGCTCAAGATGGATTAAAGATTTAAATGGAAGACCTAAAACCACAAAAACTCTAGAAGAAAACCTAGGCAATACCATTCAGGACATAGGCATGGACAAAGACTTCATGACTTAAAACACCAAAAGCGATTGCAACAAAAGCCAAAATAGACAAATGGGATCTAAGTAAACTAAAGAGCTTCTGCACAGCAAAAGAAATCATCATCAGGGTGGACAGGCACCCTACAGAATGGGAGAAAAATTTTGCAAACTGTCCATCTGACAAAGGGCTAATACCCAGAATCTATAAGGAACTTAAACAAATTTACAAGAAAAACAAACAAACAACCTCATCAAAAAGTGGGTGATGAAACAGACACTTCTCAAAAAAAGACACTTATGTGGCCAACAAACACATGAAAAAATTATGTATTCTTATGTATTTTTCATCTTCTTGTTTTATTGATTACCAAAAGAGGAAGATAAAAATCCCCAACTATGCATTAATAACTTAGTACTGTCAATTTTTTCAAAATGTTTTCTGAAATACTTTCTTGTGGGACAAATATTTTTAGATTGTTTTCTTGATGAGTTGATCATTTTACCATTATGACAGAAACTTTTCTTCCCTCTGGGACAGTTACTTACTTTATGTATTTCCTCCAATCAGCTCCAGGTATTAAACAGAATCTTGTTGCTTAGAGATGGTGCATGGTGCACTAAGGTAGGATGAAAAGGTTCCTAATGTGTATCTCTGGGAGGAAAGTCAGAGGGCAAAGGGTGGCATGAATCCTTTGAGTTTTTTTTTTTTTTTTTTTTTCAATTTCAAGGATTTTGTATGTGTATATTTTTCTAGGCAGATCTACTTTTTCTCCAGAAAACCTCTGATTTTCCTACACTAAAAAAAAAGTACAACTGAAGCAATATTCTTAAATCTTAAAATATAATTATATGGGCAGTTTCTTTTAAAAATGTTTTTATAGATTTAAGAGGTACAAGTGCAGTTTTTTTACATAAATATATGGAATAGTGGTGAAATCTGGGCTTTTAGTGTAGCCGTCACCTTATAATATACATTGTACCCATTAAGTATTTTCTCATTCTTTACCCCCTCCCACTCTCTAGTCCTTCCAAGTCTCCAGTGCCTATCATTCCACACTCTCTATCCATGTGTACTTATTTAACTCCCATGATAAGTGAGAACATTGATATTTGACTTTCTGAGTTGTTTCACTTAATATAATGGCCTCCAGTTTCATCCATGTTGCTGCAAAGGATGTCATTTTATTCACTCTTTATGGCTAAGTAGTATTCCACTGTGTGTGTGTGTGTGTGTGTGAGAGAGAGAGAGAGAGAGAGAGAGAGAGAGAGAGAGAGATTGTTTTGCTTCATCCCCATCCAAATCTCATCTTGAATAATAGCTCCCATAATCCCCATGTGTAGTGGGAAGGACCCAGTGGGAGGTAATTGAATCATAGGGGCAGGTTTTATCATGCTGTTCTCATGATAGGGAATAAGTCTCCATGAGATCTGATGGTTTTATAAAAGGCAGTTTCTCTGCACAGGCTGTCTTGCATGTTGCCATGTAAGATGTACCTTTGCTTCTCCTTTACCTTCCACCATGATTGTGAGAATTCCCCAGCCATGTGGAAATGTAAGTCCCTTAAACCTCTTTTTCTTTATAAATTATCCAGTCTCAGGTATTTCTTCATAGCAGTATGAAAATGGACTAATGCAATATATGACTTTTTTATCCAATCATCCATTGAGGGACACTTAGGTTGATTCCAAATCTTTGCTGTTGAGAATAGTGCTGTGATAAACATATTATTGCAAATATATTTTTGATATAATGATTTCTTTTCTTTCGGGTATAACTCAACAGGGGGATACCTGTACTGAATGGTGGTTTTACTTCTAGTTCTTCCAGAAATCTCTATACTATTTCCTATAGAGATTTATTAATTTACATTCCTACCGACAGTGTATGTTACCTTTTCTCCACATCCTCACCAACATTTGTTATTTTTTGCCTTTTTGCACATTCTAACTGGCATAAGATGGTATCTCATTGTATTGTAATTTGCATTTTTGGACGATTAGTAATGTTAAGCATTTTTACTTATATTTGTTGGTTGCTTGTATGTCTTCTTTTGAAAAATGTTCATGTCCTTTGCCCACTTTTTAAAAGAGTTGTTTTATTTTTTCTCATTAAGTTGTTTGAGTTGTGTATAGAGTCTGGATATTAATTCTTTGTTGGATGCATAGTTGGCAAATAGTTTCTCTCATTCTGGTTGTCTGTTTACTCTGTTTATTATTTTTTGGCTCTGCTGAAGGTTTTTAGTTTAACTAAATCTCATCTATCTATTTTTGCTACTGTTGCATTTATTTTCCAGGTCTTAGATATGAATTTTTGCCTAAGTCAATGTCCAGGGGAGTTTTTCCTAGGTTTTCTTCTAGGGTTTTTACAGTTGGAGGTCTTACCTTTAAGTCTTGAATCCATCTTGAGTTAGTTTCTGTATATTGTAATGATAGGGGTCCATTTTCATCCTGCATATGGCAATCCACTTTTCTCAGAAGTATTTACTAAATAGAGTGTCCTTTCCCCAGTGTATGTTTTCATCAACTTTTTCAAAGATTAGTTGGCTATAGGTGTGTGACTTTATTTCTGGATTCTCTGTTCTGTTCCATCGATTTATGTGTCTATTTTTATACCAGTACCATGCTGTTTCGGTTACTATACCCTTCTAGTGTAATTTGAAGTTAGATAATGCAATATCTCCAGTTTTATTCTTTTCACTTAGGATTGCTTTCAACATTTGTGTTCTTTTCTTCCTCCTTAAAATTGTTTAGGATTGTTTTTTCTCAGTCTGTGAAAAATAATGTTGACATTTTGACAGAAATTGCATTGAATATATAGATTGGTTTGGTCAGTATGGTCATTTTAACAATATTGACTCTTCTGATCCATGAGCATGTAATATTTTTCCATTTGTGTTGTCTACAATTTATTTCATCACTGTTTTGTAGATTTTCTTGCAGAGATCTTTTTCCTCACTGGTTATATAAATTCCCAGGTATTTTATTTTTGTGTGTGTGTGGCTATTGTAAATGAGATTGACTTCCTGATTTGGCTTTCAGCTTGATTTTTATTGATGTATAGAAATGCTACTGATATTTGTACCCTGAAACTTTACTAAATTTATTTATTAAAGCTAGGAGTCTTCTGGAAGAGTCTTTAGATTTTTCGAGATACAAGATTATATCATCAGCAAACACAGATAATTTGACTTCCTGTTTTCCAATTTGGATGTCTTTCATTTCTTTTCTTGCCTGATTGCTCTGGTTAGGACTTTTAGTACTATGGTTGGACAGGAGTGGTAAGAATGGGCATCTTTGTCTTGCTCCAATTCTTAGGAAAATATTTTTATATTTTCTCCATTCAGTATGATATTGCCTATGGATTTGTCCTATACTGTTTGTATTAATTTGAGGTGTGTTCCTTCTATCCATAGTTTGTTGAGGAATTTTATCATGAAAGGATGTTGAATTGTTTCAGATGCCTTTTCTGCATTTATTTAGATAATCATATGGTTTTTGTTTTTAATTCGGTTTATGTGATGAATCACATTTATTTATTTGCATATCTTTTTTGTTTGTTTGTTTGTTTGACACGAAGTCTCGCTCTGTCGCCTAGGCTACAGTGCAGTGGCACCATCTTGCCTCACTGCAAGATCCACCTCCCAGGTTCACACCATTCTCCTGCCTCAACCTCCCGAGTAGCTGGGACCACAAGCACCCACCACCATGCCCAGCTAATTTTTTGCATTTTTAGTAGAGATGGAGTTTCACTGTGTTAGGCAAGATGGTCCCGATCTCCTGACCTTGTGATCCGCCCGCCTTGGCCTCCCAAAGTGCTGGGATTACAGGCGTGAGCCACCATGCCGGGCCTATTTGCATATCTTAAACCATCTTTGCACCTCTAGAATAAATCCCACGTGATCCCAGTGTATTATCTTTTTGATGTGCTGTTGGATTTGACTTGCTAGTGCTTTGTTAAGGACTTTGACATATATGTACATCTGAAATATTGGTATATAGTTATCTTTTTCTTGTTGTTATGCCCTTTTTTATCATTGGTATTAGGGTGATACTGATTTGTAAAATGAGTTAGCTAGGATTATTTTAGAAGAGTTTCAGTAGGATTCGTACCAGTTCTTTGTGCATCTGGTAGAATTCAACCACAAATCCATCTGGTTCTCAGCATTTTCTTTTTGTGGGGAGAGTTTTATTACTGAATCAATGTAACCACTTGTAATTGATCTCTTCAGGATTCTCATTTTTTTTTTCTGATTCAGTCTTGAGAGATTGTATGTTTCTAGGAATTTATTCATTTCCTCTAGTTTCTCTAACTGCAGCCACTTTGCAACTAGTGCTACTCACTACAAACTAATCTGCTTTAAAACTTTAATGCTGTTTTACTACTGAAATTTTTGTTCTACAGTTTATATCTCAGCTTTTTTTATAGCCTCAATTAACCCTTATTTTTTGTTGAGAAAATTTAAAACACATTGAAACAAAAGATATTTTATGTATTCCCCTTTATTTATTTATTTGAAAAGAAAAAATTCTATATATTCATGGTGCTTAACTTGATGTTTTGATATGTGTATATATTGTGAAATATCAAAGTAAACTACTTGATATGTGCATTACCTAACATATATAGTTCTATATAAGTTATTCTACAAAATGGGAGCTTTATGTCCACTAAAATTATTTATATTCTGAAGGCAGATGAGGTATATTTATGGTAAATTGCAAATACAATGACTGTAGATCTAGATCTTTGTAACTTTTGATTAAAGCCCAGAATTCATCAGAGGCTTGCTTTCCATTCAAAAAGAAGAACCACACAAACTTGAACTGTTTTACACCCAGGGCTCACTCTCTTTACTTCTGAATATCTTGTTATTGCCACAACCTCCTTTTTTTGAGCTAATAATTTAAAGCAAAATAATTCTTCAAAGATAGAACTTGCATGAATAGAAACATTATATAATTATACTTTGGATAAAGCAGAAGAAATACAATAGAGTGAATATAAATATGAAATTTGAAAAAGGGAAAATTCTATCATATATTATGAAATGAAAATTTAGAACTTATGAATCCATATCTAAGCCACCCAGCTATCACTCAATCTAACACACTGGGTTTTCCATTTTTTATTTTGAGACAGAGGCTTGCCCTGTCACCCAGGCCAGAGTACAATAGTGCTATCTTGGCTCATTGCAAACTCTGCCTCGCGAGTTCAAGCGGTTCTCCTGCCTCAGCCTCCTAAATAGCTGGCATTACAGGCACCCACCACCATGCCCAGCTAATTTTTGTATTTTTAGTAGAGACCAGGTTTCACCATGTTGGCCAGGCTGGTCTCAAACTCCTGACCTCGTGATCCACCTGCCTCAGCCTCCCAAAGTACTGGGATTACAGGCGTGAGCCACTGGATTGTTGGATTTACTCCAAGATTTTCTGATATGTGTCTTACCTTGCACCTAAAATCTAGATGGTTTCCACAAATGAAAAGGGATGCCTCTAATTTACATTACTTTCTCTCTATTTGCTTTTCAATACATTTAATAAAATATAGATGGTTGAAAGATAACACATTTGTTTCCCTAATATCTTTATAATTTACTCCATCTGTAGGCATTTCAATACATTCAATTGGTTCTATAAGTACCATGCAAATTTTGAATCAGCTGTTTGTTAGAATTTTGTGCTCTTTTTCCTGACTCTAGTGCTGAAACTTAATAATTACATGTTTATTTTTCTAGAGAAAAGAAATGCTCAAAATAGTGCACTTAGGCAGATACCTGTCAACATATGCTTAAATGTATTTTCAAAATATAATTTGTAAACATAACAGTGCAATAGTATTAAAGACAGAGGAAATAAAATTTTTAGAATTGCAAATACATTTGCCTTTTGAACATGCTATAATTTAACTGTCCCAGAAATCTTTAAAGTTTCTGGCTGTCAAAATATTAATGACAGTTAAATTCAGCAAGGAAAATAACCATAATCTTGTATTGCTGTTGTGAGTTTCTACAACACTTTAATTTAAAAGTTAATGTATTTATTTGAAAAAAAAAATAGCATAGTCATTCACATTAGTCAATTAGGATAGGACACATGAATTTTAGCTTATATATGAAGACTGTGATAAGTTCTTCCTCAAATTTTCTTCCATTCATTGACAATTATCCACAAACAAAATGGAAATAAAATCAAAGAAAGCTCTTTATAAAGCAAAAGCCAAATAATCAAAGCATGTCTTGCTAGTATGGTTACTGTTAAATTATTTATATGGATTCCATAGCCCTTCATCACTGTGAGCAAATTTGAAAATCACATGGTGCTAACAGTGCATCATTTTGCAAGAATAAATTAAACTTTAATTGGCTCTAATGGAAGGAACTCTTTTTTTTTCTTCTCCTTCTTCGCCTGCTCTTTCCCCTGCATCTCCTTTCTCTTCAGTTCCCCCTCATTCTCCCATGCTTTTCCTTCATTGTTCTTATATACATTTAATAAATATGTAGACTAAAGTTTGAACCAGACAAATTTACAAGAAATATTGTAGTTGTGGGCAAGAAAGTTATTTTTCCTACTGGTAAAAGCTCCTGAGCTTATCAATGGCCACCAGTTAGGAGTTCAGTGGTGCCATCTCGGCTCACTGCAACCTCCACTTCTTGGGTTCATGTGATTCTCCTGATGCAGCCTCCTAAGTAGCTAGGATTACAGGCATACACTACCACACCTAGCTAATTTTTGTATTTTTAGTAGAGACGGGGTTTCACCATGTTGGTCAGGATGGTTTATCTTGAGACTTTTTAAACTTAAGTTGTTTTTGTAAAGCAATTCAATTGCCATGCCATGCTTAGTCAATGTTGAGTGTTTGTTTGTTTTTTGTGGGGGCAATGTGGAGTCGAGGCTCTTGATTCAAAAACATATTATATTACTCAATATTTTGCTACTTTTTCTTTGGTAGGCTGAAAGCTCAACATTGTTTTAAAGAAAAATGTTCATTCTAATAAGATAAATTATAGTCATTATATAATACTATCGTAACTAGAGAGATAATGGATCTTTAATATGAAATTGTATATGCTTTTCAATTCCTCCCCCCTACCACCTTTCCATTTGCAACTATGGAAGCTTCATCATTGTTGAACTTATTAGCTCATAATATTCTACATAATAAGCAATATCAGGACCCCTAGTTAAATTTTCCTTGGTTGCCCTGAAGAAAGACTCAATATTGAGCCTTCAGTAAAGCCAAGCATTTTTCTTTTTTAAACTAATAAATCCCATAGAGATAAAGAAAGCTATTCAATCTTGACAATTGTCTCTTTCTCTAAGAAGATGGCGTGTGTACTTAGTAAAATACAATTTATGACAAGAATAATGTAGTTAATATTGAAACTCATCTAACATACAACTAACTGTAGTCAAAGAAAGGAGACATGTCAGTTTAATACATGCAGCATAGAATAACTGTGCTTTTTAAGTAACCTAATTCCTGTAAAAGTATTAAATTGTTATTATAGGGGCAGCCCATAATTCACTGCAGAAGGAAAGAGTCTGCGTATTGAAAAAAAGAAAGTAACACGTGAAAACTTTTTTTCAGTAGTTCTTGATGAAAAGATACCTATGGGATGCATGAGAAGGCTGTTGCTTTATTCTGCTGAACCTATGTTCCTTTATGTCATGGTTCTACTGTCTCCTTTGGTTTGTTCAATTTTAGGTGATTTGTGGAGAGAGACACTCAAGTAGAGGAACAAAATTCTAACTGTAGGTGATTTTGTGTCAAGCAAGCTGTTATATTTTGGCATAGTCTTCCCAATAGAAGTCACACCATCAAGGGTCTCTCTTGGGCCCTCTGATCTTAAGTGACTATACAACATGTTTATTTGTATTCTGTTTTTAAAAAATGCTATATTTTAGTGATGCCCTAGGCTCCTCCTTTTCTGTCCATTAATCTAAACTTGCTATCAAGTAAATAAATCATGATTTTTAAACCAGTTCAAATTTAACTCCTCTGAAAAGGTCTCGGGAGAATTTGAGCTGGTTTTCCCAGCTCTATTCACAAAATAAGGCTGTCACACACCACTTCATGTGCATTTATATACAATAATTTGGTTGTGGTTAGCTTTGTACCATGCTGAGGAGAGAGATTATGAATACTTCTTCCTCTATTTAGGAGACATGTGTATGCCAGTTTTTTTGTTCATTTGTTTCTTTCTTTCTGTTCTTTTTTTTTTTTTTTTTTTTAGTTTTCTGGAAGAAGATTTAAAATGTTACTAACAGTATATACACATTTTCCCTTTTTCTCAAATCTGCCACTTCAACCAATTAAAATAGTAGTGAAATTGTTTTCTCTGGCATTGTTTTAATATAAAATGAAAGCAAATTAAATATCACATAAGAATTTGCTTTGAGTATCTTACCTGGTTTAATGTTATGTTATGTTTTGTTTTGTTTTTGCTTGTAATAGATGAAAAATAGGGGGTTTGAATAAGAGGTATACACTCTCACATGAAAAGTCTAAGACAGGGAAGAATGTGCAATGGGAGAAAACCATCAAATTACCTTGCTCTCTTTACTCATCTGACATTATAGCAGGCATATCAAGTATCTGTGTTAAGTTGTTGAGAATTTTACATATTTTGAAAGAAACAAAAATCTGATACATGTATCTAAATATATGGCCTAAAAATATAAATATAGCTCCAGACAAGGTAAAAGTTTCTATAATGAAGTCCTAGACATGTGAAGTAAGTGGCAGCTTCTGGATCAGGAAGAAAGTCCTTTGAGGACAAAGTCTGAGTCTTGCTATTCTTAATGCCCTGCATGGATCATTTTTAAGAGCCTGGCACAGGTGCTACATACATATTTACTTGAGGAAACAGCCAGGTGTTCTGTATTCTCAGCTGACCTCTAAATGCTATTTTTACTTCTAAGATGTTGCATCATTTGGATTTTATATAATAAATAGGAAGAAGTTGGTAGGTGCAATAAATAAGCATCCCATGAGTCCCATGATCATACTTTTTGACAAGAAGAAGCTCATTGGGCTTTTAAGTTGTATTTATAGTTAGTGTCTTTTGCAGGATAATTATGATAAATTCCAAATGCATTTTACTTAATAAAACTATTTCTGATTTCTGACTTTGAGAAGTAAACAAACACATTTAAAAATATTCCCTTGGCCTACTCATGCTTATTGCATCCAAGAGCCACTTAATTTCTCTCCACAGGATTCTCTCTCTCTCCCCACTCTCTTACTCTGTCTCTATGAATCTGTCTTTCTTTCTCTGTAAGTCACACACACACACACACACACACACACACACACACACACACACACACACAGATATACTCACCAATATTTGCTTTCAAACTATTACTTTGACCTTGTTCCCTTCTCAATCTTAACATGAAACAGCTTCCTTCCTACTTTTTTCTACTCAATTTCTTCTTCATCTTTCAAAACTCAGATCATCTCAATGAATGTTTCTAAAACATTTTTCCCTGACCAGTTTTTAGTCAGTATCAGTTGTGGAGCATGAATCTCTCTCTAATCATATGCTTACATATGTATTGCCTTCTATGTATACTACATTTACTCTTAAATTTAAGAAATATAATTTGGCTGTGTTCCATGTCCCAGTAAACTATGCCTTATATATTCAGCGTCCTTAAATATAAGACTCCAGGAAGTCTGTTCTTTCTTTTTAAAGAGACATTTTGTTTCCAGAATGCCAAGATACACTTCCTCCTCCAAGATCAAAAATTAAAACCATATGGAATTCCAGCACTTGAGCTCTATTGCCATTTTGATGGAACCTTTTTACAATAATGGAATCATATAAAATAATTGTTTAATAATGATTCATGGGGCAGGGAGCAGTGGCTCATGCCTGTAATCACAGGCCTTTGGGATCCACCATCACCTGAGGTCAGGAGTTCAAGACCAGCCTGACCAACATAGTAAAACTCTATCTCTACTAAAAATACAAAAAATCAGCTGGGTGTGGTGGTGAGTCCTTGTAATCTCAGCTACTTGGGAGACTGAGGCAGGAGAATCGCTTGAACCCATTTACAGTAGCCAGAGATTGCACCATTGTACTCCAGCCTAGGCAACAAGAGCTACACTCCATCTCAAATAAATAAAAATAATGATTTGTGATTGTATCTATATGTTAATTCACTTATCAAGTTTTAAATGCCTTGATATAAATCAAGGATTTATATCATTTAGGATAATTATAAAACTGCATTTTTTTTTGAATTTGATAATACACATTTAACAATTTATTGCAATGCGGATTTTGGTAATGGTATTCAGTCTATCAGGGTAGCACATTTAGAATCCATATTTAGTTCAAAATAAGGATTCCATAACCAAGAGTTACAAGTAAATGTGGCAAATGAGATAATATTATCTTAGTAGTTAAATGAGTTTTTACCTAATTTCTCTGGGTATCAGTTTTAGTTGACTTGGTTTTTAGTTCGTGCTTGCATTATAACTTTTGTAGTATATACGAAGTCTGGGCTTATTCAAATATCCCTAATCTTGGATCTTAGAAGCAGTTGGGGGAAAACACGAGATAAAATGAAACTTTTATTTAAAAATCATTTTGTTTAAACAACATAAAACAAAGATTTCTTTATTTATTCTCCTTATGTGAAAACATCAAAACGCTCCAGGTTAAGTGAAGCATAAGGAGAGGATTGAATGGATTTTTTGTTTGTTTGTTTATTACACGAATGAGTCAGAATTTAATTTACCCTAAACAAGGATATTAGACAAATACTGATATGGGATGAGAGTCTGGCTTGCAAATTAATTATCGTGGATCCTGGAGGTGCTTCAGGAGTTGAGTTGACCCATTGTGTCATTTTCTGCCAAGTCATAGCAATTTTATTTGCTACATTTCATTAGGAAAAATAATAAAATTTGATTTAAAATACAACATAGTTTTCACATTGTAATTCAAGTCACTATTACAGACCTCTTACACAGACCACACAGTGTAATGGAATGGGACTAATTTAACCATGTATAGCCTAATTTTAAAAATTATATGTTTATCTTGTTGAAAATTCAAGCTGTTTTGAAACAGGCTGGTAGCAAAACTTCCTTGAACAGGTGAAACCTTCTTCATGGAAAGATTATTCTCTATCAACTATTGATACATCTAATTTAAACCTTATGTATTCATTTTTCTTTGCAATTCTGAGGTTGAATCTATTATGTAGAGTCTAAGTAAATAACACTAAAATGATAATCAATGCTTTCCCTGAGATACACTGTATATGATAATAGTGATGCCTTTAATGAGCAGAAAAGAGCAATGTTTGTACTTAGTTCATTAACTGTTTTACATTCATTGGTACTATATCCAGAGAGAAAGCAAACTTTCAACTCAAATCACAGTTCCAAAATCAAATCAGCCCATCAACTTAATTATAAACGATTGAAAAGCATTTTTTCAAGATTAAAATGATTGGCAGCAGTGGGCTAGGTTTATGAGACTTTGAAAATTCTGACCTCAAATATCATGCAATATAAATATATTTTTTGTTAATTTGCAGGAGCCAAAAGGAAGCATTTCATCTTTTTATGATTCCCTGGTGTTATGCTCTCAAAAATCACTTGAGCTTTACACTGACTCTGAATAAACTAGAGTTTAGAAACCTTAAGTTATAAGTCATGAAGCAGAGACAATTAAAGTGACCTTGAAAAAGAATGCAGAATATCTCTCTCCTTGGCTTTGCTGAGCTGGAAGAATCTATCTTTTAGCTTTCAATATTTTTATATGAAACCACCAATGAATAATAACCTCTGCTGCAGGGATAGTGTCCAAAAGTCTTGTTAAGTCAAACTTTCCTTGATTTGATGAGGGCAATTACAATAATGTCGTTTCCTGAAATATCTTAAACAAATGTAGATTTTGAACAACTGTAAAGACTAGTGAGCTCATAAAGATAGTGTAGCTGCAAATACCAGCAAGGACATCTGCTCCTATTCTCCACTGTCAAGACAACACTCATTCTTCTTAGAGTAATTCATTAAGGATTTTTATTTGTTTGTACGTCAAATTGTCCCTAAAATTACATACATGTAATTTGACAGTAGATTACTTTTATAGAAGATGAACAAATATTGACAGACAGATAGGTAGGAAGGTAGGTAGGTAGATAGATATAGATAGGCAGGTACAAATATGATAGATGATAGAGATAGATAGATAGATAGATAGATAGATAGATAGATAGATAGATAGATAGAGTAAACCTTTTTAGATATAGTCCACAAAATTGTCTTTAAAAATGTTGAGAGCCCTACGCCAGTCATGATGGCTTGTAAACTCAGCACTTTGGGAGGCCAAGTCAGGTGGATAGATCGAGCCCAGGAGTTCATAACCAGCTGGGGAAATATAGCAAAACCCTGTCTCTGAAAGAAATACAAAATTTAGCTGGGCATAGTGGCACACACCTGTAGTTCCAGCTACTCAGGAAGCTGAGGTAGGAGGACAGCATGAGGCCAGGAGGCAAAGGTTGCTGTGAGCTCTCATCACGCCACAGCATTCAAGCCTGGGCAACAGAGCAAGGCTCTGTCTCACACACACACACCCTCATACCCACCCACACACAAAGAGGGAAGCCCTACAAAGACAGAACCATAACAATCTATATATCTCCACTCAACTAAATTGTTTCTATCTGCTAACATAAGATTTAGAATAACTTTTCTGAAAATGTCATGCTATATTATAAGAGCTTTCAAATTTAAAATCTAGAGTATTTTAAATGTACACAGTTCAGGGAATATTATAATGGCATCACAAGTTTTAACTTTTTACTTTCTGATTTTCAAGTACTCAATTAAACGTACAGACACAAACACATTTACACATTTGTCTTTTGCCTTATTGCTTCACATGTATTTAAGATTTTTCTATGCAATTACTCATGTTTCAATTAATATTTCAAAGAGTTAGCATTTAGAATGTTAATTTATAATATTTATAATCCTTAAAGTTATGTTTAGAAATGTATGAAATTTGATTATGTTTGATTTTTTTTTAAATTCATTAATACAAATGGCATTTTCCCTTATCATCTAGAGTATAGATTGAGATATTGAACATTTTTTGTTTTTTTAGCCTTGGTGAGTGTCTACATTTTTCTTAATCCCACCGAGTAGAAGAATTTACTTCTGGTGATGTGTAGTTCCAAACTGATGCATAATAACTTATATTAGCCTATCACTCTACAAAGAATTGTATCATTCATATTTCACAAGTCATTCAGTATAACCAAAGTGCTTTAAGAATTGTATTTCACTAAACTGAATCATTTTCACATGTAAAAGTTTTTCTATACATTGTCTAATTCTTTATCTGTATCTTTAATATATATCTAAGAAATGGCAAGAAATGGCAACTTTGGTAATGACTTAGACTCCACTGAAATCCTTTATTAGCTTATTTCAACTTTAAAAAGTCTAACATTCTGTTTCATCTTTCAAATATCCTTACCAATTTCTGATAATATTCACAACATTATCTGTTTTTGTTTCATATTAGTTTTTCCAATGTATATATTTTGTTTTAGTCAAAGGCACATCAAATATAGAAGAATTTTATCTACTAGAGAAGTAAAATATGGCTGTTTGATCTTGATTTTAGACTACTACAAAATTATATAAAGAAAAAAGGCACAGGCATATACACTCCCACATGCTTCACAAGAACACTTATGCCAAGTAGTGTATCAATATGGAAAAAACTAAATTTAAAAAAGGAATAAGTTAAATAATATAGAATATAGAATATTAGACATAAAAAGATGGTATGCACTGAAGTGAGACTTTCCATGGTGTGATAAACTCAAGAAAAATATATGTATACATACATTTTACATACTTTACTAAGCATTAAAAAGACATATTACAAAAATATATGCAAAGTAAACATGTCCAAAGGTAGAAATATATTTTGGAATTTCATTTAAAACTACTTATGCAAAGGAAGAGAGATAAATATTCCTGAAGGGTGAAGTAACTCAATATTAAATTTGTTTCTGAGTTTTCTTGCAGAAAGAAACATTAAGTAAACTTATACAAATCTTTTGATATAATTTTGAGAAACAAGTCATGCTGATTTTTACAGATAAAATAGTTTTTCATGGCACTAAATTGTAAAACAAGTATTTTGTAGACTCAACTTCAGGAAATGTTTAGCAATATGTTGGGCATCTAATCGTGACAGAGCGACTATGGAAGTGACTATTTTTTTGGACTGACCCTTGGTAATGCAGACATTGAACTTCTGATGAATTAAATTTCTAAACCTCCCTTAAGACACTTCCCTCTACAAATTACATAAAGATCGACCTTGGCCTTTTGATTTGTTTGTACTAAGCTCTATGAAACAAGTCAATGTGTTGACTTTTTTAGTGCTACCAGTTTAAATAGAATCAAACTGTTGAACCTTAAATGATGTAGTTAATAAATAAATGTTGTTGACAAATTAAATAAAAATCCATTTCTAAAACAAAATCAATGGTTATTTTTTGAAAAATTACCTTTACATATGTTTGTAAAAATTCTCACATCCAAAATATATTGTTTTTAATAATGGATGCTTTACTTATTTTCTTCATATGTGATTTTGAAACATTTCTAAACTCATAATGGTTTAGGCACAAGATTGCTATTTTAACAGAGATATTTAAAATTGAGCATATATGTATTCAAGTTATATTATATTTATTTATATTAAGGAGATATTGTCTACTAAAATAGATCTTTTATTCTTAAGGACAGCATCAGACATTGGGTCTGCACATTTTGTAAGGCAAGAAACACAAAAAATGTTTCTTTCTTGTGTGGGTAGAATCTACCTCAGTTTTAAATGTGTACCTTGGACCATTATTTTGCTTCCTAACTTTATTTTTCAAAAAGCCAAGCTGTGTCAGTTAAAAGATATATAGTATTGAGCTACGCATGTGCTTTTCCCAAGAGTAATTATGTGTACTCGTTACAAATATGCTAGTATAGTTTGTTGTTGTTGTTGTTGCTGTTTATCTCTTCATAATTCTTCTATAAAAGATAACAAAGGTCGGTCACATTTCTATCACTTGTTAAAATAGTTTAAATTATTCATATACATTATTAGAAGACTTAATCAAGAACACAAAGAGAAAACTCCTAGAAGATAATTTAAATATAAAGTAAATATATAAAATATTCTTAACCTCTACGTAATGAACATTGTACAAAAAAATCATTAATATTATTTCTTATATACCAAACTTGCAAATTAAAAAAAAAGAGAAGTTCAGCACTGACCAATAACTAGTCACAAGGGAACTCACACCAAGTCAAAATAGAGTGTTAGAGTGTAAAGTTGTGTAATTTTTGGGAAAAAAATTGTAAATATATGATTAACCCTTAATATTAAATTACTAAAAATATTATACCTTGTGTAAAATTTATTCTATATAAATATTTTCTTAGCAAAATTATGTAAAAATATATATTCTGATATCTGGAAGATCTGGAAGAATACAAAACAAGATAACAGTTGTTTTTATATTAATTATATAATATAATTAATTTTTATTGAATCACAAATATATTAAATTTTCCATTAATAAAATTTATTTTATTTATTATTACCTTTTACTCCAGTCACATGCTAGGGTATGTTTAGGTTTTAACTAGCTTCTGAGACATGTATGCCACTCTTTCCTGAATTTAATCCATAACACCTGCTTATATTATCCATGTTACAAAGGAAATAATTCAATAGAATTAATTTTTGTTGTCAACGTTGTCTCTCTCATCATCTGTCATTATCATCATCACCACCATCTATCTTACTTTTCTTGTTCTCCACTTTTCGTCACACATATACACTCACAGATTGAAAACTAAATGAAACTTTTAACTTTTTCTGAAAAAAGGAACAACATGATATTTGCAAAAATCACTTAGAATACTTTAATGGATATGTAAAACGAGTATGTAAGTATTCTTATCCCATGGAATTTTCATCTTTGGAATCAATATAGTATTTAGGTTCTGCATTTTAAAAACAGAGCACAATAATGTCATAAACACTGAATTATGTAAATCATCTCTTTTTGTTTTTAATCTTCGGTTGGTTATACAAAAATCCCAGGCTAAGTACTCTGGTAATCTACAACGTCTTATTGGGTGTGATATCTTGGATAGTGAAAAGTAGAGGGATGAAACTGGGGAAAAAAATGAATTTGAAGACTTTTTTAAAGTATCTTGATAATATGATTGTTATTTCATACCAAAATCTTAAATGGATGTGGTTATGATAAAGACTAAATGGAATAACAATTTCTAAACATGACAAAGAAAATTAAAAACATTTGTAGTTATCCCAAAGATGCCAAAATAAAACAATTTGTAGTTGGTGGAAGGTACTGCTATCCTTTAATGATATTTTCATCCATATAATAAGGTATCAAATTAAAGATGACTACCTACTGAAAGAAATGTTTAATAATGTTTATCTACCTTTTGAAAAGAATATCTGAATCCTAAGTTTGCAGTAGATCTGATTTAATCTACTATCTACTAGTTTTCCATGTTTCTAATAATTCAGAATTTAGACCTCCTGTGAAAAGTTGAGACTAAGGAAAATCTTGTCCCTAATGAAAACATTCTCTGAGGTAGATATTTAAAAGTTACCAACTTTTTGTCTTTTTTATATTTCCTTACCTCTGCCCTACCATCTTTTCTGCTGAGAAGTGTGTGTCTATGTATGGTTTCCCCTTTCAGCCTGAGAAAATCAAACAGCAATATGTTTCTAACAATACTTTGTAGTCTATATGAGATGTTGAGTTTTTTCTTTGTTTGAGACACTGTCTCACTTTGTTACCCATGCTGGAGTGCAGTGGCACAATCACGGCTCACCACAGCCTCAATCTCCCGCACTCAGGTGATCCTCTCACCTTAGCCTTCTGAGTAGCTAGGACTACAGGTGCCTGTCACCACCCCTGGCTGATTTTTGTATATTTGTGGAAACAGGGTTTAGCCATGTTGGCCAGCCTGGTCTCAAACTCCTGGGCTCAAGCAATCAGCCCACCTTGGCCTCCCAAAGTGCTAGGATTACAGACATAAGCCACGGTGCCCAGCCAGTGAGATGAGTCTTGATTTCATGGACTTGGTATTTGTGTGCTGAGGTAGGGATGGAAAAGCAAAGGTGAGGCTCTTCAATTTGTAGCCAAGTATATCTATGTTCAAATATTGCTTTTTAATGTGCCATTTAATCTCATAACATCTACTGACAAACCTAAACACAGTCATGTGTAACTTAACAATGGGGATATGTTCTGAAAAATGTGCAATGTTATAGCCTACTAAACACCTAGGCCATATGGTATAGCCTATTGCTTCTAAGCTACAGAACTGTAGAACATGTTATTGTACTGAATACCGCAGGCAATTGTAATACGATGGTGTTTGTGTATCTAAACATAGAAAAGGTATAGTGAAAATATGATATAAAAGATTTTTAAAATAATAAAACTGTGTGGGATATTTATCATGAATGGAGCTTATAGGACTGTAAGTTGCTCTGAGTGAGTCAGTGACTGATTGGTGAGTGAATGTGAAGGCCCAGGACATTACTGTACAATACTGTAGACTTCATAAACACTGTCCATTTAAGCTACACTAGATTTACTTAAATTTTCTCTTCAATAACAAATTAAGCTTAGCTTACTGTAACTGTTACTTTACAGTTAAATGTTTTTATTCTTTTGTAAAAACACTTCGCTTAAAACTCAAGCACATTTTTATAGCTATACAAAATATTTTCTTTCTTTACGTCACTATTCAAGCTTTTTTTTTCGTTTTATTTGTTTTAATTTTAAAATGTTTTTTTAAAAATGAAGACACACACACGTTAGCTTAGGCCTATGCAGGATTACACCTCCAAGTCTTTTTCCACTGGAATGTTTTCAAGGCAGTAGCACGCAAGCAGCTGTCATGTCCTATGATAATGGTGCCTTCTTCTGCAATACCTTCTTTAGGACCTATCTGAGACGATTTTACAACTAACTTTTTAAAATAAGTAGACAGACTACACTTTAAAATAATTATAAAAAGTATAGTAAATTCATATACCAGTAACATAATCATTTATTATTATCTGGTGTTATGTATTGTACATAATTGTATGTGTTATACTTTTATGTGTCTGGCAACACAGATTTATTTATACGTGCATCACCACAAACAAGTGAGTAATGTGTTGAGCTATGCTGTCCACATGGCTGTGACATCACTAGGTGATAGAAAATTTTCAACTCTAATATAATCTTAGGGGACTACCATTGTATATGTTGTCCATCGTTTACCAGAACATCATTACTCAGTGCACGACTTTACAAAGACTAATAAAGCAGGGACGGCCTAGCAGAAATAAAATAAAATAAATAAAATCTTACAAATAAAGATTACCCTTATTTGTACCTGACTATTTAAGAAGTTAATCTTAAGCTAGATTTTCCCAAGTGAAGTGGAAGAAAGATTTGGAAAGGGACTCAAGCAAAAGTTACAGAGAATAATAGTACCAAGTTTCTGCTCCAAGAAAAATAAAATAAGGAGAAATGTATTTTCTTTATGTATACATAAAAGAATCCCAGTAGTGGCATTTCTAATATTTTGATACTTTTTCAAAACTCTGCATTTTATTTTGTTTCATGCTAGAATAAGTTGATTTATTTATTTTCTCTGCACATTCATTGATAAGAGAAATAACATACTAGATGAATATAAAATATTTTCCCAATAAAACTGATATTTAAGAAAAACAAAAAAAATCATTTGGCTTGTTTTGTCTTTAAGTAAAATATTTCTGGAGGAGATATCTGAAATTACCCTAGCTGCTTTAAAAATCCTGCTAGAAACCACTTCAAACTATGAAAATATTTGCTTAAGAATTAATATACCTCTATTTTATTCTCAAATTGGAATGACTGTGTCTAATTGACCATATTTTCTGATTACAGATGTCCCTGCACTTGCAGATTATCCTAAGTCTAGTTAGAAACATGCACCAGTTGCCAACCATTCATTTGGGAAATGACCACGGAAGCAGCAGTATTTCTGTAAGTCTTTTCCATCTTACGTGAAAGTAGATGCCTTTGCAGGAGACCAATAATAGGACTTTTCTTCAATTTTATCTGAAATCGCTAAATGTTCATGCTGCCATTAAAATAATTGTATGTGTATCAGTTACAAACTTCAGAATAATAAAAGGAAACAAAATTGCATCTGCTCAGAAATAGGAGTTAAGGTACAGCATCAAGCACTGGCTTAGAAAATCTTACGAAGATGATCCTAAAATATTCAACTTCTAAAGTTGTGTCTGCACAATTTATTTTTAATCATCAAGCTATTATCTGAAACCTTTACAATGACTTAGGGTTTAGGAATACATATGAACCATCTTTATTATTTTGAAGTATAATATATCAATCTCATTATATTGACTCATATATGTTTCTGATAATAATTATTATAAAAATCACTCTGGATAAAATATTTATTAATATATGCTCTTAGGCCAGGTTTGGTGTCTCACATCTGTAATCCCAGCACTTTGGGAAGCTGAGGTGGATGAACTGACTGAGCTCAGGAGTTTGATATGAACTTGGGCAATGTGGCAAAATCCTGTCTTAAGAAAAAACAAAATTAGCTGAGTTCTGGGTATGGTGGCATATGCCTGCAGTTTTAGCTTCTAGGGAGGCTGATAGGAGGAATCACTTGAACCCAGGAATCAAGGCTACAGTGAGCTGTATTTGTGCCTTTGCACTCCAGCCTGAGCAATGGAGCAGCATTCTGTCTCATATATATTAGATATATGAAGGGTTGATTTTACCAGTCAGACAAAATTAAGCATTGAAAAATACCACATAACAATAAAACATCTTAGACTAAAAACAGTATTTTAATTCATTATTCCTCAAAATCCTGCTCATTATTGAGTCTCCTCTATTATTGATCCACCATTATCCTTGGTAGATAGATGTCCACCAAGCCTCTATAATATGGTTGGTTCCATGTCCCTGCCCACATCTCATGTCAAATTGTAATCCCAAATGTTAGAGGTAGGACCTGGTGGGAGGTGATTGGATCATGGGGCCAGATTTCTTGCTTGGTGCTATTGTCATGATAGTGAGTGAGTTCTCATGAGATCTGGTCATTTAAAGGTGTGTCCCCTTCTCTTTCTCTCTCTCTCTCTCTCTCTCTCTCACTCATGCTCTGCCCATGTAAGATATGCCTGCTTCCCTTTCACTTTCCTCCATGATTGTAAGTTTTCTGAGACCTCCCCAGAAGCAGACGCTGCCATGCTTCCTGTACAGCCTGTGAAACTGTGAACCAATTAAACCTCTTTTGTTTATAAATTACCCAGTCTCAGGTATTTCTTTATAGCAATGCAAGAACTGACTAATACACTCTATATGAAACTTCTGGAGAATGCTAAAATAGCAAGTTGGGTTTTTAATCAGCTACAATATATTCCCTTCCAGCTGTCACTAATTGTGTATTCTGAAGCAAGACAAACACTACTTACCTATCCATGTGATGTTCTTAAAATCTCAATTCCTAGATGGTATATGTTCTTCTTTATAGATAGCCCCAATAGTCATTCTCTTTGCTCCTGGCCTGTATATTTTCCATTGAGAAGTCTGTTGCCAGACAAACTAAAGCTGCTTTATATCTTATTTGCTTCTTTTCTCTTGCTGCTTTTAGGATCTCATCTTTGTCCTTGACTTTTGAGAGCATGATTATTATATTTCTTAGGATAGTCTTATATGGGTTTAATCTGTTTGGTGCTCTAAGATCTTTCTGTATCTGGATATGTGTATCTTTCTCAAGTTTTGGAGGTTTTCTTTTATTATTTATTTGAATAAGCTTTTTACCCCATTCACTTTTTGAGATTCCTCTTGAACACCAATAATTCTTAGAATTGCTCTTTTGAGGTAATTTTCTGTATCATATAGGTGGTCTTCATTCCTTTTTGTTCTTTTTTCTCCTCTGACTGTGTATTTTCAAATAGCAAGTCTTCAAGTTCACTGATTCCTTTCTCTGCTGCTCCACTGTGTTGTTGAGAGCCTGTAAAGCGTTCTTCTATTCAGCAAATATATTTCTCATTTCCAAGATTTTTTTTGTTGCTAGTATTTCGGTCCTTTGTTAAATTTCTCTGACAAATGTCTGAATCGTTTCTCTGTGTTATCCTGAAGATCACTGAGTTTCCTTAAGACTGATATTTTGAATTATTTATCTGAGAGCTCAAAAATTGCTGTCATTAGGTCAAGTCACTGGATTTCTGCTTTGCCTTTTTGGAGAGATAATGGTTCCCTGCTTGCTGCTGTTTCTTATGGGTGTCCTTCTGTGTCTTTTCCTTAAAAGATTATTTATTCAAGTTTTCTCTGTCCAGTTTGTTTTGTTTTCTTATTTAATATGCTTGCTTAACAAATCTTTACTGCTATTGCTGCCTCCTTGTTGGCTCTAGGAGGCACATTAAGCCCCGGTTTTCCTCCACTCCAGTAAATATCAGGGCTTTGCTCATCCTGAATGGAGAAAGTCCCTAAGGGATTATCCCAGTAATGAGGAAAAGTTGGCTTCAGATTCGTGCCCAGGGGACCTGTGAAACAACCTCCCACAGCATGGTGCTGCAGAACAGCCACTCTGATTTGGAGTTTCTTTTGGCTAAGTTACAGAGCAGAGTTTCCAGAGCTGCAGTTGGTGGTCCTGCCTCCCTCCTTTGTCTCTGCCTGTCATTAGGGATATTTCTCCATTCAGGAAATCACGATACTTCTCATGGGTTGAGGCAAGGATAGGTGAGTAAGCTGGTTAACCACCTCAATTTCATTTTTTCTAGTGTAAAATCCATGAGCTGTGAGGAGAATTTTTGCATACTTGGTGCTAGGCAAAATGGAGGGAATATGGAATTCCAACGTCTTACCATCTACTCAGTTTTTCTACTTCTCTGTGGCCCCCAGGAACTGTTGTTGTTGTTGCTATTGTTGGTATTGTTCTTTAGAGACAGTGTTTTGCTCTGTCACCCTGGCTGAAATCCACTAGTGCAATGATAGCTCACTGTAGCCTCAACCTCCTGGCATCAACTGATTTCCCTCTTCGGCCTCCCAAAGTGTTTGTGATTACAGAAGTGAACCACCATGCCTGGCCTGTCTGTTTTTACATATTACTTTTGTCTGGTTACTTGTGAAAATCTCAATCCTGTATTTTTTTCTTTTTTGGTTTTCTATGAGTGGCAGTGAAGCCAACAGCTTCCATGCTGCCTTTGGGAACTGGAATTCTGAATTGTGATGAAGCAACAGTTTTGACATCTGCTCAGCTTACTTAAATGGCATATATCACTATCCTGGAGAATAATTACAAAGATAAAATATGTCTTATTGGATTCAAATATGCAGTTTGTGTATTTTTTAATGTTTTAGATTGAAGAGGGCAGACTAAGATTGCAAAAAGTTCAGTTGCTCATAAAAATGAGTATTATACTGGAAATGTTAAAAATTATTTTATTGGGTAGGTTTGTCTTAAAGAAAATGTAATCTATCCTTTAGTGGATGGATATTACCACAATATATAGAATATCTAATTTTAATGAAATTTTATACTGGAAATGTTAAAAATTATTTTATCGGGTAGGTTTGTCTTAAAGAAAATATAGTCTATCCTTTAATGGATGGATATTACCACAATATATAGAATATCTAATTTTAATGAAATTTTAGGCTGGGCTTGTTGGCTTATACCTGTAATCCCAGTATTTTGGAAGGCTGAGGCAAAAGGATCACTTGAGCCCAAAAGTTCGAGACCAACCTGGGCAACACAGTGAAACCTTGTCTTTTTTTTTTTTTTTTTTTTTTTTTTTTTTTTTTTTTTTTTTTTTTTTGAGACAGGTCTCACTCTGTCATCCAGTCTGGAGTGCAGTGGTGTGATCTCAGCTCACTGCAGTGACCAACCTCCACTTCACAGGTTCAAACGTTTCTCCTGCCTCAGCCTCTTGAGTAGCTGGGATTACAGGTACACGTCACCATGCCTGGCTAATTTTCGTATTTTTATTAGAGATGGGGTTTTGCCATGTTTGCCAAGCTGGTTTCAAACTCCAGAGCTCAAGTGATCCACCTGCCTTGGCCTCCCAAAGTGCTGGAATTACAGGTGTGAGCCACCGTGCCTGGCATGAAACATTGTCTCTATAAAAAATATAAAAGATCAGGCACGGTGGCTCAGCCTGTAATCCCAGCACTTTGGGAGGCGGAGGTGGGTGCATGCCCTGGGGTCAGGAGTTCGAGACCAGCCTGACCAACATGGGGAAACTACGTCTCTACTAAAAATACAAAAATTAGCTGGACATGGTGGCACATGCCTGTAGTACCAGCTACTTGGGAGGGCTAAACAAGAGAATCCCTTGAACCCTGGAGGTGGAAGTTGCAGTGAATCAAGATTGTGTCATGCACTCCAGTCTGGGCAACAGAGTGAGATTCCGTTAAAAAAAAAAAAAAGTAGCCGAATTTGTTGGCAAGTGCCTGTAATCCCAGCTGTTCAGGAAACTCAGGTACAGGATCATCTGAGCCGAGAGTTGGGAGAATGCAGTGAGCCAAGATCACACCAGTATGCTGCAGCCTGGGTAACAGAGTGAAACCTTGTCTAAAAAAAATAAATAAATTTACCTTACGGAATTATTAAATTTAAAAATATGTGAGTAAAATCTCATATAACTATGTGAATAGTTTTACCAACTCTTTATTATCCAGCCAATTTTTTTCACAAGTGATGAACACAATATTATGTATATATAACATCTCAAAAATGCACATTCATGTGTATCCCCAAGAAAAAGCATCATTTGAATAGACAATGAAGTAAATTTGCAAATCAATAACATCTTTTAACTTGGTAGAAGACTTCATAAAAAATTTATTTTAACCTTGTTTGTTCTATTCTTTCGAGAAATAAAGGAAAATTTCCAAACTGTGTCTTGTGCTTAGGTTTCACTGAGCTTCTTAGAACTGTGGATTTATAGTTTTCGAAAATTGGAAGATTTTTTAAAAAATTAACTGTTTTTTCTGAGTCCCTTTGATCAAGGACTCCAATAATAAGTATATAAAACTGTTTGAAATGGTTCTATGACTCACTGATGCTCTATTTATGTTTTAGTTCCCAGTTTTGGTGTTTTTATTTTTGGCTCTAGATTTTATTCTAGATAGTTTCTAGGGCCATGTCATCAAGTTCATTAATATTTTCTTTAATAGCAGTTTATTTGTTCTTTATCTCATCCATTGTATATGTTATTTCAGTGTTTACTTTTTCATCCTTAAAAGTTTGATTTAGATTATGTTTTGCATTTTCTGTATTCTCTATTCAATATTTTCAATATCTCCTCTACCTCCTTGAACTATACATAATAGTTATAGTTTTATCATTTAATAACTCTTTTCCTGTTCTTATTAATTAAATTTATTATTTGTATCATTTGTGGATCTGCTTCCACTGATTAAATTTTCAACTCCTTATGGATTACCTGCTTCTTGGCATGCAGGTCATTTTTTCTTTATTGGGCATTAGCTTCTCTGAATTTTACCTTCTTGAGTGCTAGGTATATATATTTTTAATCCCTATAAACTTTCCTGAGCTTCTTCTGAGGCACAGTTACATTTCTTTGAAAAGGTGATCTTTTGGAGCCTTACTTTTAAAATTTGTTTGATGAGACGAGAGCAATTATTAGTTTAAGTCTAATTTTGTCATGTTACTGATTCCTTACGCTTCTGATTACTCATGAATCACGAGTCTTTTTCCTCTTGGCTAGTGGCAACAAGAATTATTCCAGGCCCTGGTTCTGTTTCAGATTAAGTCATAAAATAATCCTTCCAGGAGGTTCTCTCAATGGTCTTGGATAGTTTCCTCAACTTTATATGCTGATCATTTCTTAGCTAAGGGCTTCTAGGGTAAACTTTTGCAGATTTCTGGAGGTTTCTTTTTGTGCAGGTTTCTTTTCAATGGTATTTTCTACAACAAACTCTAGGTACCTTTGCTTCCACAGACACCTACTTCTAATACCACTAAGCTCCACCTGGGTTTCCCCTACCTGTGCTGCACCTTGAAAATTTCTCTAGGCAGTAAACTAGAACAATTATGGGTCTTCCCTTATTTTTTCTACTCTCAGAATTCACTTTCTGTACTACATGATGTTCAATATTTTAAAATTACTTCTGTCTCTGTGTCCCCAACCAAATTTCATCTTAAATTGTAATCCAAATTATAATCCCCATGTCTTGTGGGAGAGACCTCATGGGAAGTGATTAGATCATGGGGACGGTTCTTCCAGGCTGTTCTCATGATAGTGAGTGAATTCTCATGAGACCTGATGGTTTTATAAGGAGCTTTCCCCCACTTTGCTTGGCACTTCTCTCTCTCCTGCTGCTATGTGGAGAAGAACGTGTTTGCTTCCCCTTCTGACACGATTGTAAGTTATGTGAGGCTTCCCCAGTCATGCTGAACTGTGAGTCAATTAAACCTTTTTCTTTTTAAATTACCCAATCTCAGGTATTTCATCACAGCAGCCTGAAAATGAACTAACACAGAAAATTGGTAGCACACACATTGGGGGGCAGCTTTAAAGATAATGAAAAATGTGAAAGCAACTTTGGAACTGGGTAATAGGCAGAGGTTGGAACAGTTTAGAGGACTCCTAAGAGGACAGGAAAATGTGGGAACGTTTAGAACTTCCTGGAGACTTGGAGGGCTCAGAAGACAGGAAGATGTTGGAAAGTTTGGAACTTCCTAGAGACTTGTTGAACAGATCTGACCATAATGCTGATGGTGATATGAACAACAAAACCCAGGCAAAGGTTGTCTCAGGTGGAGATGAGGAACTTGTTGGGAAGTGGAGTAAATGTCACTCTTGCTATATAAAGAGACTGGTGGCATTTTACCCAGCCCCAGAGATTTGTGTAACTTTGTACTTGAGAGAGATGATTTAGGGTATCTGGAAGAAGAACTTTCTAAGCAGCAAAATGCTCAAGAGGAAGCAGAGCATAAAAGTTTGGAAAATATTCTGCCTGATTATGTGATAGAAAAGAAAACCCCATTTTCTGGGGAGAAATTCAAACTGGCTGCAGAAACTTGCATAAGTAATGAGGAATCAAATGTTAATCACCAAGAAAATGGGGCAAATGTCTCCAAGGCAAGTCAGAGGCCTTCACATCATGCCCTCCCATCACAGGCCTAGAGGCCTAGATGGGAAACGTGGCTTCCTGGGCTAGTTCCAGGGCCTCCCTGCTGTGTGCAGCCTTGGGACTTGGTGCCCTGCATTGCAGCTGCTCCAGCCATGACTAAAAAGGGCCAAGGTACAGGGCCAGGTGTTGCTTCAGAGTGTGCAAAGCTGCAAGCCTTGAACTTCCACATGGTGTTGGGCATACTGGTGCATAGAAGATAAGAATTATGTTTTTGGGAACCTCCCCCTAGATTTCAGAAGATGTATGGTAACACCTGGATGTCCAGGCAGAGATTTGCTCTGGGAAGGATCCCCCATGGAAATCCTCTGCTAGGGCAATGCAGCAGGGAGCTGTGGGGTCAAAGCCCTCACACAGAGTCCCCACTGGGGCTCTACCTAGTGGAGCTATGAGAAAAGGGCCACGGACCTCTAGATCCCAGAATGGTAGATCCAACCACAGCCTGCACTGTGTACCTGGAAAAGTCGCAGATACTCAGCTGAAAAGGCACAGGAGTAGAGCTGCCCAAGCCCTGGGAGTCCACCTCTTGCATTATGTTGACCTGAATGTGAGACATGGAGTCAAAGGAGAATATTTACGAGCTTTAAGGTTTAATGACTGCCCTACTGATTTTGTACTTGCATGGGCCCTGTAGCCCCTTCATTTTGACCAATTTCTCCCATTTGGAATGGGTGTATTTACCCAATGCCCTTACCCACACTGTATCCAGGAAGTAACTAACTTGCTTTTGATTTTACATGCTCATAGGAGGAAAGGACTTGCCTTGTCTCAGATGAGACTTTGGACTTGAACTTTTGAGTTAATGCTGAAAATAGTTAAGACGTTGGAGAACTATTGGGAAGTCATAATTGTGTTTTTAATTGTGAGGACGTGAAATTTAGGAGGGCCCAGATGTAGAAAGATATACTTTGACTGTGTAGAATGATATACTTTGACTGTGTCCCACCCAGATCTCATCTTGAATTCTGATCCAAGTTGCAATCCCCATGTTTTGGGGGTGGAGCCGCTTGGGATGTGATTAGATCATAGAGGCAGTTCTCCCATGCAGTTCTCACGATAGTGAGTTCTCATGAGATCTGATGGTTTTATAGGGAGCTTATTCACTTTCACTTGGCACTTCTCTCTGCTGCTGCCATGTGAAGAAGGATGTGCTTGCTTTCCTTTCCACCATGATTGTAAGTTTACTGAGGCCTTCCCAGCCATGGGGAACTGTGAGTCAAATAAACCTCCTTCCTTTGTAAATGACCCAGTCTCCAGTATTTCTTCATAGCAGCAGGAAAATGAACTAATACAAATTTCTTCCAGTGGGAGTGTAAATTCGGTCATGTTTACTTCAGACTGAAATAGTTATTTAGCAGTTTCTCCTATAATCCCACCATAGAATGAAACAATCATTTTTTGAAATTTATTGGTTGTTTTGACTGTAGATAACTGCATTTTACTACAAATATTTTTGTGATTTTCTTTCTGCACATTGGTCACATGTCCCTGACCTTCTTTTTTTTTTTTTTAATTTATTATGTGTGTGGTCTCTGTTGGTTTCCGGTATTCAGTAATTCAGTCTCCAACAGACTCTTTCTTGAAACCTACATAATGTACAGTCAAAATATTAGGAAGTGTTTAGATAGTTAGCTACTGTGTTCCTCTAAACTGGTTCTTTTATGTCTTGCTTTTTAACTCTGAACTTCTATCACACAATTTTTCCTCATTATATTAAATTAACATTTTCAAATATGTTTATGTAATTATGTCAGAAAGTATAAACTTCTAGGATCTGCATTATTTTAAGCCAAGATAGGCAAACCACACTCAGAGGCCAAATCTGAGTGCACTCTGTTTTCATAAATACAATTTTATTGGAATAAAGCCATTGTTCATTTGCTTACATTTGTTCATGGCTGCTTTTGAAGGACAGTGATAACACTAGATGGTGGAGACACAACCCATACATCCCGCAAAGTCTAAAATATTTTCTTTCTGACCCTTTACTGAAAGTTTTCACAAATATTGCAAGCCTGTTTCAGTCTGTAAGTAGTGTGTGTGGGTGTGTGTGTGTGTGTGTGCGTGTAAGACTATGTGCCCAACCATGTGTGTATTTTTATATTTTATATATCAAAACCAGAATTGTTTTATGAATTGGTAGCTATGTAACTGAATTAAAATTTCAACTGCAAAGCTTATCAACTATTTTATTTTGGTGAAGTTAACTAACCTGTTTTAAATAGTCTATATTCAAAATCGGAATATTTATACATTTAATGCTTATAATTAGGAACCAATGATGAAGTACACAGTGCTTCTTGCATAGTACACATTCAATATAGTCCTTGTTATTCCGTTACTAGAATGAAACTTGTGAAAAATAAAATACTCTGTAGGAAACATATACATTACTTTGATAATTGGAAATTTGTTTCTTTCATTTATATCTAAGTGCCTGAGGTTAACCTCTCAATCTTAAATTCTTATAAAAAACAAGTTACTTACACAAAACCTTCAATAAGTGCCTTATTTATAGACTGGGGTTTGGGGCAAATTGAGTCATGTACAGTTATGTGATACTATGGGGAAAGTTATTCCTTATAGTGTACAGATATGTTTTATAGCAGGAATTATTCTTCAAAATCTTCCTCTTGAAAAGTAGTTTTCTCTCTCCTTTTTCTTTTCTCCTTTGAGAGTTTATTTGCCATTCAGTGTGTAATGTTTTAGGGACTCAGAATCACAACAGAAAAAGGTTAGTTCTAAGCTGAGGCAAAGTATATTATGCCCATACCATTCTGTACACTCCTATCTTCACCTTTTTAAGTGCTAAAAATCCATTTTCACATTTGAGCTGTTTAATCAGTTCATTTCACTTAGTGGCAACTTCTGCCTATATAAAAAATAAAATAAGGAAAGTTTTATAGCTGTGAATGTCCTCTAGCTCTTTTGGGACTGAAAAGACCTTGAAAGTGTTTCTCTCTACAGGACTAAGGAAGAAAGTCTTTGTGCAGGCTACTCAAGGGAACTGTTTTTCCTCCTGGCACATTTACTCTGTAGTGCACAGAAGTTTGATGCTTGCTTTTCTTTGTATATCTGACGCTAAAGTACTGATGACTGGGCTTTAGCTTCTGTATTCAGTCTAAAACGCCAATAGGGAGAACATAAAGAGCTAAATTGAAAATCGCAACTGCAGAGAACGGAAATCATTTGGCTAGGCAAAGCTTTGATTTCTACTAGGCTTCATTGCATCCTCAATTTTCTAAGGGTATATAATTTCCTGTGGTAAATGATTCTAGAATTAAAGAAAAATATTTAAAAATACACTTATATTATTCATGTATATGGATCATAACTGAGAGAAAACAGGAAAATGAATATAGTCTGATTGATTTGGACATGAGATTGAAATACATTATTTATCTTTAAAGTTTTGAAATGTTTTATGAGAAAATAACATTTTATAACATTGACAATTGAGTAAATGATAAAATGTAAAATTATCTGAAGAAAGTTATAGTCTATACTTTGCATATAACTTTAAAACAAAAATTTGATTTTTATTAATAGTATGTGTTAAGAAAATACTTTTCATTTTAAGTGTTTCTACTATTTCAATTTAGCCTATTGATAAATCTTTTCAAAATAAAATTTGGACCCAATTTTTTTTCTTTAAAATAATTCATTAATTAACTGATCATTTAATATTGATGATATTAATGCTGGGAGAGATATCTGAGGTTGTATACCAAAATGGGTGAGTCTCAGCCTTAGCTATTCAGTGCTTTAAATCAAGGATTATTAGATTCAGAATTTAAAATGATGTCAACAAACTAGTATTTACCTTGTGGAGATCTTGCATCTGGTCAAACAACCATAATAGCCAAGATAGAAGATATAGCTGTGCATGTAACACACATTGAAAACATCTCGGGCATCTTAGTTAACACATTGGTTAAAAAATTCTGTAACACATCAGTGTAATTCAGCTACATACAAAATTAATATTAACCAATGGAAAATTTACCAGAAAAAAAGAATTTTCCAGAAAAGAAATTCAGAGTCCCTTTCATCTGACTAAACAGTATCTTTAATATCTTATTCATTTCTGACTGCTGGATTTTAGGAGAAATAAATTCATACCTGAACCTTTAAGAACAGTGAAGACAGTTTGAAAGTATCATTTAGAGAAATAGATGAAGGAACTAGGCAGGGCTACCCTGGAAAATGAAACAAGCCAGGGAGGAACATGTTTGTTATATTAGTCTCAAATATATAAAGAATGATACATAGTAAAGAGATAGAAATGTTTTGCTTTGGAAGCAGGATAATATAACTAAGATCAATTGACAGTTTAGGGAGATGAGCGTGTGCTCAAATGGAAGCAGAAATTTTGTGTGACCTAGCAGTAAATATTGGAAGTTTTGAGTGGTGACAATTTCCCAGCCACTATTTATCAGGGACTTGTTAACAAAATTTAGGGATAGTTAGTTAAATCAGATCATTTGAGGTTCTTTCAAATTCATAGAGTATGTAAGCTGTAAATTTCTTTGAAAAAGTAAAAGCTTATCATTATTATTATTTTTTTCACAAAATCATCTGCCCCTATTCTTTAAGTTTTATACCTAGGCTATTTACGTTAGAGCTAGTCTAGAAAGGCACTAAATAGGTTACAATGAATCAAGTTGAGTGCAAATCAGAATAGATTTTGATTTTTTTAAATGTCATTTCTTAAGTTTTCAAAGTCTGCTTTTTTGGGAACAGTGAAGGTGAAAACAACTGAAAGGGAGGTGTAGACTCTGCAGGAGAATGCAGGCTTAGACGAAGTAGTACCACTATTCACCGTGTGTAGTTGATGAGCCTAAGATTACAGCATATATTGGTAAAGAGCTTGGGTGCTGAGGTCATATTGAGTGCATATTCTAGCCATGCCTTTTTCAAGCTGTATGTTCTTGGGCAATTTAGCTCAGTTCTTATAGCTTCAGTTTTTCTTCATCTTCAAAACTGAAATAGTACAATGCATAACTATGGATAGTAATAAGGAAAATGAAATAATAACTGTAAATGGCTTGGCTCTTTGAAATGCTTGATATTATCGAACATTCAGTACTCTTACACATGAAGTGTACTCACCTTCACAATAAGAAATCCTCAACTTCAATGATACAAATATACTATTCACATTGAGAACAGAAGTGTGTATGAGTTTACCAGAACAATAGTTATAAATTTTAGTTAATGTAGAAAGTAAATTCCATGTTTTTGTTGTTGTTGTTTGGTGTTAATAACAGAACTTGACCTTCTGCTAATCAGTGAGGAATAATCAATTCTTTCTCATCTAAATAGGAAGCAAAAAGATATTTTTCATGCTCCCAAACTTGTTGAATGAGCATTTTATGTCAAAGCAAATGTTCATATTAAAGAAATTCATTAGATATTTGACTAATCTTTACTTACTGGAAAGAAATGCTGCTTAAAAGTAGACATAATTACTTTTATTTGAGCTCATTCTTTTATTTAATCCACCTACCAGCTAGTGTTTCCTTTAGTCTTTTAATTAGTGGTAAATAAAAGTCTGAGAAAAGTCCAGACTTTTCTCGTAGAGCCTCCTTCTGGGCTTACACTACACAGAAATTTTAAACATAACCATTCTCTCTTTCTTTCTCTTTCACCTCTTTCCTCCTTCCCCTCCTCTCTCTCTCTCTCTCTCTCACTCCTTGTTTTTCTCTCTCTTTCTCTCTCTTTTCTCTTTTCCTCTAATTTTCCTTCAGTGTATATCATATTAATTTCACTGTCTCAAGTCCCCTAAACTCCTAAACTCCTAATGCTCAACTGAAAAAAAATGCATTCCAAATTACAGTTACAGTAGCATCAGCTAAACTGACAATAAGAATTAAGCGAATATTTAAAAAAGTAAAGAAATAAATGTAAAAGTTAATTAATGAGTGAATGTTAAAAAAAAAGTGTGAATTTTCACTTACTCCACTTTAATCTTACAAGTTTGGTAAATATAGAAGTCTGTTGATGCATAAACCTTATGAAGAATAATGCTTTCTGTTTTTTAACATTTTTCTCTCTTCTTAAGTAAACAGTGCTGTTTAATTCATTTTGAATAACCATATTATAGGAGATTCTAAAATATTTAAGACATGTGCTAAAGAAGCCAGTTTAATGGGAAGGAAAGATATGTTTATATACAGATCAAGAATAGATGTTTAAGATATTAGAGGGGGTAAAACTGAGCAAAGTTACACAGATTTAGAGAAAAAGAAAGAACGTGCTTACTCAATGAATTCAATTAAAGATTTAATGAGGGAGGTGGTATATGATGGATACATAAAACTAGAATGTGACATTTGGAGAGAAGTGAAGAAAAGCATGCAGGGAAGAAGAAAGGGTGAAAGAAACACTAATGTGGGAGACCATCCATGCTTAGGTTACATCAACCATTCTCCTATGACTGGAATATAGAACTTGTGGAAGCCTGGAAAACTAGAGTCCTTAACCAAGAAACTTTCCTAATTTAAGGTGCATTTACTCTGCCAATAACACGGTTTACTAGGTCCTCTCAGGTTTTATTTTAGCTCACAAACCCAGACTTTTCTCATAGAGCCCCCTTCTGGGCTTGCACTACACAGAAATTTTAAACATAACCAGTCTCTCTTTCTTTCTCTCTCTTTCACCTATTTCCTCCTTCCCCTCCTCTCTTGCTCTCTCTCTCTCTCTCTCTCTCTCTCTTACTCTCTCTTTTTCTCTCTCTTTCTTTCTCTTTTCTCTTTTCCTCTAATTATCCTTCAGGGTATATCATATTGATTTCACTTTCTCAAATCTCCTAGACTCTTTCTGATCCCTCTGTCTGGAATGTTCTTATTTTATTTTAATTTTTATTTGTCTTGGAGACAGAGTCTCACTCTGAGGCCTAGGCTAGAGTGCAGTGGTGTGATTATAGCTCACTGTAACTTCAAATTCTTGGGCTCAAGGGATCCTCCCACCACAGTCTCTAAAGTAATTAGGACTACAGGTGCTCACCAGTGTACTTGGCTAACTTTTCAAGTTTGTTTGTAGAAATGGTATCTTACTATGTTCCAAAAAATGGACTCCCTCTCCTGGCCTCAAGCAGTCCTCACATCTCAGTCTCCCAAAACACTGGAATTATAGGTGTGAGCCATCAGTCCTAGATTTGGAATATATCTCTATCTACCCACACGAGCCTATTTTTCCTAGTTATTTTTTCTTAAATTTTTATGTTGTAGCTACTATTTTCCTCAGAAAGTCTTCCTTGGCATCTCATCTTGGGTAATTCCTGTGTGCTACAATTGATTAGGAATTTACACCAGTATAGCATTATATTAGTCAAGGTTCTCCAGAGAAACATAGCCAATAGGATATATAAAGGGATATATGAAAGGGGACTTATTAGGGGGGTTGGCTTATCTTGAGATTTTGGAGATTGAGAAGTCCTACAAAATGCTGTCTTCAAGATGGAGAACCTAGGAAAACAGTAGCATGACTCAGCCCAAGTCTGAAGGCCACAGAACCTGGAGAGCTACTGCTGGAAGTCTGGAAGCCCAAAGGTTGAAGAATATGAAGTTCTGAAATCTAAAGATAAAAGAAAAAGTATGTTTCGTCTTCAAAAGAGAAAAGAGAGAGAGACAGAGGGAGATTTGCCTTTCCTCTGCCTTTTTGTTCTAGCCGGCCCTCCACTTACTTGATGATGCCAACCCATACTAAAATTCTTTGAGATTCTTCTTTATGCAGTTCACAGATTCAAATGCCAATCTCTTGCAGAAACACTTTCATCATACCCAGAAATAATGCTTTACCAGCACTGGGGCCACAAACTCTTAGCCCCCTGAAGGTTTGCTGAAACATCACAGGCATGAGGTAGATTGATTAACAGGAAAAAAGGCATACATATTTATTTAATGTGTATACATGGGAGTCACCAGAAAGAAGACCCAACTTCCCAATGAGTTACAGAAACTTATATTCCATCTTGAAGACACAGTAAAGAATGCAAACATAGAGTATGGCCAGAAATAAGTTATACTGGTTAATCAGATTTAAGACCATAACAAGTTAAAAGCAAGAGAAAGAAAGAAACTTGGGTAGCAAAAGCGGTCTTGTTATGTAGATGAGGCTTCCCTCAGAGAGAATGGGTGATAAATGTTTCTTCTCAGACTCTTAAAGATGTCAGACTCTCAATTTCTCCTGGACCTGGAAAAGGTATAAAGAGGGGAGGGAGCATGGAAATTCTTACAGATACAAAATCACCCCAGAAAGGACAGCTTTGGAAGGCCATTTCTGTGGTCAAGTGGCAAGTTTTCTTGGCCAAGTTTCCTGGCCAAGTGGCAGTCATTTCAAAATACATCAAAGAAATATATTTCAGAGTAGAATATTTCAATTTCCTTCACCAGCAACCTAGGAATCTTTAAATATAGTGTAAACAACAAGAAGAAAAATTCTATGCCCCCCAACCAACTGCATAGACCATCTCTTGGTCAAGGGGACCTAAAAAAAAAAAACCTGAAAAGCTAGTTCAGGCCATGACAGTCAGTGAGGTCAAACATGTCTCATTATGCTCTCTTTCCTTTGGAGTGTAGGCACAACTGACCAACATTAACATTAAAAGAGAGATCTTAAGACTGACAAAACAGACTCTTTGTACAAATAAGATACTACATTCCAACTTGACTCTAGTATAACATCATGTGACAGAGAACAGGCTCCAAAGGAATTCAAAATATATTCAAAGAAAATATATTTCTTTGACATATTTTGAATGGCCCTGAAAAGCTGTCTTTTTGTGGGGGAAAATTTTGCTTATATAAAGAATATATATTAACATAACTAGATTTTTCTTTTTCCAGGTCCTCTCAATCCTTATGAAATTAATTGACAGTCTAGCACCTATTAAAGGTCTAAATAGGAAACATTTGCCATTTATTATCTCCAAGGGTAGCCATTTATGATACTTCATTACATAATAGGAACCCTGGTCTCAACAACCACTTATCTTAACCCAGACAATCCTTTCTATTGATTCTGGATCTTTAGATTATAACTTAACTCTTTCAATCTATTGTCAATCAAAAAATATTTGAATCCACCTATGACCTGTAAGCCCTCCATCACCCCCATCATCTCCACCCTCGCTTCTAGTTGTCCTGCCTTTCAGAACCCAACCAATGTGTACTTCACATGTATTCACTGATGTCTTATGTCCCCCTAAAATGTATAAAATAAAACTGTAACACAACCTCCTTTGGCACATGTTCTCAGGACTTCTTAAGACGGTGCCTCAGGCTGTGGTCATTCATATTTGGATGAGAACAAACCTTTTAAATATTTTACAGAGTTTAGCTTTTTTTCTGAATAATAATTGACACCTAAAATCAATCATCATGAGCAGTCATCACACTTCATTGCAATTTTCTTTTTCCCTATATGTATTTGCTATTATCCTGCAAATGCATGAAAGCAGGAGCACTATTGCTCTTGTTTCTCCACTACCTAGCACTGTGGTTTCCAAGTAGTATATATGTACACAGCAATTATTTTTGGGTCAGAGAATGAGTCGGCAAATGAGTACTGAAGAAGTTAGCATCTTAATGTATTGAGAATTATTAACATATAAATATGGACCAAAGACACCGGCATACAGTTTCTGTGGTTGGAGACCCTAAACAGACTTGGAGGCTAAAATATCTTCTTGATTATACTCTGATGACTAGTTAGCAGGACACCTCTTTGGAATTCACTCTAAAAGAAGCAAATGGGGAGTTAAAATGTGAGAAAAAGAGATTTATAGCAATATAGTGATAGTAAAAAGAATATACTTCCATATTTTATGCCAAACAAAGCCAAACTGATAGTCCAAGTCATTGATCAAAAAAGGATATTAATTACACAGCTGAAGAAAAAAATCAATAATAGACTATATTTTAAAGATTGTGTTACTGGAAAAGGATCCCAATCCAAACTCCCAAAAAAGGGTTATTAGATCTCACCCAAGAAAGAATTCATAGTGAGTCCATAAAGTGAAAGCAACATCATTAAGAAGGTAGAGGAATAAAAGAATGGCTACTCCATAGACAGAGCAGCCCCAAAGTCTGTTGATTGCCTATTTTTACGGTTATTTCTTGATTATATGCTAAACAAGGGATGTATTATTCATGCCTCCCCTTTTTAGACCATATAGGGTAACTTCCTGACATTGCCATGGCATTTGTAAACTATCATGGCACTGATGAGAGTGTAGCAGGGAGGACAATCAGAGGTAACTCTTGTCGCCATCTTGGTTTTAGTAGGTTTTTGCCGGCTTCTTTACTGTGAACTATTTTATCAGTAAGTCTTTATGACTTGTATCTTGTGCTGACGTCCTGTCTCATCCTGCCCCTTAGAATGCCTAACTGTCTGGGAATGCAGTTCAGTAGGTTTCTGCCTTATTTTACCCATGTCCTATTCAAGATGGAATTCCTCTGGCTCAAACTCTTTTTCCCCTCCCTTTTATAAGAGAACCCTTAATTCTAAGGGTTGCAGAGGGATGAAGAACCATCTTCTGTAACTTCTTCAGGGTCAATAGGGGAGATGATATTCCTGCCTAAGTATAAGGGTCTCTTGGTAGAGAGGAACTGAGTCAGAAAGCATCAGTATGGTGAGGACCATTCATAACTCCACCTTTGGACAAAAGGTGATATCTGAAATATTAATAAGTGTTCAATTTAAGAAAATGTTGAGTAAGCTTAACCTGCAATCCTACACAAAGAGTACAACAGCGATACATTTCAAAGAGTAAAGCAAAATGAGTAAAATTATCCCATGTAAACTAAATTTGAAGGTTTTCCATGAACTGGGCAACTGTTGGAACCAAGCTGATATGGGGTCACTAGCTGATTCCAATGTGCCCAGAATTAGAATATTGACTCAGATTTTTACAATACCCATCCCTCTTGTTTATTCTGAGCAGTAGTCAGAGATCACTGGTTGGTTCCCAGGAATAAGGGGTGAGTCAAAAAAAACAAAAAACAAAAAACAAAAAACTAAAAACAACAGACGAGACTAGAATCTAATAACAAGTGTGCTATAGTTCTTGAAACATAATTTTTAATCTCTCCAGTATCTTATTTTTACTAAAGATAAATCATAGTAAAACTTATTTGCTTTATTTTGCTTGACTTGGTTATTTGTATCAAGTGCAGCAAAAATAATTATTTTTTCATAAGAGGTCTTTTTTAAATTGGCTTTGATGGAACTCTGTGTCATAGAAGGAATTTTAGATAAGACTTTTTTTAGAACTGAGCCTTGTCACGTGTTTGTACCCTCAAATAGCTATGAGTTGAGTAAATTCCTCTCACCTGAGGTTCCAAGATAACTTTGTCCTCCTGGCCCTGTTAGAAAGTGACATTCTTTACTTATCACAGGTCAGAAACCTGGTATATGTACTGTGTAGACAAGGTATGAGGCCAGTTTTACCCAAGGGGCTTTTACTGTCTTTACAAGTCAAATCTGATTCCTTAAAGGAAAACACACCATTCCAGTCAAAGCCTTGGTAAAATAAGCAGTTTTTCCAATTGTGTCCGATTACAAAGTAAAATAGATCCTCATTACACTTATGAAATTAACTATGTTGCCATAAATTAAGAATTTTCACAACTAGTTTCCAAATTCTGGAGAAATCAGATATAGAGAAATATCCTCCAAATGTTGTTCAAAGGAGCATATTTTCCTCAATTGCCTAAAGCTGTAAATAACTCAAAATAAAAGTTTCCTTGACTATGAAAAATGAAACAAAGGATCAGCAATTTTTTAAGCAAAAAGTTAAAAAGATTACTTTAGATTTCTATTAGTTTAGTCCATGCAGTTAATTTCTGTTGTTTTATACTCATAAACACTTTAGCTCTCTTGAGTCCTGAAAGTGCTTTCCTCTATTCTAGTGTCACAATCTCCAACATTATCAGAAAATTTGTATTTAAGTGCACCTGTCAAAGTCCTATAGTTGATTATAAAACCACCTCTTAAGGAGAGTTAAAACAAGACAAAAATTGTTTGTGGATGACAAAAGGTCTTAGGTCAGCCACAGTCAAAAACATGATGGACAAAGAAATGTGTTTACCTCTGTGACATACATAATTTTATGTAACAAGTATAATTATTAATGAAATACACTAAGTCATATCAGAATTATAGGAGTTTCCCACTGTTTTGGAACACATACCAATAGCATATTTAGGCAAATATAGCTCAAAGACAGTCAAACACTATTTCACATTTGACAGTGCTTCCTGTATGATTTTTATACCAAAATAAGGCAAATTTAACCTTTACATTCATGTACTATTAATGTTAAACTCAATTCTTAATAAAATCTTATAGACATGTCTACTGAATTTTAATGTTCGACCATAGGGTAAGATTCTCATAAATCTTTTATAAGCCTTTACAAATTTTTGTTAAAGAGCAGATTATTAGCAGTTGTTTGCTCTAGGAAAAGCCTGTTGTGCTTTTATTCAAATATTCAATTTATGGAAAAACTGAATAATACTCTTTTAACTTTGGCCAATATGTTTAGACACAGAATCTATTTTACAATAAATTTTTCACAAACCTTCCATAACTTGCTTAAACCTTCAGCTTTATTCTATCTAACTTAAAATAATCCTTTAACCCTTTAAGCTTAGGCAAGAAATTCACATTCCCATGCCTTCTTATCATCTTTTACCAAAAGTACCTTCTACTTGCCTTACACACCTGGTGCCTAGCATTCTTTTTTCAGTAGTCTCAAATACATGTTACACAATTAACTCTTAGCAACTTTTACTTTTGGTAGAAATCCTGGTTGGCAAGCAATTTTAATTATGTACCAGGTGTGGAGCCTAGGACACCAGAAAACCTGACTCTTTCCAGCCTAGAGGGCATAGCTAAATCCACATGTGCCAGGCTTTACCTAATTGCAAAGCAATCAAGTTGTACAGTAAGAGTCATAGTGACATTTTATGAAGCATTTAGGAGGCCTAACAACCTTTAAATTTTATAACATTTCTCAAATAAATTCCCTTTCATAAATCCTTTCACAATGTACACAGACCATCTACTACATGCTTAGACTTTCTGACTTGCCCTAAAAATCCCTCTTTTTAAATAGCCAATCATTTTACTTTAGGACAAGAATTTACCATACAACACACTTTCCTATATAAAATCTATTTTCTTTATAAGCTTCTTTGCATAGCTAGGGAGCATGGCTAATTCCACATGTCTGCAGGCCTTATATAGAATCTAATGTCTCCAATGTAGGTAAATTGAACAATTTTCAAAAGTCAGAGAAGCAGTTTACTATCTTAAAGCATTTAGTAAACATAATATCTGACCTAATTTAAACTAAATGTGCGTGACAAAAATATGTGTGACAAAACAAAGACATTAGCCACTCTGCTTAGCACCCAATATTAAACTGGCAAGACTCAAACTTGCCCCAGATTGGCCCACAACATTGTTAATCCAACCTCTGATCAGGAGTTCAACTTGTGATCTCTGGGCAAAAGGGTTGGCCTGAGTAATAGAAAAGATAGGAAAGAAAAAGGAGAGAGAGAAAAGCATTGCCTGTGGCAGGGTGGGGAAGGCCAAGAGTTCAGGGAGACCAGGGAAAGATGCACCCATTGCAGTGACACTGAAAAGTTCAGGCAGTTGTTTGTTGGTAGTGAAGGAATATTTTCCAGCAGTCCCATCTGCTCTCAAGTTTCCCCTTATGGATAGGAAAAAGTTCCCTATGTCCCATTATCCTGTACATGCCTAATTCTGTCACCCATACCCATCAGCAAAGAGTGCAAGGCAGATAAATCCAAAGAGAAAAGGAATTAACATCTCATAATGTCAAACCCATTCTCATCTGAAAGGGACTTTACAGAGAGGGGACTCTTAGCACCCTAAACTTAGGAAAGACTCTAACCTTCGTACACTGGGCTTCAAATCCAAGGTCTGTCAAGCATTCTTGCCTTTTATTGAGAGGAGCCTTTAACTCTCTCTCTGTCTTAGGAGAAACTCTAACTCCCCTAAGTCGGGTCTCTAACCCAATCCCATCCTTTATCCAGATACCCCACTACTTACCCAAAGTTAGCCAATCAGTGCTGCAGTCATTTCATTTGTGTTGGAAGGATTTCTTCAGTATTGTCTCTTCCATGGCTCACCAGAAAGATGTCACCAGACCCCACCACTTACCCAAAGTTAGCCTTTTGGTCACAGGTTTCCTTAATATTGTTGCTTCGTGGTCACCAGGAAGATGTTTCCAGAAAAGGGTCCCAACAGACCCCAAGAGGGAATTCTTGGCTTTCGTACAAGAAAGAATGCAGGGCAAGTCCACAGATTAAAGTGAAGGCAAGTTTATTAAGAAAGTAGAGGAATAAAAGAATGGCTACTCAATAAACAGGGCAGCCTCAAGGACTGCTGGTTGCACATTTTTATGGTTATTTCTTGATTACATGCTAAACGAGGTGTGGATTACTCAGGCCTCCCCTTTGTAGACCATATAGGTTAACTTCCTGATGTTGCCATGGCAATTTTTTTTTTTTTTTTTTTTTTTTTTTTTTTTACTGTCATGGTGCTGGTGGGAGGGTAGCAGTGAAGATGACCAGAAGTCACTCCTGTCACCATCTTGGTTTTGGTGAGTTTTAGCTGGCTTCTTTACTGCAACCTGTTTTATCAACAAGGACTTTATGACCTGTATCTTATGCTGACCTCCTATTTCATCCTGTGACTTAGAATACCTAACCATCTTGGAATACAGCCCAGTTGGTTTCAGCCTTGTATTACCCAGCTCCTATTCAAGATGGAGTTGCTCTGGTTCAAACGCCGCTGTGAGTTGTATCAGGTTGGTTGGCATGATTAATGGCTGATATTAATTATTGAAATTTTAAATGCGTTTTTTAACTATAGTTTTTTGTTTAAGACCAAGTTTTTATTTTGCATTCATGTTTCAATTTTTGATGTTATTTTCTTTTATTAAACATTAGTGAAAGGAAATCTACTTATGAAATTGTGGAAATAGTTTTAGTTTTAGCTAGACTGGAAAAGCTCTATCTTTATTTCTGAGTAAAGCTGGATGTTTACATTTTGACTCTTGGCCAAGATAAGACAGTTGGATTTAAGATAAACTGTTGAAGATCAGAAATACTCTGGAGACTCTCTGGGTCAATTTTGTTTTTACTAATGATTTCCAACTAGCCTAATTTATTTGACCAGCTTAGCATGATCACTTAAGAGAGTCTGACAAGCTCAGCAATATCGCTTAAGAGAGACTCTCCTTGAGTTTTGCCAAAACCAAGGTTCCTTTCATATATCTTGGTTGGTGGTTCAAGCCAGAGATCTACAAAAGAACCTTTAAGGTACTTGCACATGGGACGTCTCATGGTTAGATTGGTGTCTGCATTCTCTTTCTCTTGTTGTACCATATTCCTTCCCTTTAAAATAAAACTTTTTTACAAGTATGTCTTGAAATGGTATATGGAGAAACCAAGCTTAATTTTGAAGACCGTGACAAAGATTTTGAGAATATGATGATCAGTCTGCAGATAATACTAAATTAGACATAGTTAACACACTGATAAGCAGAAAAAAGCTCATATAGATTTAACAAATAAAGAAATTAGTTCTACATATGAAGAATAAATTGTGATGGGAACATAGAATAATATACTTATGACAACTATGTGGTGTGTGGGTGTGTGTGTGTGACATTTAGAATAACCGATCAGGAACAAAACTGCCTAGGAATAAATATAGCAGAAACAAACAAACAAAAAGTCTGAAGGCTATAGCTGAACACAGTTTAAATCAAAACATGTAAAATTATAAAACTTTATGATATTTCACAATAATCTAATTATCTTTGAGAAAAACCATTTATAGATAAGAATCAGGAAAACCAATTGTTCTAAGTATATTTATAAGTTGTGCAACAGTATAAAATCTTGCAAGACTACTATGACTACAGAAACTTAGAGTAAGAATTGTCTGTCACAATGGAAAGCAGGGAAAGTTTGTGCAAAATGTGTCAGTAAAGACCTTCTCTCCACTAACGGAAAAGAAAATAATATTTTTTAATACAGTTTTAAACTAGATAGTTTATGTCCAAGTTTTCAAAACCCTTGTAATTATTGGAAGTAAACTTGGACATAAATTTTGTCTTTTCCTTTACCTACTTAGGCAGAATAAGTTTTGGGGCAAATGCTATAAGTGCAAGAAAAATCTATTCTAAAATAAAGTCACTTTTTTTTTTCATGCTGAGTTACTAGCAAGTGATTAAAGCCTTTTGATTTCCAGCTGTTCTGAGAACCTACTGATGAAATCCTGACATAAGTGAAATAGGATAAAAGTCAAGAAAGCATATAATAGGCCAAGGTTTTCTAGTCCTGAAAAAAGACGTGAAAAAAGCTCAAAGTATCTCTTTCAAAGAAAATAAGAAAAAATCTGAGTTAAATTAATATGCGGTAGGTAAGAGCTGATGTTTAGTGTGAACAATGGCATACCTTTAAACTAAGAGAAGAGATTAATGTTAAGCTTTTACTGTGCATGAATCACTGTGCATGTGCTGGGAATAAATAATAATAATAAGGCACAATTCCTTCCTTTAAAATTGTTGTCTGTGAGGGAGATGGACCAAAACAACATATGCAGAAGGCCCTGTTGGGGCCCGAAAGTGGACATTAAGCCAGTGGGGATGATGGAACCTCATCAATAATGGTTCAGAATCACATGGAAAGGTTAAAACATGGATGCTTTGGCTCCATATCTGATATCCTGATTTAATGCATCTTACATTATTTGGAAAAAAATATTTTATATCAAATTAAGCATGATTGTATTGAAATCAAATGAAATGTGTTTTGTAAACAGTTTTTAAAAGAGCAGAGATTTGGGGGTTTTGGAGAAACACTGAAGTAGATATTTAATTCAAGACTTAGGTAAATCCTAACAAAATACAAGAACAAAGTGAAGGAATAATTAATAAAAACAGTAAATTGGAGTACACCAGCAAACAAAAAAAAGTAATAAATATATCCAATAGTTTACAGCTGGAGTGGGGTAAGCAATACAATTTATTAGCAATTAGAACAGTGATCCCTAAACTTTTTGGCACGCGGGACTGGTTTCATGAAAGACAATTTTTCCATAGATGTGGGGCAGGGATGGGCATGGCTTCCAAATGAAACTGTTCCACCTAAGATCTTCAGATATTAGATTCTCATAAGAAGCCTACAGCCTAGATGCCTTGTATGCGCAGTTCACAATAGGGTTCGCACTCCTATGAGAATCTAATGCCTGCTGCTGATCTGACAGGCGGCCAGTCTCAGGAGGTAATGCTTGCCTGCTGCTCGCCTCCTGCTGTGTGGCCTGGTTCGTAACAGGACATGGACTGGTACTGATCAACAGCCCAGGATATTGGGGACCCCTGAATTAGAAGATTATATTCTGTGAAATATTACTTTCATTGGAATTCAGGGATTTAATGAGAATACACATATCCTGCAGTGATTATTAAATCTGGCAAACATTGAACTAAATAGTTTATTTTCTATCATTCTTCTTAGAGACTTTACTTTTGTAAACCAGAATGCTATTTTAAGTTTGAAAAGCCAGTGATTAAAGTATGCCATCTATTTAGAAGGAGAAAACTCGACAGTAAGTTGTGCTGTTTTTCTAACTCGTCTTGTTTATCACCTGTGAAATCTTTTTCTGAATGCAAAGATGGTGTCATAGGAAAGGGGAAACCATTCTCAAAGTTTTAAGCCCAGGTACTGAGGAAGCTTGATCTGATCCACAAGGACCTCAGATGAGAATGTTTTCCGTGACTTTTGGTTCATATTCCAAACATGCTAATTCTGAGGTATGGTAGAGGTATGGTTCAGTTAATAATTGTGCTTTAACCAGAAATAAAAACTAAGATGCGTTTGTTAAACTTGGTGTTGTAGGAAATTATTTTTCCTTTGTTTTCTTATAAAGAAGAGTAAAAAGCAAAATGTGCTTCTTTTTCTAGAAAAGTACCATTGCAATTTCATGGAAGCTATTGAAATTCAGAAGGTACAGCCTTAGATAACATGCAATTTTCTGTCTTGTAAATAGAAAATAATATCATGGCATGATGGAGGACCAAAGGAAATAAATACATACAAAAGGTCCATAATTATTTCCAAGTGTGCAATTTCATAGCAGAAACTTTTCACAGAACAAGCAGGGCTATTTAAGAAGAAGAAGAAAAAAAAAATATTACATAAGTCTTTTCTTAATGTAAATGAATTTTTTTTTTACACTACTGTAGTCTACAAGAGTTATTTGTACTCTTCTTCAAGTTCCTTACAGGGTTATAAGCCAGGATTCTAATTATGTTAAAGGCAACATAGTTTAGTGATGAGGACTTTAGGCATCAGGCTCACTTGGGATTATATTTCAGGTCTGCAATTTACTAGAGATATATTTTCTCTAAATCTCTATTACAAAACTTGAAAAAATATTAATAATAATAATAGCAGCCTATCTGAAAGTTTAATGGAGAATAAACTTTATTTCAGTTAGACATAAGGAATAGGTTAAAGGGATCGATAAAACATGATGAGTACAGTAAAAAACAATGTATCGTACACTGAAAATAGGAGAGATTTTAAGCATTTTCACAACATAAAAAGGATAAGTATATGAGGTAATGCATATGTTACTTAGCTCAATTTAGCCACTATGCAAAACATCATGTTGTATGCAATAAATATATACATTTTTCTATTAAAAATAAATACATCAAAAAATAAAGATAAAATTGTAAAAATGAAAAACAAAAAAAACATTGAAATGACTTACTGGAGTGCTTAGTAAGTTAGATGCTTGACAAATATTAAACATTATTATTGCCAGGTGTGGTAGCTTACGCCTTTAATCCTAGCAGCTTAAGGAGGCTGAGATGGGAGGATTGCTTGAAGCCAGGAGTTCTAGAGCAGTCTTGGCAACATAGCAAGATCCAGTCTTTAAAATAAAATAAAATAAAATAAATAAAATAGCCTGGCATGGTGGCACATGCCTGTAATCCCAACTACTTGGGAGACTGAAGTGGGAGGAAGGCTGCAACCCAGGAGTCCAAGGCTGCAGTAAGCTATGATGCTGCTGCTGCACTCTAGCCTAGGCAACAGAATGAGACCCTCTCTCTCCCTCTTTCTCTGTGTGTATGTATACCTATATACACACAAACACAAATGCATTTTTTTCAGTATATGATGTACGCAGCATGAATATTGTATACTGATAATAGCTAAAAGAGTAAATTGTCAGTGTTCTCACCACAAAAAAAGGATATTGGATGTTACATATATATATTATATACATAAAAATACATATATATAAATAATTATCTGTTTTATATTATAATGTGAGTTTAATTTCTAGTCTTACTAGAAATTAAGCTAGTGTACCTTATAATTCAGTGCATCATTTATTTCTTCAGAGGTGCTTAAGGATACATGAAGGATAAATATGGGACAACACCCTGGACCTCTTCTCCAAAGTTTTCTTACACAAGGGACTCTTAACTCTAACTAAATGCTCTCCTCATTTTAATTACCTCTAGGCTTTTTTATTTTATTTTTCCTTTCTTTTTTTTTCTTGCTGATATTTTGTGAACTTAAGCTGCTTACAGAAAAAAAAAAGGTAAAAATGAAAACCAACAGAAAAGTAGAATTGTTGATATTTGGTTCTAATTATGTCACTTTATCGAGTACTCCTTGCTAAGTCAAATTCCTTAATTTCTTTCATTTGTCTTAAAGTGTTCTTTCTATATTTATTATTTATCACCCTTCCCTCAGTTTCCAGTTTTACTGTATCCTTTTACATTGAGATGGCTACGGCAGGACCCAGGGTCTTAACATGGAGTTGCTCAATATGGAATGAAAGAATCCTTTCTTTTTTTCCTTAGTTCTGTCTACCAGGGCTTGAATTTACATTTTCCTTTGAAACTCCTTAGTTATTTCTTTATTCTGCATTTGGATTTTTGGTTGCTCTATTGGATTTCATTATTTTGACTTTTTAACATATGTGCATTATTTTAGATGTTAAAGTTTTGAGTTCAAGTAATTTCATCATTTTTTCTAACAAAATTGTCTTGGCCTTGAGTCCTTTTTTCATCAACAAGGATTTAGGATAGTACGTGCCTCAAAACTGAAGATTCTTGTTTTATATCTGGCCTAATATTTGAAATTCAATGTATTAAGTGTTGACTATGTATCAGGTACTTTGTATCGTGGTCTTATTTAATCTTCACAAGGATTCTGTGGAGTGGATATTATTATCTCCATTGTTCAGATGAGGGAATGAGGCCCAAGAACAGGTGGTAAATATAAAAGTTGGCTTTGGAGGAAAGATCTATCTTCTGCCTCAGACCACGCTTCAATTTACCATGAGGCATTGTCTCCCACTGACCCTTTCTTCCTCTCCTGCCTGAATGCTTTCTTCTTTATTCCCATCTCTTCAGCTTCATTCCTCTCTAAGATTCCTTTTACTTCTATGTTAAAAGATAAAGGAGTCAAAGATGAAACAGACAAGAACCTCGCACTCAGGTAATTCACGGGCTCATTTTTTTATTTAATCATATAACATGTATGTAATTGGCATTTTGTAATTATTTTTAAATAAATAAAAAATTGAACTTCAATTTATCTCAAGAAAGCTTAAATTCTTCCATTTCTGTTTTTAGTTAAGCAAATACTAAAGTTCTATCTTTTGATAATTTGTTTTATTTCAGAACTCTCTCAACTCCGTACTAGTTGCTTTTTTCTATAGTCAAATATTTTTGTTTCATATTATACAGATTACAGTGACATATTTTAGACTCTATGTAATTAGAATGTCTAGATGAGAGGAGGAAGCATCCGTTTGGAAACTATTCAGAAGAGTCTGGTGGGGAGAATATATGTTTGAAAAGTCTATGTCTGATTGTCGATGTCAACAATTGCTTTTTGGAAGTAATTGACAATGTCAGAATGAAAAATATCAAATCAAGCATTACAACAACTCAACTACATAAGCCAGAGAAACTGTTGAGTAATAGAGAATTACTTTTCTGAGTGAATTTGGAAAGAATTGGCACAGTTGAAAAAGAAAGAAAAAATGGCAAATGCAGTTCATCAAGTGGTTTATTTGTGCAAAGGGATAATTTAAAGTGTTAAATATTAAGATTATAATAAATATATTATTTTGAATTTCTATGGTTCTTTGAAATATAAATTTAAAATTACTTCAACATAAATTAATTTATATTACTTCATCAGAAACTCATCACTGAAATTGAGATAACACAGTGAAAATGATGAATAAAGATTCAGCTTTTCATAGAACATGTAGAGTCATGATTTGGGCTTTTTTTAGTTTTTTTTTTTTTTTTCTTAAAACAGTCTCTTCAAATCATTAGTAAATTTGCTACAGTAATTCTTTTTAATTCTTGGTATATTTAAAACAATTCAGATACTGTCTAAATTGATACCACTTGTGCCTTTCTAGAGCCTTATAAAAAACTAAACATTTATTTAAAAGGCATGGAAACTCAAGTTATACTTAATATTTTTTAACTTGTTCCTTCCTTCTTTTTTCATTCATAAAATAATCAGTTTATCTCATTTTAAAGCAATCTTTGTTTCAGTATTTTGAAATAAATAGTAGTGTGCACTTGGGATTTTTCAGACTTAAATTCAAAGCAAGTTTTGCAAAAGCAAATTTTAAAAGCAATGCATCATGCTTGACTGCTGATATTCACCCAGTTAAGTAACTATATTAATTGTACCCATAATTTACATAATTCATAATTATTTAGATTAACCAATAAATAGTTACACTTAAGAATTAAAAGACTTGTGAAGACACATGATTGTACTTATCTTAAAAGTAGGTCATTAAATAATTGATTGCCTTTTTGTTTCTCAGATGTAACATATCAAGTGGACAATGTAAAAGAAAAAAATAATAAAAAGAATGGAAAGCCTCTGCCTCTGAAATAGCACAGAACAATAATTATTATGACTCATTGACGGCAAATTTGGTAGCAAGCAATGTGATAAGTCCTCTCCCTCATGGTTCTTATTTGATGCTCTCACTTATTGAAATAATTACTGATATACACATTTTATGAATGAAGTTTTTTCAATTTTGAGCTGAAGTTCAGTTTGGATTTAGTATCATACCTATGAGGATAAAACCAATGTAATCATTAGGAATTGCATTAATCTAAATAGACTAAACCAAGTAAGCAGTAGCTTAAATAACGATTTCATTTTTATTACACTTTTAAATGTCTGGAAGTAAGCATTTCAAGGTAGGATGGTGGTTCCATGATGAAATCAGGATTTTGGAATTTGATACTTCTATAAACTTATCCATCAGTACTATGTGCTCACTCTTTTATACTCAACTAATAAAGAGCAGCTTCAATTCTAGCTAGTTTTCCTTTCCCTTTCACATAGAAAAAAGAAAGGCCAGAAGTCAGCAGTTTCTTTTCCGAGTCGCTGTTCTCATATTAAGATACTTTCCCAAGCCCCTTCTGAAAACTTCCGCTGAAATATCATCAGACAAAAACATATTGCATAGTCAGAGTTAATAGCAAAGGAAGCTGAATACAACTTTTTATCTGAGCACTTTATTACTACAGCAAAATCAAGATTCTAGCAGTAAAAAGAATGGGAGGATAGATCTTAGAGCAACCAAAAAACTAGATCATAAAGAAGACCAGAGCTAGGATCTAAAGCCAGATTTTATAATGTCAAACCCAGGACAGATAATCACTACCTTACAGAACATCCCATGCCTCAGGCACATCAAAAAAAAAAAAAAAAAAAAAAAAAAAAAGATAAATAAAACCTCAGAAAAAATAGAATAGAAAAGAATGTGATAAATATTTTTTGGATCTGATAGATGTCACAAATGTCAGTATATCAATTCGGAGTGAAGTAGTAAGCAAAAGAAAGCTTTATAAATATGGCATGTGATAAACAATATATGAAGGGCTTCTCTTTTTTTGGTTTATTCTACTGAAAATTGAAACCTTGTAAAATATTTCCAATTTGCCATCCTGACCCTACTTGACTGAACTGTAGTGTAACTGTCAGAGAAAATTGTGAAATGTCAAGAATGAGGAAAAATGTTATGTAAGTGTAAGAAACAATTTTTTATGTTCATGAGTGAAATCCATGTCTGCTATATCAGTGTTGATTTATTATTTTATAGGGCATAGAAAGGTATTTCTGCAGAAGTATTTGAGCAAAGTTATTATAAATGTGCAAATTCCTTCTAGTTTTAGCATTTGATTCCTTCGTCCTAGAAACCTACATTTCTGACTTTAATCCAACCTTGAATCATAATAGTAACTGAAATAATTACATGCTTATTGGAGATTGTTTCTTTGGGGGGAGCCCTTACTTGAAAATTGAGGACTTTACACAATAAATTGATAAAGTATGCTAAGAAGCAGCTGGGCGCAGTGGTTCATGCCTATAATCCCTGCACTTTGGGAGGCCAAGGTGGGCGGATCACTTTAGGTCAGAAGTTTAAGACCAGCCTGGCCAACATGGAGAAGTCCCGTCTCTACTAAAAATACAAAAAAAAAAAAAAAAAAAAAAAAAAAAAATTAAAAATTAAATAACATAAAATAAAATTAGCCAGGTGTGGTGATACATGCCTGTAATCCCAGCTTCTTGGGATGCTGAGGCAATAGAATCGCTTGAACCCAAGAGGCAGAGGTTGCAGCGAGCCAAGATTGCGCCACTGAAGAAGCAAAACAAGGTCATGTAGAATTAAGTTAGTTAAATATATCCCAACCACTGGTAAATACATTAAAAAGAACATCATGTGTTTGTTGGGAATGTGTCAGTTAAAAAAAAATCATTTATAGTTTTTACTTAAAAATATGAAGAAAATACTTCAATTAATGTAGTCAATTCTAAAACCAATTTATTTTATTTAAACAAAACTAAAATTTCTCAAGCACATGTTGAAATTTAGAAATCTATTATCTATATTCATCTATGCTATTCTCAATATTTAAGCAACATTTCTCTTTCAGTCTGCTGTATTATATCCCAAAAGAAAAATTCTATCTATATGTTCATGTGTATTCATATATAAAATTATCAGAAACTTTTATAAAACAGATTACTAGGGAGGAACTGAGGAAAGAGACAAACATGTGGTGTTCCTCATAGTTATGTTTATAGCATTTACCATGGTTGTTGACATATAATAGGAATTCAACATATATGAATAAATTAATATATTAAAATATTAAACAAAACTGGTGACAGATTTTCTAAATAGACATATTTCGTGATATTTAAAAGAAGCACACGATAGTCTAGTTTTTTCAAATTAATATCTGTTTAGTATGATGTAAGTTATCATATACACTCTGATGCTTGTGTACAACCTATGTCTGTTTATGCATATATCTGCAAAATTATTTCATTTATTTCATTCTATAAAGCTAGTTAGCATAACAGAATTACTTTAGGTTTTATTGTATTTTGGTTCAGTTAAAAGACAATAGTGTTTATATTTTTTATATTTGCTTCAAGACTTCTAGAGCAGACAATTAGACACAAGATGCTGTGCATCTTGCCTACAATACTGGGAAGATTCATTTTCCTTCCTTGTTGAATGGCATACCAAATACTAGTCTGGGAGTTTATCTGTGATAAATGCACTCTGTTTAATGCAATGGGACAGTCTCTCAATTTGAGTACCTAGCATAGTTTCAGCTAAATCTCCTCTGCTGATTTAATTAGAAAGAGCTTAATATTAATTACTTTGCATCTACATTTTTGGAGTCTTGCAAATGAAAAAAAATATAATCCTTTTATAAAATAAAAAAGTAATAAAAACAGTTTGCATGGTTTTTAAGTGTGTGTAAATATGTTAAGTAGCTAATGAATTATTCAACACTGCATCCTTGGAAGATGTACAGATTGTAATGAGCCTCCCTAATTTGACTTTCATACCAAATTATTTTATTTCCAGTTGTTTTTATTGAATAGTATTCATTAGAAAAATTTATCAATTTACCATATCTTGCAAATAAGGAAAGCTAAATACATATTTTCAGCAAGTCTTGTAGTTTTTGCTGTAGAATCTCTTGTACTGATAAATATTGTTTTAATTGTCTTATTGTGATATATAAATGTAAGCAAAATATAAGTGGAAATCTCTTCAGTTTGATTATGCTTTTACCCATAAGCTATATGTAAAACAATTACATAGAGCTCAACTTTCAGTATGTGTCAATAATGTAGGCTATTTTAGTGTGCCTTGCTCTTGAGCTGCCTGACTCAGACAAAGCTCAGTGAAGAAAACTGCTACATATACAAAGCTTTGCTTGAAATATATATATAATATAATATATATTATATAATATATTATATAATATATATTATAATATAATATATACTGTATATTATAATATATAATATTGTGCATTACAATATATAATATATAGTACTATACTATATATTGTATGTATACAATATGTATATTGTATATTATAATATATAATATATAATGCACATTATAATGTAATATACATTACATATTATATATTATATATTATGTATAATATAATATATATATTTCAAGCAAGGCTTTGTATATGTATATTATAATATTATATATGTATTAGTACGTTCTCACATTGCTATAAAGAACTACCTGAAACTGTAACTTACAAAGAAAAGAGGTTTAGGCTGGGCACTGTGGCTCATGCCTCTAATCCCAGCACTTTGGAAGGCCAAGGTGGGGGGATCACAAGGTGAGAAGTTCGAGACCAGTCTGACAACACAGTGAAACCCTATCTGCACTAGTAATAAAAAATAAAAAAAAATAAAAATAGCCGGATGTGGCAGTGTGTGCCTGTAACCCTAGCTACTCGGCAGGCTGAGGCAGGAGAATCACTTGAACCTGGAAGGCAGAGGTTGCAGTGAGCAGAGATCATGCCACTGCACACCAGCACCAGCGACAGTGAGGGTCTACGTCTCAAAAAAAGAAAAAAAAAAGAGAGATTTAACTGGCTCCCGGTTCCACAGGCTGTACAGGAAGCATGGCTGGAGAAGCTTAAGGAAATTTACAATGCTGGTGGAAGGTGAAGGGGAAGCTGGCAGGTCCTAGATGACTGGAGCAAGAGGAAGAGAGGCAGAGAAGTAGGAAGTGCTACACACTTTTAAACAACCAGATTTCATGAGCACTCCATCAGGAGAAGAGCAAGGGGGAAATCCACCCTCCCCCCGCGGCCCCCGCCCATGATCCAATCACTTCCCAGCAGGCCCCTTCTTCATCATGTGGAGATTACAATTGGACATGAGATATGGGTGGGGACACAGAGCCAAACCATATCATTTTTTATTCAGAAGGACATAAAACATCTTTTATTATTTTATTTGCAAAGCGACATTGAGAGGTATTTGGATGGTTCCTGCCATTTTATGCTATTAAAAAAAGGCTTTTAAAACTCAACTGTACTTGTCTTTTATAATTTTTACACCACAGATCTCATTAAAGTGGTTAGATATACACTATTAATAAGAACAATAAGAACATATTAGTAACTTTTATTACTCATTTATTATACATATATGCATATATATATTTATATATTTTTCTAATTTAATCCTCCAAGGAAGCAATGTTATGATGTAGGAGTATTGTTTTATCCACATTGTGGATGAAGAACTGAGGTTCAGATAATTGAAGTGACTTGCCTATCTCTTACCAAGCAGTTTAGCAAAGGGGTAAAGAGTCACCTCCCACTGTTGCCCTCTTTATGTCATGCTGGGAACGCGGTCTTCTGAGTTGAAGCCATTATTTTATTTTTTTATGGCTTTAATTTGAAGGAACTAAATTGTGTGTTTTCCCGCACAGTGACTCATGTACTATTCTTCAAGAATCTTGCTAACTTATAAAATGTACATTGTCTCACCAACTCTAATTACAACCTACATGAGAATTTTGAAAATGCTTTTCTCAAGATTTTTCCAAGTATAATTGAGGCTGGCAGCCAACACAGTTTTCAATTGGATTTCCCTCACTTTAATCCTGGAATTGTTTTCTGTAAGATGACAGATTAGAGAGATGAAACTAAATAAAGTGAATCTGTAATCAACAAAGAGAGATATTTGACATTTTATTATAAAATTTTAGCTTTAAAATTTTCAGTAATAAATATAGAACCAAATTTTTAAAAATTTCATTAGTTTTATTTTTTCTTTTATGTAGATGAAAAGATTGACTTAATCTTAAAAATGTGTTACATTTCTTGCAAATAATAGTATCACCAATAAATGTTAGTTTAATTATGACTTCCTCTAAAACTCTGCAAAAGCTATTCAAAAATGGCTTTATATTAAATTCAAGAATAATGTACATGATATGTTCTAGCAAAAATGTATATTTTCTGATTTTGGTGGCAGATTGATTATCTATGAGCTACATGTTCTGGTTTTGACTTTGTTGCTATAGTAAGATATATAAATTTTTTTACATTTTCCATTTTTTATGTGTCAGTAAACTTACAAGATAGTAATATAAGAACAATCTGTTTCTTCAACTATTAACAAGTTGAAAAGGAATGCATAAAACCATATAAATCCTTCCCATCGATTTATGGTTGACATGGGATGAGGAGGAGAGAACATTTGAGAAGAGTGGCCCTATGAATCCATTGTTCTGGCTTGACAAAGAGGGCAAAGGACAGTAATGTATAAAGAAGAGCGCTAAATGTGCTTTCATGAAATCCTCTGTGGCTCTCGTCATCTTCAATCTTTGATTACCGGCCTTCCTTTATAATTCACACAATAAAATTTAAACTAATCCCCTTAAAAGATACTCTCTGTGTCTCCACTAATTTTTCCTATAGACACAGAGAGACTATTATATATTTTGAAGTTATGTAACTGCCAAAGGGTCCTTCCTGTCCACTGTACAAAGAAAGACAGCAGCATTACAGTAAACAAAGAATTTAATAGACACGAGGCCAGCCACATCACAAGGAATACAGAGTCAGTACTCATATGATCTCCTCCAAAGCTCCTAGGTTACAGGTTTTTCAAAGGCAGTATGGAGGAAGGGTGGAAATGGCTAGGCTTGCTGTTGATTGGTTGGGGCAGAGAGGAAATTGTAGAGGGTCAAAGCTGTCCTCCTGTCTGCTAAATTGCTTCTGGGTGGGGCTATAGGAGCAGGTGAATCTAGGTGGAGCCATGGGTGTCAGACATGCAAAAAACCTGAAAAGATATCTCAAAAGGCCAATTTTACGTTCTACAGTAGTGATATTATTTGCAAAAGTAATTGAGGAAGTTGTGTATCTGCAGCTTAGCAGCACTCAGGCTCCTCTCCTCTCTTCAATCTGATGGCCTCCCATTAGCTTTACAAAAGTTGTTGAATCTAGGGGGAGGCATATTATCATTTAAACTATATCCTGCATATTGGTGTTGCAAGATTCTTTGTCCAGGATGCCTTACTCACTCTTAAATTAAACTTTATTCCTTCGCTGATACACTGTTATAAGTACGTGAACCTTAATTTCATGTTGCCATAGCTGTTAAGGGGACTGAGACCCCTTTTCTTCCTTTAAGCCTTGACTTTCTAGGTCCTAAACAAACATAATTTTACACTGAGATTATTCAAATGACAAAATATTAGCCTCTATGACTTCCTCTATCCAACTGAAGACTCCAGATAAAACCTGACTTGGAAAAGGACTAACAGTATAAGTTGCAAAACTTTCTCAAGCACCATACACATCAACTTTGTAGGTAGTGAAATGGGGAACCTTAAAAGAAAGCTACTATGAAATGTTATCTCGAGGTATTGTATTTGCCCTTTAATATTATACAAATTCGAAGAAAACACTTGGCACTGCATGTTAAAGCACTCCAGGAACTAAAATTCTGGATTTTATCTCCTTGTCTGCATTTGCATTTTCGTTCTCTTTCCCTCTCTTTCTTTCTCTCCCTCTCTGTCTGTGTGTGTGTTTGTGTGTGTGTGTGTGTGTGTGTGTAGTACCTACTGTGAATCATGCATTACTTCCTTCATTTTAGTAGAAATTATATGGATTCCAGATGCTGGTAGACGAAATAAGAACTTCCAGCTTTTTTAATTCTTTTGCTAGTTAATCTATCTCAATCTACTTCCACTTCCATTTATACTCTCACATCATTTCTCAAATGATTTTATCTTTATCCCAAGCCACACTACTGACTACTACAGTGCCCCAGCCAAAATTGTCGTGTACATCTGATATGTTTTTCAGTACTTGAGAATTTGTAAATTGCTTTTGATACTATACTGCAATCTCACTTAGCTTACTGAGGACTCTCTGCTTGATCAAGAGAAATTAAGATCTTTGTTCACTCTTAATCACCCAGAGAGCAATATATCAGAAGTAATACTTAAGGAATAGAAAGAAACTAGTGGTTTTCTTTTCATGTTAATAATAGCAAATGCATGTCAATTTCAGCACAAGTTTTGGGGATTAAATACTGTACTAGCTTTGTCACAAATATTTAGAACTCTTAATTGAAGTTACTAAGTCCAAATTACTTCTATATTAGTAAATACGTTGTGTCCCAATTTGTTTAGCCTCTTGAATGAGCAGGAGTAACAGAAGAATCTTTAGCACTTTATGAACTACCCATGTGTATTAGTCCATTCTCACACTGCTATTACATACTGCTAAAAGGGTGGGTAATTTAACAAGAAAGGAGATTTAATTGACTCACAGTTCTTCATGGATGGGAAGGCCTCAGGAAACTTATAATTATGTCTGAAGGCATCTTTTCACAGGGTGGCAGAAGAGAGAATGAGTGCCAGCAGGGGAAATGCCAGACACTTACAAAAATCATCAGATCTCATGAGAAGTCACTCACTATCATGAGGACGGCATGAGAGAGACCACCTCCACGATTGAATTACCTTCCCCATGGTCCCTCTCATGACAGGTGGAGATTATGGAATTACAATTCAGGATGAGAGTCGGGTGGGGACACAAAACTAAACCATATCATTTTGCCTCTGGCCCCTCCCAAATCTCATGTCCTCACATTTCAAAACACAATCATGCCCTTCCAACAGTCCCCCAAAATCTTAACTCATTCCAGCATTAACCCAAAAGTCCAAGTCCAAAGTGTCATCTGAGACAAGGCAAATCCCTTTCCCCTATGAGCCTGTAAAGCGAAAATCAAGTTAATTATTTCCTAGATACAATGGAAGTACAGGCACTGGGGAAATACACCCATTCGAAATGGGATAAATTGGACACAACAAAGGGGCTACAGGAGCTATGTAAGTTTAAAATCCAATAGGGCAGTCATTAAACCTTAAAGTTCTAAAATGATCTCCTTTGACTCCACGTCTCACACCCTGGTCACACTGATGCAGGAGGTGGGCTCCCACAGCCTTGGGCAGTTTCACTCCTTTGGTTTTTCAGGGTACAGCCCCCATCCCAGCTGCTATGACCCCTTGAATTTTCAATTTTTACATTTTACATTTTAAGTGTAAATATTTCATAGTGTTTTTTTTTTTTTATTGTGGATGTTTAAACTTTCTGCTTTAACTTTGTTAAATGCTGAGAATTTACATTTCATTTTTTCATATTGCCCTATGCTCAGATTCCAGAGTAGGCATTTTGATTCTTGAATGTTCTTCTCTCGTAGTCAGCACTAGAAATGCCTACTAATCTGCCCCTATGTAGAGCAAAAAGGCATTTCTTTATTATTATTATTTAATTATGTCCATCAGTATGAACAGTGCTGTCACTTAATTATTCCTCCTGTGTACTCTAAACATTGTAACAAAGCGAGAGATGTGTAATCACAGGTAGATAAGTGAAAAACAGGGAACACACAGAAGACTATTTTTCTCCTTTAGCATGTCTTCTTACTTGATATTCATGCCTTGAAACACCATAGGAGAGCTACAGTGAATGCTGTCTTTAAAAAAATAAAATAAAAACTCTTTTAAATAATCTGTATTTTATTCAGTAAAGCTGTGTTTTACTCCATGTCCAAATGCTGTTGGTAAGTATTCAAGACTGAGAGTTACTTGTAAATCAATATCTAGTGTCAGATCTAAATTAAATGTTATTGCTCTTAGTTTTGTGAGTCATCATTTAAAGTCCCTTTGCATCAGTAACACCAACAGAGGTAATTTCTCTAGCTTATTTTATTTTATCCTAATTTTAATGCCTCAAAATGTGTCGTATTCGCTACTCTCTTTTCTATTTAAATGGTGTATACCTTGCTCCTTTTTAGTTGAGACATAACAAATCAACAAACATCTTTCCTTTTTTGTCCCTCAGCGACTGCTGAAAGAGATTTTCTCAGGGATTGATGAGAAAGTTCTTTGGATAACATACTCACTGGTCAAATGAAAATTAGAATACTTTGGGAGGCCAAGCAGGTGGACCATGAGGTCAGGAGATCAAGACCATCCTGGCTACCACAGTGAAACCCCATCTCTACTAAAAAATACAAAAAATTAACCAGAAGTGGTGACACACTCCTATAGTCACAGCTACTTGGGAGGCTGAGGCAGGAGAATCACTTGAATCCAGGAGGTGGATGTTGCAGTGAGCCAAGATTGCGCCACTGCACTCCAGCCTGGGTAACAGAGCGAGACTCCATCTCAAAAAAAAAAAAAAAAAAAAAAAAAAAAAAGAAAAGAAAAGAAAAGAAAAAAAGAAAAAGAAAAGCATTACTAAGGTGACTTCTGTGTTTTTTTCTTTTTAATTGTCACATGAACCTATCTTTTCATTTTTTTCCTGTTCAGAAAAGCAGGGTAAAACTTTGACATTTTAATCTAGAATAATGTTGCTAAAATGAAAGATTAGATTGTTTCAAAGGTTTAAGATAAAATTCTAATGGCTGAAGATAAAAAGTAGCCAATTAGTGATAGCCATAATAAAGAAAAAGAGGAGGGAATTGGAAGCATAAAAGATCAAAATGCTAGTTCTTTTGTTATGAACAATTCTAAACTTTTCCTTCATTTTTTCCCTGCCAAGATTCTTCAGCTGCCAATTAGAATATAAAAGGGCAGAAATGTCCTTTGTTCCAATGGTAACAAGAAGAAGAAAAGATTAAATATAATAAAAATTATATTCTTCTTTAAGGGTAGAGAAGAGCAGTGGGTTTGAGGAAGCTAAATAAAATGAACTCCAGAGAAAAGCCCTTCAGAGAGAAGAGGACAGCAAGAGCCACTTTCATCTGAGGGTCATGGCCAGGGTTGGGTTCAGATTACCCTGCCAGAACTGAGGGAAATGGGGGCTCAACCCCAGAGGTTACTCCTGTGCTACTGAACAAATTTCAAGGCTGGGTGAGGATAACACCTCACCTGTCTTCAGGAACATTGTTCAAGGGACCAGAAACATGTGTATAGAGCTCTTGAGAGCCAAGACAGAAGAGGCATTCTTGTTATTCCATGATGTGGCTGTGGATTTCACCCAGGAAGAGTGGAAGCTATTGAGCGTTGCCCAGAGGACTTTGTACAGGGACATGATGCTGGGAACTACAGCAACTTGGTCTTCCTGTGAATTCCATTTTCCAAACCAACATTGGTCATTCTGGTGGAGCAAGGGGGAGAGCCGTGGAGAGAGGAGAGCCAATGTCTGCCCAGCTCCTGTTTAGTAGATCCAAACCCAGAAATTCAGCCTTGCTTCTCCTCCCCTCTAGCCTTCTGCAGTCAGCAGTTACGCCAAAATATGCTACATTATCATCACCTTCAGGGCTACCCAGGATTGGCTGCAGAAACTCTTCCAATAATGAATTTATGCCATGTAGATCAGGAGAAGCAAACACCACTCTCTTATCAAAGCTCTTAGAGTGACAGAGTAGAAAGTCAAGACAAGAAACAGGGCTCTAAATCCTTTTAGGGGACAATAAAGGAAAAGATTACGTCAAGGACCTCCAGCCCACCTAAAGGACAGCTACTAAGCTCTAGGGAGGACAACACAATGGGAGAAATAAAACTGAGCTCAGGAAGGCAACCTCAGAAGGCAAATCCCATAGAAACAGAGAAATTATTGAAGTGGGCAGAAATGCCAGGATTTGAAATAGTCAGTTTTAAAAACTGTGGGCTAGGCTTTAACCAGAAGTCAGTCCTTTTTACTCATCAGAGGACTCACTCAGGAGGAAAGCTTTATATTTGCAGTAAGTGTAGACAAAGCTTTAGCTATCAATCAGCTCTTGTCACACACAAGAGATCACACACCGAGAAGAAGCCTTATCTCTGTCCAGATTGTGGGCACGCTTTTAGCCAGAAGTCAAACCTAGTCACACACAAAATGGCACACTCTGGAGAGAAGCCTTTTACCTGTGAGGAGTGTAGGCAGAGCTTTAGCCAGAAGTCAAACCTCATCAGACGTCTTAGGATACACTCACGGGAGAAACCCTTTGTGTGCAGAGAGTGTGGGCGAGGCTTTAGGGATAAATCCAACCTTATCACACAACCGAGGACTCACTCCTGGGAGAAGCCCTATGTGTGTAGGGATTGTGGGAGGCTCTTTAGAGAGATCAACTCACAGCAAACACCAGAGAGCTCATTCAGGAGAGAATCCTCATTTGTGCAGTGAACGTGGCCAGAGCTTTAGTCAGGAATCATACTTCATTCAATATAAGAGGACACATTCAAGAGAGAAGCCTTTTGTGTGTCGAGAGTGTGGGCGAGGGTTTAGTGATAAGTCAAACTTTACCACACACCAGAGGACACACTCAGGAGAGAACCCGTATATGTGTGTGGAGTGTGGACGAGGGTTTAGTGTTAAGTCAGCTCTCATTGCACAACAGAGAACACACTCAGGAGAGAAGCCTTACGTGTACACAGGATGTAGGTGACGCTTTAGACATAAGTCAACTCTTGTTGCATATCAGGACCCACTCCGCTGAGAAGCCTTATGTGTATAAGGAATGTGGACGAGCCTTTAGACAAATGTCACACCCCTTCAGTCATCAGAGAATGTGCTCTGGGGAGAAGGCATCTGTCTGCACAGAGTGTGGGCAAGGCTTTAGCCAGAAAGCAAATCTATTTAGGCAAGATCTGTCACTCAAAGGAGAAGCAGTCTGCATGCAGGGAATGTGGTTGAGGCTTCAGCCAGAAGTCAGCCCTCATAAGACATCAGAGGACACATTCTGGGAGAAGCCTTATGTATGCAAGGAGTGTGAGTGGGGGTTTAGTGATAAGGCAGCCCTCATCATACATCAGAGAACACACTCAGGGGAGAAGTCTTATGTTTGCAATAGGTGTGAGGAAGGTTTTACATTGAAGTCATACCTTATTAGACACCAGAGGGCACACTTGTTGTAAAGAAGATTTATGTACAGGGAGTACATAAATACTTGTAGGCAAGGCTTTAGCAATGTCATACCTCACCACTCAAGATAAGACAGCTGTCAGGGCAATCTCATGTTTGCGAAGGGTAGATTTCAGAGACATGTTTATCATCACCAGAGAACAGGAGATTTACATATATAGGGCAGTGGTTCTCAAGTAGAAGCAATTTTATACCTGGCCCCACATGTGATATTCGGCAATATCTAGAGACATTTTTTTTTTTAAATTGTCACAAATGGGAGATTGTTGCTGGCATCTAGTGGACAGAGGCCAAAAATGATGCTATACATTCTGTAATGTACAGGACAGCTCCTCACAACAAAGAATTATTCAACCCTACAAGACTTAGACCCTCTAAGGGCAGCTTTGGCTTCAGAACCCCTTTACTGGCTTGGCCAAACCTTTCTTAGACTGTGCTGTAACTAAGAGCTTTCCAAACTGACATAATAGGCTTCCTTGAAAGGATGCCATGACTTTAAAAACAATATTTTGGCCAGAAAATGTGTACCCTCAATCTTGTCATGAAAAATCATTAAACAAACATAAATTGAAAAATATTCTACAAAATAACTGTTCTGTATTCTTTTAAAATACCAAGGATGCGGAAAATAAAGAAAGGCTAAGTATCTGTTCCAGATTAAAGGGGACTACAGAGACATGACCACTTAATATGATGTTTCATAAAGGATTAGCTCCTAGGCAGAAAAAAATATAGATACAAAAGACTATAGAGAGTAGTATTTAATAAATCAATGTTTAATGCAGTAATGTGGTCATGTAGTCATACTCTTGCTCTAAGGAAATATGCAGCTGAGTTTTTAGGGGTAAAGGAAAGAAAATGACTCCAACTTATTCACGAATTATACAAAAACATGGTATCAAAGCACTTACAGAAAACAAAAATCATATACAAATATAAATATGTTTTCCAAGAGAAAGAAAAAAGAGAAAGGAAGAAAAATATATAACACAAATGGAAAAATATAAATTATTGGTAAATACAGTTAAAAGGTGTATGAGAAGGCTTTACACTTTTGTTTTTTGGCAATTTTCCTCTAGGTTTTGTGTTGTATAAAAATAAATAAATTAGTAAAGCAGGAAAAAATAAAAGAGGAAGGAAGGAAGCTCCTGGGATACTGGGTTGGTTAGTGGTTAGAATAATCACAGGTAAAATTTGGTATGAGCTGCATCACAGCCTGAATCAACTCAACTCCTGAAGAAATCAGAAAGATTAGCCTACAACCTAATTTCCAGATAAAAGAAAGTGCTTGTGAAGAATCCATACTTTGGTCTCCAATAGTTCTTTCAAAAACCATGTTTTGAATGTAATTAAAAATTACCAGACATTGAAAAAATAGGACAATGTAACCTATAGTTAAAATAAAATAATTGAAACAAACCAAGAGGTCACCCAGTTAATGGAAACAGCATTTAGAGCTTCAAATCAATTACTATGACTATTGTAAATAATTTAGAAGAAGAACTGGTAAGACACTTTAGATGTCCAAGAAAAGAACCAAATATTAATATTCATATTGAAACATGCAATATCTGATTTTTTTTTTCTGGATTTGCAGATGCAGCAAAATTAACTGCCATCTTTCCCTAATTTCTTTCTGAAATAACTTTTATTGAGATTCAAATAAGTGATTTAAATGAACCCAGAAATAACATTAAAGGAAGCCATTGCTTTGGAAGCTATTCTTCATTTTCTAGAACTGAGAAAAAAATAAGTTACTAACCATGATACAATCAACTATATTATGAAGGAGAACAAAATTTGGATCCTAAATAAAAAACTATTCTCCTCTTTTCAACTCTGCCGCTTGCTTCTGAAGTTAAACATGCTTTTGTGATTCCTGTTTAGAAATATTTTATTTCTAAATTTTAAATAGGGTATTTGAGTTCTCTTGAAGAATTTGCCTAAGTAGTATTCTTTTTCATAAATAAATGGATGAAAATTTATTATATTTTAGACCTAACAAGAATCCTCCCTCCCTCCCTCTTCTTTTCTCTTTCTCTTTCTTCTTCTCTGTCTCCCTCTGTCTCTCATATGTTAAGAGCAACTCTGCGCACAAATTTAGTAAATACAATATTTAGGTTTCATGACTTTAATTTCATAGGAACAATTATCATTAAAAATAAAAAATTGTGATTTATTCATTTTCATTAATTTTCTTATATTAAGTAGGACTTAAAAAAATCAATGGACTGACCAGATATGACCTACTTATTGTTGGGATTAAAATGGGTGAAAAGTCTGGGGAATTAGTGTTTACTATAAAAAAAATTCCTGCAATGAAAATAAGACCAAGATATTTTGGATAACTGTGATTTTTGTAATTCTTTTCTAATATTATTTGACATCAGAGCCATTGCAGTTCTCTGTGCTCAAATGAAACAAATAGCATTTATTGGTTTGTTGTTATCAAAATTTAACTATTTTCTCCCTTTAGAAAGGCAGTATGAGCTTATATGACTCTCACCAGCCCTTTTTAGGTATATTACAAATAAGCTTTTTTGAAAATTAGAGATTCTTACTTGTCATTTCATAAACACACACACACACACACACACACACACACAAACATGTACACTCCAGGGAACCTATAATTCAATACAACCTTCTTATTAAGAAAATTTTTCTTATAAATGTTGGTGCTAAACGACAAGTAAACGCATAAGAAATTATTCTTGGGGGAGGGCGGAGCAAGATGGCCAAATAGGAACAGCTCCAGTCTCCAACTCCCAGCGCGAGCGACACAGAAGACCGGTGATTTCTGCATTTTCAACTGAGGTACTGGGTTCATCTCACTGGGGAGTGCCGGACGATCGGTGCTGGTCAGCTGCTGCAGCCCGACCAGCCAGAGCTGAAGCAGGGCGAGGCATTGCCTCACCTGGGAAGCGCAAGGGGGAAGGGAATCCCTTTTCCTAGCCAGGGGAACTGAGACACACAACACCTGGAAAATCGGGTAACTCCCACCCCAATACTGTGCTTTAAGCAAACAGGCACACCAGGAGATCATATCCCACACCTGGCCGGGAGGGTCCCACACCCACGGAGCCTCCCTCATTGCTAGCACAGCAGTCTGTGATCTACCGGCAAGGCAGCAGCGAGGCTGGGGGAGGGGCGCCCGCCATTGCTGAGGCTTAAGTAGGTAAACAAAGCTGCTGGGAAGCTCGAACTGGGTGGAGCTCACAGCAGCTCAAGGAAACCTGCCTGTCTCTGTAGACTCCACCTCTGGGGACAGGGCACAGTAAACAATAACAAACGTAGCAGAAACCTCTGCAGACGCAAACGACTGTGTCTGACAGCTTTGAAGAGAGCAGTGGATCTCCCAACATGGAGGTTGAGATCTGAGAAGGGACAGACTCCCTGCTCAAGTGGGTCCCTGACCCCTGAGTAGCCTAACTGGGAGACATCCCCCACTAGGGGCAGTCTGACATCCCACACCTCACAGGGTGGAGTACACCCCTGAGAGGAAGCTTCCAAAGCAAGAATCAGACAGGTACACTCGCTGCTCAGAAATATTCTATCTTCTGCAGCCTCTGCTGCTGATACCCAGGCAAACAGGGTCTGGAGTGGACCTCAAGCAATCTCCAACAGACCTACAGCTGAGGGTCCTGACTGTTAGAAGGAAAACTATCAAACAGGAAGGACACCTACACCAAAACCCCATCAGTACATCACCATCATCAAAGACCAGAGGCAGATAAAACCACAAAGATGGGGAAAAAGCAGGGCAGAAAAGCTGGAAATTCAAAAAATAAGAGCGCATCTCCCCCGGCAAAGGAGCGCAGCTCATCGCCAGCAACGGATCAAAGCTGGACGGAGAATGACTTTGACGAGATGAGAGAAGAAGGCTTCAGTCCATCAAATTTCTCAGAGCTAAAGGAGGAATTACGTACCCAGCGCAAAGAAACTAAAAATCTTGAAAAAAAAGTGGAAGAATTGATGGCTAGAGTAATTAATGCAGAGAAGGTCATAAAAGAAATGAAAGAGATGAAAACCATGACACGAGAAATACGTGACAAATGCACAAGCTTCAGTAACCGACTCGATCAACTGGAAGAAAGAGTATCAGCGATTGAGGATCAAATGAATGAAATGAAGCGAGAAGAGAAACCAAAAGAAAAAAGAAGAAAAAGAAATGAACAAAGCCTGCAAGAAGTATGGGATTATGTAAAAAGACCAAAACTACGTCTGATTGGGGTGCCTGAAAGTGAGGGGGAAAATGGAACCAAGTTGGAAAACACTCTTCAGGATATCATCCAGGAGAACTTCCCCAACCTAGTAGGGCAGGCCAACTTTCAAATACAGGAAATACAGAGAACGCCACAAAGATACTCCTCGAGAAGAGCAACTCCAAGACACATAATTGCCAGATTCACCAATGTTGAAATGAAGGAAAAAATCTTAAGGGCAGCCAGAGAGAAAGGTCGGGTTACCCACAAAGGGAAGCCCATCAGACTAACAGCAGATCTCTCGGCAGAAACTCTACAAGCCAGAAGAGAGTGGGGGCCAATACTCAACATTCTTAAAGAAAAGAATTTTAGACCCAGAATTTCATATCCAGCCAAACTAAGTTTCATAAGTGAAGGAGAAATAAAATCCTTTACAGATAAGCAAATGCTTAGAGATTTTGTCACCACCAGGCCTGCCTTACAAGAGACCCTGAAGGAAGCACTAAACATGGAAAGGAACAACCGGTACCAGCCATTGCAAAAACATGCCAAAATGTAAAGACCATCGAGGCTAGGAAGAAACTGGATCAACTAACGAGCAAAATAACCAGTTAATATCATAATGGCAGGATCAAGTTCACACATAACAATCTTAACCTTAAATGTAAGTGGACTAAATGCTCCAATTAAAAGACACAGACTGGCAAACTGGATAAAGAGTCAAGACCCATCAGTCTGCTGTATTCAGGAGACCCATCTCACACGCAGAGACATACATAGGCTCAAAATAACGGGATGGAGGAAGATTTACCAAGCAAATGGAGACCAAAAAAAAAGGGGGGTTGCAATACTAGTCTCTGATAAAACAGACTTTAAACCATCAAAGATCAAAAGAGACAAAGAAGGCCATTACATAATGGTAAAGGGATCAATTCAACAGGAAGAGCTAACTATCCTAAATATATATGCACCCAACACAGGAGCACCCAGATTCATAAAGCAAGTCCTTAGAGACTTACAAAGAGACTTAGACTCCCATACAATAATAATGGGAGACTTCAACACTCCGCTATCAACATTAGACAGATCAACGAGACAGAAAGTTAACAAGGATATCCAGGAATTGAACTCATCTCTGCAGCAAGCAGACCTAATAGACATCTATAGAACTCTCCACCCCAAATCAACAGAATATACATTCTTCTCAGCACCACATCGTACTTACTCCAAAATTGACCACGTAATTGGAAGTAAAGTACTCCTCAGCAAATGTACAAGAACAGAAATTATAACAAACTGTCTCTCAGACCACAGTGCAATCAAACTAGAACTCAGGACTAAGAAACTCAATCCAAACCGCTCAACTACATGGAAACTGAACAACCTGCTCCTGAATGACTACTGGGTACATAACGAAATGAAGGCAGAAATAAAGATGTTCTTTGAAACCAATGAGAACAAAGATACAACATACCAGAATCTCTGGGACACATTTAAAGCAGTGTGTAGAGGGAAATTAATAGCACTAAATGCCCACAAGAGAAAGCAGGAAAGATCTAAAATTGACACTCTAACATCGCAATTAAAAGAACTAGAGAAGCAAGAGCAAACACATTCGAAAGCTAGCAGAAGGCACAAAATAACTAAGATCAGAGCAGAACTGAAGGAGATAGAGACACAAAAAACCCTCCAAAAAATCAATGAATCCAGGAGTTGGTTTTTTGAAAAGATCAAGAAAATTGACAGACCTCTAGCAAGACTAATAAAGAAGAAAAGAGAGAAGAATCAAATCGACGCAATTAAAAATGATAAAGGGGATATCACCACCGACCCCACAGAAATACAAACTACCATCAGAGAATACTATAAACACCTCTACGCAAATAAACTGGAAAATCTAGAAGAAATGGATAATTTCCTGGACACTTACACTCTTCCAAGACTAAACCAGGAAGAAGTTGAATCCCTGAATATACCAATAGCAGGCTCTGAAATTCAGGCAATAATTAATAGCCTACCAACCAAAAAAAGTCCAGGACCAGATGGATTCACAGCTGAATTCTACCAGAGGTACAAGGAGGAGTTGGTACCATTCCTTCTGAAACTATTCCAATCAATAGAAAAAGAGGGAATCCTTCCTAACTCATTTTATGAGGCCAACATCATCCTGATACCAAAGCCTGGCAGAGACACAACAAAAAAAGAGAATTTTAGACCAATATCCCTGATGAACATCGATGCAAAAATCCTCAATAAAATACTGGCAAACCGGATTCAGCAACACATCAAAAAGCTTATCCACCATGATCAAGTGGGCTTCATCCCTGGGATGCAAGGCTGGTTCAACATTCGCAAATCAATAAACATAATCCAGCATATAAACAGAACCAAAGACAAGAACCACATGATTATCTCAATAGATGCAGAAAAGGCTTTTGACAAAATTCAACAGCCCTTCATGCTAAAAACGCTCAATAAATTCGGTATTGATGGAACGTACCTCAAAATAATAAGAGCTATTTATGACAAACCCACAGCCAATATCATACTGAAAGAGCAAAAACTGGAAAAATTCCCTTTGAAAACTGGCACAAGACAGGGATGCCCTCTCTCACCACTCCTATTCAACATAGTGTTGGAAGTTCTGGCTAGGGCAATTAGGCAAGAGAAAGAAATCAAGGGTATTCAGTTAGGAAAAGAAGTAGTCAAATTGTCCCTGTTTGCAGATGACATGATTATATATTTAGAAAACCCCATTGTCTCAGCCCAAAATCTCCTTAAGCTGATAAGCAACTTCAGCAAAGTCTCAGGATACAAAATTAATGTGCAAAAATCACAAGCATTCTTATACACCAGTAACAGACAAACAGAGAGCCAAATCAGGAATGAACTTCCATTCACAATTGCTTCAAAGAGAATAAAATACCTAGGAATCCAACTTACAAGGGATGTAAAGGACCTCTTCAAGGAGAACTACAAACCACTGCTCAGTGAAATAAAAGAGGACACAAACAAATGGAAGAACATACCATGCTCATGGATAGGAAGAATCAATATTGTGAAAATGGCCATACTGCCCAAGGTAATGGATAGATTCAATGCCATCCCCATCAAGCTACCAATGAGTTTCTTCACAGAATTGGAAAAAACTGCTTTAAAGTTCATATGGAACCAAAAAAGAGCCCGCGTCTCCAAGACAATCCTAAGTCAAAAGAACAAAGCTGGAGGCATCACACTACCTGACTTCAAACTATACTACAAGGCTACAGTAACCAAAACAGCATGGTACTGGTACCAAAACAGAGATATAGACCAATGGAACCGAACAGAGTCCTCAGAAATAATACCACACATCTACAGCCATCTGATCTTTGACAAACCTGAGAGAAACAAGAAATGGGGAAAGGATTCCCTATTTAATCAATGGTGCTCGGAAAATTGGCTAGCCATAAGTAGAAAGCTGAAACTGGATCCTTTCCTTACTCCTTATACGAAAATTAATTCAAGATGGATTAGAGACTTAAATGTTAGACCTAATACCATAAAAATCCTAGAGGAAAACCTAGGTAGTACCATTCAGGACATAGGCATGGGCAAAGACTTCATGTCTAAAACACCAAAAGCAACAGCAGCAAAAGCCAAAATTGACAAATGGGATCTCATTAAACTAAAGAGCTTCTGCACAGCAAAAGAAACTACCATCAGAGTGAACTGGCAACCTACAGAATGGGAGAAAATGTTTGCAATCTACTCATCTGACAAAGGGCTAATATCCAGAACCTACAAAGAACTCAAACAAATTTACAAGAAAAAAACAAACAACCCCATCAAAAAGTGGGCAAAGGATATGAACAGACATTTCTCAAAAGAAGACATTCATACAGCCAACAGACACATGAAAAAATGCTCATCATCACTGGCCATCAGAGAAATGCAAATCAAAACCACAATGAGATACCATCTCACACCAGTTAGAATGGCGATCTTTCAAAAGTCAGGAAACAACAGTTGCTGGAGAGGATGTGGAGAAATAGGAACACTTTTACACTGTTGGTGGGATTGTAAACTAGTTCAACCATTATGGAAAACAGTATGGCGATTCCTCAAGGATCTAGAACTAGATGTACCATATGACCCAGCCATCCCATTACTGGGTATATACCCAAAGGATTATAAATTATGCGGCTATAAAGACACATGCACACGTATGTTTATTGCAGCACTATTCACAATAGCAAAGACTTGGAATCAACCCAAATGTCCATCAGTGACAGATTGGATTAAGAAAATGTGGCACATATACACCATGGAATACTATGCAGCCATCAAAAAGGATGAGTTTGTGTCCTTTGTAGGGACATGGATGCAGCTGGAAACCATCATTCTTAGCAAACTATCACAAGAACAGAAAACCAAACACCGCATGTTCTCACTCATAGGTGGGAACTGAACAATGAGATCACTTGGACTCAGGAAGGGGAACATCACACACTGGGGCCTATCATGGGGAGGGGGGAGGGGGGAGGGATTGCATTGGGAGTTATACCTGATGTAAATGACGAGTTGATGGGTGCAGCACACCAACATGGCACAAGTATACATATGTAACAAACCTGCACGTTATGCACATGTACCCTACAACTTAAAGTATAATAATAATAAATAAATTAAAAAAAAAAAAGAAGAAGATTGGTTAGACAGCTTTGTGGTGCTGACAATGAGCCTTATAGACTGTAAAATACGGATAGTTTGAACTAAGGTACAGAACTAAATCTTCTAAACTTTATTTGCTGTAAAATAAATAATTTCTTATTTTAAAGGAAAAAAAGAAATTATTCTTATGAGATTTATAATTAAATTAATGAGTCTATCATTTTGAATTTTAAAAATGCGAGAGAGCCACAGGTGTAGTTAATCTGGAACTGTATATATGAAAAGTAGGTAATTAGTTAATATCTCTTTTTCAGACTTTTTTCTTTGGAGTCTCCTTTACCAAGAGCAAAAGGAATCTCAATAGTGAGATTTCTGTCTATGCTTTTGGCCCTCAGGGAAACATTTCAATAGACTTTTCATCTGTAAAACTGGAATGGGGAGAGAAGATCCTCTGTCAACCTTAAGATGCAAGCTGTGCTATATAATAGTTGAAAGGACACAGAAAAATATTTAGCATAATTAAAGCAAGCTACCATTCTAGACATAGGGAGTATAAATAAGTGGATTTTGATATTGATGGATTCCATTGCCTCCTATTTCCCTTACCTTCTTAAGCCCAGGTAGCTGAATCATAGTTGCTGTTTCTATTTAGTTCCTTTGGCAGATAAAGACAAACTGCTATATTAGTTAATATTAACCTTCAAAAAGAAATGGGAAGAGTTATAGGGATCATTTGATTCAAATTTGGACTCCTCTTTATTTGCTCCAAGAACATAGATAACATGGGCTACTTCTAAAAAACTAATTTTCTTATCTGATGGATTATGAAATGGATTAAGTAATATTGTATAAACCAGGATTCTGGTGAGTAGTCATTTAAAAAATACCCCTTTCCCTCTGCTGTCCCCTACTTAACTGGTCCCTTCATTAAACTAATGAAAAAACTAAGAGGTCTTGAACAGCTGCAACTTCAGATCATTTGATGACTTTGATCAAGTCATGTAAGTTCTCAGTTTCCATTTTGCCAGTTTCGAAACCAAGATAATAATAGTTGATACCTGTTCACCATGCTGTGAAGATGGATGTAGTAACATCCATAAAGCAGCTATAATCTGGGGAAAGACAAGTGCCACTTGCAACAAAAGTTATAGCAAAATAACATTAAAACATATTTATGTTCCAGGTACACCCTAAATAGATTTGGCCATTTGTTGTCCAGGATATATTGACCTCTAATTAAAAACAAGTATCTTCCAGTATTCATTAAAGTACATGTTAACAAATTGTATCTCTTCTGTAAGAGTTCCTCACAGGTTGACAAAGAGCCTTTGGGCAACAGCACTGGACTATGCTGGCAGGAAAGGGAAACCCTACCAGGACACATTCTGTGCACAATTACCAATCAGCCAGCAGCACTTCTCACTGAAATTTTATAACACTTGCACTGGGCAAACATTAACCACTTTAACCTGGATATTTTTCCAGGATTTTAGATTGCATAATGCCTGACAGTAGTATGTGCCAAGTAATGTGGTACCATAAATTTCTTAGTGTTACATTTAAACAGTACAACATTTGTCTTGTCTGTTAGTAATATCTGTGAGACCTTTTTACATTGAATTTGGTACTTTGATTTTTCTTTATATCTGTAGAAGGAATATTAGCAGTAAAATGTTCTTTAAATGCAATTGTTTATTTAAACGCTGGAGCAAAACAATGTGTGCAAAAACTTGATTACTAAGAAAGTCAGCATATTTAATGATATATTTTAAACATTTAAAGATACCTCAGCTACTATTGTTTTTATATGGCTTACTACATATGGCTTTTAAAATTATATCTGCAAGTATTTCCGCAAGCCAGATTGGGTGGCTGAACATGTTCTACTGAATGTTAATGATTCAATAAAGTCCATGAGCACTCTAAAAAAGTGCTGTCTTTATATTCACAGGAGTGTGGTAGGAGAAAAACATTATCTGAATGTCTTTCTCTGCACTGAAAAAGAAAGAACACAAATGACCTTCTAAATATGTTGGGGGCAAAGTTACTACCTAGTTTATAAAGAGGAAAAACATTTATTTTAAAAGTCAGAGCCAAATAATAACAGAAGTAAAGAAGGCAAAGAAAATTAGAGAAAAAAAAAACAGTCTTTTGGGAGAATTATTTGTGCTTTCAAGAATAGAATCAATTAAAGATATGTATCAGTGATGCACGAAATTCAAACAATGCCTATTTTTCAGTTTCTACTGATTTAAATAGACTTTTAACTTTTTATATAAAAACTGAATGTTATTTTAAAATCAAATGATTTACCAAAGAGTATGTTTTTCATTTTTTAGAAAGTGTAATGAAAAGGGTTGGAGAATAAAAAGGATCCCTGTTTGTAAAGATGAGCATGTTCAGAAATTTAAAGGCTAGCTCATGCTCAGTCTCAGGCAGACAGTGGTGATGGTCTCCCAGTAGGACTTACATCTTTTCTCATACCTCCCATCTATCCTTCAAAGAACTCAATATATTCTTCTTAAAGCATGCGGCTCCTACTTATTTTGCAAATAAATGCATTCAAGATCTACGATGATCCCATCTGCAGTTTATTTTATGACCTCTTCTCACTGCTCCTGTACACTTATTTGGCTTTCCAGTCAAGTGACCTACTGGTTGAAACATCCTTATGCTTTCTCACTTCTATTATTTTACTAATATTTCACATGCTGTTTAGAAAGTTTCGACTTTGTTGCAACTTTTCTATTTCCACTTGTCAATGTTTATTATTTCCCCTTTAAATATTACTCTGATTAACTTTGATCCTTAAGCCGTAATTAATTTTACCCTCTTAAAAACTCCCATAGCAATATATCTAAATCTTTCATGGGGTAGTTTATCATATTATCTACCATACATTAACTCATTTATGTAGATGTCTCATATCCTTCACTATTCATATTTTCTTTCATATATTACCTAATCTCTCTGAGATCAGAATTCAATTTGTTTTTATGTCAGCTCTGTACATCTAACTCTGAGAGTAAATTGCATTTAATGAATATTATGTAACTCATTTAATAAATACAAAAATGAATATGTTTATCTTAATTCCATTCATTTTTCTTTCATTGGTACAATTTTATATTTTAGTTTGTTTATATTTTTTAATATGGTTGATTGGCAATAAAGTTGGTTCAAGGCCTAGAAAGAGGAAATTAAAGAGGAAATGCTGTAGGGTAACTATAGAAGTATAGAAAAGCAGGTTTCAAAGCCATCAGTATCCAGGAATTAAGGGACAGAGACCAAAACAACAGTTTCATAGCAGGAACAATCTAGTTAAGATACCTCTGCTCAGAGGAAATGGAAAAACAAACCATTTCTACTGAACTCTCAAATACTGAGAAAGGTGCATTGCACTGGTTTAATTGTTCATGGGAGACTTGTATTTGGGAAGGTGTGACTACTATCTACACTCTGTGCCTGAAAAATTTATTTCAGTAGTGAAGACATAGTTGCCTTAAAAAAAGATGGTCTATTAGGAAAGAACAATAAAAATTGTGAAAAAAACACTTGATATACATAATTTATCATGTGGAGACATTAGATAAAGTGTGGGAGATTATACTTATAAAATGTAGCTAATAAGCATGTTCTTCAAGTGTTTCATTATAATCTTTATTTAATAAATACAAAATGAATATCTTTATCTTAATTCCATTCATTCTTCTTCCATTGGTACAATTTTATATTGATATATATAAAGAGGGCTGCGTTTACTGCACAAGGGGAATATCTTGCATAGATAACAACATGATTGCCATAGAATAGCTTTATTCAAAATACCCCCAAATATGATATAATCAGATTTTCTATAATCAGAATTCTGGGTTAGCATGTACTCAAAGACACCAGACTTACTGACTATACGTATAGTACGCTGGACAGTATGGGTTTAAAAATCAAGTATAAGGAGATTTAAGGATATAAACAGTATCAAATTTATGAAGAAGATGAGATATGTGTCTCTACAAAGAGACTATGTGACAAAAAAGTACACATTGAGTCAAAGTAACAGACTTTACTTGAGTTGTAGGACTGTATGAGTTTAATGGAAAGAGGTCCTGTATTGAGTAAAGCAAAATAAAAGCATTTTCCTTTCAGTATCCACTAGAAAGAGACCTCTCCAGTGTCTTTACCTCAAAAAGAAGTTCAGGCTGTAAATAATAGTAATGACTTATACATAGCTGGGCTGACAAACATTCACTAAGTACCTATTCTTTGCCTTGTAGAAGCAAAATTATTGGACCAGATTCCGAAAAGGTAATGAGTAAAACCAAAGTTTATACCTCTCAACAGCATTTTTAAATTCTTAATAAGAGACAGGTAAATGGATGGTTAGAGTGATTGTGGTGGAAATCATTATACCTAGTGGTTTATGAGAACTAGAGAAGGGCTCCCAAGAAGTCAAGGAGATAGTGGCCTGAATGACGTCTAGAAAGCTGATGATTGAGCTGATATATTTGAGCAGGTTTTAGAGTAATTCAGATGAAGAACGTATGTAAGTGGTTAGGGTTGGAATGGGGTAAAGTTGAGTAGAAACTGGAAGTTGAAGATACACATTTCTTATGTGTTGATAGAATAAAAATAAATTATTCCATATTGTCCCTGAAAATGAGCTAAATTAGTGACAGCCAAAAAAAAAAAAAAGATATATTTTAAAAGGATAACTCCAATGCAGATATATATGGCATACATCTTTAGAAAAAGAGGTTTGCCAAAGTAGGAAAGCAATCTGGTTTGTGTCTATCTGAAATAAAACATTATAAGATATGGAAAATCTGCAGCTGTTGAAAGCACCCTGGGATATGACGGCCTCCTGTCTCAAGAAAATCACTCCCAAAGATAGACTTGTTGCTAGTACAAAAGAATTAGGAACAAATGAGGGGTTGGCATGGTAATCATAGTGGCATCTCTAGATCTGTACACATGCCCAAATGGTGGTTTTCTATTCTTTCAAGCCATACTGTGCTCTTTGAAATTTTTCTTCTAAATTAGTTACCTAGGTAGATAGCTCATGACAAAATTTCCTTAGCTTTATAGTGTTTGGATTATCAATTAAGGCTTCTCAGCCTTAATTTAAGACAGAATTATCTCCATCAATTAAAAAAAATGATGTTAAGACAATCACTCCTTAGTGTTTGAAGCAGTCAAGTTGAAAGAAAAACACTCATATATAAACACAAAAGGAGTTGGCTTCACTAGAATTGAACTTGGAACAAGTTGCAGTGTTGTTAATGTATATCTTCTAACAATATCATCACTCCTACTCTGAATTTATCAGTGAATCCATGCCAGACCTTCTCTGAAAGGTAGTCAACTGACTTCTCTTTGATTGGTTACTTTCCTCTCAGATGATAGCCTATTTTGTGTTTGAGACACTTTAATTCTTAGGAAATCCTTCCATATATCACTAGCAATTTTCATCTGTTGAACCTAGCTTGTAATGTCTTGTCCATTGTTTAATTGTTGTCCTGTGTGTAGACCCTTTTAATGCTTACACATAGCAAACGTGCTCCATAATTTCATCCTACTCAGGCTAAACAACTAGTCTTTTCAAATAGTTCTCATGTGACAACATATGTGTTCTTTCTCCTAGGTTTCCTTAGTTAGAACATGCTACATTTTCTGTATGTTCTTATCAAAATGCAAGAACATCTGAGAATCTTACTCATCTGAGATATGTATTAATAGTGTCCTTAATAATTTAGAGGCCCTATTAAATTTGGGAAGGAACAAAAATATGAAATCTTCTTTTATAAGTATTGCTTTAATGAAGTTGTAATCTTCAATAATCGAATAAACCAAATCTTTACCCAATCATTTGCACTTTCAAGTAAGGGTTTTCATTTGTTGACAAGGGAGTGGGACTTAAATTTTAATACCTTTTTCTCATTTGTTTAAGTTGTTTAGGGTTCACGTGTAAGGAAACGCCTCCTTGATGTTTGGGGTTCTGTATAATACAGAAGAAATCTCAGTTCTCAGAGAAAGCTGCAAGTGTAAATCCCAGTTCTGACATGTTGTAGCTCTGTGGCTTACAAATAGCTGTTAACTTTCCTGATTTTTAATGGCTGTATCTATGAAGTAAAGACAACTTTTAACGAGTTAAGCAAAGATTAAATGAGATTATGAACGTAAAATATCAAGAATAGATAGTGCCTTGTTAGCCGGGAATGATCTAGGAATAGGAATGTTAGCAACATTGAGGGAAGAACAGTGCATTCACATCTAATTTAACAGTCAAGGTGTATTTTCTAGATGTGATAGGCAAGATGACCCTTAAAACCCAATGTGTCCTGTTTAAAATTATACAGCTGCTTAACATAAGAAACAAAATAATAATCCTAATCCTCTGTTTTGTCTTTCTTTCAATGATACCGGTTATCATTATACATAAATGCATGTTTCTGTTGCTGTGAACAAATTTAAGTCTAAGAAAAGTATTGAAAAGAATTATATATATGCAATTATACCAAATGTTCTCTCAGATTTATTTCAAAATCCCTCTCTGCAATAAAAATGTAAGATACTACTGTCGTAAAAGCATAAATAGTGTTTTAATGATTAATATGAGCACAACACTAAATTAGAACTTGTTAGTAGCAAATATTGGAAGGATAGCAAATGAAACATTATAATTGATTTCCTTGTGTCTTAGCCAGATCTTTCAGTTAGAACATTCCAGAATGATGGGGTGTGTGTGTGTGTGTGTGTGTGTGTGTGTGTGTGTATATATATATATATATATATATATATATATTTTTTTTTTTTTTTTGAGACGGAGTTTTGCTCTTGTTGCCCAGGCTGGAGCAGGCTGCAGTGCAGAGTGCAATGGTGCAATCTCAGCTCATTGCAACCTCCACCTCCCGGGTTCAAGCGATTCTGCCTCAACCTCTCAAGTAGCTGGGATTACAGACATGCACCACCACGCCCGACTAATTTTGTATTTTTTAATAGAGATGGGGTTTCTCCATGTTGGTCAGGCAGGTCTCGAATACCCAACCTGAAGTGATCCCTCTGCCTTGCCCTCTCAAAGTGCTGAGATTACAGGCATGTGCCACCACACCCGGCCGATAATTGTATTTTTTAAATGATCTTTATTTATCGTTTTGTGACTGAGGTTTGAGAATGAAAATTACTTACAGACCGTTTTTAATTATCTCTATATTCGAAACTTATAATCAAAAAAAATATGGATGCAGGAAATAAACACTTTCTCTCATACTTTGTTTATGATATTCTCCTGCTCACCCCTCCTAACAGCTTTTCTGTTATGTTTTAGTTTATCAGGTTTTAGTGACATCCTTGCCACCAATTAGCTATGTTACATCTAAGGTTAGTTAGCTGCAAAGATGTATCTCTATCACTCACTTTAGGTATATTTCCCTATGTGTAAAATATTGATAATTTATTCTCTAAATATTCCATGAGAATATAAAAAAGCCTCAAATATAGTAGAAGAGAAAATGAGTTATAGAGACCGAGTTCAAGGTGTCAGTTATACCTATCAGTTGAATAAACTATAAATACCTTAGCCTAATGGAGCCTCTTTTTCTTCATCTATCAAAGGAGGAGTTGAACTAGATCTTAAAAAAATTCTTCGAGGCGGGCAGATCACGAGGTCAGACGATCCAGACTATCCTGGCTAACGTGGTGAAACCCCGTCTCTACTAAAAATACAAAAACAAAATTAGCTGGGCGTGGTGGCGGGCGCCTGTAGTCCCAGCTACTTGGGAGGCTGAGGCAGGAGAATGGCGTGAACCCGGGAGGCGGAGCTTGCAGTGAGCCGAGATCGCGCCACTGCACTCCAGCCTGGGTGACAGAGTGAGATTCCGTCTCAAAAAAACAAAGCAAAACAAAAAACTCTTACATAGTAAAGCCTAAGGTAAAAAATAGAATGTGTATATATTTATTAATATACATATTAAGAAATTATATATAACGTGTATATATTTTTTAATGCATATTAAGAGATTCTTAAATATTGTGTATATAAAATTGTGTGCATATATATACAATATAAGGATTTATTGTAAGATATATACACATTATATACTTAGTATACATTCGATATAAATTGTGTATATATACACATTATAAGGATTGTAAGTATATACACACAATATTATAAAGATTTCTTTCCATATGCTTTCATTGTCTAATAATAACAGATACACTTGGAGTTTTGATAAAATATGTTCACCTTTTGATAAAAGTTAATATATCATAGTAACTGTACTTTAGAAATATATAGATTAACATCAATATGATACTTTATTCTAGAAAATATATTAACTGTTTAGAGCCATTGGTAGGTATATGACATAGTAAAAAGAACATGAAATATGGAATAGAAGCCAAGTTTGAGTAAAATTTCTGTGTTCACTTAACCACGTCAAGAGTTTTCCTTCTGTAAAATGAGCCCAAATGAGTACTTGCTGTTAGAAGAATTTGATGGAGTCACAACTACGACAACTTTCTGAGGAAAAAGCCCTGTTTATCAGTTAGTTTTATTCAGTGTTTTACATGGATGGATGTTCAGAGTCTGATATCCTTCCTTCCTACATTCCTCTGTCATAACATCCACTCCTGAAATAAAGACCAGAAGAGTCATGTGAGCACAGGGTACTGAGGAATTCAAGCTGTGTAAGGTTAAAAATTCCTCACTGGAATAATCCACAGTATATACAAGCCACATCTTAGAAAGTGAAATAAAGAGAAGTTGTAACATTGCCCTCAAATTGAGTAGTTTGTGAGGGCTTTCCACCAAATAAATAATACGGCTTTTTTTCTTGCTTGATCGCCAGTCTTAGTGTTGTTTTAAAAGTTTAGATGGGCCTTTTCTCTCCGTCTGGTAGGTAACATGTGCGGTTACATTTTAATAGTGCCCTATAAATCCAAAGCAGAGGAAACTTTAATGACGAGATAAGGAAAATAAATGCATTCACACACACAGTGGTGGCCACTTCCTTTTCTGAATTCAGAGTTCCGTTTTGCACTGTGATCAGCTCTGGTGAGCATCAAGTGTATTAGGTAACCCTTCTCTCCTGACCATGAAGACAATATTTTCAATATTAAAGATCATCAGGGAGAAAAGCTGAGATCATTTATGATGTTGTGACTGGCAGTCACTTATCCAGCTTAGAGACTTTGACATTTTAAGAGGGAAACACAGTATTTCTTAGCAGTAAAAGACACAGCATGGCCGACTTGAGTAGATGGCCACAGGTGAAGAAATATTATCTCTGCAGCAGTGCTATCTATTACCAGGACACTGACACATGGGAAATTCAGGCTGAGCCATTATAGGAACTACAGAGGATGACTTGAGCTTATTGAGTATTATGTATGCAGCATGACAAGTTACCCAAATGGCATTGATTTGACTTTAGTGCTCAGAAGATGTTGAATTACAAATTAAACCTGTTCTATTGTTCTAAGTTTAGTAAGAGGTCATGAAGAATTTGGCATACCAACAGTATCACTAAAGACACCATTTCCAGGAATTTTCAGGACATCTTGGAAGGCTGTCTGCATAACCCGTTTTTTTTTTTTTTTTTTGGAGACAGAGTTTCCCTCAGTCGCCCAGGCTGGAGAGCGGTGGTGTGATCTCAGCTCACTGCAACCTCCCTCTTCCAGGTTCAAGCGATTATCTTGCCTCAGCCTCCAAGTAGCTGGGACTACAGGTTCCTGCTGCCACCACCACCTGCCTACATCTGTAATCCCAGCTACTCGGGAGGGTGAGGCACGAGAATCACTTGAACCTGAGAGACAGAGGTTGCAGTGAGCCAAGATAGTGCCACTTCAATCCAGCCTAGGTGACAGAGTGAGACCCTGTCTCAAAAAAAAAAAAAAAAAAAAAAAAAAAAAAAAAAAAAAAAAAAAAAATTATTGTTTTTTAACTAGAAATGCATGAAAAAGTCTGAATTTGTTTAAATTACTAAATCTTTCTAAATTGTAGCATTCACTTACAAGTTACAGAACTCATTAAGTGCCACATGTGTGCTGAGTATTGGAGATGTGATAATTATTAAAACACAGTCTCCATTTCTCAAAACTGACAATATATTATATTATTGCAAAATGCTAGGAGAGTGGATATTGTTTTCTCACCACAAAAATGACAAGGGGAAGGATCGATTTTGATGAAAGATAACAATTTAAGTTTTGGAACATCTGAAAACTTCTGAAATTCCCTGAGCTTCGTTTGTTTAAAAAAATGACAACATTTATGATCTCCAAATCCACTCTTGTCAGTATAGAATCATTTTGTCATGTGCTTTTTTTCTATTAAATGTGGCCTAATTTTAGTTTCCAGTGTAACCATGTTTATATTGAGTGAATTTATTGGTACTAGTCTTCCCATTCTGAAGAATAGTTTATCATGCAGGCCTCAGCTTGGCTTGGAAATTGCATTTTTGTGAATGAGATAGTTCCTTTCTCCTTTCAAAGGGAATCAGTGGTTTGTGAAGCATCTATAGATAGGTAAACATTGAACACCTATTTTTTGCTGGATAGAAAGATTCCAATGAGAGAAGCATATTCATTTTCAACTAATCAATTTTCCTTGAGAAGTGTATTGTAATATTTAATTCCCTATATATGACCAGCTTAGCACGGACATTCTGTGGCTTGTATCGCAAGGTATTTTTTAAAACCTTAATGCCTATGATATAGCTGACATTCTTTTAAGAATCAAAAGACCCATCTATTGAGATCAGTTGCTTTAATTTTCATCGCCAAGATGCATCTTTCCTTTTCTGTGAGATCTTCACGTGTGGTAAGCTTTGGTTGGTGGACTCTGAAGAGGTGCCGTACTGAATGACTCACTATGGTTACAAAGCTGTCTCTTTTTCCTGTCCCTTTTCTGTTAACAGCAATTATACTATCACTCTATTTTATTTTCTTTATGTTTGTAATTCAAAAGGGACTTGTACTTACTGTGTAAAATCACGGTGTAAATTTTCTTTATACATTCTCCCTTCCAACAGTACAGAAGCTCAAAGACAACAATGGTTTTATCTAACTTATGCGTCTCCGCTCCTAATACAGAGAACAATTCCTAGCACATAATAAATCTTGTTAATCCTTTGTTAAATGAATGAAAGAATACAGGAATGGGCGAAATGTTAAGTTCATTTCCGAAATTTTATTCTGTTTTGTTTTTAACTTATTATTTTAAGTAATTTCAGACTTAGAGAAGACTTTCAAATATAATAAAGAATTTCACATACCCTTCACCCTAATTGTCTAAACATTACTAACTTATATAACCAGAGTACAAATATCAAAATCAGGAAATTTAATTGATAACAATTCTATTACATAATCTATAGGCCTACTAAAACTTACCAAATGGTCTTACTAATTTTCTTTTACTAATATAAGATCCATTTTAGGATCCCAGATTGAATTCCATTTGTTAATGTTTTCCTGGTTTCTTCCAATCAGAGACAGCCCTCAGACTTCGTTTACATCGATAACTTTGACACCTTTAAAAAGTACTGACTAGTTATTTTTTACGTGTTTTACTAGCTTGGGTTTGTCTGATGTTGTCTCATGTTTACATCGAGATTCTGCATTTTGGAGTAGGTTACCCTATGAATGATGTTATATTTTTCTTAGTACATTACATTCGGCAATACATGATATTGAAATTTCTTGTTATTTATGATGCTAATTTTGATCACTTATTTAAGACAGTTGGTATAAATCACATTTCTCTTCTGTAACATTACAATTTTTTCAGTACAATCAACAATTATCTTGGGAAATATACTTTGAAACAATAAAAATATTACTTTATCTCATTATTAATATATACTTGCTCCCTAATTTTAGCATTCCTTGATGAATTTTTCCTAAAATAAATATTACTCTGGTGTCTGCGACATGATAATTTCCATCAGCATTTCTACACTTGTTAGTTTGAATTCTAATGTGAATAGGGCTGTTTCTTTACCACATTTATTTATCCAATTATTTATGTCATATAGACTCACTATTTATTTTATTTAATGACTTTTAATCTATTTCTATACTTATTTATTTAGCTCCAATTGTCCCAGATTTGAACACTGGTTTCTGTGTAATTTCAACATGATCTCATCATTTTTTAAGCACTTTCTTACCTTCTGGCACCACAAGATATTTAGGACTCATATTGTATTTGCCCTGCCCCACTCCTGGAATCTGCCTATTTCTCCCAGGAGTTCTCATTTCTGTTATGTAATAGTGACACTAAGAAGTCAACACTTGGCCGGGCGTGGTGGCTCAAGCCTGTAATCCCAGCACTTTGGGAGGCCGAGACGGGCGGATCACGAGGTCAGGAGATCGAGAGACGATCCCGGCTAACACGGTGAAACCCCGTCTCTACTAAAAAATACAAAAAACTAGCCGGGCGAGGTGGCGGGCGCCTGTAGTCCCAGCTACTCGGGAGGCTGAGGCAGGAGAATGGCGTAAACCCGGGAGGCGGAGCTTGCAGTGAGCTGAGATCCGGCCACTGCACTCCAGCCTGGGTGACAGAGCGAGACTCCGTCTCAAAAAAAAAAAAAAAAAAGAAGTCAACACTTTAAGTGTCGTCATGGCTACCCAGGGGTCAGTTTTTCTGAATCCCCTCACTGGACATAGCTAGGAAATATATGTACTATTCACATATTTTAACTATTTCTGTAGCTGTTATCTTTATCTATCTATTTCTCCTATTCCTATATCCAATCCAACACCAAAATGTTCATTCTAGTCTTCTCTCTATTATTTGTAAATTCTTTCTTGTATAATGAGTTATATACAATATATTTATGCTTTTTTTTAAATATACAATCCACATTGTTTCAGAAATGTTAACCTGTATTCTTGTGAAAAATAAATTAAACAACTAGGGTGCAGTATTTGTGACAGATATTTTGATTTTCTGTAAAAATTCTGTTTCTAGAATTCATTTTATTTCTTCTACATCTCTAATCAGGTTAAGCTAGGTATGCAAATACATGCATACGTAATCAACTTAGGGCTATTTGTTAGCATTTGTATTCCATTTTGCCTTCTTTTTCTTCCTGGCTGATATTATCTAATTTACTTTAGGGTATGTGAAACTTTATTAGAGTTTGAAAAGTAGAATATAAAAAATGTATAATTTAGAGATGTATCACTGTCCCCTGTCTCTTCTTAACTGGTTCCATTTCCTTATTTGTTTTACCCCTTCCCAATCTATGCCTTGTAGGTAGCATATTCTCATTTCTGAGTTTTCCTTCCTCTCCCTATATATCTTTATTCTTTATATTCATGTATATTATTATATATGTGCTTCTTCTTACATAGAAATAGAAACACTATTTTGCACTTTTTAAAAAAATTTTTAACAATATGTGCTAAAAACCACTTGTCTAAGTTCATAAAAACCTTCCTGCTCCATTTGAATGGCTGCCTAATACTCCAGTGTGTGCCTGTACCATAGTTTATTCAACCACTCTCTTGGATTTCTGGGTCAAATGGGCAAGTGCTTATGTAGTTTCAAAATTTTTCACTAGAAGGATTGTATCAGATTATATTCCCATCAACAATGTGTGAGAATGCCTATTTACTAACAGCATTACAACAGAATATGTTGTCACTTTAATTTTTGACAATCTAGTGTGAAAAAAATATTTTTTTCTCAATGATTTTTTTACTTGCATTTTTAAAACTGTGAGTTTTAGTGTCTTTTGAAGACCATTAACAAAAGTCCTTCCAAAATATTTTTTAAAATGGGGAATAAAGGACAAAAGCATGATGGCAAAATGAGAAAAGTCATGAATAGACAATTCACACACAAAAAAAAGGTTAAATAAGATCCATACCTCAAATAATTAAAACTACTTTGTTTTTCTATTCATGCACCGGTACCACACTATTTTGTTTAGAGTCTTTATAGTATGTCATGAAATCTTGTTTATCTGTTTTAATACTCTAATGTCTGGTTTTATCTTTTAAGTATTTTACTGGCTGGTCTTGCCTATTTGTTTATTCATATGAACTTTTGAACCAACTTATCTAACTGCATACAAAGTCTGTTTTATATTCTTTTGGAATTTCATTAAATTCACAAATCAACTTAGAGATAACATCTTCTTACAGTGAGACTCTCTAACCAAAACCAGGGATGTGTTACTATTTGTTAATACCTACTTTTGAATTTTTCAGAAGTACTTTTAAGTTTTCTTTTTTTTTTTTTTTTTTTTTTTTTTGAGACGGAGTCTCGCTCTGTCACCCAGGCTGGAGTGCAGTGGCCGGATCTCAGCTCACTGCAAGCTCCGCCTCCCGGGTTTACGCGATTCTCCTGCCTCAGCCTCCCGAGTAGCTGGGACTACAGGCGCCCGCCACCTCGCCCGGCTAGTTTTTTGTATTTGTTAATAGAGACGGGGTTTCACCGTGTTAGCCAGGATGGTCTCGATCTCCTGACCTCGTGATCCGCCCGTCTCGGCCTCCCAAAGTGCTGGGATTACAGGCTTGAGCCACCGCGCCCGGCCCAGAAGTACTTTTAAGTTTTCAAAAGTTTTTATGTTTCATTTGTAATTCATCTACTTCATCAAATGAATCAATATTTCCTTTTAGCTCATTATATTTTCATGTTCTGTGAGCTGCATGAGTACTCAAGAAGTTATATTCTTCATTATTATGGTGTAACATTTGACATACCCATACGATCTGTCCAGGTGATTATATTATTTAGGCTAGCCATTTTATTTACGCTCAGAATCATTACCAGTGTTCTCTTATCTCTTTCACACATCTTATTCATTCCTTTATTTTTAGCCTTTTTAATTCACTTTGCTTTAGGTTTATCTCTCATGTGCAGTGCATAATTGAGCCTTGATTTGTAAGTCAAATGGAAGAATCTGTCTTTTAATGGCTAAATTAAGCCCTTTAACCTTTATTTGTATTACTGATTTATCTGATCTCGACTGTGTCATAGCAGGTTTAAATTATGTACAGTGTTATGTTTTCTATGTTTCTGTAGAAGATGCATATTCTTTGCTCTATAATTCACAAACACTTTTTTGAGGATATTGAAGGAGTTGTTTTTGTTGTTGTTCTAGTTGTAAGTCTTTTAAATGTTCAGTTTTACATCTTTTTAATGTTCTTAGTTTCCTGGTAGCTTATTTTATGTTAAACTAGCTACTTTGCCCATTTTTAAAATTAGTTTTTAATTTATTTTTTCTGCATGCATCAATCATCCACTAGTGTTATTTAATGTAAGCATTTAACTTTCAGTTATTGACTAACAAATGAGTTTATTCTTTCCCCTTTTTCTGTTATTCCTCTTATATTTTACTAGTATTATATCTATTTTGTAATAATTTATAATATTTTTACATATAATATTTTAATAGATACTAACTCTTCAAAATAAATTGCCAAGAATACACAAGTAGAAAGTATGTCTACTGTCTTTGAATTTTTTATTTTTGACTTTTACGCTGTTTTTCTCTAACTTCAATGATAACATTTTTCATAATGCTCCTTTATATATACGTGCTATATCAGACATAGTTCTATGAGTACAGAGGTCCTATCTTCTGTATCCTTGGAGCCCCTCAATAATTGTTTAGTGCAATCAATATTAGTAGTAACTTTTACAAAGACAGTAAGAGTGGTTTGAAATAATACTGAAAGTGAGCATTGTTTTATCCATACAGTAAATTTGTTCTTCAATTTGTTCCAGTTTAGAATCCTTGTTGTTGCCTCCTGTCTAACCAAAAGTATTTTATGAATTCTAGTTTCAAAGTTCTACCAAATAGATAGTTTTAATTACTGATTCCAAAACCAACTTTTAAACTTTAACTCCATGTTAAACTGGTGTACTGAAAAGAAGCTTTTCAGAAGAGAACCTTGTTCCAAAATGTGTGTGGTTCAGAGATCTTGGAGGAAAGTAACTTTCTGGCCTTTTAAAAAATCATAAAGACTGAAATGAGAACACTTGTGAAAGTTCTTGCATTTTGAAATTTTATGTCCACATATATTTCTTTGGATTTTTCAGTCTAGGGATGCCAAATTCATTTTGCCTGTCAAGATGTATTTCATCTCTCAAGTTTCAAGTTACACCTTTACAGAGTGAATATAATAATAATACATGTCCCTCTTTGCTTCTGGTGATATGGCAGCAATGAAAGTTTGCTTAAAGAGTGTTTATAAATTATTGAATAGCTGCTCCATCTACCACACTAAATTAATGTGAGATTACATTTCATAATGTGAAAGTGTCTTAGAAATGGCAAAATGATATACAAATGTAATTGTCACTGATTTGTAAGTCAATTTAGATGAATGACACAGTCTTCATCATGCCAGCATCATAAATTTTATACCATAAATTTTATTCACTATTCAATGTCATAAAACTAGAAATTTATTTTTTGAAACCTGGCCTATCCATTGTTAGCTAACATACAGATCCTGTGGAATGCATGCAAAGACATACACACAGAGAAGATGGGAGAAAATGTCAAATTACAATAAAGTAACTTTAAACAAAAATAAATTCAAGCCATAATTTAATTCACCAGTCTTTTAATTTAATTCCGGGACTGACGTTTAACTAGTACACAAAAGCAGTATTATTATCGTTGGCAAGTGTTGAAATTTTTCTATGGCAATTTTAAATAGCTTCTGTCCTGAGCTCTCCAAGAGCCTGCACACCATCCTGATTCTCCATCCCATCATCCAGATCCCAACTATTAGTCCCTGAATGAGCGTGATCTTTGTGGATCTTTCTTCAGTGCTGTGGTACTGTTCTCGCTGATTGGTGCTTCAAGTATTTTCTCTCTCACATTTCCCTATCTCTTTAAGGCAAAAGATGAATGGATGAATGGGATTTCCTCTCCAGCTTCTGTATCTCTCATGCACAGGATTCACTTTTAGAGACTAGCAGCAGCAGACCAACCACTGCAGTATGCTTTGACTTGGCCACTTCCCAGTTCCTCCAGTTTGAGAATACTTTCCTGTATCCTTCATCTGTTTTCATCCCCCATTCAGTTTAGTCATTGCCTCTTCCTAAACATTTCTACTGATGCTCTGGCATATCTGAATGACCCATCTATATGTTCTCCTAGCACCATGTACTTTTTACATCATATGTTCATTTTATACTGTAATCACCTAATTCCTTGTATGTCTTTCTTTCTGGATTCACATTCCTTTGGCAAGGGCTTTGTTGTCTTGTGTTTAGTATATAATGTCATAAATAACAGATACAGTTAATATGGTGAGGTTCAGTACATATCAGGCCCTCTCATAAGCTCTTTCTAAATTTTATATTTTTAAATCATTGTTTTAAAGACAAAATAAAAATTCAGCGAGAAAAAAATAACCTACTTGAGTGCACACTGCCTGAAGTTGGACTAGCATCTGCCAGAATGTAATACTCTTATCCTACCAGCAACACCATGCTGCTTATCTACTGACTTGTAAACATGACATTTCCCATTTAGCATCTAGAGCGCTGCGCACATAATCCATACTAGATTTAAAAAACAAAATTAAAAAATGGCTGGTGTTTAAAATTGTCTGTCAATCGTTATAATTCCAAGACTCTCGAAAGCATTGTACTTTTATATTCACTTACTTTCTCTCCCTTTGTGTAAATTGAATAATCTTCTGTATAAGTGTAGCTCTTTCAAAACATTTTTTAATTTCCAGTCTGACACAGAAGGATTACATAATAGTGTGGTACGCTGTGTTTTTTCTCTTCTTAATGAAACACTGTCTTGAAAATATGTGTCTTTGTTTGTCTTAATGTGAAATTTGTGAAAAAAAAATAGTGAATTGATAATGTTGGATTGTTTGTAGTCTCTTTGCTTATGGTATTTCTTATGCCTTCTCTAAAGAGGCCATTTGTGAATACAATAAAGACCTCCTAATACACACTAAGCAAGTAGGTGTGTTGGTTGGGGTACAGTAGATTTTTTTCAAAGAGCTACTAGTCACAGACAAATTTGGGGCAAGTTATTTAATCTTGCTGAGAATTCAGTTTCCTCATTAGTTAAGAAACTATAGGACAAACAATGTCTACCTCCAACAATCGGCACAGAGGCTAAGTGAGAAAATATTTGACATAGCTTATGAAAAGCAGTAAGCTGCAATCATTGTTCATCTTTTCTCTCTTCTTTACTTTTTAATGGAGTCTTATTCCAGTCCTGAAATAATTTTATGTGATCATTTTATCCTTAATTATTTCCTCGACATATATGAAATTGCTTCAAAATACATGGATTAAAATATATTCATGTATATATAAGAGAAAGAGAGGTATTGTTTTACAGTAAGTGTCAGTTGTGCTTGGGATATATATTGTCATCAATTTCCATTCCAATCTGAAGAATTTGGACTAAATGCTGGATCCCTTGATTAGTGATATTTTTAAAAAGGGATAAGAAGCAAAATCCTAATTTGAGTATACTGTAAAATATAAATATACTAAATCAGAGAGAAGAATATTTATAAAATATAAAAAGGTTTAAAAAAGTTATCAAAATAAAAGTGACTTGAACTTAATAAAGCCAGAGTTTGGTGACTCTAGTGCTAACTAGAATGTTTGAAAGGTTTGATTTTTATTTTTCAGTTTCTTTCCATTTGGTTTATAAGTCACAGACTCATACAGAAACACACTATGATATAATGTGTTAGTCTTTAGTATAAAGAGCGGTAATGACTTCAGAAACAATTTTGCCTATATCCCTCCAGTGTAAAGTAAGGGAAGATAAGTGCCATGTGGTTTAGGATTGGTCCTCGTGATCACCGCTATATCTCCAGCCTCATGAATAGAGCCTGGCACATGGTAGGTTTGAAATGAATGTTTGTCGAATGCCATTTTATATTCATCCATTTGTTAATATACTAATAGAAACAAATGTTTGTTGAATGTCATTTTATATTCATCTATTTGTTAATGTACTAATACAGCAATTGCTGAAGTTAAAATTTGTAGAGAAATAACTCATGAAATTTTCTAACTATTTAAAATTTTAAAAGTATGCTCAGAATTATTATCTGATCTCATTTTAGGAATATCAATCACTTGAGGTACATGAAACAGACAGTATCATTTCAAGTTTATGGAGAAGAAACCTGATGGCCAAATACTTGAAATTCACTTTAATGGTTCACAAAGTTTGAAAGAGATAATTATAACTTCCAAGTAAAGCCTCTGAATTACAATCTACAAATTTCCTTCTTCCCCTCCCTTCCCCCTTTTTTTCCTCCTCCTACTCCTCTTCCTTTTATCCTCCTCCTCCTCCACCATCCTCCTCTTCTTCTTGCTCCCTCTCCCTCTCCCTCTGCCTCTGCCTCTCCTTCTTCTTCTCTTCTCTCTCTCTCTCTCTCTCTCTCTTTCTCTTTCATCTTGTAATAAGTGAGTGTCATTTAAACACCACGCTTGGTTCTGAAGATTAAAATATTTAAAAAAACATCAACTTATTATTGTCATTGCCTTCAAGGGCTCACGGTCTTCTCACAGATACAGATACGTAAAATACCAGTATAAATGTATGAAACTTCCAGATAAAGACGGCATGTTGAACATACTTTTATTTTTTCTTTACCAAAAACAAATCGAAGTGTTATTAAAGGAATAAAAATATATAGACACTTATAATTGCAAAGGAAATGGGGCAGAATAACAGCATGCATACTAACTTGTTTTTTAAGTCAGGAAGGACAATTAATAATTCCTGATTCCAAGCAGAGGAAGTCACAACTCAGAATGTTCACAGATAAGGATCCAGAAAATAGGAAAGTGGGTTGTTCATTCACACACTGCAGAGGCTAAGACTTAGAGACCAAATGCCACACAGTAAGGAGAAGGAAACAAGGCTGAACACACAGGAACTATTCAAAATTCTGTATCTGGCACTGTACTCCTTTGTATAATACTCAGGTGTATACGTAAATGGTGTGTTAGGTCCTGTAGACTGTACTACCTCTGTACTCTTGTTCAACTCTCTTCTTCTCTCTTGCTTCCACTATTGGGGCATGAAAAATTATTCACCCTTCTAGCCTCTAATGCAGTTTCAATAACCATGCATGAAACAAATTTGGCCAACATGACCAAAGTAGAATTCTGTGGGAGGCCTCTAAGAGGTGTAATTTATGAAGCTGCAGCTGCATATTGATATTATGAGGTAAAGGCCAAAATAATTGAAACACAGCCCATGACATTGCTAAGCTGCTAAACCAATGACACCAACTACCTAATTCCAGAGTTTCTGTTGTGTGGAAAAATAAATAAATAAAATTTTTAAGACAGTAATAGTTGCATTGTTATTTGCAGACAAACATAACCAATGATGGCATATGCATATGTATTGAGGTAGTAGAGGCTGAAAGATGTATTCATCTGTTCTCATGCTGCTAGTAAACACATACTTGAGACTCGATAATTTATAAAGGAAAGAGGTTTAATTGACTTGCAATTCCACATCAGTGGGGTGGCCTTACAATCATGGTGGAAGTTGAATGAGTAGCAAAGTCATGTCTTACATGCCGGCAGGGAAGAGAGCACGTGGAGGGGAACTCTCCTTTGTTAAACCATCAGATCTCATGAGACTTATTCACCATCATGAGAACAGCATAGGAAAATTCCTGCTCCCATGATTCAATTATCTCTCACCAAGTCCCTCCCATGACACACTGTAGCTCCAAATTATAGGAGCTACAATTCAATATGAGATTTGGGTGAGGACAAAGCCAAGCCATATCATTCCATCCCTAGCCCCTACCAAATCTCATGTCCTCACATTTCAAAATCAGTCATGCCTTCCCTACAGTCCCCCAAAGTCTTAACTCATTTCAGCATAAACTGAAAAGTCTGTAGTCCAAAGTCTCATCTGAGAGAAGGGAAATTCCTAATGTTTATGAGCCTGTAAAATCAAAAGTTTATCTAGGTACATCCAAATGGGAGAAATTGGCCAAAACCAAAGGGCTACAGACCAAGTCCAAAATACAGCAAGGCAGTCAAATCATAAAGCTCCAAAATGATCCTCTTTGACTCTATATCTCACATCCAGGTCATGTTGATGCAAGAGGTGGTTTCCTGTTACCTTGGGTAGCTCTGCCCTGTGGCTTTGCAGGGTACAACACCTCTCCTGGTTGCTTTCATGAGCTGGCATTGAGTGTCGTCAACTTTTTCAGGCACACAGTGCAAGCTCTTGGTTTACGATTCTTGGGTCTGGAGGATGGTGGCCCTCTTCTCACAGCACTACTATGCAGTGCCCTGTGCGGACTCTATATGGGGTCTCATACCCCACATTTTTCTTCTGTACTGCCTTAGCAGTGGTTCTCCATGAGGGCTCTGCCCCAGCAGCACACCTCTGCCTGGGCATTGAAATCTAGGCAGAAGTTCCCCAACCTCAAATCTTAACTTCTGTGGACCTGCAGGCCCAATGCCACGTGTTAGCCACCAAAGCTTGGGGTTTTCACCCTCTGAAAAAGATGGCCTGAGCTATACGTTGACCCCTTTTAGCCATGGCTGGGATGCAGGGCACCAAGTCCCTAGACTCCATAAAGCAGTAAGGCACTGGGCCTGGCCACAAAGCCTTTTATTCTTCCTAGACCTCCCAGCCTGTGATGATGGGGGCTGCCGTGAAGACCTGTGACATTTCCTGGAGATATGTTCCCCATTGTCCTGGTGATTAACATTTGGCTCCTCGTTACTGATGCCAATTTCTGTATCTGGCTTCAATTTCTCTGCAGAAAATGAGTTTTTTTTCTGTTGCATCTTCAGGCTGCAACTTTTCTGAATTTTTATGTTCTGCTTCCTTTCTGTTTCCCTTTTAAACATAATTTCCAATTCTAAATCATATCTTGTGAATACATAAAACTGAATGCTTTTGACAGTACCCAAGTACTGTCTTGAATGATTTGCTGCTTAGGAATTTCTTCCGTCAGATGCCCTGAATCATCTCTCTCAAGTTAAAAGTTCCACAGATCTATGGGACAGGGGCAAAATGCCACTAGTCTCTTTGCTAAAACACAGCATTTTTTTTTTAAATTCCATTTCCAAACAAGTTTCTCATCTCTACCTGAGACCACCTTAGTCTCAACTTTATTGTTCATATCACTATCAGCATTTTGGTCAAAGCCATTCAACCAGTCTCTAGGACATTCCAAACTTTTCCACATTTTTCTATCTTCTTCTGAGCCCTCCAAAATGTTCCAAACTCTGTCTATTACCCAGTTCCAAAGTTGGTTTCATATTTTTGGGTATCTTTACAGCAGTACCCACTCTACTGGTACCGATATACTATATTAGTCTGTTCTCACACTGCTAATAAATACATATGTGAGATTCAGTAATTTACAAAAGGAAGAGATTTAATTGACTCACAGTTCCATATGACTGGGGAGGCCTCACAATAATGGTGGAAAGAAAATGAGGAACAAAGTCACGTCTTACATAGTGGCAGGCAAGTGAGCTTATTGAGGAGAACTCCCCCTTATAAAACCATCAGATCTCACAAGACTTAGTCACTATCATGAGACCAGCATGGGAAAGACCCACCCTCATTATTCAATTACCTCCTACCCAATCCCTCCTACAACATATGGGAATTATGGGAGCTACAATACAAGATGAGATTTAGGTGGGAACATAGAATATCCATATCAAAAGAAAAAGTAAAAATATATGGGCCGGGTGCAGTGGCTCATGCCTGTAATCCCAGCACTTTGGGAGGCAGAGGCGGACAGATCACCTGAGGTCAGGAGTTCGAGACCAGACTGGCCAACATGTGAAAATAGGTGAAAACCTGTCTCAACTAAAAACAAAACAAAAAAAAACAAAACAAAAAAATTATTCGGGTATGGTGGCAGGTGTCTGTAATCCCAGCTACTTGGGAGGCTGAGGAACGAGAATCGCTTGAACCCAGGAGGTGGAAGTTGCAGTGAGCCGAGATTACACCACTGCACTCCAATCTGGGAGCTAGAACAAGACTCAGTCTGTCTCTCTCTCTGTTTATACACACACACACACACACACACACACACACACGTGTATACATATATACACATATATATGTATATATACATATATACATATACAGATATATATGTGTATATATATACACACACACACACACACACATATATAACACAGAAAACTGTTGATGTGTCAAAATATTGAGGTGTCAAACTTTCAGATTGCAAGGGAGGAAAGACATTTTCTATTGGGACAGGAAGAAGATATTAGCATGGGTATAGATTCATATAAGAGGGTGGCAAGTAAGGAGGGATAGACTATTGAGAAATATCTTGCCCAAAAACTTTAGTTTTTTCTATGAGGTAAGATATGAGGTCATCTATTAACTCTGTGTTTAAATGTGTGTGATTTTGCGTATGTTTGTTTGCTGAAAGATTGAGTATTCTGAGAAATAATAAATATGGAAGTAAAAGTTGAGGTGAATTAGAATTGTAATTGACTGAAATAGTACAGACAGATTCTACACAAATTGGGGACTCAGCTCTAGTTTGAAACGTGACCTAATAGCAGTGTTTCTCCATGGCTTTTCATCCCCTAGGTAAACTTTTTAAGTATGTTTTCTCCATAAAATTTTAATGTTTTGATATTATGATTTATCATTAATGTTTTGATATACTCACTACACAAATTTTAATGTCTTGATAGACTCATTTTTATGTTTTGATATACACACTTAATGTTTTGATATACTCAACTTTTTCTTTTAGAGGTCAGAAAACCATTACAATATCTTGAGTTTTTTTCCATCCTTCCCCCCAACCCAATAATCAACTTTCAACCTTTTGAAATAAATGATTATTTAGAGGAAGAGTTGTTTTACTCGGTCCCCACCAAAAATAAGCAAAAGGTTGCTAAAATACTATATCCTTTTATTGTTGCCATAATAGCAACATGGCGTAGTGATAGAAACATGACTTTGGAATCATAAAGGCAGGCATGTTTCTTTATCCTATTTACTCATTTACTTCCTGTTTGAACTTGGGTACTTTGCTTCACTTGTATGATCTTCAGCTGTGATCACATATAAAGTTTCTAGCACACACTTTTTAAAAATTAACAGATGACATTTTTCATGTTTTTATGCTTTTGCTTTATTGAGAAAGTAATTGAAAAAATGAGTTAATAGATTAAAATTAAAAAATGTCAAGACATGAAATACAATGATGAGGAAAAGAAAATAAGCAGTCAAAGTAATAGAAATGGAACAACTAGTTGTGTTAAGAGTGAGATGCTGGAGTATAATATTTCATATGTGAAGCATTTTGTGGTAAGGACAGAGCCTAGGCATATATGTGAATACAGTTTGCTGGAGTGGATTTTCAGGACCTTGAAGACATTAATCAAGAGACATTAATATGGAGGTATAAAGTAGGTGATCAACATGAATATTAAAATCATTCAAGACGAGGAACAAAGACTCCGTATAGAGAGTGACCAACAGATAGCAGATGACATCATTAAGTTGACAGAGAGAAACCTAGCAAGATAACACAGGATTTACAATGAAAAGCTTTTCAAACATGAGAAGGTGGAAGCAGAGTAAACACGAAGCAGTATTAAGGCCTGTAGAATACTGATGTTTCCTCCATTTTGTGGCATTATGGTATGTGGGGAGAGGACAAAGGTAAACAGCAAGTTTTACAAGTCAAATGCGATGTACAACCCACATACTAGGTTTCTAACATCACACAAGTTATTAAGGTCTTCTGAGTCTCAGGTTATATAAAATTGGAATAATAATGTCAAACTCAGGGAATTATTATTCTGATAAACATAATACTATCAATGAAATGCTAAGTAAAGGACTGGGCACTGGTGATCCTTCAAAAAAGTGGCAGCTATTTCTACTTTTAACCTCTGCTGGGAAAACATGAAAAGATGTGGTCCTGGGGAAAAGCGATGTTGCAGTTAAGATAAAAAGTAGTTGGAAAGAGACTATAAGAAATTTAAGAACTGCCATTGCACCATCCTGTGGCAATAAACTATGATATAAAACACTGACTTACAAGCGGGAGAAAACAGATAAAGCCACTTCTCAAATGTGAAGTCTTAAAACAGATCCCCAGTTGCAATTCCACAGTATATCACAATTGCATTTTCCCCCTTCAGACGTTTTACCAGTAGCTTCTACTGCTATGCTTCCTGGTAGACGTTTATCAATGAGAAAGTAACCTTTTATCCAGCTATAGAATGAGACAGGAGGGCAGCAATCAATGAAACTTACAGGTTTTGTAAATGACACATCCATTTTCACAGTTTCTAAAGTCCTGCACTTGACTCAATTATTTGCAGAGAAATGACAAATGTGAAAAACTACACAATTCATATAATAATTATGTCAATGAAATTTCCTGATAGAGATAAAAGATAACATTTTGTTAGATCTAATTATCTTTACATGAATTAAAAGTTATGATACTGAATATGTACTCATACCTGTCACGACTAACAATTCAAGCCTTGATTCAAACCACAACTTGGTGTGTGGCAAAAGACCATGGGGCCTACTTACCATGTCATTACATGTGCTATATAGAAGTTTGTTACAGGATCTTAATTTTTATTGGTCTACTGAGACAGGAATTTGTTTTTATATCTAAACTTGAGATATATATTTTCTATCATTTAATGTGAAAATGATATATTCCACATACTATATCCTATAAATATACATTCATTTTATATTAGAGCCAAATAATCAGCTTTTAGAATAAAATCATTTTTATATTTTAGTTTAAATGCATTTGTTCAATTTTACTACTATATTTTGACAAAAATTTCCAAAAGCCATCTGTTCTCCGAGAAGCACAGAATCATAGACCTGAATTAAATAAAGTTTGGGAACTTTTGGACTCTTATGTTTTTTTACTATACACAAAAGGAGAAAGATGATAAATCAGCATTTTGGTAGATACAAATGACAAAGTAAGGCATCATTTTAAAGCATTCTTAATGCATGGCTTTTAGTATACAGAGATTACAGACAGGTGCTCCAATGTATATGAAATATGTGAAATTTTATTATCTGAGAATTATTTTTAAATAATAATGCTTTAGAGGAGACATAAGCAGAAACAAACAGTTGTCATGATGGCAAGATGACACCATGAAAAGTTCCCTGAATATCGGAGAGAAGTGTCCACAAAATGAAGAAAGTTTTTAAAACATGTAATAATAAAAAAGATTTTGTTGCAGCCAGAGTCCTATTGCAAGCAAGAAATTCAATGTGCGAAAAAAAATTAAAAGCCACAAATAGTAAAGCCTAAACATAGAAAAGCTTGAGTCTGATGATATCACTGAGCAACAAAAACAATGCTAGCAGCAACACACTTCGTTATCTCTCACCGCATGAGGAAGTAATACCCCTATATGTGAAGACTCTGGTGGTTGGGCTTTTGGTCTCTTACAAATAAAACACTTTCCTAATTTCTACAACCACGTGTTACTTTGAAAGTAAAACAGAAAATATTCAGTTCAGTTTTTGATCCTTTTTTTTCTTTTTTTTTTTTTTCTGGTCCCCTTTATTGTTTGTTGCCTCGTCACATTTGTGCTCAATCTGGCTACTCTGAGCTTAATGATAAACAAGAGGAGCCTACATTTGTCGCACTCTTCCTTTGTGCCTGGCTAAGATCTTAAGGGAGGTCCCATATATTCATTGTAGTAACCTTAAGAGTACTGTGCTATTACTGTACATAGTTTATACATTGCTCTGTTCTGAATGTTTGTGTCACCTCCAAAATTTATATGTGGATAATTAATTATCAAAGTGATGGTATTAGAAGGTGAAGCCTTTGGGACGTGATTAGGTCATTAGGGCCTTACCCTCATGAATGGCATTAATATCTTATAACAGAGGCTTCACGAAGTGTTTGCTCCTTTTGCCTTCTGTTCCTTCAGACATGTGAGAACATAGCATTCTTTCCCTCTGGAGGACACAGTGTTCACGGTGCCATGTTGGAAGTAGAGACTAGACTTTTACCAGACACCAAATCTGTCAGAATCTTGATCTTGAACATTACAGCCACAAGAACTGTGAGAAATAAATTTCCATTATTTATAATTACCCAGTCTAATGCATTTTGTTATAGCAGCAGACTACAGAGATGCATGGAGTCTTAGGTTCAAAACTATGAAGTAACTAGTCCAAGGTTACACAATTAATGACTGTACAATGTAGATTTGAACAGGTTTGTCTTACATCTACTTTTAATCATTATGCAATATCACCTACTAGAATTAATTTGTTATATTATATAAGGTATAGGGATCAAATTATATAGATTTGATACGCAAACCCTGATTTTTTAAGGATTGATGGAAAAGGAAGAGAAAATAGAATCTAAGACAACACATATGTTCATTTTATATAGTTATGCTTGTTGTTTATGCATACTTTTATACTTTTCTACAGAAAATATTCTCCCAGGAAATACTTATAAGCAAAATGCCAAAATTTACCCCTAATGAAATGAAAATGGCCAAGAAATGCACGCTCTAATTACTTTTTGAAATTCTACTTCAAGCGAAATACTAACAATCTATTTAGAGATGAATTACTCAGGACTTTGTTAATTAGATTTATTGAACAAAGTGTGTTTCTGTTTGTTTTGAAAACTGATATTTGAGCAGTGCTACAGCAGCAGTCAAATACTCATCTTGAGTTAGAACTCTCATCCCCTCACTTCTCCCACCCTAGGTGCTGTGGCCTAATTTCAGTATCTTGTATAATAAAGAAACCAAAGCCAATTTGTATTTTGAGAAAACTTGAGTGGCTTCAGTCTTGACAGTTCATATTTTTGCAATTATGCAAATAAATATTTTATAATGAGACCTTTATATAAATAAGTTAGTTGGTTTCCAAAATATTCAAGAGAGCTGTCTCATATTTTCTAACTTCAATGCAAAGAAAACAGAAAATGCTTGATGATCTGATGATACTATTGTTTGTATACTTCCCCCCTCCCAAGTCCTCTTTCTCTACCCTTTACTTGGTAATCGTGTTTTCTTCTTTGATTAAGAAATTGGCAATAGGTAGACAAATCGTGTGATGAGAATACAAGTCATGATTGTACACAATGCTAGTAGGCTTCATAATAGCTAGTATATACTTAAAGACAGATGAAACATGAAAACACTTTGTAAGCAGAGTTAGACAAATAAAATACCTATGAAAGGGAAAAGAATAGAAAGAACATTAGAAGGACATGAAATTGACTTCCCCCCTGAATCTTCAGCATAATAATAGATTTATGCTAAATTTTGTTTTCTTTGTTTTGGAGACTTTTTAAATTAGAAATTTTTTAACATCTAAAGCTTTTCTTCCTGAGGTTAATCATATTTGTTAATTCTAGTAAAAATGAAATAAAAAAGAGACAATAGTAGTTGTTTTTCATGTTATTGCATTAGTCTCAACTCAACTTCATGATGTAAAGAACCTCTACTTTAGATGACAAAATATAAATATATGTTTAAGTATATGTTAAATATAAACATATGCTTATATACTCATATAAATAAATATGTTAAATATTTTCTCAAGGTGATACAGCTAGAAAATGTTGAAGCCAGGATTCCACTTAGGTCCTGTTGATATCAGTGCTGGTTCTTTTTTTACTTTAGACATCACAGAAATCTTAAAGTATTTGAATATTGCATGATGCATTTTTATAAGCATTGAGGAGCAATTAAACTACTAGAAATTGGATTACTCCGACAGTATCAGTTGAGTTTTTATTTGGTAAGATATTAAAAAGAAAGACCTGCTTCTTATTACTTCTCACAAAGAAACAACAGCACAGAATAAAAACTAAATAATCAACACAAAACTTAAAATTATTAATAGTTACTATTAGCACTAAATTATTTCCTGCTAATCATAGATAAAGTAGATATTCAGGATTCAGAGTAACCAGACTGACTTCATAGTTATATTGGCTTCAATCAGACAAAACAAAATATGATAGCCATTGTATTATGGAAAATTATGTTTTCATTGAAAAGATAAATTTGTTTTTTAAAAAAAAACACTGGATAACTTAGTAGTTTATCTTTAATGCATATTGTTTGTGTGTACTTAGAAATTTGTGGGGAAACTCATGTTCCAGTAAATTGATGTAGGCTTTCACTTATAAAGAAAAAATTGGTTTGATGGGAGATACTATGAAATCATATTCATAACACAGTGTGCAAACTGACAGGAACACAGACTTGAGCTTTACCACTCTACCACTAGTTGGTTTTTATATTTTATTTTTATTTGTGCTGTAAGCAGATTGCTCGGCTTTTTCAGCCTCACTTTGTATTATCTATAAAACAGAGGTAATGGTATCCACAAAATACTATTGAGAAATGAATTATAGCACAAACAATAAACATTCAAGATAAAGTACTAAAGTTCTTGAATATAGTCAAGGTATTACTACAGTGTTGGTACTTGTGGATGTTTAAAGAACATATGTGTATTAGTCTATTTTAATGTTGCTATAAAGAACTCTCTGATACTGGGTCATTTATAAAGAAAAGAGGTTTAATTGACTCATAGTTCCACATGGCTGAGGAAACCTCACAAAACTAATGATCATGGTGGAAGACAAAGAGGAAGCAAGCACCCTCTTACATGGTGGCAGGAGAGAGAGAGGGAGAGGAAACTGGCAAACATTTTTAAAGCATCAGATATCATAAGAACTCACTCACTATCATGAGAACATCATAGGGAAACAGACCTCTTCATCCAATCACCTCCCACCTGGTCCCTCCTTCCACATGTATGGATTACAACTTGAGATGAGATTTCAGTGGGGACACAAAGCCAAACCATGTAATTCTGCCCCTGGCTCCTCCAAAATCTCCTGTGACTTTTACATTCCAAAACAAATCATGCCTTCCTAACAGTCCCCAAAGTCTTAAGTCGTTCCATTATTAACTCAAAAGTCCAAGTCCAAAGTCTCATCTGAGACAAAGCAAGTCCCTTCTGCCTATGAGCCTGTAAAATCAAAACCAAGTTAGTTACTTCCAACATACAATGGGCATACAGGTATTGGGTAAATGTTCTCATTCAAAATGGGAGAAATTGGCCAAAACAAATGGCCACAGGCCTCATATAAGTCCAAAACCCAACAGGGCACTTACTAAATCTTAAAGCTCCAAAATAATATGTTTTGGCTCCATGTCTCGAATCTGGGGCAAACTGATGCAGGGGGTGGGCTCCCAAGACCCACTCTGCAGGGTACAGCTCCCGTGATTGCTTTCACGGGCTGGGATTGAATGCCCATGGCTTTTTCAGACCTGGGGTGCAAGCCAGAATGGTGGATATATCATTCTGGGGTCTGGAGGATGATGGCCCTCTTCCCACAGCTCCACTAGGCAGTTCCCCATTGTTGATTCTGTGTGGGGGCTCTAACCCCACATTTCCCCTCTGCATTGTCCTAGTAGGGGTTCTCCATGAAAGCTCTGCCCCTGCAGCAGACATGTGTCTGGACATCCAGGCATTTCCATACATCCTCTGAATTCTAGGTGGAAGTCTCTAAACCCCATTCTCAGTACCAATTTTCTGTATTATACCATTTTCACAAGCTATAAAGAAGTATCTAAGACTTGGTCATTTATTAAAAAAAGAGTTTTAATTGACTCACAGTTCTTCATGGCTGGGGAGGCCTCAAGAAACGTACAATTATGGCAGAAGGTGAATGACAAGCAAGCATCTTCTTACATGGTGACAGGAGACAGAGAGATAGCGAGGGAGAAACTGCCAAACCCTTTTAAAACATCAGATCTTGTGAGAACACACTCACTATCGTGAGAACACACTCACTATCATGAGAACAGAATGGGAGAAACCACCCTTATGACCCAATCACCTCCCACCAGGTTCCTCCCTCAACATGCAAAAGTTACAATTTAAGATGAGCTAAACCATATCAGTATGTTTCTTATATTTAAGTGATATTTTCCTAGACAACAAATCAAAATACATGACTTGGGTACTGAGCAACCTTCTCAGTCAATAATTTGAGGAATTAGGAAAAACGTTCAAGGATTATTATTGTTTAGAGTACAGATAATGCAGGAAATTTCAAAGTCAAGTTTTTATGCTGTTTTTTCATAACAAGTACAATTCCAGTGTTGTTCTAATGAAAAAGGATTATCAAAAAATTATGCATTGGCATAGCCTAGCCAAGAATTACACCTGTCCTTTCTGAGTTTTCTGTCATCCAGTGTTTGCTGATTTGGCTGTCTTGAAACCTGGCATGAGTGTTAATGTTGCATATCCAACCCTGCTTGAGTGTCTTGTTTGCAAATAAACATGCTACTATTTTAACTACCCATTCCAGCTGTTCTCATATGGTTTGGGTGGCTGTGCATAAATGGACAGTTGTAGATTGTGGGGGACAGGGGGGTAGTTCCCTCTTCTTGATGTAGCATGAACAGGAGAATAATTGATGAAGCACTTACTCTTTACTGACTAATTGTAAGCAGCATCTGAGTATGTTTTGTCAAAGCTCCCAGGGAAGGCAAACTGTTACTGATTCCCCTCATGCTGTCCCTTTAGCCCTTATCTGAAATTTCTAGCATGGTAGTGTGTAAGTATGTCTTGCTGCCAGTGAGTGACATGATTCAAACACAAGAAAGGGCCAAGAAATATCTCCTACTCAAGCAGAACAATAAAACTGTTGACTGGAAAATCTGAATACTTGTAAGGTGCTAGGAGAGTTGCAGACATATTGTATAGCACAAAGGACAAAATCAGGGCTATAATCATGTTACCTAAGACATCACTGCAGGAACTTAGGAGCTATCATATTTAATCTACAGAAGTTGTTATTAAACTGAGAGGGTAAATTTGAAAACTGCATGAATATTTGGAATCAGTATAAAAATTAAGAGAAATTAGACCTTGTTTTGTATGGCTCTGGAATATGGGTAAATCCAGGATCACTTGTTGAGGGGAACGGCCATTTCAGTTTGAATCAAAAGAGAGCGTTCTAACATTTACAATTATTTTTAATTAAATTGTGTAACTATGAGAAAAAGAAAATTCCCCATCACTGGAGGTATTTGAGGAAAGACAGCAACAAAGATGATGTAGAGACTATTCAATCTTATATGTGCATTTTGCAATAATGAGGGTCATTATTTAGCCAACTAATGGTGAGGTGAGGACAATGCACCTAGTCTACCTAATTCCATTTGCCTTACAATATTCTCTCAGGGTTCAGGATCATTTCACTCAGCAGGCTATTATTTAGTCCATCCATAGTTTCAGTTTGATGAGATTTCAAAGAGGCTCTATATTTGCCATGAGATAGAAAGAAGATTTTAGGTTTAAGCAAAATCTGTCCTGAGGTTGGTAAGAAACTTTCACTACTCACATGAGACACAAAGCTGTGGTGTTTGGTTTTGTGAGAATACTTTTTTAATTGTGGTATTTATTCAATAATTAATTATATGATCAATCTTGGAATGTTTATGCCATATTAATATAAAGCAGTCTATATGTTTGTTCCCCACTTCTAATTAGCAAAAACATCTTGATTTCATTGTAGAAATAATTCTGAATTCATCTGAGTCATTCCCCTAGTCTAAATTTCTATTACTATCCGCATAATTTAGATTCTCATTACTCATGCTCTGCAATTTCATAATACAGTCCTGACTGTACTCCCAGGCTCCCATCATACCTAGTTTGTTAGACTTTTCACTCTCCAGCCTTAAGGAGCTATCTAAATTCAAATATGGTCCTTTGCAAAATGCATTAATGGCTCCGTATTTTCCATAAAACGGATTTTCAAACTTTTCTAGCTTAGAAATAATTTTTTTTCACAAAGTCATATGTGAGGCACTAATATAACCAAATAATTAAATATTTCCATGTAATTAAATGTGTATCTATAGTACAATTTTAACATTTGCTTATTGTAAAGTGAATTATTAATTTATTTTAAAATCATTTTGATTTTAATAATGTTTTTAAACTAGATTTTCTAGGTAACAGTTGCATTTTTTAATCAATGTCTTTCTCATTTGGATATATATATATATATATATATACCTTTAAGAAAATATTATAGTCAAACATTGTATATCATATTCTTGTTATAAAATAGAATATTGAAATGTATTCTCATCATAAATTACTATAAATTATAACATTATGTACTTTCTAACCTTTCAGTGTTTAGTTCACATAGGATAGAAGTTTAAAAACTCAAATAAAATGTCATTTTGTTTTCAAATTTGAGGTATTAACCAAATTGCCCACTTACTTGAATTAGCAAACTTTACATTTAGGAGTTGATGAATAGATTCTCAGCACGTTTGGTTTATTTTTCAGATTGTAAGCATCTTTACAAGTATATCATATATTTCCACATGTCCAAGTATATCCATTAAAAAATCTCAGATACTGTATTGCATATCTTTAAATTAATTCATAAAAAAGTATAAAAGTTCAAATTGGTCAGCCCAAACTTTGTTTGAATTTTCTCATTGAATTCTGAATTCCTCCACAAAGTGTTAGTTTACAAGACCGAAATATCTAATCAAGTTTACTTATCTCTTGAAAAATCACGAAGGATGCAGGTTGGTATAATCATGTTGTATCAGATAAGTATTTCAATAACGGATTTTCTTTGTCATGAAAAAATAGTGATTTCTTGTCTCATTAAAAAGGTGTGTAGCAGCACCTTCCCTCAGGACAGCCAATGAGCTTCAGCAGAAAAAAAGCACATTCTGCAAAGCACTTCTTGTTTTATTAAAAATAAATTTGGAATGTCAGCAATTTCAAAACTTAATGAATTCACATTTATATGCCATTATTTAACATGTAATTTGTTAATGCTGGCATCAACTAAATTACCACTGCTTATCTACATATTATCTCATTCTCTCTGAATGTATTTCAACAGATTTCGTATGAGCCGGTGCTTCTCTAATTTTGTGCCATTGTTTTCATTCCATCAGTACAACTGTTCTATGTTTTTTTCACTATTTAGTTGATGGTGTATTAAAATTTATCTAAATACACAAAAATATTTTATTATACTGTGTAAGTGTTATACTTTACGAAAATATTTTTAAAATACCCAAATTCTCGAGCAGATAAATTGAAAATATTTTGCACAAACTAAATCCTCCAAACTATTTCATCAAATAAATGCACAAATAAACTCATTTAGTTGTCTTTGAAAAGTAACATATCAAGTAGCCACATACCTCTCTATATCCTCTGTCCTGACTCATTATTTTTCATAAAGTACACTGAATATTTATTTGTCTACTTATATGTTACCTACCACTCATTCTGGAGTATATGACTGTATGTACCTAATTGTCTACTATATACTCTGAATCTAGAAAAGTTTTGTTCTCAGAGTAGGAGCTCAGTAAGTATATTTTTAAAGAATTAATGATGTACATTCCTTATATCTTCTTTGATATTTTTGAAAAAATTAATGATGTACATCTCTGATTTCTTCTTTGAACTTAATTATACCAATTGGATTTTTTGTTTGTTTGTTTGTTTGTTTTGAGACAGCGTCTCACTCTGTCACCCAGGCTGGAGTGCAGCGGTGCGATCTCGGCTCACTGCAAGCTCTGCCTCCTGGGTTCACGCCATTCTCCTGCCTCCCCAGTAGCTGGGACTACAGGTGCTCGCCACCATGCACGGCTAATTTTTTGTATTTTTAGTAGAGACGGCGTTTCACCGTGTTGGCCAGGATGGTCCTGATCTCCTGACCTCATGATCTGCCTGCCTCGGCCTCCCAAAATGCTGGGATTACAGGTGTGAGCCACCATGCCCGACCCCAATTGGATTTTAATAGTGGCTTTCTCATTTATAACACGTATAACATTATCAGCACTATGGAATCTAATTAATATTTCTTCCTGAAGATGTGTATCTCTTTATTACATATGTGCATTTACATTATCAGATTAAATTTTCTTTGCATAATTATTCTGGTAATACAGAATAATTAAATTTAGGTCTTGAAAGCAACAAGAATTATTTAAGGCTCATCATGTTTTTATTCAATATAATATAATTTAACAAAGACCATATAATATTTTTGCAAAAATTATTGTAAAAATTTATCTAGTAGACAGGCAATATATAGGCAATATATACTGAAATAATAATTAAACCCAAATAAAATATATTTTTACTTTTTTCATATCTTTCTGGTGATGTTTTGTGACTGCAGTTACTAGCAGGATAAAACAATGAAAATGAACGTCCTGTGTTAACTTCTTCCAATAAAAGCAGATGGTCTAGTTACGCTGAATCGGGGGTATAGTGCAAACTCCAAGAATATCCCTCCGTGGCAGTGAGATATAACTCTTATTTGGTAGGGAAAATTTAACAAGACACTTAAAATACTACAGGAAAAATATCATCTCCAATAAAGTATTTTCAGAGTTTCAACTGATCTTTCCTTCAATGGTTGCATGTAGACACACACACACACACACACACACACACACACACACAGAATTAATAGTTCAGCAAGGACGGCAAACTAGCTACAGGTAAGATGACACTGAAGTAATGAAAGTTTCCCAAGTAGTATAATAAATAAAGTAGATTACATTAAATGTCCTTTAAAAACAGACATTATCTAGGGAAAAAAATCTAAAGGAAAAAAAGTAAAAGGAATAGAATTGACATGCAGGAGGCAGGTGATAAATGGTAAGACAAAATATTAACTTCTCTATGTATAAAATTCAGAGACAGAAAAAAATTTCGACAAGAAAATGTACTGTTAAAGTATAATTCACTACGACAAGATCTCAAAGATATAAAGATAAAACAACAGAGATAAAAATGGAGACTGCAGAACTAAGAAAACAAACTGATAACCAAAATAAATCCATGAGAAAAGTAATATATAAAGTAAAATTAAAAGAATGAGATAACTTAAAATTGAAAAATGAAGTTCCTCCTATAAATAGATTTGTATTTTATTAAATAAAACAATGCACTTGAAGTAATGATGAGGAGAAAGATGCAAATGCCAAAAATGTTGCAACAGAAAGATTAGTAACAAAAATTAATATTTAAAAGATTTTTAAAGATATTATAATTTTAAAAATAGTTTTTGAGAGAAAAAAAATCTTCAGATTTAAAGGACCAAACATGTTTTAGGGGAGAAAGTTCATAATGAAAAAATTAAGTCATAGCTTTATTACATTATTAAAGGTCCAACATAAAATAAAAACATATGTTCAGAAACAAAGCAATGCAATTAAATCACCTCCAATGAGTGAAACAACATGGCTAGGCTTTCACTTCCAATGTAGCAACATACAATGTCTACAGATAGTGGAAATGTATACAACATATTGAGAGGGAGAAAAAGAACATCGTGATAGTATCATACCAAGGCTATTTGTCATTTATGTATAAACACAATAGGTGAGCACTTGTAAATTTGAAAACAAAATCCAGGATTGACTTGGTCACAAAATCCAGCTAATAGATAATGAGATGGCCACAACGAATGGCCTAACAACACCAAATGACAGAAGCCAGATGATTTATATCTATATGTGAGAGAAAGTGTGGACCCCAAACTTTTTAACCTACTATAGTTGTTCAAGTATAAGGGACATGATAACTCAAGAACTGCAACACCAATAAGCCCTTCTTATGGGTACTTAGGCTGGTAGACATTGGTTAAGTTCAAAGAACATAGCAATACATTAATATTCAGAACTTGTTTTGGATAAATTTGTAAAGAATGTTGTCAGTATTTAATTCATTTATATGGGAAGCTACAAAAAAATTACCTTTGGTAAACTGTGTTTATAAAGGATATTATGAATGGTCTGAACTTCAACAGTCTGAAACATTAGAATAATTAAATTTTAGTCTGGGAGAAAGAGAATAGGGTGAAAATGTTTATAACAGAGTTAAAACATTATAATATTAAATCCCATAGTTAATTGTGACTTTCTAAATGTTTTCAAAATTTTAAATTATACAATGGTCATCTTGAAATAAAATATTCTATTGGAAATTGACAACTATCTATGCTAGTTTTGTCTAGTTCAGTACTACGTGTGACTATTGAGCAGTTGAACTTTGGCTGGTCTGAGGTGAGATGTCTTTAAGTGTAAAATACACACTGAATTTCAAAGAGCTATACAAAAACAAGAATGAAAAACATCTTATTACATACTTTTATGTTAATTAAGTATTGAAATTATAGTATCTTGGATATATTGGATTAATATATTAAAACTAACTTCACCTGTTAGTTTTTACACTGCTGAAATGTGGTTATATGAAATTTACACTATGTGTTCTTCACATTATATTTCTATTGGACAGCACTAGACTGGACAGCACTATTGGACCTAAGAGATATTGTGGGTTTGGCTCAAAAAAGTGAATTACACATATTTTTGGGTTTTCCAGTAATATAAAAGTTACATTTACACTATATTGTGTCTATCAAGTGGAAAATAGTATTAAATCTAAAAATGTACATACCTTAATTTCTAAAATACTTATTGCTAAGATTGCTAATAATCATTTGATCGTTTAGAGAGCTGTAATCCTTTTGTTGGTGGAAGGAGGGAAGATCTTGACTCAATGCTGATGGCTGCTGACAGATCAGCATGTGGCTTGCAGAAGATTGGAATGATTGTGGCAATTGCTCAAAATAAGACAACAATTAAGTTTGTCCCATCAGTTGACTCTCTCTTTCACAAACGAGTTCTCCTTAGCATGTGTCGCTGTTGGATATCAGTTTACCTGCAGTAGAACGTATTTCAGAATTGGAGTCAGTCCTCTCAAAGCCTGCTACTGCTTCATCAACTAAGTTTATGAAATATTCTAAATCCTTTGCTGACATTTCAATAATATTAACGTTATCTTCACTAGCAGTAGACTCACCTCAAGAAAACATTTTTTTGTTCATCTGTAAGAAGCAACTCTTCATCCATTCAAGATTGTTCAAGAGATTGAGGCAATTCAGTCACATATTCAGGCTCCACTTCTAATTGTAATTATCTTACTATTTCTACCACATGAGTAGTTACTTCCTCCACTGAAATCTTGAACCCTTCAAAGTCGTCCATGAGAGTTGGAATTAACTTCTTACAAATGCCTGTTACTGTTGATATTTTGACATTCTCCCATGAATCGCAAATATTCTTTTTCACATCTTGAATGGTGAATCTTTTCCAAAAGACTTTCAATTTATTATGCCCAAATCCATCAGAAGAGTCACTATATATGACAGATGTCGGTTTACAAGATGTGTTTCTTAAATAATAAGACTTGAAACTCAAAATTATTCTTGATCTATGTCTACAGAATGATTTTAAGTCTATTCTGCAGCACAGGCAGAATAGATTTAACATAATTCTTAAGGGTCCTAGGATTTGGGGAATGGTGAATGAGCATTGGCTTCAATTAATGTCACCAGCTGCATTATTCCCTGACAAGAGAGTCAGCCTATCCTTTGAAGTTTTGAAGCCAAACATTGAATTCTCCTCTCTAGCTAGTAAAGTCTGAAGTAACATCTCCTTCCAATGTAAGGCTGTTTTACCTATGTTAAAAATCTGTTATTTAGTGTAGCCACCTTCATCAATTATCCTAGCTAGCACTTCCATATAACTTGCTGCAGCTTCTACATCAGCTCCTGTTGCTTCATTTTGCACTTCCATGTAATAAAATTGCCTTCTTTCCTTAAACCTCATGAACCAACCTCTACTAACTTCAAGCTTTTCTTCAGAGCTTCCTTACCTCTCTCACCCTTGGTAGAATGGGTAAGGCTTTGGTCTAAGGGAATGTCGTGGCTGATTTGATCTTCTCTCTTGGCTACTAAAACTTTCTTCGTATTAGCAATAAGGCTGTTTCACTTACTTATTCTTGTTTTCACTAGAGTAGTATTTTTAATTTTCTTTAAGAACATTTTCTTTGTTTTCATAACTCAAGCAAACTGTTGGGTGCAAGAGGACTAGCTTTCTGCCTTTCATGGCTTTCAATATGCCTTCTTCACTAAATTTAATCATTTCTCGCCTTTAATTTAAAGTGAGAGATGTGATTCTTCCTTTCACTTGAAAATTTAAAGGCCACTGTAGGGTTATGAATTAGTCTGATTTCAATACTGCTGTGTCTTAGGGAATAAGGAGGTCCAAGGGAAGGGAAGGAGACTGGAATGGCCAGTTGGTGGACAGTCAGAACACACACAACATTTTTTGTTTAAGTTAACCATCTTTTTTTGTTTGTCTTTGGAGACGGAGTTTGCCGTTGTTGCCCAGGCTGAAATGCAACAGTGCGATGTCGGCTCACCGCAATCAAGTCCTCCCAGGTTCAAGCGATTCTCCTGTCTCAGCCTCCCAAGTAGCTGAGATTATAGGCGTGTACCACCACACCTGGCTAATTTTGTTTGTTGTTGTTGTTGTTGTTGTTGTTAGTAGAGATGGGGTTCCTCCCTGTTGGTCAGGCTGATCTTGAACTCTCGACCTCAGGTGATCTGTCCGTCTCGGCCTCCTAAAGTGCTGGGATTACATCCATGAGCCACCGTGCCTGGCCAAGTTAACCATTTTATACAACATGACTCATGGTCCCCCAAAACAATTACAATAATCACGTCAAAAATCACTAATCACAGATCATGATAACAGATATAGTAAACAGAAAATCTGAAATATTGCAAGAATTATAAAATGTGACACAGAGACACGAGGTGAGCACACAATATTTGAATAATTGTACCAGTGGATGTGCTGGATACAGGGTTGCCACAAACCTTCAAGTTTTAAAAAACACAATGATATGTGAAGCACAATAAAGGGGAGAGCACTATAACAAGATATGCATGAATTTAATATGTGGCAGTGTTGTGTCTTTTCAAGATTTTTCAGGGAGATTTTATATATATATATATAAATTCTGAATGAACTTGAGAAATAAATTCAAATGATCTAATATAAAGATAACAAAAATAACAAGAAGATACTAAGATACAATGTTTTCTCATTTGATATTTTACTGTCCCAACTTCATATTATTGTAATGTCATATTATGCCAACATTTTATTGGTTATCACTTCCACAGGAAGATTTGGTGAGAAACAAAATCAACAACACTTTAAATATGTGGCTTTTGTTACTTAACTTTTAAAATGTTATTTTCTAACTTCAGAACTGTTATTAATATGCTGTTTTGTTTTATATATTTTATATCAAGGATCATGTTTCCCATTATTATTATCTGTTATTATTTCTGAGAAGTTGACATATTGAAGTCTTATTACCATTTATAGCTATCAATTGCAGCCTTGTTCTCCCAAATTCTTAAAAAACAAACAAACAAAACTAATTCTATTTTTATATCACCTATTTCTTCCTTAGTAACCCATGGTTGAAGCACTGTGAATTCCCTTTACTTTCTTTAATAAAGCAAATTGCTTTACGGCCACCTCCCAAACTAAATATCCTCACTTTCTTTGACGATTATTAAGATTTCATCTTGTTATTTTATCTCTTTGTTTTCTACATTTTGTGTCAGCCTCCTTCTTCCTCTGAGAACCCATGTTTGGATATGCTTTCTTCTTGGTACAAGTCCTGTAGTTTCATTCATCTCCTCTAAGATTATGACCTCTAACTCTGGATCCCTGACCTATACTCTTACTGATCTCCAAATCTATGTTCACTCCTGATTCAAGGGCCTCTCTGTTTAAATGCATGTCAACTCCAATTTGGTGTGCATAGAGATGAAGACTACTTGCCTTTGTAAGCCCCATGATACCTTCCCTTTTCTCTTTTTATTAATAGCATTGCCATTCTATACTTATGCAGACACCGAACTTGATAGATTTTACCCTTTCATCCCTCTTACCCACCCTGAAACCAAATCATTTTATAGTATATATTATCATTCAACTTCATAAGCTCCTGTTTAATTTGATTTTTGCCACCATCTTTGCTTCTCCTTATCTGGACAGTTGACATGATACAAATAATCATTCAGTCTCCTGGCTCTTTTTCTCTTTTTCTCCCAGCTCTTTTCTCCAACTATTGGCCACTATCTCCAAGAGTATATGATATAAGGGCTACTGAATGTACTGACTCTGAAATTTGTCTTAATCTTTGTAGTACCTTTCCTTCCACCCATTAGTAACAATTTTCATACATTTATTTACATGAATATTGTTCAAATTCTTGCTAAATATAAATACGAATTGTGTCAACATATGGTTTTAGACAGTGAATTTGTTTTCCTTGTGTTGCTACTCTAACAAATTACCATGAATTTAGCAACTTAAAACAATGCACATTTTCTATCTCACAGTTCTGAATGGTTTCTCTGCCCCAAGTTTCACAATGGCAAAACCAAAGTGTACGCCTGCCATGCTTTTATGGGAAGACTCTTAGAATCTGCTTTCAAACTTATTCAAATTGTCATCTAACTTTCTTCTTTGTAGCGGTAAGACTGAAGTCCCCATTTCCTTGCTGATTATCATTCTCAGCTTCTGTAGGCCTCCTGAATTTCTTGTTTGGAGGACCCTTTATCTCCAAAGCTAGCACTGTGGGCCAAGTTAACTTTATTCTTCTATCTTACTGACCTTCTGCCTCATGTCTCCTGACCCCTCCTCCGTTGCATCTCTTTGTTGCTTCCTGCCGGGAAATGTTTTCTGCATTTCATGATCCAAGTGATTAGATTGGGCCCACTCAGACAATCAGAATAACATTCGTATTTTAGGATCCACAACCTTAAAGATATCTGTAAAATGAGCAGATCTTTGGAGTAGGAACATTTTTCTGCCTGCCACAGACATATTCAGTCACATAGAGCAATTTTAAGATGAAAGATTAGTTTTGTAATCTAACCCATAAATGAAAACTTCAGAATCACTAGGAAAGAATGCATCATAGCAAAAGAAATCAGCAACTGTTAGTCAGTATAATATATTATATATAGCAGTGGATAAATCTCTTCAAGAACTCTGTAAACTCTGGTGATAGAACATGTAAGTTCTTTGGGAATAAAATAAAATAATAAAATAAAAGCACCAATAAAATCCTCTGGAGCAGAAATTTGTGTAAATAAGAAACATTTTTCCTTCTCTAACATTGATTTAAATACTAGAAGAAATTAATTTTCATTTATTTATGATACTTCCATAAGGATCCAAATGGCATTTCAGCAGACCAAAAACCTCCAAGAGTATCTTCTGGGCTACAAGTGCTGGCCAAGAAGGATCTGTTTCCACTTTGCAAAAGACTTTCCCTAAGTCAATGGCAGATAACATTTGTTTTCCTTTTTAAAATCAAGGAGAAAAAAATATATAGAAAGTACAAACCTAACTTGATATCTTGCCATATCTGATCCTAATAAATCTTTATATTCAGCAAACAAAATGCACTGCCTTAACTCCTCCCATAGGAGTGTGACATGTTGATGGACAGAGTCAAACTCTGCAAAAGAGTCACTTTCATGGAAATAACAAAGCCTGGCTGGGTAAGAATTCTTATTTCCAGGCTCCCAAATTGCTGTGTTAGGGCAGTCTGAGTTTCTATACCAAGAACATTTCTTGCCTATCCCATTGGAGAGACAATTTTATTTCAAGGATTACTCTCTATATAAACCTTGACTCAATCACAGGTCTTTGGAGCATTTCACAGGTCTGAATAGATCTCTCATAATCAGACAGGTAACTTTAATGAGTTTTACTTATAAATATTTATGTGAGGATTAAATTTCCAATTTTATACTGCCTCTGGGCTGGTTCTCAGTTGGATTCTCCAGACATAATCTTTTTATCCCTAAAGTTCCCATAACTTTGACATGATTTATTGAAAAAGCACCAAAGTTGCCGGGCGCGGTGGCTCATGCCTGTAATCCCGGCACTTTGGGAGGCTGATGCGGGTGCATCACAAGGTCAGGAGTTCAAGACAATCCTGGCCAACATAGTGAAACCCTCTCTCTACTAAACATACAAAAAAATTAGCTGGGCATGGTGGCAGGCGCCTGTAGTCCCAGCTACTCGGGAGGCTGAGGCAGGAGAATAGTGGGAACCCGGGAGGCAGAGCTTTCAGTGAGCGGAGATCACGCCACTGTACTCCAGCCTGGGTGACAAAGCAAGACTCCGCCTCAAAAAAAAAAAAAAAAAAAAAAGCACAAAAGTCTTGAAGGCTGGAATTTTTTTTTTAAGTTACTTGTATGTTTTTATTATACATATTTTTAATGTCTACACTATTTTTGTCATGACCCATGAATATTCATGGATGCATTCTCCCAGGACATGTATATTTTCTACAGATAACTCTAATTGTAAGCAAAATACATTCCTTGCAGCCTTACACAACATATAGTTCAACTCCCAAGTGGCATTTCCTATGTTTTGGATGACAGTCCACATGGACCATTGTATGCCCTCTCGCTTCAGAAATAAGATAACTCTGCTTTCAAGAACCCAGAATGTTAAAGACATCCTTAATATTCACCTCTTTTATCCATCTTTTTACACATTTTTTGTTTGTGGTGACTACCTTATTTCTGTCCAGGGTTTTGGGGATTTTCTAGAGAACTATGTAATTTTCCATCCATTTCAAATCTTAATTTCAGTGTCTAATAATTTGTCTTCTGTTTTGTGGCTATAATGCTTTATTTGAATAATTTCTTAATCCAACTATTGTAAACATATTCTAGGCTCAATATCTTTACAGGTCTTTCATAAAAATAATACTTTATTAAGATAAATTCTCGGAAATCATGGAGAAAATAATATACTCACTTTTACATTTTTAGTACACATTGCTAAATGATTCTCCAGAATTATTTTTAAAAGCTTCATTCTCACCAACTTGGTAGAGGAATTTAATTTTGTGTGAACTATTACATGCAATATTTATCACAACTATAGTTTTTATTTTGTTTGTATCTAATTTCTTATTTTATTTTTAAATGTTATGACCAGTGGGAATTTTAGAAATGTACAAATTATTATTTTTTTATTATTATACTTTAAGTTCTAGGGTACATGTGCATAACGTGTAGATTTGTTACATATGTATACTTGTGCCATGTTGGTGTGCTCCACCCATCAACTCGTCAGCACCCATCAACTCGTCATTTACATCAGGTATAAATCCCAATGCCATCCCTCCCCCTTACCCGCTCCCCATAATAGGCTCTGGTGTGTGATGCTCCCCCTCCTGAGTCCAAGTGATCTCAGTGCTCAGTTCCCACCTATGAGTGAGAAAATGTGGTGTTTAGTTTTCTATTCTTGCGATATTTGCTGAGAATGATGGTTTTCAGCTGCATCCATAGCCCTACATAGGACACAAACATCCTTTTTTATGGCTGCATAGTATTCCATGGTGTATATATGCCACATTTTCTTAATCCAGTCTGTCACTGATGGACATTTGGGTTGATTCCAAGTCTTTGCTATTGTGAATGGTGCCGCAATGAACATATGTGTGCATGTGTCTTTATAGCAACATGATTTATAATCCTTTGGGTATATACCCAGTAATGGGATGGCTGGGTCATATGGTATTTCTAATTCTAGATCCTTGAGGAATTGCCATACTGTTTTCCATAATGGTTGAACTAGTTTATGATCCCACCAACAGTGTAGAAGTGTTCCTATTTCTCCACATCCTCTTCAGCACCTGTTGTTTCCTGACTTTTCAATGATTGCCATTCTAACTGGTGTGAGATGGTATCTCATTGTGGTTTTGATTTGCATTTCTCTGATGGCCAGTGATGATGAGCATTTTTTCATGTGTCTGTTGGCTGTATGCATGTCTTTTGAGAAATGTCTGTTCGTATCCTTTGCCCACTTTTTGATGGGGTTGTTTGTTTTTTTCTTGTAAATTTGTTTGAGTTCTTTGTAGGTTCTGGATAATAGCCCTTTGTCAGATGAGTAGATTGCAAAAATTTTCTCCATTCTGTAGGTTGCCTGTCACTCTGATCGTAGTTTCTTTTGCTGTGCAGAAGCTCTTTAGTTTAATTAGATCCCATTTGTCAATTTTGGCTTTTGTTGCCGTTGCTTTTGGTGTTTTAGATATGAAGTCCTTGCCCATGCCTATGTCCTGAATGGTATTACCTAGGTTTTCTTCTAGGGTTTTTATGGTATTAGATCTAACATTTAAGTCTCTAATCCATCTTGAATTAATTTTCATATAAAGAGTAAGGAAAGGATCCAGTTTCAGCTTTCTACTTATGGCTAGCCAATTTTCCCAGCACCATTGATTAAATAGGGAATCCATTCCCCATTTCTTGTTTTTCTCAGGTTTGCCAAAGATCAGAGATGGCTGTAGATGTGTGGTATTATTTCTGAGGGCTCCATTTCTGTTCCATTGGTCTATATCTCTGTTTTGGTACCAGTACCATGCTGTTTTGGTTACTGTAGCCTTGTAATGTAGTTTGAAGTCAGGTTGCGTGATGCCTCCAGCTTTCTTCTTTTGACTTAGGATTGTCTTGGCAATGCGGGGTCTTTTTTGGTTCCATATGAACTTTAAAGCAGTTTTTTCCAATTCTGTGAAGAAAGTCATTGGTAGCTTAATGGGGATGGAATTGAATCTATAAATTACCTTGGGCAGTATGGCCATTTTCATGACATTGATTCTTCCTATCCATGAGCATGGTATGTTCTTCCATTTGTTTGTGTCCTCTTTTATTTCACTGAGCAGTGGTTTCTAGTTCTCCTTGAAGAGGTCCTTTACATCCCTTGTAAGGTGGATTCCTAGGTATTTTAGTCTCTTTGAAACAATTGCGAATGGAAGTTCATTCATGATTTGGCTCTCTGTTTGTCTGTTACTGGTGTATAACAATGCTGGTGATTTTTGCACATTTATTTTGTCCCTGAGACTTTGCTGAATTTGCTTCTCAGCTTAAGGAGATTTTGGGCTGAGATGATGGGGTTTTCTAAATATACACTCATGTCATCAGGGACAATTTGACATCTTTTCCTAACTGAATACCCTTTATTTCTTTCTCTTGCCTGATTGCCCTAGCTAGAACTTCCAACACTATGTTGAATAGGAGTGGTGAGAGAGGGCATCCCTGTCTTGTGCCAGATTTCAAAGGGAATGCTTCCAGTTTTTGCCCATTCAGTATGATATTGGCTGTGGGTTTGTCATAAATAGCTCTTATTATTTTGAGACATGTTCCATCAATACCGAATTTATTGAGAGTTTTTATCATGAAGGGCTGTTGAATTTTGTCAAAGGCCTTTTCTGCATCTGTTGAGATAATCATGTGGTTTTTGTCTTTGGTTCTATTTATATGCTGGATTACGTTTATTGATTTTCATATGTTCAACCAACCTTGCATCCCAGGGATGAAGCCCACTTGATTATGGTGGATAAGCTTTTTGATGTGCTGCTGGATTCGGTTTGCCAGTATTTTATTGAGGATTTTTGCATCAATGTTCATCAGGGATATTGGTCTAAAATTCTCTTTTTTTGTTGTGTCTCTGCCAGGCTTTGGTATCAGGATGATGTTGGCCTTATAAAATGAGTTAGGGATGATTCCTTCTTTTTCTATTGATTGGAATAGTTTCAGAAGGAATGGTACCAGCTCCTCCTTGTACCTCCGGTAGAATTTAGCTGTGAATCCATCTGGTCCTGGACTTTTTTTGGTTGGTAGGCTATTAATTATTGTCTCAATTTCAGAGCCTGCTATTGGTCTATTCAGGGATTCAACTTCTTACTGCTTTAGTCTTGGAAGAGTGTAAGTGTCCAGGAAATTATCCATTTCTTCTAGATTTTCTAGTTTATTTGCATAGAGGTGTTTATAGTATTCTCTGATGGTAGTTTGTATTTCTGTGGGGTCGGTGGTGATATCCCCTTTATCATTTTTTATTGCGTCTGTTTGATTCTTCTCTCTTTTCTTCCTAGGAGTCTTGCTAGCGGTCTATCAATCTTGTTGATCTTTTCAAAAAAACAACTCCTGGCTTCATTGAGTTTTTGGAGGGTTTTTTTGTGTGTCTATCTCCTTTGGTTCTGCTCTGATCTTAGTTATTTCTTGCCTTCTGCTAGCTTTCGAATGTGTTTGCTCTTGCTTCTCTAGTTCTTTTAATTGCGATGTTAGAGTGTCAATTTTAGATCTTTCCAGCTTTCTCTTGTGGGCATTTAGTGCTATAAATTGCCCTCTACACGCTGCTTTAAATGTGTCCCAGAGATTCTGGCATGTTGCATCTTTGTTCTCATTGGTTTCAAATAATATCTTTATTTCTGATTTCATTTTGTTATGTACCCAGTAGTCATTCAGGAGCAGATTGTTCAGTTTCCATGTAGTTGAGCGGTTTTGATTGAGTTTCTTAGTTCTGAGTTCTAGTTTGATTGCACTGTAGTCTGACAGACAGTTTGTTATAATTTCTGTTCTTGTACATTTGCTGAGGAGTGCTTTACTTCCAATTATGTGGTCAATTTTGGAATAAGTGCGATGTGGTGCTGAGAGGAATGTATATTCTGTTGATTTGGGGTGGAGAGTTCTGTAGATGTCTATTAGGTCTGCTTGGTGCAGAGATGAGTTCAATTCTTGGATATCACTTTTAACTTTCTGACTCGTTGATCTGTCTGATGTTGAGAGTAGGGTGTTGAAGTCTCTCATTATTATTGTATGGGAGTCTAAGTCTCTTTGTAAGTCTCTAAGAACTTGCTTTATGAATCTGGGTGCTCCTGTGTTGGGTGCATATATATTTAGGATAGTTAGCTCTTCCTGTTGAATTGATCCCTTTACCATTATGTAATGGCCTTCTTTGCCTCTTTTGATCTTTGATGGTTTAAAGTCTGTTTTATCAGAGACTAGAATTGCAACCCTTCTTTTTTTTGTTCTCCATTTGCTTGGTAGATCTTCCTCCATCCCTTTATTTTGAGCCTATGTGTGTCTCTGCATGTGAGATGGGTCTCCTGAATACAGCAAACTGATGGGTCTTGACTCTTTATCCAGTTTGCTACTCTGTGTCTTTTAATGGGACCATTTAGTCCATTTACATTTAAGGTTAATATTGGGTTAATATTGTTATGTGTGAACTTAATCCTGTCATTATGATATTAACTGGTTATTTTGCTCGTTAGTTGATGCAGTTTCTTCCTAGTATTGATGGTCTTTACATTTTGACATGTTTTTGCAATGGCTGGTACCTGTTGTTCCTTTCCGTGTTTAGTGCTTCCTTCAGGGTCTCTTGTAAGGCAGGCCTGGTGGTGACAAAGTCTCTAAGCATTTGCTTATCTGTAAAGGATTTTATTTCTCCTTCACTTATGAAACTTAGTTTGGCTGGATATGAAATTCTGGGTTGAAAATTCTTTTCTTTAAGAATGTTGAATATTGGCCCCCACTCTCTTCTGGCTTGTAGAGTTTCTGCCGAGAGATCTGCTGTTAGTCTGATGCACTTCTGTTTGTGGGTAACCCGACCTTTCTCTCTGGTTGCCCTTAACAGTTTTTCCATCATTTAAACATTGGTGAATCTGACAATTATGTGTCTTGGAGTTGCTCTTCTCGAGGAGTATCTTTGTGGCATTCTCTGTATTTCCTGAATTTGAATGTTGACCTGCCTTACTAGGTTGGGTAAGTTCTTCTGGATGATATCCTGAAGAGTGTTTTCCAACTTGGTTCCATTTTCCCCCTCACTTGCAGGTACCCCAATCAGACGTAGATTTGGTCTTTTCACCTAATCCCATACTTCTTGAAGGCTTTGTTCATTTCTTTTTCTTCTTTTTTCTTTAGACTTCTCTTCTCGCTTCATTTCATTCATTTGATCCTCAATCGCTGATACTCTTTGTTCCAGTTGATCGAGTCGGTTACTGAAGCTTGTGCATTTGTCATGTAGTTCTCGTGTCATGGTTTTCATCTCTGTCAGTTCGTTTATGGCCTTCACTGCATTGATTATTCTAGTTATCCATTCTTCCATTCTTTTTTCAAGGTTTTTAGTTTCTTTTTGCTGGGTACGTAATTCTTCCTTTAGCTCTGAGACGTTTGATTGACTGCAGCTTTCTTCTCTCAACTCGTCAAAGTCATCCTCCGTCCAGCTTTGATCTGTTGCTGACCATGAGCTGCATTCCTTTGGAGGGGGAGATGCGCTCTTATTTTTTGAATTTCCAGCTTTTCTGCCCTGCTTTTTCCCCATTTTTATGGTTTTATCTGCCTCTGGTCTTTGATGATGTTGACGTACTGATGGGGTTTTGGTGTGGGTGTCCTTCCTGTTTGTTAGTTTTCCTTCTAACAGTCAGGACCCTCAGCTGTAGATCTGTTGGAGATTGCCGGAGGTCCACTCCAGACCCTGTTTGCCTGGGTATTAGCAGCAGAGGCTGTAGAGGATAGAATATTGCTGAACAGTGAGTGTACCTGTCTGATTCTTGCTTTGGAAGCTTCGTCTCAGGGGTGTACCACACCGTGTGAGGTATGGGGTGTCGGTCTGCCCCTAGTAGGGGATGTCTCCCAGTTAGGCTACTCAGGGATCAGGGACCCACTTGAGCAGGCAGTCTGTCCATTCTCAGATCTCAACCTCAGTGTTGGGAGATCCACTGCTCTCTTCAAAGCTGTCAGACAGGGTCATTTGCATCTGCAGAGGTTTTTGCTGCTTTTTTTTGTTGTTGTTTAGCTGTGCCCTATCCCCACAGGTGAAGTATACAGAGACAGGCAGGCCTCCTTGAGCTGCTGTGAGCTCCACCCAGTTCGAGCTTCCCAGCAGCTCTGTTTACCTACTTAAGCCTCAGCAATGGCGGGTGCCCCTCCCCTAGCTTCGCTGCTGCCTTGCCGTTTGATATCAGACTGCTGTGCTAGCAATGAGGGAGGCTCTGTGGGCATGGGATCTTCCCGGCCAGGTGTGGGATATAATCTCCTAATGTGCCGTTTGCTAAGACCCTTTGTAAAGCGCAGTATTGGGGTGTGAGTTACCCGATTTTCCAGGTGTTGTGTGTCTCAGTTCCCCTGGTTAGGACAAGGGATTCCCTTCCCCCTTGCACTTCCCAGGTGAGGCGATGCCTCGCCCTGCTTCTGCTCTCGCTAGTCGGGCTGCAACAGCTGACCAGCACTGATTGTCCTTCACTCCCTAGTGAGATGAACCCGGTACCTCAGTTGAAAATGCAGAAATCACCCGTCTTCTGTGTCACTCGCACCGGGAGCTGGAGACTGGGGCTGTTCCTCTTCGGCCATCTTGCTCCACCCCCTCCAAATTATTTTTTTTAGTGAAATCAAGAAATACACATTTTTGTTTAACTGCAGGTGATTCTGTGACCTCAGCTTTAATATATTCCATATATATATATATGTATACTCTAATAAAAATAAAATAAGTCTAAACAGTAAAAAGTATATATAAAAGTTAAAAGCTAATTTTCTACAAAATATAACATATTTAATGTATTTGCACTTGTTTCATTGTTAAGGGCAGTAACAATAAATTATAAAAATAATTTTTAAGTTTTTTTTATTTTATGTTGTACTTTATTTCAGTTAATATACTACAATGCGAAGTCCTTTAACTCAGTTATGTCAAAAGGAACCTTAATTGTAAAGAAAAACAATGATACTTTATTAGGTATATTCAAATGATTAGAAGTCTAAGTATACTTGATTACAGTTACCTGGAACACCTGAACTAGGGATTTGGGAAATGGCAGTGGTGCTATGTTTTGAAATGATGATATCACTATTATGTCTTTTCTCTATTGTTGTTTCTGGAATAATTAGAGGCACAGAGGCTGTTTTGGATTATGATCTAGAAATGAATTGAGAGTGTTGAATTGAAAATTATTGTTAAACATTCAGGCACTAGAGGTCATAATCTTAGACTGAAGATATTTAAAAGGGCATTTAAAAGATAATAGTATAAAAAATCGATGAAGTGGCAGATGCAATATTACACTTTCAAAGGCAGAGCATCAGAAAATGAGTGCAGAGACAAGTGACCCCTTGCTAAGTTTGTGTGCCATGTGTGAAATCCTGGGAGGAAACATATAGTTTACAATGTCAGGATTCATTGTGTGAAATTTAGTGACTAGTGCTAGCTCTTCAAAATGACTTTTTTCCCTTTAACTTTTAAAAATTTCTTTCATTTATTATCTTAGAAGCCTCAGAGGCTGACTTTTGAATCTGTAATTTTTCAATGTTCCTTAGTTGTCAGGAACCCTCTCATTTAGTTCTTTCTATGGTATAACCATTAGTAAGATAGTCTAGTTAGAAATTATACCCAAGTTTGGAAGACTAAATGGTTTGCTCACATTCAAATATAGGAGAAGTAGAGCTGAGATTTTAGCAACAATTTGTTGGGTTCAAAAGTCCAAATTCATTTTGCCAAGTCATAAAGGCAAATGTACAATAACTTCTTATAACTACTTATGGTTTCTATTCAGACTTCAGGTTGAGTAGCTCATCTCAAAATGAGAATGATAAATCCATTAATATCAAAAACTTACTATTGCTAAAGGGCTATCTTATCTTTGTAGGACAATTACTTATTTACTTTTGGTTAGGTAATGGCATATACCAAAACAAATTATTTCAGTCAACAAAATTAAATCCAAGCATATTTTTTTTTAAACGTGCATTTTTAAAATTATTATAAGTGCATAACAGGTGTTTCTATTTGTGGGGTACAAGTAATACTTTCATGCAGGCATACAATATGTAATAATCACATCAGGGTAATGGAGGTATTCATTACCTCAAGCATTTATCATTTATTCATGTTAGAAACATTCCAATTTCACTCTTATTTTAAAATATACAATAAGTTATCATTGACTATAGAGATCTTGTGCTATCAAATACAAGATTTTATTCATTTAACCTATATTTTTTCATTCATTAACCATCCCATGTTCCCCTGGCCCCAATAGCCTTCTCAGCCTCTGGTAGCCATCATTCTATTCTCTATCTCCATGAGTTCAATTGTTTTAATTATTAATTCCCATGTATGAGTGAGAACATGTATAATTTTTGTTTCTGTGCCTGGTTTAATTTATTTAACATAATGTTCTCCAGTTTCATCCATGTTGGATGGATTTTGTATTCTATAAGTTTACTGAATTAGTTTCCTAGTTCTAATAGTTTTTTGGAGAAGTCACTACAGTTTTCCAAATATAAAATCATATCATCTGCAAACAAGTGTAATATGATTTCTACTTTTACCATTTGGATGCCCTTTCTTTCTTTCTTTTATTAATTTTGCTCTAGCCAGAACTTCTAGTATTAGATTAAATGACATTGCTGAATGTGGGCATCCGTGTCTTCTTCCAGATCTCAGAGGAAAGTCTTTTTTCTCATTCAATATGATACTAGCTGTGGATATGTTATAGACTGATTATCTTGTGTTGAGGTATGTTCCTTTTATACCCAGTTTTTAGAGTTTTTATCACAAAAGGATGTTGAATTTTATTGAATGTTTCTCCAGCATCAGTTGAAATAATTGAATGTTTTTTATCCTTCCTTCTCTATATGCCAGTATATATGCATATTATGCATATGGATTCCAGTTTTCCCAGCATCATTAACTCAAAAAACTATCCTTTCCCCAAAGTATGCTTTTGGCATCTTCATTGAAAATGAGTTCACTGTAGACATGTAAATTTGTTCCTGGGCTCGCTATTCTGTTCCATTGGTCTACGTGTGTATGGTATATCACATTGATTGATTCGTGCATGTTGAACCATCTTTGCATCCCTGGGATGAATCCCACTTGGTCATAATAAACGATCTTTTTAATGTGTTTTAAATGGTTTGCTGAGAATTTTGTTGAGATTTTGTGCATCTATTTTCATCAGATATATTGGCCTTAACTTTCTTTTTCTGTGGTGTCTGTCTGATTTTAGTTTGGGGGTAATAGTGACCTAATGGAATGAGTTTGGAAGTATTTTATCCTTAATTTTTTTGGAATAGTTTGAATAGGATTAGCATTAATCCTTTAAAGTTTTGGTGAACTTTAGCAGTGAAGCCATCAGGTCTGGCTTTTCTTTAACAGGAGTCTTTTTATTATAGCTTTAATATCATTGCTTGTTATTCGTGTTGTACATTTTGAATTTCTTTATGATTCAATCTTGATATGTTGTATGTGTCAAAGACTTTGTTCATTTCTTCTAGGTTTTTCCCTTTTTTTTTCCCAAATAGTTGCCTATAGTAATCTCTAATAAACCTGTAAGTTTCTGTGGTCTGCGGTAATGTCTCCTTTTTCACCTCTAATTTTATTTATTTGGGTCTTCTCTGTTTTTATCATAGTCTGGCTAAAGGTATTTCATTTTTTTTTTTTTTTCAAAAAACCAACTTTTCATTTTACTGACCTTTTTGTTTCAATTTCATTTATTTATTCTCCAATATTTATTATTTCTTTCCTTCTTCTAATTAAGAATTTGGCTTGTTCTTGCTTTTCTAATTCTTTAAGCAACGTCTTTGGCTTGTTTACTTGAAATTTTTCTACTTTTTGATGTAGGTGCTTATTGCTATATGCTTTTATTTTAATGCTGTTTTTGCTATCTCCTATAGATTTGGTATCTTGTATTTTCATTCGTATTTGTTTCAAGAACATTTATAACTATCTTCTTTATTTCATTATTGAGCCATTGGCCATTTAGCAGTATATTGTTTAATTTTCATGTATTTGTATGGTTTCCAATGTTTCTCTTGTCACTGATTTCTAGTTTTATTATATTTCAGTTAGAGAAGATAGGATTTTGTTTGTAAAAAACATTTTAAGACTTGTTTTATGGTCTATCAAATGGCCTATCATTGAAAATTATCCAAGTGTTGAGGAAAAGAATATGTGTTCTATAGCTGTTGATATCTATTAGTAAATATCTATTAGATTTATTTGGTTATATAGTTCAGATTAAGTCCAATGTTTCTTTGTTTACTTTCTGTTTGATTGATCTATTCAATGCTGCTGAAAGTGAGTGTATTCGCTTGTTCTCACACTGCTATAAAGAACTACTTCAGACTGAGCAATTTATGAAGAAAAGAGGTTTAAATGACTCACAGTTACACAGGCTGTACAGGAGGCATGGCTGGGGAGGCCTCAGAAAGCTTACAATCATGGCATGGCAGAAGGCAAAGGGGAAGCAATGCATATCTTCAGATGGTCAGCAGGACGGGGAGAGAGAGAGAGAGAAGGAGGAGGAAGTGCTACACTTTCAAACAACCAGACTTCACTAGAACTCTATGACAAGAACAGCAAGGGGGAAATCTGCCCCCATGATTCAATCACCTCCCACAAGGCCCCCTCTTCCAGTACTGGAAATTACAATTCAACTTGAAATTTGGGTGGGGACACAGAGTCAGATCATATTGAGAGGTGACAACATGCTAGCAGCCCTCGCTCTCCACACCTCCTCAGCCTCAGTGTCCACTCAGACCACACTTGAGGAGCCCTTCAGCCCACTGCTGCACTGTGGGAGCCCCTCTCTGGGCTGGCTGAAGCTGGAGCCTGCTCTGTCTGCTTGCAGGGAGGTGTGAAGGGAGAGGCGCAGGTGGGAACCGGGGCTGCATGCGGCGCTCGCAGGCCAGTGCGAGTTCTGGGTGGGCACGGGCTTGACAGACTCCGCACTCAGAGTGGCCGGCTGGCGCCTCCAGCCCCAGGCAGTGAAGGGCTTAGCACCTAGGCCAGCAGCTGTGGAGGCTGTGCCAGGTCCCCCAGCACTGCCGACCTGCCCTCATCGGCTCAAATTCTCGGGGGACCTCAGCCACCTCTCCTAAGGGCAGGGCTTGGGACCTGCAGCCAGCTTTGCCCAAGCCCATCCGCGGTGGGCTCCGCTGTGGCCTGAGCCTCCCTGATATTCTCTGGTAGTATGTTGTTATTTCTTGCTTGTGTGTATGTGTGTATCTGTTGTAGGTGTTTTGATTTGAGATTACTATGAAGCTTGCAAATAATGTAACCAAGTATTTTAAACTGATGATTCTTTAACTCTGATTATAAAACAAAAAGCAAAGAGAAAACTAATAAAAACTCAGTTGAACTCCATTACTCCTTGCTTTTTAACTTTTAGTTGTTTCTTTTATTTATTTATTTTGTCTTCTTATACTATCGATCCCTTTACAAAGTTGTAGCTACTATTTTGATAGGTTTTTCTTTTAGTTTTCCTACTCACGATATGAGTGGTTTACACACTAAATTATAGTTAGAGAATTCTGTATTTGTGTACTTACTGTTACCTTTGAGTTTTGTACGTTCAGATGATTGCTTATTGCTCTTTAATGTCTTTTTCTCTCGATTGAAAAACTTTCTTTAGCATTTTTTTTGTAGGAGATATCTGGTGTTGAAAAAAAATCACTCAGCTTTTTGTCTGTCTGGAAACCTTAATTTTTTCTTCATATTTCAATAATATTTTCAGTGGATATAATATTCTAGGAAAAAAATTGTGTTTCTTCAGCACTTTAAATATGTCATGACACTCTCTTGGCCTGTTATATTTCCACTGAGAAGTCTGCTGTCAGAAGTATTGAAGCTCTGTTATGTGTTATTTCTTTCTTTTCTCTTGTTGCTTTTAGAAACTGTTTCTTTTCCTTGACCTTTGGGTATTTGAGTATTAAATGTCTTTAATTGGTTTTGTTTGGATTAAATCTGCTTGGCATTCTGTTACTTTCTTGTGACTTAATATTAATGTCTTTCTCTAGATTTAAAAAGTACTAGTTGTTATTTCTTGGAATAAATGTTCTACTCCAGTCTCTTTTTCTACCTTCTCGTTAAGACCAATAACTTTAATTTTTTTAATTTAGCATTACTTTTTAGATCTTGTAGGCATGCTTCCTTCCTTTTTCTTCTTTTTGTCCTTCTCTGACTGTGTACTTTTTTATAGCCTATCTTCAATCTTACTAATTATTTCTTCTGCTTGATCAGTTGTGCTATTGAGAGGCTCTGATGTATTTTTCAGTTTCATTTTATTTTTTTCAGCTTCAGAAATTCTCCTTTTTTATTATTATTTTAATCTCTGTTAAATCTCTCTGAGATAGGATTCTGAATTTCTTCTCTGTGTTATGCAGTTCATTGAATTTTCTCAAAATAACTGTTTTTATTTGTTTGTCTGAAATATCACATATCTTTGTCATTCCAAAATTCATCACTGGTTTCTTATTTGCTTCCTTTGGTGAAGTCATGTTTTTCTGGATACTTTTGATGCTTGTGGATATTTGTTGATATCTGGGCATTAAATAGTTTAAACAGGCATTCATTTTAATCTTCATTGTCTGGGCTTGTTTGTACCCATGGTTTTTAAGAAGGCCTTTTAGATATTTGGGAATTTAAGTTTGTGAATCGTGTCTTTGGTCACTGCAGCTGTATCTGTTCTAGGGAGCACCCTAAGCCCAGTAACAGTGTGACTGCTGCAGACTCATAGAGGTACTTACTGCCTTGGTGGGCTTGGGTTAGATCCAGGAGAATTATCTGGATTACCAGGCAAAGTCTCTCATTTTCTTTCTTCACTTTCCCCCAAACAGAAGGAGTCTCCATCTCCATGATGGGCTGTCTGGTTTTGTTGGGGGGGTGATGCTAGCACTCTTGTGGCCACCACAGCTGGGACTGTGCTAGATCACACCTTAAGCCTGCACAGTAGACACAGGCTTGGGTCTCACCCAAGGCTCATGATGACTACTGCCTGGCTACCACTAATGATTTTTCAAGGTCCACAGGCTCTTTACTCAGCAGTTGGTGCATCCTACCAGGACAGCGTCTTTCTCTTGAGGGCTACAGTTTCTCCTTTTGTTCAGGGGCAGGGTAGGGAGAGGCTGGGGTGTGTGTGGAGGGCGGGTATCAGAAAATGTGATATAGGCGCAAGGGCCTAGAATTGGGGGCTTCAGAAATCTGCTTGATGCTTTACTATGGTTGAGCTGGTACCCATAGGTGACAGGAAAAGTTCTCTTTACTCTTTCCTCTCCTTTCCACAAATGATAGGAGTCTTTTTGAGAGCTGCACTGTCTGTAGTTAAGGGAGGGGTGATGCAAGCTCTCTCTTGGCTGTCACAGCTGTGTCTCACTGAGTTGTGTGAAACTCAAGTCCACTGGCTCCAAGACTAACACAGCACCAGGACTTGTCCAAGGACTGTAGTCCCTGTGGTCTGATTGCCTTTCAAATCTACTTATGACTGCATCGCACTTTTGCTCTCTAGTGGGGCCAGCCTGAACTCAGGTCTTTACCAGTGGAGCAGAGGAGTATATTTCTCTGGGTTGTGTTATTCTAAATGCTCCCTCTGTAGGCATTGGCAGAATTCTGCCCTATGTCATGTTCTGCTGTGACAGGGCAGCACTGAGTTTCAATAAAAAGTCCCATACCCACTTCAGTCTCCATCCCCCAAGCACACAGATTCTGTCCCCACACATACTACTGAGAGGTGGGGGAAGGTGGTGTAAGCAATGCCAGACTGTCTTTCCTACCCTCCTCAGGGTCTCTCTTTTTTTGATATGATGTTAAACACAGATACTGTGGTCCTCACCTGATTTTTGGCTCTTATGAAGGTGCTTCATTGTGTAGATAGTTGTTCAATTTGGTGTTTCTGCAGGGAGAGTGATTGCTGGAGAGTTCTATTTGGTCATCTTGCTTTGCTTTCTCAAAACAAGATTTTTAACCTGCTTTTTTCTATTATTATTATTTACCTCATATCATAGTGAAACAAATCCAATAATCCCATAAACAGTGTTTTTAAATAAACATAGAAATAGGGCCTTAAACCTTGAAATTTACATTTGTTTTATCTGAGTTTCTTCCTCAGGAAATGAGCATCAGACCTCTCACAAAAGATATCAAAGAAGTGAAATTCACCAGATCCCATCTAGACAATGAGCTGCTAGACCCATCCTTCATCATAAATGCTTCCTTGCCCCTCTCTGGTTCCTGTTTTCTTACACATTGTTAGATTTCTTCTCTGCAATATAAGCTTCTTGTTTGAGTCAATTAGGAAGATGGATTTGAGACGGATCTCACATCTCCTTGGCTGCAGCACCCAATTAATCCCTTCTTCCTTGGCAATAATTGCTGTCTCAGTGATTAGCTTTCTGTGCCATGAGCAGCAGGACCTAGACCAAACCTCAGGTATTTTGGTAACAATAGTTCTTATACATGCTGCGTGACTTGTGCTTACCTAAAATCCCTGATGTCAACAACATTTTCTGCTCCCTAGGGCTAAAATGCTTCCTTCTCTGCAATCATCAAACAGGGCCTATTACCTCCCAGTTAACTTCTACTCATCCTTCAGGTCTTTTTCCTGAGATAATTGCTCCTCCTCTGTGATATTTCATACTCATCCTTATTGTACCACCTTATATACTGCATTTTAATTTTCTATTAACTTTTCTGTCTTTCCCAGTAGAATTTGCATACTTGAAGGGCAGGATCTTCCCTTAATCATGATTGCAATCCACACTGATTAAAGGTTGGCATATAGCAGGTATTAAACACACACACACACACACACACACACACGATTGAATGAATTATCAAATAAATAGGGCAAACCAATTCTACTAAAAAATGTACCTTCTCTATGAATGTTTCTACCCTCTCTATGAATGTTATACTCTAGGTCTTTCAAATCTAATCACTTACATTGACCTCTTTTTTATTAATTTATTGTATTCACATATAAAGACTCAGTCAGTGTTCTGTTCAAAAACATTCTTACTCATTCTTATTACCATGGTCATTATTCCTGCTAGTTGTATCCAGAATATTTGGATCATAGTATCAGTTTTATAGCTCTTTTTTTCCTCCTACTTCAGGCTTTTCCCTTTATTATTAATTCTGATATATTATGCCATTTTTGCATTGCTATGAAGAAATACCTGAGACTGAATAATTAGTAAGAAAAGAGGTTTAATTGGCTCACAGTGCTGCAGGCTGTGAGGCATAATGTCAGTATATGTTTTTTGGGAAGCCTTAGGAAGCTTACCATCACGGCTGAAGGCAAAGGAGAAGCAGGCATATCACACAGAGAAAGCAGTAGTAAGATAGAGAGATTGACATGCTACATAGTTTTAAATAGCCAGATCTCATGACAAGTCACTCACTGTGGTGAAGACTGAACCAAGCAAATGGTACTAAACCATTAATGAGGAATTGACCCCCATAATTTAATCACTTCCCAGTAGGCCTCACTTGTAATACTGGGGATTACAATTTAACATGAGATTTGGGTGGGGACATAGATCCAAACTATATCACTTGTAGAGTTAAGCCAGAGTATAATATCTCTTGGTATACTAAGTTAGAGATAGGATAGCTGAGATTTAAAAGATTAAACTGGGCTTTTTGCAGCCGTGCAAGGCCATGTCATCCTAGTAGAAAAGCCTGATGATGGACCATCCTTACTCTGGATTGGACTTATAATAGGTTACACTTTAGGAGTAACTATGAACCAGTTGAACCCTCTTAGGGTCAGCAGGTCAGCTTCAAACAGTCTCAATCTCTGAAAATAGATTAAGATGATCGTGGATTGAACGTGTTCACAGAAGAACTGTCTGGACTACAACAGCATTCTAGGTTTCCTAGGTCATCCTGAGCTATTGTTTTAGGAGGGGTGACTTTTGATACCCAAAAGAAATGAGTAAGCCAAAAAAATAATCTGGGAGTAGAATATTTAAAATTCTATAATTTAGGTATCAAATGTCTCTAAGTGAAGAAAAAGCATGGGATCTCTTAGAATCAGAAGGACGGCTAGTGTAGCTGGATCAAAGTTGAGTGCAGAGAGAAATTCAGAGACATAGTCAGGGGTTAGGACATGGAAGACTTTGTAGGACACAGGAGTAACGGATTTTCTTGTAAATGTTAGGGGAATTTGCAGAAAGGGATTTATGAAAGGATGGAAACCGATTTGCCTTGCATTTCATTTTTTTGGTTTTGGTGTTTTTTTTTTTTTTTTTTTAAAGAATATTACTATGATCATTATGTGGAGAAGACTATAGAGCAGGGTTCCTCGAGTTAGGCACTACTGACATTTGACCGGGTAAATTTTTGTTGTGTAGATAGGGTTTATGCATTGTATGGTGTTTAACAGTATCTCTAGCTTCTACTTAATTGACAGTAGTAGCACCCCAGTACATTTGACAACCAAAAAAGTCTACAGATTTGTTAAATGTCCTTGGCAAGTAGAGGGTCACAATCACCCCTAGCTGAGATTGAACTGCTATAGAAATCAAGGATGGAAGCAAGAAGATTGATAACAATGCTGTTGCGGTAGTGCCAATACAAGTGTTTGACCTAAGGAAGTAGTAGTGGAAATGATTAAAACTAGTTGAAGTTGATGGATTTGAGATACAGTCTGAAAGTACAGAGGACAAGTCAAGTTGATATCAAATTTGGAGTATGAGAGAAAGAGGAAAGTTCTGTAGTGGAGCTGGGGATCTCAAAATTGTATTATGCTATAGAACACTTTGTCAGTTTGATGAAGTATATTGTTTCTCAGAATATTAGTGAACAAATATAATATATAATATTAAAAAATGGCATTGATACTTGCTTCAGCAGGACATATACTAAAATTGGAATGATAGAGAGAAGATTAACATAGCCCTTGCACAATGATAACATGAAAATTCATGAAGCATTTTATATAAATAGCTTTATTTATTTATTTTTTTGAGACAGAGTCTCGCTCTGTCGCCCAGGCTGGAGTGCAGTAGTGCCATCTTGGCTCACTGCAAGCTCTGCCTCCCGGGTGCACGCCATTTTCCTGCCTCAGCCTCCTGAGTAGCTGGGACTACAGGTGCCTGCCACCATGCCCGGCTAATTTTTTGTATTTTTAGTAGAGATGGGGTTTCACCATGTTAGCCAGGATGGTCTCAATCTCCTAACCTCGTGATCTGCCTGCCTCACCTTCTCAAAGTGCTGGGATTACAGGCGTGAGCCACCATGCCCAGCTTATATAAATAGTTTTTAAAATCAAATATATTGAAATAAAGGTATCAAATATTTTAAATGATAAGATATAGCAGTAAGTATAATAATAACTGTAGTCATTTTAAAGTCATTAATATATAAAATATATTTTGAGGTTTCTACTGTAACAATCACATGTTATATGAACATTTCTCTGATTTCTGTTAGGAATAAAATCACAAGTGCTGCTAATGCAACTGTTGTTTTTTCTCTATAACGGTAGGAAATACTAATTATTAATTAGAGGTAAGTAAAATAAAGATATAACATGTTTTTATTCAAATCCATGGATCTCCCGATTTTTATTCAAGGACACTGTATTAAGAACCACTGCTCTGGAGTGACTTGTTTATATTAGAATGTTCACTCACATTCTGTGTGAAGTATATAAATTGTTTCTGAAATAGTTTTTACTGAAATCCTCAACCAGGAATAATCAATTAAGCAAGGTCCCCGATTCTATTTAGTATATGTTTTACTATGCTCTTTGATACAACTAAAACATACAAATTGTTTTCAAACTTCATTATTTTTACTCTGCTTCCTACAAAGACTTAAGCTTATTTAAGTTTATGAGGGACATGAAACTGTACTGCTTAAATTAAGATCTGAATTGAAATCACTTGTCCGTGAGACACCTACAAAAAATCTTATTAGAAATCTAAATACATTCCTAGTAATTACTATGATCTTTAATGTTATAGAAGTACATTCTATATTATTTTATGCTATAATAAATTTTTTTGTAAATTATATTTCTATTATTTTTCTTATACATACTTTTTTATTCATGAATTTTTCTAAGGCATTGAATTTATAATCCTTCAAGAGAGAAAACATAAATATTTGAGAGAGCTCAGATTTTAATTGTCAAGTGATATTTGGATATGTTATAAATTACTAAAAATTGACTTTTATTGTTCTAAAAAGAATCTAAACGATCTAATTCTTTTTAGATTTTTGAATGATGTACCAGAAATAACTTGATGCTGTGATATACTAAAAATGCAATATGCTTTGTTACTTCATCCTTCAGCAATTCCCCACAATCTGTAGGCAATCTTGAATACTGAATCCCAGGAAATTTTCAGCTTGAGCTACTCAGCCTCATTGTCAAGTGATTGCCAATTAGGAGAAAAATCTTGTAAATGTTGGCCTGAGAAGTTAAATGAAACTTCGTGAGGAATGTTCCAATTTAGATGCACACTCAACACCTGCTGCTTTTTTGAAATAATTAACATCATTTTGGGGTTTCTATGAGCCTGCTCAATGGGCTGCAGGCAGATGTGTGGATCAGATGTCACCTAGCACAGCTGGAGCTGCCAAGTTAGCACACACATTTTTTGTTCCATCTTCTTTCTTTGTCTGCACAGCTGTAATTTTTAGCACATTAGGTTATGGATCAGTTTTCATTTTGGTTGAAGGCTCATCAGATGTAGACAGATCATCATCATTTAATCCTGCGCTGATGTGAATTTTGTTCACATTCTCATAGGACTCTGTATTTACACATCTCCATAATAGGGCTCATGAGAAACAAATGCTTCCCAAATGAGGCAAATCTTTAACAATTTAAGACAATAGATGAAGATCTTTCATGAGTTTGCTGTACACATCTTTCAATTTTATTATTTTGAAATATTTCAAAATAAAATGTTTGGATAAACCATTAAAAGGCTTTAGTAGGCCAAGCATGGTGGCTTATGACTGTAATCCCAGCACTTTGGGAGGCCAAGGCGAATGGAATACCTGAGGTCAGGAGTTTGAGACCAGCCTGGCCAACATGGTGAAACCCCATCTCTACTAAAAATACAAAAATATTGGCTGGACATGGTGGCAGATGCCTGTAATCCTAGCTACTCGGGAGGCTGAGGCTGAACCTGGGAGGTGGAGGTTGCAGTGAGCCGAGATTGTGCCATTGCATTCCAGCCTAGGCAACAAGAACAAAACTCCATCTCAAAAAAAAGAAAAAAAAAAGTAAAGCTTAATTTTCTTTTTTATTGCTAAAAGTCCTACCTATTTATACAAAAATTTGGGAGGAAGCATAGAGCCATGTTTAATGGAATGCTCCTTTTACATCTTCCACACTCACATAGTAATTTTATAATTTTTTTCAAAATTGCAAAATACAGTAACTTTATGGTCTACTTAACAATCTTTAATCTTCTCTTATGAGAAACAACATAGGCAAAAGTAGGTAGACACCAAAGGAAAGATATATGTTAAAATATCATTCTTGTACAGGTGAAATGGGCTATCACCCAGAGTTCCCTGGAAAGCTAACTTTTAAATGTTAAGCATTTTCAAAACAATGATTCCAGATATTTGTTAAGTAATTTGGCTACTCCAGCATTTCATCTCATTTTAATTTTTTATTAACTTGCTCATTTCATTTTCAGAAAGCTTAGTCTAGATATTCAGTGAAACAGAACTTCATTAAACTCTCTACAATAGGCAGTAAGACAGTACACCAGTACACCAAGCCAAGGAATCAGAACACCGGAGTTTAATTTTTATGTCTGACATGATCTGTGTGACCCTGACAGAGTCTCTCAAACTATAGGTTTCTAATGGTAAAACAGGGAAGCTAGCAAAAATAATATCTATGTTTTGCCTTATTCTAAAGCAAAAATTAAAGAAAATTAATCTTTCTTTCCTATCATAAACTGACTTCCTCTGAAAATATTTATTCCAGCACATTTTGATTCCTAGTGTTTTTTATTTCAATCTGGATTAAAGATGCTTTCTGTCTGAAGCTGCTCTATTGCAACTATATTATAGGAATATATATTATATGTATGTACTGTGAATATAATTAATAACATAGAGCTATATATTTTCTAAACATTAAATTATAAATCTATGAATATATTTATCATTGATAATCTATTAAATATGATAAATCATATTATAATAAATATATTAAATGTTAAATATGATGCTTATGTTCATATTTATATATAATAGATATAATCTGGACATATATTTTATATGTTATAACTATATAATATTTATAGGTTAATATATACAAATATGTATTATGTATTATACATTATATATGTATTTATGAGTGGAAGAATAGATCTTTTGTTTTCATTTAAGGTCATACATTTTGCAATATCTTCCAATAGTAAAATCCTTTCAGTTTTATTAGTATAATGCTCAATATTTCATGACATATTTTGTTAGCATTACATAAAATATGCAAATAATCTTTTTCTAGCTTTTTAAATATTAGGTATACTTTTGTCTCAGGTCCTTAGAACTAAAAAATCCTGTCTCAGTGAAGTCATTGAATATAATATTCAAAGAGAATATTTAACTGATAATCTTCTTTACTTATTAGATATTCTTAAAATTATCATTGACCATGTGCAGTGAACATTAAATATATAATATCTTAGAATTGAATCCAAAGCATATGGAGAGGCAATACATTGGATGTTTTGTGGCTTGTGTTCTGGAATTTAATAAAATATTAATAAGACATTTTATCAATATCAATTCATTTTCAATGAATACAGTAATTACAAATTTCGGTATTGAAGAAAACTGAAAAAGTACAATATATTCTAGTCATTTTTCCTTAGAAAAGCTGAATATGTATTTTTATTTTTGTACTTTTTTTTTTGGTAGTCAAAAATTTTACTTGCTTCTCCTGGAAGCAGCACTGGGTTTGAAGTCAGAAACGTAGGAATACTGAAAACACTAATATTCACTTGGAGGCCAATCTTGCTTTGTTCAATTATGTTTGGAATAATTATACAGAACCCCAAATTCAAACTAGGGTACCCGATATGTAGTTGATGCCAGACGGTAACACACAGGTGCTTAGAGTTAGACAAAATTTTATTCTATTTGGTCAAGCTGAGCAGGTGGAAAAACAAGATCTGTCAAATTATCTTTAAAAAAGAAAATGGGGAATTTTTATACAGCTAGAGAATAAAGGAGGGGGAATCTCAGGGAACCGAGGGGAAAGTCTGTTTCTTCAATCTCAGATAACACATTGAACAATCAGACTTCTGGGCATGAGCAGATGGTTGACTTCCGTAAAGACATTCATTCTTTCCGCAAATGTTTTTTTATAACACTGAATTTATATCCTGCTGCTTGACAGAAAAACAGTCCATCAGCAGTTTATTAGTATATTGTGGGAACAAGGGATGTTGGACAAAAAGCGAGTGGTTAACATGTCAAAGTGGGCAAGGGCCTAATCAGAATTTTCATTATGTAAATGACTAATAATTCTGGGGTACTGAAATCTCAAGGGGCCTGGTTACAATAATATACTGTTTAATGTGAAAATATAATTTTCATAGTATGACATTGATAAGGCCTAACACTCAACATGAAGTGTACATAAACGTTTATTCTATGTAGTCATTTATCAGTTTAATTTCCATTATGTAACCAGATTCTTCATGCAATATCATTGCTTAAGTAGAGTTGTTTGGTCCCACGGCCTCCCTCAGATACCAAAATTCGAGGATATTCCTGTTCCTGATATACAATAAGCCAGTATTTGCATATAACTTATGCACATCCTTCTGTGTACTTTAAATCATCTCTAGATTACTTGTAATAACTAATACTATGTAAATCCCGTGTAAATAGTTATCATATTGTATTGTTATGAAATAACGACAAGAAAAAGGTCTATATATGTTCAGTAGAGAGACAATTTATTATTTGAATATTTTTGATCCAGAGTTGATTGAATCCACAGATGTGGAATCCACAGATTTGGAGGGCCAACTTTATATTCTCTGTTGATAGAACTGTGTGAAGTTGTATATTTAAAATTAATCCTATGGTTATTTATGTATAAAAATTTATTGAGTAGACTTTGATCTTTTTTTCTCTCAGAAGAACAACATGTCATTATGTTTATTTTCTATAAAAACTTTTTCTCTCCCTACCTGTTTAATATTTAAATGATTTATGTTACTCCCATTCTTTAATATATTTTAATAATAACTCATCAGTGGTAGTATAACTAAAGTATTTTTTCATCTTTGAATCTCCATAATTTATAAGTGTCTGCTACATGGCAGGTAATAATGTGTCTTAATAATAAATTTATATACTTATATGTATAGTCTGAAAAATATGGATGTAATTTTTCCCTCTAAAATTCATATATTGAAGCACTCTGTGACTGTATTTAGATATAGGGCTTTTGGGAGGAATTGAGTTTAAATGAGGTCATAAGGACAAGGTCCTAATGCAGTAGGATTGATGTCCTTATGAAAAGAGGAAGAGAGAGAGGGAGATTTCCCTCACTCACTTTGTGTGGACACAGTGTGAAGGCTGTCTGAAAACTGGAAGAAAGTCACCAGAAACAGACCATGTTGGCACCCTAACGTCAGACTTCCAGACTCCAGAACTGAAAAAAACAAATTCTATCATTTAAGTCACCCGGTCTATGGTATTTTATTTCAGCAGCCTGAGCTAACTATTTTGGTGAAATATATTTTATTATAAAGTTGTGAGTACTGATTGTGGAAATGATAAAAACATAAACATTGAAATAAGAGAAAAACATTCATGTCTTCTGTAACTCTCAATGACGAGCCACATGTTTGGCTATTGATTTCTGATCTGATCTTTTTTCTATGTGTACTTTTTTTTTTTTTTTTTTTTTTTAAATTTTTGAGATGAAGTCTCATGTTATTGCCCAGGTTGGAGTGCAGTGGTGTGATCTCTGATCATTGCAACCTCTGCCTCCCAGGCTCAAGGAACTCTTGCAACTCAGCCTCTCAAATAGCTGGAACTAAAGGTGGATGCCACCACGCCTGGCTAATTCATATATATATATGAATTATATATGTATATTTATATATTTATATTGTGGAGCCCAGGCTTCATCACATCTCCCAGGCTAGTCTAGAACTCCTGGACTCAAGCTATCCATCCACATTGGCCTCCAAAGTGCTGGGATTGTAGGTTTGAGCCACCACATCCAGGTCTATGTGAATTTTGAAGTTCCTGAGACAATACTACATATAAAATTTAGTATCCACATCTTTTTAACTTAATCTTAGGATAGAAACTTCTCCCTTATTTCAGCAAAGTCTTAATAAATAGTTTTAACTCATATTTTATCTTTAAAGAAAAAAATGTTTATAATGTTAACAAATGAATACTGTAAAGAATAAAGAGTTTAACTCATCTTTTTCTCCCCATTAAGTCTGCCTTATTTCTAGAGGTAACCATTCTAAGCAGTTTAAGCCTACCTCATTTCTAGAGGTAACCACCCTAACTAATTTCTTACACAATTTTTTCCCAAATTTTGTTTATTTTCTAGAAACAACCTTTAGCACACTTTGATCAAAACTAGATATATTCCCCTTAAATTTGCTTACTCATTTAAACATTATTCTTTATTTTCTCTCCTTGTTTTCCTTGTGCTCTTCATTTTCCTTTTTTTTTTTTTTACTTCTAATTTTTTGTCATTTCCTAGAAGTAAATTTACTTCTGTGTCATAAATTTTTCCAAGAGTCTGATTTAGTTGAAATTGTGATGTTTAAATTTCTTACCAGTAAAGAAATTTACTGGGTCAGTGGGTATGCACTATGTTTTAATTAGTGTTGCACAATTGTGTTCCCAAACTATTGCACAAATGTACACATCTGCCAAGCTGTTTTTCTTCAACTCTGACAGCACAGAGGAAATAAGAGTCTGCTCTTCAATAGATTATTCAAATGTATGTTTTACTTACATGTCTTTAATTGAAGTAAATTAAATAGATGCTCATATATTTGTATCAATTCCGATTCATTTTCCTGTGGAATGGCAAGCATTTTTTTTTTCATTTTTCCTTGCCCAATAGTCTAAATAGTTGTTTATAATATTAGTAACATTTTTGATACCAAGAAAAATTATCTTAAAATTTTTCTGTTTATCTTCTTTTGTTATTTTTAGTCTTTTTTTATTATTTCCTAATATCTATATGGTTAAAAATTATCTTATACTTTTGATACTAGCATTTTTAATTACCTTCAGAGAAAGTATTTCTACCACAAAATTATTTTATTATGTTAAGCTTTTGTTTTTGTTGTATTTAATACATTAACACTACCGTAATCAATTTTGGTTTACGTAAAAGAGAACTCCAACTTTATACCTTATAGAAATGGCTAAAATATTGTGCAAGCATCTTTCACTGAATAATCCAGCACTTCCCCACTGTTGCGAGAGCATCTCTTTATCACATAGGCAATTCCAACAAATGTGGGGTTTCCATATTTTTTCTATCATATTTTGTTGAGGTATAATTGTCCACATATAAAATGGAATTTTAAAAACATTTTATTATTACAAACTAGTTTCTTCTCTTTATTAACCAGATTATTTAAATGCTTTTTTCCAGACTTATTGTAAAAATAATTTTCATTCTGCTGATAATTTGCTTAAAATTTTCCTGAATTAATAAATGTATTTAAGTAATCAAAATAACATAGAGATTCTACCTATACAAGAAAACAAGAAGAAGTCCTATCCAGAGAAATCAGTGAAAAGGAAGAAATAAAAGGCACCAAAATAAAAAAAATAAGTCAAACTATTTCTCCTCACTGACAATATGATTGTATATGTAGAGAACCCTAAAGCAAACTTACCTAACATGTGGCCCAGGAGGGCTTTGAATGTGTCCCAACACAAATTTGTAAACTTTCTTAAAACATTGTGAGGTATTTTTTGCAATTTCTTCTTAGCTCATCAGTTCTTGTTAGTGTTAGTGTATTTTATGTGTGGCCCAAGACAATTCTTTTTCCAGTGTGGCCCAAAGAAGTCAAAAGATTGGACCCACATGTCCTAAAGACCCTGTCAAAAAGCTTCTGAAACTGAGAATTGGCATAAATAAAGTTTCAGGATACAAAATCAATGTACAAAAATGAGTAGTATTTCCATACACCAATAACATTTAAGCCGGGAGCCAAATAAGGGATACAATACCATTTAAAAAAGCCTCAAACAAATAGGAATACAAACAAAAAGCAGCAGAAACCTCTGCAGATGTAAATGTCCCAGTCTGACAACTTTGAAGAGAGCAGTGGTTCTCCCAGCACAGAGGCTGAGATCTGAGAATGGACAGACCACCTGCTCAAGTGGGTCCGTGACCCCTGAGTAGCTTAACTGGGAGACATCCCCCACTAAGTGCTAATTAACACCTAACACCTCACATGGCTGGGTACACCTTTGAGACGAAGCTTCCAGACGAAGCAAGAATCAGACAGCAACACTCGCTGTTCAGGAATATTCTATCTTCTGCAACCTCCGCTGCTGATACCCAGGCAAACAGCGTCTGGAGTGTACCTCAAGCCAACTCCAAAAGACCTGCAGCTGAGGGTCCTGACTGTTAGAAGGAAAACTAACAAACAGAAAGGACAACCACAACAAAACCCCATCAGTACATCACCATCATCAAAGACCAAAGGTAGATAAAACCACAAAGATGGGGAGAAACCAGAGCAGAAAAGCTGAAAATTCTAAAAATCAGAGCGCATCTCCCCTTCCAAAGCAACACAGCTCATAGCCAGCAACAGAACAAAGCTGGATGGAGAATGACTTTGACGAGTGGAGAGAAGAAGGCTGCAGTCGATCAAACTTCTTGGAGCTAAAGGAGGAACTACATACCCAGCAAAAAGAAACTAAAAACCTTGAAAAAAGAATCGATGAATGGATAACTAGAATAATCAATGCAGAGAAGACCTTAAAAGAACTGATAGAGATGAAAACCATGACACGAGAACTACATGAGAAATGCACAAGCTTCAGTAACCAACTTGATCAACTGGAAGAAAGAGTATCAGCGATTGAAGATCAAATGAATGAAATGAAGCAAGAAGAGAAGTGTAGAGAAAAAAGAGTAAAAAGAAATGAACAAAGCCTCCAAGAAATATGGGATTATGTGAAAAGACCAAATCTATATCTGATTGGTATGCCTGAAAGTGACAGGAAAAACGGAACCAAGTTGGAAAACACTCTTCAGGATATCATCCAGGAGAACTTCCCCAACCTAGTAAGGCAGGTTAACATTCAAATTCAGGACAAACAGAGAACGCCACAAAGATACTCCTTGAGAAAAGCACCTCCAAGACACATAATTGTCAGATTCACCAAAGTTGAAATGAAAGAAAAAATGTTAAGGGCAGCCAGAGAGAAAGGTCGGGTTACCCACAAAGGGAAGCCCATTAGACTAACAGCAGATCTCTTGGCAGAAACTCTCCAAGCCAGAAGAGAGTGAGGACCAATATTCAACATTCTTAAAGAAAAGAATTTTCAACCCAGAATTTCATATCCAGCCAAACTAAGTTTCATAAGTGAAGGAGAAATAAAATCCTTTACAGATAAGCAAATGCTGAGAGACTTTGTCACCACCAGACCTGCCCTACAAGGGATCCTGAAGGAAGCACTAAACATAGAAAGGAACAACCGGTACCAGTCATTGCAAAAACATGCCAAAATGTAAAGTCCATGGATGCTAGGAAGAAACTGCATCAATTAATGAGCAAAATAACCAGCTAACATCATAATGACAGGATCAAGTTCACACATAACAATATTAACCTTAAATGTAAATGGATTAAATGGTCCAATTAAAAGACACAACTGGCAAATTGGATAAAGAATCAAGAACCATCAGTTTGCTGTATTCAGGAGAACCATCTCACATGCAGAGACACACATAGGCTCAAAATAAAGGGATGGAGGAAGATCTACCAAGCAAATGGAAAACAAAAAAAAGCAGGGGTTGCAATCCTAGTCTCTGATAAAACAGACTTTAAACCATCAAAGATCAAAAGAGACAGGGAAGGCCATTACATAATGGTAAAGAGATCAATTCATCAGGAAGAGCTGACTATGTTAAATATATATGCACCCAACACAGGAGCACCCAGATTCATAAAGCAAGTCCTTAGAGACTTACAAAGAGATTTAGACTCCCATACAATAAAAATGGGGGATTTTAACACCCCACTGTCAACATTAGACAGATCAACGAGACAGAAAGTTAACAAGGATATCAAGGATTTGAGCTCAACTCTGCACCAAGTGGACCTAATAGACATCTACAGAACTCTCCATTCCAAATTAACAGAATATATATTCTTCTCAGCACCACATCACACTTATTCCAAAATTGACTACATAGTTGGAAGTGAAGCACTCCTCAGCAAATGTAAAAGAACAGAAATTATAACAAATTGTCTCTCAGATCACAGTGCAATCATACTAGAACTCAGGAATAAGAAACTCAATCAAAACCGCTGAACTACATGGAAATTGAACAACCTGCTCCTGAATGACTACTGGGTACATAACAAAAGGAAGGCAGAAATAAAGATGTTCTTTGAAACCAGTGAGAACAATGATACAACATACCAGAATCTCTGGGACACATTTAAAGCAGCGTGTAGAGGGCAATTTATAGCACTAAAGGCCCACAAGAGAAAGCAGGAAAGATCTAAAATTGACACCCTAACATAACAATTAAAAGAACTAGAGAAGCAAGAACAAATACATTCAAAAGCTAGCAGAAGGCAAGAAATAACTAAGATCAGAGCAGAACTGAAGGAGTTAGAGACACAAAAAACCCTTCAAAAAACCAATGAATCCAGGAGTTGGTTTTTTGAAAAGATCAACAAAATTGATAGACCGCTAGCAAGACTAATAAAGAAGAAAAGAGAGAAGAATCAAATAGACGCAATAAAAAATGATAAAGGGGATATCACTACCGACCCCACAGAAATACAAACTACCATCAGAGAATACTATAAACCCCTCTACGCAAATAAACTAGAAAACCTAGAAGAAATGGATAATTTCCTGGACACTTACACTCTCCCAAGACTAAATCAGGAAGAAATTGAATCCCTGAATAGACCAATAGCAGACTCTGAAATTGAGGCAATAATTAATAGCTTATCAATGAAAAAAAGTCCAGAATCAGAAGGATTCACAGCTGAATTCTACCAGAGGTACAAGGAGGAGCTGGTACCATTCCTTCTGAAACTATTCCAATCAATAGAAAAAGAGGGAATCCTCCCTAACTCATTTTATGAGGCCAACATCATCCTCATACCAAAGCCTGGCAGAGACAAAACACAAAAAGAGAATTTTAGACCAATATCCCTGATGAACATCAGTGCAAAAATCCTCAATAAAATACTGGCAAATCGAATCCAGCAGCACATCAAAAAGCTTATCCACCATGACCAAGTGGGCTTCATCCCTGGGATGCAACGCTGGTTCAACATAAGCAAATCAATAAACGTAACCCAGCATATAAATAGAACCAAGACAAAAAACACATGATTATCCCAATAGATGCTCAAAAGGCCTTTGACAAAATTCAACAGACCTTCATGATAAAAACTCTTAATAAATTTGGTATTGATGGAATGTATCTCAAAATAATAAGAGCTATTTATGACAAACCAACAGCCAATATCATACTGAATGAGCAAAAACTGGAAAAATTCCCTTTGAAAACTGGCACAAGACAGGGATGCCCTCTCTCACCACTCCTATTCAACATAGTGTTGGAAGTTCTGGCTAGGACAATCAGGCAAGAGAAAGAAATCAAGGGTATTCAGTTAGGAAAAGAAGTCAAATTGTCCCTGTTTGCAAATGACATGATTGTATATTTAGAAAACCCCATCATCTCAGCCCAAAATCTCCTTAAGCTGAAAAGCAACTTCAGCGAAGTCTCAGGATACAAAATTAATATGCAAAAATCACCAGCATTCTTATACACCAATAAAAGACAAACAGCCACATCATAAATGATCTCCCATTCACAATAGCTTCAAAGAGAATAAAATACCTAGGAATCCAATTTACAAGGGATGGAAAGGACCTCTTCAAGGAGAACTACAAACCACTGCTCAGTGAAATAAAAGAGGACACAAACAAATGGAAGAACGTACCATGCTCATGGATAGGAAAAATCAATGTCATGAAAATGGCCATACTGCCCAAGGTAATTTATAGATTCAATTCCATCCCCATTAAGCTACCAATGACTTTCTTCACAGAAGTGGAAAAAACTGCTTTAAAGTTCATATGGAACCAAAAAAGAGCCCGCATTGCCAAGACAATCCAAAGCTGGAGGCATCATGCTACCTGACTTCAAACTATACTGCAAGGCTACAGTAACCAAAACATCATGGTACTGGTACCAAAACAGAGATATAGCCCAGTGGAACAGAACAGAGTCCTCAGAAATAATACCACACATCTACAGCCATCTGACCTTTGACAAACCTGAGAAAAACAAGAAATGGGGAAAGGATTCCATCTTTAATAAATGGTGCTGGGAAAATTGGCTAGCCACAAATAGAAAGCTGAAACCGTATCCTTTCCTTACTCCTTATATGAAAATTAATGCAAGATGTATTAGAGACTTAAATGTTAGACCTAAAACCATAAAAACCCTAGAAGAAAACCTAAGTAATACCATTCAGGACATAGGCATGGGCAAAGACTTCATGTCTAAAACACCAAAAGCAACGGCAACAAAAGCCAAAATTGACAAAGGGGATCTAATTAAACTAAAGAGCTTCTGCACAGCAAAAGAAACTACCATCAGAGTGAACAGGCAACCTACAGAATGGGAGAAAATTTTTGCAATCTACTCATCTGACAAAGGGCTAGTATCCAGGACCTACAAAGAACTCAAACAAATGTACAAGAAAAAAACAACCCCATCAAAAAGTGGGCAAAAGATATGAACAGACACTTCTCAAAAGACATGCATACAGCCAACAGACACATGAAAAAATGCTCATCATCACTCGCCATCAGAGAAATGCAAATCAAAACCACAATGAGATGCCATCTCACACCAGTTAAAATGGCAATCATTACAAAATCAGAAAACAACTGGTGCTGGAGACGATGTGGAGAAATAGGAATACTTTTATACTGTTGGTGGGACTCTAAACTAGTTCGACCATTGTGGACGACAGTGTGGTGATTCCTCAAGGATCTAGAACTAGAAATATCATTTGACCCAGCCATCCCATTACTGGGGATACACCCAAGAATTATAAATCATGCTGCTATAAAGACACATGCACACGTATGTTTATTGCAGCACTATTCACAATAGCAAAGACTTGGAACCAACCCAAATGTCCATCAGTGACAGACTGGATTAAGAAAATGTGGCACATATACACCATGGAATACTATGCAGCCATAAAAAAAGGATGAGTTTGTGTCCTTTGTAGGGACAGGATGCAGCTGGAAACCATCATTCTCAGCAAACTATTGCAAGAACAGAAAACCAAACGCCGTATGTTCTCACTCATAGGTGGGAACTGAACAGTGAGATCACCTGGACACTGGAAGGGGAACATCACACACTGGGGCCTATCATGGGGAGGGGGGAGGGGGGAGGATAGCATTAGGAGATATACCTAATGTAAATGACGAGTTAATGGGTGCAGCACACCAACATGGCACATGCATACATATGTAACAAACCTGCACATTGTGTACATGTACCCTAGAACTTAAAGTATAATAATAATAATAATAAAGAAACAATTACAATTCTGTAACATGTAGTTGTAAGAAATAATAGATATCGGGTATCCTTTACCTAGTTCCTCCAAAGGTAAAATTTATAAAACTATAATACAGTATCACAACCAGGATATTGGCATTGATAGTCAAGGTACAGAACATTTTTATCATCACTATGTTCCCTCAAAACTCCTGACATTCACTAACCTGTTCTCCATTTCTATAATTTTATTACTTCAAGAATGTTATATAAATGGGATCATACAGTCCGTTAAAAAAAAAAAAAAAAAAAAAAAAGGAAATGTGTCACATATATACCATGGAATACTATGCAGCCATAAAAAATAATGAGTTCATGTCCTTTGCAGGGACATGGATGAAGCTGGAAACCATCATTCTCAGCAAACTAACAGATGTACAGAAAACCAAACATTGCATGTTCTCACTCATAAGTGGGATTTGAACAATGAGAACTCATGGACACAGGGAGGGGAACATCACACACCAGGGCCTGTTTGGAGGTGGGGGACAAGGGGAGGCAGAGCATTAGGACAAATACCTAATGCATGGGCTTAAAACCTAGATGATGGGTTGATGGGTGCAGCCAACCACCATGGCCCATGTATACCTATGTAACCCAAACCTGTACATTCCACACATGTACTCCAGAACTTAAAGAATAATAATAATAAAAAAGAATTAGAGTTAAAAAAATAAGAATACATCTAAACAAAAAGGTGAAAGTTCTCTACAAGGAGAATTGCAAAACACAGTTGAAAGAAATTAGAGATGAGACAAACAAATAGAAAAACACTTCCATGGAAGAATCAATATCATTACAATAGCCATACTGCCCATAGCCATCTACAGATTCAACACTATTCCTTCAAACTACCAATATAATTTTTCATAGAATTAGAAAAATATATTCTAAAGTTCATATGGAACTGAAAAATAGTCCAAGTATCCACCAAGATCCTAAGCAAAAACAAAAAATCTGCAGGCATCACACTACCCAACTTCAATCTTACTGTAAGGCTACAGTAACAAAAGCAGCATGAAACTTAGACACATAAACCAATGGAGCAGAATGAAGAACTTAGAAACAAAGCTGAACCATCTGATCTTCAACCAAATCAGCAAAAATAAGCAATGGGCAAAGGACTCCCTATGCAATAAATTGTGCTGAGATAACTGGCTAACCATATGCAGAAGAATGAAATTGGACCCCTGTATTTCACCCTATAAGACAAATAACCCAAAATGGATTAAAGACTTAAACATAAGTCCTCAAGCTATACAAGCCCTAGAAGAAAACCTTGGAAATACCTTTCTCATTATCAGCACTAGCAAATAATTTATGGCTAAGTCCCCAAAAGCAATTGCAACAAAAACACATTGACAAGTGGAACCTAAACAATCTAAACAGCTTCTGCACAGCAGAAGAAATTATTCAAAGAGTAAACAGATAGCCTACAGTATGGGAGAATATTCATAAACTGCATCGGACAAAAGCCTAATATTCAGAATTTACAAGGAAGTTAAGAAAATGGACAAGAAAAAAAAATCCAATTAAATAATGCGCAAAGGACATAAACAGACACTTCTCAACAGAAAACACACATGTGGCCAACAAACATAACAAAAAATGTTCAACAAACTAATCATCTGAGAAATGCAAATCAAAACCACAATGCGGTAGACTATCTCTCCTGTGAGAATGACAAAGTCGCATAGGAAAGGGAAGGCTTATATGCTGTTGGTGTGAATGCAAATTAGTTCAGCCACTGTGGAAAGCAGTTCAGAGAATTCTCAAAGAACTTAAAGCAGAACTACTATTTGACCCAGCATTCTCATTATTGGTTATATATCTTAAGAATAAATTGTTCTATGAAAAATGCACAGGCATTTGTATGTTAATTGCAGCACTATACACAATAGCAAAGATACGGAATCAACCCTGGTGCCCATCCACAGTGAACTGGATAAAGAAAATATGGTACATGAACAGCATGGAATACTATGCAACCATAAAAAAACAATAACATGTCCTTTGCAGCAACATGAATGCAGCTGGAGGTCATTATTTTAAGTGAATTAACATAGGTACAGAAAACCAAATACCATATGTTTTCACATATAATTGGGAGACAAATATTGAATACACATAAAGATGGAAAAAAACAGACACTGGGGAGTGCTGTCAGGGGGTTAGGAATGGGCTAAAAAGCTACCTACTGGGTACTATGCTCACTACCTGGATAATGGGACCATCCATACCCCAAACCTCAGCATCATGCAATTCATATACCTGGCTGACATATCTCAATTCTCTTAAACGTTTTCTGCTAATATTAATATCATTGTAATTTTTTCTTTACATGGAAAGTTTTTATTTTTGTGTATAGAAGTTTGAATTTATGGAAATTATGGAGAGAAAAAAACAAGCTACCCAAAGATATCTTGATTTTATACACAGGTTCAAGTTGGGATAAGGAAAATATTTATTGTTTACTTGTTTTTTTAATGAAATTGTCCATTTCTATTGGTCAGCCCTTGCTTTTGGTTGTTTATATATGGAATTGCTATTCAATATTAAATTTCTTTAAAGTAGAGGCATTAAAGCAATCTCAAAGCTCCTTTTATTTGCCTCATCTTTTTCTACTTGAAATAAGACTGAGCTTGAGTCCTGTGTTGAGAATAAATTTGAATAATTTGTTAATGAAGGTAGACCAGATATCTTGACTGACAAACTAATTAAATAGAACTGTGTCTTAGAATCGTAAAATACCGCTCATCTACTTCAGCAAATGTCTTTATTTTTAAAACGAATCTAATCATTTTCTCTGATGAAATATGCAAATGATTTATAAAAAATTCAGAGCCAAACAAATTATATATATTATTGTTTAATAGAAGAGCTTGGTCACATGTAATCATTGTCCAAAGGCTAATGTAAAATGCTTATTTAAATGTAGAATTTGAACTGAAACTGACCTTGTTTTGAGTCTTCTAGGTGATCTTCTATAAACTGCCTTGCCAATTAAACTAATTGTTTTCATATTTGAAATGGGGCTAATATATCAAATCAAATGATTGCTGAGTAAAAAAATGATGTCAAAACAACAATATTTGGTGCATAAGAATATCCTTGTTGTATAGAAACTATTGACTAACTAAAGTTATTTCTCCAATCTTGTTAAAATCTAAAAGACTAAGAATTGATTGTTAGATTTTGAAATTACATACATATTATATATTCTTAAATTATGAACTTTTCTTATAAAGGTTAAACCACTTTACCGCTGGGTGCGGTGGCTCATGCCTGTAATCCAAGCACTTTGGGAGGCCAAGGCAGGCGGATCACGAGGTCAGAAGATCGAGACCATCCTGGCTAACAAGGTGAAACCCCATCTCCACTAAAAATACAAAAAAAAAAAAAAAAAAAAAAAAAATCGCCAGACGTGGTGGCAGGCAACTGTTGTCCCAGCTACTTGGGAGGCTGAGGCAGGAGAATGGTGTGAACCTGGGAGGCGGAGCTTGCAGTGAGCCAATATGGCGCCACTGCATTCCAGCATGAGAGACAGGGAGACTCCGTCTCAAAAAAAAAAAAAAAAGAAAGAAAGAAAAAAAAAAAAAACACTTTACCATTTTAAATTGCTCTCTGCTCTCTGTGTTTCATAACCAAATTACTTATTTATTTAAGATTCTTTTTTCAAAGGAAATTTACAACAAAGACTCTAATTGGCCTCCATGGATGCTGTTTTCGTTGCAGGAATATTTCAATGGGTACACAACAGAGGCTTCTATTGTTTTTTTAATGCTTCATTTTGTTTAGATTTTGTTTTTGTGGAGGGTTTTTTGTTTTTTTTTTGGGGGGGGGGGTTGTTTATTTCTTTGGTATAGATCAGTGTAAGGGCAAGAGCCACATTTCCTGAACTTTAGATTCATCTTATTATAATTTTTTTGCAAATCTTAGAGACTATTAAAGGTCTTTAATGTCATTAATGACTGTTAAGACATCACAGAAATTGAGAATTAGTGAAGAATTATTGCTTTAATTCAGCTTTCAAAAAATACATGACAAGCTTTTCTCCCCGTTTTAGTTATTAGAAATACATACACATACACACACACACACACACACACACACACACACACACTCCATTTTGTATGCACAAACTTTATTAATAGAAAGACAAAAAATACGTTGTAGAGGAATGGGTTTGTTTTGTTTTGTTTTGTTTTGTTGAGATAGAGTTTCCGTCTTGTTGCCCAGGCTGGAGTGCAATGACACAACCTCGGCTCACCGCAACCTCCACCTCCGGGGTTCAAGCAATTCTCCTGCCTCAGCCTCCTGAGTAGCTGGGATTACAGGCATGCGCCACCACGCCCGGCTAATTTTGTATTTTTAATAGTGACAGGATTTCCCCATGTTGGTCAGGCTGGTCTCAAACTCCCAACTTCAGATGATCCGCCCACCTCGGCCTCCCAAAGTGTTGAGATTATAGGCTGAGCCACCGCGCCCGGCCGGGAATGGGTTCTTCAGCAAAATATAATGTGGATCACTTTCACTTGTAATTCAAAGACATGTCACATATTAAATATTGTGCAATTCACTTTTGGACAAGTATCGAATTCATTCTTATACTCACATAATGCCAGGAAGAATTTATATCATTATATATTAAAATACATAATGAGTCCAACATGTTCTTGTTTACTGAGGCAAAACTTCCACCGAAGTCTTGGGGCTCTTCGGAAGTTATTGCAAATTTACCAGTAACAGTGTATGGTGAAATTAGGCTCCCTAAGCAAAATGTGTTAATAATCATGACAAATGAGTTGAAATCGTAATTTATTTAAGTTAACTTATTATTTTGTGTAAAAGCAAAATGAATTTGTTTATGTATACCTTCAAGGAAAATAATTAATATACAACTATTGTGTGCATTTAGCATAAACATTTTCATTCAATCTTTTAAATAACCGTAGGTATTGTTAGAAGCAGCTCACTAAATGACTTGACCAAGATTAAATAATGAGTAACTTACAGAATCATAGAATTGTGATTTTTTTTTTCTTAAATTGTTTTTTAGAGACAAGCTATCTGTTTGTCTCTTGTTTTTTAGAGACAAACAGAGAAACAATCGTTTTCTGTCACCTAGGCTGGAGTTCAGTGGCAGGATCATAGCTCACTGCAGCCTTAAACTCCTGGGCTCAAGCAATCTTCTTGTCTCATTCTACCCAAGTAGCTGTAATTACTATGACTATATATGATGTTTCTATGTTATTCTCTAAGCACTGTCTTCCCTATGTATATTAATATATTATATTCAGAATTTTTTATATTCAGAGGCAAAAAAAGGAGTAAATAATTTTTAAAATTTATTTAGAGATGTCTTGCCATGTTGCCCAGGATGGTCTGTGTAGAATTGTGATTTTTAACTTAGAATCTTCTTTTTCAAATTTCCAGATTTATTTACTCTATTTTTGTCTCTGAATATAACATAATGTTATATGTATATAAGGAAGAAAGTGCTTAGAGAACAACACTGAAAAAAATTATAGTCCATCATAATTACAAATGCATAAATAGATTCTCACACTTTTAAATGAATCAGGTTGTCTTATTTTCTCCTGATCTGCGTGCTCTTATTTGTAGACTGCTGGTCTGAGTCTTTCTTCCTGGGAAAATATTACCTTAATCATATAGAAACCCTGCTAGGTGGCCAATTTTGTTTATATACATTTTCTCCTCTGTTTCCATGGGAATCTCACTTGTCTCTCTCCAGAAATCCCCAAACAGTGTTAGAAGCCAACTGAGTTCCTATCCAACTTTGATTATTCCTCCTGAGGGAGTCTGAACCAACTCTTACTTTGCTTTGAATCCCACATCTAGCCTTTGGCAAGGTCGTGTTTGTGAGAGTGGATTTATTTCTTCTGCATCTTTGACTCCGCTGTTTCTATGGACACTTTTCTCTCTTCATATGAACATATTCATTTTATTTTTTTCTCCAGCTTAAAATTAAAAAAAAAATTATATTAACTTGTGTTTATATCTACTTCATTCATCTCAAAATCATGCTACAGAGATCAAAGATTTTCTTCCCATACTCATATTTTTACAACACATTCAATCATCAATTTACTTTAACTGTTACTGTTATCTTGATTTTGAAATTTTACATCACCATTAAACTCTTAATTGTTAAATTCATTGAATGCCTAATTTTCTTGAGCTCTGATATATCGGATGCTGGTGAGCACCCTTTGTTTTAGCATACTTTATGAATAGTCAAACATGTTAAATTATTTTTTTTCCTTGAAGGAAAATAACCATTTTACATGACTATGTACCAGACACACTGTTGATTTTTTTTTTTTTCCCTCAGAATATCTTCTTGGCACTGGAATCATTAGTCCTTTTCTGCACTGTGGACAAATGTCTTTTTCTTGAAATCCATTTTCTCACTAGTTACCTCTTATATTTTGGTTTTGGGGTCTTGGCTTGCATCCATACTTCTTTGTATCTACCCTGCTCTCCCATCCCAACTGGACTTGGGGATTTTACATGCATCTTTTTATGGGGTTTGCTACAAATTTATTCTTTAAATACATTTACCTTGCATGATGATTGCAGCACTGCAGAATGAAATACAATCACCCATTCTGCACTTTTGTAATGTTCCCAAAGATGAGAGCCAGGCCTGTTTGGTTTTACAAGATTTTTTTTTCTTTTAAAAGTAGCTATATTGAGATATAATTCATATATCATACAATTCACCCAATTAGATTGTCCTGTCCAATGGTTTTTAGAATTTTCACAGGGCCATGCAACAATCATCCCAGTTGATTTTAGTACATTTTCATCATCTAAAAAGAAATTCTATAAACAATAGTGGTCATTCTCCTTTTTTTTCAATGATAAGGAAACAACAACAGTCTGCACAAAATCTGTCTGCAGCAGCAACGACAATGACAATAGCAATGAACATGGATGATGAGCTAAGGTGAGGTATCATGGTTTTCTAAATTCTTAAGATAGAGTGGTTCAAAATTTCTTCAGATTGAGTAACTTAAATTTACTTCTGTTCTGGCTGCTCTATGAAATGCGAATTGTATGAAGGCAACTGCAAGTTGCTTCTGCAAATCATCTCTTAAAAAGTCTTTGCTTTCTGCATTGCCTGCTTTCATCAGGCAACACTTTTTTCTAGTTCACTTTCCTGTAGGTAATGTTCATGTTTATATACAATTTTGGTGTATCTGATTCTCCATTTAAGTATACAATCCAATGAGAAGTGAGAAATGATGGTAGAAGACCAAGTTTACTTTTTAATAATTTAAGATGTGCAAAGTAGCAAATACATTATCTTTAGTGCTATTTTTTAGAGTTCAGAACTATATGTGGATGCAGATCTGTAGTGGTCCCTTCTCACGCTGCTAAAAAAACAGCCCAAGACTGGGTAACTTATAAAGAAAAGAGGATTAATTGGACAACAGTGCTGCATGGCTGGGGAAGTCTCAGGAAACTTACAATCATGGCAGAAGGAACCTCTTCAAAGGTTGGCAGGAGAGAGAATGAGTGCTGAGCAAAAGGGGAAAAGCCCCTTATAAAACCATCAGATCTCATGAGAACTCACTCACTACCATGAGAACAGCATGACGGTAACCACCCCCTCCCCCCGATTCAATTACCTCCCATGCGGTCCCTCCCTGGACATGTGGGGATTATGGGAACTACAATTCAAGATGAGATTTGTGTGGGGACACAGTCAAACCATATCAATATGTATACATGTATGGATGCAAATTCATGTGCCTATGCATTGATTGCCAGTTGTTCATGGGCAATCTTTGTTCAAATGTTATTCTTGTAAACTTCATTTTGATCACTTTTATTATCAAATTATATGTCCCTTTCTCAAGTTCAGAAGTAAATCTTTATAGCTTGACTCAAAATAGTACTTTTTCTCTCCCCCACTTCTTTTCCTTCTTCTGTTCATTCGCTGCCTTTTTCTCAGTATGTCCCTTTTGCCCCGTCCCTCTAATCCTTAAACTCCAGCGGAGAGATTCAGTGGAGATTCCTCTGGTATGATTGTTTATCAGACAGAATTAAATTAAAAAGAAATTCAGAAATTTTGGTTAGCAGGCATTATAATTTGTTAAATTTTCTATTTGTTTTTATGTATGTATGTATGTGTGTATGTATAGATATAGTTTATTTATCTGTATATAATAATGGCTAAATAGTGTTTTGGGGCTGGTCTAGGAATCTAGCCGCTTTTTCACTGGTGCTCATGTTGGGAAAATAACTCAAGCTCCCAATAACCATTAACCTTTGGAACCTTCTCCTGTGAATCAGCATACATTGTTCTTTTATATGGAAAGCAAAATTTCTTATGCTTAGGAACACTAGATTCCTTTCATTTTTTAGGACTGCTCAGTGCCACATTTTGTTGACTACATTCTTGCTTACCAAAACTGCTGCCTGGAGTTTTATTACTCACATTAGTCTCTCCCAGTATTCAGAGACTGTGGTTATTTAGGGGTAATTTGGCTGGTAAGGGGCTAGAGAGTGGGGAGTACTGATTAGTCAGGTCAGAAACGAAATCATAAGGGGTTGAAGTGGGTTCTTCTTGTTGTCTTCTGTTCCTAGGTGGGATTGCAAAACTGATTAAGCCAGATTAGAGGTCTGAGTAGTGCCAGCTGTTCCATTAGAATGCAGTATCTGAAAAATATCTTGAACACCAATCTTAGTTTTTACAACAGTGATGTCACCTCTAAAAGCAATTGAGGAGGCTGGGAATCTTGTGGACTCTGGCTATATGACTCCTAAACCAGAATTTCTAACCTTGTGTGTTAGTTGCATAAAGGCAGTGTGGTCCCCAAGAAAAAAGGGGGTTTGTTTTCAAAAAGAGCTGTTATTTTTATTTCAAAGTTAAACTATAAAGTAGATTTCAACTACAATTAGCTCAGACTATGCCGAGGAATGAAGAAGGTTAGCTGGTTAGGTCAGATCTTTTTCACTGTCATAATTTTCTTACTTGCAAAGGCAGCTTCAGAATATTTCACTAACAAGTCCTATTGTTATAATCTCAGTACTGGCTTTGCTTTCTTCTGAGATAGACTTAAAATGTTGTGAAGATAAAAACAGTCCAAGAAAACAGTGTTGAATGGTGCTGAATCAATTTTTTTCCGACTATAGGAACATTGGAAACATTACTGCTTGCATTTGGATGATCTGCATTTTAACTAAAAATACATATTAGCATAATGTGTAATGCAAAAAAATAAAATAGAGCTTATTGGTTGTAGGAAAATAAAGAGTAATACATTTTATATTCTATGAAACATTGCATATATGCTGATGACTAAAGATTGTTAACAATAAAGCTAATTGTTCTTATCGTAGTGAATGTGATTTACCTCTCCATGATAGCAGGTCATAAATTGAAACAAAAACAACTCATTATAGGTAAATAGGGTAATGTGATTGTAGCAATAAACTGGTAGTGCCTAACAAATCACCTAAACTGCATGGATTAAAATAACATCCATGTAATTTACACAAAATTGTGTTGCTCTTCTAGGCAGTGTTCTTGGGTCACTTGTGTGGCTGTAGTAATCTACCTACTCACCACTAATCTGCTGGGCCACTTATCTCCAGCAAGGTAGTCTTAGCCATACTTTGTCACATATTGACAGCATTCCAAGAAGGTAAACCCTAAAGTGCAAATGCCTCTGCTTATGTCTTGTTTGCTGAAGTGTCACTGGTCAAAGCAAATCATATGAGTAAGCCCAAGATCAATGAGTGTGAGGACTACGCTGTGGCATGCATAGATGGAAGAATGATTTATTGGTGGCCATTATTGTGTGGGTGTCAAGGTTCTTTATCCCCTAAAGTTTAGCCAAAAAATCACTAACATTAGGTAGATTGATTAATAGGAGAAAAGGCATACAAATTAATGTAATGTATATACCTGGGAACCTGGGAGTCTTCAGAATAAATACCCACCCCCTAATAAGATACAGAAGCTTATGTACCATCTCAAGGTTATAGAAAAAAAAATGTTGGTGCAGAGCATGGTAAAAACCACGTTTTGGTGATAAATTTAGTTTTAGTGGCAAGACAATTTATGGGGAGTGAGAGAGTAAAAGGCCTGGCTATCAAAACTGGCCTTGTTATTTAGATGAAGCCTCATAGGTAGACTTCCTCAGATAGAATAGATGATCAATGTTTCTTTTCAGATTTTTAAAGGTGTCATACTCTAAGTTAATCTTTCTTAGATTGAAGAAAGTCCTAGAAAGGGAATTCCTAGAAGCCTAAATGGAAATTCTCTATAGATACAATTTTTTCCCACCTCAGTCTGCTAGCCCTGTAGCAACCATTTCAAAATATGTCAAATAAATCTATTTGGCAGTAAAATATTTGATTTCCTTCAACTGCAACACTTTGGTACAATGATTCATCTATCTATCTATATGTATCTATCTATAGGTATATCTATCTCTATATCTATCTCTCTATATATCTCTATATATTTCTAATATGTTCCTACCATCATCTCTGAACACGGTAGGTAGGTAGTAAGGTGTTGTTGAGAACCTTGCTTATGCCAAAATCTGTAAAATATTCCTTAAAAACGTATTCTGAGACAAATATGCGTTACCAATGCCCAGAGCACAGTCTTGAGAAGACCTGAGGACATGTTCCCAGTGTGGTTGGATTGCAGCTTGGTTTTACACATTTAGAGAGTAATGTAATTCTAGCAATAAACTAGTGGTGCTAACTTATATCAATACATGTGAGATATAAATTGGGTTGGTCCAGAAAGGTGGGACATCTCCAAGTAGGAGCTTTCAAGTCATATGTGGATTCAAAAATGTCCTAATTGGCAATTGGTTAAAAGAGTTACATTTTGCTTAAAATTGAAGCAAGAAGAATAAAATTCTTGAGGTTAAGATCGCCAGGGGGTTGTGGAAGCTAAGGTTCTTATTCTGTATATAAAGCCTCCAGGTAGCAGGCTTCAGAGAGTATAGATGGTAAATTTCTCTTATCGCCTTTAAAAGGTACCATACTCTTTGTTTTATCTCTCCTGAATCAAGAATGGCCTGGAAACGGGAGGGAATTTTCTCCAGGTTGTAAATTTTCACCAGAGGAGACAGCTTTTCAGGAGCATTTCAAAGTATGTCAAAGAAATACATTGGGGGTAAAATGCTTTGACTTTCATCAGGGCCTGTTATCTGTTATGTATGTTATACTAGAATCAGGTTGGAATTTGATATCTTCTTGCTACAAAGAGTCTGTTTTGTTTTGTCAGTCTTAAGATCTCTGTTTTGGTGTTAATACTGGTGAGACTGACCTAATTGTTCCATAGAGTTGATGTTTACGGATTTTTTTCAATAAACTAGAAATTGATCTTCCCAGTGTTAAAACGTGAGAAAGTTATATTTGTCTTATCTGAATTCCTTTCTCAGGAAACCAACCATCAGGTCTCCCAGATAGTAGCAAGGAGCTAAGACTTAACAGATTTCTGCATTTGGACAATAAGATGTCAAAGCCCTCACCTGTCGTGATTACATAACAGACAAATTGTTTTCTGTTAACCAACTCCTCTTCCTCATCCCTCTTTAATTCTTGTCTTCCCATAGATGGTTACATTTCTTCCCTACCGTATGCCCTTAATTTCAGTCAGTCAGGGAGATGGATTGGAGACTTATCTCCCATCTCCTTGGCTACAGCACCCAATTAAAGCCTTATTCCTTGGCAATATTCATTTTTCTCAGTGACTGGCTTTCTGTGCAGCAAGTAGTAGGACCTAGACTGAACCACTGCTGATTTGGTAACACTGGTCAGTTTTGCCTAAACTCCAAAGGATGGAGAGTATAATGAGACATGTCTGGACCTCACACTTCCTCTTAATGGACTGAACTGTTTTCTTTCGGGTTTTTGGAATCTCCTTGGCTAAGCAGGGGTCCTTTCAGTTGGCTGAGGGGCTTAGAATTATATTTTCAGTTTACAAAGGGAAAACACATAGTAAACAAAAGCCACAGAGACCATTAAAAGGTGAGAATTATCTTCCTTTAACCTCTAGTAACCTCAGAGGAAGAATTAATCATCACCTCTCCTTTTAAACTGTATAGCTATTGGTCACTTAAGTCTTCTTGCAGAAGAACATAAAAACTTTAAAACAACGATGTTACACGTATAAGATAATAGATACCTCAGAAACATGGTTTTTTAGAAAAATAATGTAATCACAAACCTATAGAGTGTTTATCAATTTCAACATCTTCATTATGCATGACGAGTGATTTCCTGCTCAAAAGTAGTTCAGGGGAGTGGAAAAAAAAATGGATTTCAGGGTCAGGTAGATCCAGGTTCAAACTGAATTTGGTCTCCAAGCTACAATTATTTTTTTCATTGAGGATAATGTCACCTATTACATAATCACTTTGTAAATATCCTATGCATTTTTAATGACCCAAAGTCAATTTTATTGTCTCGAGCAGAGAATTTTGTTATCACTGACCTCACAGCAGGAATTTTTCAGTTAATAATCTCAAAGCACAGTTGAATATTCTAACTTTAGGAATGCTGCAGGCAGAAAGTAGAGAAGGGGATGAACAAAGGTTCTACGGTTGGCTTATTCCCAGTTCAGCCTTGAGATGCTTACTTTTGTTTCATTGACCATTTGTTTTGCCTTGGGTGGACTGAAGGGGTAAAAGGATAGCTGGGGCCTGGAGAAGTCTGAGTTGTACTGGAGGTGAATCCTACTGAGGAAGCACATTCAGAGCATTGTTAATCTTCCTCTCTGAAGGGGAGACCCTGGGGTGGTATTTTTAAAAAGAGTTAAAAACTATCTGACATGTTTGCCTCCCAAGCAAGTTTAGCACTGCTACACAAGCAGCCCAGGGAAGCTGAGAACAGGTTTAGAAATGTGGAGATAATGAGCCTTGTTCCTTTTCTGCCATAAGAGCATCACGGAAGCTTTTCCTCCCTTTTGCATGCTTAGAGAAAGGAATTTTATCCAGTACGCTTATTTTCTTCTTTTCTTTTCTTTTTCTTGTTTTTTTCTTTTTTCCTTTTCCTTTCTGCTTAATTCCCTGCTCCAAGTCAGCCATCCTGTAATGATTATCTATTGTTAGTAATGCCAAGTGGTGCCAGCCTTACAAGTCATGAAATTTGAATTGCTCTTTTCTGTCTTCTTTCAGACATCTTCCTATAGGAGTAATGTATTTCCATGGACTCAGACCTTGTCTCTCAGCACTGCATAACCTGTGCTGTTGGTTAGAAAGTTAGAAAGAGTTTGATTTGTCTCATTTATACCTCATTCATTCTTTCCCACTGGCATCTACTTTTGTCAGACACATATCTTACCTTCCAGCAGTGTCAACTTTCTTCTTTAGAGAAATCAATCACCTCTTTCAATAGGTCTAATGTGAGCCACCTCAACCCATCCGAAATTTGATTTTTCTTGGCATGTGTGTTGACTTTCTAGCTTTCCAACCAACAATTAATAGTCAATTCATTTGAAATTGGACCCATCATTCCCTCATGATCACCTCACCTCCACACCAAGAATGGTATCCTAACTTCTTAATCTAAACTGACAGTACCATTCCAAAGTCATGTCTGACTCCATTTTCACTTGTGCCTTTTATAGCCATACTTGTCAAGTAATGGTGATTCTACCTCTTTAATATTTTACTTATCTTCCTATGTTCCTTTCTTCTCTCTATCCGCTAATTTTTCTTTAAAAAAAAAAAAACTGTCAAAACTTTTCTCTTGTGATTTCTTTAATTGCTTTTCATTCCTCTTCCCTTTCAATCCATCTTACACCTAAGTGCCAAACTCATCTCTCTGAAGCTTAGTCTTGCTCACGTCCCTTCATTTGCTTTCTCTTGCTGATAGGAAAAAGAAAACAAACAAATGAAAAATGTTCCAAAGGCCTGAATCTAAATCCTAACAACCATATTCTATTAGTATTTCTGGGGCTCTTAAGGGCTTATGTTTTCTTAGTCACTCTTATTCTATTGTCCCTCTCTTTACTGAAGCTATTCTCTTTTCTCAGCCCCAGGTTAACTCAAAGCAAACACAATCACTTTTCCCTTAACCACATTCACCCAAAAGTGCCAACTCCATGAAGCACTATATATTAATAAAATTTGCTAAGGATTATTGAAGCAACAGATAAGTAGTATGCTTAATAATAATTTATATTAAAGTACATTAGCATATTTGCATCTATGCTGGACAATAGAAATGACTTACTGTGCACTTTTGTTCCTAGCAGCCTGACCCTGTGCTGCATTTCTGAGGCCCTTTCTAAATTAACAACTCTTTTCTGTAAACCTTACCCATCTCAAATCATCAAATTTCTCATATTTTCTTCCAAGTCAAATTTAGCCTTCACAGACTGATGCTTACGGGGCCAGTGAAAATGGTAGACAGATACCCATGACCTTCAGAATATAATTCAAGTTTTTTTCTCCTTTATAATTCAGCACATACATACTTATCAACTCTTTCTATCCCTCACACCTTCCCCACACGTGTCCTTTCTCCAATCAATATTTTAAAAGTTGCAATTTTTGAAAAGCACCATGCTTTCTTACCTCAGTACTTTTATGCTTGCTGTGACTTCTATTTATAGCATGGGTATAGAGGTTACCCTCTCTCATATTGTAACTTGTTCAGTCCTCATCTTCTAGAAGACTTTCCTGATCACTTATGCATTCTGATTCTGTTTCGCTGTTCACCTTCTCTGTACCATGCAATTGAAACTGCTGTTGCAAAATTTATAACAGTGAGAAAATTATGACAGTGAAGAGATCTAACAAACTCTACCTTGCCTTCAACTTCTTAACTGCCCTTGGTCATTCCTGGGCATGGGCCAAGCTAACTTTGAGAGAAATTTGGCTTACAGTTTAAGTGATAATAGCCATTCTCAAAACTAAACCACCTTTATAAAACTAATAAAAGACCCAAGGTTAAAATTACCACAGAGGTCTGAATTCTCCTACGATGTAGGCATAGTTAAGTGGTTACCAGCCATTCTTTCAGAGGTCACAAGATTTGTAACTTTCTCAATTACTCCTGTAAACAATATGACTATTGTACACACTAAAATTGGTCTTTTGAGATATCTATTTACACTTTTGCATTTTTGACAGCTGGATGACTTCATCTGGACTAAGACTCAAGACTCAACAGGTCCTGGGGCCCGCCATCCAGCAGCGGACTCAGTGCAAAAAGATCATTTTCTACACCCTTATTATTGCATCCCCAATTAATCAGTAGCACCTCTTCCCTGGCCCTCTGCCCACCAAACTATCCTTGAAAAATTCTAGCCTCTGAATTTTCAGAGATATTAATATGAGTGAAAATAATACTCCAGACTCCTGTTCAGCCATCTCAGCATGTATTAAAGTCTTTATTACTATCCTTCTGTCTTGATAAATTGGCTCTATCTAAGCAGCTGGCAAAATGAAGCAATCAGGCAGTTTTACATTGATCCTGATAAAAGTCTTTTTGCCTGTATTCTAATAAATAGTTTATACTGTGTTTGTTCTTGAGAGCTGAAACTATTTTTTTTTATGGAGGTGAATCCTCAGCTTTTATTACCATGATAGTACCCTATAGAAAATAGATGATCAATAAATGTTTCTGAATAAATGAATAACCTATACATACCATCTTACATACTTTAAATCATCTTTAGTTTACTTATAATTCCTAATACAATGGAAATTCTATATATATAGTTGTTATGCTATATTGTTCAGGGAATCATGGCATGATAAAAGTTTGTACATATTCTGTACAGATGCAATTAAAAATGCTTTTCATCAGCAGTTGGTTGAATCCATGGATGCAGAAACCATGGATACAGTGAGGGCTGACTACTGAGACTGGCAAACATCCTCTTATGCCTTTGTTTCACTATGCAATAAGGGTGAGAGAATCATTGTCTTACAATACATTGGCAGGCAAGTTTTTAGCAATATTTGGAAAGGAAAACTTGATTTGCAAAGTGAAAATTCACCGAGTTGATTTTTTTTTTTTTTTGGTCATTTAAATATTTCAGCTTTTAATTTCCTTTCACTAAACCATATTCTCTGTTTAACAGTGGTATCGTTTAGTTTTTGGAACAGTTGCTTCCTAGACAGTTGTCTAAACAAAAGTGATTCAAAGGCAGATTCGGAATGTTCCCAAGTTAGTTATTGGATGTACTTGAAGAGGAGCTTCAGTATGTTCTGTGAAGTCCCGTTTTCCTTTGTAAGGTTAAGCATCACAGCTTTTCAAAATCATTCCCTCACTCTATTTCTGTCCAAAATATATTTGGATTTTTCTCCCACTGAATTCATTCTATGTGGCCCATCCAAATAGTCCCTTATGTGGTATCTGTAGAAAACAATCCAAAACTTCTTAGGAGTTTGACTTCCCAAATATTAGCTTCTAACTGTTTGCAGTTACATGGTCTCATGCCTTTCAGCATAGTGACATCCAATATTCTGCTACTTTTATAGAATGTCCACTTCTGTGGACATTTAAATATTTCCAAGTTCTTTGGACATTTAAAAATGCATGCTAACATATCTGGGTCTCAAATTCCTTATCTCATAATTGGAAACCTTGAAGTTTTTATGCTATAGGCTCTCCTTTCTTCAGTCCTCCTCAGAGATGTAGAGAAATTTGACATGGGGATCCATATTTGGAATTTTATTACCATTTGTATGGCCAAAGGATTAATTGTGTTATGCCTAAAAACTGGCTTATAATGAAGGTTTCATATGTCTGATTTAAATAAATGAGAAAGGGGAAAGGGAAAATAGAAACTATGTACCCCAGAGTTTTCCATTAAACTACTTTGGTCAATTTAATGTGTTATCTTCCCTTTTGGGAGAATTACTTTTCCAAAGTTCTTTGTGGTAAAATATCCTTTGTCCTCTGAAATAGTGGTGACAGAAGATGGGTGTTAATTACTTTCAAATGTTCTTACTTGGAAAAATCAAAAGTTAGGAAACATATGTTGCCTCTAAAGACATATTTGGAAGATATATACTTGTCTGTGATATTCAAAAGATTAAGAATTACTATCAAAGTCAGCAGTAAATCTCATAAGCAAGCAAGCTACTATATTTTGGACACTCTCTAGCACTTTGTACATATGAACTCTTCTAATCCTCACAGTATCTTTGTGAGGCACTATTTTTAGGTTCATTGTACAGAATTAAAAACTAAAAAACTGAGGCCGAGAGTTTTATAACTTTCTTAAGGTCACAGGGACAATAAATGCTAGAGGTAGGTTTGGGACTGAAGTGGTTTGTCTGGAATTTGTGCTCCTAAACCTCTATGGTAAATCAGTATACTCTTTATTCTCTAATATCCCACTGTGTCCCTGGTTATCCAACCAGCTGATTCTGTTGATTTACTACACTGGCGCTGTAGCTCACAAATGTGATGGGATTGCTCTTGTGCAAGCATATATTGTTTATGTGTAAGTAATCTACACAATTTCTCTGAGGTTGATTTTACTGTGAAACACATAAACTAAAAATATAAATGGAAATGACCAAAACAGGTATGAAGACATAAGGATACCTGAAGCTTTTAGGATAATCTATAATGCATAGAATTTGCTCTATAAATGGGCTTATAAAAGCCATCACTTTTCAGCTTCTCTGTCTAATGTTCTGTACTTTGTTGCCTTGTGATAGGTTCCTGCTTCTTGGTTATTCCTTCAATCTCCATCACATTCTATTTACCAATCAATGCCTTTCATTCTCAGGAGTCGTTCACGTGTTAAGCACAGCTCCTACCGTCCACCCCACTCCCACATTATTTGAACCAAAAATAGATTAAGATAACAGCAACAATGGCAACAATAACAGTTAACATTTGTTGAACATCTGTGGCACATACTCTGCTGAACATTTTATATATTCATATAATCTAATGTAATCCTCACAACCAATTCATCATTACAATCCCCAATTTAGCAACAAGGAAAACAGGCATATAGAAGTTTGTAACTGGTTCAATGTCATTTAGTTAATGAATTATTTAATGTAGATTTAAAGTCAGGCAGTACAAATTTACAAATATTTTGTTCTATAAGAATGTCTAAAATATTGTTTGCCTAGTCTTCGATCTTATAGTTTTAATAATGAGACTCTTGAGACTTAACATCTGCTAGCTAGTGCTAGGATTCTGGTTGCATTTTGCATTTATATTTCTGAAGACTAGAATCTCATTTGTGGTCCCTCAATTGTCTACTGACAAATTTGTCCTAGCGTTGGCTGTAGCATGTGATATGGTCTGGCTCTGTGTCAGCAATAATGTTTGAAATGTACAGAAAGAGAACCTGATACATGGAAAAAATCCCATAAGCATCCAGAGTGTATTATATGGTTTGGCTTTGTCCCAACCCAAATCTCATCTTGAACTGTAGTTCCTATGATCCCCATGTGTCATGGAAGGGAAAAGGTGAAGATAACTGAATCATGGACGTGTTTTTCCCCATCCTGTTCTTGTGATAGCGAGTTTGTTCTCATGAGATCTGATGGTTTTATAAGAGGCTTTCCCCTTCACTGAGCACTCATTCTCTCACCTGTCACCCCATGAAGAGCTGCCTTCCGCCATGATATTAAACTTGCTGAAGACTCCCCAGCCATGCAAAACTGTGAATCAATTAAACATCTTTTCTTTGTAAAGTACCCAGTCTCAGGTATTCCTTAATACCAGCATGAGAACAGACTAATACAGTATACCCCAAGCAGAGGATTCAATTCACACAGTAGTCCAGTCACCATCAAAGTTCACTTTTGCTAGGAATGTACCTAATGGTAAAGCATATATATCTATAAACATATTACACTTTTATTTTGATGGAAATAATCAGAAATCCAGAAATAATCAGAATTTAATGTTCATACACAGATGTGCATGTTGAAATATTCCAAACAATCAGGAATTAATCAGAATTTCTATGTTCCTTGCAACACACAGAATGCACATCTGCGTATGAAGTCTTATTTTATACATGCCAACGAATTGGGATCATATGTTACAGTATCTGACATTTCTTGTCCTGATGAAGTTGAGTGGTTCTAGATAAAAATCAGGTAAAAGTCATGGCAGAGTTAAATGAACTAAAATGAAGTGAAGTGTTTTAGGAAAAAGCTCCTATTTGTATAGTTTTTCATGAGTCAATAGGAATAGTATAAGAGTTATAGCAGATAACTGAATAAAATATTAGTCTGGGGTTTTGTTGAATATTGTGATAGTTTTATCATTTCTCATCATTTTAAAATTAGTATTTTTAAAATTTTTACATAATTATTCTTAAATCTTAGCTTGCATCTGTTATCTTCTTTAAAAAGGGAATGAGACGTAAAAAGCTTTAGGTTTATAAACATGTATCTTCTCCCAAAAGCAAAAGACTGAAAAATAAAGTATATAAATCCCTCCCCTTGAGCAATGGCATAGAATGAGAAAGTGCCTTGTTTTGATGGAAACTCGAGGAATAAGTTAAGTCCTTTCAGATAAAAGGGGACAGATTTCAGTTATACAGGCGAAAAATTTGGAAATGGTGAATGCAAACTTAGAAAATTGTTCTAATTTTGGTGCTTTTAGAACTACAGAAAATATTTCCCAGTGCTGGTCTTAAAGGAGCATATAATTTGTTATCAGTGGCATGGAATTTTCCATGAACCAATATAACTCAATGAAATTCAGCTAGAAAAATAAAGCCTTCTTTTCGTTATAATTGTATTGTCTCCCTAAGACCATAACTTTGTAATGTGGTGCACACTAGTAGGTGTTGGGGATTGAGAATTAAAAGGCTAATTTTCTTAGTTCATTATAGAAGAAAAATTATGATACTAATTATAAAATGATTATATACACGAAAAAAATAACTTAATATGCTGTACCTTCTAAAAATGTCATGACATTGTTCTACCAATCTTGTAACTTTAAAATAATCTATAGCCATATACACATATTCTAGAAGCCTTTTCTTTCCAATTGTTGTCCTTGTACTTACTTGCATCCAAACCCTTGTTAAACAGCTTCTTTTTGAATTGAAAACTCGCAGGACAATCCAATGTTCTTGCAAAAATTAGGACTTTTATAGTGAAGCTATACTTTTTTAAGTTACGTTGTTGCACAAGCCACCAAAATGGCTGCATCTCATTAAGGTTCTCAAGCACAATCTTGACTACTCCATAATACTATGTATTGGCCTTGTCCATGAAAATGAGACAAAGCAACACAAACAGAAATTTGATTTATAACGGTTGCACCATTACTTATACAACTAAAAACAATGGGAACATCTTGATGTTAGAGCCTTTACCTCTACAATGTATTTCACTGCATGGTGTGATAATTATTTCATATTTTATCTTATAGCCTATAATCCTTTCTTGGAACAAAAGAAAATAAATTTCATAGTAGACTTACATTTACACTTTTAATTAATCTTGAGTTAATTTTTGTATATTGTGAGATATAGGGGTACAGTTTTATTCTCCTGCATATGGCTAGCCAATTTTCCTCACATCATTTATTGAATAGTGTGCCCTTTCTCCAGTGTGTATTTCCAATGACTGTGCCAAAGATCAGTTGGTTGTAAGTATATTGCTTTATTTCTGGGTTCTCTATTCTGTAACATTGATCTATATGTCTATTTTTATTTCAATACCTTACTGTTTTGGTTACTTAGCCTTATAATGTAATTTGAAGTCAGGTAATGTGATGCCTCTTGCTCTTTGCTTATTTATATTATATTTTGACTCTACTGGAACAAAGCAGAGACATAAGAAACATTTACATTTGAATTAAAATTTTGGTGAAAAAATAGATATACACAAATAAATATAAATGATTGAAATGAAAAAGTAATACAGATGGCCAATAATTATATGAAATTTGTTTACCCTCGCTGATTATTACAGAAATGTGAAAGTTGAGACCAACCTGGGAAACATAGTGAAACCCCATCTCTACAAAAATTAGCCAGTTATGTTGGCATGTGCCTGTAGTCCCAGCTACTCGGGAGCCTGAGTTGAAAGGATCACTTGAGCCTGGGAGGTAGAGGCTACAATGAGTCATGATTATGATACTGCACTCCAGCCTGGGTGACAGAGCAAGACTGTGTCTCAAAAACAAATACAAAACAAAACCCTTTAATTATGTACGCTTTTAAATAATCAGATTGGCAAAATTCAGGAGAACTGGAGCCAGCTGTCTTTAGGATGAGGGGAAAAGGTACTTTTTAAACACTATTGATTTGTTGGGACTATAACTCAAAATTTAGAGAGAGTAATTAAGCTGTATATATAAAATTATACATGAGTACACTCATATCACAGCAATTCTATGTGTAGTGAACTATTCTGACATAGCAACTACAGTGTATTATTCTGTTCTCACACTGAAATATCCAAGACTAGGTAATGTATAAAAGAAAGAAATTTAATTGACTCACAGTTTTGCAGGGCTGCGGAGGTCTCAGGAAACTTACAATCACAGTGGAGGGGGAAGCAAACACATCTGTTTTCACAAGATGGCAGAAGAGAAGAATGAAAGACCGGAGTGGGGGAAAAAACCCTCACAAAACCATCAGATCTCGTGAGAACTCATTCATGATCATAGAAACAGCATGGGGGAACAACACCCATGATTCAGCCACCTCCAACACAGTCCAGTATAATTTTATCTGAATTAAAAACCTTGCAAATTATCACTATAGATTCAGAAAATGTCAGGTTTTTAATATCTTCCTTGTGTGGAGGAAAGACAGCAGTGATTACTTAAAACCTTATGTTTGTTTTAATAAATTATCTTCTTTCTAAATTTTTGTGGTTAAAGTGGATTGTACTTGCCACTGCAATACAATACAATAGGCAATGGAAGAAAAGACTAAGGAGAAAAAAGTCAAGAAGATTTGTGGAGGAGGCTTTCAGTCATGTTTCATTTTCCCTAACAGTTCTCCAAATCCTGCTCTTTATAGCTCAACATTTTTATAATTATTCTTTTGAAGAAGACAAATCCTATCTGCATCTGAAGACTAATGAACTAGTTTATAAAATTTTGGAAATCGAGGGCTAGGTAGAGTGTTCTCTGAAGTTATGAGGCTAAACAATTTTGAAGTTCCTGGTTTCCGTGCCTGCTGAAAGTAGGCCTTTCCAACATAGATTCACTGTAGCAGGTACTAAGAAACAGTTGTGCCTCTTTGAAAGCATATGAAGGGAATAATCTAGTGACAAAGAAATTCTATGTGAATTGATCATGCTTCAAAATAATCATTTGGAAACTGATACTAAACAATAACTAAAATATTGCAAATAGTTTGGAAACTGATACTAAACAATTAAAATTAAAATGTTGAAAATAAATGAGAAACCGATACTCATCACAACTAAAATCCTGAAAATGCAGTGATTAGAATATTGCCAACTGCAAAAACTGCTCTTCTTGATTAATACGTGCTTGCTATTTCCCCATCTGCAATGTTAAAAAGTGATGCTACATTTTCAAGCTTGGCTATTAATGTAATCAGTGAAAATGTTAATTCAATAACTCATAATCATGATATATGCATGAATGAGTATTCTAAATGAATATGACATAGGCAACTATGAATAAAACAAACTTACTAGTTGAAATTATGATTTTTAACTGAAATATGTGTTCACAATACCTCACAAATCAAAGTGTTCTGAAGCTTCAAATTTTAGAAAGTGCTGAGTTACAGCTAAACTAGTGCCTGTAATCCTCAGGATGAGACTACCTCCTGGAGCAATGGAGAATTTTTCCTTGTGAGTTGTGTGGTAAATTGTACTTGGCGCTCCCTTTCCAGATGAGTGACAAAACAGACATATTTTGAGGGCTCCAGCATTTTAACAGTTTATGCCTCTGTTAGGTACAATGCTTTTGTTAAAATAGTATGGTGATAAGAATGATGATACTCCCTTTGAAAATTACTACATATTTGAGAACAAATAAAGAGTTGAAAGAAGATTTACTGAGTGTCAAATGATTTTCACATATATCATATCTCTAACAGAAATATTATTGGCTTGAGTATCCCCAAGAGTTCCAGTTTTTTTTTTTTTAATCAATTAAAAATTATCTTGATCCCCAACCAGATGTCATATGCAAATGGAAATCCAGAATTCTCTAATCAATATCATTTAAAATTTTCTAGAATATTTCTTTTTCTCCTAAGAAACTCTTGTTAAAATATCTTACTTCCACTTATGCTTCTTTGCTCTTTTCTGTGTAACCTTATTTATTATCTAATCTATATAAACCCCTCAATGAAGCTTTTACTTTCCCTTAGTGGTTTTTCATATCCAAAAGAAATAAGTGGGGAGGGGACTTCCAGGTCATAGATAAGACAAATGGTTGCATTCTTCTGAGTTTCTTATTAACCTTTCCAAAAAAGGCAATGAGATATGCATTTATCTCAGTAGCAAAGGGATTATTGAATTCTGTCTGTCCTTTGTCCCCAAGAAGATTCCTTGTGAGGGAGGTATGTAGCCTTTGTATCTTAGTAGTTATCTTTTTAGAAATAGAATTGTTACAGAAAAGGGATGTTGATCCAGACCCCAAGAGAGTTCTTGCTTGCACAAGAAAGAATTCAGGGTGAGTCCGCAGTGCAAAGCAAAAGCAAGTTTATTAAGAAGGTAAAGTGGTGAAAGGACAGCTACTCCATAGACAGAGTAGGACGTTGCTGAAAGTAAGAAGAGGAACATGCCTACCCTAGGTACAATGCTTGTATATATGGGGAGATATGTTCTGCTACAAGGGTTTGTGATAATGCATTAATTTTCTTAATTACTATATTTTGCGAGAATCAATATTCTCTTTAAAGCAAAATTAGGAATGTCTTTGTTGTCCAGATATCAGGATATCTGGACACTGCCAAGTCTGGGTCTATTTAGTAAACATTATTAATTTGTTCTCTGAACTGAAAACATCTAGAGGCTAGGAATGCCTAACTTTCTGAGAATGCAGCCCAGTAAGTCCCAGCCTCATTTTCCTAGCCCTCACTCAAAATGGAGTTGCTCTGGTTCAAATACCTCTGACAAAATGGGAGGCGAGATTTTCCCAGGCTGTTCACGGGTGTGATATCCTAACTTTTAAAATTGGAACCCAGAATCTAAGAGAGATTAATTAGCTAAATGAAGTTATATGGTTAGCAGGTATCATAGTTTGCATTTAAATAAGTATGTCTGTTCCTATCAGCTTTTATTTTTTTGCTTGTTTATTGCTGTTGGTGGTGTTTTTTTATACAAACTAAATTTGGACTTTCAGGGCAACTATGGTTTTGGGCAAACAGGAAAGCTGCAACAAAAAATATTAAAGAAGCAAGATAGTGCTAAGGATAGAAAAATGAAGCAACAGTATTCTCAGAGCTGAAACACAAGTACATGAACAAACCTTTGAAAGGTGTAAGAACACACCCTTGTCTAAAGCAGAAGGTAGAATACCACATATGTTAATATATGCAACGTGAACGGAAAACTCAGAGATAAAGCATTAATAAAATGAAAGTATTTTTACTTAACAAAGAAGATATACTCTCAAAACAACACCTCAAAGCTCTCCAATGCTCTGGGTGCCTCTGTTATGGGACAGTTCAAATTCATAGTATGGTCAGAGGTAACACCACTGCAATAAGAATAGAAGTGACTTAACCAATCTTTTCACACTCTGTACAGAGCTTTGTTGTTGAAGAATAAACTGGAAACCGATGGAAATATATGTAGCTTTTATTCACTATGTATGAAGCACTCCATCTGTCTGACATTTTTTTCTAATCTTCATGCATTGCTAAAGGTCCTGTGTATTATTTCTGTGATGATGATTGAGAATTGGTGCTTGAAAATTGATGAAAATCTCAAAGTATACAAGAACACATTGACACATCAGAATTCCAGTAACTTGGCTTTGCTTAACGTAAATTTTGATGTAAAACATGATCTAGATTTAATTATAGAAGCAAATTTCAACTCAATGCAACCATGTCAAAAGTTTAGGTGATTTAGAAACTACTGAAAGTATTAAAATGAAACTCTTAAAATAGGTTTTCTCTTTTATGTGATATATGTAGAAAAATTTGTAATGTATATGCAGTCAACTAATCACTAAATATCATGACCCATAGGCCTCTGATTGAATCTATTGGCCATTTATAATTTCTCCATCTGAAAAATCCCTGTTTGACACTCATGCTTTGAACACCCATCAGTTCTTTCATAAGATAACAGTGAAAGTATCACAATTCATTTATTTGTTATTTGATTTCAGGTCAGAGCTAGTGGCTCTGAAAGCATTTTAGTTAAGTTGCTTTGACTATAACGTTTTTTATCACCATGAATCTAATTGACAGGTATTAAATTATCAAGTCTTTCAAAAAATAACATTTGAGGACACGTAGGAGAAAATAATGCATTTTAAAAAAATGTTACAGTAAAGTTCACAGCTGACCTTTGACTCTTAAGAGTTTTAAGTTTTTTTGTTGTCCATTCCCCAGTGTATGTTTTTGCTGCTTTATAGAAGATCAATTGGTTGTAAGTACTTGGCTTTATTTCTGAATTCTCTATTTTGTTCCATTGGTCTGTGTGTCTATTTTCATACCAGCACCATGCTGTTTTGGTTACTATAGCCTTGTAGTATAATTTGAAGGCAGGTGATGTGATGCTTCCAAATTTGCTCTTTTTGCTTAGAATTACTTTGGTTATTTGAGCTCTTCTTTTTTTTTTTTTTTTTTTTTTTTAGTTCTCTATGAATTTTAACATTGCTTTTTCTAATGCTATGAAAAATGATGTTGGTATTTTGATAGGAATTGAAACCAAATGTTAATAAAAATAAATAAATGGAACCTAATTCAACTAAAAAGTTTCTGCACAGCAAAAGTACTCATCAAAAGAGCAAACAGACCTACAGAATGGGAGAAAATGTTTGCAAACTATACCTCCGATAAAAGACTAATATCAAGAATCTATAGAGAACTCCAATCAGCAAGAAAGCAGAAAAAACATAAAAAACAACAACAACCAAATAATCCCATTAAAAAGTAGGGAAATGACATGAACAAACATCTCTCAAAGAATACATACAAATATCCTAGAAACATAAGAAAAAATGCTCAACATCACTAATCATCAGGGGAATGCAAATTAAGACCACAATAAAATAACACCTTACCCCAGCCAGAATGGCATATCAAAAAGTAGAAAACAATAGATATTGGTACAGATGTGTGAAAAGGGAACACTTATACACTGCTGGTGGTATTATAAATCAGCACAACCACTATGAAAGCAGCATTAAGATTTCTCAAAAAACTAAAATTAAATCTACCATCAATCCAGCAATACCACTACTGGATATCTACCCCCAAAAAAGAAGTACCCTGCACATGTATGTTTATCACAACACAATACACAATTGTAAAGATATTGGATTGATATAAGTGTCCATCAACTGATGAGTGGATAAACAAAATGTGGCATATATATATGTATATATGTATATATACATATATATGTCTGTATATGTATACACCATATGTGTGTGTGTGCGTGTTCACTTGTATTTATAGTGGAATACTAGTCAGCCATAGAAAAGAGTGAAATAATGTCTTGCAGCAACTTGGATGAAATTGGAGACCATTTTCCTAAGTGTAGTAACTTAGGAATGGAAAACCGAATATCACATGTTTTTACTTATAAGTGGGAGCTTGGCTATGGATATGCAATGACATACAAACGAGTATAATGGACATTGAAGACTCAGAAGCAGGGAGACTGAGAGGGAGTGTGGGAATGAAAATTACCTATTGAGTACAATATACACTATTTTGTTGATGGTTACACTAAAATCTCAGACTTCACCGCTATACAATTCATCCATGTAACAAGAAAACACTTCTACCTCTGAATATATTCAAATAAATAAATAAATAGAATGTCTTTAGAAACGTGTAGTGGACAGTTAAATAATTACCAAGAGTGAGAAAATGTGTGAGCCCACCAAACAAGCATGTCCATGTGGAGTCTGTCTTTACCAAATAAACATAAGGAAGCAAGTTATATTTAAAGTGCACATGGAAGAAATTTCCATTGTTCTTTCACATTTTGTTGTTGCTCACTGCATCCCTTTATCAAGCTCTCATTTTAACTGTTTTTTTCAGTCTGTTTGTGCTGCAACAACAAAATACCACAGACTAATTTATTTAAAAACAGATAGTTGTTTCTCAAGGTTCTGGAGACTGGAGAGTCCAAGGTCAAGGCACTGAGAGGTTTAGTGTCTGGTGACTGGTAAGGGCTACTCTCTGCTTCCATGATGGTCCCCTGAGGCTGCATCTTGCAGAGGGGAAGAATGTTGTGTCTTTACATGACAGAAGAGACAGAAGGGATAAACCTGCCCCCTCAACCCCTTTTTTAAGGCAATAATTCATTTATAAGGATGACCAGATTACCTACTAAGAGCTCTACCTTTTAATATTGCTGCATTTAGGACTAAGTATCAACATAAATTTTGGAGGAGATACACACCTTCAGACTATAACACTGCCTCATAAGTTTTTGATCAGGTATATGTTGAACACTTCTGTTGAAGAATTAAAAGAGATTCAGAAGCAATAGTGTATTAGGGTTTTCCAAAGAAACATAACCAATAGAATATATATATTTTATATATATGAGATATATATATGTTCTATATGTACACATATTCTCTCTATATATCTCTTATATTTATGTGTGTGTGTGAGTATATATATATTATATACATACTCACATACACACACACACATATATATACTTTTTGAGGAGATTTATTATGGAAATCGGTTAACATGGTTAAGAAGACTAAGAAGCCCACAATCTGCTGTCTGCAAGTTGAAGAACCAGTAAAGTCAGTAGTATAATTTAGTCCAAGTCCAAAGGTCTGACAATTAAAGGGCTGATGATGAAAGTCCTGGTCTGTGTCTGAAAACCCAAGAACCAGAGCACTGATGATGCAGAGAAAGAGAAGATGAATGTCTCAGCTCATCCAGAGTGGTCAAATTCACTCTTTCTCTAACTTTTATTTCTATACAGACCCTCAACAGATTAGATGATGTCTACCCGCATTGAAGAAGGCAAGATTTTTTACTCCGTTTGCCGATACAAATACTAATCTCATCCGATTAGATCTTCACAGACACACCCAGAAATAATGTTTTACCAGGTATTGATGCATCCCTTAATCCAATCTAGTTGACATATAGATTAGCCACCACACATGGATACAGACAACTTGTCTGCATTCTCTTATTTTTTCCCATGATTACATCTACTAATGTCTTAGTATTCTAGGACTTTCATAAAAAAATCCCACAGATTAGGTGGCTTAAACAATAGAAATTAACTTTCTTCCAGTTCTGAAGGCTGGAAAGTTAAAAATCAAGGTTCTGGCAGGGTTTAGTTTTTCGTAAAGGCTTTTTCCCTGGCTTCCCAACAATTCCCTTCTTACCGTGTTCTTACATGGTGAAGAGAGGGAGAGCTCTAGTATATCCGCCTCATCCTATAAAGGCACTAACCCTATCTAATTACGGTCTCATACTTACGAACTCATTTATCCTTAATTACCTCCTAAAGGTACTATTCTGAATATAAATTTTGGGAGGACACAATTTAATCCATAGCAACTCCCTTTTTTCTATTTATGAGCTAAACCTGGAAAACTTAAAAATATAAATATTTTGTTAATTTTTCTATGACTAATATAGAATATATTGCTTTTTTGGTAATTGAAATTGATTTTATACAATTAATTTCAATACAAATAAAACATGTTTGTTTTTAAAAAGAGGCAGAATATTTCAGAAAGGCTTTCTGCAGCATAGAAGATAATACACTTAATTACAAAAAAAAAAAAAAAATGACCCTATTGATACCCAATCAATGTGTAACTTTCTGATTAACTTTGTATGTCCATATAAAAATATATTTTACAAGTACAGACGGTATCCATTGCTTCTCACCCTGTTAGACATATGAAATGAATCTTCTTCTTCATGTATCTGACTGAGGAAGCTGCATTGATTTGGCAATCCTGGTATACTGTGTTGTTTCAGACTGTCATTCTGTACTTTGTATCCAGCTCAGAAAAGACTCTTCAATGAGAAAATGGAAAAGCTATATGGCCTGCATGATCCCACAGCTTATACATGTAGAAATATCCAAAGGCACCTTTATAGTAGTGAAACTATCACTTTTCATTTATATAAATTCTTTCATTTCAGGAGCTCACAGTGGTTCAGAAATGCTATTCCACTGATCCTCACAGTCATTCTTAGAGACACTGACGGGTGCTTATTAAAATGGGAAGTGGATCCAGTTCTAACAAATGATGATCATGGTTAACTTCGGGGCAAAAGAAAATGGTCTTGCCAGAGAAATAAATGTATATGCCTTCCTAAGGTAGGAACATTTAACTAGAGGATGAGACTCTGGCACATGGTTACTGCAGTGTCTCACATTCTAAGGATATGATTAACCCAGCGGCTGAGATAAGGCAGACACCACAGCATCTGTTTAACTCACTACCTCCTCCGGGGAACTCAATTTTTGCTGAACATAAATCTGACCAAAATTCTCCCAGAAGTTTCCTCTTTCTCCTCTGTGACTGTGTTTGATGCCAACAAATGAAGATATGTCTAAATATACAAATAACATACATATGTAAATAAAAGCTGTGGCTACTTGTACACCTCTAGCAGTACAGTTATCAGGAGAGTCACCTTATTTATTTTTTGAAATACATCTAGCAAGACTCCAAATGACTCTGATTAGGGCAGGGGTTTGCAGTTGTTATTTTAGTTTAAAAGAAGTCTACAGTGTGCTAGTGGGTGCCCACATAGGTTACCAGGGACCCACAAAAAGGTTTCAGGGGGGCCAGTACTTCCTGTCCCTTTTTGGGGGTAAAATTTTGGATGTGCATGAATGCAGTTTTTCTTCTATGTTGGCTATTCATACATTTCATAATATTTTCAAAGACAATGGTAAATTTCTATGTTTAAGAACCACTGCTCTTGGGCTGTGATACAGTGGAGTACATCAGTTCAGTTATAACATCAAAAAGTAAAGCAAAAGTCAGTAAAATACAAATTACATTCTAGATTGGAGCATGTCAAAAGGACACAGAGTCAAGCTGAAAGAGCTTCCAGTAGTCAATCGCCTTAACAAGTAATCAATAATGTTTCTAGTGATACACCATTTTGATATAAGGTACCCGCTTAACATGATGTGAAGGAAAAGTTACTTCATATTTATTTTATGATTCTCCAAATTCCCTAACCCTAGTCTAACCTTGAGAAAGCATCAGGCAAACCCAATTTAAGAGATACTATTCAAAATGTATGACAAGTAATCTTCAAAACTGTTATGGCCACTAAAAAACAAGGAAAGACAGCCATGCGCAGTGGCTCACTCCTGTAATCCTAGCATTTTGGGAGGCTGAGGTGGTCGGATTGTCTAAGCTCAGGAGTTCAAGACCAGCCTGGGCAAAACAGTGAAACACCGTCTCTACTAAAATACAACAACAATTAGCCAGGCGTGATGGTATGCGCTAGTAGTCCCAGCTACTCAGAAGGCTGAGGCAGGAGAATCGCTTGAACCTGGGAGGTGGAGGTTGCAGTGAGCTGAAATTATGCCATTGCACTCCAGCTGGGTGATAGAGTGAGACTCCATCTCTAAAAAAAATACAAGGAAAGCCTTGGTATATGTCACAGACTGAAAAAGACTAAAGAACCGTAATAACAAAATGCAGTATTTTATTCTGGGCAGGATCCTGGAATAGAAAACAGAATAAAACTGGTCAATTCTGAATAAAGCTATATTATTTAATAGTGTTGAACCATTGTTAAGTATTTGAGCAATTGTACCATGATTATCTGTGATACTAACATTAAATAAAATGAGGTCAAATGTATATGGGAATTCGCTGTATCATCTTTAAGAATGTTCCTTTAGATACAACTTTTAAAAATTGCGTGAAGTTCACTTTATTCATTCTTTTGTTAATTGTACTTATGGTATTAAATTGAAGAACCCATTGCAAAATCCTAGGTTGTGAAGATTTAGTCCTAAGGTTTGTTCTGCTAGTTTTATAGTTTTAGCTCTGATGCTTAGTTTGTTGATTGATTTTGAATTAATTCTTATAGATGGAGTGAAGTTGAAGTCTGATTTCATTTTTTACAATTTTGCCATCATCATTGCTCCAGTAATTATTTTTTTAATAATTGAATGATTTTGGAATTCTTGAAATTCTACATGAATTTGAGGATGGGTTTTTCTATTTTTGAAAGAAAAGAGGACCATAAATCTTTAAATACATGTTCTTTGTGTGCCTTTGGAAAGTGGTGATTTGTACATAATTCCACAATGTCATGTCAATTTACCTCACTTGATGCTATCTAGATTTTCTGTTTACTTTTATTGAATGATTTCATCTATAGTCATTTATAATATATCCAAATAAGCAAATAAAACTAGAATATACCACTCAGACCACTGCCTGTGTTCAAATACTTGAGATACCTCTTATTTTAATAAAAGTGTTACCTTGGGCAGGTTACTTAATCTCACTGTGTTTTAAATTTCTCAGTTGTGAAACAAGGCTAATGTTCCTACTTCATGGGGCTGTTTTAAGGTTAAATCAGTGTGTTAGTGTGATAAAAATACCATTTAGCACCCAGTATGTTCTCAGTAAATGACACTATTATGAAAAGCTGCAATCACTTGAAACAATATTGGAGCTGTGATAACTGCCATACGTATTTGGGAAAAACAAACTGAATTATAGACATTGTATAATCAGAAGAAAATTAAAAAAAAGTGGTTTGCCATTTTTTATGTGACTTTACTAGAGAGATTGAAAGAAAACCTGGAAGCATTAATAACAGTCTGATTACTGGCTGATTACTGTAGTCATTGTAAATTACAGTGTCAGAAAGAAATACCATGGTTCATAACAATGAACTATTCCAATGCCTCTGAAAGGACACAGATGTGATCAGTTCTAAAGACCTACATAAAGAAAGGTGAAAAGGAGTAATTATAACTGAAACTCACAGTGGATGAGAATAAGATGTATTTATTAATTAGTATTGCCACCTTTGAAAAATAGAGTTGTTTTTTATATCTACAAAGATCTATGAAGCATTTTTTTAGGTGGCTGCTATGGTCTCAGTGGTTTATAAAAGCTTATTGCAAAATAAAATATGTCATAAACACGCTTCATTTTTAGCCACTTTTTGAAGGAATAATAATAATAACATGGATGAACCTGGAACACATTATGCTAAATTAAATAATTCAGACACATAGAGACAAATATCACATGATATCACTGATTTGTGAATTTTTTTTAATGAATACATAAAAACAGGAAGTAGAATGGTCATCATCAAGGAAGAAAGTGAAGGGAAAGGAGATGTTAGCCAAATGATACAAAGTTGCAGTTAGATAGGATGAGTGAAGCTAGAGATACAATGTACAGCATGAAGACTAAAGTTAATAATATTGTATTGTATCCTGAAAATTTTGTAAGAGTATATTTCAAATGCTCTTACCACATACACACACATAATTATGTTAAATAATGGATATGTTAATTTGCTTGTCTGTAGTACTTCACTATGTATATCAAAACATCATGTTGTATACCTTAAATATGGACAATAAAAATAAATATAAATTAAAAAATAACAAAGGACAATAATTATATAAAGATCTTTAAAAATCTGATGCAATGTATCACATTCATTATAGCTAACATATTTTGGAGCAGTTACTGTGGTCCTGTTCTAAGAGTTTAACATGCCTTATTTCATTTTGCTTTCATACTAAATTAAAGAGGTGGAAACTATTATCATTCTCTCTCAGACCAAGGTGAGGAAACAGGCTCAAATTGGATGCTGCATCAGCCAGCACACAGTTAATAAGAAATAAATTAACTCAACTAGTCTTACATCAGAATCTAAATTTAACTACTGCGATGAAATGGTTCTGAACTGCAGCAGTCACAATTGTCTGCCATTTTCCCATATTTTTCTTAGCTGTGTATATATTCATATGATGTTGGTGATGATAATATCAACAGCTTTAATTTATTAAATATCCCCAAGGTGCTGTGTTATTCTATCTATATGATGATATGTAATTTTTACAGAAAACTATTTTATTATCCTCATGTGAGAAGCGAGAAAATATTGAGGTACAAGAAAGTTTAGTCATTTTCCTAGTGACACAGAATGGAAGACAGAGTTTGAACTCAAAGCTCATGTTTTGAACCAGAAGTCAAGAAAGGTGTAAAAAACATGGAACCAAGAGAAAATGTCATTCATGGTCCAGAGGGGCACAGATCTATGGGATCTAGGTGGCAGAGATAGATAGATAAATGCTATGTGTAGCATGATAGAAATACTGTTGAGGGTCACATGACCCAGTTTGGATGAAAAGGAGGTGTGCAGAAATGGGTTTGTTACGGAGCATTTTAGACACTGTCTTGACTTTGAGTGAAGAATTTGTCAGGTGAATAAAGGTGATGACTCATTGTAGAGTCATGAGAAACATTAGCCGTTAGAGCAATGCAAGTACGTTCTGGAATTCTGTACATTTGTGTAATGAGGAGTGATTCTGAAGGCATTTGTGTTTAACACACTTCAAAGTCACTAGGTGTCTATATTATTGGCTAAAAGCTTTGAGCAAGATACATTATTACAAGCTAGAAAAATGCTTGATAAACACACCCCTAAGAGGTAATATATATACCACTTATTCTCATTCACATGTGAGAGACAAAAACTGAACTCATGGAGCTAAAGAGTAGAATGATTGTAGCAATGCCTGGGAAGGGTAGTGGAAAGGTGGGGATCAAGAAGGGATGGTTAATGGGTACAAGAAAATTGAGCTGGATAAAATGAGTAAGATCTAGTGTTCACAAGCACTATAGGGTGACTATAGTTAATAATAATTTACTTTATATTTCAAAATAACTAAAAGAGTAGATTTGGAATATTCTTAAACAAATGATAAATGCTTGAGATGACATATATCATATTTACCCTATTTGATGATTATACATTACATACTTGCATAACAATATCACATGTACCCCATAAATATTTACAACTATTACTTACCCATAAAAATAAAAATAATGTATTACATGTCTAATAAATACCAAACACTGAGCAGGGTGCATTTGTAATATTTTATCTCATTAAAGCTTATCAAGAACAATACAAGGTAAGTGCTATTTATCATATTTTATATGTGAGGAAATAAGACTTTGATTTTTCAACTGAACTGGCCAAAGTCTTGTGCCAAATAATTGATGACCCCAGATTTCAAATCTAGATTTTAATAAGTCCATAAACCAACATAAATACTGTTTTGAAAGTAATCTAGTAAACTCCTTGAAGTCAGGGATCTTATATAACTTGATAATTACTATATCCTCAGTGCCTGGAGTTGGTGTTATTCCAGGGTACTCAATAAGTATTGTGCTAATTTCAAGTGAGTTACATCAATCTTCTATAAAATGATCCATGATCATTCTCTAGAAGTGTGTCCCCAACTTTCTTGAGCATTGATGAGAAAATGTTGATCAACTATGCATTGGCTCACTGTAGTGGTTATTTTTGCTAACCACTTTTTTATTTCTGTGTTTCATTTCAATAAGTTTCTTAAGGATAGTTCCTGACTTTCATATTGTCATTTCTTTCAGAGTGTCTTGGTTTTAGTAAATTATTAGTAATGTAATAAATATATGTGTAATCAGTTCTTTTGCTAAGTGCATCTAGTCATCTGTGATCTTCTTGAGCCTTCCTGCAACCCTCCAAAGTAGGTTCATTAGAATTATCCTTTATCTCAGTTACAAAAATCTATAGATATATTGAACTATTTACCAATTTATTTACTAAGATCAAATGATTTTTATGCATTTTCTTGTTAATCCCATGTTTGGGAACTTGTTTTCTTACCTAATTCTGTCTTCTTTCCTTCTTCATGTTATATATCAACTTACTATTGTCATATTGGAGAATAACTGTCATTAGCTGTTTCTTGATTATAATCTTGAAACTCATCAACCATTCATTACAGGAAGTTTTCTCTTGCACCCCATTCATAACACTATACTATAATTGTCTCTGCTTGTTATTAGTCTGAAATATTCATGATAGCAAGTGCTATGCTTTTAGAGAGCTCTTCATAAATTTTGGAAAATGATAGATGTTTAGTATTTTTTAAATGAATGAATGTTTGCTTTTTTGCTATTATCACTAACCTTATCTGTTGCAGCTCCTCCACCTGAAAACCCTTCTACACAATCTTAGTTTTCAGCTGCCAATATAACAGAAATGAGGTTACCTTGATTATTAATGTGTACTTATTGTGTTCAACTAAGGAAATCTAGGTGATGCTTAATAAAGCAGCATTTTTTGCTATCCATTGCAGCATTCATTTCAAATTCCCTAAAACATAGTAGTTTAAAACAATATTTATTATTTAACAGTTTCTGAGTCAGGATTTTGGGAGTGGTTTTGTTATAATTCTGGCTCAACCTTACTCACAAGGATGAAAAGGGTCAGTTAGGGCTACAGTCATCTCGAGTTTTGACCAAGAAAAGATTGGCTTACAAGTACATTCATATGAGTATTGTCAGGTCATAGGTCCTAACTGGCTGTTGGCCAGAGACTTCAATTTCTTGCCACATGAGACTCTCCATAGAGTAGCTAATAGTATGTTAGATTACTCCTCCCAGAGTGAGGACTTTAAAAAAGAAAAAGAGACAGAAAGATGTGCACACAAAAAACAGGATCTTTTTGTAACCTAATCTCAAAAGTAAAATCTCATTACCTCTATTGGTTAGAAGTCAGTAGTCCAGCGCCTACTCAAAGTGAGGAGACTATATGCATGAGGGAATGGATACTAGAAAGCAGGGATTGCTGGAAGTCATTTAGAGACTGTCTACCATAGAAAAGGATCAGCAACATTTTTTGCTTAATTCATTGTCTGTTAATGTTAACTTCTTCAGATTACATAAACAATGATCAACGCATAACTTACATTATTTTAATACTCTTTCTTAATATCCTATCTTATAGACCATTTTTCAAAACATAGACTCTAGAGTTTTGTGGACTTAACATATTGATCCTAAGTAATAGATATAAAAAGACCAAACACCTACTCACCTTTGATTTCTTTGATCATGATTTTTGTGGTGTTTGGGTTTATACTGGGTTACCATTTATTTTCCCTTGTATTTGTCAACACTAAGCTAGAGTTGCCATTACCATGCCTACAGAGAACAGAGGAAATGTCAAAGGAAGAACAGAAATAGTATTTTTATATTCTCTTATAAAAAGAGACTTTGATATTTGCACAGCATTCCCACCTCCACTGCCCCATTGAATCTATAAAGTCTGAGGATCAGCTCATTCAGTTTGACCCATTTGACACTAGAGGTAATCAGTACATGTCACAAATTCATGTATGCGTTTTTAGAACTACACTTGCTATCATTTTATTTATTTATCTATCTATTTATTTATTTAATTTTTGCGTATTTCTGCTTTTGAGAGTAAGTGCAGACATATAATGATCGTTTGAGCTAAAAGTAAAGTGAGCCTCAATTTTTCACTAAATGAGACCTCCTCGACAATCTTTTTAGTAGTCTATAAAAAACACAAGGTAGTAACCAAAAGTGATGTTTGAGAGCTTCCAGACAACACAATATATAAGCCTTTTGTCTTATCCTTTATTTTCATTTCACCCCCAACACCCCAGACCTGCTTACTAAAGTGATTACTCTGACATTGCAAAATTTTTTTTTTCTGAGATAAAGTCCAAAATATACCATAATTATAAAGGAAAGGAAATCATGGGTAAATAGTTAAAATTAAAAAGGGAGACAACAATTCTGGGTTTTTGGAGCCATATAAAAATAATTAGTGGATATTTTCTAGTCTTAAGAACAATTTGGAAAATAGAAAAATCACTAGTTGTTTGTATGTATAATTAACAGATTCTTGTGAAATTATTGAATATAGTTTGGCCTACTCAATTTCTACTGTGTTTTCCTTTAAACACCTTAGTTACATAGACTGTAGTTAAATTTCCACCTAACCATAGGCAAAGAAAATTATATTGACTGCAAGGGAATATGTATAGGATTACAAAAATTTGAGCAATGAAAATTCAGCTTCCAGTAATTGTGGAGTAACTTGGTCAGAATAACTCTCACATAGATACAAATTATGAAGTTCAGACAAAACATTATTTTTTAAAAAATTAATAGAACTGTAGTTTCACCCAAAGTAAAGATAAGCTAGAAAGCAATCCATTCCAACTAAAGATGGAAGTGTCATTGGGTGATATTTGAATACCTATAACTTTTGGCCTGACAGGTGGCAAAATTGAAAATTTACGTTTTACTGGTTGCACATGTGAGAAAATAGTTCTAAAGGTTGTCAGATAAGCTGGAAAATCCATAAATTAGTTCAGCCATTGTGAAAGACAGTTTGGCAATTTCTCAAAGAACTTGAAACAGAACTACCATTCTACCCAGCAATCCCATTACTGAGTATATATAACCAAAGGAATGCAAATCGTTCCACCATAAAGACAAATGTATGTGAATGTTCATCGCAGTACACTATTCACAATAGCAAAGACATGGAATCAACCTAGGTGTCCATCAGTGGTGGAATGGATAAGGAAAATGTGGTACATATACAACATAAAATACTATATAGCCATAAAAAAGAATGAGATCATGTCCTTTGCAGCAGTATGAATGCAGCTGGATGCCATTAGTCTAAACAAACTAAGGCAAGAACAGGAAAGCAAATCCACATGTTCTCAGTTATATGTGGGAGCAGAACATTAATCAGACATGGACACAACAAAGGGGACAATAGACACCATAGCCTACTTGAGGGTAGAGGGTGGGAAGAGGTTGAGGATTGAAAAACTAACTATTGTGTACTATGCTTATTACCTGGATGAGAAAAAACTTGTACACCATACCCCCATGATGTGCAATTTACCTGTATAACAAATCTGCACATGTACCTCTGAAACTAAAATACAAGTTTACATTACAGCCATTCTGACTGGTATGAAATGGTTTTCCTCCTTTATTGACCTAGGCACTTATAGCTATAAACTTCCCAATTAGTACTGTTGTGCTGTTTCACATAGGTTTGGGTATTTTGTGTTTCCTTTATCATTTGTTTCACTAAGTTTTTCATTTCTTTCTTAATTTCTTCATTGACCCCCACACACAAACCTGGTCTTTCAGGGGCATATTGTTTAATTTCCATGCTATTTATGTAGTTTCCAAAATTCCTTTTGTTATTAATTTCTAGTTTTATTCCATTGTGTTCCAAGAAGATGCTTGATATTATTTCAATTTTTTAAAATGTTTTCAAACTTATTTTGTGACCCAATATATGGTCCATCTTTAAGAATGCGATCAGGAAAGGGATATGTATTCTCCAAATATTGTATGAGATTTTCTGTAAATATCTGTTACATCAATTTGGTCTATAGTGCAGATGAAGTCTGATTTTCTGTCTGAACGATCTGTCCAGTGCTCAAAGTGTGGTGTTGAGATCTCCAGCCATTATTGTGTTGCGGCCTACCTCTTTGCTTAGTGTTAACAATTTTCTTTACTTATCTAGGTGCTTCAGTGTTCAGTTCATATATATTTAAAAGTGTTATATTCTCTTGCTGAATTGGCCTCTTTACCATTATATAGTGAGTTTTGTCTCTGCTTACAGTTTTTGACTTGAAATCTATTTTGTGTGATGTAAGTATAGTGTCTTCTGCTCTTTTTTGGTTTCCATTGGCATGCGATATCTATTTCCATTCCTTATTTTTCAGTCTATATGTGTCTTTATAGGTGAACTATGTTTCTTATATGCAATAAATCAATGAGTCCTGCTTTTTCATCCATTCAGCCCAGTCTATCTTTTGATTGAAGAGTTTAGTTCATTTATATTCAAAGTTATTATTAACAAGGACTTATTACTACCATTTATTTTTTTTTCTTGTTGTCTTGTGGTTTTCCTTCTTTCTTTTCTTCCTGTCTTCCTCTAGTGAATGAAATTTTCTCTAGTGATATGATTTAGTTTCCTGCCTGTTATTTATTGTGTATCTGTTGCATGATTTTTGGTTTGAGCTTACCATGAAGCTTGCAAATACTATCTTATAACCCGGGATTTAACCTGACAACAATTTAACACTACTTGCAAAAGCAAACAGATAATTGAATAAAAAGAAAACTAATAAAAACTCTACACCTTAGCTTTATGCCCCAATTTTTTAATTTTCTGTTGTTTCTATTTATATCTTATTGAACTATGTCTTGAAAAGTTGTTATAGTTATTATTTTTTATTCATTCATCATTTAGTCTTTATACTTAGGATAAAAGCAGTATATACATCATAGTTACAGTGTTAGCATATTCTGTGTTTTTCTGTATACTTACTATTACCAGTGAGTTTCGTACCTTCAGGTAATTATTTATTGCTCATTGATGTCTTCTTCTTTCTGACTGAAGTACTCTGTTTAGCATTTTTTGTAGGACAGGTCTGATATTCATGAAATCTCTTACCATTTGTTTGTTTTGAAAAGTGTTTATTTCTCCTTCAGGTTTAAAGAAATTTCCATCAGATATACTTTTTTAGGGTAAGAGTTTTTTTCCCTTTATCACTTTAAATATATCATACCACTCTCTCCTGGTCCTTAAAATTTGCATTGAAAAGTCTGCTGCCAGATATATTGGAGCTCCAATGTATGTTATTTGTTTCTTTTCTCTGGCTGTTTTCAGGATCCTTTCTCTATTTTTGACCTTTGGGAGTTTTATTATTAAATGTCTTCAGATAGTCATCTATGAGTTATATTTGCTTGGTATTTTATAACCCTCTTGTACTTACATAATGATGTATTTTTCTACGTTTGGAAGTTTCCTGGTTTTTATCCCTATGAATAAACTTTCTGCTCTTATCTCTTTCTCTACCTCCTTCTTAAAGCCAATAACTCTTAGATTTACCCTTTTGAGGCTATTTTATAGATTCTGTAGGCATACTTCATTGTTTTTTATTATTTTGACAGTTGTCTCCTCTTACTGTATATTTTCAAATATCCTGTCTTTAAACTTACTAATTGTTTCTTCTGCTGGATATATTCTGCTATTAAAGAACTCTGATGCATTCTTCAGTATGCAAATTGAATTTTTCAGCTCCAGAATTTCTCCTTGATTTTTAAAAATTATTTTCATCTCTTTGTTAAATTTATCTGATACATTTCCAAATTCCTTCTCTGTGTTATCTTGAATTTCTTTGAGTCTTCTCAACACTGTTATTTTAAATTATCTGTCTAAAAGGTCACATACCTCTGTTTCTCCAGGAATGGTCCCTGGTGCCTTACTTAGTTCATTTGGTATAGTCATGTTTTCCTGGACAGTGTTGATGCTAGCAGATGTTCTTTGGTGTCTGGAACTTAAAGAGTTAGCTATTTATTGTAGTCTTCACTCTCTGGTCTTATTTGCAATAATCCTTCTTGGGAAGGCTTTCCAGATATTTGAAAGAACTTGGGTTTTATGATCTAAGCTGTATCTGCTTCAGGAGGCTCCCCAACCTCAGTAACACTATAGTTCTTGCAGACTCATGAGGTACCACCTTGAAGGTCTTGTACAAGATCTGGGAGAATTCTCTGGATTACCACACAGATACATCTGTTTTCTTTCTTTACTTTCTCTAAAACTAATGAACTTTCTCTCTCTGTTCTAAGCCACCTAAACCTAGGGATGGAGTGATGCAAGAATTTCTGTGGCCACCACCAATATGACTGTACTGGGTCAAACCTGAAGCCAGCACAGCACTGGGTCCCCCCACTCAAGGCCTGCTATAACCACTCCCTGGATACTGCCTATGTTCATTCAAGGCCCTGGGGCTCTACAATCAGTAGATGGCTAGCCAGCCCTGTATTTCTTCCTTCAGGGAAGCAAGGTCCCCAGTCCCTGAGTTAGTCCAAAAGTGCCTTCCAGGAGTCAGGGTCTAGAGTCAAAAACCTTAGAAGTTGACCTAGTATTCCGTTCTATTGTGGCTGAGCTGGTACTCCAACCATAAGATACAGCTCTTCCAACTCATCCCTCCCATTTCCAAAGGAAGACTAGCCTCATCCTACAGCTACCGCTACCCCAAATCACAAGGAGTACTGCCAGACTACCATCGACATTCCTTTAAAGCCCAAGTTCTCCCAAGTCAGCTTGTGGTGAATGCTGCCAGACTTGGTACTTACACTTCAGGGGAGTGGGATCCCCTCTGACCAGGCCAGGTACAGAAATGCCATTGAAGAGGCAAGTCCTGGAATCAGAGATGCCAAGAGCTCTCTTGATTCTCTACTCCCCTGTGGCCATGCTGGTACCTGAAGCCAGCAAATCTCAGAGGCTCATCCAAAGCCCTCCATGTAGGACCTGGGTATCGCTGCTGCTTATTAAGGGCCCAAGGGCTCTTCAGTTAGTAGGTGATGAATGCTGCCAGCTGAGGTTCTTTCCTTCAAGGCAGCAGGTTCCCTTCTGGCCCAAGGTGTTTCTACAAATGTCTTCTGGGAGCTACATGCTGGAATGTGTGCCTTGTTAATCTGACTGGTGCCTGTCCTGCTGCATCTTGCATCCTAGATGCAAGACAAAGTCCTCCCCACTATTTCCTCTTTTCTCCTCAAGTGGAAAAACAGGCTTCTTTTTTGGAGCTTTGAGCTGTGCATCCTGGGGTTACAGGAGGAGTAACGCCAGCACTCCCTTGCTGCCTCAGCTGGTACCTCAGCCTGTCACATGCCCCCTAGTCCACTGTCTCTGGGCCTAGTTCAGCACTAGGAATTGCATAAGAGTTGCAATTTCAAGTTACCTTTCAAGTTTACTTGGAGACACAAAGTCCTTGGTGGCAAGGTTTACAAGTATTCAAGTTTGGACCACTGGAATTGGTGATTCCCTTCTTGCTAGGGCTGGTTTAAATGTTTCCTCTGTGGACAAGCTTTGACTGTGTTTGGATCAGTTTTCCTTTCTGCTCTAACAGAACAGCACTGAGTTCAATGCCTCACAATTGCTGTATTCTCTCTTTCCTAGTGCCCAGAGATGCTCTCTGCACCAGTCACAACTGACAGGGGTGGGGGAAAGGTGGCATCAGGAATTCACAATGTTTTTTCCCATCTCTTCAGTGCCTTTTTTTTTTTTTTTTTTGAGATGGAGTTTCTCTCTTGTTGCCCAGGCTGGAGTGCAATGGCATGATCTGAGCTCATTGCAACCTCTGCCTCCTGGATATTCAAGCAATTCTTCTGCCTCAGCCTCCTGGGTAGCTGGGATTACAGGTGCCTGCCATCATGCCCCGATAATTTTTGTATTTTTAGTAGAGATGGGATTTCACCACTTTGGCCAGGCTGGTCTGAAACTCCTGACCTCTGGTGATCTGCCCACCTCAGCCTCCCAAAGTGCTGGGATTATAGGCATGAGCCCCCATGTCTGGCCTCAGTGCCTCTTTTAGTGATAGGAAGATAAAACTAGATACTATGAGAGTGCTCACCTAATTTTTGGTTCTTATGAAGGTATTTCATCTGGGTAGACAGTTGTTAACTTGATGTCCTTGGTGGAGGGACAACTGGTGGAACTTTCTACTCTGCCTTCTTTCTCTCTCTCTCATTTGAATTTCTGATACACAACTGTATCTATTATCAAATATGAACATGGAACAAACTCATATTGTACTAAAGAACATGTCTTGTATTTTGCCTAATGACCAAAATAAGACAGCAATGACTGATAACTATTATTAGCAGTAAATGTTTAACATCAGGAAAATGTAAAATGTCTTTAGTGGTATTTTAAGACGGTTTGTAAAGCTTAGAGGAGTTGGGATGTGGAGAAATGCTGCCATAGACCAGGGAAATAATATTTTCATAGTATCTGTGGTTAAGACCCCAAGCTTCACAAAGCCCCTTCTTTCCAATAAGGAATAAGCTAACAGAGGAGACAAAGTTATATATAGTAAGACAGGAAAGGGAAGGAAGTTGATGTGCTATGAAGCAGAACTATGGACCCTTGAAAACTCAGGGATCTCTGCCCCCCCTCCTCACTTTCAAGGACATGTAGCGTTGCTCAGCTCATGAATGAAATTAATTAAGCACTTCAATTAAAAGTCACCTTGACTCTAGCAATCAATCAATCAGCAAATCAGCAAGGTTGTCCTCATTTCTAAATTTTTCATAATGGGAAACGTTAAATTTCGATTAACTCTTTCTGGGCACACAGACACACACACACACACACACACACACACACACACAGAGTCTACAGAAGTATTACTTTGTTATCCTAAATCCCATTACTAGAAACTTTGGTTAGAAACAAATATAAAATATATATTATTTACATCATTCTAAGGATGAACAAATTTAGGCTTAGAATATTTTAGATACTTTGCCATAGTCACAAATTATAGACCTAATATTTGAAATCACTTCTGCTTTTTTCTATTTTTTTAAGACGGAATTTTGCTTTTGTTGCTCAGGTCGTAGTGCAGTGGCACAATCTCGGCTCACTGCAACCTCCGCCTCCAGGGTTCAGGTGATTCTCCTGACTTAGACTCCCAAGTATCTGGGATTACAGGCGCACACCACCACCTCCAGCTAATTTTTTTGTATTTTAAGTAGAAACAGGGTTTCACCGTGTTAGCCATACTGGTCTTGAAATCCTAACTTCAGGTGATCCGCCTGCCTTGGCCTCCCAAAATGCTGGGATTATGGCGTAAGCCACCACGCCCGGCCCACTTCTGCTTTTTTCTAATGAAGATTTAAACCACTTATCAAAGCTCTTTTAACTATACATTTAAAAGGAAGCAGTTTTGCCATTTGTAAATTATGTGTCAATAAGTCTGAATTTTTTTAAAGTAAAAGTATATTGAAGCTATATGAACAAGATAAATGTGAGTCATTTTGCTCTTACAAATTTTTTATTAAAGGCACACTAATGAATGCTACTTAAAACAATAATAAAAGAGCTAAATAACTCATAGGAGGCAAATAGTATTGAGAGTAAGAGATGAACTTTGGGGCTCTCCATGCTTCATTTAGAAATCTGTCTCTGCCACTAAATAGTTATGTGACTTTGAGAAGAATTACTTAAAATCTCTAAGTCCATTTTTTTTATCTGCCAAATGAGCTAACAATATTTCCTTATGACTTCCTTGAAGATTTAATGAGATTGAGTGTGTGTGTGTGTGTGTGTGTGTGTGTGTGTGTGTGTATACACACATCATGGTGCAAAGGGTAGACTCTCAATGAGTGGCATTATTATTGGATTTAATGAGAGCCTTTTTCTCCAGTTGTTGAAAGTGAATTGCAAGGACATAGAGGAACTGAAAGCTTCTTACGTATTCTCCAAACTGAAAATGTGGAGAGGGAAGAAAGGACATTGAGATATTGCATCCCTGGAGACAATGTAAGACAAAAGCTCTTATAAGTGAGAGCTTTTAAGAGGTGTGTTTATTGCATCCCTGGAGATATTGCATCCCGGGAGATACTAAGAGCCAAGTAATACTGACCAATCAAGGAGACAGTGAACAAACAGCCAGGACACAGCCTATATGTACATTAAGTGTCTGAAGAGATAGGAAAAAATTAAAAGCGGTGTCTTCTGAATTTATGCTTTTTCCTTTGTCAAGAAAGGTTATTGGTATTGCCCTCCGCAGAAATTAATTTCTTCAGCAAACATTTATTAAGTGACACATAGAAGACAGGTTCTGGAGGCTTGTGCCCCGAAACTGCCAGAAATAATCTCTAAATATATGTAGATCATTGAATGTGGAGCACTAAGATATTGTATCCAACTACTTTCCAAATGTGTGTCTTAATTTTGATTCTACTCCCACCACACTCCAAGCCAGCCTTGAGTGGAAATTGCTTATTTGGGGCGTTGTGATAAAATCAGAAAGAACGGACAAGGAAGGAATATCAGTCTAAAGAACACATTATGGGCCCAGATTTCACTGAGGGTAATTGAAGCTTATTTCTTGGGGAATCTCTAGAAGCTGGTGTCATGCACACTCCTCAGTATATGAAGGATATTGAATACCAGCACAGCAACTCCTGTAAAGGGATGCTGAGGTTGGCATTGGGGTTAATTCCTTTGCATTTCTGGCCCATTTATGAGCATGCAAAACACTGGGGCTAAGGACAAGGAAAGTCCTCAGGCAAAGGAAAGCAGGTGCTGGCTGACTTTGCACTAAAATAGTAAGAGGAAAGGCTAGGAGTGGGGTTAAAGTCGTAATAAGTGTCACTTTCATAAGAACTAGGTTAAGCAAACACAAACAGGTTTCTTTACTTCAGTTATTCTCACTTCTGTTAGTATGTGAATGTAAATATAAGTTATGTAGCTTCAATATGGGGGTATAAGTGTTTCCCAAACTGTTTAACAAAGAATCCTTTGCATTCCCAAACATTCTGTAAGATTAGAGTTTCTTATAACTATTATAGCATCTAGGATCTGTTCCAATTGCCTATATTTTACAAATAAGAAAAATTAGGTCTAGATAAGTAGTAATATATTAATAATAACTAAAAGTGCAGAAATGTGGAAAGAGAAGATTAGCTTTTTACACAAAGTTAAGTCAGTGAGGAATCCAGAACATGTGACAGGGTTTTGTGTTAAACACATCCTTGTGATTACTTTCTCATTCTAGCTTTATCTCTTCTCCTATTAGCCTTTTTTTATGCTGGCTCTGTTCTTTGATATCAAATCTTTCATGTCCATCAATCTATATCTAAAGTATATATTTTACTGTAACCATTATATGAAGTATAATTACTTAACAAAACATATATTAAATAATAGATAATACATAATTCATATTACTTAATATATTTATAATTAATATATTGATACCAAGGCATTATGCCACTTTTATAATTCCACCTCCACTCAACAGAGAACGTTCAAATCTTTATTTTCTAATTGTTATCCCTATAAGTAGATTATACACATAAGATTATTTTTGTTTACTAGGTGAGGACACAGAGGTCTAAAAATGTTGGCATTTTCTAAAAGTGATAAAATAACTTGTACTTAGAGCCAAGATTCAAACTCAAGAATAAAATTTTTGCCTTCTGATCAGTTGAAACCTACTTCAGGTTCACCCAAACTCCCTCTGTTCTCAAAGTCCTTGAATTAATGTTTTTGGATATTTCAGTTGGGGTTATAAATGGCCTCGCTATAGAGTAATTGCTCTTTCAAACACGTTTAGTAAACTAGTGGTGGTCATGCATGAGTTTCTGGCATTTTGCATGACAAACCTTATAACATTTTATAAGCCTAAAAGAACACAAAGAAAGGGAGACCAAGTAGCTCCAACACAATCAGGCAATAAACAAGTATATAAATAAAAGGTTAATATCACTAATTATTAGAGAAATGCAAATAAAAACCACAATGAGATACTATATCATACCAGTCACAATGGCTATTACTAAAAAGTCAAAAAATAACAGATGATAGCAAGGTTGTGGAGAAAAAAGAACACTTTTATACACTATTGGTGGGTGCATAAATTAGTTCAACTATTGCAGAAAGCAGTGTAGTGATTCTCTAATGAGCTAAATCAGAAATAGCACTTGACCCAGCAATCCTATTACTGGGTATATACCCAGAGCAATATAAATCATTCTACCATAAAGACACATGCAGAGGTGTGTTTATTGCAGCATTATTCACAATAGAAAAGACATGGAGTCAACCAAATGTCCATCAATCACAGATTGGATAAAGAAAATATGGTACATGTGTACCATAGAACACTATGCAGCCATAAAAAGTAACGAGATTATGTCCTTTATAGGAACACCAGTGGAGATTGAGGCCATTATCATTAGCAAAGTAACACAGGAACCAAAACCAAATACCACATGTTCTCACTTACAAGTGGGAGCTAAACGATGAGATCACATGAACACAGGGAAACAACAGACCCTGGGGCCTACTTGAAGGTCAAGGGTAGGAGTAGGGAGAGGATTACAAAAAAATAACTACTGAGCACTAGACCTACTACTTGGGTGATAAAATAATCTGTACAACAAACCCCTGTGACATGAGTTTACCTATATGACAAACCTGCACATGTACCCTGAACCTAAAAAATAAAAGTAAAAAAACAAGTGGACAATAAAGTAAAAGTTTTATCTAAATATTCAAATTCTTTATCTGAATTTATTTTTATTTTTTATATTTTATATAAAATTATTATATTTTATATAATAATATGGTACATTTTTATATTATATTGACTTTAAGTTATTTATAGTCCCAAGAATCTGTCACCTCTAGAAAACTGGTGGCTAAAGTCAAAATTTATATTGACCTTAAGTTATTTATAGTCCTGGGAATCTGTCACCTCTAGAAAACTGGTGGCTAAAGTCAAACAGAAATCTACATAAGGTGAGCTAAAATGCCTAGAAAGGAATTGATCCCAACAGAACCCAGCCCGGACAATCTTTACCGTAATAGCAAAGACAGTTTACCGATCAAAGAGAACATATTGAAAAGCATAGCTTTGTTCCTTGAAGGTGCTCCTTATACAGACCTCTACGGAATAATGTGTAAGTTATTTGGTGATAGAGAAGTAGATGGTTAAGGGAAAAAAGTAGAATTAGTTATTTCATGTGAAAGACTGCTAGACATTTTGAGATGCAAACTACTTTAGTATCTATCAGAAACAGCAAAGGGCAGAAAAGAGTAAAAAATTGTCTGGATACATTACATCAAGGCACCTACCTGTATGGCCCATTGTGAGGTAAATGAGGTCAAAAGTAAAATAAAATCATACTCACCCAATGGAGACTATGTCACTCCAGAAATAGTTATGGGGGCAACTTTTTGCTGGAGATCGAGTACTGCCTTATAAAACCTGTTGAAGGCACATAAAATAGAAGTTATGATGATAGTAACAGTAATATAAACAGTGATGCATATTTATGAACATTTACAGTTTTCAAAACACTTTCACATACATAATTTTATTTAGTTTCACATTATTCAAATTGCTACTGGAAAATAAAGAAGATCCAAATTGTTATTATTGGCATATTCTTAAGCTCAAATACATTTTTAATAGAGAAGGTAATTCCAAAAAAAAATGTTTTTCTCAGATCCCCAAAATCTTTAGAATGTGTCAAGTTGGTACTCTTAACCAGATGTGTGATCTACTTGATTGTCAAGGTTGACAAATTATTCTAATGCTCATAATAACCATTCCCATAGATATATTTCCTTATCTGATAAAATTGAAGCTAAGAATTTTTTTTTTTCTCAAGAACTGCCAATCTGCAAAATGATAGAGAAAAGACTCAAAACGAACTCAGGCTCTAAATTCAATTACCACATTTTCTTTGCAGATGATAAACTTTATAATGCGAAGTTCATACTATAAAAGTTTTGCTTTGTTTAAATATATAATGTACAATTGCTCTATGGTACATGTTGCATGAACTGATTGACCTAGCCCACTCAATAACTTGACATTTTTTTTTGAGTTTACAACTGAAGTTGGTTTCCACTGTTGCTACAACTCAACAAGATGTTGAAGATCATTCCTTAACTATGACTTTTCAACCAGCCACAAAACACACATTTTAGACCTGCCAAATGTATTAGCTTTCCTGTACAAAAATGTGTTAAAAATCTGTTGGCTTAAAATAAATCTCCTGGTTAAATCACAGTTATATAGGTCAGGAGTCTGAGTGTGCTCTAATGTGTGTTATGCTGCATATAAAAAGGCTGAAATCATGGTGCCAGCCAGGCTGGGGTCTTATCTGGAGACTATGGTGAAGAGTACTCTTTCATGCTCATTGTGGTTGCTGGCTGAATTCAGTTCCTGCAGTTGCAGGACTAAGGTCTCTTTCTTTGCTGGCTTCCAGGTGGGAGTATCTCTAGGTCAAGAGTTTGAGACCAGCCTGGCTAATGTGGTGAAACCTTGTCTCTACTAAAAGTACAAAAATTAGCCAGACGTGATGGCACATGCTTGTAATCTCAGCTACTCGGGAGGCTGAGGCAGGAGAACCTCTTGAACCTGGGAGGCAGAGGTTGCAGTGAGCCAAGATCATGCCATTGCACTCCAGCCTAGGCGATAAGAGCAAAATTCCATCTCAAAAAATAAAAAAAAAGAAAGCATGTGCTATTTAGTCACATGCATTACCTCACATACTTATTTTTTTGGTGATGAGAACACTTAAAATCTACTCTTAGAAGCTTTCAAGAATGCAATACATTGTTATTAACTATAGTCAAGATATTGTGCAATAGATCAACTGAATTCATTTCTTCTATCTAACTGAACTTTTGGTTCCTTTTACCAACATTTCCCCAGTCCCCTCTCCCTCCCCACACACCCCTGGTAGCCACCATTCTACTCTCTACTTCAACAGATTTAACTCAAAAGTTCTCTGCTTTTAAGGGTATGTGTGATTACACTGGACCTATGCAAACACTCCAGAAAAATCTTATTCCCAGATACCAGGGATTAAGATAGGATATTTTTCTGGGGCCATTTACAAAATTTTGCCTATCATACCAACTTTAATTTTAATTAATTATTTTTTATTTTGTTAGACAGGGTTTCACTCCCATTGCGCAGGCTGGTTTGCAGTGGCGCAATCACATCTCACTGTAGCCTCCACCTCCCTGCCTCAGGAGGATTCTCCCACCTCAGCCTCCTGATTCGTTGGGTCTACAGGCATGTACCATAATATCCAGCTAAAGTTTTGCATTTTTTGTAGAGACAGGGTTTTGCCGTGTCGCCCAGGCTGGCCTCAAACTTCTGGGTTCAAGTGATCTGCCCGCTTTGGCCTCTCAAATTGCTAAAGTAACAGGTGTGGGCCAACATGCCCAACCAACTTTAATTTTTAAAAAAGTAAAAACAAACACTTAATAAATTAGCCATGCATGTTTTAGCAGCAAATTAATTTTATGGATACAGCTATAATATAGTCAATACATGAAATGACTTTAACATCAAAAGCATGTACTTGCTTTTTAAACATTTAATATTATATATGACATGTAAGTATTATATTTGTACTTATGCATTAAAATATGCATTAAAATAGGTTTGGAAGATAATCATGTGTGTGAAAACATCTAAAGATATGTATTTGATATGTCTGACAGCTTTGGATTCAAGTAGCTAAAACCTGAGAAAAGGTGATTTACTCTAGATTTGGTTTTGTAGCATCCTTTTGAGGTGACAGAACCAGTTCAGGCTAGAAATTTCAATTATAGAGTTAATAAAATAGATACCTGAATTTTGTGAGCTACAGAAATGGTCATTGAAGAAACTGCCAGTAGACTCCAGGATTAAAGAGATGGCTTTTCCATGAAATTAAAAAGTTTTCTAAAGGGACTTTATCATTTTATAAACTTTGTGGTTTAATTTAGGGTAAAACAGCTTTTGGATGGGTCATAACGATTTCAATTCCTTTTGGATTAGAGAGGATGCAAACATTACAACCTTGACCACATTTTTCAAAATCTAGTTACTTCAAGTTCTTTTGGGTGGAGGAAAAATGAATCCTTAATAAATACTTACATGGTAATTAATCTGATTTCAAGTGTTGCAGCATAGTTCATTGACAGACTCAAAATCTGATGTTGAACAGAAACAGGTTCTAATTTTAGCTCTTTAACTTAACAGTTATACTACCTTAAAGTGTCTTTTATCATTTTTTTTCTACCAGACAACATACATATTATAGATAAAATATATGTTAGCTTGGACAAGTTTATTCTCCTTAGATTATTTATGTGAATAACAGGGATGGGAAAATCTTACCTCACAAAATGTTTTTGGAAAAGTGCTAGTGCAATGATGATCACATCATAGGTGATCCATGTTAGTTTCACTTTTTAACTGTCCACTCAAGTTAACATCTCCCTGAAACCTCCCTCCCACAATTCTGAAGGCATTTCCTGCTTTTGCACACTCTACCGTCTACCATAAGTGAAAGTTTCATATCCCATTGGCTTGAATGTACTTGAAAGTTTTTATATTATACAGAAGAGATACAGTGAATAAGACTGGCACAGACACTTGTTAAAGTGGAAAATAAAATATTGAAAGAGATTTTGGCATGAGATTTACATTTCATTTTTTAATATGTGTCAAACCCACTGCTGATCATTCTTCATTCAAGGACAAAACAGTAAAGACATTCTTTCCTTTCCTTTTATTTTCTCCTTCATTTGCCTTTTCTCCTTAAAAGGAGACAAAGTATAGTTTCTCCCAATCCAAAGTAATTAGATTTGCTCAGGGAAAGGCTACTTAAAAGAAAAATGTGACGATACAGTGGGAAAAAAATGAACATTTCACTCAAGATTTTAAAACCTTTAATAGATTCTATTTATTTTCTCTGTACTTCTCTAACACAAATAAGAAACCTATTAACTAATCATCTTTTCTTGAGGATAGGAGAAAACATATGAGTTCAGGGATAGACTTTTCCCTGCTAGGCAACTTAGTATCGCATTTAACTTGCAGGTAGAGGCAGGGTTATGTCACATGGGGTTGTGTTCTGAGAAATGGGCAGTTTTCTGGATTTTTTTTTTTTTTGATACAAGTAATAGGTATCTATTTGGTTTGCAGATTTCATAATTAGAGAATTACACTTACAAGCCTAGGAGTCAAAGGAGAAAACAAATATCACTAAGGAAGAAAGAGAACAATTTTATTCATATGGTATTTATCTAGATTGCGGTGTATTTTTTCCCTGGGTGTCATTTTACGTTTAGGTTGACCTGTATAAAGCAGATGTTTTCACAGTTCAAGATGAGCCAATTATTGGCAATTCAATATGGTTTAATTTAGTAAAATTGAATAGGTACAATATTTTTGATGGGTCTGTGACAAGTAGTGATTATTTTTCTCTGACAAGATTGCTTAAATTCTCACTAACATATATTATAAAATTTTGGTTTAGTCTGTGAATCATAAAACTAATTTTTCTTCATTCATTTAATATTTATTGAGTGATGACTATGTGTCAGATACTGTCTTATGCATAAGGCATAGTACACAACAACGTCCTTCCTTTCACAAATTGTATATTGCAGTAGATAGATGGAATATAACAAAGGTATATAAAAACTCTGTTTAGCATGTTAAGTAGTAATAACTTCAAAGAAAAAAAGGACAAAAAAAGAGTATTGGGTTGTGGGAGTAGGAAGAGGAGTTTAAAGTGTTTAACCTTGAGGAATAGGAAAGGCCTGAATGGGGTAAGGAAATAATTATAGTGAATGTCTATCAAAAATAATGACAGAAGCAGCAAGTAAGTGCAGAGGCTCCTAGTGTGCCTGATGAGAATCGGGCACAGTGTGAATAGATAGAATGGAGTGAGCCTAAGGGAGAACAAAGACTCAGTGAGGTCACTTAGGGACTGAGTGTACACAGAAGATAGAATGGGTATGAGGGCTAAGCCTTGGAACATCTCAAGACTTAGAATTTAGTAATTTGAGAAGAAATGAGGAAACATACGAAGAATGAATCTTCAGAAGTACAGAAAGAAAATCAAGTGATTGTGGAATCTCAAATGCCATGTTAAAAAGATATTTTGAGAAAGAAAAAGTGATCATTTGCTATCTTTTCCCAAAATAGTGGATTTTTGTTTTTCATTAGGAATGGGGGCTATACTTTCCCGTTCAAGATTTTACTAAGGTATAATGAAAATTATAGAAACAATATGAGTTCTTAGGACGTTTTTCAATGGCAGAAACATCTGGATAATATAATATCATTACATATTATATATAATTTATACTGCTCCAACTTCAAATAATGACGAGTAGCAATAAGGGTGATACATTCTCATAAAATACTTTAAATACAGTAAATGTTTCTGTCCACATGCTGTGGATATTCCATTGATTTTGAAAATTACCTTCAGAATCTTATTTACAGAATTTCATAGGTCAGAGCAAAGCTTATAAAACATAGAATAAACTGTCTACCTTCAAAAACAATCTTCAATTTATGTTCCATTTCTGATATCTTTGTTTACCAGTAAGTGATGACTCCAACAACACAAGTCTTGTGAAACATCAGTAACCTTTAACTTATACTCCTTTATGAAGTCATGTGGCAGTTGCTTTTATACACGGAGGTGATCCTGGAGACTGAGATGCTATTTCCAGCTACTCAGATGAGTCATTTAACCTCTTTTTACCCTTTAAAGATAAGAATATATTGTTCTTTGGCCTACCTCACTGGAATGAAATGAATATTGGTGAGATAATGTCTATGAAACAATTTGAATGTCTCACACACGTGCACACACACACACACAAATGCCAAGTGTTTTCAAAGCAACTTGCTGGAGTTTCTGATCCAGAGGCTGAAAAGGAAACCCATGAAACTAGATTTTTTTCACTGACATTGTAAAGATTGGGGATAAAGGGAGATTCTTTCTTTTCTGCAAAAGGGAAACCATTGCTCTAAGGACACAAAAAGGTTCATGGAGAGAGGTTTATCTGTCTTGAATAAATTTCTGAAGAATAGTTATTGCTTTTACAAGGGTTCAGTAGGCATAGGCATGTCAAAAGATGCACGTGAAACTGCCCAAGACAGGAGAATGGAGAAATCTAACTTCTGGGATAGCTACTTTCTTGCCTGTTTCCTTGCTTGTGGCACTGGAATTTACTAGGGTGGCATAACTTATAAAAATGGGAGTCATTCTTGTGTTCTTTATTCACCATATCCAATCCACTTCCAAATCCTGTCTGCTGTCTGTCATCATTATCTTGCTAAGCACCACCTGTCTTTTTGTACTTACTATTTTGCTTTACTCAATCTACTAGAATCCTCTCATCTTGATTATTGTGGTTCACTATTGTGGTCAGGTCTCATTACCTGACTTACTCTATTGTATTTCTCCATTCCATCCTTCACATCTAAAGCATGTGCCATTCCCTTTTGTCTTGTTCCTGCTGATTCCATCAAAGTTTTTACCTTACGACTTCTGAAATATAGCCTTTGCTCCAGGCATGCTGAATTATTAATAGTTCTCCAGCAGCACAATGCTGTTTCATACCTCTGGCTTTTACACACGTGGCTTCTGCCAGGAAAGTCCTTCCCTCCCTTTACAGGAGCAATAATATAGTATGGTGCTTGGAGCAAGGGCTTTGGTAAGGATCAAATTTCATCCTTTTCTTCCCAACTATGTGTCTCTGGACAAAATTCTGAATTTCTCGGTGTCTCAGTGCCACCTCTTCAATATAAAGATAACAACAAAATCTACATCATAGGTTGTGATGAAATTACATTGAAAAACTTGTGCAAATAATTTGCTTAGTACATATTAGAAGATTCATAGCATCTACTATTACTATTGTATTTTGTCTAAGTCTTATACCATAACTCAAAACCTGCTGGTTTCCTTTTTATAAACTTTGTTCTCCTCCTCACTCTGCAAAAGGGTAACTGCTTACTTCCTCTTTTGTCCTACTCTTTTACCTTACGTGAATAGTATAGTAATTCTAATACATGTTTGAAATTCTTTGCTTAAATAGGTGTCTTGTACACTGGATTGCAAAAAAATTGTTAAAAATAGATCTTTTTTGGCCAGGCTCAGTGGCTCATGCCTGTAATCCCAGCACTTTGGGAGGCCAAGGCCGGTGGATCACAAGGTCAGGAGTTAAAGACCAGCCTGGTCAAGATGGTGAAACCCGGTCTCTACTAAAAGTACAAAAAATTAGCCAGGCGTGGTGGCAGGGGCCTGTAATCCCAGGTACTCAGGAGGCTGAGGCAGAGAATTGCTTGAACTCAGGAGGCAGAGGTTGCAGTGAGCTGAGATTGCACCACTGCACTACAGCCTGGGTGACAGAGTGAGACTCCATCTCAAAAAAAAAAAAAAAGTAGATCCTTTTTATAGTCTTATTTATTTACCAATTTCTTCAATACTAATATATTGAAGGAAAAAAAGAAAACTAGAGTCATTGGTCTTTGTCATAAAACATAAAATATCCTACAGAGGTCAAACAAATGTTGTTCTTCTCTTCTGCTGGGAAATATGTGGTTCCCTAGAGTTTCATGGTACAAACATTGATTTTTTTTTTTTCCCTAAGAGTTATGTTTTCTTGCCAATTGACTTACTCATGGACACACAAAACTACAATGATTTGTTCTGTAGAAAGTTCCCAATCACTTGTGGTAGCTATATTTTATCATAGATAAAATATTTGGAATTAAACCTGGTTATTACCAACCTGTCTTTAACTGAACCATATTGATCACATAGCTTAAGAATGGGATCCTGGACATTTATTTTTAAAATGCAGGTTTATATGTAAACTAACAAATTTTCAATTATCTATAATTAAGCTCTAACATACAAATTTGCATATTAAAATTCCAGAATTAATATATCTTTCATTATATCTATAATTTCATTATAAAATACTAAATTATCACAATTTAATTGGAAAAAATACAAAATGTCAACAATTTTGAATTTTTTTTCTTTTTCTTCTTTTTTTAAGATGAGCCTCACTCTGTCACCCAGTTTGGAGTGTAGTGGCATGATCTCAGCTCACTGCAACCGCCAACTCTCAGGCTCAAGTGATCCTTTCACCTCAGCCTCCTGAGTAACTGGGACCACAGGTGCGTGTCACCATGCATTACAAATCTTTTATATTTTTGGCAGAGACAGGATTTTACTATATTGCCCAGGCTGGTCTCAAACCCCTAACCTCAAGTGATCCACTCACCTCAGCCTTCCAATGTGCTGGGATTACAGGTGTGAGTCACCATGCCCGACCAATTCTGAATCCTTAGAATCAATGCTCCTGCAATACTTCTAAAAGCAATTTCTGTACTGAAAGTGTTACATGTTGAAAAAAAAACAACTGTATCTTTGGTGGCAATAAAAAAATTTAATCAGAAGTTTATCTTTAGGCATTTGAAAAATATGGAATTTGGTTTTCTAGTAACTTAATATTTGTCATTAATAAGCAAGCTGAAAAAAAAAAATGACCCAAAACAGATTGTCACAATAATACAATTTGTCAGTTTGGTTAGGCCATATAAATAAAAGCTGCAGGGAAGGTACCCCTTGTTGATAGTTTCTAGTTTTTCTTTTCGTTTTTTTTTTTTTTTCTTCTGTACAGCTTTGAGCACCTTGAAACAGCAACATCTCTTCTAAAGCAAGAATGGATGGTGGGTTTTCAGGCTGTATGCCTCTTAGTTCCCATTTAGCTCAATAAATTAACAAGCAGTGTACCCTTTATTCTATGAATTTTAAAGTACTTGTTATCCTATGTAGTATCATAATAGCTTAGAAAAATGTTCCTTATAAGACAGAAAAGTAATACTTAATTTTCATCCTACAATACCTGACAATTAGAACTACAGAATCTAGATCAGAACTATTTAAACTTTTTAGTTGCTGAATGCAGTTTTTAGAGATATGAGCCAAATTTGAGTTCTCTATTTTGGTATAGTGCCTTACTCCTTTTCTTTCTCATAAAGATAGAAGACATGATCCTAGTTCTGCGGCTTACTAACTGTATATGGAATAGGTTACTCAATCTTTCAGTGACTTAGTTCTTCATCTGTAAAAGAGTTTAATTACACCAGCTGTATTAGTTACTATTGCTACTGTAAAGAATTACCACAAATGGAATGGCTTAAAAGAAACAAACAAATGAAAAATATTATTCTACAGTTTCGAAGGTTTAAAGTCTTAAAAATCTTACTAGGCTAAAATCAAGGTGTTATAAGGGCTATATTATTTTCTGGATGCTCTAGGAGAGAATTTGTTTCCTTGCTTTTTTCCAGGTTCTAGGGGACTTCCCACATTCCAAAGCTCATGGCTGACTTCCTGTCTTTCAAACCAGCCACATTGCATCTCTCTGTTGACTCTTCCACAGTCACATTTCCCTTGAAAGCCACATTTCCCTCATACAACCAGGAAAGGCCTCTTTCTAATGAAGATCCAGTAGTTAAAATTGGGAGTACCCATATAATTAAATATTCTCTCCAATTCAATCAATGTCCTAAACTAATCACATCTTCAAAGTCCCTTTGCTACGTAAGATAACGTATTCAGTTTCCAGAGCTGAGGATGTGTACATGTGTGGGGATTCACTAGTCTGCTTACCACACCTACCTCAGCGGTTTTCTCTGTCAATTAGAGATAATTTTATGAGGTTCCTAGCACTATGAATGAGCTGTATACCCTAATGGGGTGGTTCCCATAATTGGGAAAAATTCCCTTCTTCTTCAGGCTTCTTTCATCCTCTCTTCATTTTGGTGCATAAACTACTTCAAGTTATTTTCCTAGCTGTTACATTTTTTTTTTATCCTTTTAATAGTAATTCTTAAAATAAAAAGTGTTTGGAGTTGACCACATTAAATGGAGAAAAGTGGTTTAAGCTCCTTAAAGCTCATTTAGACTTTATTAACATCTTAGTTAAGTTCAATCTTGTTTAAAATCTGGATCTTTGGTACCCAATTATAGATTTTAGTTTTCTAGTTTCTTACTCGAGCAGTTCTACAGTTTTAGAAAATTGGTATTTTATGACTTTAATTATTTCTCAGGGGTCCCTGAAGAAAAGGAGACAAAAATGTGTGTTTAAAATTCTATAAAACCCATTTTACCTTGAAAATATTCTGCAAGTCTTGAACTCTTTTATGAATGTAAGATACTTCATCAGATCTTGGTGATACCATTTTTTCCAATATCTTAAAACATTTTGCTATTTCATTTATCCTAAAATCAATCTCATTATATACCACTACCTATTGACTATAAACAACAATATTATAAAAATACAATACTTATTTTTAAAAAATGAAATCGCTCTACAAAACTATTATCTGCCTCACAGCTTACTGCCTTTCATATGCTGTTTCTTCTTGCCAGAATGCCTTCCTGTGACATCCATCCAAATACTTACTTAATTTTTAAGTCTCACTTCTAGCAATGTCTCCTCTGCAAAAATTTCAATATCAATCCCAGTTCACTGTGGAAACTTTTATTTTCTTATTTCTGTTTCCACTAAAATTTGTGAATAACTTCAGTGCAGCATACATCACCTCAAAATAACTGTTTGCTTCCCTGCATGCATTGCCCTGTAGGAATCATAGCAAATGTTTAATAAATATTAAAAATCATAATTCATATTTATTAACTGAATATATTAAATTAAGCTAAGCATTAATCTGAATTAGGCATCAATTTTATAATAATAAATGCTAAGGAAACCATGATCAGGTGAGAGATGGAGTGACTTTGTCCAAGATAACATAGTTATCTCAATGTCAGCAGCTTTCTCAACCTAACCTTAAAGATATGTTCTACTGATTTATTGTTTAAATAAAAACCCAGTCATGAATGAACTTCTGAGAAAGACTTGCTATTTCCTTAGTAAAGATTACCCTTAAGGTCCTGCTGTATTCTTAACTATTTAAATCTCACCTTCTAGTATACATAAATACATACGCCATATTTGAGTATTATTTTCTTATTAAACAAACCAGACAACAAAGCCTTTTCTGCGAATGTCTGGATATGAACTTTTGAACAGGAGTACTGGGAAGGGAAGAGTGTGGTCCCTTTAAATGCTATGGAAGGGGAGAAGTGCTGGGTAGAGGAGGGCATAGTCCCTGGCTAGGGCTCCCCACACCTAGCTGAGGACAGGACTCCTGCCTTCACGCCCAAATGCTGCATTTCCCAAGACAACTCTGGCCCACCACGCTCCCATCCTGTGCCTATAAAAACCCAACACCCTAGCAGGCACACACACACAAGCTGCTGGACATGGAGAGGAGCAGATCAGTGGAAGAAGACACAAGGAGCTGGACATTGAGAGAATGTTGAGGGGAGCAGGCTGGCAGAAGAGCACATCAGCAGGCACCACCTTGCTTGGCAGGCCATTAATCAGCAGAACTAGGTGGAGTTTGGCAGGAGTAGCTGGAGGAGAGCCAGGGCCGCAGAGTGGCCCAACTCCAGGGGAAAACCATCTCCCTTCTGGCTCCCCTATCAGCAGAGAGCTATTTCCACTCAAGTAAACTTTGCACTCATTCTCCAAGCCCATGTGTGATCCAATTCTTCTGGTACACCAAGGCAAGGACCCCAGATACAGGAAGTCTTCTGTCCTTGCCACAAAGTAGAGGGTCTAATTGAGCTGGTTAATGCAAGCCACCTAAAGAGCGCCCTGTAACACGCGCCCAGTGGGGCTTCAGGAGCTGTAAGCATTCATCCTGAGAAAGTGCTGTGGAGTTGGAGCCCCACAGCCTGCCTGTCTGTATGCTCCCCTATAGGTTTGAGCAACAAGGCACTGAAGAAGCGAGCCACACTCTCATCATATGCCCCACGAGTGGGACAAGGGAACCTTCCCTGTTTCACTTTCAAAACCTGGCCTCAACTTACTTTAATTACGTATTAATTTACGTATGTATTGACTCTAACCTCTCTTTTACTACTCTCATTCTATAAATCCCTAGAATGAACAATGACTAATATGTAATCTGTAGACTGCCTGTGTACTTTTTAAGATCTGTGCTTTTTGACCATCCTATTTCCTTTCATGTAGGATGTCCCTTGTCTGTATCAAGCTATTAAATAATATTTATCCTCAAGGTCTAACTTAAATGCCAATCCTTCCCTTACTTCATTTGTCAGAAAATTTACATCTACCCTCTAGGCTTCCAAAGCACTTCATTCAATCAATGGTACAGCAAAAGAACAGTAATAATTGATGACATTGATTCAGTGACTACAATATGCCAGGCCTAGTTTAAGCTTCAATTCAACTCTACAAAGTGAGGACCATAATTATTCACATATCAAGATGTGGAAACTTAAGCACAGTGTGTTAAGTATGTTATCCAAATTCACAAAGCTATTAAATAGCATAGCTTAGGCTTTGAACACAGAGATTCTATTTCCTGACTGTGTTCCTAAATTCTATATTGTGTCATCAGACATAAACATATGTTTTACATGACTAAATGGAAAAGATTAATAACTGTTTGAGGCCACAACTCATATCTTTGCATGTCGCTCAGAAAGGCTAGTGTATTATTTGCAGGTACTCAGTGCTCAGGAAAGGGAAAACAGAATTGATAGAAGTTACAGGTAAAGTGTTTTCTGTCGAAGTAAATGTGCTACATGGCAGAAACATAACTGGCATGAAGTGTTAAATGAATTTGGACAGATCAACTATAGTAAGCGCCAAAATGTATTTCAAACAGCTACACCCTCACCTTCCTCACACTCACCAACCCACATACACATAAAGCTTTCCATTTGTCATTTTTGAATGGCTGGGATGCACATTTCACTGTCTTTTATTCTAGTATGTATGACATTGTATTAATAATAAGGAAATGATTCATTAATCTACAGGGAAATGTTTTGGCAAATGTGAAATTCAGGGTTGTATTGGGTCCATGGAATGTATGTTCACCAGATGATTTTCATAATCTCTACTTTTTGGTATTTCCATAGCTCCTTCCCTAGCTACATGCAACCATGATTGCTCCTATATCAGACTGTCCCTTTCCAATTTAATCACCATCATTTTCTTATTAGGGTTGCCCAATTCATAGGTGGCGAGGGTGATATTTATTGACCATTTTCAATTTCTGTAGTAACTATACAACTTATCCACATAGAGAGTCTCTCTAGTTAGAAAAACCTGGAATGTATTGTCCCATCACCCATAAAAAAGTGGTTTCTGATTTTCTCTTCCTTAATGCATTCTGGGGGTCAAATGCCAGATCTCTGAAAACTGATGAAGAAGAGAATGAGAGGCTCTTCAAGGAAGCCCTGGAAAGATGCAGAAAATCATCTCGTAATTTATCCTTATCTGAAACATGAAGGATTCCTATTGTTGAGTTGCTTTGCATTATTTTGATTAATATCAGCACATTTTCACTTGTTTATCTATCAACAGCTTGAGATTATTGCTGTTGCTTAAAACATTTCATAATGAATTAAAATAAACCTCCACAATCCTGAGGGAAGAGACAGCTCTAATACTAATACAAGGACCTATGTCTAAGCAGCAGGCAATAGTGGGGGTGCTCCAGGAGTGCTCAACAGATGTTAATTCTTTCCCTATTCATTTCATTTTTGCAGTCAAAGTTCCCATGCTACTTATATTTTACTCTCTTAATGAAGTATTTCCTTTATTCTCCATTCACTGACAGAACCCATAAAGTTAAAATGTTTTATAGTTATACAACCTCACCATATGTAGAATACATTGTTTGAATCAATATTTACCAAAAATTGAAACCTAGAATTATTTCCAAGTTGCCACTACTGTAAAGCACACAGCATAAGCACATATATCTATCTATATATATTTTCTTTTACAAGGCCAAGGTGTTGTAGATGGTAACTTCTGTAGACTTATATTCTAGATCCCTTAGCTCTAAATACATACAATGTCTCACTTTTCTTATTATCCATTTTGGAATTGCTCTACACATGGATTATAACAGTGTTTTATTACTATTAATAACGGGAGTGTGTATTTTTCCATTTCCCTAAAGTCTTGCCAATTGTGAGTCTTTGTTATAGTTCACTGGCATTTGCTAAATATATTAACATACAGTGATATCCTACTAATAATTATATTTACATACATATGTGTGAATATTTTTATATGTTGAGTTGTCCATGTTACTGGTGTCTATAATACTAAAATGTGTAATTATGATACTACTAAAACCTCAGAGCTTGCAGTGTTTTAGAAACAAATCACAAAAGTTGGCAATAATGTATATTAAGTTTATATTCTGTAACCTTGATAAATTTACTTATTAGTTATATTTGTTTTGTTTTTCAGAATTTTTAAGGTTTTCAACAATCAAGAACACATTATCTGTTAAAAGAAAGTTTTAATTCTTATGCTCAAATCAATATGAATTTTTTGTTTTGCCTATTGTATACACAGTGAAACACTGAAGTGATGAGTGTAGATATCTTAACTTTTTGATAAATTTGGGGGAAATTGTTGAGCCTTCCATTATTAAGCATTATGTAAGCTATAGGATTTTACAGACATCTGTCATCAGATTGAGGAAGTTTCCTTGTTTTCCAAATTTGCTGATAGTTTTTATTATGGATGCATGGTTACTTTGTTCGTATTTTCTGTCTATTGAAATAAGTATTCTTTTCTCCTTTAGTCTGTGTTTTTAATGGTATATTATTTTTCTAGGACTGCAGCAGCAAATTATAACAATTTGGTGGCTTAAAACAAGGAAGATTAGTCTCTCACGGTTGTGGAGGTCAGAGGTCTGAAATCAAAGTGTTGGCAGGACCACATTTCCTCCAAAGGCTCTAGGGAAGAACTTTTTCTTGCTTCTTCCAGTTTCTGGCAGCTCCTGGGGTCTCTTGACTTACAGAAGCATAACTCCAGTCTGTGCTTCTGCTCTCACATGACCTACTTTTCTGTGTGTCTGGCGTGTGTCTGCATCTCCCTCTCCTTTCTCTTATTCTAGTAATGTGAATCATTGAATTGAGGGCCCATCCTATGATAAATCCAGGATTATTTCACCTTGACATCTTTAATTCAATCTTCATTTCCTTTTTTAAAATATAAAAATGACAATTATATTTGTTCATTCTTTTTTTTTTTCCAACTTTTATTTTAGGGCACATGTGCAAGATGTGCAGGTTTGTTACATAGGTAAACATCTGCCATGGTGGTTTGCTACACAGATCATCTCATCGCCAAGGTATTAAGCTTGGCATCCATTAACTATCATATTGTGAGGTTATGGATGAGCATGTATTTTTGGGGGACACTCTTCAACCCATTACATATGATAAAACACATTGATTAATTTTCAAAAATTAACCCAATCTTAGTATTCTTAGCATAGGCCACTGTTGATTCTCATGTACTGTACTATTTCAATATTGCTAGATTTCATTACAAAATTATGTGCATAAATTCATGAGAGATATTAGTTAGCAATTTTGTTTTTGTGTAATGTCTTCATATGCTTTTGGTATTAAAATAATGTTGGTTACATAAAATAAGTTGGAAAGTGTTCCTCCTCTGTTTTCTGAATTTGTATAGGGATGATATTGTCTTTTTTTTTTTTTTTTTTCCCTTGGAGTTGCAAGATTTAATAGAGTGAAAACAGAGCTCCTATACAAAGACAGGGGACCCAAAGATGGTAGCCCATTGCTGGCTAGAATGCCTGTGTTTATATCACAATCATTGTCCCTCCCTCTGTGCTCTCAGGCAATAGATGATTGGCTATTTTTTTAACCTCCTGTTTTTGCCTAATTAGCATTTTAGTGAGCTCTCTGATTGGTGAGGTATGAGCTAAGTTGCAAGCCCCATCTTTAAAGGTGGATGCAGTCATCTTCCCCAGCTAGGCTTAGGGATTCTTAATCGGCTTAGGAAATCCAGCTAGTCCTGTCTCTCAGTACCCACCTCTCAACAGGAAAACCCAAGTGCTGTTGGGGAGGTTGGCCAAATACCACTCTAACTGCTTCTTGCTGAATTGGGGCATAGTAGGGGTTGTGCAGTTGAGATTTCCTTGGGAGGGGTGCCTTCAATGTCATTAACATCGGAGCATGGGCTAGCAGGCCAGTCTAGGGGTTCACAGTAGATCTTAGTCATGGACTGCATCTGGGGCTCCATTTGAAGAACCATTTGCAGTTTTACAGCTTCAATTCTAGAAGAGACAAACTTAACAAGGAGGTTAAAGAGACAGGGTCCAAGGAGGAGTAATAATATTATAGCTGCTAGAGGTCTTAAGACGGGGAGAATCCAGGGCATCCATTGGCTGAGGAGGTCCCAGGGTCTGGTGTTTTGAAGCTCCTCTGCTCTACATTGTATTTGAGCTTGAATTTCTTTAACCTTCTCGGTGATGATTCCAGATTGATTAACATAATAACAGCATTCTTCCCCTAAAAATAAACAGGTTCCCCCTCTTTCAGCAGTTAGCGAATATAAAGCTCTTCGATTTTGAAGGACTATTGCTGCTAGGGAGTTAAGTTGATCTTACAAGGTGACCAGGGAGTTGGCGACCCGTTCCATGTCATCATTTAGTTCTTGAGACAGTTTGTATTAGAATTGAGTAGAGGTTGTGATACCGCCAGTGCCAATACCTAGTCCACCTAGCACTCCTGCTGCAATAACAAAAGGAAGAATGGGTACTCTTTTGTTGCGGGGTTTAGGTACAACATAAATGTATAAATCTTGTTCAGTGTGGATGGTCATAGGTGGCACTAAGAATGAGAGGAAGCACATAGATTCTGAAGAGCCATTCAAACAACAATAGGCTGAGGCACCACAGACAAAAAATATTCCTGAGGGTAGGTAGACTATTCATGTGGGAGGAGTTACCCACCTGATGCATTGGGAGTTGGCTGTGTCTATAGTATTGCTAAATTTTACACAGGTGAGGTTTGAGGTATGGGTTATTTCCAGGTTGGAAACAAGAGGTCCTACTAAAACAGAAGTGGTGTTTATTTCTGTGCTGAAGTTGTTCCATTGTTCTAGTACAGGGATTGAAATGTATGGCCTGAAATGCAGGGGGAGGCACATCCAACAGTTAGTAGGGTTTTGGGCCAAGACCTCATGGAGTCCAGTAAGGGTGGCATTAAATTAGCTTACCAGGCAAGTATGGGCATGAAGGGTTTCATGTAGTTTTGAGAGATCTAGTCCTTTATAGGGGATGGGGTACTATTACCCATGTCAGTTGAGATTACTTTCTTTATGTGTTTTTTTCTTGCCTGATCTTGAACTCCACCCCCATCAGACATACCAGTATGGGTGAAGTAAGTTCAACAGACAGTGGCTCCAAGTCCTCCAGGACAACTAGGTTTAATCATTTTCCCTGTCCAATAATGAGTATTTGCACGCATGCAAAGAGTGGCAGAGTTATAGCAGTTGCAGGGCATGTGGGTGTGGACAGTGAAGGTGCGGCTTCCCTTAGATAAACTCTTATACGATGGGGCATCAATATTTCTGGGAAACTACATTCTCCATAAAACTCTTGGTAAGGGGAGCTACTGATCGTACAGCAGCATGGAGGGGGTGCAGTGAGAGTGAAAGGGGGTAAGAGAACAGTAAAGAGAAAAATATGATAAGGGAGGGCCATGGGGCTTTATGATTTTAGTTACTTTCCTCATGGTTGTCTGACAGCCACAAGTCTCCTTTAGCAGTGAGTATGCCATTCACATCATGAGATGTCCACACAGTAAGATCTCTTCCCTGTATTATTTTAACTGCTTCAGATACTAAGACTGCTACTGCCGCCACTACTCGTAAATAATAAGGCCAACCCTTTGCCACTACATCAATTTCTTTACCGAGGTATGCCATGGGTTGCAAACTCATCCCACGGACCTGTGTAAGGACTCCTAGACCTATTACTGTATTTTCTGTGACATATAAGGAAAAGTCTTGCCCCGTTGGCAAGCTTAACACTGGGGCTTGGGTTAGGGCCTTCTTTAGGGCCTGGAAAACCACTTCTGCTTCAAGTGTCCATCTTACTAAATGGGTATTGGCTTTCTGAGTTTTCTTAATTAGTGTATATAATGGTCTGGCTATTTCGCCGTACCTGGGAATCCATATTCAGCAGAAACCTGTTATGTCAAGGAACCCTTTTAGTTGCTTTAGGGTTTTTGGATGAGGATAAGCCAGTATAGGCTGGACACATTACTCACTGAGGGCCCTGGTGCCTTTGGATAATTTTGGCCCTAAGTATTTTACCTGCTGTGAGCAGTGCTGAGCCTTTGGTTTGGAAATCTCGTAGCTGCAGGTAGCGAGGAAATTTAACAGTGCTTGGGTGGCTTGATGGCACAAGGTTTCTGAACAGGTGGCTAAAAGTAAATCATCCATGTACCAAAGGACAAGAGTGTCCAGGTATGAGAACTGGATCAAGTCTTGGGCTAACGCCTGGCCAAATAGATGGGGGCTATCCCTGAATCCTGGGGGTAAACAGTCCAGGTGAGTTGAGACATTGGGTTCAAGGATCTTCAAAGGCAAACAAGAATTGAGAGTCAGGATACACAGGGATGCAGAAAAAGACATCCTTAAGGTCCAGGACTGTAAACCACTCTGCTTCCTCTGGTATTTGGGAAAGCAGAGTATAAGGGTTAGGTACAGCTGGGTATTGAGGGACAACAGTCTCACTGATAATCTTGAGATCTTGCACTAACCTCCACTGTCCGTTGGGTTTCTGTACTCTTAAAATTGAAGTACTGCAGGGGCTACTGAATGATTTTACTAGGCCTTGGGCTTTTAGAACCTTAACAATCTTTTGGAGTCTTTGTTGAGCCTCGGGTCTAAGGGGGTACTGCCTTTGGTAGGGAAAGGAGGTGGAATCCTTTAGTTTAACTTGAACAGGGTGGGCATTCTTTGCTCATCCATATTGTCCTTCTGTTGCCCAGACTTCAGGATTGATTCCTTCTTCAAGCAGGGGACAACAAACAGGTGTTCCTTCTCCTATGTTCAGGTGTATAATGGCCCCTGCTTTTGCCAGAATGTCTCTCCCTAACAAGGGAGTGGGCTTTCAGGCATAAATAGAAAAGCATGTGAAAAGAGTAAAGTTCCCCAGTCACAGCTTAGTGGCTGGGAGAAATATCTAGTGACTGGCTATCCTAGAACCCCTCAGATAGTGACAGATCTGGAGGACAGATGTCCAGGACAGGAGAGTAAGACTGAGAAGGCTGTGCCAGTGTCCAGTTAAGCTCCTGGTCCTCAATGGTCAAGCATACCAGGGGCTCTTTGAGGGTGATGGCATGGCTGGCGCTTGCCCTGGGCACTCTCAGTCCTGCTGCTGGATTATCTGGTTAGTGGCTTCTGACTCAGAGGACCTTTGTCTCCTGGGGTAGTGGGCCTTCCAGTGATTCCCTAGACATAAGGGGCATGGATGAGGGGGTGACTTATTTCTTCTTGGACAATCTTTTGTAAAGTGTCCTTGCAGACCACACTGGATGCAAGCCCTATTAGGCATTCAATTTGCCGAGCATGTCCCTTTTCCAGAGCCTCCAAAGTCCGCTTGCCGAGGGCCATGACTAAAGTGGTGGCCTTCTTTTTATCTCATTTGTCCTGTTCCACCTGCTCCTCTTGATCTCTATTATAAAAAACCAAGGTTGCCAAGTTCAATAGAGTTTCTAGGTTTTGCTCCAGGCCTCAGGCGGACTTTTGAAGTTTTTTTCCTAATGTCTGAAGCTGATTGAATGATAAACTTATCCTTTAAGATTATCTGGTCGTCAATAGAGTCAGGTGACAGAGAGGTATGCTTCCTCAACGCCTCCCTTAGTCTCCCCAAAAAGGCAATAGGATTTTCTTCCTTTCCCTGTGTTATAGTGGATATCATTGAATCATTCATAGGCTTCTTGCTAGTTTTCCTTAGTCCTTCTAGCATGCAAGTTAGCAAATGTCTGCGGCACCAATCTCCTTAATCTGATTCTGAGTCCCTGTGAGGGTCTACACTGGGAACTGCCTGCTGGCCTGTGGGGGAATCGTTCTCTTTCCTCTGTTGTCATCCTATCATTGACCTGACTGAGATACCAGAGACGGCCAGACTCTCTGGCCGCAGTTATGGCGGCACTTCTCTCATTTGGGGTTAGTGTCTGATTCAGCAGTAACATTATATCTCCCCACATCAGATCAAAGGATTGCCCTAGCCCTTGTAAAATATCAGTAGAGCCATCAGGGTTATCTGAGAATTTACCTAGGTTTATTTTAATTTGCTTTAAGTCTGAGAGAGAAAAAGGTACATGCACTTTGGGCCGAATTCTCCTCCTCCCACTGCTTGGAGGGGGCATAATCGGGGAATATTAGCACTCTTTGGTTCATTGTTTACCCCTTCGTCTACCTCCTTTTGGACTGTTTGGGTTGAAGGGGGGTCCTTATTAGTTGGGGAAGGAGTCGGGGGGACGCTGGGTAGGGAGGTAGACTCTGAGGGCTTCCTGTAGGCACAAATCACACTTTTTACATAACTGCGAGTTGTCTCTTAATGAAAGGAAAGTTTGTACATATGGCACTTCATTCCATTTGCCTTCTTTTCTACAAAAGAGGTCTAGCTGTACGATGATGTTATAATTTATATTTCCCTCAGGAGGCCAGATTTCTCCTCCTTGAAGAGGATACTGTGGCCAGGCGGTACTGCAGAAGAATATACGTCATTTTTTTCTAGCGTCTGAAGGTCAAATTGGTCCTAATTCTCCAGAATACATCTTAGGGGCATTTTTGCCTTGGGGGCAATGTTTCCCTTCTGAAAAAAGAACATAAGGATGCCAGCACCCCTAGTCATTTTCTGATGAGCATTAGTCCTAGAGCATCCTCTATGGTCCTATTGCTTATTCCTTTCCAGGGTGCGTAACCACCCATGGACCTCTGCTTATCAGATTAGTTATGCTCACTGATGTAGCAGTCCTGCACCCCTTTTCCTGCCTTCTTGACCACAAAGAAAGGGGTCCAGGCTGCTGGATTCTAGTGGTCTTTTACCAGCATGCCCAACATTGCCTTTGTGCCCAGGGGTGAGTCCTAGAGCTGGGCTGGGTTCCTGAGTATTTCAAAACAACCCAGCTGCCCCATCAAGATTCATTCGCGATAGTTTGCTAAGAATGATGGTTTCCAGCTGCATCCATGTCCCTACAAAGGACTCAAACTCATCCTTTTTGATGGCTGCATAGTATTCCATGGTGTATATGTGCCACATTTTCTTAATCCAATCTGTCACTGATGGACATTTCGGTTGATTCCAAGTCTTTGCTATTGTGAATAGTGCTGCAATAAACATACGTGTGCATGTGTCTTTATAGCAGCATAATTTATAATCCTTTGGGTATATACCCAGTAATGGGATGGCTGGGTCATATGGTACATCTAGTTCTAGATCCTTGAGGAATCGCCATACTGTTTTCCATAATGGTTGAACTAGTTTACAATCCCACCAACAGTGTAAAAGTGTTCCTATTTCTCCACATCCTCTCCAGCACCTGTTGTTTCCTGACTTTTGAATGATCGCCATTCTAACTGGTGTGAGATGGTATCTCATTGTGGTTTTGACACAAGAACAGAAAACCAAACACCGCATGTTCTCACTCATAGGTGGGAACTGAACAATGAGATCACTTGGACTCAGGAAGGGGAACATCACACACAGGGGCCTGTCATGGGGAGGGGGGAGGGATTGCATTGGGAGTTATACCTGATGTAAATGACAAGTTGATGGGTGCAGCACACCAACATGGCACAAGTATACATATGTAACAAACCTGCACGTTATGCACATGTACCCTACAACTTAAAGTATAATAATAATAAATAAATTAAAAAAAAAAGATATCAAGCAAAAAAAAGAAAAAAAAGAATAAAAAAAAAAAGATTCATTCGCATAAACAACAGTTCTTATGCAAATTTGTTTCAGAGAGGGTGTAGGTAACCTTTTGAGTCAGGATTGAGATAGTCTTTTTGATTCTGTAAGTATTTTAAGGCTTGCCTGAATGCAAACAACTTGCACATTTGAGGAGACCAATTAGGCAATTTTTTTAACTCTGCTTCCACAGGAGTCTCCCTATCAATTAATGAATAGCCATTTTTTTTTTCCCTCAATCACCTGGGAGGAACCGTCTATCGTCCTGTCCTAGAGGGAGTTCCTCCTACGTCTGGTCGGACCTTTGTATGGTAATTAAGATTTAAATCCAGTTAGGAAATCTGCTAGGTTAAGGGAATTGTCAGTGGCTGGTGTTAACTTACCTTTTTCTAACAGAATAGCCCCATACTTTAAGATTTTTTAGTTAGTAAGCTACCTTTTTGCTTTTTTGACTTAGAATAATTCTGAGCTGGTGAGGTGTGCTCACAATGAGGTTTCCTCTAAAAGTGACTTTTCTACTTTCTTCTGTTAGCAAAGCTGTTGCTGCTACAGATTGAATGCATCCACGGATTACTGGGATAAAGATTTTTGATAGGAAAGCTACCGGTTTTCAGTGGTCTCAATGTTTTCAGGCTACGCCCTTGTTTACACTGGCAACAAGGTAGTATTGGAGTGTTATAAGGTCATGGAGAAGACCTTCAATTATCAATTATAGGTTTTAAATTTACCCTGGCTTTTAAAGGAATAGGGCACACGGTTTTTTGTTTGTTTGTTTTACTGTTTCTATCTTTCTCTTTTTCTCTTTGACTCCCTCTTTATCTCTCTCTCTCTCTCTCTCTCCTCTGTCTCTGTCTCTCTCTCTCTCTCTCCCTCTCTCTTCTTAGCCATTACAAACCTGGGCCCCAGGCAAAGGTGGTGGGGAACGGCTCCCACATAACTGCTCAAGTCGAGAGCTATATATCTAAATCAGGAGGGACACCAGAGATAAGATTCCCTGGGTTTATAGCCTACATGCCTAAGGATGCAGCCTAGAGCTTCCTTAGATCCCTTTGGAGATAGAACTTGCTAGAGGAAATGAAAGACCGAAACATTAGCACCTAGGAGGCAGGGATCAGAGGAAGTAGATTCAGAGGTAAGGAGAATTTTGGGGCTACACTTTCAAGAAAGTCCTGGTCCGGACCCAGGAGGTATGGGTCAGAGAGAGAGGAAGGGGCGCATGCATGGGCGACTGTTGAATAGAGGCTTCTGGCTGCGCCATGATCTTAATCGGCTAATGCCGGGAGTTTGGGATGACAGCTTTCTGCCTCTAGTCGACCCTCGGCTTCCCCAAGAAAACTGAAAGTGGAAGCTGGTTCTAGGCAGACAAACGTCCCCAACCCAGGAAGGTTGGGGGTTGTTAGAAAGTCCTTACCCAGATAGCCTCACACCTGAGACTTAAGTCTGGCGGCCATGCTAATTGTTTTTAACCTGCTGATAGGTGCCCGTTATTTTCCTCCAATTCTAAGGAAGGATAGGACAGAATAGCAAGTGAAAGTGGTCCAATATTACTCACCGCTTTGGAGGTCCTTTCGTGGTCCCCAAATATTACCAGGGGTCCTTGCTCCCAGAGCTCTCAACATGGTGGCGGGCCGCTTCCAAGATGGTGGCAAGCCTCCTGTTCTCTGACCTGGGGTTCTTGGCCTCACGGATTCCAAGGAATGGAATCTTGGGTCATGCAGTGAGTGTTACAGCTCTATTAGAAGCCATGGGTCATGGAAGAGAACCGTGGAACGCAGTGACTAGTGTTCTGCTCCATTGGGAACAGTGGCGAGCGTTTAGCCCGATCCGGAGCGGCAATGGGTGCCTTGCTGGATCAGCAGCACAGCGGACACCCTGAGGGAGGGGTGGAAGTCAGCGGGCGGGTCTGTGAGGGCGGCAAACAGCAGTGGTGGATGGTAAGCGAAAGCTCAGCTCCAGCCCTAACAAACACAGACCAGAAGAGAGTGGAGTTGCAAGATTTAATAGAGTGAAAACAGAGCTCCCATACAAAGGAAGGGGATCCAAAGAGGGTAGCTCTACATTATTTTTTCATCTTTGTGTGTGTTTCTTTAGAAACCTTTTTATTTTAAGCTATGTTAAGGGAGATCTAGAGAAGCCTTTACTCAAGGGCTAGTTTGACCCTGAGGATTGGCTCACATAACTCCTAAAGCCTTATTTTTCTTTTGTGTGTTTGTATTTTTTATGTCTACTGACTGTTCCAGGTTTTAAGCATATTAGTTGACAAACAATCATCTCCCAGCCCTTTGCGGGGTCTGGTAGTTGTTCGGTTTACATCGCACTATAGTATTCCTTTCCTAGATGGTGGTTGTCAAGCTTCATGAATTCACACAGTATACATGTGTAACTTATTATGTAATCAACAATTCAGGATGACCTCACTCAGTTTTCTGATGCTCTTTCTCTACGTAAGCTCCTACTCTTTGTGCTCTGCTCTGTAAAATCCATCTGCATCAGCTTCCTTGTCCTGTGATCTCAGTTGTATAATCTGAGCAAAGCTGCTGTTCTCACAATTGGTGTTCTCAGGTTGAATTCCCATTCCCTTGCACGAGGGCCTGGGAAATATCTTAAGGCAGAAAGTCAGGTGATCATAGTTCTTAAATTATTTGTATCTCTTTTGTCTTCTCTACTAAGCTGACTATTGTCCAAGGTATGAAAACAGTAGTTTTCCATATTTTCTCCACTTTGTTACTTGTTTATATTTGAATAACTAATCATATAGTAGTTTCTTCGATTTGTCTTATAGCAAAAGTTCTTCTAAATAAATTTTAGTGCCTGTTGAAATGTATACTATTATTGTTTTTAAATAAAATATTTGCATTTTTACCTTGTTTCTCTAAGTACAGTTTACTAAAATTAATCACTGTTTGCAGAGAAATTGATACTATACTAAATAAGCAAAATTTTCACGATCTTGGAGATATTCATCACTTTGTATAAATTAATTAAATTTTAACTTGAAATTGTACAAGGAAATATTTGTGAAAGTTTTCAGCAGTCATTACCTCAAAAATATAATAATTTTTTCAGTGTTTTATTTTTAATCGAAAGTTAATGGAGGACATATAATTTTTAAAATGTAAACTACATTTTAATACTTTTATTGATATTGTTTCTTTCAAAAGTAACAAAATTCACATTTATTACGTGTATGTATGTGTGTATACAGAAAATATAAATTCCAAAACACTGAAATATTTTTATAACTTTATAAATTTGATATATGACTTAACTTGTACTCTTTATATATACATTTGTGTGTCCACAAGAAAACATCTTTCTATACCTGTTTTACAGTCTTTTTCCCCATTTAACAATATATTTTACTTACATATGCATACCATTAAATTATCCTCACCAACATCATTTTAATTGGTTAAGTAATATTTTCCTGTATAAAATGAAATTTATTTAATCAAATCCTTGTTGCTGTTTATATTATCTCAAAATTTTTATTACTTGAAACCATGCTATGATAAAGATCTTTACTTGTATGTTTATATAATTCCTCCATTTTTCTCCCTTCAGGTTACAGAAGGGAAGTATAAATAATGAGGAAGATATCACAGATTTGCTCACTAAACACTAACTCTGACTCCCTTCTAGATTTCCTTATGAACTATGGTATCTGAGAAGCGCAATTGATGAGATTTCAGGGTTCTATATTGTATCAGTTTCCATAAAGTAAAATCATTTTTGTAGAATGTAAAGATGAAAGTGTGAAACTGAGGCGGTGGATGTTGGCTGGGAGATCAGCTATTTTACAAGCAGAGTGGTAGTGGTGTTTAGTTCCCTGTAGTAGCTGTGACTGATTTTTTCCTTATAGGCCCCCAGCATCATGGTTATTGAGTGATGTGCAGTAACAGCAGTGGTACAGTTCTTCAGTGTTGCGGGCATGTTTATCAACTGGATTGTACCAGGATTTGTGACATCAAAGTTAGGTTCCTTAGCCCTTCATAGGATTCTGTACATGAATACTCTTTAATACCTTTTTTTGGCATAAATTAGCTAGAATGAATATTATTGTCATCTGTCAGGAATCTGGAATGAAGAGGGTCATGGTTTTGAATCTTCAGTCTTTTAAATACACATTGTCTACTTATTTTCATAATATTTGTTACCATTTACATTTGGACAAGCAGTGTGCAAAAGTTTCCAGTTTTCTGATTTTTTTTTTAATCATCACTAGGTATTATTGTTTAAAAAAAATTGAGAAAGGCACTCTGAACCACCCCACTCCATTATGTCCATGCCTCTTTCCAGAGGCTTGAACTCTTTAAAGTCATTCATTTTCACAATGACATATTTAAAGTTATTACTAATTTTTCTTTAAGACTCTTTAGTATTACATATTGAATGCCTGCTATGTACATACATAATGTACATACATTATCTACTTAAATACCACAAAACTCAATGGTTTCATCTTTTAGTCATTAACCATTCTGCAAAGTGACATCAACAAGGCTTACCATGTGAAATACTGCACTCGTAGATTCACATCAAGTAAATGAAAGAACAAGAATCCAAATTCAGGTAACCTGACTCATTAGCTCATGCTGATTCCAGCTGTTCATCTGTCCTGTAGAATCATCTCTTAACATCTGTTCTCCCTCTTCATGATATACGTAATTTTTAAGTTATATAAAATTATCTTACCCTTAATTATTTCTGGTGGTCAAAGAAGCAATTTGTAAGTAAACATATACACACAAGTACATATATATTGAACTTTTAATCAGGTTGCTAGTGCATAAGGCTGTTTTGCTAAAAGATAATCACTTGTTGTTTATAAAGGTAGCTTCACTCAATGAAAACCCAGTGTTTCTTAGGCCACCTATTTTCTGATAACTGGCTGCTATGCACATATACTGGAAACTATGAAATTGTAAGAATGTTGATGAAAATATGATTTGCATACAAATAACATGTGTAAGTCCAATCCTAGTTTACTAGAAAAATGAAAGTACTTATAAGGATGATGTAATATCAAGCCAACAGAATATAAAGCATTTCTAAATTGCTCAGAACTCTAATTAGCATAAAAAATCTAGTCTGAAACAGAACATCTGAAAACAATATTTTTTTTTTCTCTAATCTCTTTGAAGAGTACAGAGTTAGCTACACACTAATGACACAAGGTCACTTCCACCACCTTGCATTGTGTAATTGAAGAACATATCTGAGCAAAGGATCACTTTGGTGCCATAATTAAAAGCAAATGGGATGCAAAAGCAGTAATACTTCACATCAAGGCAGTCTTGCAAAGTGACTACGGTTTTACAGCAAGGTAGTGCATGCTTTCCTTTCTGTTGGTTCACATCGCTGTTTCAGTGTTGAGCTGATTGTGTGATTAGCTTATTAAATGAAAATAGATGTATGTAACAAAGTAAATGCTTCATAGTGTTTGGTTGCCTTTTCTGACTGATGTCTTAAAATGAAGTCTTCTCTAACCTTCAGCCAAAATCTAAGTCTTAAAATGAGCATTCAAATAAAATAATTGACATTTGTCTTAACTGAAATATCTCTTCCAGGCAAAGTCAATAGCTCCCTCCTCTCTGCTTCCTTTGCTCTTTGTGTTTATTTCATTTATTGCACTTATCATGTGTCATTTTATGAACATATTTTTACTCCCCAGATATTTTGCTGCTTGAGATGTCTTAAGTACTTTGCCACTTAGCTCAGTAGTTGGCATAGTGAAATAAAAATGAAATAGATGAATGAACAAATAAACCTTTCCCAAATGCTAAGAAGTAGGCTCTAGAAACCAGGGTTATAGCATAAAGGGAAAAAAAAAAAAGGTACCAAAAGGAAAGTTTGAGGGTCTTTCAACATTTCCTAGAGTGTGTGGTTTTTTTTTTTTGTTTTTTTTTTGTTTTTTTTTGTAAGGGATTATACAAATAACAAAGATCTAAAACTAACGATACATTCTAATGTGTTTGGTTAGGAAAAAACAGTAAACTATTATTGTAGTTTGAGCACAAACACAAATAAATTTGGTGTATTAGTCCATTTTCACACTGCTATAAAGAATACCTGAGACTGGGTAATTTATAAACAAAAGTTTAAATAACTCACAGTTTTGCATGGCTGGAGAGGTCTCAGGAAATGTACAATCATGGTGGAAAGTGAAGGGAAAGTCAGGCATGTCTTATATGGCAGCACGAGAGAAAGAGTGAGACAGAGAGAGAGAGAGAGATAAGGTGGAAGTGGCAGACACTTATCACACAACCATATGTCATGAGAACTTATCATCATGAGAACAGCATGGGGGAAACAACCCCATAATCCAATCACCTCCCATCAGCTCCCTCCCTCTATATATGAGGAATGCACTTCAGATTACAATTTAAGATGAGACTGGAGTGGGGACATAGCAAAACCATGTCATTTAGCCTCAACTGAAAGGTAATTTCCAGAAACAAAATAAAATACTAGCACATCACAAACATCATTGGGGCATCTGATGCCCTCTAAACTGCAATTTTCTAATTGCTAAAATGATAATTGCCATTTTACCCTTATTTCTTCTAGAGTTAATACAAGAAATGGACAAGAAATATGTAAAAGCCTTGATGAATAATCAATGATCATTGCTTTAGTTTATGTTTTACCACTTACTGATTTTGTATATGGTATTTAAATTCCCTAACTCTGTCTGTTCGTTAACAGAAATGGATAAAGATAACTATTTTCTGTGGTATCTGTATAAAACAGGATTTTAATCCACCCAGCAGGATTCACTCACCTATTGATATCAATGCAGAGAGTTCCAGAAGAAGTGAGCTTAACTGATAAAGGATGAGATTGATAAAATAGATGTTAAAGAGATATTAGCGGAAATTGTTTTTCTTAACATAATCAGATGACCGATGATTGAAATGTAGCTGAAATATTTATGATAATTTTTGTGTATTTTTTTTTCACCCAAGCATATATATAGAAAACTCAATGTTCCATAAAAAATAAATTTAATGATTCAGTTAGCTTACTTTTTATTTTCCATCAATCAAAAGAAAATCTGATTTGGAAATTTTTCTATTCCAAGTGTTAAAATTTTAGCTAGACTATCACAAATTAGTAACAGTCATTTCTCTTCAGAAATTCAAAGTCTAGCATAAGAAATAAGGTAATATTATATGAAAAATATTGATTACATTAAAGTATAACCTCCTAATTACCAAAATTGAGATATAATGATCATAATTTAGGCTCTTTTGGCATTGAGTGGTTACCAAGAACATGGAATTTATTAGACTGAAACCTCACTGCCCAAAACTGCACACGTAATAAATATTTGTAAATCTGGATATATGGATAAACAGATAAATGTGATCTTTCCATATAGAATATTGCCCAGTGGGGTGTATAGTTTGTTCACTTGTTCTGGAATCTGGACTCTCAGTAACTATGATCACAGTAAAAGTGACCATTTTCTGTAGTTATATCTCTATGACTAATATCACTATGCAGTCTGTCACCTAATCTAGAAATATGGACCTTGTAATGTAGTAGTCCCCACTTATCTATGGGAGATATGTTTCAAGACCCCCAATAGATGTCTGAAACTATGAATAGTGTTGGACCCCATATATATCATGTTTTTTTTTTTTTTAATCTGATAGTCAAGACAGCTATCAAGTGACTAACGGTTGCGTAGCCTATACAGATATGTTAGACAAGGGGATAATTTATGTCTAGAGCAGGTCAAACTGGGATGGTCAAAGATTTCATTGTGCTATTCAGAAGAGGTGCTATTTTAAACTTATAAATTGTTTATTTCTGGAGTTTTCCATTCAATATTATCAGACTTGGTTAACTGAAACCTGAGAAAGCAAATCTGTTGATGATGGGGGATAACTGTAACATCTCCCTAGCAATTATGAAGTCTCACTGAATTTACATCTTCAATAGTTCTCATATTTTTTTTGTCCTTATCATTCTTCTTTTTGTGTCCTAAGCACAGAACCTTCATTTGCCGCTACTTAAACTATTGAAATGTCCATTGCATCCTCTCTTCTAGAAGATGCTATATTTAAAAAGAAAGTCTGACCACATTATTCCCTAGTTTATAACCCTTCAGTGGACTCTCATTATCTTTTGAGCAAAAATAAATTTCATAGCTCAGCTTATAGGGTCCTCCATCGTGTGGACTTTGCTTCTTTTCTTTCTTTATGGCCCACTACTCCTTTTTCACAAAGGATGTTCTAGTAACAACTACAACAACAGTATGGATTGGGATTCCTAAAAGAAACCATGCTATTTCAAAGTTCTAAGACTTCCCAAATGTTTTGCCTGGGCTTGTAATTCTTCCTCCTCCCCTTCTATATTGCTTAAGTAACTTCTACTTATTCTCCAAAACAAAACTCAGTTATTTTCTCCATGAATGTATTCTAGAGTCTCCTCAAACCCAAGGCTATATTAGGTGAGCTACTTTTGACTCCCCAGTAGGCTGTTCATTCTTGTATCTTAGCATAGTAGCAGTGGCTAAGACCAGGGCTATGAAGATGCATGCATAGGGATTTAATTCCCTTCTCTTGTACAAAATTACCTTAACCTGGCGGGGCATGGTGGTGGGTGCCTGTAGTCCCACCTACTCCAGAGGCTGAGGCAGGAGAATGGTATGAACTAGAGAGGCGGAGCTTGTAGAGAGCCAAGATGGCACCACTGCACTCCAGTCTGGGCATGGAGTGAGACTCCATCTCAAAAAATAAAAATAAAAAATAAATTACCTTAACCTCTCCAATGAACTATTCTTCTCTTCAGAATGAAGTTTAAAATGATGCTTAATACATATGGTTCTTGTGAAGATTTCATGGTAATGAGATAGGAGGCAGACTCAACTCTGGAGGTGGGACTCAGACACTGGACCAGACAGAGAACTAGCTGAAACAAGGAAGAGGCAAAAGCCCATCGGTGCCATATCAGTTTACCATTGCCACGGCAACATTCAAAAGTAGCCATCTCTTTCTATGGCAACAACCTGACCACCTTGAAGTTACCACTATATTTCTAGATGTTTCTCCATAATATGCCCCTTCATTTGCATATTATTAAAAGTAGAAATAAATATGACGGAATAACTGCCTCTGACCTGCAACTCTGGGCACACTTCATATGGGGTAGCCCTGCTCTACAAGGAGCAGTGCCTCCGTTGCTGCTGTACATTGCTGCTTCAATGCAAGTTACCAGTTACTGCGTGACACCACTAGCTCACCCTTGAATTGTTATCTAGGCAAAGCCAAGAACTCTTCAAAGCTAAGCCCCAGTTTTGGGGCTCACCTGCCCTGCACCGGTAATATGCTAGTAAAGCCTTTAGCAAAAGACCCAACACATGGGAAAGGCTCCATAAATATTTTCGTTTGCACCAGCCCCTACCAAATAATTGAAGTGAAATTATTTTTTACCATTTTTCTCACTAAATGAAGGGACTATGTGAGCAGGAGTCCTGCTCTCTTCTTCTGTATATCTCCAAAAGTGCGCCCAGGGCTTGACACATGGTAAGCACCTATTTTGTCAAACAAAATAAGCACATGGACCTTACTTTGCCATTTATTCTATTTTATTTTTTATTTTGTAGAAATATGGTTTTGCTGTGTTGCCTAAGCTGGTCTTTAAGTTTTGGCCTCAAGTGATCCTCCTGCCTCAGCCTTCCAAAGCAGTGGGATTACAGGCATAAGCCACTACACCATCCTGTACTTTATCATTTATAAACAATATTAGGGATGCTGTCATACTGAATGAGAAAATGAAGGAGTTAAGGTAATTGTCCAAGACCCAGTTAGTTGCGAACAAGTTCTGACATTAGATTTTCTGAAAGCAAATCCTTTGTTATATCTACTCTAGCACAGAGCACTTTCAGCCTGGAAACACTGCTTCTTCTGACAGATTTTCTCATTAGCTAGAACTGTCAGACACGGTATTTGAGCTTGATATAATTTGCACTTAATGCATCAGGGAATTAAGGGTTTTCACCAAACAAAAGCCATAGGCATGATTCCATTGGCAACATAACAGATTCAGCAAATAACACTATATTGATGCTTGAGCATTCTTATTTTCTGGAAATCATAGCAAACAGCTTGATTGTATGAAACAATGGGCTACAATGAGCATACCTTTATAGAATATCTATCCTGGTAGGAGAAATATTATTTATGGCAAAAAATATCATAGTGAGTTTTTACTGTCCAGAAATACCAAGTGACTTAATCATAAGTAGGCCATAGTGAATAAAAGTAGTTAAAGCAGTTACTGGTAATGGCCAAGTCATTTTTTCCGCTAAAATGGGAATATATTAGCAGAGCATGGTGAGTAGATATTTGTGTTGAACTGATCTGAGAACACCAAGCATGCTGTATTTAGCTTGATCTACTCTAAATAGTCTTATTGTGGCTCAGGCATTATTCTAATCCTGAGAAGAACTTCTTTATTTCCCATCTGCTGTCTATCTGAGAGTTGTCCATTTTTGACAGAGCAGAGTATGTTTTTTCCCTAACTTGTAGCTTTTTCCAAACATAGATATCATAGGCTATGTAATAAATTAGATAGAACCATATAAAATTGCCAATATTCAACATTTTTGAGTTACAAAAAATGAAAGTTTTATAATTTTCACTGGAACATATGTCCTCTGAACTACTATCTACTGTCTGTTTTTCACTTCGGTATGCCAAAGATCTGAGAATACTTTGTTTGGAAAATTTTAAATAACCATACAAAAAGCCCTAAAGTATAACACATACTTAAATGTTGCAATATCTCTACGTGTTTAAATGTAGCAAGACCTCTACGTGTTTATGTGTATGCATGTACATATTAGGCTGCTAAATAATACAAACAATTAAGAAAGAAAAGAAAGTCAACATGTTTTGACGATGTCTCAGAAGCATGTTAGAGGCTCTTTTTCAGTTATTTATCGTAGCCTCACAGTTTTAAAAGTTGGTCAGCATTATACTTATAGAAAAAAATTTTAAAAAACCTAGACTAACAGAAGCCAAATCACAATTAAGTTATTTAGGTTTATCTAGGCTTACACCTTAGCCCAAGTGTCTCAAATATCCGTCTCGTTACTACTGTACATAATTTGTATACATATACATTTCCTGCAAGTCAAATCAGGACAGGGTTATTATTGAATACTTTTGTGAATATCTCAGTAGTCAATAGCTTACGTCAGTGCAGCATGACAGACTGTCATCACCCACACCTGGCACCAACATAAAACCAGTGAGATAAACTATGTAGGATGTGAAACATAAGCACAATTCTATTTCCTCTGACAGTGTAAACTGCTCCATATTTGTCAGAAAACTACTAAAAACAAAGCACGAATGTCATTTTGTGAAGAGAGCTACAATTCTTTTACCAGTTTATACCATTCCAATAATAAGAACTTGGTCTATAATGCGTGTGCGTGTGTGTGTGTGTGTGTTGAGGGGATAGTTTTACACTATTGTGGTAAAAGGGGGAATATTGGCATTTGCGCTCCCCTTTTTATATATAAAAGGATGTCCTGAATGGCAGCTGCATGATAAATATTTAGAGATGTATCGATTCTTTCACCTTAAATTTTATTCTCCATTCAGAGTTGTTACTTTTTTTTTTCTTATTAAACTGGGAAAAACTGTAGAAATAAGGATTTTAGAAGTACAAAGGACCTGAGATACTACTCACTTAGCTAATTATGAGAACTGACAAGCTGCAGCTCGGAGAGGGAAGGTTTCTCAGTATAGAACCCAACTAATGTACCTGGGCCCTTGTGATTAGGTTTATGATAATAACTAGGGTTATGCATGAAGTGGAGAATGAATGCTAGGTGTTATAGAGGTGTTTAGTGTTCCTGGAAACCTACTGCATTAACATTCTTCTGCAGTGCTTACAATGTTAGATTTTCAGCATGTATATTTTTTACAGAAATGACACTATTCTCTGTGGACTTCATTTACAACACAAGGAACAATGACAACAGCAAGAAAATGTCTACTATTTGTTGAGCCTTTACTATGTAGTTTATATGCATTATCTCATTGCCTCACTACAACAATATGAGCAGGTTGTCATTATTATTCTATTTTATAAATGAGAAAACTGAGGTATAGCAAAGTAACTAGCTGAATGTTCCTTGGTTAATAGGTAGTAGATCCAGAATTTTTATCTAATTCTGACTCCAGTATCTGAACTATTAATGAAAAAAAATCTTTGGACGTATTTGGGAAATCAACAGCATGCTGAGTATAAGTTCTCATCATGAGTTTTCATTTAAATAATATTTACACATTACAATATTGCCTGCTATTACAGACAAAATGGACAAGATTAAAGAAGAATATAATGTATAAAATATATTCCACACACCAAGAGGCAACCCCTCTTAATAATTTTTTGTAATTTTTTTCAGTAACACATCTGTGAGCCTGGATACAAGCTTAGATTACATGTAAGTATATGGATATAATGTATGTAGGTCTACATGTATATTTGAGTCACACGTCAAGCTTGCATCATTCTTTCTGTCTACTTCCATCATTCTTTCTGTCTACTGCAGTTCCAGTTGTAGATAACTGGTCTTCTGAAGTCAGCAGATTTCTCTTTTTCTTTAGTGAACACCATCACCTGCAGGGAGGCCTGCAGGGTAATTCTCAGCAGACAAGCTCTTACTCTCTCCTCATTTACTAATGTTTAACACACTTCTTAAATTTTACTTTTAATTTCAAACTCAGTCCACGTGCTGAGAGGAGTGTCTTTGGACTTTGCTGATTAAGATAGCCCCAAAGGTGAATATTATAGTTAATAAGGGACCTGAAATCATTGTTCACTAATGAAATAACTTACGACAAAGCATGATAGTATTTTACAATTAATGGAATTAGACTAGAAAGTTGGGTGGAATTTTTAAATTAAGCCGAGACCATTTTCATTTACTGATATAACTATGGATAAAGTTCATTAGAAAAAAAATAATGCAAGAACTTACTGATTTTACAAATGTTTGTGTTTTAAAACTTATTTTTGAACTTGTTCCTACTGGGTGACATGGGGTACAGTGTAATAGGATGCTCTTAGCTGCAAGCAACACTAAATTCTGACTCACTTTGCTTGAAAATAATAGCATTTTTACCATCTTATAAGGCAGCTGAAGGATTAATTAAGTCAGTGGCCTTACAATGACATCAAGGACCCAGTTTCTTTCCATCTTTCTTTCTTGACACGTTCGGTGTATCGGTTTAACTCACCCGACAGCTACAAGAGGGCTGGCAAAACTCCAGGCCTTTCAAGAATACTTTCATCAGATACTTTCATCAGAAAACCTTTTAGCCCCTGTATGTGATGGTCAGTTTTATGTGTCAATTTAGCAGGGCTATAGTACTCAGTTTTATAGTCAAACAATAATCTAGGTGTTTCCGTGAAGGTATTTTGTACAAGTGACTAGGATCTACAATCAGTTATGTAAAGGAGATTATCAGGAACAATCACCTGATTGTTCCAATTACTGAAAGGCCTTCAGAATGACCATGGAGAAGGAAGAAATTCTACCTGCAGACTGCAGAATCAGCTCCTGACTGAGAGGTTCCAGCCTGTATTTCCTCACAGCCTTCCCTATACATTTTTTAATTCCTTAGACAACCCTTACAATTACATAACCCAATTCTTTACAATAAATCTCATCTGTGTATTTTGCACATTCTGTTCCTTTCCTCTGATGGAACCCAGGCTGACATGCCACACTTTTATCTGGAATAAAAGCTTTACCGAAAAGCCATCATCATAAGTCTTTCTGTCACATCATATTGAGCAGAATTGCATCACATATTTCTCCTCAAAGTAACTGTTAGCAAGTGTAAAGGGATTTCCACTTATCAGAATTTACCCCCAGCCACATAGGAGTGGACATAAAAAGAAAATAAAGTGCTAGTTTTGTTAGTAAAGAAGTGAACAGTCTTCAGGAAAGAAACAGTGAGGTTTAAAGAAAAAAAAAGCTGTCAGCATCCTTTCTTACATTCAGAGGTGTAAAATTTATAACAGAAAGATGATTAATCCATGAATACTTCTGGTTGCAATCAGTTTCTATCTCAAAAGCCTCATAATTTCCCTATGTCCCACTACCACTCTGGCTGTTTCATTATAATTAAAATAAAGAAGCTGAATTAAGTCAGCTGCAAGCTCCTTTTAGCTTAGTCTGAGATAAAGCTAAAATTCTGTTCTTTATAAACTTGGTAAAAGTAAACGTACTTCATGACCCAGTTTATATTCTTTCTTCTGAATTAAGTCCTCTGTTATGGCTCCATAGACAATAAACATCCCATCAGCATTTTATTAAGCCTATAACATTGTGCTCATAGTACTGCCATATATAATTTTTAGTAATGTACATTATTTGTGTTATTCCACATTTGCTAGTAAATTCATTTAAATAAGTAATAATATTTGAGCCATTTTAATATCTACAATTCCTAGATTATCATCTAACACACAGAGAGTAAGTATCTGATAAACAAGCATTAATTTTCATTACATTGCTGCAAATTTACAGCAATTAAATTGCTTCATGGGCTGCTAATTGAAATAAATAAATAAATTATACCTGTCTGGGATAGGGCTTAAGCCAATGCAAATGAGACAAATGTTTTAGAGGCTAACTTATGTGATCTGTATATTAGGAATGATGGCTACATGTCATTGAATGATAACTTCTAAAAACTGACCTAATGTTAAAGTGAGAGAAGTGTATACTTAGTTCAATCCTTGCACATTCTGGAAAGCATGCTGTAGTCACTAATCATTATCACTCAGAATCTATGTGACATTGACATGATTATAAAACTGCCCACAAACATTAAATTGAGAGTCAAAACACAAACTAGAAACAGGTATACCTCAAAACACCACTGTTTTTCTAAACACCATCTATACTCAGTTCAATATTATTATTCCTGGTCCCATATATGAAAGGCACTGTAGATATGTGATGTAGAGACCCATCACAAGGGTCACAGCTGACACCCCTATACCAAAAGACAGGTTAACAAGAGAAAAATTTAACAAATTTATGTGATCCTGATTTCATGGTGACATGGAAACCTTAAGAATGAACACCCAAAGATACAGAGAAAACTAATGATTTTTTATGATTAGTTTCAGAGAAGAATTCTGCAGTCATGTGGACTGTGACTGTGCAAAAAGGGAATGCTTTAATGCTAATAGAATGAATGGGGAAACTCAGCATGGCCTGACTGTTCAGATTCTTCTTGGTCTCTCTGTGTAGCATTCTTCCCTCCTGGGTATGGGGCAGGACACTTCCTGGAAGGTGGATCTTATGACCCACTATTAAACAAGGTAGATTAGCAAATTTCTTTACGACCAGTTCTTCTTACACAAAAAGGTGGAGGAAAGGTTGAATAATATTTTTAGGTTTTATCATTGGCTTTGGAGAAAAGGAGCTCTGGTTTCTATAACCCACCTTAGGAAAGAAGGACTCTAGTTTGTATGGGTAACCTTGGGAAAGAATGAGAGGTCAGAGACAGGAAGGCAGAAGAAGTTTACAGATAAACTTGGCTCCTGAGTTGCGTCTGATGCCTTACTTTGGAGTAGTGTTTCCTGTGCTCCAAGAACACCCCAACAAGTCATCGAAGAGTGAGGACAAATCAGTCATTAGAATCCAAACCTCCTGCTAAGATCTATAACCCAACATGTGTAATACTCTTAAATATAACCTACATTGATTCTGGCTCCATTTCTTTCTTATTTTCTCAATTGAAGACACCTTTTGTGTCTCAAATCTTTCAGCCTCACATTATTTTGTATGTAGTAAAAACTATAAATGTGTCTTTAAGAGCCCTTTATTATGTATGGAGTTTAATCATGACTAAAGGACAAGTACAAATTCAAGGTGGTCTGCATTTCATTCTTGCATACCTCTCTTTGTTGATAGTATCATTTTATGGAAAATTCACATTTAAATAAGAAATTATTCTATAATTGTGAGGTAGATGTAACTCACCAGAGGTGAAATAAGCTACCAGGATTTTGTTGCTGTTGTTACCAAGCATCCCCTCATATAAAACACACATTTGTACCTATTTTGGCCTATGTCTCTATGCTGATAAAAAATAACCTGTATGCATAGTAAAAAGTGATCATTAAAATAGAGACAGGAGAATTGCTTGTCATTGTCCTTGAATAGTGAATGAATCTAGTGTTCAACTGGAAAGGTTGCCTTTAGATTGTAGCATCAAAAGTTCATCTTTAGCATGTACGTGTGGTAAGTAGGTCCATATACAGAGCTTTTCATAAGAGGTGGAAATTTATCTAAGATAATTCAGAAAGGCTAAGAAGAATGAAGCATGTTTCCTACTTTACCACCCTATTCATTTCTGTTCATGTTTTTCAGTAATCAGGTCAAGCATCACTTCTTGCTCTCTGCTCCCATAGTGCTAGGCACACATCTCCTTTATGCTAGACTCTGAGTTTCAAAGGCAAAGGTTCTATCCTGTTCATGTTTGTGTTTCACAACTTTTAACAGTATTTAGAATATAGCTAGAAAAGTTCCTAGAATATTATTTTCATATGAAAAAATGATCAAACAAAGAACAATGTTGCTGTTAGATTTTAATGACTTTTCCTCTTATTGGAAAGTTATTTTTGTATAATTAGATGAATTCAGATTTATGACTAGATTATATTATAGGCATTATAGAATTCAAGAACTAAATGTAATTAGACAAAGATGTCAATCACTCTCTTTCTCACATTAGAAACAAACTATTTTATTTAGACATGCGTATAAAACACCTAAATAAGCCGGAAGACCTGTTTTCTGTGCTTGACTACACTGTACTATATTATAACTAATACATTGAACAACTCCTTTTTACCTGCATAATTTGGAAAATTATCAGCATGAAAATATTGAAAATCTGTATGCCATCAAAATCTATTTTTAAAATAAAGAACTTCATCAGCTGTCAAACCATGACAGCTCTTCTCTGCATAAAAATTTGCGACAAAGACAGCAATAATGAGTTTCTAGAGCTGTGCCACTACTTGATATTAAAACTGTGCTCTTCCCAATTTGGTGAGAAAAGATGCTGCCTAGCTGACAAAACCAGATCCTTTATCACTACAGAAAATTTGGGAGGAGAGTATATTCTGACGTAAAAGAGCCAAGCAATAGAATTGTGTTAGATAATCATTTTCCTGGAAAGAGATATAAAATTAAAAATTATCTCATTAATTAATAAGGTAACCTTGGGAAAATCACCTAGTCTCTCTGGTCTTATTTATCCTTGTTCCTGGAATGAGGAGTTTTGAATTGATGATCCTCCATATCCTTTTGAATTTGTTATATCCAAAAGCTTACGCATCAATTTCTAAAATTAAATCTAGTAACTGACAAGAACCGGTTCTTAGTATTGTAATGAAGCTGTCAGATGTATAGCATCCCAAAGACCTTTGTCTTTGGTCTAATGGTGAAATTGTAGAATGTTAAATATTTCTGGTTTTTCAATGTGGGCTGCAGGTAGATTTCATGTGAAAGTTTTTTTGTGATGATACCGTGTGCCTTCAGAAGAAATAGTTTGAATGGCAAAACTTGCCTTTGAATATAAAAGTAAAAGCTGTGTATCATAGAACTACTCAAAAATTTCATTCACTTCTCTTTTCCAAAGCCTTTTTCTCTAGTGAAACCTCAAGTAATCTGTTGTTTCGAGAGTATGATGAGAACAAAACTTAGGCAGAGTTTTACGTATAATTCTTGCCTTTCAACTCAGTCTTCCAACGAACCCTCCTCATCTCATAATGTGAACTAATTGAAGAGAAGTTTCATGCTTATCTCAGTGACCCTTAGTGAAATTATTCACTCACTTGTGTAGTGTCCTCCAACACTGACTCTGAAATAGGTGAGATGGAACATCAGTAAGAGTGATAAAAGCAGAGTTTGGTAATCTGTTGCACAGAGGGGAGATTCAAGAGCCACAATGAAGAATGAACAAGGAAATTCACCTGACTCAGCATAAGGTGAGGGTTGCAGCAGGGATGCGCAGCTGGGGCTGCACACTCCATGGAACTGGTGGGAGTCCCACACTTTCTGAATTGGGGTATAGCTCCCCTGGTGCTGCTGCAGCCACCCAAACCAGGGCTGCAGACCCAGGCCTCTTGCTCTGTGGAGCAGGCAAGAGCACCGCCCTCCTGGGTGGGGCTACAGTCACCCAAACTGCATCTGTGGATCAGAGCCTCCCTGTGCTCTTGGAGGCACCAGGAGCAGGCAGGATTTGTCTTCCTGGGTTCAGCTGCAACCACCCCACCTGGGCTATAGAACTCAGCCATCTGCTCTACACAGCAAGTTGGAGCCTTCCTAGTTGGCAGGGTAGGAGATCTAGTGGGTGCAGCTAAGGCTGCCCCTCCCAGATGTATAACACGGGCATCTCCTCAGCCTGCGTCCTTGGCCTGAAGGCTGGGGACTGGGCTGCCAGTCCCATGGGCCAGAGTGGGGACTCAAGTTGCCTCCTCCCATGGACCAATCAGCACACATTTTCTCCCCTCTGAGGGAGAGGAGCTACCCTCTCTGCTGAGAGCTTCAGAGACCTGCAGAGATGTCTGAACCACCTGCAGAGAGGAGCTACCTTCTTCAGGGCCACCTCTCTCTGAGAGCTGAACACTCCACGGGAGGACTTGCCTGCCTACAGAGGGGAGCTACCCTTTGCAGTCCCCTCTGGGCTGTTCTAACACTAAATAAATCTCCTCTTTGTATTCTTCACCCTTCACTTGTCTATGTCTATGTACCTCATTCCTCCTGGGCGCAGGACAAGAACTCAGGCAAAGGCGCCACAGGCCATAGAGGTTTCCAGGAAGAAAATCAACACCCCAGAGATCCCACAACATAATCAGGGTCTAAAGTTCTATATGCCCGATAAAAGGCTTTATAATCTAAGGCTGGATGCTTCTCTCTCTCTCTCTCTCTCTCTTTTTCTCTCTCCCCCATTGTATGAGAGAATTGGTTGCTATTATCCCATGGTGAAACTATCATCCCAGCTCCACATCTGCCTATGTGTGTGCAATGTGGGTGTGTGTACAGAAGGCTAACACATTGTCTTTCCTTACATGATTTGCAAAACAATTAGCAAGCACAAATAGACCTACGGGGGAAGACTGCGCATCATATACACATCTTAGACTTTGAGCTCGAGGAGGTTATTTATGTTATCATGTTGCTGAAAGGGTGAATACAATTGTCATATGATAAGAGGGAAAAAGTCAATATTTGATGATCAGAAAGACATGATGTGGTAGCAATTAATATGTTTTGACAAAAACCTATTTTATATTTTTCCCAGAACATAGCAAAACAACAGTTTTTGTCCTTCTTTGTGTTAATTGTAGCTGTATGGCTAGAATGAGCCAGTGTAAGGTAAGCAAAAGTGATGTTTGCCACTTCTAGGCCTGTGTCATTAAAACCTTTCACATTTGTTCCTCCATGTACTTTTCTCTTTTGTACTTTTGGGATATGATAAGAACTGCCTGGAATTGCTGAATTAGAAAAATAAGGTGTGATAGTGAAAAACCTGCTTGCCATATCACTCTAAGAAACTTGAACAAGTTAGAGGACATTTCATTTACTAGACTTGGGTAGGTGCTACCACTTCCTAGGAGTTTTAGGGCTGATTAAGGGATCCAGCCAGTCACACTACAGCAGGTCTCAGCTGCCACTCAGATTGACCAGTCGTAGGGTTTACCTCAAAATTTCCTTTGTTCCTGAAGGTGATTTACAGGAAGCAACTCCAAGCCTATGAAAAGGAATTGAACTACAACAAGGACACAGCTTGATTTATAAACTTTTAAACGTTTAGGAACATGGTATGGGTAGCTGTATACTTACCCTTGGAACTGCAAATATTAGGAGTGGTTCTATAGGTCTCTCTCAGCCTTTTCCTTGTAAGCTCAAGACATCATCTCTTCCGTTTATAACTGGAACTATCTGGACTTTAATAAATATATTGGAGCATTATGACAAGGTGAAATAATATGAATTTATAAGTCTGGTTGGACATGTATAGTTATGTATGTAGTTTTCCTAACCAGTGGTAGTGTTATTTTCAGAGAGCATGCTATAAATTATTTGAATTCTATAGGAGTATCCCTTTAACAAAGATATAGTAACTCTACCATCATGAGAATAATGCAACAAAAACTATATAGATAACTAGACATTATAAGCCAGTTTGCCATATAATAATTCCAAGCATCAAAAGAGAAAGATGGCATATTTGGAAATTGCTCAGTTCATTCCTGACTTTACTATTAATCCTTTTCAAAATTATCATCCAGAGAGGAGAGACTAAGGCCAAAGAAAACAATTATAGTTTATTATATGTTAGGTCACACTCAAGCCATTTGACTCAAGCACCAGACAACATTGTCCAAAACCAAACGGTAATCAGAACTTGGCTGAGAGACAGCCCAAATGTTGGAATCATCAGATGGGGTCTTTAAAATAACTATGTTGAATATATAAAGTTTTCTAGTGCAAAAGATGTTCTTTGGAAAAAGAAAGAAATAATTTTACAGAAGAAAATTATCGGAGTGAGTTTAAGGAATTCACAAGAAATAGGAAATGTGATTTAAAAGATAAAGAATTAATTAAATGGGATCAGCAGTTGAGCTGAAACACTTGAGAAAATGATTATTAGGAAAATTGAAATTACTCTAGTGAAATACAAGGAGAAAAGTGGAAAACAAGTGCAAAGCAAACACTGGAATAAACCATTTAACAACTGTGGGACAATATCAAATTATCTAATGGACATTTAATTGGGGTGCCAGAAAGAGAGGAGTGTGAGAATGGGACAGAAGAAATATTTTAAGAGATAGTGGATAAAAATCTTCCAAAACTTGTCAAAGATAATCAAACCAGAGATTCAAAAATTAAAAGAATCCCAAGTGACATAAATACTAAATACCAATTTGATACTGTATCACGGCTTCTTTAACGCTTTGTTCTCATGTTTTGTTTTTGCTTTTATTTTTTTTCTCTTTTGTATTTCAGTGTTTTCCCTTTCTTTGAAAACTGCTTAGCTTTATCTATTATGGCTAAAGATACACAAACATATACTCCAGAAATTTTACTCTTAGATGTATGCTCAATAGAAATATATGTATTTGGTTACTGAAAACTCTTTACAAGGATGTTTATCACAGCATTAATCATAATATATTCGAGATAGAAACAATCTAAATGTAAGGATTCTTTTTTCAGTTGTTTCAACTCTACTGCTAATCCAAATAAGACTACCACCACTACTACTATCACTACAATGACCACCGCACATGCATGCGTGCACATACGTACATATACACACAAACACACACACACAACTAGCTATATATGTCATACTTAAATAATTGAAAATGAAAGGTAAAATAGAATATTGAAGGCTGCCAAAGAAAAAAGACAAATTACCTAAATGAAGCAAAGTTATATATTACAGCAGATTTCTCATTATAAACTAACCAGTTTGAAGTGAAATAACAGATTTAAAGTACAGAAAGAAAAATACTACCAACTCAGAATTCTACATCCATAGAAAACACATTTTAAAAAGTAAAAGTGACATGAAGACTTTTTCAGAAAAACAAAAGCAAAAAACATTGGTAACGTGCCTGTGCTACAAGAAATGTTAAAGAAAAGTTTTCAGGCAGAAGATTTATGACACCAGAGATTAAAATTTACATAAAGAAATGAAGTGTTTCAAGAACAGGGAAATTAAATGCAAATAAACAATATATATTTTCACTATTTTAATTAATCTTAAAGATAGTTGATAGTCGAAAGTAAAACTATTGACAAGGAAGTGTGAGGTTTATAACATATGGGAAAGTAAAGCATATAATAAAATAGAAAATAGGTGGTTTTATGTGGTGTATAGTATTGAAAATTTCTTACATTTATATGTGTCATAACATTACCTGAAAGTAGATGGTTATCCATTAAAATGTATATTTGAAGCAGTAGAGAAAAAACTAAAATAAAATATGTATCTATTAAGCAATTGTGTTGATAAATTAGAATTTTAAATATTTTTGACATACAAAAACTGAAATAATTTACCAAAAGCATATCCATATAATAAGAAATGTTAAGGGATATTTTTCAAGTAGAAAGAAAATTATTTCAGATGAAAATATAAATAGGATAATACATCATTATCAAAAACAAAAAAAAATTAAATTTTAAAATTAGCCAAAGATTTTAATAGACAATAAGTTATACAGATAACAAATAAGCACATTAAAAAGATGATTAAAACTGTTAATCATCTCAGTATTGCAAATTAAAACCACAGCTAGATATTTCTATACACTTACTAGCATGAATAAAAATTTAAAGTCTTTATCTTGTTTTGTCAAGAATATGGAGCAACTAGAACTCTCATACACTAATGGATGATATGTAAAATTGTACTACCACTTTGGAAAACAGTTTGACAGTTTCTTAAAAGTTAAATATTTTCCTACCATATGATCCAGTCAATGTACATCTCAGGATTTACCTTAAGACATGAAAGAAAATGTCTCTATATAAGCATGTACATAAATGTTCACAGCATCTTTATTTGTATTAACCAAAAATTGAAAATACCCTGCTTATCAACAGGTAAATGGATACACAAATCATGATACAACCACAATGTGGAATACTAGAAATTCTATGGTGTAACAAAATGAATAAGCTTGATATGTACCAACATGAATGAATCTAAAAATAATCACGTTTAGTGAAAGATGCCAGTCAAAAAGATTACATGCTATTTAATTCCATTTATACAAAATTCCTGAAATTCAAGCTTGTCTGTCATGAAAGGAGATAGCTGTTGCTTGAAGATGGGATTGGAAAAGAAAGAGGATTACAAAGGGGCATAGATAAATTTTTCAGGATGATATGCATGTCCACAATCTAGATTGTGTGACATTTTTCATGGGTAGATATTTATGTCAAACTTACCTAATTGTATTTTTAAGTATATGAAGTTTATTGCATGTCAACTTTTCAACAAATTGCAAAGCTTTACTAAACTTAAGATAGAATACTACTTAACAATAAAAATAAACTGTTACATAATAACATGTTTCATAGTAAAAGCATTATTTAAGTTAAAGAAATAAGACTCAAAAGTTGTATGCTAGATGATTTTATTTATAGGACATTCTAGAAAACGTTGAAACATTGGAGCATAAAACAGATCTGCAGCTTCTAGGAGTAGAGGGGAAAGGAGTAGGTTGATTACAAAGGGGCATGAGGGAACTCCTTAGGTGACGGTGGAAATATGCTATGACTTTTCTGTCATAGTGTTTACATAGCTGCACATATTTTACCAGATTCATAGCACTGCGCTCCTAGACGAGCTAAATGTCACCTATATAATTTATACTTCAGTAAACCTGCCTTAGATAGGTATTTTAAAAATGTATAAACACTTTCTTTTCTTATTCCTTTAACTGACTACATTCATATAATCAACATGTAGTATGTTAAGTGCAAGCTGCATGATATGCACTTATGCCTTTTTTCCATCTTAATGCTGTTCTCTAACATGAAAACATTTTGCACTGCACTTGTCACAAAGACTCTGTGGAGCAATGCTGTTTTATTTTGAATGACGTATTATAACTTTCCTAATATATTGAAAAATTAAGAGAAGAAAAATGTAATCAAGCACAGCAGATTTTCACGAAATTACTTATTTCTGAATTAATCAATTGATTAAGCATCAACATTCTCTAGAGAAGTGTTTCTCAACCTTTTTCTAAACCCCTAATTCTCATCTCATAAAAATTTCCCTGAGCTGTGCCTTTTAGAATTTGCATTAGAAGAACAATAATACATTTTTATGTTTCCCACATATAAAATGATATTCTAACATCACATGGATTTATCAAAGTTATATATATTCTTTCTCCTATCTCTCCTCAGAGTGTCTGCCACACCTTTCTCTTTTCAACTTCCTCTCCTCTTTCAAAACGTCTGCTATGACATTGGGACATTTTTCAATAGCCACACTGTGCCCATGGCTCCTTTCCCACATCTCAGGGCTGCAACTTAGCCTCCCTCACCTCAGCCCTCCACACATGATCCCCTTGGGTTGAATCTTTTGGACATTTTGCTAACATAAATAAAATATAAATTTTTACAGTTTCATTCCACCTACTGACTGGCAGCCTTTGGAATAGGTAGCTATTTTAGTCACTAGAGGTGAAACAGAGAAAAAATAAAAATAAGCTTCACAGAGCTCAAGCGTTCAAACCTGATCCTCTTTGCTATTTTTCCCTAAGGAAATTAACAACATGCTTGCTGAGGCCTTTCCGTCCTTCTCAGATTCTAGTGAACCTTAATGCCGTATGTTTTCAAGAGGTTGTGTATTTAAAAAAAAAAAAAAAAAATTGCAAAGGAAACTCAATTGCCTCCTTTGCAGAAAATAGCTTTCCCAAACCTTAATTTTGCAAGTCCTGTCTTGTGTCAATAAACATTAACAACCATGGTAAGTTGAATAATTGTCCCCGAAAAGATATTCAGGTCCCCTGCAACCTGTGACTATGTTACTTATATGGAAAAATTGACTTGGCAGATGTGATCAAGTTTTTTAAAAATCTGCTTTAAGCCACATAGCTAAGTGGCGCTGATCTGGCTTTAAAATTGCCTCAAATTAGCTCTCTTGATGATTCTAGAACATGCTAGGTATGTCTCCCAGTAGGGCCTATATTATTTGTCTATTTTTCATAACAATTACCCCCAAACTCTATGGCTTAAAACAAGAAATTCACATAATCTTATAGATTCTGTTGGTCGAAAACCTGAGATTGACTTAGATGGGTGGTTCTAGCTCAGGGTCTTTTATGATTTTCTGGTCAAGATATTTGGCCAGAGCTGCAGTCATCTGAAAGCTTGACTAGTTTGGCAGGAGAATTCATCTCAAAATGGCTCATTATCATGACCGTAGGCAAGAGGCCTCTGTTTCTCACTATGGAGTCTCTTCCAAGGGCTTTTTGATACATCCCCATGACATGGCAACTAGCTGCTTTCAGAGTGAGCAACCTAAGAGAGACAGACCAAGATTCAGCCTCAGTGATTCATATTAACTAGTTTTATATGTCACATGTCATCACTTCTATATCATCTGATTAGAAGCAAATTACAAGTTCAGTCCAACTAAAGAGAAAATTTAGATCCAGCTTTTGAAAGAAGTTTCAGAATTTGTGGATTTACTTAATTCATGACATGGCCTTTGGTTAACTCTTCTTACCCACTGAAATTCTCTGCTGTTTGGCATCTGGTTAGCTAACTCCCTCACTTTCAGGGTTTTGCCCAAATCTACCTTGCCAATGAAACCTACCAGGACTATTATAACAGGTACAAATGTTGTACTGTCCAGATTCCCTCATACCTATTTTACCACGTCCTTGTTCCCCTTTCCTAGGTTTCCTTTTAATATTTGTATCTTTGACTCTCTTCGGAGGGTTTTTCTCACACTAGTGGAGCTGCTTTGCTGTTTTCAGAGACCCAGAAGTGACTGGGAGTTTACTCCCACCTAACTTCTACCAGGGTGACTCTTAGGCAAACACTGCCTGATTTGGGAATATGGTAGCCTAGCCCCTGACATACACTCCAGAGCTCCTCTGCAGTATCAGTTGAAGCCAAGAATTTTCTTGAAAATGCAACTGTTTTCTTTCTTATTCTTATACTGCTTACCCCAATCTATTACCATTTTCTCTTCATATTACTTTTAAAAAATCATTTGCATACTAATCCTAACTTCAGGATTGGCTTCTGGAGAACTTGATTTAAGAGAACTACCCAATTTAATTCTGAAAAATGCCTACTACCTATCAATACATCTGTAATACTCCTTACTTCTTGATTTTTCCATAGTACTTATCACCTTCTACCATACAATACAATCTACTTTCTTACCAATTTATTATTTACTGCCTGTCTCCAGCAACCAATAAGTCAATTCAATTAGAGCAGGGTCATTGTCTGCTTTGTCTTCTATGACCCTAAGTAGGCTTTGTTCCTTCCATTAATTTGGAAATGTTAGAAATTTTCCCATAAAGGTGATGTTTAGTAATTAAGCAAAAAGTGGTAAGTTGAGGCATCAGTAACATTGGAAGTCTCATGAACCCAATCACAGCTGAAAAAGAAGCTGGTACCTCACTGATGCCAAAGCCTTAAAATTTTTGCAACTGAAGAACAAATTGGGTATTTGGGAGAAATTAATGTGGGCAGCATTAGCTCTAGTCAATCAATGGTGCTGAATTGGAAGCTGTCAGCCAAAAGTCTTTCCCAGCCTCAAACTGATGAATGAAATGGTGTCTGTCACCTCTGTTACTGTTATTTGCAGAATAAAATCTGCTCACAAATAAGAAAGAACAGAAAGCAAAAGTTCCATAACCACCCTGCTGCAACAGTCCTATTCAGTACAGGAATTCTCCAAGAGTTGAGAGTGGTGTTTGTGTGTGTGTGTGTGTGTGTGTGTGTGTTTGTGTGAATATTGTATATTGTATTCATTTTCTTTTATAGAAATGCCTTCTTGTCATTTCTAAGTTTCCATACATTTATTCCTTAGTTTTGTAGATGATATCAAAGTGTGTCAATCTTATCCACAGGCTTCTTTCGCATATGCTAGATTGTATCAGAGGGTAGGCATATAATAAATATTATTTCATCCTGTTTCTTGTGTACCTAACTCATGGAATCTCTCTTATTCTAATTCCCCTCCTGTACACAGCAACAGGTGTTTTATATCTTTGCTATTTCCTTGTCTTTCCCATTCCCCTATGGCTATTAAAGGTGATGGAGTATAGTTTAGAAATATCTGAATGTACAGAAATAACATTTATAGCTTGATTTTTTTATGTTACTCTTTCAACTGAATCATATTCACTAAGTTCTGTATTGATCTTGTCTATTTTTACCAGAAAACAGACAAATATCTCATTCACTGGGCTACTGTGGAGAAGCCATACATTTGAAAAGTGTAAGCCATCAACCTCCATCCAATTTTATTCTTCTAATATTTTATAATGGATGAACTTATTCATTCATTTAATAAACAATAATTTATTGAATGCTCACTATATATCAGGTATTTTTGTAGGGCTTGAAAATGCAGCAGGTAACAGAATGGATAATAATCTTTATCTTTTTGTAGTTTATATTATGCCAGACATCAGAGTCTATGTATATATCCTTACTGGGGACCTCATTCTCACAGACTATAATGTATATATTATGTGATGTGTCAGGCTTCATAGGAGGAGACAAACACTAAACAAAATGAACACATGAAGTATAACAAAGTTATTTATTCATTATGTCTTTTTTACTCCCTCCATGTACCAACCACTGTTCTACTTACTTGAAATACCTCAAAGAATAAAATAAACTTTCTAAATTTTATGTAGATTTTATATTCCATGAGAGAGGAGAAACATTTTAAAAAGTTAAAAAGAAAATTATAATAATTGTTAAGATATAATAAGTCCTCTACAAAAGAAAAGATTCTTTAAAAATCGTAGAGAACAAGGTGAGGGGGCTTAGGTGGATTGGTATTGCTAAGTGTAAGCACATTTTGCAGAAATGGATATGGTAGACACAGTGGATATTACTTAAAGAATGTGAGGGATTTTGTCAAACAAATACTTAATGGTAGAGTATTCTACGAAGTGGTAGCAGTTAGACCAAATATGCTAAAGTGTTAAAAAGGATAATGAAAATTATGGTAACATCAGATCTTGTGAGCTATTTCTAGGGCTTTGTGAATAAAAGTAAGAGACATTGAAGATCTTTGGGAAGTAGAATGAAACAGTCCTGGACTTAATGTCTTAAAGTCATCACTCTGGCTGTTCTCTTTTGACAGTGGAAGCAAAAACTAACAAAAAACGGAGAGAGGTTATAGCAAAATCCAGGTGAGAGAATATGGTAGCTTAAACTGTTGGTTCATGCATGCTGGATATGCTGATAAGTTTTGTATTTCTGAATATATTTTAAAGAATTAGCAAATTTATTTTTTTTAGATGGGACCTGGTTTTTAACAAAAAAAGAGAAGTAAGGTTGACTTACAGGTTTTGATGTGAGTAATTGAGGAAATATAAGTGTAAAATTGACATCCACTGAGTTGGTAAAATAAGTTTGGAAGTAAGATTAGCAGTTCAGTTTTGGGACATGGTGAGTTGAAATGTCTATTAGACATCCATATGAAAAAGTAAAAAAGATGAGTATTTGGTTCTGGAATTGGAGAGAGCCCTGGCGACATACATTTTGAAGCAGGTTCAAAGATGGCAAGCACCACGGGAACACCTAAATCAGAAAATCGTAATTTTGATAGGAGAGGATAACATTTTCATAAAACATAAAATAGGCAAGAAAAAGAACCATGTAGATATAAATGGGAAAATATTTCAGAGGATAGAAATAGCAAGTACAAAATACTTAGCTGAATTGCTTTGGGGAAGAATGTAACCTGCTATGTTGGAAGAAGAGCAAGTGTGGTAATGCAGTTATAGCAAAGTAAATGAAAGAGAGAAGAGAAGGGATAAAGGTCATAGAAGATACTGAGAGTAAGATCATATAAGGTCTTCCAGGTCTTTTAATATTAGTAAGTGAGAGGTCATTGTTACATTTTGATCAGAGCAGTGACATGATTTGAAGTAGAAGAGGTGGATTCTTTGTGTTTCACTGAAAGCAAATTTTGAGGCAAGTAGCAGGGCAAGTAGAAGGAAAACACAGATAGGGGATTAGAATAGATAAGAAAGGGTGGAAGTCAATATAGAATGCATCATCTAACAAGTGACCCTTGCCTGTGGCTATTTGATACCAGTTCCTCTGCAGACCGCTGAGAGAGAGTGTAGACCATTTTTCAGAGTAATTCCAGCCAAAGGGGAGGAAGCAAGGAAATACTTCTTTCCATTTTCTATCAATCAGTGGTTGAAAGTTGCTTGAGGAAACATGTCTAACTTCTTCTCCTGCTGGTCAAGAATGCTCCTAGAGAAGATAAAACGTTCCCAGATAGAGATTCATGTTGTTCACATTAAGTAACTTTTGGCATGCAGAAGTGAGTGTTGACAAAATATGTATTAGGCAGCAGGAGCAGTTGCTTAAGGTAGTGAGAAGTATTTATATCCCAGATGAATCTGGAAGCCTGAACATAGAAGTGTGAAGTGTGATACATACATACATATACATATCTTTGTGAGTGTGTGTATATATAATTGGTGATATAGTTTGAATGTGTGTCCCTGCCTAAATCTCATACTGAAATGTAATCCCTGGTGTTGAAGGTGGGGCCTGGTGGGGGGTGATTTTATCATGGGGGTGGTTCCTCACGAATAGTTTAGTATCAACTCCCTTGGTACTGTCCTTGTGACAGGGAGTGAGCTTTCATGAGGTCTGGTCATTTAAAGGTGTGTAGCACATGTAGCACCTCCTTCCCCTCTCTTGCTCCTGGCTGCAACCATGTGACATTCCTGCTCTTCCTTCGACTTCCGCCATAATTGTAAGTTTTCTGAGGCCTCCACAGAAGCTGAACAGATGCCAGCACCATGCTTGCTATACAGCCTATGGAACAGTGAGCCAATTAAACTTCTTTTCTTTATAAATTACCCAGTCTCAGGTATTTCTTTGTAGCAATGTGAGAGTAGAATAACACAATTGGTTAAGTATATTTCTCTCAAAGATGTTTATTAAAACGCAGACAATTTCAAATTTCTAAGTTTCATTCTTTAACGAATATTTACTGAGTATGTTCAAAGTCCTATGACTTTCTTAGGAACTCTGAGGTATACCAAGAGGAAGGAAGCACAAATATTGACCTCAGGGTACTCAAATTTTGGTAGTAAATTTAATATTTTTATTAATTATATTATACATTAAAAAATGAAAATTTACGTAAAATAAATATTATGAAAATGCAGTACTTAGGGAAATGATAATAAGGGCTTAGTTTAATTAACTGATCTTAGAAATGGAGGCTGGCCTATTTTATTCTTTCTTGACTCTTCAAGTTCAAGCTCAGAGCCTAGTCCATAGAAATTACTCTATATATAGTAACATGGCTTTCTCACTGCACAGTAACTTACTTCTTCAAAGACAGTAAAGGAGTCTTTCTCTCTCTTCTGCAAAAACTCCATTCCTCTTCACAGGCTTTTACATTATCTTGTTAGGCTAGGCGCCACAATATAATGTCTCTTTGGATTAACTCATTATCAACTGACGATTTGGTATATTACGTTTTCAGAATCCCTTCCAGTTTGCTGTGTAGTGTTACCTAATCTAAAGAGTAACATCCTATCAGATGTCCAGGTCCTGCCTATACCCAAGGGAATGGATTATGTAGGTTGTATCCACCAGAGGGCAAGAATCTTAGGAATCATTTCAAAATTCTGCCTATCACATCTCCAAATGTGCAAAACTGATTTTTTTTATTTGCCACTACTGCATATAAATCCCATGATATTTATTAGCTTCTCTTCATCATTTCCTCCTAGTTTATGTAATGCTACTACCATTCTGCCATTTGCTCTAGCTAGATATATAAACATTTTGCTAAATTTCCCTTCTTCCTTCACCACAACCCACACTTCTTAAGTGTTTCTATGTTGAATTTTCCTACTCATTAACTATATATTGGGCACACGCTATGTGTTAGGCTCTGAGCTTGGACCTGGTGATTTGAGATGGCATAAAATAGGCAAGACCTGCAGACTCCATTTCAAGGATCCCTACATTAATTTAGAGTCTTACCATTTTTCTTTTACTATAGATTTTCAAGCCAAACTTTCTGACCTTTCTCCCTGCATTCTCTCTCACTTCAATCTCTACCATAAACTGACATCAAAATGTCAGTGATCTAGATATAAAATATAACCATACCTCACATATAAAACATAAACATATTAAATTGTTGCTTTTTTCTAAATATTTTGGCTGCAAATGAAATAATCTCAATTCAAATTAAACAATGCAAAATGGGAATTTTTTTTTTTCTGCCTTATGAACTGAAAATTTAAGTGACATGTTGGTTTCAGACTATGCTCTGGCTGCAGTTCTTTCAATCATTATGGCAATGGCAATGCTTCTGAGATGTATTTTTAGTGAATTAACATAGGTGAGTCTCAAATATTTTAGGTTTTTTTTTTTTTTTTTTTGCCAAAGTTAAGGACCACATGCCCTGGAGGCAGGTCAATGCCTTTATCCAAAGATGATTTTGAAAGCTTAAATATTTGAATGGGAAAGGTGAATACTGGGGGAAGAGAAAGAAATTTTAAAAATGTGTGGGGTGGTAAGAGACAAAGGGTTGCATTCTTTTGAGTCTTTGATCAGCCTTTTACTAAATACACAATTTTCACGTAGGGAGCGAGTAAATAGTCACTCATGACTTTGTCTGGCATGAATCTGCATTTTTATGTAACCAGATAGGCATTTGTCTCAGGTGAACAGATGAATGACTTTGAGTTCCGTCCTTTATCCTGCACTTATGAATAAAGTTACTGATTTACATTGCAGGTGAAATTGAATAGAACTGCTTTAGAGTAAATATCTTGGGGCCCACAAGAAAGTTCCTTGTGGGAAAGTTGTGAGGGAGGTATGTAGTTTTTATCTTTGTAGCTGTCTTGTTTAGGAACCAATGGGAGGCAGGTTTGTGTGACCCAGTTCCCAACTTGACTTTTCCCCTTTGGCTTAGTGAGTTTGGGAACCTGAGATGTATTTTCCTTTCACAGTAACATCTTTCCTGAACTAATCATTGTAGTCACAGAAAGGAATACATAGCCTTGCAGATGTAAGTGACATTCTCATTCCTGAATCCAAAAGATGCAATCATCTCTAGTAAAATTATATTGATTGAATATTAGAGGGAATTGGTTCTTCAAAAGAAAATTATAGTTACTTTATGAAATAAATTATTGCAGTGGAAAGAGAACCAGGAATTCATGAGGAAAAAGGAAAGAGGCAGGGATAGGGGCCAGACACTGGACAAACATAAAAGAATATGTCCAAAAGATTGTCTGGAAATATTAGCATGGGTCACCATATTCCTTAGGCTGACTTACAAGTCTTTCGCAACATTGCACCCGTTTAACTTAGCTTCTCCATGCCATTTCTTTTGAACAAACTTATGCTCCAACAGCATCAAATTATGGTGCATTCTCTAAATGTTCTATCAGCTCTCTTGTCTCCGCATGCCCACTCTGGTTATTCTGTCTGGAATGTGCCCTCTGCCCTTCCCTCCAAGGAAATTTCCACTCTTAATGGAAAAAAATCTCTTGACAAGATCAGTTTCTTTGTGAAATTGTCCTTGTCTCTCAGGCAAAATTAGTTGCCACCTATACTCTGTCCTCAGTGACATCTTATACAATCCTTTGTTTGGACTCTAATTGTGTCTGGTAACTTTCTACTTACAGTCCCTGCCTCTTTTGCTATAGATTAAAGTTGAAGTAAAAGTCTACCTTAGTCAAACTTGTGTCTCTACTATTTAGTGTGATGTCTGTAAATACTGGATCTCAATAAATGTTCATTGAATTAATAACACTAAATAAAAATAAAGGATGCAACATTCAGACTTTATCTTGCAGGCCAAAATGATGGGACACCCTGTTAGACATTTTGTGAAAATAGATGAGACTAAATATTTGTAGAATTTTTTTAAAAACACAACAGCATTCTATTCCTAAAAATAGTTTCATTCTTGATTTCTTATGGTTTTATCTATTATTTTCTAAAGATTACACATAACATATTTTCTTGGTTTTCTGACAATATTGCCAATGATGATGATGAGGACCTTTCTTTAAATACCTTCACTGTAAATGGAAACCCATTTCTTTAAAGGTCTTCAAGTAAAGTCTGAAGACATATATCCTTGTTTGGCCAGTTAGATCATTATGATCTGCCTCCTCAATGACTTGAAAAGTCACTAAACAAATTAGCAAAAACTAATAACGCGTATCACAAGTTTCATGTGCAAAGGGTCCCAGCCCTGGTCATAGTGTAGAATAAAGTCTCTGCTACATCTGTTTCTCCCCAAAGGTGGTGGGTTGGGTGAAAGGGGGTGCACAGAGTAACAGAACTTAGGAACAGAATGTGGGCAGTGGCAGTGAGAAAGTTGGGTTTCCAGGTGGTTGTAAGTCAACAGAAAGTGGCCAAATATCTCTTTGTGCTAAATGACAAAATGTCAAACCTGGATGAGATAAAAGCGATCTTTTGTTTCATTATCCTGAATGAAACTTATAGCACAGAGACATTTAACAAGAATTTCACACAGCAAATGAGTGGTAAAACTGTGACAGGAGGCTGGTATGTATATATATGTATTCAAAATTTATATCAGGAATACCTTCTAGAAGGCTTTTAAATGGCAATGTAATATTAAAAAGTAAGATTTACAATATGGAAATTGAGGAATGTCATTTGAAGTATCATATACAGAAAATTTTTCCCATCTATTACTCAATGTGTAGTTGATCTGCCCATCCTCTTCTTTGGGGTTTCTCAGGCTGCTGACAATAAGTTACAAAGTTTATTCTTGAACAAGTTGAAATACTTGAAGGAAATGAGGGAGAGTGAATGTTTAAGCAGAATTACACCATTGCCACCCTTGTTTGCATTGTATTTTGCATATAGAATCAAAGTAACTAAGATAAACTGATGGGATCAATTTTCTATAGGTGACATGCCCCATACACTCTTTTTAAAAATGATGCATGTACACACACGCATACACACATTAAAGTGAAGCCAAATAAATTTGGATATGAATAAAAAGCAGTGTACCAAGGTGCAGCTACAAACATTAGAAGGTCCCTGCCTTTGAAAGGCTTTATATGACAACCCTAGTCTTATCTGAATACTAAGACACTGGTCCGTAGAGGTCTCGATGTATCTCTTTAGCATCATAGGTTTATAGTCAATCTAAAGAAGTAAAGTTTCAGAAGGTGTCATTTTAACATAACTTTTCCAAAGCCCTTGAGGAGGCCTTACAAATGTGTTTACTTGTTCATAATATTTTAGAGTTTTATTCAGGAATGATTGACATATAATGAATTGTGCATATTTATGAATTATTTATTTTGAGACAAGATCTTTCTATGTCACCCAGGCTGGACTGCAGTGATGGGATCATGGCTCACTACAGCCTCCATCTCTCAAGCTCAGGTGATCCTCCCACCTCAGCCTTCCGAGTAACTGGGGCTACAGGCGTGCACCACTATGCAAAATTTATTTATTTTTAGTGAAAATGAGGTCTCACTATGTTGCCCAGGCTGTCCTCAAACTCTTGAGCTCAAGTGATCTTCCTGCCTCCACCCCAAAGTGCTGGGATTACTGGCATGAATCATCATGCTGAACTTGTGCATATTTAAATGCATGGTGCATTTCTTCATTTATTTTAGGTAATTTATAATTCCCTCAGCAATGTTTTATAGGTTTTAGGTACAGGCCTTGAACATCATTTTTCAGATTTATACCTAAATGTATCATATTTTATACTATTACAATGTATTTTAAAATTTTTAATGTATTCAGTTTTTGTATTCATTTTATATTATACAGAAATATAATTTTTGGATATTAATTTTTGTATACTATGACCACGATAAACTTACTAATTATTTATACTAGCATTTTTGTAAATTGCAATGAATTTTCTAAATAGTTGGTTATATAGTCCATGAACAAAAACAGTTTACATTTCTTCTTTCCAGCTTGGAAATCTTTTATTTCTTCTCTTGCCATATTGCACTACTAGAACCTCATGTATGCTGCTAAACAAAAATGGCAAAAAAGAGGCCAGCACTTTGGGAGGCTGAGGCGGGTGGATCACCTGAGGTCAGGAGTTAATGACCAGCCTGACCAACATGGTGAAACCCTGTCTCTACTAAATACAAAAAAATGGGCTGGACATGGTGGTGCACTCTTGTAATCCCAGCTACTTGGGAGGCTGAAGCAGAATTGCTTGAACCTGGGAGGTGGAGGTTGCAGTGAGCCAAGATTGTGCCATTGCACTCCAGCCTGGGCAACAAGAGCAAAACTCCATCTCAAAAAAAAAAAAAAAAAAAAGCAAAAAATGGACATCTTTGCCTTATTCCTGATCTTAGGAGGAAAGCATTCTACTGCTCATAAGTAATATGATATAATGTGATATAAGCTGTCAGTTTATCAAAGATTCACTGGGTTGAAAAAATTGTTTTATTTATTTCTAGTTTGCTAAGAACTTTCTTCAGTGATTTTAGATTTGATCAAGTGCTTTTTTTTTAATGTATGTTGAGATGATCATATGATTTTTTTGTCTGTTAATGTAACAAATCACATTTATTAAATTTCTAATGTTAATTTACATTTCTGGGAAAAAACCTACTTTGAATTGATGGATTGTCTATTTTAAGTACAGTGGTATATATAGTATATGATTTTCCAGAAGAAATTTTGCATCTATACTCATGTGGAGCATTGGTCTCCAATTTTCATTTCTTTTAATAACTTAGTTTTGCTATCAGAGTAATGTCATTCTCTTAGAATGAGTTCATAAGTATTGCTGCTTTTCCAACTTTCTGAAAGAGCTTGTGTAAAATTAGTTCTACTTTATTGCTTAGTATCCAGTAGAATTTACCAGTGAACCATATGGGTACAGCAATTTCTGGTGGAAAGATTTATAACTAAAATTTAATTTTGTTAACAGGTTAACAAAATAATTAGGTTAAAAATAGTCACGTAATTAAGCTACTCAATTTCTTTATTTCTTCTTGAGTGTTTATGTTGGTTAATTTTATGCGTCAATCTGACAGGACCATCAGGTGCCTCGATATTTGTTCAAACATTATTCTGGGTGTTTCTGCGAGGGTGTTTGGGGATGAGATTAACATTGCAATTGGTTGATTAACACAAATTGCCCTCTCTAATGTGGGTGGGCCTCACACAATCAGTTGAAGACACGAATAGAAGGATAACAAGACTGACCCTCTCTCAAGTAAGAGAGACTTCCTCCTACCTGACAGCCAGGTCTCCAGTTTGTCAACTCACTTTGTACATACGGGGTCAATACCTGATAAGGAATAAGTAAATAAATATATAAAAACACACATTTTATTGTTTCTGTTTCTCTGGACAGTGAGTTTCGGTAGTTTGTGCCTTTGAAGGAGTGTAAGGAGTGTGCCCGTTTCATGTAAGTTTCCAATTGACTTGCATAAAGTTGTTTAAGACATTTCTTTAATATCCTTTCATGTCTGTGCAGTCTGTGGTGATCTTACGCTGCCATATCTGATGTTAGTATTTTTTTGCTTTCCCTCCATTGTTTCTAATATGTTTAATGCTACCACTCTCAGATCTATTGATTGGACACACAGTGTTCTCTGACATATGGCTGCGGTTAGTTTAAAATGACAGAATGTTTTTAGCTCTAAAAACATTTTGTAGAGTTTTTTTTTTTTTTTTTATTCTCACCAGAAGTTTCTGAGGTGGCTCCTGCTGCTAGTTTGTTAGAAATAGTATATTCTACAAAAGTCATACAGTATCCTAAATTCAAAATCTTCAGTGAAAGGCTCCAGATTCTTTTTTGAGTCATTGACCTATCTTTCTTCTAGCATTTCCTAGAATTTTACACTGGAATGACAGCTCAATGCTCTGATTTAAGTCATACATATTATATTCTCATTGAACAGGAGGCATTTTCAAGAACAAGAATTCTTGCTCTATTTAACTCTGTAACCAAATATGGCCATCTTGAGACCATACGTAACACCAAAAATGACCCTTTCTCAAGAGAAGCCTACTCGGAAACAGTTGAGAAGGGATTAAAGAGAGATAGGGTGTGAGTGAAGGAAAGTAGCAAATTATCCTCACACATTCTACAGTGTGCAGAGCTATAATTTTGAAGTGAAAAATTTCCATAACCACTGTTATGAGTAACTGGCGTTAGTAGTATATATTCTTGGATTTTAAGTGACAATTATTGCCTCTCAGTTCATACTCCTACTTTGTACTAAAGCGTTCTTACTAAAACGTTCTACTACCACGTGCCTTAGAGCTTTTACTCTCAAGAAATACATTTGGTTGAACTAGTTCTTTCAGTTTTCTCATTCTTTATTTTAAATTTTCCATCACTCTCGCCTTTTCAAGTAGTCATTTAGAATCTGAGAGACCCCTAATATTTTGGGCACTATTCAGTTCCTGCAAGGTATAAAGAGAAAAACTTTTGTACAGTTACCTTGTTACCTATGGTGGATCCTGTAACTCCTGTGTGGTAGGAGAAATTATATTACAAACCTATCAACTCCAGACTCATGAGAGTCACAGGTAACTATCATGTTGGTAGAATGTGTTTGTGATAGTTTGACTTAAAGTATATTTTTGTATTTTAAGTTTGACTTAACATGTGGAAATATATATATAAACATATGGGAGAGTCCCTAGGGAATTACTTGATATGTATATGTATATCAAGCAATTATGTACAATGCCTTATCAAAGAATTATATATAACACTTTGTATTATACTTCTTAGATGGATAGATAGAGGTGAAAGAATATAGAAATGGGACAGAAATGTAGTCTCTCAAGGACAAAACACTTTAAGAAAAGCATAACCACCCAAAGAGAGAGGCTATTGTTTCCAGAGAAGCTAACCCTGAAATAAAATGAAAAGGTTGTTAGACTGTTCACTGGAGGTAGTATGTCCTAACATCAGGAGGTAAAAATAAAGTAAAAAAAAAAAAAAAAAAAAATTCCAGGAAATACCTGGATGACAGAGATCAACAGTATCAGAAGCCTTGAATATAGGAAACTCAAATGCTTTCAAACACTATTTCAATTGTATTATGTTAAGTGGTTCACTCTGTGAAATTTTCCACTAATGTAAATACTGACATGGAAAAGGAAACTAAAGTATAAGCTAGAATACGGGCCAGGCCATGCTTGAACCTGTTATTGTGACCCCAGTGAAAACCTATATTTATAGAGAAACATTATGAATCTACATATGAAAAGACAGAAAAAAAGAAACATAGCATCCAAGTATACAATAATGTATATTAACAGGTGCTAACAAAGTTAAATCAATAACAATCTCCCAGATACAAGAAGTTTCTTAAGATAGTAAATTATTTCCAAATGAATTTCACCAAATAAAATGATACGTATTTTAAGCTTTAGTTTTGATCATGCTGCTTCTTAGATGAAAAATTTTCAATCCATGGCTCAAGGTGAGAAGCAGATTAAATGTACTCATATTTGCTCTGGATGACATAAAATACCAAATATTAGATTTTGTCATGATTACAGTGATAGAAAGTCATTATGAGTATAATTTTTCTAATAAACTGTATCTAATACTGGTTAATTATTCTTCCAAATAATGCTTACAAATACAGCTAGTAAAAAAACCCTCTGATGCCTCCTATTTGTTGAGTAATTACAACATATGAAACACTTCACACACCTTATCTCTGAATATAACAGAAACTTTGCCAAATGTGTTTTACAATTCCTGTTTCACACATATGAAAATTGAGGATCAGGTAATTTATGCAACTAGTCCAATGATACATATGTAAAATAACTACAATTATCATAATAATAATTGTTTGATAATTATTTACTTTATGTGTATCTTTATATGTGTATCTCCTCTGCTAATTTTGAACTCTGAAAGTTTCCATTATGTTGGGTTTTTCAGAAGTTTGAGATTGATCCAAAGCAATGAGCTGCATTCATATGAGTTTCCTGGTGTGTGTGTGTGTGTGTATACATATATGTGTGTGTATGTATATGTATATACACACACAAACTTGAATAAGTACAATGTGAGCTATGTTATGGAACTTGGCCTTTTGAAGATACTTGTTGTAAACATAATTCTTTTGTATATTATGTATATGTATATACAAACACATATATATGAGGAAGCAGAGTTTGCAAGATCTCACTCTATTGCCTAGACTAGAGTACAGTGGCATAGTCATAGCTCACTGCAGCCTTGAACTCCTGGGCTCAAGCTATCCTCCTGCTTCAGCCTACTGAGTTATTTCTGAACTTAAATATCTACATAATAATGTCACTTTGGCTCAACAATTTTTGGTTTCCTTTCATATTTCCCTTTCATATTTGCTTGGAGCATTGAACTTGAATTGTTTCATGAGTTTTCTCAGTTGAATTATATATTTGTCATTTGTGAGTGATTTTGGTTGAAGGATCATGAAAACATTCAAAGTTAACTCTGTAGTCTACAGTGGATACTTAAAATAGAAAATGCATTAAAAATGAAGTATGTAATAGGGTAAAGAGAAAAACAGTTAACAATGTATTCATAACATCATGCTTAAATCGCACCTCTAAAAGTAGACATATGTATGAACTCCAAAATGGAGTACTCAACAACAAAACAAAGAATCCCACTGAAAAGTGGGCAGAGGACATGAATAGAAATTTTTCAAAAGACATACAAATGGCCAAAAAGCATATGAAAGAATGCTCAACATCACTAATCATCAGAGAAATGGAAATAAAAACACAATTAGATGTCATCTTACAATACTCAGAATGGCTATTATTAAAAAGACAAAAAGTAACACATTTTGGCAAGGAGGTGGAGAAAAAGGAGCACCCGTACACTGCTGGTGGGAATATAAATTAGTACAACCTCTATAAAAAGCAACATGGAGATTTCTCAAATAACTAAAAATAGAACTACCATTTGATCCAGCAATCCCATTATTGGGTATCCGCCTAAAGGAAAACAAAATTATTATTGTCAAAATATGCCTGCATTCATGTTTACTACAGCACTATTTACAATGGCAAATAACCTAAGTGCCCATAAACAGATGAATGAAGAAAATATGGTATATATACAAAATGGAAAACTATGTAGCCATAAAAAGAATAAAATCATGTCTTTTGCAGCAACATGGATGGAACTGGAGGCCATTAGCATAACAGAAAGACAAATGATGCATGTTCTCCCTTGTAAAAGGAAGCTAAATAATGTGTACACATGGACATAGAGTATAGAATAATAGACATTAGAGACTCAAAACGGTGGGCAGGTAGGAGAAGGGTGAATAACAAATTACTTAATGGGTACAATGTACATTATTCGGGTGATGGATACAATAAAAGCTCAGATTCCACTAAGCATTACATCCATGTAATAAAAATACAATTGTACCCTGTAAGTTTATACCAAAAAAGTTGAGTATTTGAATGTAGTCATATATACATTGTATGTAGTCACTATAGATAGTGATCACTTGGTTTGAGTTTTAAATGAATAGTTAAGTATGTTTAAATTTTTATGGAACCTTAATTTAAAAATCAAACCAAGTGATTAGTAGCTACAATCGGAATATATGTGATCTCCAGGGATGTAGACTATGTAGTTGTGCATATAAAATATTTTTTACTCTTTTAATTCCAACAGCACACCAAACCCTTAACCAAGAGAGATTTGAAAATTCCCTGTATTTTCAATGATGTTTTTGCAAAGGCCAATTACTTGTAGATATTAAATAAATAGTACCAATTTATTATCAATAAGTGCTATGTGGACTAAGTTATAGAACTTGGCCTTTTGAAGTTACTTGCAGTAAACATAATTCTTTTGGTGTTATTCCAGTGATATTTGTCATGTAACATAGCAAAACTGATTTTCAGATATAATTAAATTTCCTGACTTGTGGACCTTAGCATAGACAGGCTATCTGAATGGGCTTTATTTGATCACATGAGCTCTTTAGAATCAGGGCCTTTTTCTTTGGTTGACAGAATCGGAAGTCGGGGAGAATGGACAAATTCAATATGAGAGAATATCAATATGAGAGAGTATCTCTTTTGCTAAGCTGGAGGGGACTGCAGAGCAAGGACCTGGAGCAGACTCAAGAAAATGAAATAAGTCCCTGGCTAACACTTGGCAAGAAAATGGAATCAAATTCTGTAAAAACCTCACTGAACATAGAAATATATTCTTCCACAGAACCTCAAGGTAAATACCCAGCCCAGGCAATACCTTAATCTTGTATTAGGGCTTAAGCAGAGAATCGGGTGAGTCCACCTGCAATTCTGAACTAAAACGCTGTGAGACAGTGAAATAAGCATTGTTTCAAGTTGCTAGTTTGTGGTAATTTACACAGTTGTCTCTCAACACTGTGAAAGTTATTGGCTCAGAATTCCCTGGGCATGCTTTGGTGGACGCTGAACAGAAAACCAGATGAAGTACTTTCTGGGATCAGCTTATTTTTTTTTCATGGCTTTGAGTTTATCTTTCATGACTCCTGGGTGAATGTGAAATGTAGGGTAAGCTCTGATACCTAAGTAAAAAGTTCGTATGATGCAAACAAAAGGAGAAATGCCTCTTTAAAATGTTAGTCTTTCCTACCTGATAAAATCTCAACTATCAAGTGAAGCCATTGTCTTCAAAACTTACATTTGTAATATAACTCAGCTCAAAAATTTATAGAGGGACCACACCATGCCTGGTTCTGTGTTATCCAAGCCAAATTCAATAGGTCAGTGTACGTAATAATCTACCAGAAAAAGCAAAGGTAGCCTAAAGTGGTCTATGGTAAAAATTCTGGAAAAATACAGAAAACTATGGAACTGGATGAACAGATTGAGGATAAATATGACTCAATTAATGAAGATATTCTTTTTCGAGGTATATCAGTAGTCAGTTACTTGGGTATTACTAATTCCTGCATTGTGGGGCCATCTACATCTCTGATATGTATTGAAATTAGTTTAAAAGCCTGATACCTTATATAGTAGAAAACTAAAAATTATCTTTTTTCTAATTTTATTTATTTATTTTTTACTTTTATTTTAGGTTCGGGGTATAAGTGCATGTTTGTTATATAGATAAACTTGTGTCACAGGGGCTTGTTGTACAGATTATTTCATCACACACATACTAAGCCAAGTGCCCAATAGTTATCTGCTCCTCTCCCACTTCCCAACCTCCACCCTAAAGTAGGCCCCAGTCTTTGTGTCCATGAGTTCTCATCATTTAGCTCCTGCTTATAAGAGAGAACATGTGGAATTTGGTTTTCTGTTCCTACGTTAGTTTGCTAAACATAATGGCCTCCAGCTCTATCCATGTTGCTGCAAAATACATAATCTCATTCTTTTTATGGCTGCATTGTATTCCATGATGTGTATGTACCACATTGTATTTATCCAATCTATCATTGATGAGCATTTAGGTTGATTCCACATGTTTGCTCTTGTGAATAGTGCTGCAATGAACATCTGCATGTGTGTGTCTTTAGGGTAGAATGTTTCATATTCCCCAGGGTATATACCCAGTAACAGGATTGCTGGATCAAATGGTAGTTCTGTTAGCTCTCTGAGGAGTCACCCTACTGCTTTCCACAGTGGTTGAACTAATTTACAGTCTTATCAACAGTGTATAATGTTCCTTTTTCTCTACAACCTCACCAGCATCTGTTATTTTTGACTTTTTAATAATAGCCATTATGATTGGTATGAGATGGTATTCATCTTGGTTTTGATTTGCATTTCTCTGATTATCACTGATATTGAAATTTTTTTATATGCTTGTTGGCTGCATGTATGTCTTTTTTAGAAAAGTATCTGTTTATGTCCCTTGAGCACTTTTTAATGGGGTTGTTTTTCTCATTAATTTGTTTAAATTCCTTATTGATGCTGGATATTAGACTTTTGTCAGATGCATAGTTTGCATATATCTTCTCCCGTTCTGTATGTTGTCCATTTATTCTGTCAGCAGTTTCTTTTACCATCCAGAAAATCTTTAGTTTTAGATCCTATTTGTTAATTTTTGCTTTTGTTGTGATTGCTTTTGGCATCTGTGTCATGAAATCTTTGCCCATTCCTGTGTTCGGGATAGTATTGCCTAGATTGTCTTCCAGGGTTTTTATAGTTTTGGGTTTTCCACTTAAGTCTTTAGTCCATCCTGGGCTGATTTTTGTATATGGTGTAAGGAAGGGGTCCAGTTTCAATCTTCTATATATGATTAGCCACTTATCTGAGCACCATTTATTGAATAAAAAATCCTTTCCCCATTGCTTTTGTCAGCTTTGTCCAAGATCAAATGATGCTAAAAATCATTTCTAACAATTCATAAATGGGGGAGATTATGTTCCTCTAATTCTTTGCTTCTGATTAAGTTCTTGACAATAGTTTTAGATTTTGCCTTCTGCACCTCCCATCTCGTTTCTGTGTGTTTTGCCTCTTGTACTTCCCATCTGTTTTCCAGTATAAGTTGCTGATCTGGATACTTCTTTCCTCAATTACTACTGTCATAAAGTCTGTGCAGGGCAAAGATACATCAAATAGTTTCGTGCAACTAAAGAGGATCTATAATAATATGTACTGTTGTAAAATATTTAAAATGTAATTAAACACTGTTAATTTTAAGAAGTCAGTTCAGTCCTTTCCCCTGGAGGTATTTTACCTAGAACACTGATATTTTACTTTCTCTATTTTCCTACATTTTGCCATTTTTCAATCTCAACTGCTTATCAATTCCTTATCTGGAATGTGTAGATATTGTGCTGCATCATCCCTAATCAGACTATATTTGTAGTACTTTAATTCACAACCAACATACAAAAACAAATCTTCTTCTTATGAAGTCCTGAACAGGAAAAACTAGCCAGAGTGATGGATATTAGAATAGAGTTTGCCTGGGCATTTACAAGGTGCTTGAGATAATTTTCTTTTTAGAGTCATGGAAATGTTATATAAACTGATAGAAGTATGGGTCACACAGGTATATACACTGATCAAAATTTATCAGACTGCATACTTAAGATTTATAGATTTCAATATATAAAATTCCTTTATCCAAAAAGTAAGAAAAAGGTATATACTAAGAAAGAGAATGAGAGGGAGACAAAAGGGGAGAAAAAGGGAAATATGCTAAAAAATAAAAACAGTGAGACTTACTGGAAGATTTTCAGAAATCTTTATGACCAAAGGGAAATTTAAGTTGTGTACTTAAGGATAAAAAAAAAAAATAAGACAGATACTGATGGGAGAGAAAATAATAAGCTCTCTCTCTCTCTATATAATATGATGTGAAGGAACTCCTCAGAGAAGACAGAGTTTGGTTAAGTGAGTTATGGCTGAATGTGGTGGCACGTGACCATAGTCCCAGCCCTTTGGGAGGCCAAGACAGGAGGATCTCTTGCGGCCAGGAGATTTAGGCCATCCTGGGCAACATAGCAAGATTCTGTGTCTACAAAAAATAAAAATAAAAATAAAAAATTAGCCACCTGTGGTGACACACACCTGTAGTCCCACGTACCTGGAAGTTGAGCTGGGGGATTGCTTCAGCCCAGGAGTTCAAGGCTGCAGTGAGCGATGATCGTGCCACTGCATTCCAGCCCAATACAGGAATAAATGGAAACAACTTTGTGGAAGCTTCTGAAAGTTAAGCTAAGAAATTTGAAATCTGTCAATAACTGAGAGCCATTGACGGTTTAATGGCTCAAGCATTAAGCCTCTATCCGGAAACTCGTTTGTATAATTAGCATGTCAAATTAATTGCTCACAAAATTAATAGGAGAAATGGAACATTTTTTAAAAGGAGCAAAACAAATGAAATTCATGCGGATGGTGGTAAAAGAATGTGCGTGTGTGTGTACAGTAAGTAATGATAATTACAAATCCTTACATAAAGGCACAGAATGCAAGTCATTATTCCAAGCACTTTATATTTCTTAAATAATTTGGATTTCACAACTGTCTTAAAGCGTAAACATTAATACTCTTATTCCCATTAAATAAAAAATAAAGAGGTTGCATAGAGAGAGTCAGCAATCTGTGCAGATTTTCATGCCTATTACATAGTTGCAGTAGCCTCTAAACCCAGGTAGCGGAAGGTCAAACATTTAGTCAAATTTTAAGTTATAGCCACCATTCCATGAAGGAGCATAGTTCAATCTATACTAAAGAAAGAAAGAAAAAAAAAATGTATAAATTTTGCTGACTTCACAGATTTGTTTTGGGACTCTGTTGAAATCAATGTATAACAAAAAGGACTCTCAGGTTCCTTCAAGAAGTATGCTATTCTGAAAATTTGGAAGCCAGCACACACTGTAAATAGAGCATGTACAATTGTTTGAAGAGTAGTGCACAGGGGATAGTGGGAAAACAATTCACCACCAAGCAATTTGCTACCCTCTCTGGATGTTCAAAAGAAAGGATAGAAGTGAATATAATGGAGATGTTTTAGCCTTATTGGTGATTTTCTCATCTCTCGAGGGTCTAAGAAAGTAAATGAAACTTGAAAAGCTCTGGGTAGAAAGTACATCTGGATGCCACTGCAATGAGCTTAAGCCTATATTGTGGTAGCTTTGGGTTTTGAAAAGCTTTAGAAGAAAAAAGCTCTGTGGCTATTGAGTTTGGTCACAGTAGATATCTGTTAGATTGTGAACTCTCTTTTATGTTCTACTTCAGATTATATCAAGTTTGCTGTATTAAAATAGCAGATATAAAGCCTTTAGATTCTGCTTTTAATCAACAGAATCCTTGAGAGTTCAGATAAAGCCAAACATTCAAAAACTCGTATCAAGTGCTTTTTCCGCTTCATCATATGTATGCACGTCAGGCAACTAGAAAAAATGTAACATTATTTATATAATCATAAAAATAGACATGGGCAAATCTAAACAGATCTCAAACACAGGTACAAGCTCTCTTTCCTTGTTTTCATATCTTATAGACTGTAGCAACTTTAATATTAAAATCTAGAATTATTTCCAATGGAAATCATAATTATTTAAAAGCAGGAAAACGTGGGATAAACTTGCATCAACAAAATGAGGAAATTAAAAGTAAGAAAATAATCTAATTTAAATCTAATTTCATCCCTTTCTTGAATGCTCATTAAGGATAATGTCAATTAAATGGATAGCTGTGATGGTAGGTGTTGTGCAAATAAAAGATGAACTGAAATAATTTGGGAGATTTAACTGACAAGTTATCAACCATAATGAAGGCTCTGAAATTTCTGTTTTAATAGTTTTCCGAGCTGTTGAGCTTTCTAAATAGAGAAACTTTAATAAATTGTATAGATTCTTGTCCAAACCCCTCATGTTATGGCTAACCATAAAATTGTTGCTCTCTTTTTCTAAAAGTAAATGACTCAATTATTTTCAGATTTCTCTGTATATCAGACAGTTTTTTTAAATAAATGTCAAGTTTTATTAGAGACTTTCCAGTTGTATCTCCTTAACAACACATTGAGTGAGAACAAATGATCAAGTCCTGTATACCCTTAAGCTTTGGAGGAACACAGACAGAAGGCAGCAAAGGGGAAGGGATGGTGCTGTTCACCAGTTGGGTGTGCACTTTCAAGCAAGTCAACACACTCTTCTGATTTTGCTTTCTCATCTACAAAATGTAGACTTAGCCAAGCCTCTCTCTCAGGATTATTCCCTATTTCAATTAAGCATTACATATTTGAAAGGTTTGATCCTAGGCACTGAGGTTTCATGGTAAATAAGACACACATAATCTTCTGCCGGTTTTTTTTTTTTTAGCTTATATTCTAATGGAAGAGAGAGAAAATACATCATTAAATAAATGTATAGAATGTCATATTCTATGAAGAAAAATATGTTAAGGCAAAAGATCAAGAATATAATTTCATCACATATAGTGACCAAGGAAAATGTCTCCGAGAAAATGACATATACCTAACCTATCAAATGTAATTACAGATGTTTAAAAAATTGAGGATTGGAAATCCTTATATATGCAGACAAGAATACTATAACCCTACTCGTTAGCTGAAAAATATCAAAAGAAAAGTAGAATTTACTTGGAATTTACCCTTAAGTTCAGTAAGCTAGGATAGAATGACAAGATACTGTGTTGTAGTTCAAAACATAGCTCCTACAAATACTTAAAGTCAAACAAAAAAAAAAAAACAGCTCCAGGGCTTGTTGCAATGGTGCTGTTATCCATCTCTCTGAACATTTCAGGAAGATTGCAAACTAAAACAGACTCTCTCCACTATACAAGAAGCACAGTTACTCTAAGAGAATATATGAATGTTGTTTCACACAGGGGGGGCCTGATGGCTGGTAGTGACAGCTTGGAACCGTTTATTGGGAAGGCGAAAGTGCCTATGTGGGCTCCATTAGTGATGTATGCCCTGGGTGTTAGGGAGATGAATGGTGCCTGACAGACGTTTATTTCCCACTGCAACTCTGTAAAATCTGTTTAATGCCTATGCTGTCTCTCAAAGAAAATCTTGTGTTTCCCCTTGGCACAATTACACCTATTAAACAAATATTGTGTAATGTAAAAAAAAAAAAATCTCTATCACTCAGAAGCATCATCATTTTTTTCTCCACTGAAAATAGCCTCCTTCCCACCATCCTTATTATAGATGCAAAGCCTTTTTTGTGATAGGGATGTATAATGGTGGCATCTCAGTAGAATTAAACAGTACCCTGTGGCTGCCAATAGTCTGCCATTAGCTTTGCTAATGGATGTATTGTAATTATCTATTTGCTTCTCTCTCTGGTCTCTGGACTGGACTTCTTGACAAAGGAAAATATGTCCTTCTGTATTCCAAGTGGTCAGCACACCACCATAGGCACTCAACAAATATTTGACGAATGAAAAACTGAGGAGCTGCCATAGCAGTTATCCTGCTGAATGTATGCTGGTGGTGGGAAGAGGAGGAGTTTTCGTCCTTTTTCTAAACATGACTGCAGCTGCTGTGAGAGCAATCCAAGAATATGATTTGCCATGCAAGTCTAATCAAGAAATTCCTTTTATGATCTCATTTTCAGACAGATTAAATATAACTGCCGAGCAAAAACTCAGGGTGTAAGATCCCATAGGCACTGCAATTGTGAATCCAAGTGGTTTCAAACAAGCACCCAGCAGACAGCCGGCTGCTCTGTTCATTATCGGGAACAAATGCTGAGCCTTTGGACAGTTTATCTAGATCCTGGGAATCATATGCCCAAAGAAGTGTCATAAAGAACGCAAATTGGCTCAGAGACAAAGTCTAATGTAGTCCCCTCTAAATTCAAAATACTTTCCCGTTTAATGACAGTTGAAAAATTTAATACATTTGCTTCTATTCTCCGAAAATATTAAATTAATTTTATGTGTTTTGTTTTTAATTTTCTGTTCATGCTTCAGCTATCTTACTTCCATTTTGGCAAATTACCATTTTAAATGAATAATTCTAGAGTGAGTCAACTTTTAATAATATGAATCTGGTACCCTTATTTCATCAGTTTAAGGTTTTCCTATTGTTAATAATGTGTTACTCCATTCTTTCCTTCTGTTTTTCTGTGGGGAGTCTTGTTTTTCTGTTTACTTATTTGTTCCTAAAGTCACTGTTGTTAAGTGTATCTTGGACTAACAAGCGGATACTCTCATGTTACAAACCTGTCCTTGGTAAGGGGTCCTCTCTTCCAAATGGCCTCTGTCCACTTTTTCCAAAGGTCTCTGCTCTTTTCATTAGCTGCCTCCTTAAATTTGTGGACATGCATCCTCCCTCCGGCTGCTACTGCTTGTATCAACTGTGCTCAATGATCTTTGTTTTTAATGCCTGTAATAACAGCTGAGACCAGATGGCAAATTGTGGTGAAACAGTATTACAGATTTAGATATAAGCAAAGAGAAGTACAACATAAAATAGAAATAATTTAAAATTTCTAAAAAATCCCGCATGTCCAACCCTACTTCCATGGGGATTCTATTGAGAGCAGGGCCGTTTCCTTATAACATTTGCCAACTTTTTCCCCATTCCCAGTGGCAATGGTGGTGACAATGCTTTACAGAAGAGTGTCTCCATGCCTGCCTCTTACAACAACTTTCCTTAGTTCTAACGTCTTGGCCCTTGATCCCTTCCTAGAAACCTTTGTTAAGAGTAAAATACCCACTTTTTCAGAAAAAATAAAATAAAAAGCATTATCAATCCACAAGAGTATGGTCTTGTCTAATAACACTATTTAAGAGATCAACTTGTCTTAAATAAAATAAGACAACACCAGTACCTTTAGAATTTTAGAATTTTCCACCTTATGTACCATTTTGTGCATAGTATATGAAGAAGATATCAACAGTCTTACCCTGTTTGAGAGTGATGACATCAGGTTTATTCATGTCCTTATTTGATTAGTTTCCCTGTCTTTTTTTATAGGACTCATATTCTTTCATGTTTTTCTTTTCTCTTGGCTTTTATCTTTTGACTATGTTATAACTCCACTTTCCCATATCCCAGTGGACAAGTAATTTGGAAAAAATATTTGTGGAATAAGTAACTTGGAAACAGTATCACCTAAATTCTCCTTAGGAAAAGTACCACTACTTCCAAATGAGCAACAAAAGAGCAAGAGATGCTTCAGAAGCATATTCTTCTCTCAACATTCCTATTCAACTTTGTATCAGAAATTAGCTAGTAGAATAGGAAAGAAAACAGATTAGAAAAGAAAAAATAGAACTCTTTCTTTTTGTAGATGTTGTTATTGCCTACACAGGAAATCCAAATGAATCCACAAAAACCTCTAAAGTCTGGTAACTGTTGTGGAAAATCACATGATAAAAGATCAATATATTAAAATCAATTTAATTTCTGTATACTAACTAGTTGCTGGTATTTCAATTTTATTTCAACTGGAAATTGAGATAATAATGAAACAGACCACTTCTAATAGTAACCCCCCAAAGATCCTTGGATATTAAGTTAACAAGTATTTATAGGATTTGTATGGTGAAATTGTAAAGTGAAATTCCCAGAGAACTCTGACAGGATCTCTGCCATTGTCACTGCAGCAGTACATACCCTTGCTGCCCTTGGACTGGGAAATAAACAAATACCCTGATCACTTTGCTTATACCCCCAGCATGCTGTAGCTACCTTACAGAGGGGAGGCCAGGCTCTTTAACTTGTGAGCCCCTGGAACCTACTCTTCACCAGGCAAGGCCCCTGGATTGGGTCTTGCAGTGCAACTGCCCTACCCCTGGTTGAACATCCCCATTGGCAGTGGATTTGTGTCTCTCTAAGGTGGAGCTCCCAGAGGCAACTGACAGCCCCTCTGCCATTGTCACTCTCCAAGTCACTGACCCTGCTGCTCCCAAGCTGGGGAGGGGACAAAAAGCCTGAGATCGCCCCAGAGCTTCATTGTGCAACCTGAGTGCCAAACTTGAGTGGAAGAGGAGCCCACACTTTCAGAGCACTGAGAAGTGGCATGCTTGCAAATGCAAGGAAATATTATACATAGGAACCACAAAGCTGAGTAAGAGCCTAACGACTGGCTATAACATTTAAGCACCATCTACTGAATTAACTCTCAAACTATAATAACATAAATAATTTGCAAATATCCCTTCCTGTGAAAAACAACGGCAAGAATTCAGCCACAATAAAGACCCTGCACAAAACCTTGGCCCTCTGAAAACATCCAGAAATGAAGCCAAATGACTGTACTCAATTTATAATTACAGTTAAAAGAACATCAGCTCTCACACATGAGAAAGAACCAGCACAAGAAGCCAGAGTGTCTTCTTACCTCCAAACACCACACTAGTTGCCCAATAATGATTCTTAACATGAATGAAATGGCTGAAATGACAGACATAGGATTCAGAATCTGGATGGCAATGAAGATCATTGACATTCAAGAAAGTGCTGAAATCCAGTTCAAGAAATCTAAGGAATTTAATAAGACAATTCCAGACATGAAAGGTAAAATAGCATTTTCAGGAAAGAAAAAAACTGGCCTGATAGAGCTGAAAAACTCACAACAAGAAATTCCATAATACAACTGGAATTAATAATTCCAGCATAGACCAAGCTGAGGAAAGAATCCAGATCTTGAAGACCCTTTGAATCAAGTCAATCAGACAAAAATAAAGAGAAAAAAATTTTTAAATGAACAAAATGTCTCAGAAATATAGGATTATATAAAGAGACCAAACATACAGCTCATTGGCATCCCTGAGAGAGAAGGAGAGAGACCAAGTAACTTGTAAAACGTATCTGAGGATATGGTCCACAGAAATTTCCCCAACCTCATGAGAAGTAGACACTCACATTCAAGAAATTCAGAGAATCCCTGAGAAATATGATAAAAGACTGACAATCCCAAGATACACAGTCATCATATTCTCCAAAGTCAATGCTAAAAAATATATATATATCTATTACAGACACCTCGAGAGAATGGGCAGGTTACCTACATAGGGAACTCTACCATGCTAACAGTGGACCTTTCATCAGAAACAAGCAAAAATAAAATGGGTGATTGTATTCAGCATTTTTTTAAAGACATCCAATAAAGAATTTTATACATAGCCAAACTAACCTTCACAAGTAAAAGAGAAATAAAATCCTTTTCAGATAAGCAAATATTGAGGGAAATCATTACCACCAGACCTGCCCTACGAGTCATTGTTAAGAGAGTTCTAAACATGGAAATGAAAGATCATTACCTTTCACCACAAAAACATATTTAAGTACATAGACCATTGAGATTGTAAAGCAAACAACATGATCAAGCCTACATAACCACCAGCTTACAACACAATGACTGGATCAAATCTACACATACCAATATTAACCTCAAACATAAATAGGCTAAACACCTCCCTTAAAAGGCACAGAGTGACTGGATAGATCAAGAAGCAAGACTTAAATATGTGCTATCCTCAAGAGACTCGGCTCACATACAAATGATACTCATAGGCTCAAAGTGAAAAAAAAAAAAAAAAAGGATAAACAACTATCAAGGAAACAGAAAACAAAAAAGGTTTATTAGTCTTATTTCAGACAAAAAAATCTTTAAACCAAAAATGATCAAAAAAGACAAAGAGGGACATAATATAATGGTAAGTAGTTCAATTCTGCAAGAAGACTTAACTGTCATAAATATACATGCATCTGGCACTGGAGCACCCAGATTTGTAAAACAGGTTCTTAGAGACCTACAAGATACTTCGATACTTAGAGTGGAAAATTTTAACACCTCACTGATGCCATTAGACAGATCATTGAAGTATAAAACTAATAAAGATATTTGGCACCTAAACTCAACACTTGACTAAATAGATCTAACAGGCATCTACAGAACCTTACACTCAACAACAAAAGAATCAATATTCTTCTTATCTGCAAATGGCACATACTCTAAAATCAACCACATTCTTGGCCATAATTCAATTATCAAAAAATTTGAAAAAACTAAAATCATACCAACCACACTTTCAGACCACAGTACAATAAAAACAGAAGCCAATACCAAGGAGATCTCTCAAAACCATACAATTACATGGAAATTAAACAGTCTGATCCTGAATGATTTTTGGGTAAAGAATGAAATTTAGGCAGAAATCAAGAAATTATTTGAAACAAATTAAAACAAAGATGCAACATAGCAGAATCTCTGAGGCAAAGCTAAAGCAGTGCTAGGAGGAAAAATTTATACCACTAAATGCCCACATCAAAAAATTAGGAAGTTCTCAAATGATCAACCTAATATTGCACCTAGAGGAACTAGAAAACAAGAACAAACTAATCCTAAAGCTGAGAGAAGAAAAGAAAGAACCAAAATCAGAGATAAATTGAATAAAGTCATGAGAAAAGTCATAGAAATTTCAACAAAATGCAAAGTTTGTCATTTGAAAGTATAAATATGATTGATGGATCATTATCTAGACTAATAAATAAAAAATAAGAGGAAATTCTAATAAACACAACCAGAAATGACAATGGGGACCTTACTACCAATCCCATAAAAAATAACATGGAAAAAACACTCAGTGACTATTATGAACAAACAACTCTAAGTACACAAATAAGAAAATCTAGAAGAAATAGATTAATTCCTGGAAACATATAGCCTCTCAAGATTGAATCAAGAAGAAACTTTAATCTTGAACAGATGAATAATGAGTTTGAGGCCAGGTGTGATGACTCACACCTGTAATCCCAGCACTGTGGGAGACTGAGGCAGGCAGATCATTTGAGGGCAGGAGTTCAAGACCAGATGGACCAACATGGTGAAACCCTGTCTCTACTAAAAATACAAAAAAGAAAAAAAAAAAATTAGGCGTGGTGGTGCATGCCTGTACAGCTACTTGGAGGCTGAGGCAGGAGAATCACTTGAACCTGGGAGATAGAGTTTGCAGTGAGCTGAGATTGTGCCCCTGCATTTCAGCCTGGGCAACAGAGCAAGGGTCCATCTCAAAAATAAATAAATAAACAAATAAATAATAAGTTCAAAAAATTAAAATTTAAATTTAAAAAAATGAGTTTGAAATTGAATATTAAAAAACCAACCAACCAAACAAAAAAACCTACCAAAGAGCCCTGAACCTGAGTGATTCACAGCTGAATTCTATCAAACACATAAAGAAGAACTGGCACGAGTCCTTGTGAAACTATTCCAAAAAATCAAGGAGGATGGAATCCTTTCTGATTGCATGAGGATAGTATCATTTTGATACCTAATCTTGGCAGAGACGCAATAAAAAGAAAACTTCAGGCCGATATCCATGATGAGGATAGATGGAAAAATCCTCAACGAAATACTATCAAAGCAAATCAAGCAGCACATCAAAAGCTAATGCACCATGATCAAGTAGACTTTCTTCCTGGGATGCAAGACTTGTTCAACATAAACAATTTAATAAATGTGATTCAGCATATAAAAAGAATGAAAAACAAAAATTATATAATCATCCCAATAGATGTAGAAAGGTCTTTCAATAAAATTCAACATCCTTTCATTTATAAACACTCAACAAACTCTGCCATGAAAGAACATATCTCAATATAATTACAGCCATATACAACAAATCCACAGCCAACATCATACTAAATAGGCAAAAGCTGGAAGCATTCCCGTTGAGAACAGGAACAAGATATAGATGCTCAGTCTAATCACAACTCTTTCACTACTTCCAGTCCTAGCCAGAGCCATTGGGCAAAAGAAGGAAATAAAAGGCCTTCAAATAGGAAGAGAGAATGTCAAGCTATCTCTCTTCACAGATGATATAATTCTATAACTAGGAAACTTCATAGTCTCTGCCCAAAGTCTCCTAGAATCAATAAACAACTTCAGCATGTTTCAGAATACAAAATCAATAACAATTCTATAGAATAATAATGATCAAGACAAGAGCAAAATCAAGAATGCAATCCCATTCACAATAGCTACAAAAGAAAAAAATACCAGGAATACCTAGGAATATAGCTATACCAGTCCATTTTCATACTACTATAAAGAAATACATGAGACTGGGTAATTTATAAAGTAAAAGAGGTTTAATAGACTCACAGTTCCATACGGCTAAGGAGGCCTCACATTCATAGTGGAAGGCAAAGGAAGAACAAAGGCACGTCTTACATGGTGGCAGGCAAGAAACCATGTGTAGGGGAACCGCCCTTTATTAAACCATCAGAACTCGTGAAACTTACTCACTATCATAAGAACAGCATGAGAAAACTCCACCCACATAATTCAATTACATACCACCAGGTCACTCCCACAACACATGGGGATTATGAGAGCTACATTTCAGGATGAGATTTCGGTGAAGACACAGCCAAACCACATAATTACACCTCAGTCCCTCCCAAATCTCATATTCTCACATTTCAAAACCAATCATGCCTTCCCAACAGTCCCACAAAGTCTTAACTCATTTCAGCATTAACCCAAAAGTCCAAGTTCAATGTCTCATATGAGACAAGGCAAGTCTCTTCCACCTATGAGACTGAAAAATCAAATGCAAGTTAGTTACTTCCTAGATACTATGGGGGTGCCAGCATTGGGTAAATAGACCCATTTGAAATGGTAGAAATTGGCCAAAACCAAGGTGCTACAGGGCCCATGCAAGTCAACAGGACAGTCAAATCTTAAAGTTTCAAAATGATCTCCTTTGACTCCATGCCTCATGTTCAGCTCATGCTGATGCAAGAGGTGGGTTCCCATGGTCTTGGGCAGCTCCACCCCTGTGGCTTTGTAGAGTACAGCCCTCCTCCTCACTGCTATCACAGGCTGGCACTGAGTGTCTGCAGCTTTTCCAGATGCACGGTGCAAGCTGTCAGTGGATCTAAAATTCTCAGGTCTGGAGGATGGTGGCCCTCTTCCCATAGCTCCACTAGGCAGTGCCCCAGTGGGGCTCTGTGTGACTACTCCCACCTCACATTTCCCTTCTGAACTTCCCTAGCAGAGCTTCTCCATGAGGGTCCTGCCACCGCAGCCAACTTCTGCCTGGTCATCCAGGCATTTTCATACATCCTCTGAAAACTAGGCAGAGGTTCCCAAACCTCAATTTTTGACCTCTGTGTACCCACAGGCCCAACACTATTAGTAAGCTGCCAAGGCTCGGGGCTTGTAACTTCTGAAACAATGGCCTGAGCTGTACCTTGACTCATTTTAGCCATGACTGGGACACAGGGCACCAAGTCCTGAGACTGCGCAAATAAGCAAGGCCCTGGATCCGCCCATGAAACCATTTTTTCCACTGAGGTCTTTAGGCCTGTAATGAGAGGGGCTGCTGTGAATATTTCTGACATGCCCTGGAGATATTTTCTCATTGCCTTGGTGGTTAACATTTGGCTGCTCGTTACTTATGCAAATTTCTGCAGCTGGCTTTAACTTCTCCTCAGAAAATGGGTTTTTCTTTTCTATCACATTGTCAGGCTGCACATTTTTTGAACTTTCATGCTCTGCTTCCCTTTTAAATATAAGTTTCAATTCCAAACCATATCTTTGTGAATACATAAAACTGAATGCTTTTAGGAGCACCCAAGTTATATCTTGAATGTTTTGCTGCTTACACATTTATTTTTTCACTAGATGCCCTAAATCATCTCTCTCAAGTTCAAAGTTCCACAGATCTCTAAGACAGGGGCAAAATGTCACCAGTCTCTTTACTAAAGCATATTGAGAATCACCTTTGCTTCAGTTCCCTATAAATTCCTCATCTCCTACTGAGACCACCTCAGCCTGGACTATTTGGTCAAATTATTCAACAAATCTCTTGGAAGCTCCAGACTTTATGACATCTTATTGTCTTCTTCTGAACCCTCCAAACCATTCCAACCTCTTCCTCTTACTGAGTTCCAAAGTCACTTTCACATTTTCAGGTTACTTAATAGCAGTATCCCAGTCTACTGGTACCAATTTGCTGTATTAATCCATTTTCATACTGCTATAAAAAATGCTCGAGACTGGGTTATTCACAAAGAAAAAGAGGTTTAATGGACTCACAGTTCCACATGGCTAAGGAGGCTTCAAAATCTTGTTGGAAGGGGAAGGAGGAGCAAAGACACATCTTATATGGTGGCAGCCAAGAGAACATGTGCAAACATGTGCAGAGAAACTGCCCTTTATGAAACCATGAGATCCCATGAGACTTATTAACTATCATGAGAACAGCATGGGAAAACTCCACTCCCATCATTAAATTACCTCCCACCCCATCACTCCCATGACACATTCAAATTATGGGAGCTATAATTCAAGATGAGATTAGGGTGGGGACACAACCAAACCATATCAACAGCTAACCTGGGGGATGAAAGAGCTCTGTGAGAAGAATTATGAAACACTGCTGAAAGAAATCAGACACAAACAAATCGAAAAACATTCCATGGTCATGGATAGAAAGAATCAGTATTTTAAAAATGGCCATACTACCCAAAGTAATTTACCAGTTCAATGCTATTTCTATCAAAATACTGTCATTTTTCACATATGTAGAAAAACTGTTCTAAAATTTATGATGAATCAAATAAGTACCCCAATAGCCAAAGGAATCCTAATCAAAGAGAAGAAACCCAGATGCATCGCATTACCTGACTTTGAACTACACTTTAAGTCCACAGTACCAAAACATGATGCTGGTCCAAAAACAGATACATAGACAAATGGAACAAAATAGTACACTGAGAAATAAAGCTGCACACCTACAAAAATCTTATCTGCAACAAAGCCAACAATAAATAAAGATATGGAGAGGACTCTCTGTACGATAAATCGTGCTGGAATAACTGACTAGCCATATGCAGAAAATTGAAACTGAACTCCTTTATTTTTTCATATGCAAAAATTAACTCAAGATAGTTTAAAAACATAAACAAAAACCTAAAACTTTAAAAATTATAGAAGAAAACCTAGCAAATACCATTCTGGACTTGGCTATGGTAAATATTTCATGATGAAAATTCCAAAAACAATAGCAACAAAATCAAAAATTGACAAGTGGGACCTAATGAAACTGAAAAACTTTTGCAAAGCAGGTATCAGCAAAGTAAACAGGACCAACAGAATGGGAGGAAAAAAACTTACAAACGATGCAACTGAGAAAGGTCTAATATCCAGAATCTATAAGAAACTTGAGCAAATTAACAGACAAAAAACAAAGAACCCTGTTAAAATACAGGCAAAGAATATGAAAAGACACTAAACCTAAAACAAAGTTAGAAAAAAAAAAGAAAACCGAAAAAAGAAAATATCAATGTTAAGACATTGATTTTCCTCAAACTGATCTATAAAGTCACTCTAATCTCAATTAAAATTTCATCAATGTTTGGTAAATATCAACAATCCGATTTTAAAATCTACATGGAAAGGGAAAGAAACTAGAATAGTTTAAATAGCTTTTAAAGGAAGATATATGAAGGATTTGTACTGATTGCTTGCAAGGTTCACTCTAAAGTTACAGAAATCAAGACTATGGGTAATTGGTGAAATGCTAGACATATTAATCAAAGAAAAATAAAAGAACGTACAGAAACAGATTCACAAAAACATGAACATGTAATTTTGACAAGCATGAAGAGGCAATTCAATAGAGAAAAGATTAAAAAAACACACATGGCATTTGGACTAATGGATATACATATGCAAAATTAAAAACTTTGTCACATATTGATATGATTTGGCTATGTCCCCACCTAAATCTCATCTTGATATGTAGCTCCCATAAGTCTCACATGTTGCAGGAGGGACCCAGTGGGAGATAACTGAATCATGAGGGCAGTTTCCCCCATACTGTTTTCATGGTAGTGAATAAGTCTCATGAGATCTGATGGTTTTTTAAGGGAAAACCTTTTTCGCTTGATTCTCATTTTCTCTCTTGCCTTCTGCCATGTAAGACGTGCCTTCTGCCATGATTTTGAGGCCTCCCCAGCCACATGGAACTGAGTCCATTAAACCTCTTATTATTTATAAATTACCCAGCCTCGAGTATGTCTTTATCAGCAGTATGAAAACAGACTAATACACATATAAAACTTAACTCAAAATCAATTATAAGCCTAAATGTAAAAAGTGTATAACATCTCACATCCATTATGATTGCTACTTTAAAAAAAAACAAGCAAAAAATTACACAAGAAACACAAACAGAAAACTGAGCAATAATGAAAACAACCAGAAGATAGCAAGTATTGAAGATGATGTAGAAAATTTAGAACCCTTGTATACTGTTGGTGGGAATGTAAAATTGTATAGCCACCGTGGAAAACATTAGGGTGGTTCCTTGAGAAATTAAAAATACAATTACCATATGACCCAGCAATTCCACTTCTAATTATATACCTCAAATAATTAAAACCAGGGTCTCAAAGAGATGTTTCTACACCCGTGTTCATAGAAGCATTATTCACAATAGACAAAAGGAAGAGGAAATCAGGTGTATATGGACAGGTGAATGGAGTAACAAAGTGTGGTATACGCATACATACAGGCAATGTAAAACTGCCTTAACAAGGAAGGAAATTCTGACATATACTACAATATGGAGGAATCCTGACATTTTTCTGAGTGGAATTTCAGACACAAATTACACTATAGGATTCTATTTGTATGAGGTGCTTGGATTAATCAAATTTATAGAGACAAAAAGGAAAATGGTGACTTTCAGGAACTTTTGGAATGGGAAATGGGGAGTCACCATTTAATGAATACAGAGTTTCAATATTGCAAGAGGAGGAAAGATTTCTGGAGATGGATGAATGCTACTGTGGATGGTTGCACAACATTGTGAAGGTATTTTTTTGCACTTAATTGTACACTTACAAATAATTAAAATTGTGATATTTGTGTTATGTATATTTTACCACGACTAAAAAAATTAGAAAAGTTAAGAAACAGAAATTGTAAAATTTCCTGAAGAAGGTATAGGAGAACATTTTTGTGACCTTGAGCAAAATGTTCTTACGTTCTTAGATATGATATTGAAAGCACAATTTATACATTTAAAAAGATAATTTATATTTATTTAAAATTAAAACTTTAAAATTAAAATTAAAATTTCCTGAAGAAGGTGTAGGAGAACATTTTTGTGATCCTAAGAAAAATGTTCTTATGCTCTTAGATATGATATTGAAAGCACAATTTATACATTAAAAAATATAATTTGTATTTATTTAAAATTAAAACTTCAGTCATGCATAAGATATACTGAAATAATATTTTCCCAGAACTTATGAGAATAGTTTTTTTTTCACTCCTGGCAAAGAAAATCTATGCAGAATATAAAAAGAACTCTCAAAAACTTAATAACAACAACAACAAAAAAACAATATAACATTAGGATTCCTGGGAGACTTCAGGGGTAGGAAATAAACAATAGTCATTTTTGTAGCTCACACTTTTTTGCCAATTGTCTGACTTACCTCCATTAGCATAAAGCAGCAACTGAGTTTGCAAAGGCCCTTGCCTGTCCCCTGATGCTCCTTGAACTTCCCTGAATCTTCAGCCCGATATATGTATTTGGCTTTAACAAATGGTGCCAACTTCTGCAAGATAGCTTTGCCACCAAGAACACACAATAAAAAGTAACATGAGTTTCAGTTTGTTGTGGAATTTCAGGTCATGCTTATGGTTTCCAGCATGGCCTTGATCTCCTCAGCTTTGCCTCTGTAGTTCACTCCTGATTGGCTGCTCTGTGAACTTCAAGCTCCAGCATCAGATAAAAGCCCTGCGGTGACTTCTTAGCTCCCACAATTGCAGGGAGCCAATTTCTATAACTAAACTGGCTCTCCAATTTGCTTTCACATATTCAACTCTGCCCTATTTACACAACAGATGCTTTGCACATCTGTCTTGACAATGATACATTTCTAAACACTAAACCATGACAAATAAAAGTTCTCAAAGAAAGTGAAAAAATAACTTCACTTTGGTGAATTAATTTATCATAATGAACCCTCATCTCTGTGTGCAGTTCTGGTCATCTTCAGTTCACTAATTATCATATGTCCTTTGGAATAAATTGATACCAGTTGCCCTTAATAAAGAGAAGCGCATACCTGGGTCTTTTTATATCAGTGACACATGACAAAATCCATTTCCACCATTATGTTGGCTTTGTCCCATCATCTGGCCTTGAATAAAATGCTGTCATGACTTTTCTTATTATTGAGCTGGATAGAGTAACATGAAAGCAAAAGTACACAGCCAGAAATCTAATCGTGAAAGTACTTCTACCATAATGGATAGGTGTTTCATCAGCAATTTCTGAGCCTTTCTAATATGAGCAAAAAAGACCTGCTAATAGAACAAGCAAGACAAATAACAAAGAAGGAATGATGTTCAAACCTCATTAACACTGTGAAAGACTCTTAGCTGCTCAGGCACCAAAAGCGGTAATTAGTTCACACTTTTCTACTTAAACTTCTTCACATTTTCTGTAAACATGATGGTCAAAAGTTTCCTTAAGTTAACTGGGTCATTTGCATGAGTGTCCTTGTTCTAAAGAGACACAGAGCTCTAGGATCCCTAGAGGCAAGAGAACTTAATAAAGGCTAAAGTGTCAAACATCTTGACAGTTACCACTGCAGAATCAACTGTGAGTGTTCAGATTCCCAGGGATAATACACCACCCTCTTCAGCTCAATTACCTAAATGCATTTTGAGGGTTTGTAATTTTCCTGGAGTGTAATTTTATATTGGCAGACCTTGGTACTCGCCTCAGTTCTGCAATTTATCACCTATGCAAACTTTGGTATGTTATTTCACCTCAAGTTTCAGTTCCCTTCTCTTTAAAGCAGTTTTAACTGCTTGACTACCTACTAAACTGATTTATTATAAAATTTCATAAAGATAATACACTTTTAAAGTAATTTATAGGCATTCAATGATAAGCAATTATGAAGGATTATATTATTCCTAGAAGAGATCTATGGGGTTTTGATAGATGCCAAATTGAGACACAGGAAGAATATAAGGATCAAAATGTTTGCTGTTATAATTGAACTGCAGAACATGAAATGACTCAGGGGCAGAATGGACTTTTGACAGCTTCTCTGAATTGAAATTGTATTCCCATTCACACGTAAGACAGCAGAAGAAATTGCTAGCTCCTGCTGTGAGAAACTCCCAGTGGACTTATTTCATGGACCATCAAAAATAATTTCAGGTTGAAAAATAGGATGATCCCAAAAGATACACTCTAAAGTAGGCTACGCTATCATTTTTTCCCACGGATTTAATAATCAGATAAATACAAGTGATAAAGTTAAAAAAAAAAAAAAAAAAGATAGAAGCGCTCTTCTCAATGTTACCAAGAGGATGGAAGTTTACATTTTTTAACCAAGGTACAAATTCAAGGAAAGAGAATAAAATGCCCTAAGCCCTGACCAACATGGTATATTTTAGAACTGATTACAATTTTAATAATGCAAAAGTGATAGATTGTGTCAGTGAATTGATAAAGGGAACAAGCTACCCTTATTTTATAGAATATGACTAATTTTCTTTGATTAAAGGAAACCTGATTGAAATTATAAACATAAAATATAAATGGAGGATATAAAATTTGTGCGTGTAACTCTCTAGGAATCAGGTTTGCTCATGAATTCAAATCATTTACTGTAAAAAAGGCTTTAGTTTCAGAATATAAAACAAGACTAATAGATAAGTGAGTGTGAAAACAAGAGAGAGAGAAGAACAAGGAAGGGAAGAAAGAATGAAGGAGAGAGAGGTCAGTTGATCTGGAGACTCAATAGGTATTTTTTAAATATAAGTATCTTAGTGGTTAAGGGGAGGATAAACATAGACAAGAAAATTAGGTGTATTTAAAGCCAACTACTATTAAAGATAGAAATAAGAAAGTGGATGCTAATTGAACTGCCCCTGGGTTACTGAGAGTCAAAGTTATTAAATGGAGGAAAATTGGTAGGAATTTAAAAACCAAATTGAATGGTTTTTTTTTCCTGAGGAAAACTCATAACCAGGAATATATTGAAAATTTGCCCTCTTAAAACTAAGGAATTAATAATAGAAGTAACTGAGATGGCTGGAATGGCAACATTCTATTGTTACAGAAAACTTTGTCAATTTTGAAAGGAAAGATTAAGTTAAACATATCACACTTTATCAGATCAAATTCAAGGTGATTGTTATTTCGGCTAGTGTTTAGGTAAGGCAATTATACAAAATTCTTCTCCAGTACTTATATCAAGTTAAATATCTAAGGAAAACTCAGGAAAGATAAGTCATATGAAAGAAATAAAAAGGCTTACTGAGAAATAGAAATTAACGAAGATATTTCCTGGGTAGAATTATGGTACTTGAGACGGTGGTGAGTCAAATTTGTATGAACAGATGAACTCTCATTTACTTCATTTTTCTTGCACTTGAGAATACTCATAAATCTGAATGTGAGAAAAGTACGTTATCAAAACAAATAGTTTGGCCTTAAGGAAAACAAACAAACAAAATGCAAAATGAATGAAGGCGCACCACTCTAATTCAATCGGTAATGATAATGCTAAATGAAGTAAGAGAGTCAGCATAAACAGCAGGCTAAAATGTTAGAAACGAAATAGAGCTACCAGAATAGGAGTAGAAGTTAAAAATAGAGAGAAATGAAAAAATAGGCCCACATTCCATAGCTTCACGGAAATATGTGGCAGAAAGCGATGCTTTTAATGACCTCAAGGTAGTAGTATTGCTTACAGAAAGAAACTATATTGGTCTTCATCGGGACCCTTGAGAATAAACAAAAATTTTGCAGGTGTAGAATGTGGAGATTACAAGCTAAGACACATTGACATTTCAGACATCTCAGTTATTCTCCACATTCTGCACCTCCAAAGTTCGAAGCTCAGTCTTCAGGGGCCCAATAAAGACCAATACAGTTTCTTTCAGTAATCAATACTACCTTGAAGTCATTAAATGCACTGCTTTCTGCCACATTGCTTTCTGCCATATATATATATATATATATATATATATGAAATATATTAATATATATTATGCTATATATAATAAATATATTAAAAATATATATTATATATAATTGGAAGGAGTTACAATTATTAGAGAGAACACTCATTAATTTTAGAATTAAAACAGATTAACTAAGACAAGGAACAAATAACAAAATGGTGCTTCTAGTTGTTTAGCAAATGTATGTTCAGATAAACCATTTCTAATACAGCATCTCTAAAAAAGCAACATATAATAGGAAGCATTGCTTTTTAAATGCATGACTAAGATGGCATTCCAAGAAAGGCAAATTTCACAAAATAGATTTCATCTAGAGGTACAAGTCAAACTGGATCCAGCTTTTGGCTTTGGGGCCTTCACTGATCCTAGAGTCTGAATGTTTCCAAAAGACACTTTAACACAGTGATGGGCACTTACTGTAGATGAGCCCCTGAACCCAGGCTGCTTATAATGCAGGCAGGAGAGCCTGTGCCTGTAGGTAGAAAGACACAAAATCTGAGGCTAAAAAGATGGTGGTCAGATTCGAGAAAACTATATAAAGTGGAGATGGATAATACAGTGATATCCATAGTGGATATAACAGAGAAGAAGGAGAAGGCGAAGAAAGAAAAGTAAAAGAGGAGAGGGAGAAGGGAGAGCTACTTGAAGGTCCCTAAATTCAGACCTTCCCTCAAGTAGGTTTCGGTGAAGAATTCATGTCATCTTTGTACCCTCCCTTTCCTCCATCAAAAAAATAAAATAAAATAAAATAAGCAGAAAACTAAGTTAACCTTGCATAGATAGTTAATGTTGTAGAAGCACAATAGAAACAAATATGCTTTCTCTCTAATACATTGGGTTAAAATAATTCCACAGCAATGATATTACAGAATAATTTCATTAAACCCTGAAAGGAACAAGTCATGAGAGGCAGCAAAACCAAAAAACTACTGAACCAGACCAGCAAAATGGATGACTTTACCTCATCAGTTATCAAACTTAAATACATTGGCCAGGCACGGTGGCTCATGCCTGTAATCCCAGCACTTTGGGAGGCTGAGGCTGGTGGATCATGAGGTCAGGAGATGAAGACTAGCCTGACCAATGTGGTGAAACCCTGTCTCTACTAAAAATACAAAAATTAGCTGGGCTTGGTGGCACGAGCCTATAGTCCCAGCTACTCAGGAGGCTAAGGCAGGAGAATCGTTGAACCTGGGAGACAGAGGTTGCAGTGAGTCCAGATTGCGCCACTGCACTCCAGCCTGGGCAACAGAGTGAGACTCTGTCTCAAAAAAAAAAAAAAAAAAAATACATTTAATATGACTAAGAAATAAAGGAGTAGAAAGTATTATGAAATAATATGAAATCATTACAATTGAAGAGAAATATAAAGCTGGGCATGGTGGGTCATGCCTGTAATCTCAGCATTTTGTGAGGCTGAAGCAGGTGGATCACTTGAGCTCAGGCTAGACTTACAGATGAATACAACAAAATAGAGAACCAAAAATACAAAAAAAGATACTTTTGAATTGTGCACTTCAAAAAGAAGGGTAATGACTCAAGAAGAAAGGTTTTAGGTAAAATCTTTGACGATAATACGTGACTTGGAAAATTAGATGTATAGTATATTGTAGTTTTGAAAAATGTCTCAGCAATATTTTTGGTCCTTCATGCTTTTTGAGAATTTTGCCACTTCCTAATCAAGAGATAGTACCTATAATACCTATTTATAATGCCAATTTCTCTTTGTATTGCACGTGGACAGGCCTTATGACTGCTTCAACAAATAGAATGTGATGGAAATGATGTTTTTTATGCCTTTTGATATTAGGGTGTAAAAACTGATGTAGTTTCTGTCTGGCTTTGAAGAGACTATACAAAAAGACCAGATAAAGCCAGAAAGAAGTGCACAAGAAGTCCCAGTTATTCCTGTCCTCAACTGTTTGAGTTTCTAAGTTTAGGCAATTGATGGGTAATTCAGAGAGACTTCAGAAGATTTAAGGCATGGCCATGGTATCACTGTAACTGCCTGAGAGAATTTAAGCAAGAATCACCTAGCTAAACCAACCAGTTCTTAGAACGATGACAGGTAATAAATATGTATTTGTTTTGCACTAAGTTCTGTGGTGGTGTTACACAGCAATAATAACTGGAAAATATCTTGATATCTGACAGAGGAGTAATGCCATAACAAAAACATAAACATGTAGAAGTAATGTTAGGACAAGGAAGCAGAGAAAAATTAGAAGGGCCTTGAAGAAACTATTAGCAAAAGCTTGATGACCCTTGAGGAAACTGTCAATGGAAGCTTAAAGAAAACTGAAGAAAAAGGTACTAGAAGCTATTGGAAATAGATTCTTGTCCTACAGAGACAAAAAGTTTAGCTACATTGTTACCTGCAGTGACACGGAAAATAGAATAGAAATGTACCTATTAACCTAAGTGGTCTCAGGAAAGAGATAATCAGACAGACTGTTGAAGGTGTTGGTTGTCTTCTTCTTGTCTATAATAAAATATGAGAGAGGAGAAATAAACTAGTGAGATAGCTGCTAATTTTAAAGGGCAAGAATCTTCATAAATCTAATATAAAATTGAGTATTATTTTGATTATCTTTTTCTTGATGGTAAAATTGATAAACGGTATCTGGCCAGAAACAAAATCCAGAGTGTGGTGAAGAAAAATGGTTTAAACATGGTGTGGGACAAGTGTACAACTATATAATCTTTTGTTAATATCCCATAAAGATTTAAACAAGTGGCACAAACAGACAGATCTCCATCTCAGGATCTTACGGGCATGCCTTGCAAATATTCTCTCCTAAAACCATAGAAATGTACAAGTCTTAAGGACATTGTTTCATAGCAACTTTATATAAAACCTAAGACTGAAAAGGCTTATTTTGGAGAGATTTGTGGATGTCTAATTGAGAGAATCACAATGTTCAAGGGAATCACCCTTGTTTTAAAAAATTGTATTGGCAAAGCAGAAGTAGAACAAAAAATCACAGAGGAAGTATGAAAGTCAGAAAAAAACTTTTGAATCCTAGATTTATTTTTGGCAAGAACTGGCTCAGCTTCATACGCTTGTTCATACTCTTGCTACTTTTTGTGGAAAAGAAAGGATGGCTCAGCGAGAAGAACCTGGAGTCCAGAGAGTGAAGCCAAGAACCATTACAAATCATTCCCAAGTATGAGTCTGAGCTCTAATTAAGAAAATGTTTAAATGATGCATTTCAAATTACTATACATGAGTGACTTCTAGTACTGCTTTTTTTTTTTTTTTCTATTTTGAGTAGAATGGTCTATACTTGTTATGACTGTTCCATTATGTGTCTGTTTTTATGACAATATTATCCTGTTTTGGTTACAACTGCTGTGTAGCATATTTTGAAGTCACATAATGTAATATCTCCAGCTTTGTTCCTTCTGCTCAGTGATCTAAAGACCAGTGTACAAAACATAAGTTATTTTCGCCCTGCAGTTAGCCCCAACATACAACAGTGGGTATATAGCAAAAGGAAATGAAATCAGTATGTTGAAGAGATATCTGCACTCTCATGTTCATTGCAGCACTATTTACAATAGCAAAGATATGAAATCAACCCATGTTCCTTAACAAATAAATGGATTTGAAAAGATATAATCTATTTAGGATGAAATAATAAAATTCTACCACTTGTGACAACATGAATGAATCTTGAGGACACTGTGATAAGTGAAATAAATCAAGCAGAGAAGGACACTAATAAAGTTTGGATATTTGTCCTTATCCACATCTCATGCTGAAATGTAATCTCCAGTGTTGAAGGTAGGGCCTGGTGGGAGGTTTTTGGGTTATGCAAATGGATTCTTCATGAATTGGTGCCATGCTCTCAATAGTGAGTTCTCACAAGATCTGGTTGTTTAATGTGTAAGGCATCTCCCCAACTCTCTCTTGCTCCTGCTTTCACCATGTGATATGACTGTCACTACTTTACCTTATGCCATGAATAAAAGTACCCTGAGGCCTCTCCAGAAGCTGAGAAGATGTCAAACCATGTTTATAAAGCTTACAGAACTATGAGGCCTCAAGCCTAAAGACCAATAAGTCAATTAAACCTCTTTTCTTTATAAAGTACCCAGTCTCAGGCATTCCTGTAGAGCAATGTGAGAATGGCCAAATACAGAAAATTTGTACTGGGAGTGGAGTATTTATATGAAGATACCTGAAAATGTGGAAGAAGCTTTGGAACTGGATAAGAAGAAGAGTTTGGAAAAATTTGGAGGTCTCAGAAGAAGACAGAATGAAGAGTGAATGTTTGGAACTCCTTAGAGACTTGTTAAGTGGTTATGACCAAAATGCTGATAGTGATACGGACAGTGAAGTCCTGGCTGATGAAGTCTCAAATGAAATTCCGGAGATTATTGAAAACTGGGGCAAAGGTCATGCATGTTGTGCCTTAGCAAAGAACTTGGCTGCATTGTGCCCCTGCTCTAGGGATCTGTGGAAGTTTGAACTTCAGAGTTATGATTTAGGTATCTGGAAGAAGAAATTTCTAACTGCTGCTGCGTCTGACAACCTATGTTCAGATATGGGAGAAAAGGAATGACTTAAATTTGGAATTTACATTTAAGCAGGAAGCAGAGCATACAGGCTTAGAAAATTTGCAGCCTGGCCATGTGGCAGAGAAACAAAAAGTTTTTTGTGGGAAGAGGAATTCAGATGAGCTATAGAACAACCACTTGCTAGAGAAAATTGCATAACTAAAAGGGAGCTGATTGCTAATATCCAAGACAATGGGCAAAAGGTCTGAAAAGAATTTCAGAAGTCTTCTAGGCTGCTCCTCCCATTTCAGTGCCAGAGGCCTATGAGAAAAAAAAAATGATTTTATGGGCCAGATCCAGAATGCCAAAACCCTGTACCACCTCAGGTTGGTGAGGTGCTTCCAGCTTCCCCACTGCTTCAACTCCAGCCATGGCTCAAAGGAGCCCAGTTACAGCTTGGGCTACTGCTCCAGAGGACACAAGCCATAAGCCTTGGTGGTCTCCACATGGTGTTAAGCCTTGCATGAATGCAAGGTGGAAGAGCAAAAGAGGCTTGGCAGCTTTCACCTAGAATTGAGAGGATGTAGATATGAGAAAGCCTGGGTGCCCTGGCAGAAGCTTGCCACAGTGGTGGAGCCCTGACAGAGAATCTCTACTGGGGAAATGCCAAAAGGAAATATGGAGTAGGAGACCCCACATGGAGTCTTCACTGAGGCCCTTCCTAGTGGAGACATGGGAAGGGCCTACTGTCCTCCAGACCCTAGAATGGTAGATCCACAAAGAGCTTGCATCTTGTGCCTGAAAAAGTCTTAGGCACTCAACTTCAACCCAAGAGAGAGCAGCCACATGGTCTGTGCCTCGGAAAGCCACAGATGTGGGGCTGCCCAAGGCCTTGAAAGCCCACACCTCACACCAGGATGCCAGACATGGAGCCAAGGATTATTTTGGAGCTTTGAGATTTAATGATTGCCCTGCTGGGTTTTGAACTTCCATGGGGCCTGTGTAGCCTCTTTCTTTTGACTCATTTCTCCCTTTTATAATGAGAATGTTTACCTTGCCTATATTCCCATTGTATCTTGGAAGTAGATAACTCGTTTTTGATTTTACAGGCTCATAGGTGGAAGGAACTCATCTTCAGATGAGACTTTTGAATTAGACCTGGGACATTTGAGTTAATGCTGAAATTAGTTAAGATTTTGGTGGAGTATTGGGAAGGCATAATTGTATTTTGTGACGTGAGAGGGATATGAGACTTGGGAGGGGGCAGGTGCAAAATGATATAGTTAATATATTCGTCCCCAACCAAATCTCATGTTGAATTGTAATCTCCAGTGTTCAAGGTGAGGCCTGGTGGGAGGTATTTGAGTCATGGAGGCAGATCCCTCATGGCTTGATGCTATCCTCCCAATAGTGAGTTCTCACAAGATCTGGCTGTTCATAGTATATGGTACTTCCCCCATTCTCACTTTTCTCTGCTGTTGCCCATGTGCCTGCCCCCATTTCATGTTCTCCCATGAGTAAAAGCTCCCTAAGGCCTCCCCCAAAGCTGAGCAGATGCCAACACCATGCATATACAGCCTAAAGACCCATGAGCCAATTAAAACTCTTTTCTTTATAAATTACCCAGTCTCAGGTGTTCCTTTATAGCAATGGAAGAATGACTTAATCCAGACACCTACAGCATGAACTCAATAATATAAAATCTAAAAGAGTGCGTCTTATAGAAGTAGACAGTTGAATATTGGTTACCACAGGCTGAGGAAGATAAGGGGCACTGGGTGGTTGGGGATAGGTTAGTCTATAGTCAACCAGTACAAAATTACAGCTAGATTAGAAGGAATAAGTTCTGGTGTTCTATTAACAGCAGGATGACTATAGCTTACAATAATGTAGTACATATTTCAAAACAGCTAGAAGAGAGGATTTTGAGTATTCTCATCACAAAGAAATGACAAATATTTGAAGTAATGAATGAGCTAATTACTCTGATTTGATTATATAATGTATACACATGTATCAAAACATCATAGTATATCCCACAAATATATAAAGTTATTATGTGTCAAGTAAAAACAAAATGAAACTTTAAAAAAATGAACCATTGATCTAAATGTAAAAACTAACACTAGAAAACTTTTAGAAGAAACCTAGGAGTAAAGCTTTGTGACCTTGGGTTAAGCACTTTCTTCAACACTGAAGCTCAAGTGTCAAAATTTAAAAATAGATAAGTTTCATTTCATCAAAATAACATACTTTTCTGCATCAAAGAACATTGTCAAAGAGCAAAAAGATTGCCGAAAGAATAAGAGAAACTGTTTGCCAATCACATATCAAAATAGATATTTGTACCTCAGGTATATAAAAAACTATTCCACGTAAGTTAGATCAGTAACCCAATTTAATACATGAACAAGGCATATTTACAGAAATTTCTTTAAAGAAGGTATAAAAATGACCAACATGCACATGAAATGATATGTATTATCATTATCCATTTGGAAAATGCCACCACATCACACTCATTAGAATATAATAAAAAAGAAAATAACAAGTGTTGGCAAAGATATCGAGAAACCGAAAGTCTTATTCATTCCTGTCTGGAATGTAAAACAGTGCAGTCTCTTTGGAAAATAATTGGGAGGTTCTTTAAATTGTTAAACATAGACCTCCCATATGACCCAGCCATTCCACTCGTAGGTATATAGCCAAGAATAAGGAAATTCATAAACATACTTGGATAAAAATTTCTATAGAAATGTTATTTATATGAGCTCAAAAGTAAAAAAAATACACATCTCCATCAACTGATGGATGCATAAATAAAATGTAGTGTATCCTTACAATGTAATATGATTTTGCAGTACAAGGGAATGAAGTATTGACACACGCTATGATAGATAAACCTTGAAAACATGCTAAATGAAAGAAACCACAGGCTGTATGACTCCATTTATATTAGTTGTCCAAAACAGGCAAATTTATAGAGACAAAGAAGGTTCATTGTATCCCAGGACTGGTGGCAGAGTGGTTATGGAAGAAATTGGGGAATCACAGCTAATAGTTATAGGGTTTCTCTTTGCTGAAATTAAAGTGATCTAAAATTGGTTGTGGTGATGATGTGTGAATATACTAGAAACTATTGAATTGTGTACTTTAAATATGTCTTTTTTTTTTTTTTTTTTTTTTTGCTGTGTGAATTATATGCCAATAAAGATATTTTTAAATGTCAAATAAAAAATTAAAACAAACTGTGATGGTGTTCAATTCATTAAGCTTGTTGAAGGATGCAGATTCTTTAAACATTTTATAAATGTTTTATTTACACCTTTTGATGTGTACAGCATTCCATAATTAGAATATAAAAACATTTTAAAAGTAGAAATCCTATGCAAAACAAAAATCTCAGTTAAAAAAAAAAGATAGGTACCACCTATCTCTTTGGATTAGAGTAGGTGGGCTGCTCATGCAAGAGAGATAAATCCTCATATGTCATGCCAGACAGCCAACACAGAATATCAAAATCTCCAACATAAATAATTTAAGAAAGAACATTGTCATAATTCTACCAAAGAAATAGTTATAATCTGCAAAAAGGTGGAAGCCTTTGAAATAGAAATGTATGTGGTATTAAGAAGTGGGACAGAAATTTTCATAAGCTCTTTTGCATAATTCAAATATTTAATATTCATTATATTATTCTAATAGTACTATAGAGAATAAATATTAATTTTAAAAGGGGAAAGTAGAAATTAATGTACATTAAAAAAGGGGGATTTCAATAAAATTGGAGTGTGGATTTGAGCATAGCAATGTTTAGAATTTGAGGAAAACAAAATTTGTCTCAAGTACTATTCTGTCAAAGGAAGCTCTCTGAATAATTGTATTGTTGACCTGAATACAGTAAATATAACACAACAATCGATCTCTCATTCAAAATTTTCTATTTAGTTTAGTTTCATAAGTAAAAATAACAAAAAGTTGGAATTTAAGTTAGAATTACAAATTTGGAATTCTAGAAAGCTATCAAAGGCTTATTATCTCATGTCTTGGCAAGGATTATCTAAGAAATTCTATTTCTATTCCTATGATTTTGCTGAATATGTTCTACCGTCAGAAACATCAAGCCTACATACAGTATTTGATATTCAAAACATAGTAACATAATTCTAAATTACTGTATGTTTGAGGTTTTGGAAACATCATTTTCTTGGAAAAACTGTATTAGGGGTTGAAGATGTGCCTGTTTGTGTTTGGCTTTCTTTTAATAAAAATATCTTATTGTGACACAGACTCATTTAAAAGATGAGAGAAGCTTTTACATACGATGGAAATTCTTGGATTAGAACATAGCATGCATGACAGATAATTTTTTAAAATCTGTTGGGAAAATAATGGATTTTTTTATATTCTGTGCTGATTGAGATTATCACGTGGTTTCTTTTATTCTATTAATATCATGTGTTATATTAATTAAGCTTTAGATGTAAAACATACATTTTATTCCTAGAGTAAACTTCATTTGGTTATGAGCAGAAAGATGCAATGTTGCTGGCTTTGACATGAGGAGAAGGACTGCTAGCCGACGAACGTGGGCATCTTCTAGAGTCTGGAAAAAGCAAGTAAATGGGTTTTGTCTTATACTGTCCAATAAGGAACTCAGCCAGGCTGGCAACTTGATTTTACTTCATGAGACTTATGTCAGACTTTGACCTGAAAAACAGTAAGATTAGAAATTCTTGTTTTTAGCCACTAAGTTTGTGCTAATGTTACAGAAGCATAGAAAATAGGCTGAGTGTGGTGGTTCACGCCTGCAATCCAGCACTTTGGGAGTCCAAGATGGGAGGACTGTTTGAGCTCAGGAGTTTGAGAACAGCATGAGTAATAGCAAGACCTTGTCTCTACAAAAGAGATTTAAAAATTAGCTGGGCATGGTGGCATATGTCTGTGGTCCCAGCTAGTCAGGAGATTGAGGTGAGAGGACCCCTTGAGCCCAGGAGGTCAAGACTGCAGAAAACAGTAAATACACCACTGCACTCTACTCTAGGTGACAGGGAGGAATACCTGGCTAAAAAAAAAAAAAAAAAAAGAAGAGGAAAGACAACATTTCTGAGATATTCCCCAGGAAATGGCAATGATATAAAGTTATAATACCCCTATAAAAGGGGAAATAAAGTGATAAAAACTATCTTGCCTAAATGCAGCATTTTTTCATGGCAATTTAGATGAGCTCTCACTGGGAAATTGATAATGGTCTTTATGCATGATTACCTTGAAAAGTATAACTGCAAGCACATTACTGTTTATACCTTTTTAGTTTCTACTTTATTCACTTGGCTTTAAGCTTCTATTCTGAGTCTACATAAGGATCAAATCCAAGTTTATCCTCAGCAATTTATAAAGCACCATGACATAGGCATTTTAAACATTATAATTTAGTAGAGCCCGACTTAAGGGCATTTCTCTCACTTTTCTTTAGCCTGTTACAAGATAATATTATCAAAGATTAGAAAATCAATGTGCCAAATTTAAGGAATACATATTGCAGCGTACATTTCCAGTAAATCTATTCTTATAAGAACAATGTTAGGAAGGCACAGAGTAAATCACAGTGGTATGCCCCTTATATTTAAAATAGTTACTGAACTCTTACTGTGTGCTAGAACTTGCATGTACAAAAATGAATAAGATAAAGTCCTAACCATTAAGTAAATCACAGACTGGTCTAGCAACTTAGAGAAATCTAGATAAATGAAGTTTATTGTGATAGTGTATATAGAGCATGTAAACATATACTGGATGGGAATAATAAGGGAGTAGTGTAGGCAGCAAAAGGAAACGTGACAAGAACTAAAGCAGGTTAGGTAGTCCAATTATGAGATAAGGTTATGAATTAGCTTGCATCCTATGCCACTAGGCTTGGGCTTTACCACGAAAAGTGTATTTCCCAAGTGTTGATAATTTATATGTTGTTCTCAGGATTTGTATAATTTCCACACATCTACTAGGAAGAAGCTCTTATTCCATGATCTCTCTGTAGGATGTACATAATGGAGCTATCTACTTCTGTCCCATTGCAAATAATCATGGGTTCATATATCACACACATACATTGTAAACACACGTGCACACACATATGCACACACATGCATGCTGAGTGAGATTTTATTACATGCTTTTATGTGTTTAAGTAACAATTCAGACATCATTATTATTCTGGTTCTATTTTAACATTTGCCCCCATCTATTTTTTTATATTATTGTAATATATGTGTATTTTGTTATCTTCCTAAAGTTATTTTATAAATAAAATTGAAAAATTGACTGAAAGTGCAGCTCTTGTTCTTCCACTTACCACACTAGTGAGATAGTGATGAGGACATAAGGGCTGAAAGTTAGGAAACCGAAACACTGAGATTAAGTTTTCTGAGCAAAGATGGCAGACAAATGATGTTCTGGGATTGCTGCTGGAGGAAAGAAATAGGATGACATAGACACAGAAGGTTAATAACCTATTCAGAAAAATGAAGAAGCTAAGGGCCGGGACCCGTATGTAAGACCTAGGATTATCTATGGTCAGGAAGAACATTGCTTAGAAGTGAATGAGGGTTTCATCACACATAAATCCCCTTACTTCAGGTCTGAGAATAATTGTAAAATTTTCTTAATAAAATTGAATACAAAAATGAAGGAAAAAAAGCCTGGCCAATGTCCAATTACAACTGATCCAGTGAAAGTGGCCATTTGACCTAAAAATATTAACACCACCATGGAAGCAACAGAAGTGAAAGTGGTAAGGCAGAAAATTGACTGCAAAACAGGAAACAATGCTTGCGGAAAAGTGGAGAAAAGATGCCCCCAGGATGTTGAGATATGACAGTAGGACTAGACAATTAACAAAGTGGCACTTGCTCAATACCACCACTTAAAAGAGATAAGATCTGGCAAAGACACATTTAGAATAGATAGATTATAGAATGGGCAAAATACATCTCATGGTAGAATGTTTCTGTACCAGGTTAAGAATACTGATGTGATCTGGATTCAAATCTCTGCTGTTTTTCTGCATACAAGCTATGAGATCGCCTATACATTGTATAATCTCTCAAATTTTATTTTTTTTCCTTTAACCTATAAAGTGGTCACATTAATTACATAGATCTCAAATATAACAATGCAGATTAAACAAGTTATACATTTAAAGCACCTAGCACAATTTTTGTGACATAGCCAATAGTAAATGTCAGGGATAATTGATGATGATGATTTGATGATGAGGTTGATGATGGTAATTAAAAACAATGATTATAATGACAGAGGGGCGTTTACTTGATTGGGTTGGTAAGCACAAAATCCCAGAATAAGAAGTATTGATAATACATCATGAGACTGTTCTAAGTCTCGGGTAGTATTTGATTTTTTTATGTATATTAACTCTTTTAACCCATAGAACACCTTTGTAGTAGTTGCCATTGTGGTACTTAAGAATTTGAGTAGCTGAAAGTTGCAGCTAGGTTTCATATCCAGGCACTCTGTTTACAGAATTCACATACCCATTCATGATGGTAAATTACCTTCACAGAGTCAATGTTGAGTGAGAACTCAAACATTCTGGTGATCATTACTCAAGAACCTTAATCATGATGAGTCTTGAAGAAACAAGGGTTATAAAAAGTTTCCAAGGAAAGTAGTCATTTCTCTTTAATGTGAAGTAAAGTGGTCAAGTTTTCAAAAATCAAACTTTTGCAAAAGAAACAAACAAACAAACAAAAACTTTACACAGTTAAATAGATTATCTATTATAAATCCATCAACATTATCCATAGCATCCAGCTAATGACACTATACCTATTAAATAATTTATTCTCCTGAGACACAGAACATGACCTAATTTTAAAATAAAATGAAAATCCCTGATTGATAAAAATTCTCATATATGGAGCTAAAATGAGCAGACCCTTATTTTATCAAGACTTTCATATTTTTTTCATTTTTCATGTATCATTCTCAGAAGATACAACTTAAGCGTAAAAAGTATAGAGGTGTAATTTTAGCATCAATTTTCACATAGGAAAATTAATGAATTGGGTCTCCAAAGAACATTTCCTCCCTATTTCTGTGAAGTAAATGTCTGTCTTTTTAAAAAGCCTGTAAAAATCAGGAGAGAAGGCCTTAATTCAAACATATATCATCCCCAAATCTAAACTTATTGTATTTCTCCACATATATTTTTTCTGAAATTAATTTTGTTCTAATAAGTCTAGGTTTACATCAGCTGCTAGAAATAAAACTCTTCACTTAAATACAATTTTACGAAACTTTCTATTGTACCAAAAAAAAAAAAAATCTATAGGTGTGGCTTCCCTAATTAAAGTAGTGGTATGAATTCTGAATTCCTGCCTCCTACACGCATAGGATGACCTACTGTCATCCAGTAGGTCACAGGATAAGAACACAGATGGGAGTTTCAAACCCATCAAGATACTATTAAAATAAATGTAATAGAATTATGTGGTCTGACATACAGGTTACTTGAAACATTTAAAAGAAAAATACATTTTGCATAAGAATATATATAATATGTGCTTTAAAATAGCAAGAGTATACGTGAAGGTTTATGTGTGCATGTGTGCCCTGGAAAATGTCTGGAAAAACATTAACTATAATGGTAACGGTGACTCAAGAAAGTAACATACAGAGTTAGTAGGGCACACTTCTGTATTGCTTCAGCTGTTTACAGTGGAAAATAAATTATTTTTACAATAAATACATATTTAAAAATGAAAACAATGCTCCATTATGTCACAGTGAAAACTTTAAAATCTAGAATTTCTTGTATTTTTGTTCAATATAAGTGAAACTAAAATAACCATGAAGTCTTAGTGAGAAATGTTGTGTAGATTCCAGTCGTGCCTAATGCCCTGCCTTTTTAGATAATAGTGTTGAAAATCTAGGTTCAGCTCTGTTTGACCTAAGAGATAAGACTTTTGGTGCTGATGACAATTTCTGAGATCAATCATAATCATTTTTCTCATGTGGAGAACAGCATCCTTCAGACACACATGAATTACATGAACAGCTGCAATTTGTTGCTGTCAGCCCTCATCAGACATTTTCCAGAACAATATCTTTCTCTCTGCCAGTTTAGGATGAACTTAGTAATAACAAGATAAATAGCTAATAAAATAGTAAATTTAAGAAAATGGTAACAGACCACATTTAAGTAAGAGTTGGAATGTTATAAAAACACTTTTGTGGTTTTTATTTTTTTCTTCTTTCAACTTTTAAGTTCAGTGGTATATGTGCAGCATGTACAGGTTTGTTACATAGGTAAAGCTGTGCCATGGTGGTTTACTGTGCAGACCATGCCATCACCAGGTATTAAGCCCAGCATCCATAAGCTATACTTCCTGATATTTTCCCTCTCCCGATGCCTTCTGACAGGTGCTCAGTGTGTGTTGTTTACCCCCACTTGTCTATGTGTTCTCATCAATCAGCTCCCACTTATAAGTGAGAACATGTGGTATTTGTTTTCCTGTTACTGTGTTAGTTTGCTAAGAATAATGCTTTCCAACTTCACCCATGTCACTGCAAAGGACATGATCTTATTCCTTTTTATGGCTTCATAGTATTCCATGGTATATATGTATCACATTTTCTTTATCCAATCTATCATTGATGGGCACTTAGGTTGATCCAATGACTTTGCTATTGCAAATGGTGCTGCAATGAACATACACATGCATGTATCTTTATAATAGAATGATTTATATTCTTTTGAGTATATACCCAGTAACAGGATTTCTGAGTCAAATGATAGTTCTGCTTCTAGGTCTTTGAGGAATCACCACACCATCTTCTGCAATGGTTGAACTAATTTACACTCTCAACAACAGTGTAAAAGTGTCATTTTTTTTTTCCCCACAACCTCACCAGCATCTGTTGTTTTTTGACTTTTAAATAATAGCCATTCTGATCAGTGTGAGATGGTATCTCATTATGGGTTTGATTTACATTTCTCTGATGATCAGTGATGTTGAGCTTTTTAAAATATATTTGTTGGCTGAACATATGTCTTATTTTGAGAAGTGTCTGTTCATGTTCTTTGCCCACTTATTAATGAGGTTGCTTGGGTTTTTTTCTTGTAAATTTAAATTCCTTATCGAGTCTGGATACTTGGCCAATGTCAGATAAATAGATTGCAAATTTTTTCTCCCATTGTCTAGGTTGTCTGTTTATTCTCATTAACATTTATTTCACTGTGCAGAAGCTCTTTCGTTTAATTAAATCCCAAATGTCAATTTTTGTTTGTGTTGCAATTGCTTTGGCGTTTTTGTCATGAGATCTTTGCCCTGCCCATGCCTATATCCTTAATGGTATCGCCTAGATTTTCTTCTAGGGTTTTTATAGTTTGGAGTTTTACATTTCAGTTTTTAACCTGTCTTGAGTTGATTTTTGTATATGGTGTAAGGAAGTGTTCCAGTTTCAATTTTCTGCATGTTGCTAGCTGGTTCTCCCAGAACCATTTATTAAATAGAGAATCCTTTCCCCATTGCTTGCTTTTATCAGGTTTGTCAAAGATCAGATGGCCATAGGTGTGAGGTCTTATTTCTGGCTTCTCTATTCTGTCATGTGTCTGTTTTGTACTAGTATCATCCTGTTTTGATTACTTTAGCCTTGGTATGAAGTCAGGTAGTATGATGGCTCCAACTTTGTTCTTTTTGCTTAGAATTGACTTTGCTATTCAGTCTTTCATTTTTTCCATTTCGATTTTCAAAGTGTTTTTTTTTTTTTTTTTTTTTTTTAATTCTGTGAAGAATGTAAGTGGTAGTTTAATGGGAATAGCATTGAATCTATAAATTACTTTGGTCAGTACGGCCACTTTCACAATGTTGATTCTTCCTATCCATGAACATGGAATGTGTCTCCATTTGTCTGCATCTTCTCTAATTTCCTTCAGCAGTGATTTGTAGTTCTCCTTAAAGAGGCCCTTCACTTTCCTTGTTAGCTGTATTCCCATGTATTTTATTCTTTTTGTAGCCATTGTGAATGGGAGTCCATTCATGATTTGGCTCTCTGTGTGCCTGTTGTTGATGAATAGGAATGCTAGTGATTTTGGCAAATTGAGTTTATATCTTGAGATTTTGCTGAAGTTCCTTATCAGCTTAAGAAGTTTTTAGGTTGAGATGATGGGATTTTCTAGATATAAGATGATATCATCTGCATACAAAGATAATTTGACTTCCTCTCTTCTCATTTCAATACCCTTTAACCTTCCTCTTGCCACATCGCCCTGGCCAAGATTTCTAGCTAGCATCATGATGACAGGATCGAATTCACAAATGGCAATATTTACCTTAAATATAAATGGGCTAAATGCCCCAATTAAAAGACACAGAATGGCAAGCTGGATAAATACTCAAGGCCCATCAGTATGCTGTCTTCAAGAGAACCATCTCACATGCAAAGACACACATAGGCTACCAAGCAAATGGAAAACAGAATAAAGCAGGCAGGGATAGCAATTCTAGTTTCTGACAAAACACACTTTAAACCAACAAAGCTAAAAAATGACAAAGAAGGGCATTACATAATAGTAAATGGTTCAATTCATTAAGAAGTGCTGGCCAAGCACGGTGGCTCATGCCTGTAGACCCAGCACTTTGGGAGGCCGAGGCAGGGGGATCACGAGTTCAGGAGATTGAGACCATCCTGGCGAACAAGGTGAAACTCTGTCTCTACTAAAAAATGCAAAAACAGCCGAGCATGGTGGCAGGCACCTATAGTCCCAGCTACTCAGGAGGCTGAGGCAGGAGAATGGTGTGAACCTGGGAGGCGGAGCTTGCAGCGAGCTGAGATCACACCACTGCACTCCAGCCTGGGTGACAGAGTGAGACTCCATCTCAAATAAAAAAAAAAAAAGGTGCTAACTATCCTAAATATATATATGTGCATCCAATACAAGAGCACTCAGATTTATAAAGCAAGTTCTTAGAGAACTACAAAGAGATTTAGACTCCCACACAATAATAGTGGGAGACCTTAGCACCCCTTAGACAATATTAGATCATTAAGACTGAAAATTAGCAAAGATATTCAGGACCTGAACTCAGCTCTGGATCAAGTGGACCGGATAGATCTACAGAACTCTTCACTCAAAAACAACAGAATATACATTCTTCTCATCACCACACAATACTTACTCTAAAATTGATAGCATAATAGGAAATACAACACTCCTCAGCAAATGCAATCGAATTGAAATTATAAAAAAAGAGCTCTCAGACCACAGCACAATCAAATTAGAACTCAGGTTTAAGAATTAACTCAAAACCACACAACTACATGGAAGTTGAACAACCTACTCCTGAATGACTCTTGGTTAATTATGAAATTAAGGCAGAAATCAAGAAGTTCCTTTAAACTAATGTAAACAAAGAGACAACATATCAGAATCTCTGGGACATGGCTAAAGCAGTGTTAAGAGGGAAATTGATAACACTAACTCTCCATAGCAAAAAGCTGGAAACAACTCAATTTACCAACCTAGTGTCTCAACTGAAAGAACTAGAGAAACAAAAGCAAACAAACCCTAAAGCTAGAAAAAGACAGGAAATAGCCAATATCAGAGCCAAGCTGAAGGAAACAGAGGGAGGAAAAAAAAAAAAAAAAAAAAAACCTTCAAAAAATCAACAAATCCAGGAGCTGGCATTTTGGAAAAAAAAGATAAAATAGATTGCTAACTAGACAAGTAAAGAAGAAAAGAGAGATGTATCAAATGGACACAGTCAGAAATGATAAGGGGGATATAACCACTGACCCCACAGAAATAAAAACAACCATCAGAGAATACTATAAACACCTCTATGCACATAAACTAGAAAATCTAGAAGAAATGGACAATTTCCTGGACAAATACATACCCTTCCAAGGCTGAACCAGGAAAAAAATGAATCCCTGAAGAGACCAATAATATGTTCTGAAATTGAGGCAATAATAAATTACCTACCAACCAAAATAAGCTCAGGACGAGACCAATTTACAGCTGAATTTTACCAGTGCTACAAAGAAGAGGTGGTACCACTTCTACTGAAACTATTCCACACAACTGTAAAGGAGGGACTCCTCCCCTACTCATTTTATGAGACCAGCATCATCCTGATATCAAAACCTGCAGAGATACAACAAAATAGAAAACTTCAGGCCAACATCCCTAATGAACATCAGTGCAAAAATCCTCTATAAAGTACTAGCAAATCAAATCCAGCAGCACATCAAAAAACTTATCTACCATCATCAAATTGGCTTCATCCCTGGGATGTAAGGTTGGTTCAACATATGCAAATCAATAAATATAATCCATCACATAAACAGAACTAAAGATGAAAATCACATGATTATCTCAATAGTTGCAGAAAAGACCTTTGATAAAATTCAGCATTGCTTCATATTTAAAACTCTCAATAAACTAAGTATTGAAGGAACATACCTCAAAATAGTATAAGCTATATACAACAAACTCACAGCCAATACCATACTGAATGGGCAAAAGCTGGAAGGACTCCCCTTCAAGGAGAAGCATTCCCCTTGGAAACTGCACAAGACAAAGATGCCCTCTTTCACCACTCCTATTCAACATAACTTTTTGGGGTTTTTTAAACTTTAAATATTTAATTTTTATGAATACATAGTTGTACATATTTATGGGGTGCATGTGATATTTTGATACAAGTATACAATTTATAATGACCAAACATGGGTAATTAGTATTTCTGTCACCTCAACTATTTATCATTTCTTTGTGTTGGGAACATTTCAATTCTACTGTTCTAGTAATTTTGAAATGTACAACAAATTATTGTCAAGTATAGTTGCTCTATTTTGCTACCAAACACTAAACCTCATTCCTTCTATCTAACTATACTTTTTGTACCCATTAGCCAACTCCTCTGTATCCCACCTCCCAACTATATTTCCAGGTTCTGGTAACCATAATTCTCTCTACCTCCATAAAATTAAGTTTTTATCTCCCACATATGAGAGAAAACAGACAATATTTGTCTTTCTGTGCCTGGTTTATTTCACCTAATATAATGTTTTCTAGTCCCATTTATGTTGTTGCAAATAACAGGATTTCATTTTTTATGGCTGGGTAATATTGCATTGTGTATATGTACCAAATTTTCTTTATTAATTCATCAACTTACAGACACTTAGTTTGGAACAGGAATTAAAAGAAATTAAAAAATGTATAAGCAAAAACTCAGTTGTATGTAAGAAAAACCAATTCCCCCTGAGGAAGAGAAAGAGCTGAAGTCCTTTAAAAATTGACTGTCTGTTTTTCTGTGGCTAGTGAGCCTTATCGCTCCCTTTCCCAGGCGTTGTGAAGACTCTGCTTCTCTAGCTGTGCAGCTGCAAGGTCACTAAACAGATAATCTCAAGTCATAAGACATGTTGTTCCTTGAAAAGTAAGAAATAATGTAATGCATGTCTTAATTGAATAACTGCCTTTGTTTCTCGCTTCTGTAATACGCTTCCCCCTGCACAAATCTCCCCTCGCCCCACAAAAAGCTTAAAAGGTAGCTTGACTCTTTGTTCCGGGCTCAGTCCTGTGGGTGTTAATCCTACTGTGTCGGTGCGCCTAAATAATTAAATAATCCCTCCTCAACTCCTCGGTTTCTGATTCCTTAATTATTCCACTGCAAGGTTGATTCCATATTTTTAGTTATTGTGAACAGTGCTGCAATTACATGAAAGAGCAGGTATCTCTTCATTACATAGATTTTCTTTATTATTATTATTATTATTATTATTATTATTATACTTTAAGTTCTAGGGTACATGTGCATAACATGCAGGTTTGTTACATATGTATACTTGTGCCATGTTGGTGTGCTGCATCCATCAACTCGTCAGCACCCATCAACTCGTCATTTACATCAGGTATAACTCCCAATGCAATCCCTCCCCCCTCCCCCCTCCCCATGATAGGCCCCGGTGTGTGATGTTCCCCTTCCTGTGTCCAAGTGATCTCATTGTTCAGTTCCCACCTATGAGTGAGAACATGCAGTGTTTGGTTTTCTGTTCTTGTGATAGTTTGCTGAGAATGATGGTTTCCAGCTGCCTCCATGTCCCTACAAAGGACACAAACTCATCCTTTTTGATGGCTGCATAGTATTCCATGGTGTATATGTGCCACATTTTCTTAATCCAATCTGTCACTGATGGACATTTGGGTTGATTCCAAGTCTTTCCTATTGTGCATAGTGCTGCAATAAACATATGTGTGCATGTTTCTTTATAGCAGCATGATTTATAATCCTTTGGGTATATACCCAGTAATGGGATGGCTGGGTCATAAGGTACTTCTAGTTCTAGATCCTTGAGGAATCGCCATACTGTTTTCCATAATGGTTGAGCTAGTTTACAATCCTACCAACAGTGTAAAAGTGTTCCTATTTCTCCACATCCTCCCCAGCACCTGTTGTTTCCTGACTTTTTAATGATTGCTATTCTAACTGGTGTGAGATGGTATCTCATTGTGGTTTTGATTTGCATTTCTCTGATGGCCAGTGATGATGAGCATTTTTTCATGTGTCTGTTGGCTGTATGAATGTCTTCTTTTGAGAAGTGTCTGTTCATATCCTTTGCCCACTTTTTGATGGGGTTGTTTGTTTTCTTCTTGTAAATTTGTTTGAGTTCTTTGTAGGTTCTAGATATTAGCCCTTTGTCAGATGAGTAGATTGCAAAAATTTTCTCCCATTTTGTAGGTTGCCTGTTCACTCTGATGGTAGTTCTTTTGCTGTGCAGAAGCTCTTTAGTTTAATGAGATCCCCTTTGTCAATTTTGGCTTTTGTTGCCGTTGCTTTTGGTGTTTTATACATGAAGTCCTTGCCTATGTCCTGAATGGTATTACCTAGGTTTTCATCTAGGGTTTTTATGGTATTAGGTCTAACATTTAAGTCTCTAATCCCTCTTGAATTAATAGGGATCTAGTTTTATTTTTCTGCATATGAATATGTGGTTTTCTGTAGGATCCAGCAGTTCCACTGATGGATGTATATTCACAAGAAAGAAAATCCATATAATTGAGCTTCAGGAACCAACTCGATTATATAGATTCTCTTTCTTGTGAATATACATCCATCAGTGGAACTGCTGGATCCTACAGAAAACCACACATTCATATGCAGAAAAATAAAACTAGATCCCTGTATCTCACAATATACAATATTAAATCAAAATGAATTGAAGAAGTAAATATATAATGTAAAACAATGAAACTACTAGATAAAAGCATCGACAAAACGTTCCAGGACATTGGGCAAAGGTTTCTTGATAGGACCTCAAAAGTACAGGCAATCAAAGGAAAAATGGAGAAATGGGATCAAATCAAGCAAAAAATCTTCTGTTCAAGAAAGGTAAAAGTTAACAAAATGAGCAGACCATCTAAAAAATGGGAGAATGCAAAGTATTCAATTGACAAGCAATTAATAACCAGAATATATAAGGAACTCAAATAACCCAATAGCAACAAAACCCAAAAAATCCACATTGAAAAAATGGGCAAATGATCTGCATGAACATTTCTCAAAAGAAGACATGGCCAACAGATATGTGAAAAATGCCCAACATCACTAATCGTCAAAAAAATGCAAATCATAATCACAATGAGGTACCATCTCACCCCTACTAAAATGGCTTATGTCAAACAGATACAAAATAATGGATGCTGGTGAAGATGCAGAGAAAGGAAAATGCTCACACTGTTGGTGAGAGTGTATGTTTGTACAGCTACTATGGGGAAGAGTATGGAGGTTTCCCAAAATAACTTAAAATACTACTCTTATTTGATGATTTTACTTTCTAATTAGCAGCTTATGATATCTCTATGGGATACTTAACATAGAATATTACACAAAAATCCTGTTTATGTCTACATGTTCATTCTTCAGCTTCAAGTCACTATAATAAACCAATTCAAAAGAAGTGTGAGTACAACAATCTTACACTTACAAAAGCAATATATTTTATGTATGCCACAATCAGAATGTTAACTTTTTCCCTTTGAAATTATAGCTCTTAATTTACTAATAAATTCATAAATAGCACCCTTTCAACCTAGCTGCAAATTATTGTGTCTTCACAAAAGTAATATAAAATAAGACAGAAGTGTCACAACTAGTGAAACTGGCTAATTTTGATGCAAATCTACCAAAGTAAAACACATGGTCTAATTCACTAATTTGATGATTCATTTCTAATTATGCACCCACTAGATGGGATATATGCTATGCTATGCTAATTATTGTGTTTATCTGTGTGGTAGATGTCCACATGCAAAAATAACCTGGCTTTTTAATTTCTGTTTCCAGTAGCTAATATTGTTTCTAAGCTTTGTTATCTATTACACTATTTTATACTGTTGTGCCAAATTAAATTTAACGAAATGTATTTGAATAAAATGAATATGTCATAGCTACTGTCTCAGTTTGTTTGATATGCTATAATAAAGTGCCATAAACTGGGTAGCTTATAAACAGTAAAAATTTCTCACAGTTTTGAAGGCTAGGAAGTCTAAAATCAAGGAGCCAGAAGATTCTGTGTCTGGTAGGGTCCACTTTCTGATTCACAGAGTACACCCTTTTGCTGTGTCTTCACATGGTAGAAGGGACAAGGCAGACTTCTGGGCTCTTTTATAAAGGAACAAATATCAAAGGTTCCACCTCCGGATACCATCACCTTGGTGATTTCATGATTAGGTTTCAAGATATAAATTCTTAGCAGACACAAACATTCAGATCACAGCAGCTGCAGATCTTCAATATCTTAAAACTTAGAAAGTCAATAATATATTTAATGTAACAACTAGTAGTTTCAATTAAACATGTTTGGACACAAGATCTCAGAAAATCAGACTAGGATACTGATGACACCTTATTTATGTTGCCACCCTCTTAGACTAGATTATCATCAATTATTGCTCACACCTTTATTGCGGTTCCTGCCTCTTTATTTCTCAGTCTGTATAGTTAAGTAATTAGATGAAACCTACCACCTAAATTCATAGACCTCCTATGTAGCTAAAATTATGATTTATGTCTCTTTGCTTTAGCTCACAGGTTGTTTTCTTGGCCACTAAGTCTGAATTTCTGAGAGATGTCAAGCAGAGCCCAATCTCATATAAAAGTTCTGGTTGCATAGCTGTACCCACTATAATTATATTTCAAAATATGTATAGTATGATAGACTTGGGATTTGGAGGATAAAGGAGAAAGAATTTGGCAACCCCTCCATCAACACAACGAGAAATAATAAAGAGAAACACAAAAGGTAAGGTAATATTTTTTCTACATAGTCTGAAGGATTACTTTGAAGACAACTGGGTGCGGTGGCTCAAACCTGTAATCCCAACACTTTGGGAGGCTGAGGTGGGTGAATCACTTGAGGTCAGGAGTTTGAGACCAGCCTGGCCAATATGGTGAAACTCTGTCTCTATTTAAAATACAAAAAAATAGCTCAGTGTGGTGGCGGGCACCTGTAATCCCAGCTACTCAGGAGGCTGAGGCAGGATAATTCCTTGAACCTGGAAGGTAGAGGTTGCGGTGAGCTCATATGATTGCACCACTGAACTCCAGCCTGGGCAACCAGAGTGAAACTCTGTCTCAAAAAAAAAAAAAAAAAAAAAAAAAAAAAAAAAAAAAAAAAAAAGAAAAGAAAAAGAAAAAGAAAAGAAAAAGATTACTTTGAAGCAGTCTAGAAAAGAAATATCATAACCGGAACCTAAAGAAGATAAACCAATAAAACTGTTTCTGAGATTCACTATAAACTGTGCTGTCATTTCAGGATGGCTTTACTCTATAGAGCAATATTTCTACGAGACACTTACAGCAGAGGCAGCAGCAGTTGTCACAGCTTGATGAGTAGACCAGAGGGAAAAAATGTGACTTGACTGTTTTTTGGCTTTTGTGATTCCAAGTCCATGGATTTTCCTGAGTGAACCAAGGAAAATGCTAACGATTATGATGGAGTAGGAAGGCTGAGGCCTGCCCTTAGCAGATGAGAGTTGTGTTCACGTGATCTAATCTTCATCATGAGCTAGAGCGCAGGGACATTTACCCACCTACTCCTGCTTCCTCTGCACATTAGCTATTCCTTATGTCTTAGCACATTTATTACATCATGTCCAGTTCCTGCTCATGTCTTTGCACATTTATTTTGAGCAAAAATATCCTTGGAAAAAATTTTAGAGAGGTTATTGGAAAAAAAAAAAAGATTAATCAATTTCATTGCTCAGTAGTTTTGAGTCATCATTTATTTATATGCTGGGTTTTGTAATAAAAGGAAAATATAGAGCGTCCTTGGAGTACGCAGAAGCTTACACAGGTATTTAGGCCATTTGTAGATTATTAACTTTGCAAAATTCTGAGGATAAAATAGATTTCAGGTTGATAGAATACAAATGTTACAAGGGAAAGAACCATGACAAGCTTAGAAGTGGGTGTTCAGTCTGTTTATTTAGCCATTCTATTTTTCTTTATACTGAAAAAAACATAGAGACAATGAATCTACATGGGATAAAATCATATGTAACAATATAACATTCAGCACACCTAGGTTAGCTATTATGCTACATTTACAGATGATTCATTCATGCTATTCAAGAATGATTTGGGTGGCTATATTTTAGCCATGCCCATGGTAGAAGGAACAAAACAGATGTTCTCTTCTACACATGGAATTTATAATCTAAAGAGAGAGCTAAACTTCAAATAACCACACTTGAATTATCAATTAGAACTATGACTGTTTCAAAAAGCGATGATATATAATGCTCTGAGTTACAGGGAATTTGATTTATTTGTAGGGATAGGTTTATAAAAAGAATGTGATGCTACAGCTAAAATATAGGGGTACCTATTGCAGATAGTTGAAAAGGAGAAGAAAGAGCATCCTTGGCAGAGATCAGAATGTGCAGAACCCCTGTGGATATAACCAAGACAGTTGACAAAAGAAAACTAGAATGCGAAAATTGAGACATTGATTCAGGGATTATTCTCCTGCCACTGATTGAGACTAGGGGAGCTGGTATTGTCAAAAAAAAGAGTAGATAATATCAATTTATCCTTCTGAGTTTCCTGGACACGTTTTGTGACATTGACAATGCCAGTAATCTTTTTGTCAACTTTTAATTTCACTCACAGCAAAAGTCCCATTATATCACAAACAGCAAAATAACCCCAAGGAGGAAAAATGTGAGTGCTTTTTCTCACTCATGAAATTTCTAAGAACCATATAAACAATAGAGCATGTCAGCTTTCAAGAACTTGAGGCATGTGCTCTCTCTGAAACCAGAAAAATAATTTGCATTATTTCTCATTGCACTATGAGAAAGATAACAATCTAGTCTGGGTGCATGGCCAGCACTGATTTGATTCCATGATGGTCACCTCCACAGTAAAGTGGGAAGCTTCCATTAGTGGTCATTCTCAGTATCACCAAATAGGTCGCCTTGGTGAATGCATTTTGATATTAAACCCACTATCTGAGACCTTTCTTATACATTTTACTAGTTTTTCTTATGATACTGGCTTTAAAAAGGTGTGTGAGGTTTTTGTTTAGTTTTGTTTTCTTGTTTATGTGTTTGACATGAGATATGACTACTCTTTCATGAATTTAACTTACCCCTGTAGGATTTCATTGACATGGTGGAATACCAGAATCTAACATAATCTAACTGTTAAACATAATCAAACACACATGTAGACTAACTAGTGGTCTTTTTCTTATACAAATGCCACGTTCTTTTTCTTGCTAATGATGATCCTTACATCTTCGATCACTTTTCTCTAACATAAACTGATCTTGGATTTTTCCCATCTGTCATGTCAATAACTGATTTGGTTTTATTTACATGCAAGCATATTTAAATATGTAAACTAAAGGCATGTAAAGCTAAAAATTAATTTCAAGGCTTTTTTCTTTTCAGTCCAAAGGGAAGGTACTGAAGGCCTAGAAAGTCACACCATTATCACACAGTAAGCAAGATCTCTGTCTCTACATAGATCTAGTCTTGAAACACACACACACACACACACACACACACACACACACGACAAGAATCTTATGGAGCTATGAAAACTCTTACAGTATTTGAGACACACAGACAGAGAATGCCAGAGATTGATAGACCTTCATATATTGTCTAGTACAAGCTTGTGCAACCTGCACCCGCAGGCTGCATTGACCCAGAATGGCTTTCTTTTCTTTTCTCTTTCCTTTTCTTTTCTTTTCCTTTCTTTCTTCCTTTCTTCCTTCCTTTTTCTTCAACTTTTATTTTAATTTCCAGGGTACATGTGCAGGATGTAAAGGTTTATTACATAGTTAAATGTGTGCCATGGTGGTTTACTGCTCAGATCAAACCATCACCTTGGTATTAAGCCCAGCATGCATTAGTTATTCTTCCTAGTGCTCCCCCTCCTCCACCTTCCCCTACAAAAGACCCCAGTATGTGTTGTCTGCGCCATGTGTTAACATGTTCTCATCAATAAGCTCCCACTTACAAGTGATAACTTTTGGTGTTTGGTTTTCTATTCCTGCATTAGTTTGCTGATGATAATGACTTCTAGCTCCATCCCTGTCTCTGCAAAGGACATGATCTTGTTCCATTTTATGGCTGCATAGAATTCCATGGTGTATTGTACCACATTTTCTTTATCCAGTCTATCACAGATGGGCATTTGGGTTGATTCCATGTCTTTACTATTGTAAATAGTGCTGAAATGAACATAAGTGTGTAATTATATTTATAACAGAACAATCTATATTCCCTTGGATATATACCCAGTAATGGGGTTGCTGGATTGAATGGTATTTCTGCTTCTAGGTCTTTGAGAAATTACCACACCATCTTGCAAAATGTTTGAACTAACTTACACTCTCAGCAATGGTGTAAAAGTGTTCCTTTTCCTCTGCAACCTCATCAACATCTGTTGTTTCATGACTTTTTAATTATCACCATTCTGACTGGTATGAGATGGCATCTCACCATGGTTTAGATTTGCATTTCTCTAATGAACCATAATACTGAGCTTTTCTTCATATGTTTGTTGGCAGCATAAATATCTTTTTTTTGAGATGTGTCTGTTAGTGACATTTGCCCACTTCTTAATGGGGTTGTCTCTTTTTTTCTTGTAAATGTGTTTAAGTTCCTTATATACTCTGGGTATTAGACCTTTGTCAGACAGATAGATTGCCAAAATTTTCTCCTATTCTTCAGGTTGTCTGTTCCCTTTGATGATAGTTCCTTTTGCTGTGTAAAAGCTCTTTTGTTAAATTAGATCCCATTTTTCAAGTCTTGCTTTTCTTGCAAATGCTTTTGATGTTTTCATGATGAAATTTTTGCCTGTGCCCATCACCTGAGTACTATTATTGTCTATATTTTCTTCTAGGATTTTTATTGTATTGAGCTATTCATTTAAATCTTTAATCAATTTAAAGTTTGTATAAGGTGTAAGGAATGGGTCCAGTCTTTTTTTTTTTTTTTTTTTTTTTTTGCATATGAATGGCCGGTTCACCCTGCATGATTTATCAAATAGGTAGTTCTTTTCCCATTGCATGTTTTGCAATGTTTGTTGAAGATCAGATGGTTGTAGGTGCATGGTTTTATTTCTGAGTTTTCTATTTTGTTTCATTCGTCTATTTGATTATTTTTGTACCAGTACCATGCTGTTTTGGTTACTGTAGCCTTGTTATACAGTTTGAAGTACAGTAGCATGATGCCTCCAGCTTTGTTCCTTTTGCATATGATTGTCTTCGCTGTTTGGGCTCTGTTTTCTGTTTGGTTTTTTTTTGGTTTTTTTTTTGGTTTCATATGAAGTTTGAAATAGTTTTTCTAATACTGTGAAGAACATCAATGGTAGTTTAATGGGAATAGCATAAAATCTATAAATTACTTTGGGCAGTATGGCCATGATCACGATAGTGAATATAGATGAGCATGGACTATTTTTCCATTTGTTTGTGTCCTCTCTGATTTTTTTGAACAGTGGTTTACAGTTCTCCTTGAAGAGGTCCTTCTCTTCCCTTGCTAGCTGTATTCCTAGGTATTTTATTCTCTTTATAGCAATTGTGAATAGGAGTTCATTAATGATTTGGCTCTCTGGTTGCCTGTTGTTGGTGTATAGTAATGCAGCAATTTTTGCATGTTGATTTTTTTTTTTTTAATCCTGAGACTGTTGAAGTAGGTTACCAGGTTAAGAAGCTTTTGGGCTGAGATGATCAGGTTTTCTAGATGCAGGATCATGTCATCCTCAAACAAAGATAATTTGACTTCCTCTTATCCTATTTAAATACACTTTATTTCTTTCTCTTGCTGATTGCCTGGCCAGAACTTCTAACACTATGTTGAATGGGAGTGGTGAAAGAGGGCATCTTTGTCTTGTGCTGGTTTTCAAGGGGAATGCTTCCAGCTTTTGTCCATTCAGCCTGATACTGGCTGTGAGTTTTCCATATGTGTCTCTTATTATTTTGAGGTATGTTAATTTTTTCAGAAAACCAGCTCCTGGGTTTGTTGATTTTTTGGTGTGTTTTTTGTGTCTCTATCACCTTCAATTCTGCTCTGATCTTAGTTATTCCTTGTCTTTTGAGAGCTTTCAGATTAGTTTGCTCTTGCCTCTCTAGCTCTTTTCATTGTGATGTTAATGTGTTGATTTGAGGTCTTTCTAGCTTTCTGATACGAGCATTTAGTGCTATAAATTTCCCTCTTTACACTGCTATAGCTGTGTCCCAGGGATTCCGACGCATTGTCTCTTTTTTCTCATTGGTTTCAAAGAACTTCTTAGTTTCTATTTTAATTTCATATTTACCCAGGAGTCATTCAAGAGAAAGTTGTTCAATTTCCATGTAGTTGTGTAGTTTTGAGTGAGTTTCTTAATCTTGAGTACTAAATTGAATGCACTGAAGTCTGAGACACTTGATTGTTATGATTCCAGTTCTTTTTCATTTGCTGAAGAGTGTTTTACCTCCTATTATGTGATCAATTTTAGAATAAGTGCCATGTGGAGATAAGAAGAATGTACATTCTATTGGTTTGGGGTGAAGAGTTCCACAGATGTCTATCCAGTAAATATAATGCAGAGCTGAGTTCAGATCCTGAATATCTGTTATTTTTCTATCTTAATAATCTGTCTAATATTGTCAGAGGGGTGTTAAAGTCTCTCACTATTATTGTGTTGGTCTTTGTAGCTTTCTAAGAATTTGCTTTATGAATCTGGGTACTCCTGTGTTGGGTGCATATGTATTTAGGATAGTTAAGATATTCTTGTTGAATGGAACCCTTTACCATTATATAATGCCCTTCTTTGTCTTTTTAAATTTTTTTTGGTTTAAAGTGTGTTTTGTCAGAAACTAGGATTGCTACCTACCCTTGCTTTATTCTGTTTTTTATTTGCTTGGTAAAGTTTCCTCCCTTCCTTTATTTTGAGCCTTTATGTGTCTTTACACATGAGATAGGTCTTTTAAAGACAGCATATCAATGAGTCTTAGTTCTTTATCCAGTTTGCCATTCTGTGTCTTTTAATTGAGGCATTCAGCACATTTACGTTTAGGTTAGTATTGTTATGTGTGAATTTAATTCTGTCATCATGATGTTAGCTGGTTATTTTGTAGAATTGTTTATATGGTTGCTTCATAGAGTCACTGGTCTGTATTCTTCAGTGTGTTTTTGTAGTGGCTGATAATGGTTTTTCCTTTCCACATTTAGTGCTTCCTTCAGGAACTCTTGCAAGGCAGGCCTGGTGGTGATGAATTCCCTCAGCTTTGCTTGTCTGTAAAGGATCTTATTTCTCCTTTGTTTTTAAGCTTAGTTTGGCTGGATGTAAAAGTCTGGGTTAGAAATTCTCTTCTTTAATAATGTTCAATACTGGCCCCCAATCTCTTCTGGCTTGTAGGGTTTATGCTGGGAGGTCCACTGTTAGTCTAATGGGCTTCCCTTTGTAAGTGAACTGGTCTTTATCTCTGCCTGCTCTTAGCATTTTTTTTTTCTTTTATATTGACCTTAGAGAAGCTGATGATTATGTGTCTTGGTGTAAATCTTCTCATGGAGTATCTTACTGTGGTTATCTGCATTTTTCGAATTTGAATGTTGGCCTGTCTTACTGTGTTTGGGAAGTAGTCCTGGATGATATCTTGAAGTATATTTTCCAACTTGATTTTGTCCTCCCCATCTCTTTAAGGTATCCCAATCAGCCACAGGTTTATCCTTTTTACACAATCCCGCATTTCTCAGAGGGATTGTTTATTCCTTTCCTTTCATTATTTATTGTCTATTCTTGTCTGTCTGTCTTATTTCAGAAAGATAGTCTTCAGGCTGATTTTTTTTTCCTTTTGTTTGGTCTATTGTGCTCTTGATACTTGTGATTGTACTCTGAAGTTCTCGTACTTTTAGCTCCAGCAGGTCATTTATTTTCCTTTCTAAACTGGCTATTCTGGTTATCAGCTCCTGCATTGCTTTACTATAAACCTTAGCTTCTTTGAATTGGGTTAGAACATACTCTTTTAGTGCAACAAAATTTGTTACTACCCAAATTCTGAAGTCCACTTTTGTCAATTCAGCCCTCTGAGTCTTAGCCCATTTCTGTGCCCTTGCTGGAGAGATGTTGTGGTGATTTGGTAGACAAGAAGCACTTTGACTTTTTGATTTTTCAATGTTTTTGCTTTGATTTCTTCTCATCTTTGCGGACTTATCTACCTTCGATCTTTGAGATTGTTGACCTTCGAATGGAATCTTTTTTGTTGACGTTGTCACTTTCTGTTTGTTTGTTTTTCTTTTAACAGACCACTCTTTCATAGGGCTGCAATTTGCTGGGAGTCTGCTTCAGACACTAGTCACCTGGGTCCCTCCTGTCATCACCCCTCCACCCCCACCCCCACTCTTCCTCATTCTTTGTGGGTTGAACTGTCCACCTAGTCAGTCCCAACGTGATAACCTTGATACCTCAGTGGAAAGTGCAGAATTCATTCACCATTTTCATTACTCTCTGTGAGAGCAGGTGACTGCAGTGGCTTCTAATTGGCAATCTTGCCCCACTCCCTCCTGTACAAATATAACCAGGATGGCTTCTAATGCAGCCCAATACAAATTCACTAACTTTCTCAAAACATTATAAGACTATTTTGGTGATTTTTAAAATCACCTGTGAAGGCTGTAAAACAGCAAAAATGACAGCTTGCTCCTTCCTTTGGGAGCTCTATCTCAGGGGGACACCGGCCTGATGTCTATTCAAACACTCCTGTAGAAAGTATCTGAAGACACCATTGGAAGATCTCACCCCATCAAGAGGAATGGGATCAGGGACCCACTTAAAGAAGCAGTCTGGTTCCCAGTCTCAGATTTGTCTTTAACAGCAGTGTGAAAACGAATTAATATGGGAAATTGGTACCAGTAGAGTGGGGCACTGCTGAAAAGATAACCAAAAATGTGGAAGCAACTTTGGAACTGGGTAACAGGTAGAGGTTGGAACAGTTTGGAGGGTTCAGAAGAAGACAGGAAAATGCGGGAAAGTTTGCAACTTTCTAGAAACTTGTTAAATGGTTTTAGTCAAAATGCTGATAATGACATGGACAATGATATCCAGGATGAGATGGTCTCACATGGAGATAAGGAACTTGTTGGGAACTGGAGCAAAGTTAACTCTTGTTATATTTTTGCAAAGAGACTGATGGCATTTTACCTTTGCCCTAGAGGTTTTGGAATTTTGAACTTAAGATGATTTAGGGTATATGGTGGAAGAAATTTCTAAGCAGCAAAACATTCAAGAGGTGACTTGGGTGCTGTTAAAAGCATTCAGTTTTATAAGGAAAGCAGAACATAAAAGTTCAGATAATTTGCAGCATGATGATGCTATAAAGAAGAAAAACCCATTTTTGGAGGAGAAATTTAAGTTGGCTGCAGAAATTTGCACAAGTAAAAGATGATGAACGTTAATCCCCAAGAAAATGGGAAAAATGTCTCCAGGGCATGTCAGGGGTCTTCACAGCAGCCCCTGCCATCATATGCCCAGAGGACTAGTAGGAAAAAATGGTTTTGTGGGTCATGTGCAGCCTAAACACTTGGTGCCCTGCATCCCAGAAGCTTTAGCCATGGCTGAAAGGGCCAATATAGCACTTGGAACATGGCTTCTGAGGGTGCAAGCCCCAAGCCTTGACAGCTTTCACATGGTGTTGAGCCTGTGAAGGTACAGAAGTCAAGAATTGAGGTTTGGGAACCTCCAGCTAGATTTCAGAAGATGAATGAATATGCCTGAATGCCCAGAGAGAAGTTTGCTGCAGAGGTAAGGTGCTCATGGAAAACCTCTGCTAGGGTCGTGCAGAAAACAAATGTGAGTTTGAAGTTGCCACGTAGAATCCTCATTGGGGCAACACCTAGTGGAATTGTGAAAGAAGGCCACTGTCCTCCAGACCCCAGAATGGCAGATCCACTAACAGCTTGTACCTTGTGCCTGGAAAAGCTACAATCAACGTCAGCCTGCGAGAAAAGCTGAGAGGAGGCTGTACCCTGCAAAGACACAAGGGTGAAGGTGCCCAAGACCATGGAACCCACCATTTGTATCAGTGTGACCTGGATGTGAGACATAGAGTAAAAGAAGATCATCTGGGGGCTTTAAGATTTGACTACTGCACTGAATGTTGGACATGAAAGGGGCCTGTAGCCCCTTTGTTTTTGCCAATTTCTCCCATTTGGAATGGCTATATTTACTCAATGCCTATACCCCCATTGTATCTAGGAAGTAACTAACTTGCTTTCAGTTTCACAGGCTCATAGGTGGAAGGGACTTGCTTGTCTCAGATGAGACTTTGGACTGTTGACTTTTGCGTTAATGCTAAAGTGAGTTAAGACTTTGCGGGAACGTTGGGAAGGCATGATTAGTTTTGAAATTTGAGGACATGAAATTTGATAGGGGCCAGGGGTGGAATGATATGGTTTGACTATGCCCCTACCCAAGTCTCATTTTGAATTGTAACTCCCACAATCCCTAAATGCTATGGGAGGGACCTGGTGGGAGGTAATTGAATCATGGTGATGGATCATTTCCGTGCTGTTCTCATGATATTGAATAAGTCTCATGAGCTCTGATGGCTTTAAAAAAGGAAATTTCCCTGCACAAGCTTTCTTTCTTTGCCTACTGCCATCCATGTAAGATGTGACTTGCTCCTCCTTGCCTTCTGCCATGATTGTGAGGCCTTCCCAGACATGTGGAACTGAAAGTTCATTGTGATGGTTAATATGATTGTCATATTGATTGGATTGAAGGATGAAAAGTATTGATCCTGGGTGTGTCTGTGAGGGTGCTCAAAGGAGATTAACATTTGAGTCAGTAGGCTGGATGAGGCAGACCCACACTTAATCTGTGTGGGCACAATCTAATCAGCTCCCACTGTGGCTAGGATAAAAGCAAGCAGAAGAATGTGTAAAGACTAGACTGGCTAGGCCTCTCAGCCTACATCTTTCTTCTGTGTTGGATGCTTCCTGCCCTCAAACATCAGACTCTGGGTACTTCAGCTTTGGGACTCAGACTGGCTTCCTTGCTCCTCAGCTTCCAGATGGCCCATTATGGGACCTTGTGATCATGTTAGTTAATACTCCTTAATAAACTCCTCTTTGTATACACATATCTATCCTCTTAGTTCTGTTCCTCTAGAGAATCCTAATACATTCATTAAACCTCTTTCTTTTGTAAATTGCCCAGTCTCAGGTATGTCTTTATCAGTAACATGAAAATGGACTAATACAACAGTGTTTCGTATCTATATTAGTCTGTTCTGCTACTACTATAAAGAAATACCTGAGACCAGGTGTATTAGTTTATTCTCACACTGCTAATAAAGACATACCCAAGACAATTGACTCACAGTTCAGCATGGCTGGTGAGGCCTCAGGAAACTTACAATCATGGTGGAAGGGGAAGTAAACACATCCTTTCTCACATGGCAACAGGAAGGAGAAGAATGAGCAAAGGGGGAAAAGCCTCTTACAAAACTATCAGATCTCATGAGGACTTAGTCCCTATCAGGAGATCAGCAGCATGGGGGTAACCACCCCCATGATTCAATTACCTACCACCAGGTCCCTCTCATTACATAAGGGGATTATGGGAACTAAAGTTAAAGATGAGATTTGGGTGGGAACACAGCCCAACCATATCACTAGGTAATTTATAAAGAAAAGAGATTTAATTGACTCAGTGAAGCGTAGCAGCTTCTTCTTCTGGGGAAGTCTCAGGAAATTTGCAATCATGGTGGAAGACTAAAGGAAAGTAGGCACATTTTATATGGCCAGAGCAGGAGCAAGAGAGAGAGGGTGGAGATGCCACACACTTTTAAGCAACCAGATCTCAGGAGAATTCACTCACTATCAAGAGAAAAGCACCAAGAGGGGAGCCCACCCCCATGATCCTATCACCTCCCACCAGGCCCCATCTTCAGCACTGGAAATTATAATTTGACATGAGATTTGGGCAGGTACAAAAATCCAAACCATATAAATATTGAATTATGTATAGAGAAGAAATTAGAATGCTGGTCTCCTGTACAGAATCCTTTGCAACTTTTCAATATTCTAAAAAAGAAACAAAGTCTTAAAACTCATACTATTCTAAAAATTGCAGTATAAATTTTACAATTAGAAATATAAATCTGGGAAGAACATTTAACACTGAATGATCAGAGAGGCACAGAATAGATATAGGCCCAAATGAAATAAAAATTAGTATTAAAGTATATTCACATTTTAAAACTTCTCTTCATGAACAAATACTTGTGCTTATTTGCAAAAGAAAAGTATAACTTGCAGTTCTTATCATCATAATTACATATGGTTCTTAAAAGTGTGGTGTCATTAAATAGAATATCAATTGTAATAGACTTTTTATTTATTAGACATTTTAGGGTAATCAATTAATTTTCATGATTAATTTTAAAAATTGAATTCTAAAAGCTGTAGCCAATGTGTAATGACTGACTTAATGGATATCTTAAGACAATAATTTACCCAGAATCAAACTCTGTGAAAATAAAGCAGTTGACATGCAATATATTGTTAAGTAAAAAGGTAATTAGTTTAGTGAGTATATAGAAATAATAGAAAAGAAAGAGAGGATAATTTAGACTACCAAGCTCGGAAGGTTTCTTTCAAATATCTGTGTCTCATGTACCTTATATTTTGAAAAGTATTTTATTGTTTTTTGTCTAGTTTCTCAGCTACTCTGGGCTCTAGTATGTCCTTAAATTTATCCTATATACCAATAAACCAAATATATTCTTCTTTCTTCACTATAAAACATGTTAATAATTTTCTAACACATTCTTGAATTTTTAAAGAGGGCACTATTTAACGAAAAGAAATACATCTATACTAGCAGAATTCCAATTCTGTGTCAGGTATTGGGGAGGAAGAAAAGGAACTAAGATTTTTGAGCATCTGTTATATATAAATGACAATCTATGATGTATGTATGATATGTTTAAAATTTTAATTAAGTATTATAATAATTTTGTGAGTTAAGCATTATTAACCTGCTTTATAGGTGAGGATATTGAGATTTCAACTTATGTTACCTACACAAAGTCATGATCTGAGATCAAAATTCATGATATTCTCCATATGAGAAAACCTAAATTACTGAGACTGGGTAATTTTTAAAGAAGGTTTAATTGGCTCATATTTCCATGTGACTGGGAAGCCTCAGGAAACTTACAATCACAGCAGAAGGGGACGCAGGCAACTTCTTCACAGGGCAGCAGTAGAGACAGACAGAAGAGTGACCGTGCAAGAGAGAACAGGGAAAACTGCCTCATAAAAGCATCAGATCTCCTGAGAACTCACTCACATCATGAAAACAGCATGGGGAAACTGTCCCCAGGATCTAATCACCTCCCACCAGGTCTCTCTCTCAATACTTGGGGATTACAATTCAAAATGACATTTGGATGGGAACACAAAGCCTAACCATACCAAGCTTATATTTGAAATATGCAAAACAGAAATCATAAATGACTGGTATTTATAAAAATTATGTTCAATATAAACAGATAAAATAAGCAGGCAAACTCTTTAGATTATTATTTTTTATTATTTATTTTACTTATGATTTAAAAATCACTTATGTTCACTGTAAAGACATGGAAAACAAAGAAAATACAGTTTATACAATCTAGTTCTCTCCATGTTTCCAATGTTAGAAAATGACACCAGTCAGAAACGAGAAACCTAGAAGTCATTCTTATTTCCTCCCATCTGCATCTCCATTATTCAGTAGAAGTTTAGTACATGGATCTTTAAAATATGTCCATAACCTGTCAACTTGTTTTCTTCTCTATTGTTACCATCCTCTAAGCCAAATGAAACTGATATCTTTCTGATATCTGTCATGTCTCCTCTAGGCCACTGTGCTCTCATCAGCTAGTCAGCTAGATTCATATTTTTAGAAACACAAAACAATCTGGGTAATTTGCTAATAAGAAATGTTAGGTATTTGGTTAAAAAAAAATTGTGCTCTTATTTGAATTGCATATTAAAAATTACAATTATTTTGTTGTGGTTTTCAGGTTCCTATCAGTATTGGCAAATCTCTATAAACTTAAAACATTATTTTACATAACTTGAATAGCTAATGCATAACTAAAAATCTAGGTAACAATTTTTTTTTTTTTTTTTTTTTTTTTTTTTTTTTTTAGATGGAGTCTCACTCTATCGCCCAGGTTGGAGTACAATGGAACGAACTCAGCTCACTGCAACCTCCGCCTCCTGGGCTCAAGTGATTCTCTCACCTCAGCCTCCCGAGTAGCTGTAGCTGGGGTTATAGGGGCATACCATTACATCTGGCTAATTTTTGTATTTTTAGTAGAGACAGGGTTTTACCATGTTGTCCAGGCTGGTATTGAACTCCTGACCTCATGTGATCCACTCACCTTGGCCTCCCAAAATACTGGTATTAAACACAATTTTTTAATCCATTAAGTAGACTATTGTGCATTATACATGATAAAACAGGGAGGTTCCAACCATTGAAAATTTAAAAAACAGATATAAGGGGATTAGTTACATGCTAACTCCACTTCTATTGTTTTGTTTGATAGGTTTTAAGTTTTATTCACCATAGCAGTTAGCAATACAGGTTGAAAGTTGCTATAAATGTGGACAGTGTTTAAGAAGGGCAATGCTGAAGATAAAATAGCTTATGATAAAAAAAGAAAGTCCATTACTTGGGTAAAATGTAAAGAAATCAAGTATAATTCAGTGAAGGATGCCTTAACTTTGTTGTTATACATAGAAAACTACTACAAAAATTCAACTTTTTACAAAAATGTCTGCAGGAAAATATTGTTTTTGTAGAATAAAATCTGAATTGTCAAGCCCATAGTCCCGTACTTTCTCACTGAATTAGTTGTATTTAATAATATATATTTGCATAAAGTTAGGTATGTTAGGAATACAACTGTACTGTTAACAGCATATTGAGGTAGTTTTTGCATACCTTTTTAATAGTCTATACAGCATAAATATTATATTCACTTTAAAAGTTTGACAGAAGTCAGCATTAAAATCTTGTAGGGTTATAGTTGGCCATTACTGGATAATTCTTGATAAGTTTTAAAATAATTCCATATTGTGTTTTCTCCATAGCACTTTATTTCTTCATTTGGTAATTTATTTTTCTGGAAATATTAGATATTATTTCTGTTTAATTTTTTAAAATTATTCCTAATAGTATTTCTTCTTCCCTCTTTCTTCATAAAATGTACCATTATATATATTTAACCAGATTTATCACAATATTGTTCTGTTATTTTTCAAAATGTTAATTTGTTACTGTTTACTTTTAGCTCTGTAATATCACTCTGTATATACTTATTTTTTGAAGTTTTAAAATTGTTTATCTTCTATTTTAGGTTAATGTTTATTTCATTTTTTAAGAAGTAACTCAATATATATTGACAGATTTGCTTCTGTTAATCTTTGTGTCTGTCAATGAACATCTGTGTTTCATTTTCCATAATAATTTTCCACTGTAATTTAATTCTCTTCAGTTTTTGATCCAAGAAAGGAGGACTGGCATATAAGCAAATGGCACTCTTCAGACTTAATGTGAGTGAGTTTGTTTAACTTTGTTATTTTTAAAGAAGAAAAAGGAAAAGATAAGCAATTTATCCCCACCCCTGTAAGTTTGTTTTGGTTGTGGTAAAATTTCTATATACAGACTCTGATTAGTTCATATGTAAATTTCCAAGACGAATTCCCAATGAATAAGAAGCATTTGCTTAAAATTTCTGTACTAATTTATAGTATATCTTTTCTAAATGCTATCGTTTGCCCCCTCTAACTATTTGAACTATTTCTTGAAAGCCTGGAAAATTACAAACTGGCAAAGACAGAATCTTGCTCATGCCAACTAAAATCATTCATGAGACTCTCTTCTGCTTGGAAGAGGCTACATTTTCTGTTGTGCATGCCATCATATAGAGGACCCTTGACAATAATTTTCAAATAAAAGGATTATAGACATTTCTTCTCCAATTTTTTTTTTTGGTGAGGGTATATATTTTTCTCATATCTTTTGTACTCACAGCAAGAATATTGTTAATTTTAGCTTTAATGGACCTGGGGCTAGCAAAATGTGTTTAACACATGAGACTCTAGTACTTCTTAAATGAGTTAATAAATGCATTAATGGGGGACAGAGCAAGATGGCCGAATAGGAACAGCTCCAGTCTCCAACTCCCAGCGTGAGCGACACAGAAGACCGGTGATTTCTGCATTTTCAACTGAGGTACTGGGTTCATCTCACTGGGGAGTGCCGAACGATCGGTGCTGGTCAGCTGCTGCAGCCCGACCAGCGAGCTGAAGCAGGGTGAGGCATTGCCTCACCTGGGAAGCGCAAGGGGGAAGGGAATCCGTTTTCCTAGCCAGGGGAACTGAGACACACAACACCTGGAAAATCGGGTAACTCCCACCCCAATACTGCGCTTTAAGCAAACAGGCACACCAGGAGATCATATCCCACACCTGGCCAGGAGGGTCCCACACCCACGGAGCCTCCCTCACTGCTAGCACAGCAGTCTGTGATCTACCGGCAAGGCAGCAGTGAGGCTGGGGGAGGGGCACCCGCCATTGCTGAGGCTTAAGTAGGTAAACAAAGCTGCTGGGAAGCTCGAACTGGGTGGAGCTCACAGCAGCTCAAGGAAACCTGTCTGTCTCTGTAGACTCCACCTCTGGGGACAGGGCAGAGTAAACAATAACAAACGCAGCAGAAACCCCTGCAGACGCAAACGACTCTGTCTGACAGCTTTGAAGAGAGCAGTGGATCTCCCAACACGGAGGTTGAGATCTGAGAAGGGACAGACTCCCTGCTCAAGTGGGTCCCTGATCCCTGAGTAGCCTAACTGGGAGACATCCCCCACTAGGGGCAGTCTGACACCCCACACCTCACAGGGTGGAGTACACCCCTGAGAGGAAGCTTCCAAAGCAAGAATTAGACAGGTACACTCACTGTTCAGAAATATTCTATCTTCTGCAGCCTCTGCTGCTGATACCCAGGCAAACAGGGTCTGGAGTGGACCTCAAGCAATCTCCAACAGACCTACAGCTGAGGGTCCTGACTGTTAGAAGGAAAACTATCAAACAGGAAGGACACCTACACCAAAACCCCATCAGTACATCACCATCATCAAAGACCAGAGGCAGATAAAACCACAAAGATGGGGAAAAAGCAGGGCAGAAAAGCTGGAAATTCAAAAAATAAGAGCGCATCTCCCCCGGCAAAGGAGCGCAGCTCATCGCCAGCAACGGATCAAAGCTGGACGGAGAATGACTTTGACGAGATGAGAGAAGAAGGCTTCAGTCCATCAAATTTCTCAGAGCTAAAGGAGGAATTACGTACCCAGCACAAAGAAATTAAAAATCTTGAAAAAAAAGTGGAAGAATTGATGGCTAGAGTAATTAATGCAGAGAAGGTCCTAAACGAAATGAAAGAGATGAAAACCATGACACGAGAAATACGTGACAAATGCACAAGCTTCAGTAACCGACTCGATCAACTGGAAGAAAGAGTATCAGCGATTGAGGATCAAATGAATGAAATGAAGCGAGAAGAGAAACCAAAAGAAAAAAGAAGAATAGGAAATGAACAAAGCCTGCAAGAAGGATGGGATTATGTAAAAAGACCAAATCTACGTCTGATTGGGGTGCCTGAAAGCGAGGGGGAAAATGGAACCAAGTTGGAAAACACTCCTCAGGATATCATCCAGGAGAACTTCCCCAACCTAGTAGGGCAGGCCCACATTCAAATCCAGGAAATACACAGAACGCCACAAAGATACTCCTCGAGAAGAGCAACTCCAAGACACATAATTGCCAGATTCACCAAAGTTGAAATGAAGGAAAAAATCTTAAGGGCAGCCAGAGAGAAAGGTCGGGTTACCCACAAAGGGAAGCCCATCAGACTAACAGCAGATCTCTCGGCAGAAACTCTACAAGGCAGAAGAGAGTGGGGGCCAATATTCAACATTCTTAAAGAAAAGAATTTTCAAACCAGAATTTCATATCCAGCCAAACTAAGTTTCATAAGTGAAGGAGAAATAAAATCCTTTACAGATAAGCAAATGCTTAGAGATTTTGTCACCACAAGGCCTGCCTTACAAGAGACCCTGAAGGAAGCAGTAAACATGGAAAGGAGCAACCGGTACCAGCCATTGCAAAAACATGCCAAAATGTAAAGACCATCGAGGCTAGGAAGAAACTGCATCAACTAACGAGCAAAATAACCAGTTAATATCATAATGGCAGGATCAAGTTCACACATAACAATCTTAACCTTAAATGTAAATGGACTAAATGCTCCAGTTAAAGACACAGACTGGCAAACTGGATAAAGAGTCAAGACCCATCAGTCTGCTGTATTCAGGAGACCCATCTCACACGCAGAGACATACATAGGCTCAAAATAAAGGGATGGAGGAAGATTTACCAAGCAAATGGAGACCAAAAAAAAGCGGGGGTTGCAATACTAGTCTCTGATAAAACAGACTTTAAACCATCAAAGATCAAAAGAGACAAAGAAGGCCATTACATAATGGTAAAGGGATCAATTCAACAGGAAGAGCTAACTATCCTAAATATATATGCATCCAATACAGGAGCACCCAGATTCATAAAGCAAGTCCTTAGAGACTTACAAAGAGACTTAGACTCCCATACAATAATAATGGGAGACTTCAACACTCCACTGTCAACATTAGACAGATCAACGAGACAGAAAGTTAACAAGGATATCCAGGAATTGAACTCATCTCTGCAGCAAGCAGACCTAATAGACATCTATAGAACTCTCCACCCCAAATCAACAGAATATACATTCTTCTCAGCACCACATCATACTTACTCCAAAATTGACCACGTAATTGGAAGTAAAGCACTCCTCAGCAAATGTACTAGAACAGAAATTATAACAAACTGTCTCTCAGACCACAGTGCAATCAAACTAGAACTCAGGACTAAGAAACTCAATCAAAACCACTCAACTACATGGAAACTGAACAACCTGCTCCTGAATGACTACTGGGTACATAACGAAATGAAGGCAGAAATAAAGATGTTCTTTGAAACCAATGAGAACAAAGATACAACATACCAGAATCTCTGGGACACATTTGAAGCAGTGTGTAGAGGGAAATTTATAGCACTAAATGCCCACAAGAGAAAGCAGGAAAGATCTAAAATTGACACTCTAACATCGCAATTAAAAGAATTAGAGAAGCAAGAGCAAACACATTCGAAATCTAGCAGAAGGCAAGAAATAACTAAGATCAGAGCAGAACTGAAGGAGATAGAGACACAAAAAAACCCTCCAAAAAATCAATGAATCCAGGAGTTGGTTTTTTGAAAAGATCAACAAAATTGACAGACCACTAGCAAGACTAATAAAGAAGAAAAGAGAGAAGAATCAAATCGACGCAATAAAAAATGATAAAGGGGATATCACCACCGACCCCACAGAAATAGAAACTACCATCAGAGAATACTATAAACACCTCTACGCAAATAAACTGGAAAATCTAGAAGAAATGGATAATTTCCTGGACACTTACACTCTTCCAAGACTAAACCAGGAAGAAGTTGAATCCCTGAATAGACCAATAGCAGGCTCTGAAATTGAGGCAATAATTAATAGCCTACCAACCAAAAAAAGTCCAGGACCAGATGGATTCACAGCTGAATTCTACCAGAGGTACAAGGAGGAGTTGGTACCATTCCTTCTGAAACTATTCCAATCAATAGAAAAAGAAGGAATCCTCCCTAACTCATTTTATGAGGCCAACATCATCCTGATACCAAAGCCTGGCAGAGACACAACAAAAAAAGAGAATTTTAGACCAATATCCCTGATGAACATCGATACAAAAATCCTCAATAAAATACTGGCAAACCGGATTCAGCAACACATCAAAAAGCTTATCCACCATGATCAAGTGGGCTTCATCCCTGGGATGCAAGGCTGGTTCAACATTCGCAAATCAATAAACATAATCCAGCATATAAACAGAACCAAAGACAAGAACCACATGATTATCTCAATAGATGCAGAAAAGGCTTTTGACAAAATTCAACAGCCCTTCATGCTAAAAACGCTCAGTAAATTTGGTATTGATGGAACGTACCTCAAAATAATAAGAGCTATTTATGACAAACCCACAGCCAATATCATACTGAATGGGCAAAAACTGGAAAAATTCCCTTTGAAAACTGGCACAAGACAGGGATGCCCTCTCTCACCACTCCTATTCAACATAGTGTTGGAATTTCTGGCTAGGGCAATTAGGCAAGAGAAAGAAATCAAGGGTATTCAGTTAGGAAAAGAAGAAGTCAAATTGTCCCTGTTTGCAGATGACATGATTGTATATTTAGAAAACCCCATTGTCTCAGCCCAAAATCTCCTTAAGCTGATAAGCAACTTCAGCAAAGTCTCAGGATCCAAAATTAATGTGCAAAAATCACAAGCATTCTTATACACCAGTAACAGACAAACAGAGAGCCAAATCAGGAATGAACTTCCATTCACAATTGCTTCAAAGAGAATAAAATACCTAGGAATCCAACTTACAAGGGATGTAAAGGACCCCTTCAAGGAGAACTACAAACCACTGCTCAGTGAAATCAAAGAGGACACAAACAAATGGAAGAACATACCATGCTCATGGATAGGAAGAATCAATATCGTGAAAATGGCCATACTGCCCAAGGTAATTTATAGATTCAATGCCATCCCCATCAAGCTACCAATGAGTTTCTTCACAGAATTGGAAAAAACTGCTTTAAAGTTCATATGGAACCAAAAAAGAGCCCGCATTGCCAAGACAATCCTAAGTCAAAAGAACAAAGCTGGAGGCATCACGCTACCTGACTTCAAACTATACTACAAGGCTACAGTAACCAAAACAGCATGGTACTGGTACCAGAACAGAACAGAGTCCTCAGAAATAATACCACACATCTACAGCCATCTGATCTTTGACAAACCTGAGAGAAACAAGAAATGGGGAAAGGATTCCCTATTTAATCAATGGTGCTGGGAAAATTGGCTAGCCATAAGTAGAAAGCTGAAACTGGATCCTTTCCTTACTCCTTATACGAAAATTAATTCAAGATGGATTAAAGACTTAAATGTTAGACCTAATACCATAAAAATCCTAGAGGAAAACCTAGGTAGTACCATTCAGGACATAGGCATGGGCAAAGACTTCATGTCTAAAACACCAAAAGCAACAGCAGGAAAAGCCAAAATTGACAAATGGGATCTAATTAAACTAAAGAGCTTCTGCACAACAAAAGAAACTACCATCAGAGTGAACAGGCAACCTACAGAATGGGAGAAAATTTTTGCAATCTACTCATCTGACAAAGGGCTAATATCTAGAACCTACAAAGAACTCAAACAAATTTACAAGAAAAAAACAAACAACCCCATCAAAAAGTGGGCAAAGGATATGAACAGACATTTCTCAAAAGAAGACTTTCATACAGCCAACAGACACATGAAAAAATGCTCATCATCTCTGGCCATCAGAGAAATGCAAATCAAAACCACAATGAGATACCATCTCACACCAGTTAGAATGGCGATCATTCAAAAGTCAGGAAAAAACAGGTGCTGGAGAGGACGTGGAGAAATAGGAACACTTTTACACTGTTGGTGGGATTGTAAACTAGTTCAACCATTATGGAAAACAGTATGCAATTCCTCAAGGATCTAGAACTAGATGTACCATATGACCCAGCCATCCCATTACTGGGTATATACCCAAAGGATTATAAATCATGCTGCTATAAAGACACATGCACACGTATGTTTATTGCAGCACTATTCACAATAGCAAAGACTTGGAATCAACCCAAATGTCCATCAGTGACAGATTGGATTAAGAAAATGTGGCACATATACACCATGGAATACTATGCAGCCATCAAAAAGGATGAGTTTGTGTCCTTTGTAGGGACATAGATGCAGCTGGAAACCATCATTCTTAGCAAACTATCACAAGAACAGAAAACCAAACACCGCATGTTCTCACTCATAGGTGGGAACTGAACAATGAGATCACTTGGACTCAGGAAGGGGAACATCACACACCGGGGCCTATCATGGGGAATGGGAAGGGGGGAGGGATTGCATTGGGAGTTATACCTGATGTAAATGACGAGTTGATGGGTACAGCACAGCAACATGGCACAAGTATACATATGTAACAAACCTGCACGTTATGCACATGTACCCTGCAACTTAAAGTATAATAATAAATAAATTTAAAAAATAAATAAATAAATGCATTAATAAATGACCATTCATTTAATCTGCCTTTTTACATTAACTATATCTTTTATACATAAATTATGTTAATGTTAATAATATTGGAGGCTTAAAATTTGCCTTAGAACCTCATATTGTTATGTATAAAAATGTTGCTCGTTAAAATTATTATCCACAAAATTTAATTCAGTATCCTTGCATGAAATATTTTATATTTTTCAACAGATATTTTTGAGTTAGATTTGGTCTTAATATCAAAGAGCTCATGTTTTGCTTGTAAGAAAAGATTTGTACAAAAATAAACAGAAGTTAAAACATGTTAAAATAATTGTTGCAAAGAGTTACTTGGGATTTGAGAGAAAGAAGATGTAACAATTTCCTCAGAGTATGGCATATTTTCATCAATTTTATGCTGTAATAATTTCTTAGGAGAGCTCCTTGACTCATCTTGGAAGAAGAAAGTGTTTATAAAAATTGTAATTCCCAGGTAATTGATTTTTTACAACCTTAGCACAGATACTGTAGGAGCTTATAGGAGATAATATCATCATCTGAACAAAGTTTCATTCTGACAATTCAATTGATGGTGGTAGATGACAATAGAGATTTCAGAGCACTTTTGGATCGGGTACTAATCCTTTTGATTTTTCATGGTGTAGTGTTATAAATGCAAGAGATTTCGACAGAAGATTTTTTCACTGTTTCTTGTATTCATGAAATATTTTTTAAAATGTAAAATGTATCCCCTTAAAATTAATATTTCTTATGAGCAGAAGTGAGCATATCAAAGCAAAAACAACAACAACTAAGTGTACCAAATTTTAAAAAATGTATATAAAATAAATTTGGTTTTGCTGTTAGTTGCTTAAGAGTTATATGGAGGGAGGTATTCTGGGAAGCTGGCAGCATCAGAAGCACCAGGATTTGTTTACTCACATAGACAACAATCATACTGGCAAAATATTTCTGATGTAAGTATTTGGAGCTCAGAAGGCAAAGGCTTGGAAGGTAAGTTGCTGTAATTTTTGTCAATCTCAATTCAGAACAATAGTAGCTACCCATTACCCACCCTAGCCCTAAGGTAGGCAGCTGAACGTGTCTCCATGGAGCAGTTTGCACACAGTTTGCAGGAGCCAGGGTGGGGAAAAAAGGAATCTCTCCTCCAAATATCAGGGATCTGTGCCTGGATCTCTGACTGCTGTGTCTAATCACAGAGGTACAGACAAAGAAGCACATGGCCATTGTTTTTACACTTCCTGATATTATTGCAGCCCCTGTTTCTTTCAGATGAATTAACTTGCAGGCTATTTAAATGGCCATCACCCTTTTTTTTTTTTTTTTTGCCCCTTCATTTCCCTCTTTTCTGCCCTTTGGGACTGAGACATTAACATGTAGGACAACTAGCCTTTAATTCAGAAAATTACAAAGTAACTCCACATTCCCAGAGAATGATGCAGCCTTTAAAAAAACCGGAAAAGACGTTAAGTTTATACCCCATGCTGTCCTTTGGCACAGAAACAGACTACAACAATTAAGAAAAAAAAAAAAAAAAGCAAACTCTAGAGAAGGGGTGGGAATCTAATTTCCAGAGGTAGCAAATAATTAGATTTAAAAACCTAGTTTTTAAACAAATAATCACTAGTGATACAAAGGAACTGGAAAGCATGACCCATTATTGAAGGAATAAATATAAGTGAATGAAAACTATCCTTGAAAAAGACACAATGACAGATCTACCAAAGATTTTAAAACAACTATCTTAAAGATGCTCAGAGAACTAAAGAAAGATGAGGGGAAAGTCAGGAAAATGATATATGAACTAAATAGACATCAATGAAGAGAGAGAAAACTTATAAAAACCCCAAAATTTTAGAACTGAATAGTATAATAACTGAAATGACGTTTGTAACACAGAGATTCAAGGGCAATTTTAAGTAGACAGAAGATGAACTTTAAGATAAGATTATTGAGTATGAGAAACACAAATCTTAAAAAGAGTAAAGGAAATGAACAGAGCCTAAAGGACCTGTGGGACAACATTAAGCAGATGAACATACACACTGTGCATATCCTACAAGAAAAAGAGAGAAAGAATGGGGTAGAGACAATATTGAAGAAATAAGGGCTGTAGACATCCCAAATTGGATGAAAGGCATAAACATAAACATTCAAGAAAATCAATGAAAACCAAGTAAAATGGACTCAAAGAGATCCACGCTGAAACACATTATAATCAAACTTCTCAAAGACAACGAATCTTGAAAACAGTAAGAGAAACAATTCACATACAAGGAATTGTAGATAACATTATCAGCAAATTTGTTATTGACAATTGTGTAGGCCAGAAGGCAGTATGCCAATATACCCAAAATGCTGACAGAAAAAGATTGTCAATCAGGAATTATATACCCAGCAAAACTATCCTTCAAAAGTGAGAGCAAAACTTGACATTCCCAGGTAAACAAAAGCTAAGAGAGTTTATTGCCACTAAAACTTTCTGTCTCAAAGAAGTCCTGGAAAATGCTTGAAGTTTTACAAAAATAAATAAGTAAATAAAGAATTCAGTAAGTGTAAATACATGGGTAATTATAAAGGCTAGTATTATGGTTTCTAATTGCACTTTTAGTTTTCTACTAAATGTAAGAGATTTCTACACGATGTAAGAGATTATTACATTTTATAAAGAAAATTATTAGTCTAAAACAGTATTATTACAATTGGTTTGAAATTCCATATTTTCAATATAACTTAAGAAACCAATGGGTGTCAAAGAATTATTAGTTTAAGTTTTTGAGCACAGAATATATTAAGGTATAATTTTGTGACAATAACAACAAAAGGAGTCAGGGTTACAACTATTAAAGGAATATAATTTTTGTATATTATTAAAGTTAAACTGGCATAACTTCAAATTAGTGTGGTATAGCTTTAGTATGTTAAATATAATCCCCAAGTGCTATGGTATGAACATTTGTTCCACCTCCCCCCAAAATTCGGAAGTTGAAAACTTAACCCCAAATGTAATTGATTGTATTAGGAGGTGGCCTTTGGGAGATAATTAGGTCATGAAAATGAAGCTCTGATGAATGGGAATAGTGACATAATAAAAGTGGCCTGAGACAGCTCTTTCACCTCTTCCATTGTGTGAAGATACAGCCAGAATGTGATCCTCAGGATAAAATTAATTCCTGTCCTAAAATTTATTTGATAACTTGCAAGACATCATAATAGCATTAAATCATTATTAAAAGCCAACATAGACAATGAGAAGGCAGTTCTGGGTTACAAAATATTGACTAACAGTGTTTCTGAACTTAGAAAAAGCAAACAAACAAACAAACAAAACACTAGAGTGAAGGCTATCATGAAATCTATTGAATTTTGCGTGACTTTCTACCTACTCCGAGAAAGGTTACTGTTATACCCTATCTAATTTTCCAGAGAAGGGTGTTGTGGTAGTATTTTCTCTAATTCCTATAAGGAACTACCTGAAACTAGATAATTTATGAAGAAAAGAAGTTTAATTGATGCACAGTTCCACAGGCTGTACAGGAAGCATGGCTGGGGAGGCCTCAGGAAACTTAAAATTACTGTGGAAGGCAAAGGAGAAGTGGGCATATCTTCACATGGTAGAGTGAGAGAGCGAGTGAAGGGGAAAGTACTACACACTTTTAAGCAAGCAGATCTCCTGAGAACTCATTTATTATCATGAGAAGATCAAGGGGTATGTCTGCCCCCATGATCCAGTCACCTCCCACCAGGTCCGTCCTCCAACAATGAGGATTGCAATTCGACATGAGATTTGGGAGCATATACAGAGCCAAACCATATCTAGTGTGATTCTAAATAGTAACTAGTTAAATAAAAACAAAGTAAGCTTTCAACCATAGGTTTTATCGGAATTGCTTTTTGATGGTAAATTTGAAAATTTCTTGGCATACACATGTAGTATTAGAATTGTAACATTTGGAGCTTAAAAGGGCATATTTTTATTTATTTGAACATTTAACAATTATACAAAGCTCTATTTTCCTATGTTAAGTAGTATATTGTGTCCTATTTATACTATTGAAATCACTTTGTAAATGGGATGAGTCACTTAGTACTTGGAATCATGCTGCTTAGATTAGCATCTTAGTTAATAATTTACTAGCTAGAAGGTCTTAGGCAAAACACTTAATCAATTTATATTTCAGTTTGCTAATCTTTCAAAGAGGATAACTATAGTAGTACTAACCCCATAAAGTTATTCACATAGAAGAATGTATGACATAGAGTAAGTGATCATTAATTGTTAGATCCTATCTCTAACCTTGTTAAACCAAATATTATAGGTGATTCCTAATTTTAACTAAAATTTCCTAAGAATTAAACTCTTCTTTGCCTTCCCTACCCCATATAAAGTAACTTTATGCTTTTCTAATGAAAAAAGAAAAAAAAAAGAAAGATTTCAAATTTAGTTATAATTTTATCCTCATCTTTCTACCTACTTCTCTATTACTGGGGAGGAGAGAAGAAAAGGAAAAAGAAAATGAAAGAAGAGGATCAAAAGTCTTCTCCAATGACACATTTGGTATTTGGGATCCACCTGAAAGTGTCCAGGCAGATTTAAGCAGATTTAGATGGCTTGTAGCAGATGAACAATTCATAAGTGGATGAGTTTCAACTTTTTGTTTGTTTTTATTATTGTGTATTTCTTTTTTAGCCTTATGCTGTTGAGTATAACTCTACCATATGAATTTCCTTTAATTCAGCCATCAGAGTTTCTGTTCAGACTCAGAGGCCTCTCTTCTCTGTCAATAGGCCTTTATCAACCATCTTTTTATTGTCTTCTGAATCTCTTGTATGACCTTGTATTATAATCCTTTCTCCAGTTAATGTCTAAGCCCTCATTTAAAGAATTGAAAATTGTGCTGAAGCACCAGACTCTGAATATGAAAATATTTAAGAATATTTAGTCAATATTTTGCTTGCATTTTCCTTTTTATGTATAAACCAGTGTGTTATAGTAATGAAACTTCTATCAAATATGGATTAAAGGAACTCTTTCAATAAGTACAAAATAAGAAATTTGTTAAGGATAAAGTTTAGTTGACTTTTTTTTCCCTTAGATGTACACTAAGGATATAATGTCTTATAGGCAAAGATGTCTCAGAATAGATGACTTATTGTATTCCCATATTTCCTTTTTTTTTTCCTGAAGAAACTAGTGCTTAGTGAACTGCCACAATTTTTAATGAATGGTAAAGCTGAGATCTGAGTACAAATAGAGAATACTTAATATAAGCAAACTGTAAACATCCAATTGTTGATTCTTAAAGTAACAAAATTAAAACAATCAAGAATGAAGAGTTAGTTGCCACATCAGACAAATTATTTGAGACACCAAAGGTTTGCTCCTGGGGAAGAGATTCTCTAATTCTGTTTCTCTCCAACAAGAGGAAAGCAACAGCAAAAGAAATAGAAATACCCTGGGCTAGAGGACCTTACCCTACCCTCTAATCTTTGCCATTAATCTCAACTTAGGGCTTCTGAAAATTGGAAATAGCTCCAAATATTGTTTTTCTGCCATGTTTCCTGGGTCTGCCTCATTCTTCCCTTTCTGATCAGAAATGTGAACTACACGTACTATTACAAATGCACCATCTACGGCATTAAATTAGATTTGATTTAAAAATACTAAATGTTATGTTTTAAGAAGTTTTCAATTTGAACTATTTTCTAAGCATGCTATACACTTTCATTGTGCCTTCAAATTTGCTTCCCCCTCTGCCAAAGTCACCCTTCTCTGATTCTATCCCTGCATTTTAAGCCTCAGCTCAAAAGACTATTTCTCTTTCTAGAAGTTTTCTTTGCCATGCCCTCTACTCACTTTGTTATGGTTACTTCCTCTTCTCTGTGTTTATATACTACTGTAATGGCCAGGAAAGAGCTTATATTTAAGCATTTCTCCTCCCATGCTAACCAGTGAGCTCTTCTGTGTAACCCTATGTGCCCATCATATTGTAGTCCTTGATATGTCATTATTGAATTTTAAATGAAAAGGAAAATACTAGAAGGTAATTGGAATTATAAATTTACCCTGCATGATTTTGCATAGTTCAGCAAGTCATATAATACAAAACTTAATGTAAATTTTGAAACAAATTGGCTAAAATAAAACCTTGATGAAGCACTAAGGAAGAGAAATGGTTTTGTCATTCTGAACACAATACAAATGCAAGGACTTAGCAGGAAGATGAGGGCATAGTCTTATCCAGGTAGGCAATTTCTGTAGAAAATAAATTTCACTTAAAAAAAAAAATCAGGCCAAGAGCACAATACAATCACCTTAGTAACTTACCTTAGTAAAGGTTCCTGAGGGTCTATGATGCACTTTAGATTTTTACTGTAACTTGATTAAAACATATATTAAAAAACTGAGTGATAAAAATATTTATCTCCCTTATTCACAATATATGTTTATCAGAAATAATGAGATATTTCCTTCAAGAGAAAAGTAATGGAAGTAATCATTTGCATTACCACAGCCCTTAAATGGGTTTCTGTTGTTGGACTCCATATTTTCTGTTGTTCTTTGTAAATAGTACATAAAAGATAGTGAGATGTTCCGCAAAAATATCAGAAATAAAGAAAATAGAGTTGACCTCTGAGATTTAAACTAGACAAATACATAGACAATGGGAGGAGATATAAGTAGTTTGTTGAACTCACTGAAAAAATTTGCACTCGGCGCAGTGGCTCACTCCTGCTATCCCAGCACTTTGGAAGGCTGAGGCGGGCAGATCACGAGGTCAGGAGATTGAGATCATCCTGGCTAACATGGTGAAACCCCGTCTCTACCAAAAACACAAAAAATTAGCCAGGTGTGGTGGCGGGCGCCTGTAGTCCCAGCTACTCAGAAGGCTGAGGTAGAATGGCGTGAACCCAGGAGGTGGAGGTTGCAGTGAGCTGAGATTGCACCACTGCACTCCAGCCTGGGTGACAGAGCGAGACTCCGTCTGAAAAAAAAAGAAGAAAAAAAAATCTAGATTATAAAATTTAAGAAACATGGTATCAAAAGAAGAAAGTAACTGAATTAGAACATTAAATTTAGACTATTCCACATCCCTGTATTTGCTCTAATCCTTTACTCACCAGGAATGTATCTTCTTGCTATTTTGCCTTCCGAAAAGCTTACATAAAGTCTATGCTTATGAGTGTGGGTAGAGGTGATTCTAGTCAACCTTTTTCAATACAAGGATGAGAATCACTAGAGCTTTGGGAAATTCATTAAGTTAAAGTGCAGCTTTTGAAAAGCCATGATCCTAAGCAAATTAATGCAGGAACAGAAACCTAAATACTGCATGTTCTCATTTATAAGCGGGAGCTAAATATTGAACACACACAAACATAAAGATGGGAACAAGAGATACTGGGGACTACTAAAGGAGAGGAGAAGAGAAGTGTGGATTGGAAAACTACCCATTGGGTACTATGCTCACTACCTGAGTGAAAGGATCCATATCCCAAACCTCAGCACTATGCAATATACCCATGTAACACACCTGCAAATGTAGCTCCTGCATCTAAAATAAAAGTTGAAATTAAAAGGAATTAATTCATTATTGTTTTCTTAAAGCCAAGCCACGAAAACTCCTTCAGTTGACCTTTTCTAAGAGGAAACACCACTTTTACCTCACTACTACTGTATCTGCTTTACCATCATTAGTTTTTCCTTTGATTTTTATCCTAACAATTTATATGACTATATCCTCTACATTAATTTCTTTTCTTTTCAAGACATAAAAGTAAGAAACTATCTACCTACAGCAGTTACACTTATTTCACCCTCCTAGAATCCAAGGCATGGGTGTGATATTACAAATGAGTCATAGAGTTCCACCTAAATTTTCAGCCATATATGATATCTTTATGTTGTAAAGTGAGACTTGACGACCTTGAGAAATAAATTATTCATCTTTTGGGGTAGTCCATTCCACCAACAGCTCTAACTGTAAAAATATATATTTCCCTAGAGCTTCCAACAACTATAACCAGATCATGACTTGGGCCATACAGAATGTTAGACCTTCTTGTACAAATCTACTTTCCCAGGCTGTACTTTATCCCTGTTTTTTCAATTTTTTCCTTAAACAGTTTTGACACATATAGTCAGTTTCCTTTCAATAAGTTCTGTTTTATCTATATAGTTCTTAGGGAGTAGTTCTCTCTAATGATTGTATCATCTTAAGGATATTCTGACAACTGCTACAGATTAGACTGGTACTTATTTGTTATGGACCAACTGTGTCTTCCCAAAATTTGTATGTTAGAATCACAACCATCAAGGTAATGGTATTAGAAGAGGAGGCCTTTGGAAGGTGATTACATTATAAAGGTGGAGACCTCATCAATGGGATCACTGAAACACAAGATATATGATTTCTTTTTTCAGCCATGTGAAGATACAATGAGAAGACAGCTGTGTGCAAACCAGGAAGAGTTCTCTCAGAGATGCAAGATTTGCTGGCACCTTGACTTGGACTTCCCATCCTCCAGAACCATGTGAAACAAATGTTATTTAAGCCACCCAATCTATGGTATTCTGTTATAGCAGCCAGAACTTATTAAGATGCTATTTTTACATAGCATTCTCAACTATGATGTCATTTGCTATTTCAAAGGTGGGTGGGTATGGCATATCACCATTGAGAGATATTGCATATACTGCCAGATGAAACTCAGTGTTTTCACTTCCTAATGTGAAACATTTGACTCCTGTCTCCTACATCCTACAGTTATGCATCACTTAGATTGAATGAGGAATCCTGTTTTTCATCATTCATTTTACTTGACCCAACTGATCAGAGAAATCGTATTTCTGACTACTCCAGTGAAAATTATCCATATTGTTATTTTTTTGTTGTTGTTGTTAAATTATGTATGGACTCATGAAATATAATCCACCGAGATAATCCTAATTAAGAAGTGTTTTATTCAATTAGAGTTGTTTTGATTGTGACCTCTGGGCAAGAATATTATAAAACCCAATTTAGAATTATTTTTGTGAAACAACTTAGTTGAGCAGTGACTACATTTCAGTATCTGCTTCTCAAAGGAGTGGCTGAACTCCTGAAAATCTTTCATTATGTTCTTGCTTTCTTACTAGGAGTTTAATTCTCTCTGTAGGTAAGTTCAGTTTAGAATTTATTTTTTCAGAGGTGTCAGCAATTTATTTTGCATTATTTGATCTTTTAAGATAATCATGGAGTATTATTGTTGCATAAGCATACAAATTCAAGAACAAGATGAGTGCACTTCTCAGTAAGGTTTTTGGTCTCTGCACTGTGCTTGGTGAAAGTGTTGTGTATATAGATGAAAGAGAGGTGACAGCATGACAGATCCTGAAGGTAAACTGACTGGGATTTCAAATTCTAGTTGTATCACTTGCTGATTTTTTAAACTTAGAGAATTTACTAACATTTATCTGCTTTGGTTTAATTACTTTCTAAATGGATTAGAAAATTCCCTGTGCCTCAATTTCTTCATCCATAACTCACAATGTAGGTTAATCTTTAAATTGTGAGTTAGTGATTGGTTTGTTGGGAAAAATAAATGAATTTTAAAAACAGTTGTTAAAATTGCTTGTCACATGGTAAGAACATGCATTATTCTCTATTTTATCTCTGTTGTAATTTTAGTATCTATGCCAAACCTATATCTGCAAAGTTATTTGATTTGTGTGTGTGTATGTACAGACACACTAAAAAAAGGCATTAGGTTGTTGAGTAGAAGCAAGGATGTTACAATGTTTTGGGGGATTGAAACACACACACACACAATCACGCACACAGATCATTATATATAGAAATACACAGCTTTGAGAAAATATTTTTCTATAATTTATCGGGAAGAAGACATCTAATTCTACGACCCAGTCCAAAATATTTTTGATGTTTACCTTCAAAACAGTGAGATATAGAGATGTCTTTATTTTTTTGAAGAAAGATAATTTTTCTATAATGTAATCATACTGGAAAGGTTGTATGAGCTTTTTGATTAATAAAATGAGCCTTAACAATATCAAAGCAAAAATTGCACTAGGCAAAGTAAAACAGGAAAGGAACACTTTATTTAAGGGTATTGCAAAGGGAGAGACCAGACACAGTCTGAACTCAACTCCACCAAAACAAAAAGCAGAAGGGTTTCTGAGAGCTGGGCAGGGAGAAATTGTAGGCCCACTGCATTGTTTGCTAATTGGCCTCACCGAAAGCAAAATTAAACTTTCTTGTATCTTCATTGCAGGTGAGTTGTACATCACGGAGGAAGTCACCCACCAAACATAGGCTCCTACCATCCTTCAGAGAGTGGGAGACGGGTACTGTCATCCTTAGTAATTACATTTCAAAAGAATGATTTCCTTGAGAAACATAGTCCTAAATTGTAAAACTGGCAAAAAGCTTTTAGAAACATTACCTTTTACAGGGCAGAGAAAGAATGTACAATCGCAGGTTTTATAAAGTAAATGCTCTAACGAAAAAGGAAGTCAGGGGCACACAGTCATGAAAAAGATTGTCCAACGTTTAGTCAAGCTGAGGGAAATGTTAAGACCATCTTTTGTTTATAATTTATAAATCTAACTATTTAAAAATTTAAACAAAACAATACAAAACCAGGATCATTTTGGACAAATAACCTCCCTTTACCTCAGCACACTTATCTGTGAAATGGAGATTTTAATATTTGATTCCTTTGATTAGTTGTGAGGTTTTAATTAAATGGTATAGCTAAACACTTCGCAGGCTGGAATATTATTTTTCAATCAATACAAGAGCTGTGACTTTTATCACTTGCATTATTTTTCCTCCATGGTATAATTTAATTCCTCTATACAATGTCAATCTACCACTCTGAAAAGCTGACGCAAGAAGTATTTTAAAGGAAAATGAAAAAAATATTAACCAGGTGTTCTGGCAATAAGCAATACCACTATTTTCATCATACTAGTTAATTACCGAAACAGTGGAGGCTCCGTTCTGATAAAAAACAAAATTATTGACTTCAATAACATTAAAATCTGATTTGAACAAGGATATAAAAATCTGATGTCATAAACATTCTTTTCACATTTAAATATGGGTACGTGTTCCCATTCAAATGAAATCTGTTTTAATAAATAATTGTTATTTTCCTTATTATTATATTTTTGACACTGGGAGATACTGAATACCAAATCTTAAAATTGTTAAGGCAAATGAGGATTTTCTATATCACCATCTGCTCTTTGCAATGTTTGTAGTTCCAATGTTAATAGTCTAATTCGTTAAACAACAACAAAAACTCCATGTAAATGTGGTGTTAAATTAATGGTACCAGTCTTATGAGGTAACTAGATGAGTAAAATATGTTCTCTTTTTGAAAAATAGTGCTGGCTCTTTGCTGGAAATTACCTCTTTTAAGAAGCCAGATGGTGAGTGGAAAAAGTAATTTAATTTAAAAAGAATAAAGTGTATTTAAACATAGGATTGGAATGAATATTACATATATTTATATATATTTATATGGTTGAACATGTTCAAGAGCTTTTACACTACTTCTAGCTGAAAATTATACAGAATGGATCATTAAAGAAATATAATAAGGATCATCCTGATTATATAGATCATCCTGCTGGAAGTATATCATTTAGCCCAGGGTATATAAAGATCTATACAGACAAGTAATAAAATCTTATTATACTCAACTGGAAATCTTCGTTCTCTGAACATATTTTATGTGCTCATTTTACAGACCCTCCTAGAGATATTATTTCTAAGTATGTCAAATGTAACCCACACATTTGTATGTCAAATGGTCATTGGTGACTACTCATATTTTTTCTGGGATTCAGTGCTTATGACATGTCAACCGTTAGTCTATGTCAGTGAATATTTTCCAAGAAATTTTCAAGTATCTACTAAGCTTTAAAGATTATTTTAATAAGACAACTATTTTCCGTACATTTAATTCTTTTCAGAATCGTATATTAGGTTATTTAGGAGGAACATATACTCGCTATGGTAGGTAAAATAATGACCTCCCAATGTTGTCCTAATGGCTGAAATATGTGAATAAGCAACTACATATGAAAAAAATGTATCTTGTAGATGTGATTAATACCTTGAGATAAAACAATCTTTAATAATTTGGATGAGTCAGAGAAAGAAATGTGATGATGTGATATGAGCAGAGGTCAGATAACACACGGCCATGGGCCAAGGAATAAAAAAGGAAGCATCTGAAAGCTGGAAAAGACAAGGAATCACATATCCATTTAAAGTCTACAAAAGGGACAGTCCTACTGACACCCTGATTTTAACTGAATGATATATCTGAACTATAGAACTTAATATAGTTGTGTTGTTTTAAAGCACAGTTTATTGGTAATTTACTATAACAACAATAGGGAAATAGTATAAACTATATCCCCCAAATTGTGTGGACTAGTCATGTAGACAGAAATTACAATCTGAGAAATGCATGAAACAAATTCTATAATATTCAATGGGGAAAGGGTTGTGATAAAAAGTCATTAAGGTCTTTTGAAATATACTGCTTGAATGAAATAGATTTTTAAGTCATAATGTGAAAAATTAAAATTAAAAATGTTTAAACTGAATATCTCTTCATATTAGCAAATTTCACCAAAACTTGCTACCTATTATGCCATTGCATTGCTGCCTCTTATGCCATTACATCTTCCAACTAGCCTGCTGGTGTCCCAAACTGTAACTTACAAGTGCTCGTCAACATCCTTACTATAAATTTGGTGTCAGGAGTTCTCTTCAGTGCCTTCTGTCCAAAAAGCCACTTGAATGCTGAGTGCTACTCATAACTTGCACAATAGCCCTAATGCCATTGCTAAGGATTCTGGTCCTCAGTACTACCCAATCAAAACATAAAACAAAAAGCTACCATGACTGCCACCGCTGACAACAGGGATCGAGGAGCAAAAGTCAAGTTGTATTTCACTGAGTTCCTGCAGTGCCAGGGACACATAACCACCATTCTTTTCTAACTCCTGCACTTTGTCACTTGCCAAAAACTGAGTGAAAATACATCATTCAGCTTTTGGCTTCCATTCTATCTGTATAGTTAGGAGTTCACAGAGCAGGAAGAAAAGGAACTATCTAACATAAATCCCAGGTTCAAGCGATTCTTCTGCCTTAGCCTCCTGAGTAGCTGGGATTACAGGCATGTGACATCACGTCCAGCTAATTTTTGTATTTTTAGTGGAGACGGGGTTTTGCCATGTTTGCCAGGCTGCTCTTGAACTCCTAACCTCAGGTGATCCACACGCCTCTGCCTCCCAAAGTGCTGGGATTACATGCCTGTGCCACTGTGCCCAGCCTTAAACTCATATTTTTTATATAAATTAAATCACTGGTTTTCTAATTTTAATTATAATAAGTTTACCTGCAGAAAATCAATATTTTAAGAAGAAAAAAGAAGCTGAATATAGTACCAAATATTATGTATACATAATGTTTTAATATCACAGGAAGCTTTCAACACAATTGGAGCTTGTGCGTGGAAGAGCCCTGAGAAAAGGCAACTGCAGTAATGGAAAATGGCATTTTGAAAGCTTGGAGATTTGGCCAAGTATTAGAAAAGGGAGAGATACTGGCAGGATTTTTGGGAGAAAATTTCAGCTAGGAAGCAGAGAAGCTAGCATAGCTTTTGGCCATCTTACAGCCTGGAGAAATAATAAAAAGAGTTTGGGGCTACCAAGATAGCCAGGATTTCCAAGATTCCCAGAGAAAGAGAGTATAAATAAGTCAGCTCAGGACTGCATTTTCTTCCATTTGAGAAACTTGCTGAAGCCTTAAGCTGTACCAGAGACTAAGACATAGGTAAAAGGTTGGTAAAAGACAGTAGATTTTAGCAGAGGATTTTAGTATTGTAAAAATGAAATTGAAAGCCCACCAAGAATGAGAGTTTCTAGCAGATATAGCAGGTCTGCAGTTGGAGAGTGCAAACAGGAGGTAGTCATTGACTCTATAATGACTGTCACCAACTGCAACTTCTACAACTTGTTCTTTTTTTTTTTTTTCTTATTGGATTATGTGACCTGACCTCACTCCTGACCCACTCCAGATCGCCACAATTTTTATGATATCTTCTTTCCCATTATAAATTTCTAAATGCAACAACAAACTGAATTAAGAAAAAAGAAACACATACACAGATGAGCTAGTTACTGCAGTTTTAAGAAATAAACATTAAAACATCTATAATTAAATGTTAAGAAAATATATAGTACAGTTGAGAAATTTCCCTCAAAGAACAGAAGTTATTTTTAAAAATAACTGAAGACATAAAATTGAAAAAAATGTGACAGTTGAAATTAAGGATTTAACAAAGAGAAGTTTAAAAGCAAACTAGAGACAACAAAGCAGAGGAGCAGTGAGCTACAAAACAAGAACACAGCCAGGCTAAAATATATATATTGGGCAAAAAAGATAGAAAAAAATAAAAAAGGAACAATGTTCTTACAGACAAAGGGCTCCATCAAGTGTAATTACAGTGCCTAAAAAGAAGAAAAAAGAAAATGAGGTAGAAGCACTATGTGAAGAGGTATACAATAATAATTTTCTAAAACATATGAAGTACTTCAAGCAAGGTATTCATAAATCAACAATATATTCAAGCAGTGTGAATTCAAAGAAATCAATATTCAGATCCATTATAATAAACATGCTGAAAATAAAAACCCAAAGAGAAAATTTTCAAGGCAGTTAAAAAAAATATTGTCTTAAATGTAGCAAAATAAGAAAGGGTAAGTGATTGATAAACAAATGATATAGCCTGGGTGACAGAGGGGTGAGACTCTGTCTCGAAAAAGAAAAAAAAAAGAGAGAAACAGAAAGTATTGTTCAAATGATGAATAAACTTTAAGTGTAAAACGTTATAATCATCAAAAATAATCTTGAAAAGTGAATATGATAATGATGTCTTATTTAGTTTTAAATACAAAAAATAAAAAGAATAAATTAATAATTAGTTATGGGGTGAAAGGATAGAGAGGTAATATGATAAAGCAAATACAGTAAAATGTTCATGATCATATCCAAGTAATGGCTATCTTTGATATCACTGTCAAAATCCGTTAACCTTTGCTTACATTTTAAAACATTAATAATAAAGTATTGAAAAAAGATGAAGCATAAATGCCATCCCAAGAGATGAAAACATCTGAATATGAAAACATTTATTATGAAAATAAAATATTTCAGTATATTTAGTTATCAAGAAAATATTTAAAATTCCAATGAGATACCACAGAACATTCCCACACTGTTAATTGAATTTTGAGTTAGTTCACCTAGTAGTGATATGGAGTTATGACTATTACATAGTACTTTTGCTTCTAGGTATGTGCAACATCAATATTATTCATATTAGTCAATACTGTAAACTAGCCAAATGAATATATATTTCATCACTAGTTGAGAGCAAATGGCCATGAGCTATAATTTCTCAATGAATATATATGTTCATGCACATGTATGTAGTAATGCCTTTTCAAAATACATTCCCTTCATAATATAAATCTTTTCCTCCTCCTCTTTTTGAATACTGGCAATAGTGAATTATTATTTCTCAATGGATCATGCTATTTTTTTATTACCCCATGTTTCTAGTGAGGAAACCAAGGCTTAGGGAGATTACATAATTTGCTCAAGTTTACATAAATTGGTCAGATGAGGTGGCTCACACCTGTAATCATAAAACTTTGGGAGACTGAGGCAGGATTTTCACTTGAGGTTAGGAGTTCAAGACCAGCCTGGTCAACATGGCAAAACCCTGCCTCTACTGAAAATACAAAAGTTGGTTGGGCATGGTGGCAGGTACCTGTAATCCCTACTACTCGGGAAGCTGAGGCACAAGAATTGCTTGAACCTGGGAGGCAGAGTTTTCAGTGAACTGAGATCTTGCCACTGCACTCCAGCCTGGGTGGCAGAGCAAGATCCTGTCAAAACAAAACAACACCACCAAAAAACTTACATAAATTACAGGTGGTTGTAAATCCATCTGGTTTCAGCTAGTGCTTACCATCTGCTATGCACCAAAACATTTTACGTTCATTAACTCATTATAAATCACAGAAAAACAGCTAATGATTTATCATAGTTTATATATTTAATAATGAATTGGTACCCAATCACAACTACACTACTTTTATCAAGCCCACATGTCAATAGCAATAGTAACAAAATGGCTCGACAGTATTTTGTGACAGGAAAGTTCAAGGTTCTTAATAAAGATAGAAACTCACAATGATTTCTACTTCTACCCACAAATGTCACAAAGCTTGTTAAATTTCCTCCTTTCAAGGGTCTAGTTTCTTTAATTTTTCCCCAGTACACGAAATAGCATCCTAATATAATATTTTGTTAATCTAAATGCCAATCAGATCATGTTTTATCTGACATTTAATCTAAATGCCAATCAGATCATGCTGTTAAATGTTATCCATTCAGTCTTCATTGTTGTTGTTGTTGTTTGGTTGTTATTTTATCAAATGTGATTCCAAAACTCTATCTCAGTTCTTCTAAAACAACAGCTCTGTAGATGGTTGTTTATGTCATAAACTTAGCAATATATAATGGTATCTTATTTTTTTGCTGGTATAGTATCTCTTTCCTCTATTAAAAGCAAGAATATTGAGAATTTTGCCTATGTTGATTTATTTCACTTAGAAAAATATATAACCTAACCATTTTCAGGAAGAATAAATGAATGAGACCAATAATATGTATGTTACCCCATTCACCCAGGTGACTCATATGTATCTAGAAAGTTGCTGGTGAACAGGCTGGAATTGAGAAATTATTGCTCTGGGTTTTGTGGTGGGCCACTTCTAAGGTGGCCTCCAAGACTCTTGCCCCCTTGGTGTATATTTCCCTCCCATTGACTGTGTTAAGGACCTACAAATAAGAGAGGATTTTACTTCCCTGACTAGCTTATGTTATATGACAACAGTGAAGAGATTTTGAAAATAAAATTGAGGTCTCAAATATGTTGATTTTGAATTAATCAAAAAGGAGATTATCCTGGGTAATCTTGACTCAAATAGGTAAAAACCCTTAAAAATTGGCCTACTCAAAAAGACCATAGAGAACTGAGATCCTTTTGCTTACTTTGAAAAATATAAGCTACCATATTGTGAAAGTATCTATAGAGGGCTACCTGCAAGCAACTCTGGGATCCTTAGGAGCTGAAATCAGCCTGTGAGTGACAGCCAACAAGAAAGTGAAGCCCTCAATGCTACAACCACATGAACCTGAATTCTACAAATAACCACATGAGCTTGGAGGAGGACTCAGAGATGCAGAAATAAACTCAGCCTGGTGGACGCTTATATTTAAGCCTTGTGAGATGCTGATGAAAGGATTCTGCTAATTCACACCTGAAATCCTCACTAACAAAACTGAAATTTAAAAAGTATGCTCTTTTAAGCTTCTCAGTGTGTTGTAAATTGTTACATAGCATAGAACATGAATACAAGGTACTCAAGAATTGATCTTTGATTGATTGTGGTATTTTATAGAGTACCTTAGACTTAAGAATAAAAACCCTGTTCAAAGTCTTATATTTTTTCAACAGTAGACCACCATACATACTCTAAATTATTGAGCTACTCAGCTTTTTTTTTTTTTTTTTTTAGATGGAGTTTCACTCTTGTCACCGAGGCTGGAGTGCAATGCTATGATCTTGGCTCACTGTAACCTCCGCCACAGGTTCAAGTGATTCTCCTGCCTCAGCCTCCTGAGTAACTGGGATTACAGGCACCCACCACCATGCCCTAGTTTTTGTATTTTTAGTAGAGATGGGGTTTCACCATGTTGGCCAGGCTGGTCTTGAACTCCTGACCTCAGGTAATCCACCTGCTTCAGCCTCCCAAAGTGCTGGGATTACAGACATCAGCCACCGTGCCCAGTCCAGCATTTATTTTTTATAAAAACATTTATGACTACTAAGTTTTTAGGATGCCAAATACTCCTTGCCTCAGAGGCATATTCAATGCTTCCCCATTAAGTTCACTGACTCTCTAGTTAGGTTTTTGTTTAGTTTTGTTTGATTTGTTCGTGTCTCTCTGTGTGTGTGTGTGTGTGTGTGTGTGTGTGTGTGTGTGTATGTACGTGGTTAAAAAAAAATTCCTCAATTTCAATTTTGTTTAACTTGCTTATAAGAATTGTTAATTTTTGTACATGCTCAGTCTATATTTATTAAAATAATCATATTACTTTACTGTTATTGTGACAAATTACATTATAATGTAATGAGAAATTATCTTTGCATACCTGAAATAAACCCTCTTAGTCATTAATATATTATTGTTTATCATTATATTTGATTTGTTAATATTTTATTCAGAAATTTTGCATCTGCATTTAAGAAAAAAATTTGTCTCAATTTTTTTTTTTTTTTTACTTCTATCTTTTTCAAGTTTTAAGAGCAACTTTGTTCTCAACATCATAAAATTAACTTGGAAAGTTTACCTCTTTTGTATTTCCTAGAACAGTTTCTGAGTTATTTCATTTTCTCTTAAAATATTTAGAATAAATTACTAACAAATCACCTGACCTTCCATGTTGGGAAGGTTTTAAAGAATGAATTACTACTTTGGGAGTCCGAGGCGGGCAGATCACCTGAGGTCAGGAGTTCGAGACCAGCCTGGCCAAAATGGTGAAACCCCATCTCTACAAAAGTACGAAAATTAGCTGGGCATGAGGGAGACTGAGGCAAAAGAATCACTTGAACCTGGGAGGTAGAGGTTGCAGTGAGCCGAGATCGTGCCATTTTCACTGCAGCCTGGTCAAGAGAGTGAGACTCCACCACACACACAAAAAAATAATAACTTTTTTTAAATTGAAATCAGATAATTCAGATTTTCCATATTTTCTATTTTTCTACTGTCATCTTTGTAAAGTTAGGCTTATCAATCAATCTAGTTGTGCTTATCAAATAGTCTATCCATACATATACAGAACAGCTTTTATTTAATATTTCATTGATTTTTAATATTTATTATTCTGTGCTTTCTAATTTTTTATTTTTATTTGCTGATTTTTATTAACTTCTGAGATAAAAGTTTAAATTGTTATTTTCAATTATTTTTTCTTTTATACTAAATATATTTATGGCATAATCAAGCAGGTGATAATCAAGCTGTAGCATAAAACAAGATATTTGCAATGAATATATTGAACAAAGCATTAATATCCAAAATATATAAAAAATAACTACAAACCAAAAAGGGAGTTATAGACAACTAATAGAAAAATGTGCAAAAATATGAATAGGTGATTCAAGAAATAGATTTTGCAAATAGGTAATATAAATAGAAAAAATTGCTCCATCTTATTAGCCTTCAGGAAAATGTAATTTAAAACCATAGTGGCTAACCTGGAAATTGAAAATACTACCCATGTGTCAGGACACACAACAACTGCAGTGCTCCTAAATTGATTGTGGAAGTATAGATTGGTGTAAACATTTTTTTAATACTATTTCCCAGTATGTAATAAAGTTGAATATATGATCCATTTCTGAGCATATATAGAAAATATATCTCTACTTTTGATCATGCATATACACATACACATGTGCTCAGAGGAGAATTATTTTTATATCCCAAACTGTAAATACTCTAATGCTCATCTGAAGCAGAATGAATATAATACTGCAGTATATTAATAAATTCCTGTGGTATGTATCAACAAGAACAAATGAACTTAAACTATACAGCATAATATCAAAGACTCTCACAACTATAATATTGAGTCAAAGTAGCCAGGCACAAATAAGATGTAAACTGAAATGTATCTGAGACAAGTCTCAATCAATTTAGAAGTTTATTTTGCCAAAGTTAAGGACATGCCTGGAAGAAAGAAACATAGAATCATAGAAAGTCTCAGATCTGTGCCTTTTTATAAAGATGATTTTGAAGCCTTCAATATTTAAATATTCAATATTTAAATATTTAAATAAAGATGAAACGTTGCAAGAGAAAAGGAGCAGGCAGGCAAATAGTCAATTATGTAAACCTCTCGCCCTCAACGAATCCTCAATAAATCAGCACCTTGTTAAGGTAAAGGGAACACCTATGGAGTAGCTACCTATGGAGATATTTAACTTCGTATCTGTAGCTATCTGCTTAGGTAGAAAAGGAAAGGCACCTTCTTGATGACTTAGCTTTCAGCTTATTGTTTGTCTTTTGGCATAGTGGATTGTAGTCCCAAGTTTTTATTTTCCTTTGACAAGGACATGCTGTATTACTCCATTTGTATATAATTTAAATCATGCAAAATTGATGTACAGAGTTTAAAATTTGGATAGTATTGCTCCCTTGGGTGTGAGTGAAAATTACTGAGAGAAGATCCAGGTGCTTTTGGAGAGATACCAAGGCATCTTGGTAACTTTGATTTTTCATCTTGGTACGAGTTACACGGTTGTGTTTTCTATGACAAAGTTAATTGAGGCCTACTATTATGATTTTTTTGTAGTTTTTAGTACATGAACTTAAGTAAAATGTATAAAATAAGAAATTTGTGGGATACAGGCAATGACATCAATAGAGTGAAATTTATATAGCTTATAAATGCAATTTTTAGGGAAAAAGAATAAGAAATTTATGACCTAAAAGACCACCTAAATAGTGGGAAAAAAAAAGAAGCAAACTAAATACACAATGATAATGGAGATAATGTTATGTATGTTCTAATTTAAAACAGAAACTAAAGAAAGAAAGAAACAGAATAGAGAAGATCAACAAGGCATTTTCTTTTTTCTTTTTTTTATTTAGAATTTTGTTTGTTATGAATATTGTGCATTTATAAAAGCTAAGCTAGGCTTATTTTGGAATAATTCCAAATCCACCCTTTATCAAATTCATTTGTTTGATACATAGAGAAAAACTCTCTTCTCCTAAATTGTCTATTACCACTCCAAGAAGTGGTTGTTAAATATTTCATAGTAGCGAGAGAGAGAGAGAGAGAGAGAGAGAGAGAGAGAGAGAGAGAATTCTCCAGAATGGGATAATTGTATACTTATTCTACAACTTGTTTCTCATTTATTGATCCCATATAACCCCGTCACTATAAGTGGTGTATCTACATGTAAAGGAGATATATCACATTTAAAATTCTTATGGATTCTTAAGCACACAAAATGCATTTATCATCTTAGAGGTATAGATCAATAAATTATCACAAAGTCACCACACCTTTGGAAGTAACTATAGTTCACAAAACCTAAAACAGAGGAGATCTTATGTAAAATTTAATTACCAAATTATAGTTGGAAATTAGCAAGAAGGTATTTTCATATTTGATCTCGTAAAGACAAGAAGAAGTTCTCACAGAAAGATCATGCAATTAATTGCCCAGTCTGTTTTACGTACTTTCAAGATTAAGTTTTCTACAGCATTTTCTCAAGGATGTAATAATGTCTTGTCTCTCTCCACAACTCTCTAGACATTCTGGAAAGACCATTCCAACCCAGCTCTACAAGACTGAATTGTTATTGATCTTGGAAGTTTTATAATCCAAATTCCTGTGAACTGTAAAATTCAAATCTTGTCACCTTGTGGACTTGAATTGCTTGTGAATGCAAGAGCATTTGAATGCAGCTAGCAGCAGTTGCTGAGAAAGTCATCCTTTTCAAGGTAAGCTTTGAATGATTAAAATTTTTCTGTCTCTTCGGATGCAAGGGGAACATCAGGAAGAATGTCTAGGAAGAAGCCACATCATTTACTAAGTCAGCATGGATTGATTCAGCTAGAGTGGTTGTAATTATCCTTTTAGGCTGAGTGAGGATACAGCTTTCTCATTACAAAGAGCCTTAAGTTTCTAAACTAGAAGAGGAAAGCACTTGGCCCTGGGGAATGTATCAGTTCACCTGCGAGTGAGACTCAGCCATCTTACCTCTCCAATCAAATTTGCCAGACTCTTTTAGATTTTTTCACCCCTGTTACCAGAGTAACTATTCAGAGCCCCTGCTGTTTAGTTCACCAAAGAAAAGGCAACATTTCAACATTTTTCTGACACAAATTGGAAAGATGTGTAACTCCTGCCTGTACGATCTTAGCAGGAGGCCTGGTAAACCAGTAGGAAAACTGTGGTAGTGCAATCAAAAAACACTAGGAGATAACTGAAATTTTCTAATATAAGAAGCTGTCTTTAGAAGATGTGCTACAGTGATGCTACAGTTTGGAATGCACTGCATCACTGTGGTTCAGTAGCAACATTCAATTTGATGAGCATTTTTTTGTATATGCATACAGCCAATACACTGACTGTGAAAGTTATAAACAAATGAATTGACATGATCTTTTCACCTCAGGGAACTTGCCCTGCAAGGTGCACATAAGTTATATCCAATCACAGTTAAACTAATTTTTAGTGTGAAAGCACAAAGCATGGAGTAATCAGTTCTGAGAGAAAAATTCTAAGAAACTTCATAAATGAAATAAAATTCTAGGTGGCTCTCTCCCATCTCTTGCAGTAAATTTATGGGAAGGACACCAGAGACCGAGAAAGTAAATGAGTAAAATCAGAGACTTCCTTTTCCCAGATATGCTTACAGAAGGGAATAAAGCCTGAATGGCAGAAAATAAAACTGAAACGGTAGACAGATAATCATTATTTTATACCAGTCTTTCGAATGATTTTATCATAAAGAGAACTAAATAAGTTTATTTGCAAATAGTCTTTCAATTCACAAAAAAGAAATGGATTTGCATTTACGTTGAAATAAAAATGCCATATTGGCATTAATAATATTGGCTTATTGCTATTATAAAATATTACATTAGATAAAACAATATAAAATTGGGATGTATAAAACAGTTCAATAACACAATTTTACATCTTTAAATTAGTAATATTTTCATGGCATACACTTATTCATTGCTTACTTCATTAATTCATAATTTCTCAAATTTTTCACATTCATAGACACTTACAGAATTGCTTTTTCCTCTAAATAAGGGGATCCGAGAACAACACGTGCATTTACAGACATATTTCATATGTGACAGTTGAACATTTTGTGTACGAGGAAGTGGCTCTCAAGGAGCATTAGGATAGTTAATGTGTATCGTTTCTGAACATGAAGGTGTGCTTAGACATTTGGCTTTGAATAATTAGCATATCAACTCGTAAGCATCCAGGCCGCACGACATGTTCAAATGATACAAACAGTAATAGACCAGAAGACCTCCCGACTCTAATGGTTCCAGCTCGAAAATCGAAAGGTTCTGTTATAAAGTCATATCTTTCTTCTCCTTTTTAAGGACATGTTTCTTGTCATGAGATTATTCGAGCTTTGAATGAAGCTGATATTACTATTGATTTTGTTGTTGCTTGACTGATACTTTGTTTTCTGAGCCTGTGTGCAACTGATTATATTCTGCTTTGAAACTCAAGATAATTTATATTACTGATTGGTGCCTGTGAAGAAAGCAGAAAATGACATTTACGCTCATGAAAAGGCATTTCTTCTTTTGGCCTTAGTGAGAAGAAAGACTATTTCTGATCTAATGTCCTTACAGATTTTAGAAATTTTGAATTGTTTAAAATACAAGGATTTTGTCATATCTGGGGTTAAATATGTGTTTGGAGGGTTTTGTTTTTGTTGTTTAACTCTTTAAATGACAAATATTTCTGTAATAAAAACAAAATAACAGGAGGCTGAGGCGAGCGGATCATTTGAGGCCAGAGTTTGAGACCAGCCTGCCTGACATAGTGAAACCTGCCTCTACTAAAAATACAAAAAATTAGCTGAGCGTGGTGGCACAGGCCTGTAATCCCAGGTACTTGGGGGGCTGAGGTATAAGAATTGCTTGAAACCCGGAGGCGGAGGTTGAAGTGAGCCAAGATTGTACCACTGCACTCCAGGCTAGGTGACAGAGGGAGGCTCTGTCTCAAAAAATAAAAAAGAATAACTGGTCACAATTTCTAGGACCTAATCAAAGATGTCAGAAGAAAAATAATGAGTATTCTTTTTTCCTAAGAACACTTTATAATGTCAGTTCCACAATAATTTTCTTCAGAAAATATTTTATAATTTTGTTTTTCACATGTTGAAACACAAAACAGAAAGAATATCAACACTCAGAAGGTACCATATCAGTAGAAATAAAATGTGGCCCAGCTAATATGAAGTTGATTATACTGGAGAGAGGCTATAATTTGTTCTCAAATCTAACTCTTCTTTTATTTCTACCACCCTTGTCCTCATAATGGCTGTCACCACCTCTTATCTGTACAATTTTAGTAGCCTTCTGATTATTATTCCTTCCATTAATAATAATGCATTAAGGTAAAGTGTTACAGTATATTTTATAATATATATCATTTGTTATATATTCATGCACATTAATATTATGCATATTTAAATGCATGCTTTCCTCTAAGGAATTTTAAAAATACGTGTGTATTTTATATAAAAAATTAAAACTAAAAATTGAATATTTTAGTTGTATTGATGCAGGATAGGCAAGCTCCCAAACTGGAGTTTAGCCCATGAAGGCTCTTGGCTTCGTCCAGGAAAGAATTCAAGGATGAACCAGTGGAATTATTGAAATGGACGTGTACAGCAACAACAGAAGTACTACAGAATAGGGTACCCTATAGGCAGTGTGCCCAGAGTAGTCACCGAGAAGCAATTCTAAAGTCATACCCATTTTTAATTATATGCACAATAAGGGGTAGTTTGTGCATTAATTCCTAGGATGACTGTGGTAACTTCCAGGTGTTCTCATAGCAATGGTAAATTGACATGGCACAATAGTGTGTGTGTCTTATGGAAAGCTGCTTTCATTCCAGATTTGCTTTAGCTAATCCCCAAATTGGTCCAGTGTTTGAACTCTGCCTCTGGAGTAGGGTCCCACCTCCTATCTCAGTTTTACAACAAAACAACTAAATGGTTTAAACCTGCTTCTTTAAGAAGCAATTTATTGATCATCAAGTCTTTAAAGCAAGATAGAAATCTATGTAGAACACTTTTAAAAAGCGTTTATGGGCAAATTACAAAGAGGTATTTACAGTAAATTTATAAAGAAGACACTAGAGACTTTTAAGAATCATGTATTTACAAAATATATGATTGTAAAATCATGTATTGAAATAATGTATTGGCATCTGGAAAAATTAATGAAGAAAATAATCTCACATTATATTCAGTTCCTGTAATGCCAAGTCCAGTTTGTGATCATAATGCCATGTTTCTTTATCAAATTTGATCTTCCCTTAAATATTCTGAGAAAATATTAAAGAGTCACTAAAGCAGATAATTTTAATATTTTTCAAAAATAGTCATTATAAAATGAGTGAAAAAGATTGGATGCAATTCCTTTAGGCCAACTAATCATTTGACAAATGTTTGAAATTTAGATGCCTGCCAAGGAGAAAAATATAGTACCTATTTGCTCATCTCAGATAGAATCATATCTATAAGACACTTTAGAGATAAAGAGATGAAAGAAGCAGTTCTTAGGGAGAGCTTTATGATAAATAAACCATCGTCATTCTCAAAACTCCATTTGTACCTAGCTCTGAAAGCATATGTGGGTTTATCTATACATTTTCATTGCACTTCTACTCTGAGCCAAGTAAAATGCTGGACTCTCTGGATTGGAAAAAAAAAAAGGACACAGTGCCTCCTCTCCAGAAGCCCATAATTTAACAGTCCAGGACATGTTTTCCTAATTGTTTATGGGCACTAGACTGGAAAGTGTAATAACATGGCTTCCATCCAGGGTCTAGGCCAAATACAGAGCCAACATGCAAATTGATATTAAATCACCCATTGAACTCTCACCTTAACTTGGGTCTCTACGAAATACCTGTTGGTCAAGTTGTAGATTATGCAGGTGACATCTAAAGGGAATTTAGTTACTGAATTACAAAATGCAAATAACAACTACCAAAAAGTAAATAAGGGGGTAAAATTCCTCATTTCAACTATAAGGAAGTCAATTTTTTACTTTGAGTGTGGCAACTTATAGTGAAATGTAGGACCTTTTAAACTCTCTTTTTTACTATATCTTTTATTTCAATTATTTTCAAACTTTAATGTGCATATGGGTCACCTGGGGATCTTATGTATTCTGATTCAGTAGATTTCAGGTGTTATCTTAGATTCTGCATATTTTATAGACATCAGATGATAATAGTTGCTGCAGGCTCACAAACCATATACTTCATAATAAACATGTACAACTCCATGATAGTACCCATCTTATTATATTGAACATTATGTTTTTATGATAGCTGAAAATATCAGTGCCTGACATATAATAAGTGACTATTAAATGTTCATTGAATAAAAAAAATGTATCTGTGTGCACATTACTTTATTACCACAAATGATAATTTGGTTATTCTAATTTTTTAAAATGAGCCACTATTAGATTAATTATAGTTGAACTTAAACATTTTCTGTTTCATTTTGTGCATCTCCATCTTCCAAATTATTCTTTAATACTAGATAGCAAAAAGAAATTTAAGCCATATCAGTTATTACATTATTCAAATAAAAATGTAAAAAGATATAAAAACTGTCACTTCAATTACAATTATAATTTCATGTTACTTTTTAAAATTGAGTTTTAATTGAGACATCTGCTTCCTTTCAATTCTCACTGGAAGCACAGTGAGATATTTTTTCTGAATGCCTTGGTACTTAGCTAACCCCCAGAGAAAGCAGAATAATGCCTGATACTTTTTCTCTGGGAATGTTAAATAAAATAATGAAGGTTCATCATTGTATCTCCCAAATCCACATTGTTCTTATTGATTCTCCTGAGAGTATTATCGAGAGAAGGGAGTTTTGGTTTATTGTACAAGGCAGTTAAAATGAAATTTTTTTCTCTTGAAATATTGTGAAATGTGGTATTTACTTAGGTATTTACTTATTTTCTGCTTTCCAGAAAATCCTCTAGTCTGGTTGTATCAGGGCTTCCTAGTTCACTAATCTTGTGGACAATGGTCAAAATATAAGAACCCTTTCAAAAATAGAGGATTCTACTACTGTTGAAATTTTAACGCATTTTAAATGAAGTAGGTTTTCTTGAGTGTAGTTCAAACTTTCTGATTCTATTCTCCAGAGTTTTGGGAAAAACAAATAATCAAATATTACGCCCCTGAAACTGTAGCTTTTTTTCCCTTGTTCCTTTTTCTTTTTTTAGTTGAGCAGCCTAAGCATATTTAAGCATTTATTTATTTATTTATTTATTTTTTGAGACGGGTCTCACTCTATCTCCCAGGCTGGAGTGCAGTGGCGTGATCTCAGCTCACTGCAAGCTCCGCCTCCCAGGTTCAGGCCATTCTTCTTCCTCAGCCTCCCGAGTAGATGGGACTACAGGTGCCCACCACCAAGCCCAGCTAATTTTTTGTATTTTTGGTAGGGACGGGGTTTCACCGTGTTAACCAGGATGGTCTCAATCTCCTGACCTTGTGATCCACCCTCCTCGGCCTCCCAAAGTGCTGGGATTACAGGCGTGAGCCACGGTGCCCAGCCAGCGTGTTTTTATATAGCATTTTATTCTTTATGTCACCTTTTGCTACACAGATATCCCTAATAGTGAATTTTCACATTACTCAACTATAAAAACAATTCCCCTTTTTCCTTAAACAATCATTCCATATGACAGCTGACTCAACAGGTAAATGATGGTCTCAAATTGATTTTTACCAATATACTAATGTTGATTTTAATACATCTCAGAAAGCTTCTGATTTTCATATACTTTTAAGAATTTAAGTACATGAAAGTATTTAATGTATTTAAAGAGGAATACTCTCTTAATGAAAACATGTTTACCATTTAGAGCATGAACTGCATCCGTAAGGCAGCAAAAAAGCAGGGGGAGGAAGTAACGGACAAGGTAAAGCTTCAACATCCCTAATAAGTGGTGTTTATTTACTCCAGATAGCCAAGGAGTAGGAATGAAAAGGAAATGGTGTTGACAAAATTAACTAATGCAACTAGCAGAGTTAAAGAAGGTCAAGTATCAAGCTGTGGAGCTCATCATTGTTGGTGCTGATTCCTTTTTATGAACCTAATTAGTACTTCACTTGTACACACAAGGCCCCTTATTTTTATGCAAATGAATTTGTACCATCTGTTCGGTTTACTCCTAGATACATATGAAAAGGTTTTTCTCTCCCACTCAGTAGAACGGGGGAGAACATAGAGCTGCTCAAACATCTAGGCTGGTCAATAATAACCTCATGTGTATGCAAATAGTTTGTCTCACACAATACTAGCACAGAAAGCTCAACATGAATCATGTTACTATAGGATGTATAAGGCATAAATGCTCTTTTCAGTTTTCATTTAACTGTGATTTTCTGGTCTATGGCTAGAATGGCAGGAAAGAAATACATAATCAGTATGTCAGGAGTTTTCACACAGCATGAGTGATGAAAGACACTCATGTCTTGGCAGTCCCAACATAAAAATGTATTCAAAGAATGGGAATTAGGAATGGTGGTCATGATGACTTTGGACAATGAGGAACATCTTCTATCACAAACATGCAAGGATGCTGGCTCCTGGGAAAAAACAAACAAAAACTCAAACATTAAAAAGGCCTCCATAAGTCAGCAAAAAATGAGGGAGAAGAAATCACTGCCAACATAAAGCTTCAAAGGCAGTGAGGAGAGGAATATGTTAATTAGCTTGACTGTATTAATTAGTTCACTATGTATATATATATCAGAGCATCACGTTGTACTCCTTAAATATATACAATTTCGTTTACAATGTTTAAAGAAACACAAAAGCACCATAAATTAAGTTGACTGAATGTGAATGAAAACACGAATAATGTCAGGGAAAATGATTTAAACAAGGATAATGAATGGTTAGCAATAACAGTAAAGATACAAGTGAAAAAGACGAGGATATTCTTCTCAGGACTGCCTGTTTGAAGTCAAGGATTTAAATTATATTGTGCAGTTGCAATAAGTGTTAGTGGACTCTGAATGACATAGTTGTCTATAGTTTCTGACTGACCAGAAATTACATGAGGCCAGCTGAAATGAGAAAGATGTGTTGACATCATATAAGTTAAATTATTATTTACTTATTTAATATAATTAAATATGAGAGCCTACAAATATGCCACTGAAATTTCAAGTTGATGCATGATATCAGCTAATATTATCGTGATTAATGAAACTTGGCTCTTTATAGTCTTGTCATCTTCAGTGTGGAACATAGAATTATTCTTTTCCATCTATAGCTGCACTGAGATTTCAAACATCAAACTACAAGTTCAGTTAGAGTTGAAATGGTCCAGCATAATTATCTGCAATCTATTTTCTCATTTGGAAACAAATAATTTAATCATTAAAGAGCAATATTAGAAGTCATTCCCCCATCATTAAATGATTTCTAAATAATAATTGTATGGTTTTTAATTACATTGATGGATCTGAAATAAGGAATATGCTTACAGCATAATATATTACAAATAACTAAATTGTTATGACATTTTAGGAGGCTACAACAATTTAAGTATAATTTTTAAAATCTACAATGAAATGAGAATGCAATTGCACATGCATAACTCCAACTAGCTGAAGCTTTTCTATACAACTACAAATATAACTATTTGTAAATAACATTAGTGGGAAAACTGATAGGGATAATATGCAGTAAAATTAGATTTAGGAAGCTTTTCCTAATGTGTAAATACAAAATACAAAGTGCCTAATTACTTAACTCATTAAAATTCTCATAAACCATGCTAACCCAGCATACAAATGAAAGAGATTAACTATACCTCTTTCAAGAGTAAAATTAAGTTAAAACAAAGAGCTGTCCTAATATTCATTTTCAAAGAGATTACATAATTGTACAGTAAGGTTTCAAGTAGAGAAATAGAAGTATTCTTGGAATTTGCAGAGAAAAAAATTAATAACTAGAATTGGCTATCCAGGTGATGAGAATTTGATTCCCTGGGATAAACAGCACAGCCAGGTAAGGGTTAGGATGAATCTAAAAACAACAATTCATAGGCACAACTGATGCCTCCCAATAGAGTTCTACGTCCTACAACATAGTGGACTAGATAAGGAGAGGACTAGAAGAAGCTCTGAAGCCCTTTCCAACCCCGAATTTGTGTGTTTTGACAACAGAAGTCTTCATAAAATATTGAATCATTTCATTTTCCTAGGATGTATTACTGTATACTGGTTAACATAAGGTATGTAGCTTAAATGTATAAGAGCTTCTTTTCTCTGTAATTGATACAGCCTGAGAAAGGAGGCATAACAACAAGAAATTCAAAAGATGTGTTTTCTTACTAGACTTCTTTGGGTAACTATATTTGTTAACGGTGGAGGATGTCCAGGTTCTTGGCGTTCTGAGGAAAGATTTGGAAAAAACGCACAAACAAAGTAAGGAAAGAATGAAGCAACAAAAGCAGAGATTTATCGAAAATGAAAGCACACTCCACAGGGTGGGAGCGGGCCCAAGCAAGCAGCTCAAGGGCCCAGTTACAGAATTTTCTGGGATTTAAATACCCGATTTAGTTACTTTGTGTACACCCTATGTAAATGAAGAGAATGAAGTAAAGTTACAAAGTCATCTACTAGGGTATGCCCTATCTAAAGGAAGAGGATATTTCCTGTCATAGCTGAAGTGTTTCCATTTGATTTAGTTCTAGGAAGTCCTTAGGTTCCCCGGCTCCAGGCCCTATTCTCCTGCCTCACATTCTGCAGTTTTCTATCCTCATTCAACTTGTTAATATTTTCACAGATAGTCATGTCTACATATATATCCAAAAATACACATGTGTATATCATCAATTGTCAGAAATTAAAATTTCCTGAAGATTTTGTTATTTTGTAAGCAGGGTTAAATTGTTCAGCAATCTTATGACAAAAAGTGATGTTTTATCAAAAATATTAATATATTGGGCTACTAGGAGCTTTACTACAGGATACTCAATTGACAACTGATTCTATAAAACCTGAAATACAATAGGCCTCTCGAAGTATCATCCTCCAGTGAAAAACAAAGTTCACAATAAATTTCTAGGAGCCTAGACTGTTATTCTGAGTCAGCCCTTTTTATGAAACTGAACCAAACAATGCAGGTATAGAGATTTTAGGAGTGTTCCTTCTATTGAACTCTCTGAGGGAATATTTGCCCCTAGAGAAAAGAGAAACCCCCCCTTTCAAGCATAGCCCATCTTGGATGGATTTTGTTAGCTACTACATTATCGATGCTCTGATTATCTAAGTTATCATATTTCTTAATGTGTACATATAAGAAAAATGTACTTATTGAACTAATAGAAACAATTATTGTGCAAACAATTTTGTGTTGATGAAAAGCAAAATGAGTTGTCTAAGGTCCAAGGGCACATGGAAATTCAGGGACTGCCCCCATGAAAAAGATTTTTTTTTGAGACAAAGTCTCATTCTGTCACCCAGGCTGGAGTGCAGTGGCACGATCTCGGCTCACTGCAACCTCCGCTACCGGGTTCAAGTAATTCTCCTGCCTCAGCCTCCCTAGTAGCTGGGACTACAGGCACGTGCCACCACGCCTGGCTAATTTTTTTTGCACTTTAGTAGAGACAGGGTTTCACCATGTTAGCCAGGATGGTCTTGATCTCCTGACCTCATGATCACACACACAATCTCTTTTGAATCTTATTATAGAGTCTCTCTTATTTGAGTTTTCCTCTTTTAACTTATTGACTGTTCCACAACTACAATGAACCTTCCCCTTCTGTGTGTTGCTTCTAAAAACTTTCCATTTTCCCTGTCTATAACATAGTCACTTTTATAAATTATTCCACAGACTTGTAAAATAGTATTATTCAAAATGTTTCTGTATTTAATTCACAGTGCATTTCTTTTTCCATGGTAGATGTGTCCTTTGATATATTGAAATATATTTAGCTATAAATGATCAGTTTGGTCAAGAAATGTTATTCTTTTAAAAGACTTCTAGATGCATATCTCATTAGAAAAGAAATGGAAGGTTTAAATGAGAAATATAGAAAGATATTTCCAAAATAATTCATAGACTAGAACTGCAATCCACACCTGTTTGAAAGAAGTAATTGTTATTTTAATAAGCAATCCTGGAACTCTGTGATTCAGAAGTGTGGTCGGTATGTTTTATTCATTTTCCAAATGGCTGTTTTGATGAATTATGGATGTGTGTATTCACACAAACATTACGGGAAAAAAAAATTCTTACTAGCGTCTTTCAACAAAGGGCATATGCACAGGGCAGACACCAGTAGACGAGCTCAGAAATCTAGCAGAATGGTAACAGCCTAATTTCTTAAGAGTCTATTTTGCTTTAGCTGAATAAACACTGTGGAAAGGTTACAGTTTTTTAGATACATAGTCACAGAATATTCAGTCTGGAAACATTTACAAGTTTGACCTTTTGGTGAAATGTGTGTCCATATGACCACACCATGGAAAGCTCAAAATATATATTTCAACCATTTACTAATAGCTGAGCAATCTTTAGGTTCCTAGTACAGTACACTTTCACACAAAAAGGTTCGTATCACTTTTTAAGGGCTGTAGCCCCATCCAATGTAATAAGAAAATGTTGCTTCTTGAATATTTTAACTTTTCAACAGTTTCCACAAACTCTTCTTGCAAATGTTGTGCAAAGTGTTTAACAGGAAATATCAGCATCACGTGTTAGTTTTTCAACTTCTGTATGATACTAGAAGTCCCATAATGCATGGGGTTTATCTCTATATCTTGTTGACACTTCTGAGTCCAGAGCAAACTCATTGAGGAGAATTATTCGCTGAGCCTTCGCTGAATATCTATTTCATGATTCTGGGCCAGAATCAACCAGTATGGGCTCAGAGTATAACCAAAAATTTCATCTTTTAATTGCATTTTGAAACCTTTTTTTTTTTTTCTTTCCTTCCTAATCTCAAATGTGGCCTTGTACTGTGAGACTCTGTGCACACCATGCACATCCATGCATAGTGCTTGCTTATCTAATTATGTGCTTGCTTAGAAATTACAAGGGCAGCCAGGTACAGGGGCTCACGCCTGCAATCCCAGCACTTTGGGAGGCTGATCCACTTTGTGGATCACTTGAGGTCAGGAGTTCGAGATCAGCCTGGCCAAGAAGGTGAAACCCCATCTCTATTAAAAAATACAAAAATTAGCTGGTCATGGTGACACGCACATGTAATCCCAGCTACTCAGGGGGGATGAGGCAGGAGAATAGTTTGAACCTGGGAGGTGGAGGCTGTAGTGGGCTGAGATTGTGCCACTGCACTCCAACCTGGGTTATAGAGCAAGACAGTGTCAAATAAACAAATTAATTAATTAAATTAAATTAAATTAAATTAATTATAAAGGCCAATTTCAAAACATGCCAAGTAGAGACACCCAGTTGTGGAATCCTCCAGCTCAGGGGGGAGTTACAGTTAGTCCGTCACTACTGGGCTGCAGTCAGAATGGTGCAAATTGGACCTCTGGATAAGCAATTATGTGAGATGACCATCATAACATGACATGCAGACCTGCACCCCCTTTTCACTACTAAATTTTTCTGACACATTTTTCTTATGGTTCATTTGAGGCTGGATCCTGGCCATTCTCCTATCTGCTGGTATTTGACCAATAAAAGCTGCTTTCCTTTTACCACACCTCACTTTCCATGCTTTGACTTTTGAGCATCAAGCATCCTGACTTGAGCAATTACAAAAGAGAACATACTCATGGTTGAGGTACGAAAGAAAAAATCTAGTTGAAGATGTATGGCTGAGTATAAAATCTGAAAAGTAAGACAAAACAAAGAATGGGAAGACAAGTTACAAGGTCGGTTGTCAGAAAGACCATGGATTGATGACAAAATAGAAGATGAATTATGGTAAGAAGCTGAAAGTCTTTTCTACATGATTTTGTGACACAGAATGAGTCTACCTATTGAAAGAGTTCATGAAGCACCAGACAGTCACTCATAGTCACCAAAGGGAGCTCAAAGATGCTTCCTCTTGACAAGCGACTGTCATCTCTAGGGCGGCACTGCTTAGTGTCCTCCCAACTAGCTGATGCTTTCTTCATACTTCATCCATTAGAAATTCCATTTGAATGCAATATTCTTTTGTCAGGGAAAAACATCTTTTGGTTTCTTTGTAGAACCATTACCATCTTAATTTTAAAAATCCTGAAACTTTAAAATCTCCCTGAAATCTAAAGAGAAAGGGCAGTCTCTTCTGGGTTATCTGCTTCACTTTTGCTATCATTCACTAGATCTGTACCTCACCCTTATTCAAGTGATGCTTCTCCATCACGGCCTAGCAGTTTGACATGCTACTTCACCTCTGAGTCTGTTCATTAAAAAATTCTATTATTGTGCAGTAGAATGATGTCTACTACACAGTAAGGTGTGGCACATAGCAGGTTCCTCAAAGTTATAAGCCTTTCTTCCCCTTTCCATATGGCACTTCATTTAAATGGAAAGTAAAATAGGGAGGAAAATGGAAATAAATTAGAAAGTGGATATAAAGAAAGCAAGGTATATGGAGAACAGTATTATGGAAAATAAGACATTTCAACAAAATGTCAGCATAAAAGAGTATTATACTGTGACAAAGGGAGGATGAAAACTAAAGAAAAATTGATAAAGAAATAAGAAAATAAAAGTGGTATATTGTATTCTTTCCTGAAACTGACAAAGCAATGTATAAGATCTAAATCTTTTCTCGTATATGGAGTCCTTGGAGAAGCGAATTAATCCATGATATATTTTATATGGAAAAATGAAGCCTCAACTTCAGATGTGTTCTACCAAAACTTTGATATGCCTAAGACACTTCTGTGAATACACAAAACACAGAGGAAAAACAGGGCTAAAGTTAAGACTAGAAAAGTATTAAGAAACTAACTCCATGACAAAAACAAATTCTAATATTCATAATCTTGTGGTTGCAAGGAAGACCAGTGCACTATAGCTCCCAGGAGACATATAAAAGTATTTATAGAATTGGACAGAAATAGTATTTTTGTAGCAACCTCAGAGAGTCAAGGTAAAGATGACTTTCATAAGCATCCAGACGAAACCTGCAAACCTAGTCTTTCCAGATTTCTGGGTCTGAGGTCCATCCCCTTTGACACCTGTTTCTTACTTCACTCATAATCAGAAATCAATAATTCAAAACTGTTCTTGAAAATTCTTGCTGGAACTGCCTGTCTCCTCTTCCCTTTAGTAGTGCATAAATAACATACCAAATTCCCAAATCCTGTGTGCCTTACATCTTGCTCAGAAGTATGCATAATAAGGAGTCCCTTTAATTAACACCTCATTAATAAAACAGTGCCTTCCCTGGCAAGTGGCTTAGAAGTAGAAGTTGGTTAGTTTTCCCCAAACATAGGAGGTGTGACTATGGAGAACATTAAAATGCTAATGAGAACGAGATAGTGAATGTAATGGAAAGTGATTTATCCAGAATATACAATGAAGAATCACAGTGATCTTACTGAATACTTTTGATGTACCCCGTATTAGGAAAAGTCATCCTGCTTGTCTGAAGTTGAGATAGGATTTTAACCAATCTTATGATTGAAACATCTAATTTCTCAAATAATAAATGGAATATCTCACTAGAAGTACTTTTCTGAAAGTACCTGAAAAATATAGTTTTCAATATGCTGCAGATTAGGTTCATATCTGTTCCACATTTTCCTCATTTTTCTTGGATTAGCAGGATAACTGGGAAATTTTCTTATTTTAGTGATAGCAGAAATACAAGAGTATCTGTAAACACCATGCAACTCTTTAAAAAAAATCTAGAAATATAATCTTTTAAAAATTTTTTCATTGTATATATTTAATATATCAAATATGTATGTTTCTGGACCGGTTTTAGTTCAAGTTAGAAATTGAAGTTCTTCAGTCTGCAATTATCTTTAAACTGACTGTTCTAATGATTCCTGTTTTTTGTTTTGTTTTTTGCCCCCTCCCCCACCCCCGGACACCTATTATTTAGATACTACCTCTCCCAAAATGGATTTCTAATTATCTTATCTTTTTTTTTTCTTTCTATCATTTGGTATTAGTTTGTGCTCCAATATTTTGTTTCTGTTGTCATTTTTTTTTATACTTTCTTTCTTGGTGGATTTGTCTTTAAAAAATTTTCCTTTACTATAATTTTAGTGAGATTTGGAATCAGAAGCATATATATAGTTTTAGGACATTACATTTACCTAGCACTTGCCAATTAAAATTTCAAAAGTCTTATTGTAGCGTGAATCTTAGATTTAAAAGAGCCCTTACACACCAAAAATTTAGGTTGTATTTTGACTATTCAAGGTCTGTTTCTCTGTAATAGTACTCAATGAGCTAGTTCTTAAACTCTTTTCAAAAGCAACTCTTTATCTCCCATTTATACAGGATTTTAGTGTTTATAAGGAAATCTAGCTCCATGGCAACACTGCCAACTGATTTATTTTTGTTTATTGCATGTAAAAATATTTTAAATGTTTAAAAACAGCTAAGATATCCATTCAAAATTATACATGGTGGATGATCTCATCTTAACATAATTTCTTTTGACTGTTTCTCACACATCATGGCTTCCAGGGCCTTCATCTGCCCTAGACACGTTCTTGACTGGGCACATTCTATTTATGATTTTCTGGCAAGTAAGAAAATCAATAATCTATATATGAACTGACATGAAAAACACATCAAAATGCGGAACTATTTTTGTAGCACATTATGTTATCATATAGCTTTCCACTATCCAAAAGTTTAGCCACTTGGATCCTGAGTTTTATGCAATATTATTTTTGTAGTTTTGTCATAGTTAGCCATTCTTTTATTTAGTCTTTAATCACATTATTTATAGAGTCTGATGATATCAGATGGATACTGCAATCTGAACATTTGATAAGTATGCTTTCAAAGTCTGACATTAAAATGGGTAAAGCAGAGAACCAATAATAGAGTTAACTTTCTAAATGGGTCTATAATTACATGCTTTGAAAAAAACTGCCTGTTGAGGCCTCCTTTCCTTCACTCAGCCGAAACAACTATAATGACAGCCTCGCCTGGAGCAATGCAGTCTAAGAGGCAGGAGAGCCCTAACCTGGGACAGACAAGCCTGAAGTGCAGCTGTGTGAAACAGAACCACTCTCAGGAGGCTCAAGGTCCATTTGATTCAAGGCTCCAGGCTGATCTTTAGTCTGAAATGCAATGTCACAAGTAGTGACAGGTACTTTAGAGCCAGAAATGTTACTGAGCAATAAATTCCTCATGTACCTATGTGAGTGGAATGGGCATTAGCCCTACAGAAGCCTGAAGAGCTCACAAATGTCCTGTCATAATTTATCAGAATTGTGTGGTGGTAGGGAATTCTTTTAACATCGAACTAGAAGATTGTAACTAAAATCAGAAATAAAACTGCCATTCACAATGCTAGGAAGGCATATACCAGCATTGGGTTGAAGTTATCAGAGTGGATTTGTACATACAGTAATTTTTCATTAAGACTGGGATTATACTATGAAAAATGTAAAATATGAGGAAGTAAGAGTGACTAGGTTGCTCTACATGGTATGCTGACAAAAAGGAATACACGGGTAGATGGCATAGAGGATAAAGAACTGGAATAGTTTAAGGCATTTATTTCTTGGAAACAGCCCTCTGTACCCTGACAGTATTTTAGGATTTCCCTGTTTCATTCTCATAGATTCAACACAGTGTCTTTGTAACATACTGCTTTGAGAGTCCAGTACTTACCAATAACAACAGTGGAATCATAACAATCATAAGAAATACATAACCTCAGTGTTAAGAAATCATATAATCCTACTGTTAATAAACTTTCTGTATTTAATTGACAAAAGCAATAGCATCTAAAGCAGTGACATTTAAAACCAAGTTCTGAAAATAATAAATTCCACATGTTTATAATACCCTGTTGTATGTTTTTGTTAGTTTGTTAACAAATTTTGAATTGTCAAGATATGTTAAACATATTATTGGTTTTGATAACCTAAGAAGATTTTCTCACAAGAGTATCCATTTATTTATAAAATAAAAAAGCCAAGGTTTTTACTTTTTTATTTTAAATTAGTGTTTTTGCTTCTGTTTTGTCTAAAAAATGAGTACAGTCAATATAGAGTCCTACAATACTACAAACTGAAAAATCATTACCTGAAAGTAAGAATGTAGGATGAGATATAAGAAAATCCGTATTACATGATGCATGAATTGCCTATTATTACCAAAATCTATCCTATTGTGAAAGGAGGGTTTCTAACTTACTCAAACAGGTTTCCTTATCAGAAAGTAGCCACAACAAATCATAGTCAATTCAAATTAGCCTACAAATTGCTGAATTACATTGCCATTAAAATCTGTTAAAATAGAATGAGGAGTATTTTATTAATAAGAGCATACTAAATATATTACTTATCAAATTCATTCATATGTGGCCTCTACTTAAAGCTCCCTAAGATATGTGAAATTGTGTGGGCTGTAGGTCTGAATATAAAAAATAAAACTAAAATATTTGCATAAATATTTGCCCACAGAAACAATAAAGGTAAAGGAGATTATCTTTATGATTTTGAGTAGGCAAATGTTTCCTAAGCACAAGATAAAGTATAATAACTGTATGTAAAAGGATTGACAAGGTTGCACCAAATTAAAATTGAGAACTGCTGTTCACTAAAAGGCATTTTTAAAAGAGTGAAAAGGCAAGCTACATATTGGTAGAAGATTTTTCCCAACACGATTAAATGACAAAGGCCTTGTATCCAGAATATATCAAGAACACTTACAAAACAGTGAAAAGGAATAGTGAATACAATTAGAAAAATAGTCAAGAGATATGAACAGGCCATTACAAAACAGATTATTTAAATAGGCCGAAGAGAATATAACAACCACAGAGAACTATAATAAAAACAAAAAGCAACACCTTTAAACACCAATCACAGTAACTAAAATTAAAAGGCTAACCAGGTATGGTGACTTTCTGATGAATTTTGGTGGAGTGTATAGGACTCGTGTACTTTTTTTTTTTTTTTTTTTTTTTTTTTTTTGAGACGGAGTCTCGCTCTGTCGCCCAGACTGGAGTGCAGTGCAGTGGTGAGATCTCGGCTCACTGCAAGCTCCGCCTCCCGGGTTCACGCCATTCTCCTGCCTCAGCCTCCCGAGTAGCTGGGACTACAGGCACCCGCCACCACGCGCAGCCAATTTTTTATATGTTTATTAGAGACAGGGTTTCACCATGTTAGCCCGGGTGGTCTTGATCTCCTGATCTTGTGATCTGCCGGCCTCGGCCTCCCAAAGTGTTGGGATTATAGGCGTGAGCCACCGCGCCCGGTCTGACTCGTGTACTCTTGTAATTGGATTATACATTGGTCTAGGCATTTTCTACCAAATAAGAACATACACATACTTTTTGTCCCACCCACTCCCATGATGTTTACTCGGGCTGTGACAGAGATAGTACATCTGAAACCCAGCCGGGACTTTTCCAGAACATGACAACTAAGCCACATGAACAAGTGGTCCAGACTCCAGTTTCACCTAGGCACAGTGAGCACAGTGAATGGAGTACCCATGATGCCAGAGTTGAAGGCTACACATGAGCCCAACTACATGGAATCCCTCTCACCAAAGATAATTTGCCCCTACTGAATGTCTGTGAAGTTAACAGTGGTGATGAATGCTGAACCCCAGGTCTGGATTCATACCTCAGAAGATTGCCAGTAACCTATTGTCAAGTTGGTTTCATCAGACTCCTTCCATCCTGCAAAGTTTGATCAGCCATCAATTCTGACCAGAATTGACAGAATTCCAGTGTTGATTTGCATTTCATGTAGAACCACTATCTGTGGGCTTTCTGACTACCTGGTTCACTTACATGGAATTCCACATAGCATCACGTCGGAACAAAGTGTCCCTTATAGCAAAAAAGATGCCAACAATAACCATAAAATACACTGGTTCTTCCACATACCACACCCACCAGTAGATGCTGGCTTATTACAGTAGTGTAATAGCCTCATAAAGATGAAGCTGAGGCATCAGCTTAACAATGACACCATCAAAAATAAGACACTCTTCTCCTGGATCAGCTATACTTCCTAAACCAATGACCATTAAATGAAACGTTTGACTCAGTAGGTAGATTGCATAAGTGTAAGAAGTAAAGACCGTAAGTAATAGTGGCATGGCTTAACATCACTTCCAGTGACTCAGGGAATTTGTACTTTTATCATTTGGGCCGAAAATCTTGGTTTTCTAAAGAGAGTGCTTCCACCAGAGGAAATAGTAAGAAGTTCACTGAACTTAAAATTTTGGATATTGCCTGGTCATTCACCTTGAGTCAGTAGAGCAGCAGATTTAAAAAGTGAAGAAATTACCACACTGACAAGGGTAATTAGCCCTGACACTCAGGACAGGATAAGGCTTTCGCTGCATAATGCAGGCAGGGAGGAATATGTTTGCTATCGTTATCAACAGAGATGCTTTTTTTTTTTTTTTTTTTTTTTTTTTTTACCCCCATGATCGGTTGTAACTGAAAATTGGTGAATGTAGCAACATAATGCAAAGTGTATGATAATGGGGGTCCTTGACACTTCAGAGATGAGCACCCGGGTGACTACACCAGGCAAGCCACAGAAACTAGAAGTTCTAGCCAAGGGAGTGGGGAAAAGGGGTTGAGAGTATGTGGGGGTGGGGGAAAGAGGAGATAAGCAATAGCCAGAGCCTTGGAGGTAACTGCACAGCAGGATCTGGTAGGTCATATCACTCATGCTCCTCTCATTATTTTTTTTAAAATTGTGACAAACTAGAATCCAGATACTGTTGTGAATAAAATATATTTAATGTGACATTCAAGTGGAAAGAGTGCTCCATGGTACACGAAATTAGTGCTTCCTCCTAGATCTCCCTGTGAGGACTGTAAATGCCCGCCCCATCCTCCCTCTCCAGATAGTGTGAGTATTGCCCCCTATTGGTTCTCAATCACTTCTTTCTTTGGAGAGTTGCCTTCCTTTACCTGACAGTAGACACCTCTGCAGGGAGGGTCTCTCTTGCTGCCAGTCCCCTCACCACACTCCATGCAGCAGACAACTCACAGAAGGTGATCAACTTATATATTACAGAATTCTGCCTCCCTTGTCTTGAAGGGGAGACAACTCTGCAATGCAACATATACTTCAGACGTTCCTGTGCATGAGTCCAAGGCATTACTTAATTTGTGATGACGTTCTAGATTGACTTTTACCCCTCCCTATTCTGCTTCCCTCACTACCTGGTAAGAGTTTCTAAAATGCACTCCCTACATAAATCAAATGTATTTGAATATTTGTTCCAGTCTCTGTTTTTCAGAACACAATCTGAAACATGCTATGACCCAGAAATTCCATTTCTAGGCTATCCTTACCAAAAAAATGTATACACTGTACAGCAAATGATAAGTATAAGAATCTTCATAACAGCATTACTCCTAATAGTTCATTTGAATACAGGATGTGGCAGATTGTATTTTCCAAAGACAGCTGCAAAAGTATCTTCTATCACACGTGCCCTTCTTACAACATGATCTTGACACACCTCCAATCTAATGTTGCTTTCTGTAAATCCTTCTCTTAAAATCTGGTTGTTCTTTTGTTGCTGTCTTTGAAAGTAAAGTACGGAGCAAGTGATGCTGTGTGACTTCTGAGGCTAGATCATAAAGATGTCATGGATTCAACTTGATTTCTTAGGAAATCACTCATGGAAAACAGTCACCCTGCCATGTGGAAACTCAAAGTAGCCTGCCCAAAGACCACATATAATATTTCAGACAAGTTCCCAATGCGAGCTCGAGCTGACTACCAGCATCAACTGTTTTTTTTTTTTTTTGTTTGTTTGTTTGTTTGTTTGTTTTTTTGAGACGGAATCTCACTTAGTCGCCCAGGCTGGAGTGCAGTGCATTTTTAGTAGAGACAGGGTTTCACTGTGTTAGCCAGGATGGTCTCGGTCTCCTGACCTCATGGTCCGCCCACCTCGGCCTCCCAAAGTGCTGGGATTACAGGCGTGAGCCACCGCGCCCAGCATCAACTGTTAAGCACATTTTGTGTGAAGAATCCTCCAAAGGGCTCCAACCCCAGCTATTCAGGCACCCTTGACCTTTAAGTATTCCCTGCTGAGGCCCTTGACATCTGTGCAGCAGAAACAAACTATCCTCAGTGTGACCTGTCTCTATTCCTCTACCACACAGAATCAGAAGTAATTAAATTATTGCTTTGTTCTGCTGAGTTTTTTAGAGTTTTGTTACATAGCACTGATAAGTAGGATACAATGCATAGAATATTCACACAGTTGTGAAAGTGAGAAGCAACATATGGATGGGTCTCCCATAATGTTGAGTAAAAGATACAGAATATTTTCAGTGTGAGATTCAATTTATACAAACTGTCAGAAAACACAAAACTACACCATTAGAAAGCAGAATAGTAGTTACGTTGTGGGAGATGAAGGAGGGTAGTTATTTGAGTTATTCCTGACTTGAGCAGATGGGTTCCACTTTGTGACAAATTCATCAAGCTGAATATTGAAGATTAACAAAAAATAGGTATGAGTCATGCAGACTAAAATGAAATTTATCTCAATAAATGTTAAGAATCAAACTTTAATTTTGTCATATTTTAGATAAATTCTCTGATATTTTGTTATTCAGTTTTACATATATCGTTTGTTTAGGTATTTTGAGTTTCTCATATATTTTTCTCAAAATTTCAATAGCAGAGTAGTGTACTTTCATCTGGTTATAAATCACACATTGCTTTAATAATTTTGAAGTGATAAGAAATTATTTGTTAACACTAATGTCTTTCATATTTATAATGTGATGATTTTTATTTTGAAATGTTTCTGCACTCTAGATGTAGAATTCTATAACAGCTGTCTAAAATTTTATTACTATTTACAACCAATATACTATTTATTGTGCTTCTTCTAAGTTCTGAATGAACTATTGTTAATTATTTTTAGGTAGTTAATTTTTCCATTAGAACATAAGTAGTGTTTTAGAACCTCTATGGGAAAATTATTATTAAACTACAATGTACTAGTTCCAAATCTAGCAACAGAGAGATCAAGAGTTAAACTTTGTAATGTACATGAAGTTCAAACCAAAGAAAAATATATCTGTAAGAATGATATCTTATAAATCCTAGAAAAGCTTTATGTTGAATGGGATGAGAACTCTTGCTAGGAAAAAATAATCCCATATGGTCATTTATGTCCTAGAGAAAATTATTTCTAAGAGTATGCATTTAGTTTTACTTTTCAAGAACAGCCTCAGACCAATATTCATGACATTCTTTGAATTAAGCAGCTCCTTCAAATAGTCTTTGAGTTCTTTTCCTTTTCAGGGGTATCTCCCAATTTTAATTACACAGTTGCATTTACATGATATCTGCTTAGTGTGAATTAGACGTAAGACCTTACTAGGTGAGGGTCATGGCATGCCCTAAATAAATAAGTAATGGAATTACGGTACATTAAACTGAAATTTTATGACCTTTTACCAAACTAAGACCTCCAAAGCCAGAAGTTATGCCCATCATAATGCTGGGTGAATTTAATGATAAATCTTTTCCAGATGTAACACAGGGAATACAATCTTTCTCAAATAAACAGTTCTTTTTTATTCTAGAATCCAAAGTCTAATTTAATTTTTATAAAATATCCTAAGTGACAAGATAAAAATTTTTTGAGGCAGCTCAAGAATTAATTAATTAAATTAAACAAGCTGAGTGTTTACAGATTACTAAGCATTAAGAATTCTCACTCTTAGTGTAAACTTTCAGCCTAGAAATACTCAAGAAATAATAAGGAGTAAAGATTAAGTGTGTTAATATGATGCTTGTTGAGGTGTCTCTTATTGGAAACAGTTTGTCCTTTGCAATAACAACTGTTATTTGCATTATGTAAACATTAAAGAATTCCTGAAAATACTTTAGTCTCTTATAACATATCTTTATATGCTCTTTAATAAATTAATAATCTACTTCTTAGAGATTAGAGACCTATAGACTGAAAAGTTTTATTTTGCCTTGAAAAAAAAAAGCAAGCAATGAGAGAGAGTTTGATGTGATGGGAAAACTATAAAATATGGAATCACTCATTCTAGGTTTGATTATTAACTACCATTTATTATCATTTAAATAAACTTAGGCAAATCATTTAATCTCTCTAAACTTCAATTCTTTCTTGTGTAAAATATAATGTATGCTCTTTGTAATAACATATTGCATTTAAACCATGGGATTATGTCTTGGTAAAAAAATTTTGAGAACTCTATAATCTACTCAGTAGACTAAATTTGTAAAACATGAGGAAGGTTGTTGCACATTATAGTATAATTTTGGTCCTGTAGAATGTGGAATTTTGCTATTTGGAAATAAAAGCTATACTCTTCAATTTCCAAAGCAAAACCATTTTACACTATTTTTTAATATCTCTGTGTATAATCAGAAGTATATTAAACTCAGCCTCATGGATATGATTTTTCAGTGTCCTAAAACTTTTTATATGGTACTGAGTAACTGAAGCATCAATATCTAGTTTGTGTTATTAGCTCATTAAAAAATGAGTTATCCCATTGTTCAGTAAGAGAATCATAGAAATTGAGCTAGAAGAAACTTAGCAGTGATTAATTCAAATTATTCCTTCTTTTAAAATGTTAAAATCTCTCCAGAAAAAATTAAAACATATTAATGTGTATTCTTTGAACAAATTCTTACTTATTCTATTTTTCCTGTAATAAATACAGACCATGATAATTGTAATTATGGTTTCTCTCTCATCCTCAGACTTGCTGGTATAGTTCTCTTTTCTGGTATAGTTCATTTCCATAAATTGAAGATAAAAAAAGTAATGATATCCTTCAGAATGACAAAGAAACCTGAAGACTTTTCTAATTTGAAAGACCAAACATCCTAATTAAAGACTAAGTTATCAACTATAAGACAGAAAAAAACTTGGTTGCTGTATTTTTGTGTTTCTATCCTTTTGTGAGTTAATTTGTTGTTTTAGAGTCTGGGGATTATTGTTGGGAGATATTGATGTTCTATGGAGTAGATAAGAACAAGTAAACCATACACTTTTAAAAGTAAACTTTTTTATAGCCTTTCTGAATTTGCTTTGGGGAAAGGAAAAAGACAAACAACCCATGGTCCTTACTCTTAAAAGAGTGAAAGAAGACAACATGTACATAAATATAACATAATGCTTCAGTTTTAGAATTTTGTTTTAAAACACCTGGATTATGATATAGGGGAAGCAACAATTTAAATTGAGTTCAAGCATTAAGATTGATAAATCACCCCTAGATATGAAAACAGAAAAAAGAAACAAGAAAGAAAGAAAAGGTAAATGGAGAGATGTTTTATAGGAGTTGCAGTGCTTACCTACATTCTAAATCTTGAAACTGGAGATGTCTTCATTGCTAGATTCTCCAACAGAAAAACAATGTACATGCTTAAATCACGTAAATAGGAGCACAAAACATTGGTTTGAAATAATTTGATACTTGATATGTGTGTGTGTGTGTGTGTGTGTGTGTGTGCGCGCGCGCGAGCGCTCATAGATGTGTACTTGTAAACATATCAATCTAGGCACTAAGGGAAAACCAAAACATTGTTATTTGTCATTAAGTTTTTATATAAAATATCATTGTATTGCTTCCCTATTAAGTATCATGCTTTATATAAAGTATTATATAAAGTATGCTAAGTTGAATAGCATATGGTTGGGCATTATATTATTATATGGTTAGGGCTTATAAAATCTTCAGTTGCTATATATCAGTTATCAGCTTATTGCCACTTGGCTACAGATCCACCCATTTTTGCCCTGCTTTTATGGTACTGTAGCTAGATACTGTAAACATTTCTGTTTTGCTAACTGACATAGAGTTAAGCTCTTAAAGGACCACTGAAAGTAGAATGGATTTTTCTAACTGATCCAGATCTTTTCTTACCGCTTCCGGCTAGTGGTGCATGGGAAAATCCATAGTCCATAACCTCAGTAGATTTTACCTGCAACACAAAACAGGCGCCTTCTCAGTGAGTTCTGCTTGCATCCTGAAAGGTAGTTTCTTTACCAGCTCATTTATGACATCTCAGAGAAATTCTCTACTATATAGTGGACTTCAGATACAATGTCTCCAATAAGGTAAATCTATTAGGCTTGGTGTGAGCAGAGGCTCTCTTTGTTTTTCCTTAGATTATCTCGTTGATGATATAAGGAAATGTAGATTTTAAATCCTTCATTTAGAATTCACTGCTCCCTGCATCTGTCATTCATTCCTATACTCTTTAGAGTTTTCCTTACTCCTCTTACTAAGTTAACCCCTCTTTATAGATAATTATTTATGTTAAAATTTCCCTATTCAAAATGCTGTTATCTGTCTCCTAATTGGACCCTGAACGAATATATTCCATTGCAAAAGTCTATATCCTTTTTTAAAGATATCTCCTTTCCATTTCACACAAAGAGAAAACAAAGGCATGGGAATTAGATTGCCTGAGTTTGAATTTTGATGCTGATACTTAATTTTGAGAAAATAACCTCTCTGGGCTTCTAGTTCTTCAGTTGAAAAATAAAAATGATAAAAGTAGTACTTGCTGCATAGCACTATTGTGAGGATTAAGTTAATTCACATAAGACCTATAGAACAGTGCCAGGCACATAAGAAAAAAATCAATTAATATTAGCTACCTGTATTATTACTATTATTTTAAAACTCCTTTTCATAGGGTTACAGTCACAGAAAAACATACAATTTCTTTCATAATTTTATCTTGTATATAAAAAGCAAAATGAAGAGGGTAACTTAAAAAATCATCTTTTGCAGGAAGCCTTTCCTCACTGTCTTCTCATCTTCCCACTTCTTTGTATCATCCAGAACTGTCATTACAATGATCACTCTTTACTGTAAATCATTTCTTTAGAAATCTGCTTTCTAGAGCAAAATGAGAGTCAGAGGCTACTCTCCCTCAAGCCTCACACCTTGTAAACACTCAGGAAATATTTAAGGAAGGAGGGAAAGAGGGAAAAAAAAAGTGAATTTATTTTGAAGGGAATGCATCATTCCCTTCAATTTTCAAGACACAAAACTAACCTGAAATGTAAAACTGATCCTGTCACCTTTAATCAGGGAAACTGTTTTATTTCCTGTGACACAAAAGTGAAAGAGGGAAATACTAATCTAAGAGGGTCAGGCACTGAGGGAGGTGAGGCAGAGATCTGTCTTATGCTTAACAGTTAAAGACCTTTGGGTTCTGTAACTGCATGCTGACTAAAGTTAACAATATCCTCTATCCTAAATCACCATTTTTTCTCTTCCGTAATTAGTGTGTTAATGATCTAATGTTTCCAATGGACTGTGAAATTAAAACAATGTGTTATCTTCTGTGATTGCTACATATTTTCACTGGACATCAAATGTGTTTCACCCACAAGGTGATTTTCTTTTCGCTGTTTATAAAAGAATCAAAAAGACAACATCAAAGAAGTGCAGGTGTCTGGTGGGTGAATAAATAAACACTTCCAACATGTGGAACAATTAAATAATCTCAAACAAAATGGGATCAGAGGCAGATGCAGTCACCACAGGAATAACACTTAGGCAAAGGGAAAGGCTCCAAGGGAATCTCTGACAAAGCCACTTGGCTCCACAGGCAAGGCAATCATGCGTTTGTCCTTTTGGCAATTACAAGTGCTCTGGACACTGTATGCACATGGCAGGGAGATCCTCAAGCAATTCTGAGGGAATAATGATTAAATTTAAACGTTGCCAAGTAATCAGAACACTGAAGTAGACTCACAAACACAGAATCTCTCTAGAAAAATCACAGCACTCCATATTCCTTAAACAAGTGCCACAACTTTCTGTGTCCAATCCCCTCTACCTGTAATATTTTTGTTTACTGCTTATGAGATTCTGTATTTTTATATTTAAATGATATTATTTCTAAAGTCCTTATTACTTTTTATGAAAGATTATCTATAACTCTATATGAATTAAAATAGCACCTCCCTCCTTTTAAAAAAAGCATTTCTAACAAAACAAAATTTGCTAGAACATTAAGTGGTTTAGTGGAAACATGTATTTTATTTCATGTAAGGGCAAGGCATCTGTAGAAATTACAGGGCAGAATATAATGAGCAAATAAAATGGAAACTACAGCAGTTTGGGAGAGGAGCAGCTCATATCAGGTTTGGATGAGGAAAATAATTCACATGAAGAAAATCTGAGCCTTGAAGAAAGAAAATGACTTTAATAGGCAAAAATGCAACTGGATGTTCTGGACAGAAGTGGACCCAGCAAGAAAGGCAGGAATAAGGAAAGTTATACTGGATTTGAGGGATTAGCAACTGAACCATTTTGATTCTTACGTAGAATAAATGAAAGAAGTTTCTTCTAAACAAGAAGATTAAGTCAAGAAATGAAAAATAATTGAATATTAACCATGAATTTATCAAATGTTTTAGGACCACTAAAGAAGATTTGAAGAGATTTGTCTGATCTGTGCCTACCTTAAAAGCTTGAAAAATAAGTTGCATATTTTACTTACAAAATGTATTTTAATAATGAAAGAAATGATGAAAATAAATATTCTAGGCCGGGTGCGGTGGCTCACACCTGTAATCCCAGCATTTTGGAAGTCCGAGGCAGGTGGATCACAAGGTCAGGAGATCGAGACCATCCTGGCTAACCCAATGAAACCCCGTCTCTACTAAAAATACAAAAAATTAACCGGGTGTGGCGGCATGCACCTGTAGTCCCAGCTACTAGGGAGGCTGAGGCAGGAGAATCGCTTGAATCTGGGAGGCAGAGGTTGCAGTGAGCCAAGATCACGCCACTGCACTCTAGCCTGGGAGACAGAGCAAGACTCCGTCTCAAAAAAAAAAAGGAAAATAAATATTCTATGCTTAGAGTTTATATGTGCAATTGAACTGTGTTGTTAAATTTTGGAAAAAAAATATCTAAAATGGCTGATGAAATGCAACCGTTGTACATGTGCAAAAAATAATGATAATTCAGATTTGTAAAAAGCACACTTACATATAAAGAAACTCACAATGATTTATTTAAAAAGTTGGGGAAAACTTGCAAACAACAATGAAGTCCCTAAGAAACAAGTTGACCTGATGGAGAAGAGTAATAACAAGACAGGCATGTGTACAAGCATTCCATTAAAAGTTTTAGTCATATGGAAAAGCTGTTTTGTAATCTTATTTTCATTATCTTATGGAACTTTAAACTCTGTAAGACAAGACATCATCTAGACCTTAGAAAGAAACAAGACTCTGGCCTACAGGAGGGAAAACAGTTTATACCAGTTTAGTACCATGCATTGCTTATTGTAGAAACAAAGAAAAACAAGCTATAGTTTCTAACTTATAATACAGTGCACTTGTAGGTAACAAAAACACAAAGTTACACTTTTTGTAGTATACCATAGCCTATGGTGAACAGTGATTTGGGCATGCATAAGGAGCCTTGAAAACACAATGTTGGAAACTTCCTCCAATTAGATTGAGGGGCAGGAAAAGTTTTCTGGAGGGAATGGTTTATATACTAAATTTCAGAGTATAACTAACTGTTGGGTTACAATGGATTTGCAAAGGCATTCCAGCCTGAGAAGAGCATGGAAAAAATGCACTGAAGTGCGAATTAGTGTGCTGCATGTTATCACCACCAGTTTACTATTTTACTGTATCATCTAAAGGGAAGAGCCTCCCATTAATTAAGAAAGTGGACTGAAGAATGAGATAGCTCTGAATTCACAGCTCAGTTTTGCTTTTTAAGAAACATAAATTGAATTTGATATTATTTTCTTCAATAATTCAAGGAACTTCAAGTAGTATATATTAGTGTGCATTTTTTTTTATCATTATTCTCCTTTTATTTAAACTGTGGTAAGAACATCAGATATATCCTCTTAACAAAGTTTGACGTTCATAATACATATTGTACAATACTATAAGCACTATGTATGGCAGATCTCTAGAACTTACTCAACTGGCAAAACTGAAACTTTATACTCATTGAATAACAACTCTCCATTTTCTCCTTTCCTCAACTCCTGACAACCACAGTTCTAATGTCTGAGTCTATAATGTTGACAATTTTAGATACCTCATGTAAGTTAGATCATGTAGTGTTTGCCTTTCTGTGACTTTCTGATTTCATCTAGCATAGTAACCTCCAGGATTTTATATGTTATACCATATGACAGAGATTCTATTCTTTTTTTTTTTTTTTTTTTTTTTGAGACGGAGTCTCGCTGTGTCTCCCAGCCTGGAGTGCAGTGGCGCGATCTCGGCTCACTGCAAGCTCCGCCTCCCGGGTTCACGCCATTCTCCCGCCTCAGCCTCCGAGTAGCTGGGACTACAGGCGCCCGCCACCACGCCCGGCTAATTTTTTGTATTTTTAGTAGAGACGGGGTTTCACCGTGTTAGCCAGGATGGTCTTGATCTCCTGACCTCGTGATCCGCCCGTCTCGGCCTCCCAAAGTGCTGGGATTACAGGCTTGAGCCACCGCGCCCGGCCCAGAGATTCTATTCTTAATAAGGCCGAATAATATCCCATATAGTGTATGTGTGCATGTGTATATGTGTGTGTATGTACGTGTGCATCTATATACGCAACATTTTCTTTATCCATTTATCTATCTGTGGACAATTGAGTTACTTCCATACCTTTGCTATTGTGGATAATGCTATAATGGCATGGGAATGGGGCATCTCTTCCAGATGCTGATTTTGTTTGCTTTGGTTACATATCCAGAAGTGGGATTGCTAGATCCCATGGTATTTCCATTTTTAAAATGTTTGAGGAACTTCTCTACCATTTTTTCATAATGGCTGCATCATTTTATATTCCCAACAACAATTTACAAAAGTCCCAATTTCTCCACATCCTCACCAGCGCTTGTTATCTTTTGATTTTTTTCATAGTAGCCACTCTAACAAGTATGGCGGGATATCTCACTGTGGTTTTCATTTGCACTGACCTGATAATGGCAATATTGAGCACCTGTTGATCATTTATCTGTCTTAACCAGCAACAAAAGCTAAAAAGGACAAATGGGACTGCATAAAACCAAAAGGTTTCTGCGCAGGAAAGGCAAAGTTAAAATGAAAAAGCAACCTATGAAATGGTAGAAAATATTTACAAACCATATATCAGATTAGAATTTAATATTCACAACGTATAAGGAACTCATACAACTCAATAGCAAAAAACAAAGTAATCCTATTTAAAAATAGGCAAAACACTTGAACAGGTCTTTCTCCAGCTCTGCTTTTTATATTTTAAATTAAAAATCACAGAAGTGCTATCTAGAGACTGGCAATTAAGACCCCCCCCATTCATACCCCACTCTCTGTGGAGAGTCTTATAGCAAATTTTATGTCCCTCAGAAAGAACCAGTGCTTGACAAAGATGAGGACTGGGGTAAGGGCATTAACTGAGGGGAAGGAGGCTGCAAAAAGAATGTCTACCGGGAAACGTGCTTTCCTGAAATGTTTGGAGGAACTGCATTTGAGACAGAGTTAGAAAGGATAAGGAAGAGAGTGGCACATATTTAAAAAATAATAAAGATACAATTATTCAGTAATGTTTTACTTAAGTAAATCAGTGAGAAAGGTATCCCTATAAATAAGTATTCCCTTTGACATAGTCATTGACTTATAATAACAGCAACCTTTTGAATAACTTTATTAAGACCATGCTGCAACCTTATTTTGTGATGTGCAGGTTTAGATTGTGATCCAAACAAATGTGAAATCAGTCTAATTATTTCCTGATGTTACTTTGATTTTTATCTAAAATCACATTTCCTAGATTTATTATTCACCATATTTACTAGATTTGTATAATAATTTGCTTTTGGATATTAAAAGCAGTTACACAATTTTGTGGGTTGTTCTTTAAATAACTTTTCTCTCATCATTAATCTTTATATAGAGGCAGAGGAGAGGGAGAGATGAAGAAACAAAGCAGATAAAAAGATGAAAATAATAAAATACTTACTGAAAGAAACATAATTTAAAATAATTACCACTGAGATAATTTTGCCAATATTTGTAATAATGACACATGTGAATGAAACCCTATTCCCAGTTTATTAATGTTTTTTTTATTTTAGTTCAAACAGTAAGGCAAAATAACTTAGCTATTACCATTCTACATGTTAGTATTCGCATTTCAAAACCTGCTGACGTTTATTTTTCTTCTCCTACGGTCATACAAATAAAGTACTCATGATAATTTTCTCAAAGAAAAAAATAGAATTGCAAAGAGGATAAAAGCTTTACAAAGATGACACAGCTGAGTATAAAAATTTAATTGGCACAGAAACTCAGCCTTATAACTCCCAGGTCATTGTTAATCTTTCTCCTACCAAAATACAGATAATTAAGCTATAGTTTTCCTGACTTCCTTCCACCCTTCCTCCCTCCTTACCTGCCCCCTCTTCTTTTTCCTTATTTTCTTTTGTAGTTGTTGTTTCACATTTATCAAACCAAAAATCTGCTTAAATATCTCTTTAATATTATTTTGTGTTTGTTTTTTATCTTAGAATTCTGGTAATTCCAATTAATCAACTTTGTAAGATGCAATATATATATATATATGCAAGTTTGCTGTAAGTAACAAGACCTGTTTTATTAGTGACATGTGAAAAATGATTCTATTACACTTTCATTAGTATAGAGAGACATATCTCATATTGTTCACTGCACATATCCCTGGCTGAGGATTTTAGTCCCTGGACGACAGGTAAAACACAAATTCAATTCAGGGATACTATTCAAATTGTGACTCTGAGATTACAACTCGCAGATGGGGTACTCAACCTGAAACCCAAAGGACCTCTTAATAATGAGACTATTTTTCATTGTTGATAAATAAGAGCCTTCTGCTTTATGGAGGAATGCACACTGAAGAGAGATATATTGGTAAATATCCTCAAGCTAAAATCAAGGTTATTATAGACCATTGGCTAGGATCATTCAATCTGGCTTGGTAATTAGATATCACTTTCTGGGAAGCATATACATTAGAAAAGGTTAAGTAAGTTACATTTTGGCTCAGGAGCTCTATTATGTAATGATACTATTGTGTATTCACGTTCTATGCTCTTGAAAAACTATCATAGTTTGCCCTTGGAAATACATCTATTGCTTCTTTATTATTTACATCTTTCCGCATTCAAAAATAGCTTCTTTATTAGTTTTTTTTTTCTTTAATCAGTCTCTTCCATAGGATCCTCCAATATATTCTCCACTATTTTGCCAAACAATAAGCTATATTGTCTTTCTGTCATATATAGTGATCAAATGATTGGATTTGGAAGTTACCATGTACTTTCAAATGTCTACTCATTTGTCTAATATGTTAATTATAACATTTAGCAGATAATATGTTTAAAACATTGGTCATTGTTATTACTAATACACAGTTAATGACCAATAGTTTGTATTAGTGATTGTAGTTTTCTTGTAGGAAAGCGAGTTTTTATTATTAAAACATTTTAGAAACTTATTTTATATTTAAAGTAAAGATTGCAAATTTACTATTCCCCAAAGACATTTTCATATAGATAAACTGATCACATCAATGTCTTTTTTTAATTCCTAGCATATCAGATGGTTTTGGTTATATGATCTTTTTCAATTATATATTGCTGCATAAAATACCAATCTGAAATCTAGTGGCTTAAAACAATAACAATATGCATTTTGCTCACAGATCTGCAATCTGGCCAGGTCTCAATAGAGACAGCTCAACCTGAAGGCTTAGTCACTCACATGTCTGGCCACTCACACTGGTTGTGGCCTGGGACTTTAGCTGGGACTATAAAAGAAACACTTAAAAATGGTTTTGTGATATGCCTACCTGGCTTCCTAACCGCATGGTAGCTGGTTTCCTCATGAAACATCTCAGGAAGACTAGGAGTAAATTTTGCCACTTTTTAAAAACTTAACCTCAACAGTTACATAGTGTTCAATTCATTGCAGTCATAAGCCTACCCTTATTTAGATGTAAAGAAGAGATACCTCATATATCAGTAAAAAAGTATCAATATTACATTTTAAGAAGTGTATGGAGGATAAAATAAATGGTTGAAACCATCACTGGGAAATACAATTAGCTAGATTGCCCTCTAATCAAAACAGTTTATTTTCTTTTGATCACACAAAATGCATTCAGACTTTCTCCCCAGGAAACCTGTCAAATTATCATGTATTGTAGCACTAGGCCCAGGCTAGAGGCCTAGGAACTTACCATCAAAATTAGGTTCAAGAATAGTTTAGTCTCTTTAGGTCTGATTCCTTCATTACAGCTCTCCAAGTTCAATTTTCTTTCTTAGAGTTGGACTTTCATCTTGATCTTTAAAGAGCATATAGTAGCTGTTAAATTTACTTTAAAATAGATTCCAATAGACAAATGTCACATTCATGTAAATCTCATAATATTTTCTGAAACACCTATTCATTTTAGGGCATTACTACAGAATTGACTTATATTCTGAAGGAAATAAACACTCTAGTGTCTGTAGCCACAAAATATGTTTACACAGAACCAACTAGAGTTTTAAAGAGACTGATTAGCCTTATTTACAGAGGATAGTCCTCTGAAGTCAATATCTGTATTTCCTATTACCAGCTGATCTCATCTTTGTGGGAACTGTTACATAATGTATTAATGGAAAAGAAAACCAAGATTTAAATGATTAACAGTGTGAAATATAATAGTGTGCATTCTAAACAATATTGATTTTTGCCTTTCATATATTTATTGTCCCATAACATTCATATAGGTAATTTTTTTTCTTACTAACTATAGTATAATTTTCTAAAGCTCTTTTTTATTTTAAAATTTGGTCTCCCATAAAGACTAAAAAAAGGAAACTCTATTGGACATACAATTTCATTTTCACATTGATTACCTAACGGTATCTTTGCACATATCGGTACTGTCCCTTTTTACATTCTGAGCAAAGACCATGAGTTGCAATGTAGCAATATTAGGTTGAAAGCTTAAAATATCTTCAGAAATTAGGGCACATTTGAAAGGAATGAGGTACTAGTGGTAATCAAAATATGACAAAGGGTATACATCAAAATAATTCTGGGCAGAGGACATATTTTTTCCAACACAGCAGATTAGACGTTTTTGCGTGCCTCAGTCATTGGAAATAGCAAGAGAGTACAAAAATATAAACTCTGTGAGATTTAATACAAGAAAGAAAATGTGAATCCACTGGAGTCGTGAAGGACACCTCAGACCCCAGAAAGGAGAACATGGAAAAATTGCCCCTATGATGGCATCTGGCTGATAAAAGTGAGTGAAGAGCCAGTACCTGAGAGAGGCAGAGAGCCCCTCCTGTGACTCACCTTTCCACTGGGGATCCGAGTAACCTAGGCCAAGGAAGAGCACTTTGTCTCTCCCAAGCCCTGGAGGGAACTCCGGCAGAGGATTGGAGGGACTGAGATGGAAAGATACCAGGAAACGCTGCAGGCATTTTCTCAGACCCAGAACCGGGGCCAGGATGCCATTTTTAATTCAATTGTATACAAAATAAGTCATTCTTAGTGTGGCGACCTGACAATGTGGTCATACATTTCTGTCTTGGGGCAAAGATTGGGGCGCTTGATTTATATCAGGGCTGGAGCCTCCACAGCCAGAATTGTAGAAAGTACTTCAACAGTAGACACTGGAATTATTCTCTCCCTTGTCACAGGACTTGGGTGAGAGGAAAGCTATTAAAGCTGCAGTTTCTCCGAGGTGATGAGATTTGCAGCCAGAGACAATTTGGTGTCCAGGAACAGGTCTGTGTGTGTCACTGCTATAGGCTCCAGGCTGCACCCCTGAGGTCATAGTGCAACAGAGACCTCTCCACTCCACCCTCAGGCAGAACCCCAGGCATTCGGAGCACATATGTGTCTCGACCAGAGGCTTGAAGAGCCCTACTTTTCTTGTGCAGAGAGTTTGGTATAGTGGGATCCCCCATACTTCATCCCCAGGAAGATCTATAGGGATTCAAAACACATGCTCACCCAGATTGCCAGCCTGAGCCAATCTACACTTCTTGGGCAAAGATCCTGGTTCAGAAGTTCTCTCTCTGCTCCATGCTTAGGCATATCTCCAGGCATTTGGAGTACTCACTTGCACAGATTGGCAGCCTGAGCTGTCACGCCCTCCCTGTGCAGAAATCCAGGTGCAGCGGGACTCTCTCTGCTCCATGCCCAACCAGATTTCCAGGCATTCAGACATCTGCTTACCCAGATCAGCAGAGCTAAGTCACCCATTCTTTCTATGCAGAGATTGTGGCACAATCAGACCTCAGCTCCAAGCACAGGAAGATCTCCAAGCATCTGGAGCACCTACTCTCTGGGATTAGGAGTTTAGGCTTCCCAGCTATGTACAGAACATCGCTCCAAGGAGGTTTCCCAGCTGTATGCCTCGGCACACTTTTGGGTGCTTGGTGACTGCCCACTGGATTCTCTCTCAGTTCTGGTGCTTCTGTCTGCCTTCGGATAATCTGTAGCTTGGCCTGCCAGATCTGGTCCTGCCCATCTTGCAGCCTATATCCCCTGGGATGAGTAGGAGGTTCAGATCTCTGTGCACTCTACATATCAGGCCATTGCCTGAGACAACAAAGAGCTTCTCCCAGTAAATAAGGATCAAGTATATACCCAACCACATTGGCTAGCTCTTACCCATAAGTGGCACATACTGGCTTTTAGATCAAACTGCACAGCCCAATATAAAACCTAAAATAGACATTCATAAGTCTATAGAAGCAAAGCCAAAAGACCCTACCTAACATTATCTACAGTCACACTCTCCTAGGGAGGAAGGGAAAGGGAAAATTAAAGAAACATCGAACCAATAATATAATAGAAAAAGAAAAAAAAAGAAAAGATATCATCCACATGAAAATAGTTTTCCAACTTAGAAGTGCCAGCATCTCTGGATGTGAGGAAACCAGTGCAAGAATTCTGGTACCATGAAAAATCTGAATATAATGACACCTCCAAAAGATCACACCAACTATCCAACAATGGTCTTTAACCAAAATGGAAACTCAGAAATGACAGATAAAGAATTCAAAGAAAGGACTGTAAGGAAGCTCAATAAGATTCAAGAAAATGTTGAAAATCAATACAAAGTAATGTCTAAGGCAACCCAGGAAATGAAGATATACACATATTAAAAATAAGTCAATCAGAGATTGAGGAATTGAAAAACTTTCTTAGGGAATTACAAACTACAATTGAGAGCTTTATCAATAGATAAGAAGAAGCAGAAAAAATAATTTAAGAGCTTGAAGACTGATCTTCTGAACTTGTTCAGATGAAATATTATAAAAATAAATTTAAAACATGAACAAAGTACTAAAGAAATATGAGATTATATAAAGTGACCCAAACCTATGAATTATTGACATTTTTAAGAGATAAGGAGGAAAGTACATAACTTGGAAAATATATTTGAAGAAATAATTCAATAATATTTCTCTAATCTTGCTAGAGAGGTAAACATTCAGAGATTAGAAATTCAGAGATAAGAAATCCAGAGAACATTTGTGATGTAGTATACAAAATGAACATCATTAAGGCATATAGTCACCAGAGTGTCCAAAGTCAACATTAAAGAAAAAAAATCAAAGACAGCTAGCAAAAAAGCTCAGATCATGGACAAAGGGAATTTCTTCTGCCTAACAGCAGACTTCTTAGCAAAGTTTGCAAGTCAGGAGAGATTGAAAACCTAATTTCAACATTGTTGAAGACAAATTGGAATTAAGAATTTCTTATCTTACTAAACTCTGTAAGTGAAGGAGACATAAAATCTTTCCAGCAAGTAAGTGTTAATGTAATATTTTTAATGACTAGACCGGCTTCTTCAAGAGATCCTTAAGGGAGTGTTAAACATGTTAACAAAAGAATGATATCTGCTACCACAAAAACACACTTAGGTACATAGCCTACTGACCCTGTAAGAAACAATACAATAGAAACTACAAAACCGCCATCTAAAAACATTATGATGGGATCAAAGCATCACATATCAGTATTAACTATGAATATAAATGATCTAAATACTCCACTGAAAAGGCACAGAGCTGCAAGTTGGATTAAAAAAAAAATACATCCGCTGTCTACAAGAGACCCATATCACACACCATAATATCCACAGGTTCAAAGGGTAGAAGAAAGATCTATCACACAAATGAAAATCAAAAAAGAGTGGAAATCACTCTTTTTATATGAGATAAAACAGACATCGCATCAAACATCAACAACATTAAAAGAAGATGAAGAATAACATTACATAATTATAAAATATTCTATCCAAAAATATTACTTAATTATCCTAACTCCATACACATACAATGTTGGAGTACTCAGATTCATAAAACAACTACTTCTAAACCTGAAAGAAACAATCTTAGACATCCACACTGTAATAGTGGGGGACTTCAACAACCTGTTGTCAGCATTAGACAGATCACTGAGGCAGAAAACTAACAAAGAAAATATGGAATTACATTTGATGCTTGAACAAATGTACCTAATAGACATTTACAGAATACTCTGTCCATCAATCCCAGAATATACATTTTTCTCATCTGCACAAAGAATATACTCCAGGACCAACCATATGCTCAGCCATAAAGTGAGTCTCAGAACATTTAAAAATATTAAAATTGTAACAAACATTCTCAGACTACAGTGGAATAAAAATAGAAATCAATACCTCAAATTAATGATCTAACATTATATCTAGAGGAACTAGGAAAAAGAAGCAAACTAACCTCAAACCTAGAAAAAAAGAAATAACTAAAATCAAAGCAGAACCTAATGAAATTGAGATACAGAAATTCATACAAAGAATCAGTGAAATCAAAAGTTTGTTATTGAAAATGTGAACAAGTTTGATAGAGAGAGCCAGATTTAGAAAGAAAAAAAGAGAGAACATCCAAATAAGCACAAACAGAAATGACAAAGTGACATTACAACCAATCCCACAGAAAAACAAAAAATTCAGATACTATTATAAACACTTCTAAGAACACAAACCAGAAATCTATAGACAACTGATATATTTCTGAAAAGACACATCCTCCTGAAATTAAAACCCTGAACATACTAATATTGAGGGGAGAAATTGAATCAATAGGAAAACACCTGCCAAACATTAAAAGCTCAAGCCCAAATGTATTCACACCTGAATTCACAGACATACAAACAAGTGCTAGTACCAACTCTACTGAAGTTATTCCAAAAATTCAAGGAGGATGGACTCACTTCCTCATTTATTCTCTGTAGTAAAATTACCCTGATGCCACAACCAGGTAAACACACAACCAAAAAGGAACTACAGGCCAATATCTCTAATGAATATAGACACAAAATTTTTTAAGAAAATATTAACAAACCAAATTCAGTACCACATCAGAAAGTTAATTCACCACAATCAAGTAGACTTTATTCCTGCAAGGTTTGTTTAACATACACAAATTAATAAATGTGATTCAGAGCTAAAAACAAAAACAATATGATCATCTCAATAGATGTGATAAAAGCTTTTGATAATATCCCAAAGTGTTTTATGATATAAAATCTTCAACAAATTATGCATAGAAGAAGCATACTAAAATAATAAGACTCATCTGTGACAAACCCACAGCCAACATTATACTGAATGGCAAAAGCTGGAAGCATTCCCACCGAGAACTGGAACAAGACAAGGATACCCACTCTCCTCACTCATTTTCAACATAGTACTAGAAGGGATGGCCAGAACATTCAGGCAAGAGAAAAAAATAAAAGACATCCAAATAGGAAAAGAAGTCAAACTATCTCTCAATATGAATGATATTAAATTTCCTAAATTTCATATCATTTCCTGAAATTCCCAACAGAATCTAACAAAAAGCTCCTGGAAATGATAAAGGATTTGGTAAAGTTTCAGGATATAAAATTGGTATACAAAAATTAGTAACATTTCCATGCACAAATACTATTCAAGCTGAGAGCCAAATCAAGAATTCAATCCCATTTACAATAACCAGAAACAAAAACTAAATTATTGAGGAATACATCTAACCCAGGATGTGAAATATTTCTAGAAGGTGAACTACAAAACATGGCTGAAAAAAAATCATAGATGACAATAACAAATGGAAAAAACACTCTAAGCTCATGAACTGAAAGAGTCAATATTCAACATTGTTCCTTTCAAACTAACAATATAATTCTAATTACAAATTTCATATGGAACCAAAGAGAGCCTCAATAGCCAAAGCAATCCTAAGCAAAAAGAAAAATGCCAGACATCACGACATGGTTTGACTCTGTGTTCCCATTCAAATCTTATCTCAAATTGTAATCCCTATGAGTTAGGGGAGGGACCAGGTGGGAGGTAATTGGATCATGGGGGTGGTTCCCCATGCTAGTCTTGTGATAGTGAGTACTCATAAAAATTGATGGTTTTAAATTATAGCATTTCCTCATGCTCGTGCAAACTCTCTCCTGCTCCCTTGTGAAGAAGGTACCTGCTTCCCCTTTGCCTTCTGTCATGATTGTAAGTTTCATGAGGCTTCCTATCCAAGATTCCTGTTAAGCCTGTGGAACAGTGAGTCAATTAGTCCTTTTTCTTTTATAATTACCCAGTCTCAGGTAGTATTCTTTATCAACGTGTGAGAATGGACTAATAAAGTAAATTGGTAACAGGAGTGGGATACTGATATAAAACTAATATAGTAAATTGGTACCAGGAGTGGGATACTGATATAAAGATACTTGTAAATGTGGAATAAACTTTGGAACTTTGTAATCGGTAGAAGTTGGAACAGTTTGGAGGGCTCAGAAGAAGACAGAAAGATGTGGGAAAGTTTGGAACTTCCTAGAGACTTATTGAATGGTTTTGACCAAAATATAGATAATGATGTGGACAGTTTCCTCATTGTCTTAGTTATTAATGTTTGGCTCCTAGTTACATAAAGTGTTCTGCAGCTGGCTTGAATTTCTCCTCAGAAAATAAATTTTTCTTTTCTATCATATCATCAGGCTGCAAATTTTCCAAACCCTTATGCTTTGGTTCTCTTTTAAACATATTTTCCAATTCCAAATCATCTCTCTCAAGTTTGAAGTTCTACAAATCTCTAGGACAGGGGCAAAATGCTGCAGTCACTTTGCTAAAGCATAGTAAGAGTGACCTTTGCTCCAGCTCCCAAGAAATTCCTCATATCTATCTGAGACCACCTCAGTCTGTACTGAGCAGTTGCCCCCATGATGTTTTCTTCACAGGGAGTGAGTTCTAATGAGAGTTGATGGTTTTAAAGTTGTCACTTTCTTGTTCTGGCACACACTCTCTCCTGTCACCTTGTCAAGAAAGTGCCTGCTTCCCCTTGCCTTCAGTCATGATTTTAAGTTTCCTAAGGCATCCTAACTGTGCTTCCTATTAAGCCTGCAAAACTGTGGTCAGTTAAACCTCTTTCCTTTATAATTACCCAGTCTCAGGTAGTATTCTTTATAGCAGTGTGAGAACAGACTAATATATATCACAATACTTGACTTTAAATTATACTATAGGTAACAGTAACCAAAACAGTATGGTACTGGTACCAAAAAATGACACATAGATCAATGGAGCAGAATAGACAATCCAGATACAAAGGCCACACACTGAAAAGCCATCTGATCATGGACAAATTTGACAAAAATCAGCAATGGGGAAAAGACTCCCTATTCAATACAATATCTGGTGCTGGAATAGCTGGCTAGCCATATGCAGAAAAAGGAAACTAGGCTCTGACATTTCGTGATACACAAAAATTAGCTCAGGATGGATTAATGATTTAAATGTAAAACCTCAAATTATAAGAATCCCAGAAACCTAGGAAACACCTTCCTGGACATTGTCCTTGGAAAAAAAAAATATGCTTAAGTCCTCAGAAGCAATTGCAACCAAACCAAAATTGACGAGTGGGACCTAATGAAACTAAAGAGTTTCTGCACAGCAAAAGAAACCATCAACAGAGAAAATAGACAACTTACAGAATGGGAGAAAATATTCATAAAGTCTGTATCCAACAAAGGTCAAATATCTAAAGCCCATAATGAACTTAAGTCAACAAGCAAAAAGCAAATAGCACATTTAAAAGTGGGCAAAAGATGTGAACAGAATCTCTTAAAAGAAGACATTTAGGCAGCAAACACACATAAAAAAAGAGTTCAAGATTATTAATCATTAGAAAAATGGAAATGAAAACCTCAATGAGATACCATCTCACACCAGACAGAATGGCTATTATTAAAAAGTCAGAAAACAACAGATCTTGCCAACGCTATGGAGAAAAGAGAATGCTAATACACTATTAAGGAGAAGATAAATTAGTTCAGCCACTGTGGAAATCAGTTTAGAGATTTCTCCAAGATGTTGAAACAGAACTACTGGGTAAATATCCAAAAGGAAATAAATCGTCTATTGAAAAGACACGTGCACTCGCGGCACTAGGTTATGTATTCATGGTGGCACTATTCACCAATAACCAAGCCGTGGAATCAACCCAGGTGCCCATCATCAGTAGACTGTACAAAGAACTGGAAGCCATTATCCTAAGTGAATTAATGCTGGAACTGACAGTCAAATATTGCACGTTATCACTTATAAGGGGCAGCTAAACCCTGGGTACTCATGGATGTAAAGATGGCAACAATAGACACTGGGAACTACTAGAGGGGTGCCGGCTGGGAGATAGCGGGCTAAATGTGGAAAACCTAACTGTTGAATACAAGGTTCACTACCTGGGTGACAGGATCATTAATATCCCAAACCTCAGCATTACACAATATACACATGTAACAAACTGGCAGATGTGGCCCCTGAATTTAAAATAAAATTTGAAATGATAAAAAATACAAAAATATCAAAATCAGAGTGTACTTTGGATTTATTCCAGTTTGAATTCTTATACTCCCTCTTATAAGTGATCTCATTCAATATACTTACCACCTCTCAGAGTCTCAGTTTTCTTATATGAAAATAATCAGACTTATCTCATTTCTTATGACTATTAAATCATATAAAGTACTTTGATTATTCTTGACACAATGAAGGCCCTCAGCAACTAATAATTAGTGTTATCATTAGCTTTGCTATTATTGTTTCCTGAGTGCCCAGAGCAGAGCCTGACTTGTGAAAGAACTGCAATAATTCATTGTTCGATGAACAATTTAATGAAATAATGAATACATACATAGATAAATAAATTATAGAAATAGCATTATAATAAATTGTGTTTACAGAATAGTGTGATTCTGGTAAATATCACAGAAGGAAAAGCAGACAGGCAAATAAATGTCCTTGGAGATAGTCAATGTGGATTCACAGAAAGCATAAGTTGACTTTTAATGTAATATATCAGAAAATTAATCTGCATACATTGTATATATATTTGAAATCTCAGAAGTCATAGTTTCCATTTATTCTACTTAATCATATAAAATAGCTTTTTTTAATTATAATTTTTTTATTGTTCTGTGTTATTGGAGGTTGGATTAATTAGGATAGGCTAGATTGTGTTGCATTATAATTAACTACATAGCAAATAAAAATAGTAACATAAACGGGTTTTTTTATGTTCCACATGCATGATCATAGTTACATGGTAAATCAATTTGTATACCTTTAGTATTCTTTAATATTATTCCTTAATATTTTTATGTTCTTTAAAATAGTTTCTTTAAGAATTATATTGTATTTCCTCATGTTAAGTTACTCAAATTAGTTTCTTGGGGCAGCCATAGCAAATTACCATGAACTTCATGGCTTAAAACAACAGAAATTCATTCTTGCAGTTAAGGAGGTTAGAAGTCTGAAATCAAGGTGCTGAGAGTGGTACATTTCCTCTGAAATCTCTGAGAAAATATCCTTTCTTGCCTTTTTTAGATTCTGGTAGTTCCGGGCATTCCTTGACTTGTAGAAGCGTGGTTCCTATTTCTTCCTTCACCTTTACACAGATTTTCACATGGTCTTCTTCTTCAGGTTTCTCTGCTGTTCTTCTCTTACAAGGACACTTGCCACTACATTTACGGCCCACCCTAACTCAAGATGGTCTTATCCTTAACTTAGTTATATCTCTAAAAACACCTTTTCCAAATAAACATATTTCCAGGTTCTTGGTGGACTGATCTGCTTGGAGTGGAGGTAGGAGGCACCGTTCAAGCCACTATGGTACAACAGTTTACTACATCTAAGTATTTCTGGTTTAAATGTTAAATTTTATAAGGTACATAAAGAGTTCAGATCTGAGTAAAGATTGAATTATGGGAGAGAAAAGCCTGGAGATAGAAAACAAATAAGAATTCAAGTACAATAATGAAAACAATTCAAATATGGGAAACTAATAATATTTGTACTAGAAGGGGGTTAAATGTGAGCCATTTAACAAAAGTATTTTACAGGTTTAGAAAATGTTTGGGAAAGGGCCACTAACAAGTCTATCACGGAGCATAAGCATATTTGTAAACAAAGCTAACTTTTGATTTTGAATATGCCAAATTTAACGTTTAAAGAGAAATGTTGACTTTTCACCTCTGTTCCCTACAGCTTTCATTATCAACGCATGTTTCTACCCACTCTCAGTCCCTGTTCATGAATTTTGGTGAAGGTTACTCTACATTTACAGGCATTGAATAAAGCAGCAGAATATTTTACCAATATATTCTAAACTTGAAAAATGTAGGTTCTCGCATTTTAGGATCCTTTTTTTAGGATGCTTCTTCAAGTCGAGTTTCTCAAAAGCTGAAAATAGAATGAGGATTTGAATCAAGTAATTCATGAAGGAAGTGTTCTCATAAGAAACTATTAGAGGAGTGAAGAAAGCAGGAAAGAAGAGAAATCTAAACACAGTTGCTATTTCAAGCAAAATCTTACCTCAGCTTCATCATGCTGGGGACTTCTGGGTGTACATTTTGTCTTAGGTTTAGTCCCAAATCCAAGACACTCTTGGCTAAGGACTTCTCTAGATTAGTACAAACTCAGATACTTCTGCATCTCTGCATGTATAATAAATGTGACTAGAATAGGTGAAAAGCAGACCTTCAAAGATAGTCACAAGTGTGAGTCTTCTATAGTTAACTCTGCACTTCTGTGATCCATTCCCCTGTTACATGAAGTTCACTGTGTCCTGTTAGAGTTTTCTCAAAGTGATGATTACTCACAATTTCTACAGAATAATTTTCAATACAATGTTTGGAATGATCAGCTATATCTAGCTACTGTAGTTTATCCTGACGTGATAACTGATATTGGTTAGGTTCCTCTTCGGTCAACCATCGTTGATTCCACTCACCCTACACTAGTTATTCTATGATAAAAGGAGTTTTTCTGATGAGAAGCATTGCAATTTCTAAGCATGCTCCCAATCGAAAGTTGTAAAAAAAGATATATTGAAAAATGGGTAGTGGCATTACTCAAAAACAAATAAAAGGAAGAAAAAAAAAGTAAGAAAAGATGAAAAAATAAGAGAAAAGAAAAAGGAAAAAGTAACAACAAAAAGATCTTGAAAATATCCAGACGTCACTATATTTATGCAATAGAACAGTTTTTGTTAGTAACAATAAATATGTTACAGGTACCTGAATAACATTAATGCCATTTAATAATCTAATAAGGAGTAAGGAAATATGGGTATAACTATCATTTTATGAAGTTCAAAAGCAAGTAAAACAAAAACATGCATTTTTAGGCATATCAATGTACACATGTGTGAAAAATATATACAATCCAGAGGGTCGGTTTTGTGTGGAGGAAACAGAATTACTATAACAAAGGTATATGTATATACATATATATAATATAGGGGTAACAAAGGAGCTCACAAATGTTCATTATATTAACAAAGTGAACGAATAAATGTAGGCCAAACATGACTCTGTATCTAGTACCAGTGATTATCGCTAATCCATTCTGTGCACCTGTTTTCCAATTAAAAATAAAAATGTTTCAGGTTAACTTATTTGAAAGCACAGCTAAGATTGAGAACGATTATGTTACATGACCTGTAATGAAGCTCAATTTATTTTTCAATCCGCTGAGGCAAATACTAACGGGGAATATTTTATTTGTAAAGGAATTATGATTCAATATTCAGAGAAAAGAGGTTTTTTTTAAAATTAAATATTTTAAAGCATGTGATTTTGCTATATCATAAAGGCATGAAATAAAATATATAATATACTAAAAGTTTAAATTTTATCTCACAATGCCCATTCAAATGCTAAATGAAACACTTCAACAGGAGAGAAATAATGTGTCTGAGTAAACTGACTTCAACAGCCTGAAACAGAATTTGCTTCACAAAGTCACATAACCCAAGTAGTTCAATTACATATCTAATGGAGAGTGTTTAGAAATATGAAGTTTACCTTAAAACATGAAAAATCAAGAGGAGTTATGCATTTAATTTTATATGGAGTTGAGGATCTTCTTAACAATGTGCAAGTTCTGTTTTAACATTCTTATTTCAACAATACAAGAACCTGATAAATTGTTTATTCACATAGACACTTTGACCACTTTAACACAAAGATGGGCCATAGTATATTAATGTACCTGACATGAAGATAAATGACTGCAATTAGCTTTCTCATTAGTTTTAACTAACATTACTTCTTTAGCCATGACTGATTTATCTCCATTTCACTTCTCTAATGCTTCAGGAAATTGTCTGCTAGACATTGAAGGCAGGTAAAGAGAGTTAATTTGAAAATCCGGACAGCAAGTTTCTTTTTTTTTCTTTGGGTTTACTTGAGGCTGACACTCAAGGGAGGATGCATAGACATGTGCTTTTGCCATTAATCTATAGGAAAATGATCAATGATATAAAAAGTGAACATATGAAATATAGTCAGAGAGATATATATATGACATATTTAATGCGACGAAAAAAAGCTAAACATTTTGAACAAGTATCTAAAGAACTCTTGAAAAATCTTGAATTTATGTTTCTGTCTCCCAACCAATGTGTGTAATAATACCACAGAGGGGAGGTATTAAACATAGGGATTGGCACATTGATAAGATGACCTAAATGAGTCCATCAAGAGTTTACAATTATTTTTGGGTGATCAGGTTGCCAAAGTGAGAGCAAAAATGAAATTGTATTTTTCTTCAGATTTACAGAAAGCCATAGAACAGTAGTAGAAAGAGGACTTTGCTTTACCTCAGATCTCAGATGAAGATTCCCCTTTCATGATTTTACGATGATGGCTTGTCTTACAGAAGCCTGTGAGTTCCTTCTGAAAAATCTGTGTGTGCCTGTGACCAGAGTATAGTCTAGAGAAGAATTTTCTATTTTCTCTTCCTCATACCTCCCTCATGTGAAGGTGGTATGGGATTTGTGCAATAAAGTGTTTTTAAACATGAATGTTGGAAAAGAGACAGGTGCTTTTACCCAAAAATCTGAGATCAGAGAGGCTCTCTCTGTCTCTGTGCCTAAGTGGACAATAAATGATTTGCTTATTTAGGTACTTCAATACCAGCTTTAGTTCTACAGTTGAGGAAACACCACCACAGAGGCAGGCAAAACAAAACAAAACAAAACAAAACAAAACATTAACAACAAAAGAAGCCACTTAGACTTGGAGCCTGAGAATAAAAGACCAAGATGTACAATTAGACCAGGGCATACCCTTTGAAATAGCGCTGACAGAAGAGTCACATCTAGAATTAGACATTTCTCTTAAGCAATTCTGGTTTCTTTTAGTGGAAGGAATTAGCAAAGAAAATGGTTAGGTTAGGGGTGCTCACTACTGCTGAAATGACATTGCTTCCAAGACATCTCAGAGGAAAAAAGGAGAAGAAATACATGTTTTAAACTGTGGAGTCCAAAGTCAGATTTGTAATCCAATTTGAATACTATAGTTTTTACCTCAATTTCTTTAATAGTAATTATGTCCTCTGTAGCAATGGAAGTTATTGATTATAAAAACCATTAACATAATTTCGTTCTTGCTTTATTCTACTCTATGAAGAAAACAGTTTCAAAATAATGATGCTTATGACAGTATTAAGTGGTTCACGTAGTTATATACATATTATTATTATTTGCATCTTGTATAATAGTAGATTTGTAGAAAATAAAATCTGTCAAATACTCTCAGTAAAAGTATATAATAAGGAAAAAAGAAAATATAAACAAAAGGGAGAAAGAGAAGGAGGTCATGGTCTTACCTTGAAGTAACACACTTCATAATAAGAAAAACTCACACTAAACTAAGTATTGCACAAGGAAAAATGCAATAAGAAGATGGTAATAAAATATAGCCAAAATACTACGGGAGAAAAAGCAAGTCGTTTTGACTTGGAGTCTAGGGATATTTTTACATCATTGCAGCTTAGCATTAAATAATGAGAAGCACTTCTAAGACTAAGAAGAACTGAGACATCATTCTATACTGAAAGGATTCAGTTTATAATCAAAATAAAACTACATAATTTAGAAAGTAAATGTAATGGGACTATAACTTATTTTTATCCTGATATTAAGCATGAATTATGTTATGGTAGCCTTACTTCTACTTAATTGGAGATTCAGATAGTGGTTGTATTTAATTCCCATATTTTCCACATAGAATCCAGGGAAATTATTTGATATTGCTTAATTTTCTATTTATGTCATTCTATTAATAGTTCTATAATTGTCACTCCTTACCTTTCTCTATCAAAAATATTATTACATTCAAGATTGAAAAGTAAAGATATATTTAGAATGCATATTTTCTAAGAAGTTAGGTGATACTTTGAAAGTATGAAGTTATAGACAGGAAAACGCACAAATACGTCCTTTTGAAATGATACATTCCAAAATTGCGATGGTGAAATTGAAATGTGATGAAAAATAATGCAAATGATTGATTCTTAAGGCACAGACATTAACGATTCACAATGAGCTCTAGAATTCACAGAACTCAATGATATGCAGAAAACAAATACATGGTAGGTGTATAATTTCCTTTTCCAAGGAAGATAAGACCTATACATGAAAGTGATTCACCCCAAAAGAACAAACTGATTGCATTTTCTTGTATTTAAAATGTAATGTATGCTTTCTGAAATGATTTTATTCTTTGATAAATATACATCTAGCAAAAATCAAAATGTGTGAAGCTTTATGTATAATAACAGAACTTGGCCGGGCGCGGTGGCTCAAGCCTATAATCCCAGCACTTTGGGAGGCCGAGACGGGCGGATCACGAGGTCAGGAGATCGAGACCATCCTGGCTAACACGGTGAAACCCCGTCTCTAATAAAAAAATACAAAAAAAAACTAGCCGGGCGAGGTGGCGGGTGCCTGTAGTCCCAGCTACTCGGGAGGCTGAGGCAGGAGAATGGCGTGAACCCGGCAGGCGGAGCTTGCAGTGAGCCGAGATCTGGCCATTGCACTCCAGCCTGGGTGACACAGCAAGACTCCGTCTCAAAAAAAAAAAAAATAAAATAAAATAAAAAATAATAATAATAATAATAATAATAACAGAACTCCAATTTTAGTCTCTAATGTTAAACCTGCAGCAATAGACTCCTTTATTCTAAATTACACTTCCATAAATAAGGCATTTACACCTACTTTGGTATGGCATAATAGAATGATGTTAGACATTTATTTCTTGTTCTTTCTTTCACATAATAATGAATGATTCCAATGATTCTCTAGATTGTATCCAAGGTGATTTTAGCTACTTGCAACAGAAAATATGTCTGTAGTGACTTTGACAATTGGTTTAGGTGGCTTCATGTGACAAGAATTAGAAAGACGTAAGTTAGGTTGATACAATCAATCATTTTATTAGGAACCCATATTCCTCTTATTTTCCCCCTTTTGATTTTTAGTAAACTGACTTATTCTTCAAAGTCACATGCTAATTCGTGTTTACCAAGCATTAATTATTCCCACCCAAAGAAGGGGGGCAGGCATATAAGGCAAAGTAATAGAGCCCTGATGACCACTTTTATTAAAAAAGAAAATCAGGAAGTCCAGAGTTTTCCAGAAACTACATCTAAATATCTAATATATATCTTTGGTAAAAACTAGGGAAATTGGCTATACCTACCTACATTGGTGTCTTAGAAATGAAGTCTATAGCTGAGCACAATACTATCTAAAACAAAATCTAGGTTATACAAGTAAAAAAGGGAATACAAAGATATTCGATAGGCAACAAACAAACAAACAAAAAACAGACAAACAAAAAAACAATGCCCAAGTCAGCAACCTGAGTAATACTATGGACTCCATCAAGCTTGTGTGGAGAGATGTACTCTGTTGGTGGATCAAAATATTTCACATGACTAATATGCGAATTACCTCCAACTTGTCCTATAAATGTAATGCATATAAATTGAAATTTCAGTAGAATTGTAAAATATCACTTCACACCTGTTGGCTATTATCAAAGGGACAAGAGATAAATATTGGCAAAAGCATAGAAAAAAGGAAATTCTAGTACACTGTTGGCAGTACATTCATTATGGAAAACAGTATGGAAGTTCCTGAGGAAATTTAAACTAGTATTATCATATGACTCAGCAATCTCTTTTCTGGGTTTATCCCAAAACAGATGAAATCACAATCCTATACATATATCTAGACTCCCATGTTCATTGCAGCATTCTTCAAAATAGTCAAGATATGAAAACAACCTGAATGCTTATTGATGAAAAAATAGACAATAACACATGGTATATATAGAAAATGGAATATTATTTATCCTCAGAAAAGAAGATCTTGTCATTTGACACAGCATGAATGAAACCGAAGGACATTTAGCTTAGTGCTAAATGCAATAAGCCAAAAAGAGGAGAAAATTATTGCACAATTTGACTTATATGTGGAATTAAAGAGAGAGAGAGAGCGCGCTCAAATACACAGAGATGGAGAAAGAAACAATGGTTACCATGTGTAGAGGTTACTGTGAGTAGTGGCAGGAAATTTGGAAATGTAGGTCAAAGGATAAAAATATAGATATGTAAGTTGCACAATTTAGAGATCTAATGTACAACATGAGGACTAAAATTTATAAAACTATTGTTTTAGGGATTTTTGTTAAATAACTAGATTTTAGCTGCTCTTGTCAAAAAAAAATAATAATAATTATAAGATGACAGACATGTTAATCTGTTTTACTATACAGGTTGAGTACCCAAAATGCTAGCAACCAGAAATATTTCAGATTTTGATCTTTTTGGCTTTTTGGAATATTTGCATTACACATACTGGTTAAGCATCCTATATCTGATAATGTGAAATAGGAAATGTTCTAAATGAGAATTTCCTTTAAATGTCATGTTAACACTAAACAAGTTTCAGATGTGACCAGGTTCAGTGGCATGAGCCTGTAGTCCCAGGCACTCAGGAAGCTGAAGCAAGAAGATCACTTGAGCCCAAGAGTTCAGGAAAGCAGTGAGCTATGATCGTGCCTGTCAGTAGCCACTGCACTACAGCTTGGACAATATAGAAAGACTCTATCCCTAAAAAGAGAGAAAAAAGCCAGGCTCAGTGGCTCATACCTATAATCCTAGTACTTTGGGTGGCTGAGATGGGAAAATCACGTGAGACCAGGAGTTTGAGACCAACCAGATCAATATAGTGAGACCCCAAAAATAAAATTAAAAAAAAAAAAAAAAAAAAAAAAAGCAAAAACAGGCTTTAAAAAAAGAAAGAAAGGAAAAAGTTTCAAATTTTGGAATAATGCAGATTTTAGATTTTTAGATTTCAGATGCCAAACCTGTAGTAACTATTTTTCTATCTACATGTATTTCATAATATCATGTTATAAACCTCAAATATACACAATAAAATTTATGTTAAAAAATAAGCTAATTCTATAATTTATATGTGAAATGAAGGAACTCAAATTTCCTAAATTTTTCAAAAAGAATAAAGTTGGAGAACACATACTATTTTATTTCAAGAATAATCAAGTGTGATAGTTGTAAAAAAGTTATAAAATATTAGGTCTTATAGCCAATAATGATTTATTGTATATTTTATAATAATTCAAAGAGTGGAATTGGAATGTTCCTAACACAAAGAAATGAGAAATGGTATCTAGATGTAACAGATACCAATTACCTGGATTTGATAATTATACATTATATACTTGTATGAAAACATCACATGTACACTATAAATATATATAGCTAATTATTATGAACCCATAATAATAAAAACAAAAAGTTCAATTAAAAATAGCAAAAAAATGCAGTTGATGACACATTATATGCTTGTATCCAAATATGACATGCATCCTATAAATATATATGCCTAATTATTATGAACCCATAATAATTACAAACAAAAATTTAATTAAAATACAGCAAGAAAATGGAGGCACAGACCAATGGAACAAAATTGAGTCAAAAAATGAAGCCTCACATATATAGTCAACTGATTTCCAACAAAGATGTCAAGGTTGACAAGAAAGGAAGATATTTTCATTGAAAAAAATGGACATGAACATGCAAAAAAAAGTGATCTTTGATCAAATACAAGTACAACAAAAACAAAAATTAACTCAAAATCAATGAGATCTAAATATAAGATTAAAATGATAAAATATCCAGAAATAAACATAGAAAAAATGTACAATGTCTTCAGGAAAGGATTGTTAAACAGGACATGAAAAGGTAATATATTTTTAAAAATAATACACTTGGCCTCATTAAAACTTAAAATTTCTGCTATTAAAAAATCACTGTAAGTAAAATATAAGGGAAAGCCACAGACTGGGAGGAAATATTTCAGATTGTATATATGACATAGTACTTACATCCAGAATACAAAATGAACTCTCGCTTCCCTTTTCCAGCTTCCAGCTTCCCATGCCTGGCAGTAGGTTTTGTAGATTACTCTATGATAGAAAGATACAGTGGGATTAGAACATTGTTCAGAGAATTAGGTCAACTGAGGAAAGCAGAATTAATTTAACCCATAACTTAATAAACTTCACTAGGACATACTTACAAGAAACTTCAAGTTCTGACTCCTAATTAACTTCAGCCTTATTTCTCACCATATCTCCATCAGACTACATGTGAGGAATTATCATTAGTGCAACAATTTGAACAGCAATTTTAGAACTGGATGCAAATTTACCTGTAGGCCAGTCTATCAGTGATTCAATATTCAACAGGTCTAGGGATCAACTTAATGTTATTTGTGAACTTTTGCCCTTGTTTTAGAATCTTTGGTTCTTTTGGTACCAAAAATATACCATCAAATTTAGTTAATTGTTGATCAGCATACTGCAAACAAAGACATCTGAGTAATTATCTGAAATGACTAAATGGTTTGTGATTTTATATATACAATCACTGTTAAGAATGGGTAATAGGATCAAAGAGCTATTAAAACACAACGAAGCGATGAATAAATAATCATGAACTCATTCACATTTACAAGTGAAACTGTAATTGTACATTAGAAAGGAACTGGGACTAACACTGATTAAGCATCTACTATATATCAAACATCTTGCTATTTAACTTGCAAATCTTATCCCTTTGAAGTAAACAATAAAATGTTCATTTTATCCACATATGGAAATGTAGGCCTGGGGAGAATGGAAACATTTGAGAAGATCACACAGTTATTAGAAAGTGATCTGGGATTTGAACCCAAGCCTATACCTGACTCCTAAGACCTGACTCCTAAGACTCTTCTATAAATTAAAAATTGCTTTAAAATGGGAGATAATTTTGCATTATCTGGGGAAAGGTCAATACTGAGAAAGAAAATATATAACAATTTGAGGTAGCATTTAGAATTTTATACCTTATGTCATATCTCATTTGGACTATATAATCCATCAACTGATATTTTGCCTATTCATAATTTAATGATTTCTATAATAGCTTTCTAACATTTCTATTTTAGTAAAAAACATAATTTTTGAATCAAAGAAAACACAAATTATTCTGTTGGCATCTACTGTTGTGCATGTAATTCCTAGTAAAACCAAGCTTTTAAGATTGTATAATAATTTATTGTCATGGGAATAGTTTACAGAAAATCGCTAGTATAAATTTTCATTTATTTTTCACAGAAAAGTTTAATTGACATAATATGTTCTGAAAATGTTATTCCCTAAAGATAAATAAACACACAAAATTGATTTATCTCTGACCATTATTTAGAGAACATGGACATTTGAGATATATGAGGAAAACAAGAAAAATAATTTCACCACTAGCTAAATAACCCACATTGAGACCGACATAACACACTCCTCAGAATAATCTTCAGTATATGAACATTTTTTTCCCAGTTTTAAACAGTATCTTTTGCAGTCAAAGGACATTATAAAGATTATAAACAGTGTGAAAAGAAACATCAAGAAACTGTAGCGTACTGAAATGTTCTTTCTGAATGTATACTATAACCATTTTTAATGATTTTGCACAAGACATGAACAATATTAGAGAACAAAAACAAGTAATTATTGAGTTGACCATTTCAGCATATCAGCCAGTTCTTGTAGAGCACAGAGGCATACTTGGTACTGGGATAGCAGCCTTTCACACCTCTGCTGTCCCAGGCAATCACATTTAGAATAAACTGCTAAATGAAAATTTGAAATGAAATATATATTCAAGGCCTTAAGTATTTCTGACATTACATATACTTCAGTGTAAAATTTAACTCCCCTAATATTGCTCCAGAAGTTATCTGATTTTTTATACAGATACTTAAATGTGTGGAATATAATTATGTAGAAACTACAAAACTATCATGATGATCAATAGAAATGTAAATAAAATGTGATTTAATGACTGTGCGAGTTGTTTATCTTGCCTGCCTACAGAGCTGCTTTGTGTCTTACCATTCACGTATAGAAAACATGATTTTATTAATCACTGTGAAATAGAACTGGCATATTTCTTCTTTCATATCTGTTTTATATACCAGTTGATAAAATCTATCCTTAAAACGACATGAGTTTTCAACATAAATAACAACTTAATAACAACTGTGGCATTTCTCCCAATTTGTAGGCATGCATGCACATATCTCTCTCTCTCTTTTTTTTTTTATTATTATTTTTTAACTTTTTTTTAATTTTGAGCATTTCACTCTTTCACCCAGGCTGGAATGCAATAGTGTGATCTGGACTCATTGCAACCTCCACCTCTTGGGCTCAAGCAATTCTTATGTTTCAGCCTCCGGAGTAGCTGGAACTACAGTTTCACACTATGGACGCTCAGATAATTTTTGTTTTTTAGTAGAGACAGAGTTTCACTATGCTGCCCAGGCTGGTCTAGAACTCCTGACCTCAGGTGATCCGCCTACTTCTACCTCTCAAAGTGCTGGGATTACAGGTCTGAGCTACTGCATCTGACCAGGCATATATTTTTAAAGCAAACTCTCAAAATGCTGTAGAACTGTCAGCAAAGAGTTAAATGGTTGCTGATACAGGATATACTAATGAAACAGTTTGGATAACTGAACAGATCACTTCTAATATCAGATCTTGCTACAAGAATTTCAGATTAAAATATCTATGAGTTCACTGAGATTTTTAGGACAATAAAAACAGAAAAAATGCACTTATTGGCTTACTGTCCCTGTGCTCCTCTCATAATTCAAACCTGGAGGAGAAAATGTCACCTTAAATTGGAAAGATTATGGTAGCCAGGTACCAAATACATTACTTTACTATTCCTTAATATTTATCCCTGGGAGATACAGTTACATAAAGATAAGCAAAGCATATCCAACCATACGTGTTAAAAACAACAACAAAACTTGAAAGTATTTTGTTGTGAGGATTATTAGTCACAGTAGAATTCTTCAGATCTAATTACATTCTTTGAAATAAAATGTAAATAGAGATATGGAGGAATAATTTTTAATTTTTAAAAGAATTATTTAAAGACTTACTGAATATTCTTAATAAGAAACCATTTTTAAAAGGAAAAACTTGATTGTTTATTGTACGTTTAAAAAAATTATCACCCATATATGGTGAAAATGGTAAAATAAGTCTTCTTAAATGTTGGCAAAATGAAGTAATAGATTTTTATCAATTTGAATCAGATTGTCTCCTACAGCTGTTGGATTGTCAAACTCGGTTGAATAATGACAAAATTCACAGTACTTTGAATGACTAATGAAAAATTAAAAAATACAAATTGAGTAGGGAATAATTACACAGTAATGTGCCAGAATAACAAAAATGCATCCCTGGTTTCCAAGAATTCCAACACTCGGCTAAAAATAAGAAAGTTTTCGTTCTCTGTCTCTGCCAGTACTTCACTGCGTGTCCTCTGATAACCCACTTAGTCTTCCAGAGCCTCATTTTCCTTCCTTGTAAAATGAGAGAAAATATCCTAAAGTCCTTCTAGTATCCAAGTTCTCCTATTTTGCATTATTATTCTCTCTACTCTATGTTTCTATCTTTTATCTTTACTTCTCTCTCCTCCTTTTTCTCTCTGAATCCCCTTTCCTCTCTTGTCCACTCTTTCTTCCACATCTGTTTGTGTATGTGAGGGTGAGAGATGTGTGTCTGTATCGATATCCATCTAGATAGAGAACTTGAGAGTGTGGAAAATTTCTTTTGTAACACATATACAATTTATTTTAAACAGATTGTATATTTTTGATAATTGAATTATTAACAAATTAAAGTTATGTTATATTCAGCCCTTAATATAAATGAAATGTGTTAAGGAAACATTTCTTTCTTTTTAAATTTTGTAAATTATTTTATTATCAAAATTAAGTAATAGAGCTGGTGAATGTTCTAAAATATAATTAGGAACTTTTTACATTTGGCTGGATAACCGGATAGAAACATACACAATGAAATTAACCAAACCTAAAGAATAAGTTAACTTTCATTCAGTTTAATGAGTAGCTAATTTAAAATATCAATGTTGGTAAAGAAGTGCTGAAAATGCAAATTTTTTGTGTATTTAATATTAGGATATTCTACATGCACTATTGACAGTGAACTGCTACCACCTCTTTATTCTGAGACTAATAGTTGTCCTGGAGGAGAACCCCTAGGACAGGCTTTTCTGCAGACATACTTCATCGACACTATCTCATCATCCATTGGTTCATTGTTCTCAGTTTTGTATGAAAAAAATGTCTTCTTGGTCCTTATTCACTTATCTGACACCACAGATGATGCCTTTGTGAATCAGTAACTTTTTGTTCATGACATCTCAGTTGGTGTCAATAGAAGTGATGGTAATTTCAGTTAGAGAAGAAACACTTGAAGAGAAATGGAAATAGAGATGAGATAGAAATTGAGATAGAGACAAGAGAAGAAAGTTTTTCCAGTGTAAATATCTTTAGAAATACATTCCCTAAAATTTATGTGCCCTAATTTTAATATTTAACCTGAGACTTTAAATCATTTGACCACTTTTAGAAGGGTCCAATTCTATGCTTCACTCTCACTTCAACTCTGTTATGTTGAAGCTGCTTGTTTTGCATTGTTTTCTCTGCTATTCCATAAAGTAAGAAGAGTAAGTTAGTCTTTTCGCTTATGCATAACCATGACCGGACCTGGGACACAGTAGGCACTTAAATATTCATTGAAGGAAGAATTTAAAGAAAATAATAGCGGATTACACTGCATCTATTATTTTCTATAATTTAATAGCTCAATAGCGACTGGTTTTGAATGGTGAATCCAACTTGGAAGATTACTGTAGCTTTGCACCATGTCTTTGCTTTAAAATAAAGTATTATCAGTATAGAAGGAACAGAATCATTGCAAAATTCTCACTAACGATATTTAGATAAAATATATAATGAGAACCAAGGAAACAGAACACATCTGGCAATTGCAGAGCACTTGCACTTCCATTCTTTTGTTTGTTCTTCATGTAATCACTCATCTTTCCATAAATCATGTATTTATTCAACAATTATTAAACAGTATTTCTCTGCCGCTTTTTAAATGTTATTTACTTATTTATTTTAATTTTGGGGGGGGGCGGGGGGATGGAGTCCCACTCTGTCGCCCAGGCTGGAGTGCAATTGAGTGATCTCGACTCACTGTAACCTCCACCTCCCGAGTTCAAGTGATTCTCCCGCCTCAGCCTCCTGACTAGCTGGGATTACAGGCAACCACCACCATGCCCGGCTAATTTTAGTAGAGAGGGAGTTTTACTATGTTGGCCAGGCTGGTCTCAAACTCCTGACCTCAGGTGATCCACCCGTCTTGGCCTCCCAAATTGCTGGGATTACAGGCATAAGCCACCAAGTCCAGCTTACAACTTTTAATGATAGTTGGAGATATAGAAACAGTTAATACAACAATAATGTAAGACCTCTTAAAGGAAAACTATAAACAACAAAGAGTCAAAATAAAATTTAGCCTTTGGATCTCTATACTATATAAATGTATACATTATCTCCTAGAAAGTTAAGAACTACATGTAAGAGAGAAGTGTAGGATTTTAGAAAGGAATTCCTTTCTGATTCTTAAAATATACTAAATAGGACCATTTTCTTGTGAATCACCTGTATTTCCATTTCTTGAATATATATTTTACAGCTAAAATACCATGGTATAGGTATCTATGCTTAAGACCACATTAAACAAATATATCAAAAGAAAGTATAAATACACATTCCATTTTTTGTATACCTACCCAAGGCAGCTGCTTCTCTCCAGCCATGATCGAACCACAACCCATATGTATTCCTTCACTTTCCACTTCACTTAACTAGTTTCAGCTGCATTGACCATTCTCTAATGCTCATCAGTGCTCTAAATCTCTTTCCCATTAATCAACAATATGAGAAGGGAGGCCGTGTTCCCTAACTACTTTCAGTGGAAGGGAAAAATTGGATTGAGAAGGAATTGGCAGGAATTTTTATACACAGAAGTGGTGAAATCAGATGGGATCCACTCCTACCAAGATGGAAATCTCCCTCCAGCTGGTACACTCCAGAATTTTACTTTATTAAATATACAGAAAACTTCACTTGATTTTGGTAACTACTGATTGATTGATTTCACGAAAATATTTCTTTTGCTATATTTAAAACAAATCACCATGAACCAAACCACCCATGTTGTTGTATGACTCCTGTGGCTGGAAATTCTCATATCCGGAAACTGTGATGTGACTTAGGGGTATCTGCACTTTCCGTCTCTTGTGGTTCACAGAACATTTGAAAAAATGCACTTAGAGGGGACAACGGAAAAACATAAAGCCACTGTAGGCTTTACATGCACAGAGGATATGTAAGGCTAAATTAGTCAATAAGGAATTATTGCCTCTCTGCCCAGAATTAAACCCTCTGTAAATAGAAATTTCCCTTGGTTTAATCTTGCAGGGTCTTCATTTTTCTGATTATTCGCTGAGTATTTCCTGTATTAGTTACAACATTCTGCTCATGCCTGCTCTTAACTCATTCAATTAATAGTCTCAGGCTTCTCAGCAATTCATCCATTGAGGAAACAAATCCCTTCTCCCACGGCTCAGGGAAAGAAAAACTGAAAGGGTCTACTTTGAAATGAAAATGAGGGAACAGAAAGATGAAGGAAATAAAATTAGTACTGAAGGCAGTGCTTTCCATATATTCCCCCTTGAAGTATTGCTAAGAGCAGAGATGAGTGAAGCTGTACCCTCCTACTAAGTCCCTGGGCAGAGCCAGGAGTAACACATCTCTAACAGATTTTCTTTGAACTCTCGAGTTTAATCATTAAAAGTAAAATAATTTGCAGGCTACTATACAACATAGATGTTCATCTTAGTATCATATAATATAGGTTAATGTTTTATTAGAATTGATTTAACTGTAATATCACCTGGAAAACAATGGCATCTTTATGTCATTTCCTTCAGCTATTCACAAGTGTTACATATTTGTCCATTTGATAAACTTTTTTCTGAGTACTTCAGGAGTCTTTTATATTTTTGTCTCATATATGTTTTGCTATCCATATGTGTTTTATTTCCCTTCTATCATAAATGAAACTTTCTCTTCCATTATATCTCCTGATTTTCATTTGAATATAGAATGACTATTGATTGTATGCTAATTTTATTACCTTCTACTTTACTACATTCTCTTATTGTGAAAAGGATTAGCTTTTTTTTTAAGATTGTTTTGGAGTTTCTACAAAATAAAATAAAATAAAATGTATAAATAAAATAAATAATAAATAATAATAAATAAAATAAAATACAAGTATCTGATTGTATCATCTGTAACTAAAGTAGTTTTTACTTTTTGTTTTCCTTCTAGGTTTTTACATTATTATTTGTTTTAGATGCCGGGCAATTTCTTCTAAAACAATGTTAAAAGGCCATGGAAATAATGGGTTTCCTTTTCTTCTTCCTGTGTTTGGTGAAAGATTATTTAATGTTTCTTCTTTAAGTAAGATACTGTGTTTTCAGCAGAGGCATATTATGTGTTAAAAGATAGTTTTCTTGTTAAAAAATTATTAGCTTCTATTTTAACTGTCTTTTACTTGAATGGATGCTGAATTTTGCCAAGTATCTGTTGTAATGCTATATAAATAATCATATTATTTTTTATTCTATTACAATGAAGAAGTTTATTAATTATAATATATTCACCTCACGGTACCCTTGTATTCTGCAATTAACTTCACTTGGTCATGATGTGTAATTTTTCAATTGTTCCTGAATTATCTTTGTTGATATTTAACATTTAACAATTATTTGATGTTATGCTTCTAATTTTTTATAGCATTTGTTTTGTGTTTTTTCAGTTTACTTTATTGTTTTTAATTGAAAGTTGTTAATTGAGCACTTATTAATGCTTCATTTTATTTTATTTTATGGACCCAATTATATTTTTCCTTGATAGTTCTTTAGCTTTACCCCATGATTCTGATATATTTGATTTTCATTATCACTTTTAACATAAATTTTGAAATTTAATTTTTGTACATTTTCATTAATATCTCCTTTTTAAGAAAACCTGCATGCGATTATTTTACTTCTATTATTATTTTTAGTTGTATCTTTACACGTGGAGAACAATTTTTTTTTTTACTTTTCTTCTAGGGAGTTCATTGGGGTTTAGTATGTGGCCTACAGTGCAGTCCATTTTTATGCATAGCCAAGGTACTCTGAAAGGGAGATATATCTTTTATTATCAAAGTTCAGAGTTTTATCTGATATGTATTTGTTCTGTGTTAGATTACAAGAGATGTGCTAAAGTCTTTCTTCTTAATAAATTTCACCAAGATTTGCCTGTCCATACCATAAAATCCAGGAATAATCCTCAATGCCTCTCAAATCCACATATATATCATAATTCTCACATTATTACTCCATTATAGGTAGCTACTGTTTTCTGCCTAGAATATCTCCTAATGACATTAATGGCTCTTCTCCCATTCTGCCCAAAGCCAGGAAATAAGATCAAACATTTCCTATCTAAATATCATTAATGTTAGCTTAAGATACAATTAAAATTTCTTCATGTGTTTTACAATGACCTGCCTGTTCACCATTCTCATTTTGCAGTGCCTTCCACATCTCTCAGTAGACATCAGCCTAGGCTAAAATTTTTCCATTTTCTCCAAAATGTTAAGAACTTTAAATTTCTAGAACTTTGCATGCGCTAGTCTCCTTAACTGAAATATTTGCCCCATCACTCTTCTCCTACTAAACACATATAGTTCCTTTGTCACTTAGGGAAAGAATTCTTCCTGTCTTTTGTCTCCCAATATTTCCCAATTTAACTTAATTCTTGAAGTTTTCTATCATTGCAGTTACATAAATTTGTAATTATACTTTATTTTGTAAGTATTTACTTAATGTGTTACTCTCCACTAGTCTGCAAATTTTTTGAAGGCAAGAACTATTTCTGGCTGGATTTTTTCCACATAATATCTCTACAATCTAGCGTAGTACTTACAAACCCTCAATAAATAATTGTGGAATAAAGATATACAAGTGTTTTTAATAATTTCAAAACAACATAAATGTTTTAACATAATGCTTTTGGACTTATAATGGGAGGTGCATTGTAACACATTGAGCAATTTAGAAATGGGCTGAATTTATCTAGTAGATTCCTTAGGTTGGATATCTGACAATAAAGTAGGAAAAGAAACTTTACACATGCATAATACCCCACCTGTAAAAAAAAATGACTAAAACAATAAAACTTTAGCATAATCAGCATAATCACCTGTGTATTAATTAGAGGCAGATAACTGTTGATTTGTCTTTAATTTATGGTGAAGATGTATCTGCTGAGTTTTTGTTATATTTAATAGCTACATGAGAAAAATGCCGAAAAATGTTCTGAATGAGATTCAAATTGTGACCTGTTGCATATCTAAAACAGATCTTGTTAGCTGTAAGTCTAATTAAAAGCGAAAAGTAAGTGTAATAAAAATATTCAAAGGTAATACTTTTTATCAAAACTACTTCTATAAAGTTTCCCCATGCTTCTGTGGGATCAACTACACATTACCCCAGAGATATGAAAATTGCAAAATTAATTACCATTTTAGAAAGATCAATCAAACTGTACTCTCAATTCCTGTAAAATATATGAAGAAGGTGACACCTAGAAGTAGAAGTTAATCACTGAACTTCCATCAGGTCTTGTCTTGCACTCTCAAGGTCCCTGCTATGGTTTGAATGTGTCCTCCAAAGATCCTGTTTTCAAAGCATGATCCCCAAAGTGAATGTGTTGAAATGGGGGATCTCTAAGAGCTATTTAGGTAATGACAGATGTGCCTTCGTGAATTGATTAGTGCCATTATTGTGAGAATATTCAAATCATTAATTCATCTAGAGTTAATTTTTGAATATGGTAAAGATAGTGGCCAGTTTTGTTCCTCTGCATATGCCTAGTCAATGTATCCAGCACAATTTTTTGAATAGGGTGTCCTTTGCTCATTCTTTATTCTTGTCCACTTTGTCTAAGATTAGTTGATTGCAGTTATATGGCTTTACTTACAAATTCTTTATTCTGCTCCATTGATCTGTATGTCTGTTTTTGTACCAGTACCATGCTGAGTTTGTTACTATTGCCTTGTAGAATAGTTGGGAGTTGGATATGTGATTTCTCTGGCTTTGTTCTTTTCTGTTAGGATTACTTTGGTTTTGGGGCTCTTTTTTGGTTCCACATAAATTCTAGAATTGTTTCTTCTAATTATTTGAGAAGTGACCTTTATAATTTGGTAGGAATTGCATTGAATCTGTAGGTTTCTTTGGCAGCATGATTGTTTTAATGATATTGATTCCTTTAATTCATGAGAATGTATTTTTTTTTTCCTTCTGTTTCTGTCATCTCTGATTTCTTTCATCAGTGTTTGTAGTTTTCTTCGTATAGATTTTGTAACCTCCTTGGTTAAAGGTATTCTTAGGTATTCTTTTTTTGACCCTTTCAAATGGTATTGAGTTATTGATTTGGTTCTCAGCTTGAGTGCTGTTGGCATTTAGAAATGCAAGTTATTACTATATGTTGATTTGCTGTTGTAAAACTTTACTAAAGTTGTTTATCAAATCTAGCATATTTTTTTTTGGAGAAATCTTTAGTGTTTTCTATGCATAATATCATATTATCAGCAAAACAAAAGATCATTTAACATCCTCTTTTCCTATTTGGATGCTTTTTATTTCTCTTCTTTTGCTTGATTGCTCTGACTGGAACTTCCAGTACTTTGTTGAATTGGAGTGGTGAGAGTGGGTATCCTTGTCTTGTTCCAGTTCTTAGTGACATGCTTTCAACTTTTCCCCTTCCATAAAATGTTGGTTGTGGGTTTTTCATAGACAGCTCTTATTATTTTAATAAATGTTCCTTCTATGTTTAGGGTTTGAGGGTTTTTATTATGAAGGTGAAAGGTGAAGCCAACTGGACTTCCTGGGTCGAGTGGGGACTTGGAGAACTTGTCTGTCTAGCAAAAGGTTTGTAAATGCACCAATCAGCACTCTGTAAAAATGCACCAATCAGTGCTCTGTGTCTAGCTAAAAGTTTGTAAATGCACCAATCAGCACTCTGTAAAAATGCACTAAACAGTGCTGTGTCTAAAGGTTTATAAATGCACCAATAAACATTCTGTAAAAATGGGTCAATCAGCACTCTGTAAAATGGACCAATCAGCAGGATGTGGGTGGGGCCAAATAAGGGAATAAAAGTTGGCCACTCCAGCTAGCAGTGGCAACCCATTTGGGTCTCCTTCCATGCTGTGGAAGTTTTGTTCTTTTGCTCTTCACAATAAATCTTGCTGCTGCTCACTCTTTGGGTTTGTGCCACCTTGAAGAGCTGTAACACTGTGAAAGTCTGTGACTTCACTCTTGAAGTCAGCAACACCACGAACCCACCAGAAGGAAGAAACTCTGGACACATCTGAACATCTGAAGGAACAAACTCTGGACACACCATGTTTAAGAACTGTAACCTTCACCATCAGGGTCCATGGCTTCCTTCTTGAAGTCAGTGAGACCAATAAACCACCAGAAGGAACCAGTTCTGGACACAAAGGGATGTTGGATTTTATCAAATGCTTTTTAGTATCTAAAGAGATCATCATAGAGTTTTTGTTTTTAATTCTGTTCATGTGGTGAATAACATTTATTGATTTACATATGTTGAACCATCCTTGCATCCCATTTGATAATGGATCAAGTGGATGAAATCTATTTTATTGTGATATCTTTTTGCTATGCTATTGAAATTAGTTGGCTAGTATTTCCTTAAGAACTTTTGTATCTATGTTCATCAGAAATATTGGCCTGCAGTTTTCTGTTTTTTGTTGTTGTTGTTGTTATTGTTGTTGTTGTGCCCTTACTAGATTTTGGTATCAGTATTATACTGGTTTTAAAGAATTAGTTAGGGAGTCACTAAAGAACTTATTCATGTAACCTAAACCACTTGTATCCCAAAAACTACTGGAATAAAACAAACAAACAAAAAACCCTCCAGGGAGCCAGGCATGCTAGTGCATGCCTGTAGTCCTAGGTACTCAGGAGTTTAGAGGGAAGAATAGCTTGAGGCCAGGACTTCAAGGTTACAGTGAGCTATGATTGCATACTGCACTCCAGATTGGGTGACAAAGCAAGACGTAGTTTCTGAAAATAAAAGTCAAAAAAAAAAAAAAAAAAGAATTAGGGAGGAATTTCTGCTGCAAGAATGGTAAAGGCTCTTCACTATGTATCTCATAAAATTTGGCTGTGAATCTCTCTGGTGTTTGACTTTTATTTGTTGGTATATTTTAAATTACTGATTAAATTTTATTACTCACAACTGGTTTGTTCAGGATTTCAATTTCTTCCTGATTCAATCTTCAGGGATTGTATGTTTCCAGGAGATTAGCCATTTCCTCTATGTTTTCTAATTTGTGCTCATAGTTATGTTCATAGACGTCTCTGATAATCTTTTTTTTTTTTTTAATTTTGTGGTATGAGTGGCAATGTTTCCTTTTCCATTTCTGATTGTGCTTATTTGAATCTTTTCTCCTTTTTTATTCGTTAATTTAGTTAGTGCATTATCAATTTTGTTTAGCCTTGCAAAGGGTCAAGTTTTCATTTCATTGATTCTTTGTACATTTTTTTATCTCAATTTAATTTAGCTCTGCTTTGATCTTCATTGTTTCTTTTCTTCCACTAGCTTTGTGTTTTGTTTGTCCTTGTTTATCTAGATTCTTCATGTATGACATTGGGTTTTTAATTTGAGATCTTTCCAACTTTTTTATTCAGGATTTCGTGCTATAATCTTTCCTCTTAGCACAACTTTTGCTGTATTCCTAATATTTTGGTAGGTTATGTCTCTACTTTCATTTGGTCAAACTTTTTTTTTGGTTTCTGATTTAATTACGATGTTTTCCCAGAAATCAGCTCCAAATATATGTGTTTGTATTTGAGTATCTGGTTAGCTTATTTTGGGCTTCTGTTTTGTAGTTTTTTAGTAACTAAAATAAGGTTAGTTAGATTTAGTGACCCAACTATGCAAATACAATCTTAATTAGCATGTTACTATTTATGTAGCATATGCAGATGAAGAAATAGAGAAAAGAAAGTTCATGGAAAGCCATCCAAACAAAATATTTTTATAATACTATTAACAGGCCAAAAACTTTTATGTTTAGAGTTGAAAAATCAGTGTGAGCAAGGAAGGAAAGCACAAATGTGTCACAGCAATTCCTCAACTCTATCAATTCTGCAGCCAGTTAAAGGTGGCTATCGGTTCCAATATTATTTTTAGGTTACTTTAGAAAGTTTTGGATAGGAATGCATGCATCTTTGTTAGATTAAAGGAAGATGAATCCTGGAAAAAATAGACAGAAAATTGTTTATAGAAAAGAGAAATGGAAATAGTGTAATGCCAAAAAACGTATTTCAAAATTTGCCTGTGTATTTAAGTTTAAATTTAAAATTTAAAATTATTGCAGCAATAATGTTTTTACATTATTGCTGTAAGGATGTTGGAGCTTCTATGGAATAAGAAGGCAGGGATTTCAATCTTGTTGGCCACTTAGTAGGTGTGTTACCTTGGACATGCAACATCTCCCTGAGCTTTTGTTTTCTTACAAATAAAATGGACGTGAGGACTATATTACTGTTTTACTATGAGAATTAGTTGAGATATTCAATATGAAAATATGTTTTATAAGTGTGATGCAAATGTGTAGCATTTTATTAGTTTTTATCATCATCAGGTAATATTTAATGATATAACTTTAAGTCTGAATTCTAATAACTATGTTATCATTTTATTTCTCCATGATACTCTTGAGAGATTGTAAGTAACCTGTTAAATAAATGTTAAATATTCCACTTCAATTGTAAATGAGATTTTGAACTTAATAACAGCTTAGGTTATATTTCAAATGAATTGCATTAATCACAGTTATAATAGATAATGTCATAATGATAGTCATAGTAACCACCCACATAGAAGGATTGAGGAAATTAAATATGCCAAGTAACTTTTTGCAGCATTTTTCCTCTGAACCACGTGCTAAAATCTGAGAGAAAGGAAAAGAAAAAGAGGGTAAATTTTTCTATTGGAACTTTCTTTTTCCTTGTTGAGTTTGACAAAATTGAATCCACAGAAGTAGAAGTATTTTAAGTTTGTATTAAAGTGTATAAACCATGTTTTATTTTCTATCAGTCTACAGTTAGGTTTTGAAGCAGCTCCAGACAAAAGACAAATTTTGCTGAACCACAGTGCACCTCTACTCTCCCTTGGCTCTTTCTTAGCTCTCTTTCCTTGTCCATTCCTTCTCCCAGCTCACAGATACTATAGATCTTTTATTATACTCTGTTGTCATCTACCCCAGAAGAGTACCAGGATATAGTTCAAGACACTCTCCAAACTTTCTTGCCTATGTTTTCATCAGAATATAATGATTTCAAACTCTTTGCCTAGCCTATGTTATTCAACAGCCCTTTTATCATCTGACTTAGCTTCTTCCCTGTGATCTTTGACATATTGCATCACAGGTCATATTGCATCAGAGTTTCTGCATTAGCTGCGAATATGTGCTTCCTTCGCTGAAAAGAAACTTCAACCATTTTATTGAACAAATATTAAATTCCAAACTTCCTAGTTTATAATTTGGACATCATTATAAGCTACTCTCAGTAACAGTTTCTATTCCTATAAATCAAAATAGTAGATGCTCATATCAATTAGATATATTTCTTCAATTCAATTAAGACAAAAGAATCAAGCTACGCATTGTGCTAAGCAGTGGAATATAGGAAAAACAAAGGATCCATTAAATTTCTAAATTGACAAATATGCTGATGACATCTAATTAATTAAAGCTTACATACAAATTTATATGACATTGTAAGTCTTAAAGAGGCTTAAAGAGTATTATAACAACCCTTATATGCCAATCCTGTCAGCGTGTTATATTTCTTCTTTAGTCTATTATCTTATTTGTACCTACTGGCTTCACAGTACATGTGATTCAGATTCGTATGTTAACAAATTACAAATCCTTACCTGTGGTAGACATTTAGTGCTATTTTAAAATACAAAATTAAAATCATTAATTCTAAGATTGCTGGATATAGACTGAATTACCCTTAATATTTTTAACTGTGTCCAGAATTTTAAGCATTTTATTAGCATTACCATCCTCAAGAGCTTTACTATTTATGTAACATTTTTTATAGTTTATATGATATTTGTATTTATAGTGATTTTAGATAAATCCCTCCATCTACTTTTATTTACCATTGCCTTGTTAAAATCAATAGCATTAGTAACATTCTAATTTAGATTGGGTTTGAAATCACAGTTATTCATTGATTTTTAGTATACATTTTAATAAACACATAAACTTGAGTTAAAAATGGATAGCCATGTACCACTTAAAATCATCTCCTAACGTGCTTGTGTTAATTTGGTAGGGATGTCTCAACAAAATACTATTGATCATGTGGTTTAATCATCATAAATTTATTTTCTTACAATTCTGGAGGTTAGAATCCTGAGACCAAATTGTTGCTAGGGTTATCTTATTCTGAGGGCTGTGAAGAAAGAATTTGTTTCCAGCCTTTCCTCTTGGCTTGTAAATGGCCATCTTTTCCCTGAAGTTCCTCTTCCTTCTGCTCATGTGTGTGTCCAAATATCCTCTTAAAGACACAAATCATATTGGATTAGGTCCCACAATAATGGCCTTGTTTTAACTTAATTACCACTGTAAAGACCCTATTTTCAAACATGGTCACATTCTGAGTTATTGGTGGTTAAGATTTCAGTGTAAGACTTGTTTGGGAGACATAATTCAACCCATAACAGTGCCTAATGGAATACTTCCTTGTATGTGACATGAACTTTTCCTTTATTTTGCCTTTTCTAGACTGATGGCTCTATTTGGAATGACCTTCCTTTTTCTATGTAGCAATCAATTTCTGCATATTTCAATTTTATTTTCCTTCAAGGAAAACCACTAATAATGCCCTTTTATACAATTTTTCTGATTTCCCTATTTCTTTCCCCACCATCCAAATAAATGACACCTCTCATTCTCTAAACCCTAAGAGTATATTAGTTGCATCTCTTCTTAGGATTATTTCCCTTTAACAGAAATGCATGGGTTTAATATTAAGGAAAAAATTGTTTTAAAGAAAATTTGTTTTATAAGAGACATATTGTGTTCTTTTCCCTTCATAGAACAATTATTTAAAGGTAATATTTCTAATATTTCAATAGAGGATAAGGAGAAATAACAACAACAAAAGAGAGAGTTGTAAAATAAGAGTGACAATAAGAAAGAGATAAGGAAAGAGATAAGGAAAAGAAGGCACTATTTTTTTTGAGACGGAATCTCACTCTGTCGCCCAGGCTGGAGAGCAGTGGCATGATCTTTGCTCACTGCAACCTTCTCCTCCTGGGTTCAGGTGATTCTCCTGCTTTAGCCTTCCAAGTAGCTGGGATTACAGATATGCACTACCATGCCTGGTAGCTTTGCTTGTGCAAATGGAAAGATTAACCACATTTCCAAATAATTTATTTTCTGGTTTTAGTCACTGATTATTCTCTCCATATTGGGTTTGTGATATAGCTGAATCCTTCCTTAAATCCACATCCCTCACTTTTCTTTTTTTCTTGTTGTTGGGGGGGAGACTTTTTACTCATCACTACTTCAGCCCCTTTGAAGGCGTATTTTAGTGTATTTAAGTAATACTTCATAAAAGTTTCATGAGAAAATTCTTATGCTATTTTTAAGTTTACAATATCATGAGATCTGTGATTTTACCATCATAGGAAAAAAATGACATTTCTTTCCGCTTATTATAAGCATAAAGATTTCTGCCCTTGTTATACATCTAATCCACTAAACCACTATCCCTTAACTCTAGATTACCTTAGGAATAAGGATGTCCCAAAAGTTAAAGTGATAAAAAATAAGAATTTGAGAGTTTAATGTTCCCACTCAAGTCCTTTTCATTAATGTGAATATTATATATGTTTTTAGAGACATTTTGTTTTTATTTATGGACATACTCATTTCTCCATCAGAAGAAAAATAAAACTATGTATTAGCTTCATCATCAGTAAATACTAGCCAAACACCAACTGTGTACAACGTCTACTGTTAGAATCTGAAGATATCACAGAGCTCTAAGACACATAGCATTGCAATTAAAAAAAAAAAAAAAAGCACATGTTAAGAAAAAGAGCTCACAAATATATATGTATTCATAAATTTATATACTTATATGTATATTTATAACAATATATATTCATAAAAGAGAACATGTGATAAATATCAAATAAGTGGCTTAGACACATAATGTTTACAGGAGTTTAGAAAATGGCTCAGAATTTGTAACAATTCAAATAGGTTTCATGAGTGAAACAACTCAAGTAGATCTTTGGATGAAAGGCAGTTTACAATTAAGATACAAACAGTAGTGAAAAGTGTGGTAGTATGCATATATCCCCTTAGTGCTTCAGCAGAATGTGTTATAACTGTATTTCAGTGCTCATTATTGCTACTTGTTCATATGACCTAGGTTCTGATTTATCACAGCACTTAAAGTACCCTTATCAAGTGTGCTGAATTCACATGCAAATTACTATATTCTTGCCTTCCTTGGGAGGGAAAAACAACAGGAGATAAAGCAAGAGAAGGCAAGTTCTATTGAAGTCTATAAATTCCAAGCTAAAAATTAAGTTGATGAGCAATAAAATTATTACAGATCTTGAGGAATAATGGAAAAAAATTTAAAGCATGCAGCACTCTCGGAAAGTCATTGCACATATCTTGTTTTGAGTTAAAGGGTCTTTTAGAATGTTGTCAGTAGGAGTACAAGGAGATGAATTTCAAAGTATTTTAACAACAAATCTGCAACTCTGTTTAATCTATTATTCATTAAAATACACAGAAAAATGATTTGATCAGAAGACAGTTTTGCAAAGATGATGATGTATAGCAGGTTGACAACATTTATTTCCCTGAATATTTAATGTAATAAAAAAGTAACTAAAACTAGGCCGGGCGCGGTGGCTCAAGCCTGTAATCCCAGCACTTTGGGAGGCCGAGACGGGCGGATCACGAGGTCGGGAGATCGAGACCATCCTGGCGAACACAGTGAAACCCCGTCTCTACTAAAAAAATACAAAAAACTAGCCGGGCGAGGTGGCGGGCGCCTGTAGTCCCAGCTACTCGGGAGGCTGAGGCAGGAGAATGGCGGGAACCCGGGAGGCGGAGCTTGCAGTGAGCTGAGATCCGGCCACTGCACTCCAGCCTGGGAGACAGAGCGAGACTCCGTCTCAAAAAAAAAAAAAAAAAAAAGTAACTAAAACTAACCAAAATAGTAACAGTAATAATGAAATAATAAGAGCAAGAATATTATAAACTAAGAAATATTTATAAACCTATGCCTAAACTTGTTGCCAAGGAAAGAAGCAGAAAAATGTTAATGTATGTTAACCTTAAGGTTAACATATAGAAAAGCTGTGGTTTCAAACAAGCAGAAATTGGGAAAGAAGGTAAGTCAACAGAATCATCACATTTCCCCCATCAACATAGAAACTAGCACATAAGTCAAGGGCAAACCTTTGAGAACATTCTGCATACCTACATTGTACCTCATCAGGGATAAAAATGGCCATTAAGCTTTCCTTCTTTTAGGGAATAGCACTGAAGTGGAGAATTGGTAAACTCTATCATCAGATTTGTGAAGTTATTCCTAGTACACGGCATTTCAAAAATCAGGGACATCACAGAGCCCAGATTCCACAGCAAACTGCATTCTCCATCAGTGAATCTGTCAACTCACATCATGCAGTCCTCAAACTTCACACTCAACTTGCAGTAAAAAGGACAGAAAAATAATATCCTGTTATTATAATTTTGGCAACATGTACATGGGTAGTAGTTTCAAAGAAGATGGAAAATATTTTAATACTAACTCGACTGGGCATGGTGGCTCACGCCTGTAATCCCAGTACTTTGGGAGGCTGAGGTGGGCAGATCACAGGGTCAAGCGTTCAAGACCATCCTGGCCAACATGGTGAAACCCTGTCTCTACTAAAAATACAAAAATTAGCTGGGCATGGTGGTGTGTTCCTGTAGTTCCAGCTATCCAGGAGGCTGAGGCAGGAGAATTGCTTGAACCCAGGAGGCCAAGTTTGCAGTGAGCCGAGATCGTGCCACTGCAACTCTGACTCAAAAAAATAATAATAATAATAACAATAATACTCACTGAAATCCATTATATCAAATGAAGAAATGAAGGTTATGATTGATGGGAAATTAAATACATAAGTGAATAATAAATTCTACACAAGATTTCTCAATATTGCCTTCTCCCTCCCTTGTATGAACATGATAAATATAAATGCCATGATGTTGCAGACACTGTTCATTGCCTATAATATTACCCTACACTTTTTCTTCCACTTTGCAGAAAAGCCCAATTTCACTCAGAACTGCCATGTCTCTAGGCCTAGAAAACGAATCACGATGGTTTTAAATCCTTTGATAAAGTCATTTTTTTCTGCTTACCTTGCACCTGGGAGTCACCATGGGAATGAAGATTACATTCCCATGGATAAAATCATAGCCCTTCCTATCATACCCCTGCAGAAAGAATATAAATAAAATTATAGTATTAAAAAGTACATATGAATGAAGACAAGAAATTCAATATACATTTTTTTTTAATTTCTTTCTTTTTTTTATTATTATTATACTTTGAGATCTAGGGTACATGTGCATAACGTGCAGGTTTGTTACATATGTATACTTGTGCCATGTTGGTGTGCTGCAACCATCAACTCGTCAGCACCCATCAACTCGTCATTTACATCAGGTATAACTCCCAATGCAATCCCTCCCCCCTCCCCCCTCCCCATGATAGGCCCCGGTGTGTGATGTTCCCCTTCCTGAGTCCAAGTGATCTCATTGTTCAGTTCCCACCTATGAGTGAGAACGTGCGGTGTTTGGTTTTCTGTTCTTGTGATAGTTTGCTAAGAATGATGGTTTCCAGCTGCATCCATGTCCCTACAAAGGACACAAACTCATCCTTTTTATGGCTGCATAGTATTGCATGGTATATATGTGCCACATTTTCTTAATCCAGTCTATCACTGATGGACATTTGGGTTGATTCCAAGTCTTTGCTATTGTGAATAGTGCTGCAATAAACATACGTGTGCATGTGTCTTTATAGCAGCATGATTTATAATCCTTTGGGTATATACCCAGTAATGGGATGGCTGGGTCATATGGTACATCTAATTCTAGATCCTTGAGGAATCGCCATACTGTTTTCCATAATGGTTGAACTAATTTAATTTCTACAACCTCTTGTTGCTCACACAATTGCTGGACTTTAAGCCTAACATAGTCTGGGTATTGAAATGAAAATTATAGTAGATAAGTGAAAGATTATACCCCAAAGGCACTGGTCCATCTGTATTATCTACAATCTTGCAAATAGTATCCGAGTGTGCTGGACCAAGGAAGACTGAGTTTAATTTTGCTTCAGTCAGAATATATTGATACAGATGTCCTAACACAATGTTATGTTTGCAGCAATCTAGCTCTGGTGGACAATCTGCAGTTTTATTTTCTGGCTTAGCTAAAGCAAAGTTAGATCTAAATCTGTACCACAGATATTGCAGGACAGAAATGTGTTTACATAATATAGTAAAAGCTACTTTAAAAACTTGGGAGATGGAAATGTTTTGGATTCATCATGTGCTTATGCTCCCTCTAAACATGACTCATTTAAAAAAAGAGAGAGAGATTTGAAAGACTTGTCCTTCATTCTAATTTGGAGGAATTGTTTGTGTGTCAGAATCTTAATAGTCCTATGCTGTTTTACCATACTGTGTATGCTGGTGGGGAGATCTTCAATTAAAACATGGGCTCCCAATTTTCAATTGTACTGGAAGGGACTAAGGATTGCCAAGCAGAGGTGGCTACAGTTTTCCACCAAAAGGAAAGTAGTAACGGTACTTATCATAGTTAGCAGAAGAATCAGATATCTAAAATTGTTTTATTACATAGAAGAGTCAGGTTTTAACTTGTTAAATTAGTGATTCCAAATGATAAAGTCAATAGGCAAACTAATAAGAATATATGATTAACATAGCATACCTATGACATCAGTCCCTACGCTAGAGGGTTTGGTACCACCATCTTCTGTAATACCCAGAACAACTTGACTGAAGGTGGGTATTTCTGTTCTGGGGAAAGATTAAAACCCATAGCTATGTAGAACTATTGAGTACCTAATCCAGTTCCATATTAAGTCCAAAGAACATGGAATACTCGTCCCGACGGGTCCATAAAAGAAATTATAGGAGGACAAGAGATAAAAGTCTCAACTAAGTCTACTTTTGTCCCATTTAGAACTAAAAAAATTTATATTTATATCATTGTCTGAAAAAATACTCTCTGAATTGGGTTTTTAAATTTATAGAGAATCATAATACACATGAAATAATAAATATGATACCAAGTATGGTCATTGACCAGAACTTAATTTTATTAAAAATATTGTATTAACTGAACCTCAGGATCTCCCTTTATGCTCCCCTCCAATTACTTCTCCCTCCCTGTCTTAACTGATTTTCTCACTTATAATTAGTTATTCTAATTTATAATAGTTTTGCCTATTTTGTATTTTTTACCAATGTAACTATATAATATATACTATTTTGAGTTTGTCTCCTTTCACTACATATTATGTTTGTGAAGTTTAGCAAGATTGTTGTATATATTGTAAATTATTCTCTCTCGGTATACTATAGTATTTCCTTGTATGAGAATACCATTAATCCATTCTATGGTAGAGAATATTTGAGCAGTTTTGACAAACCCATTTTATAAATTGGTTATACTAATTTAAATTCCCACAAACCATGTATGAAAATTCAGAACATTTCATCTGTTCAACTCTGATGTTCATAGTAGGAATTTTCATTTAGTCATTTTTGTGTGATTGTACTGGTATATGTATAGCAGTTTGATTTTAATTTGCATTCTCTGGTGATTAATGAAATTGAACACTTTTTCTTATATTTATCACTAATTTGGAAACCTCTTTTTCAGTGAGTATTTTAAAACATTTTACCTGTTTAAGTTAGGTTTTCTTTTTTAATGCATTTTCTGAATGAATACAAGATCATTTTCCATGATAAAAGTGTTCTTACTAACCCAGTGGACAAGCTAACCCAATTTTCATATACTTGTGAGTATTCTTCTCCACTCAGCGCAGGACTTAATTTTCTCATGAGCAAAACAGCCAGCTGGCAGGAATGTAATCCAAACATAGTTTCAAACGTGAACTCCCTCAACAAGGCACGAGTTGATTTTGGTACCATCATTACTGAAAGTCTAATTTGCTATCCAAAATGATAAATATAAGTAATATCTGTGAGGCTGTTCGAAACTGTGTCTACACACTTTTCATGTCAGGCATTCTGTCACAAAGTGTTGCTGCCTCCTTGGGCCGTATTTAGGAAACAGCAGATAGGACTTGTCTCTTTTCATCTCTTTTCCCTTCTCTGTAGCTCTGTGCAGTCTTTTATTTTAAGGAAGTGGGGCATTAGAAGGAGGAGTCCAAGCTCGCTTCGGCAGCACATATAGAAGGAGGAGGAGTCCTATTTTCACTTTTCTTTTTTTTTTTTAATTGCCTCTAACTCTATTGGCCTGTTTTTTTCTTTTTTTTTTAATTAATTAATTAATTTATTATTATTATACTTTAAGTTGTAGGGTACAGGTGCATAACGTGCAGGTTTGTTACATATGTATACTTGTGCCATGTTGGTGTGCTGCACCCATCAACTCGTCATTTACATCAGGTATAACTCCCAATGCAATCCCTCCCCCCTCCCCATGATAGGCCCCGGTGTGTGATGTTCCCCTTCCTGAGTCCAAGTGATCTCATTGTTCAGTTCCCACCTATGAGTGAGAACATGCGGTGTTTGGTTTTGTGTTCTTGTGATAGTTTGCTAAGAATGATGGTTTCCAGCTGCATCCATGTCCCTACAAAGGACACAAGCTCATCCTTTTTGATGGCTGCATAGTATTCCATGGTGTATATGTGCCACATTTTCTTAATCCAATCTGTCACTGATGGACATTTGGGTTGATTCCAAGTCTTTGCTATTGTGAATAGTGCTGCAATAAACATACGTGTGCATGTGTCTTTATAGCAGCATAATTTATAATCCTTTGGGTATATACCCAGTAATGGGATGGCTGGGTTATGTTTCTCCCAAATCTCTCTCTTACCTAGAGTTTCTTAAGGCTTCAGGGCTTCAAACCCAAAACGAGAAAGACTCTTTATTTTTTTTTCTTTCTACCAAATCTCATTACTGAAGCCATGATCATGAGGCTGATAAAATCTTAGTTGGAGGAAAATAATAATTATATAAATATCATAAAAATGGTATTATTGTGATAACATTATCCCTACACAATGAATTTTTCACAGTAGTCTCAGTGTTTTGTTTTGTTTTGTTTTTTTCATTTTAACTGAGTGAACTTGAACAAGTTAACCTTTCTAAGCCTCATTTCCTTCAATTAGAAGGTCTGTAATAGCAATGTTTCAGCAATTTCCTGATTAGTAAGTGAGTCAGTACAGCATCTGGCTCCTTTTACACTTGTTCAATTCATGATAGCTATATATGAGCCATGTACTGTTATTTAAATAATTTATAGAAGGCAGCTTAGAAGAGAGAATTTATGTGAACTTTCCCTGCAGTGGTTCTTTAACTCAAATAGCTACAGTCATTATGTTTAGTACTATTCATATGCCACCAATAATTTCAGAAAACGTCTTGACAATAGCTCAAGTTCTAAGAGAAGGTCTAAAAGACCTTCAAGAATGAGGCTGTAGAAGTCAGGAAGAAAACCTAAAGAACTAGCAGAATTGACAGCATCCCCAAGGAAAAAGGGCCAGGCTAATGCTCACTGCCAGGAATTTTTGCTCCAGCATTTTCATAACTCACAGGAGCTCACAGAGGAGACAGGCTCTCAGAATCTCCCATGACTTCCTGATGTCGCAAGTGCCCTTGCGGTCCTGTCATGTCACAGGCCAAAAATACAATCTCTTCCTGTGCTCTTCCTTAGCAAAGCTCTGTGGTCTTCGTATTTCAGATATAAGAGGAGACGAGTGCAGCAATGTATATGCTGTGACTTGAGGATCAAAAGTCTTCTTAAAATCTTATTTAGAGATCACAAATAGTAATATTTGAGTGTAAAAGGGGGCCAAGATTTTAATGTTTCTTTTGCTATTTATTTTTATTTTTTTTTATTTTTATTTTTTGAGACGGAGTCTCGCTCTGTCGCCCAGGCTGGCGTGCAGTGGCCGGATCTCAGCTCACTGCAAGCTCCGCCTCCTGGGTTCACGCCATTCTCCTGCCTCAGCCTCCCCAGTAGCTGGGACTACAGGCGCCCGCCACCTCGCCCGGCTAGTTTTTTGTATTTTTTAGTAGAGACGGGGTTTCACCGTGTCAGCCAGGATGGTCTCGATCTCCTGACCTCGTGATCCGCCCGCCTCGGCCTCCCAAAGTGCTGGGATTACAGGCTTGAGCCACCGCACCCGGCCGCTATTTATTTTTTAGAAATAAGATATTTTAGTGCGGCAATACATGGGGGCGTGTGTGCATGTTGTGCACATGTGTGTGTTTGAGCCTGAAGGTATTTATTCATGTCCCTGCTATGACTGTTAAGCATCTTTAACAGAAATTAGACAACTGAGATAGGGGAAGCCTTTAAAGATTACTTATTAATTCTCAAAATTTTAGAGTGTAATGGGAAAATAGTGATGGAAAAATATTATAAGCAAAACAAGGATTGAAAATTAGATTTTTTATTTTCTCACTTGTATACATCAACAGAAAATAAGTAGCTCTTCTAGGTATATTCCCTTCCTATTGTATTTTGCCTATTGTCACTCGTTACATTATCTATCCTACCCTACGCCCATCATATACACACTTACAATAAATAAAGCTTTGTTTTCCATTCATACCTCAATAGTTTGCATCTGAAGGTTTTTATTTTAATGCTTTTCTCTCTTTGAATGAAATGTTGTTCCATATAACCACGTCTCTAAATAACTTACTCACAATGATTGGGAACATATTATGCCCTAAGCATTGGACTGGACCTTTGGAACATTTTGTAGAATAAACCATACTTAAGAAGTCATCTCATTTCTACTTGCTAAATAAAAACACTCTCTTATTTGAAGCTTCATAAAATTTAAACTGGATATTTCTTAGAGCCTACATTGTTTTCTGTTATATTATAATTAAATGAATTTATTCTAAAACTTTTTAAATCTATATAACTTTAGGTTGAACAATGTAAACATTTCATAAACATAAAAGTATCAATAGATAAGGGAATCAATACAATGAATTTATTCTTGCAATCAACATATTTTCCTATAGAGCAGTCCACATTTAATCAGATACAAATATTAAAGCAGTACCTTAATATTGAGGGTAATAAACAATTCTAAAAATTCCTGGTGTGCTTATTTTTAGTACAATAAAGCATTTATGATATGCCTACTATATGCATGGCTTCATATTAAATAATCAAGATACAGAAACAAATTAAAAAGAAATAATCCTTTTAAATAATTTGTTAGTTGAAATTATTATGCAAACAAATCGTAATACCTAATGACAAAATAATGAAATACTAATGTAAAAGATTATCAAAATAGCATTTAAAAAGACTGATTAACAGTATTTCACAGGGGAAATATTATTTAAGGAGATTACTTTAGCCTGGATATTCTTTATAGAATGTGCCTTGTTGATAAAGGTACAGTTAAAAAGAGAATCTGGAGTGATAAAGAAGCTGTATATTATCATTGAAACACAACTGAAGTGAGGGAAGTGTTTTCCTGCTTTGATGGGTAATTAGCTCTATGAGATAGGCATGGGCCATGATGTGAAAAATATTGCATTTCATGCTTAAGAATGTTATATCGTGAATATTGAAAACCATAATAGGATTTTCAGCAGTTTGGTGGCATGACCCTTGATGGAGTGGTGAAAATTATGGGCTCTGAATCCACACTGCCAGGATTTGGAAACCACGTTTGCCAATAACAAATTATCAGACCTTACTTTATATAATTTTTTTGTGCATCAATTTTAACATCTATAAATGATGAATAAAATATTGCCCAAATCATTGAGTTGTGAGAATCGAATTAATATATCAAAATCACTTAAAGTCTTTCATATAGAAAAGCTAATAAAAGTATGAGTCATTCTTCTGTTTTTGTTGGTATGTCAAAGTGTTAGCAGTGTCATAAATATAGGAAGAGTAAAGTTAGATTTAGTGAGATGGTTAGAGTAATATTGTTATAACATGTTACACAATGAAGCATATAATAATGCAGGCAGAAGATAATGAGAAACCAAAATCAAGCCACAGAAGCTGTAACAAGAAGTGAAATAATTGAAAACGCAAGTTTGCCTGTGTGTAGTTACTTTACTTTGGTTTTATTTACCTTCATCTTTTTGAAAGATGAATTTTTAAAAGAAATATATTACACTTATAAATATAAATATATGTATGTATACACATCCCCATTTTAAACAGAAGAAAATTATTCTCATATGCATCTTTTTTATTTAAAATATGATTTGAGAGCTGAGCTTCTATATTTATACATGTAGATATGCTTTCTATATTTTTATCTGTCTTATTCTCTTATTTCTGTATTATTATGATAGACAAATTCAGAAAATTTTATAATACATAAATGGTAGAACAATTTATGTTCCTTTGGGTAAATACCTAGTAATGAGATGGTTGGGTCATTACAATAAGATTGTTAGTTCTGTTTATGTTCTTTGAGAAATTTTCAAAACACTTTTCACAATGGCTGAACTAATTTTCATTCCAAACAGTAGTTTATAAGCATACCCTTGTCTCTGCATCCTTACCAACATCTGCTATACTATTTTTTGACTTTTTACTAATAGCTATTCTGACTGGTGTGACATGGTATCATATTGCAGTTTTGATTTACATTTCTCTAATAATTAGTGATTTTTTTCCCATGGGCTTTTTGGCTGCTTGTATGTTCTTTTAAGAAGTGTCTGTTCAAGCCCATTTTTAGATGTTTTTTTTTTTCTCTTTTTTGGTTTTTCTCTTGGTGATTTGTTTAAGTTCCTTATATATAGTAGGTATTACAATCTGTTGGATGTATAGTTTACAAATATTTTCTCCCTCTCTGTAGGTTGTCTATTTACTCTGTTGATAGTTTCTTTGTGCAGAAGCTCTGTAGTTTTATGAGATACTATTTGTCCATTTTTGTTTTTATTGCAATTGCTTTTGAAATCTTCATCGTGAAATCTTTGCCAAGGTCAATGACCAGAATAGAATTTCCTATGCTTTCTTCTAGGGTTTTTACAGTTTTAGATTTTACATTTAATCTTAAATTCATCATGTATTGATTTTTTTCATATAGTGAAAGGAAGGCATCCAGCTTCAGTCTTCCACATATGGCTAGCCACTTATTCCAGCACCATTTGTTGAATAGGAAATCTTTTCTCCATTGCTTGATATTGTCAACTTCATCAATGATCAGATAATTAGAAGCACGTGGCTTTATTTCTGGTTTCTCTAAGCTGTCTATGTGTCTGTTTATATAGCAGTACCACGCTGTTTTGGAGACTGTAGCCTTGTAGTATAGTCTGAAGTTGAGTAATGCAATGTTTTCAGTTTAATTCTCTTTGCTTAGGATTGCTTTGGGTATTCAGGCTGTTTTGAGGAACCCTAAAATTCAAGTTCCATATGAATTTTAGAATGTGATTTTCTAATTCTTTGAAGAATGACATTGGTAATTTTAAAGGAATGGTACTAAATCTGTAAATTGCTTTGGTCTGTGTCACTATTTTTTAATGATATTAGTTCTTCCTAAGCATGAGCATGGGATATTTTTCCAACTTGCTGTATCATCTTGATTTCTTTCAGCAGTGTTTTGTAATTCTTATTCCAGAGATCTTCCAAATCCTTGGTTAGGTGTATTACTATGTGTTTTCTTATTTTTGTGGCTATTGCATATGGGATTGTGTTCTTGACTTGGCTCTCAGCTCAGATGTTACTGGTATTTAGAAATGCTACTGATTTATGCACATCGATTTTATATTCTGACATTTTATTGAAGTTGTTTATCAGGTCTAGGAGCCTTTGGAAAGAGATCAAGGGGTTTTCTTGATAGCTTTTAGGGTGTTTTATATTTCTGTGAGGTCAGTGGTAATGTTACCTTTGTCATTTCTTAATGTGTTTATTTGAATCTTCTCTCTTTCTTTATTAGCCTGAATAGCAGTCTATATATCTCATTTCTTATTTCAAAACATGAACTTTCACTGATCTTTTATATGGATTTTCTTGTCTCTATTTCACTCAGTTCAGCTCTGATTTTGGTTACTTCTTTTGTTCTATTAGTTTTGGGGTTGATTTACTCCTGCTTTTCTAGTTTGTCTAGGTATAATGTTCCGTTGTTAATTTGCAGTATTTCTAATTTCTTGATATAAGCATTTAGCACTATAAACTTCCTCTTAACACTGCTTCAGCCATGTCCCAGAGTTTCTAGTATGCTGTATCTTTATTTTAATTTTTTTCAAAATATTTTTTGACTTCTTCAATTTCATTCTTTGTCCAAAAGTGATTCAGGAGCAGGTTGTTTAATTTTCATGTAATTTTATGTTTTTGAGAGATCTTGGTATTGATTTCTGTTTTTACTGTGCTGTGTTCCGGGACTGTGGGTTGATATGATTGCAGTTTGTTCGAATTTGTTGAAAATTGCTTTATGACTGCACGTGTGGTCAATCTTAGGGTATATGCCATGTGCAGATGAGAAAAAATGTTGTTGTGTGGCATTGATATGGTTTGAATCTGTGTCCCCATCTAAGTCTCATATTGAATTGTAATCCTCAATGTGGGAGGTGCGGCCCTGTGGGTGGTGATTGGATTATGGGGGTGGTTTCTCATTAATGGGTTGGCACCATCCCCTTGGTGTTGTTCTCATGATAGTGAGTGAGTGAGTTATGATATTTGGTTGTTTAAAAGTGTGTAGCACCTCTTTCTCTCTCTTGGTCCTGCTCCTGCTTTGCGTTCCACTATGAGTAAAAGCTCCCTGAAGCCTCCCCAGAAGCAGATACTGCCATGCATCCTGTACAGCCTGCCGAACTATGAGGCAACTAAACCTCTTTTCTTTACAAATTACTGTGTCTCAGATTATTTATTCATAGGACTAGAGAATGGACTAATAGAGGCTTGTTTAGTAGATGTATGTTAGGTCCATTTGATAGTGTCAAGTTTAGGTGCCAAATGTCTTTGTTAGTGTTCTGCCTTAATGATGTATCTGATACTGTTGGTGTGGTGTCGAAGATTCCCACTATACTTGTGTGATTATATAAGTCTTTTTCATGTTTCTAAGAATTTGTTTTATTAGTCTGGGTTTTCCCGTGTTGGATGCATATATACCTAAGACAGTTAAGTCTTGTTGAAGTAAATCCTTTATCATTATGTAATACCCTTCTTTGTTTTTTAAATTGCTGTTGATTTAAAGGATTTTTTGTCTGAAATAAAAACAGTAATCTCTGTTCTTTTACATTTTCCAATTGCTTGATAGATCTCCATCTGCTTGATAGATCTCCATCCGTTTACTTTTAGCGTATGTGTGTCAATGCATGTGAAATGGGTGTTTGGAGACAGCATAAAGTTAGGTCTTGCTGCTTTATTCAACTTGCTATTCTGTGCCTTTTAAGTGGGGAATTTAGCCTGGTTCATTCAAAGTTAATATTGATATGGGATGATTTGACACTGTCATCATGTTGTTAGCTGGTTGTTATGTAAGCATGATTGTATGTTTGCTTTATAATGTCAGAGAGCTATGTACTTAAGTGTGTTTTTGTGGTGGCAGGTCTTTTATTATGACCACACACAGGTGTGGTGGTAACAAATTACCTTAACTTTTACTTTTCTGAAAAGGATTGTATTTCTCCACTAATGAAGCCTAGTTTGGATGGATATGAAATTCTGGGTTAGAATTTCTTTTCTTAAACAATGGTGAGTATAGGCCCCCAAACTCTTCTGGCTTGTAAGGTTTGTTTCTGAAAGGCCAGCTATTAGCTTGATGGAGTTCCCTTTATAAGTAACCTTCCATATCTGTCTAGCTGCTATTAATTTTTCTTATAAGTAACCTTCCATATCTGTCTAGCTGCCATTAATATTTTTTTTGTGTGTTGACCTTGGAAAATATGATGACAATGTGTCATGGGGATGATCATTTTGTACAGTATCTTGAAGGAGTTCTCTGAATTTTCTGAATTTGCATGTTGACCTCTCTGGTGAGATTGAGGAAATTTTTGTGGATAAATTTTCAGATATGTTTTCCAAGTTACTTGCTCTTTCTCTCTCTTTCTGGGGTGCCAGTGAGTTGTAGGTTTGGTCTCTTTACATAGTCAGATATTTCAAGGAGGTTTTGTTCACGCTTTAGATGCTTTTTAAAATTTTTTTTTCTGAATAAGTTGATTTGAAGAACCAGTCTTTGAGCTTTGAGGCTCTTTTTCTGCTTGGTCTATTCTTCTGTTAAAATTTACAATTCTATTAATAAATTTTTGTAGTGGGTTATTCAGTTCTAAGAAGTGAGTTTGGTTCTTTCTTAAAATGGCTATTTCAGTTTTCTGCTCTTATATTTTATTGGATTGCTTATACTCCTTAGATTGGGTTTTAGCTTTCTCCTATATCTCAATGATATTCATGGACATCCAGATTCTGAATTTTACGTCTGTTATTTCAACCATTTTGGTTTGGTTAAGAACCATTTCTGAGGAGTTACTGTGGTCATCTGTAGGTAAGAAGACACTCTGGCTTTTCGGAGTTGCCAGAGTTCTTGCACTGATCCTTTCTCATGTGTGTGGGCTGATGTTCCTTTAGAGTTTGAAGTTGCTGTCCTATAAAGGGACCTTTTCACTTTTATATTCTTTGATGCCCTTGAGAGTTTGACTATGGTAAAAGTTAGGTTTTCAACTGGCTTTGTTTCTAAGTGATTTCAGGGACTAAAGCTCAACTCAGCATTCCTTGGCTTCCTGATCTATCCTAAGAGACTGTGACCAGGCCTGCAGTTTTTTGTTTTTTTTTTTTTGTTGTTGTTGTTGTTTCCCCTGGCCCCTCAAGGTTAAATACGTACTGCTCTGGAGGAGCTGAGGTGTTCCCAGACCACTGACAACAACACTGTGACGGGAGGCTGTTAGCAAAAGTGCCTCAGCGCAGCACTGGCAGAATGGCATGGGTCCTCCTGCAGGTGTGCACCACCAGTGGGGTGATGGTGGGTCCCACGTGTGCTTGCACTTCAGTGGTGGGACAGCAATGGGTTTAGTGTGTGTGTGCACCAGTAAAGCAGCAGGGACCAGCTGAGGGCAAGTGCCCCCTAGCAGACACTTGCCTGCAAAAGCTCTCAGACTGTTAAGCAGGGTCTGCTGGCAAAAGAGGTACGAGGGTGGCTACCAACAAGCTCCTCTCTGAGGCATCTGAGGTTTCACTGCAAGTGAATATGGCCAGGCAGGGACCCAGAGATAGACCAGCAGACAGGGATTGCTCAGATCAGACTTGCCCCATCTAACAGGCTATATAGCCCTACTCTGTCCAGGTCTGGCAATCAACAAACCCTAGTTTTCTAGAGGAGTATGGTAAGCCTTAGGGGATGGGCGCCCATGGCCTGATCAGCTGCAACTGTTCCTGCTAGTTGGCAATCCTGTGCAGGGTTTCCAGCCTCCTTCTCTTTCAGCCCAGGGTCTGTGTCTTCCTTCTGTCTACTCTCAACGTCTTCTTTCCAAAGATCTGTTCAGAGAGTGCCCATCTTCTTAATGATCTGTTGTCTCAGTGGGTGAAGCTCTTCCTGGCTGTGTTAAATTGGCCATCTTGGTTCCTTCCATCCATTTAATCTTAATTAACTGCTAAAAGTCCTGTCTCCAAATAGTCACACTGGGGGTTAGGGTTTCAACATTGTAGAGACAAGATACCATCCAGAGTGCCTTTTCAATAAACAGAAACATTTATTCTATTTTTATTTATTATAATTACAAAAATGTTCAATTAAAATATGTTATTAACACTTTTGTTTTCTTCTAAGATTCTTATGGTTTTAGCTCTTACATTTAGGTTTTAATTCATTTTGAGGTAACTTTTTGATATATTGTGAGCTATGCGTTTTAAGTATGGCTATAGTAATCATTTACTGAAGTGAGGTCAAAGTGAAAATCCTTGAAGTTGAAGAGAACAAACGTACGTAAAACTAAACAATGGAACGAGTCATTATATTAAAATTGACCAAGCTATTAGTATGGAGTGGAAGGGAGAGGAATATCTCTACCTGGGATTCACAGTCTCATTTTCTGCAAAGAGTAAATTCATTTGCATTGTAGTTAATAACGAAGTCAATATCTCAATTCCTTTATGATTTTCTTCTGGTTGTCATATTTATCATGCAGTTCTGATTACTGTGTAGGTTAATTATCACACACTGCCTCTTTAAAATTCTACAAAAATTAATGAATACATGTTTTATTCTAAGCTGAATATTGGAACTTGTTTTGTGATCAGGAATTAGTATTATACCTGCAGATTCTATCTATCTATCTATCTATCTATCTATCTATCTATCTATCTATCTATCTATCTTCTTCCAATACCTTAAAACATGATTTAAATTCTAATTATATGAGATGAACAAAATACAAGAACCTGTGATGAGAATTTCATGCAATTTATTATGCATACTTAAGAGTAATACATTCTGAAGTTACTGTGTGCACATTGTAAGAACCTTTCTGAAGCACATAAGACTTTTTTTTTTGGAGTCTCGCTCTGTCATTCAGACTGGAGTGCAGTGGCACAATCTTGGCTCACTGCAACATCTGCCTCCTGGGTCAAGTGATTCTCCTACCTCAGCCTCCTCAGTAGTTGGGATTACAGGCACCCGCTACCACACCTGGCTAATTTTTGTATTTTTAGTAAAGAAGGGTCTCACCATGTTGGTCAGGCTGGTCTCAAACTCCTGACCTCAGGTGATCCACCCAGCTTGGCCTCCCAAAGTGCTAGGATCATAGGCATGAGTCACCATCCCCAGCCAAGATAATACAATTTTAAGGAAAACTTTCATATAGTGTAACCACTGCAGGAGTCTTAGCCATACTCTGAGTGAGGACTACTTTGTTCACCACAGCTATCCACTCACATTCCCCACAAAATGCCAGTTTTTGCAATAGTGTAATCTGCCACAGGAATTCACAATGCCCTCTAAATATTGAGAGTTTGCCTAGGATGCCAAGACCTGTCATTTCTTAAAAAATGAAGTAGGCGGCCGGGCACAGTGGATCACGCCTGTAATCCCAGCACTTTGGGAGGCTGAGGCAGGCGGATCATGAGGTCAGGAGATAGAGAACATCCTGACTAACACGGTGAAACCCCGTCTCTACTAAAAATACAAACAAATTAGCCGGGCGTAGTGGTGGGAGCCTATAGTCCCAGCTACTCAGAAGGCTGAGGCAGGACAATGACATGAACCTCGGAGGTGGAGCTTGCAGTGAGCCGAGATTGCGCCACTGCACTCCAGCCTTGGCAACAGAGCGAGACTTCTTAAAAAAAAAAAAAAAAAAAAAAGAAAGAAAAGAAGGCAAAATAATTGTTCTTCCAAAATGCTCACATGCTGATATTTAGAGTTGATGAATATGATATTTTACATGGCAAAGGGGGATTCTGGTTGCTGTTAGAAAAGTACGTTCCTAATCAGCAGATTTAAAAATAGGGAAAAAGATTATCCTGGATTATCTAGGTGAACGCAGTGCAATCACAAAGTACAAAGTGCCTTAAAGTGAAAGAAAATCAGAGAGACATGGGAGTATGACAAAAAGGGACAGAGAGAGGCAATATTACTCACTTTGGAGATGAAAGAACTGAACCTTTAGAAGCTTGAAGAGACAAGGAAACAAAATTTGTTTCGAGATCCCAGAAAGAAACACAGACCTGAAAACAAGAAACACAGACCTGAAAACACCTTGATATTTGCCCCTTAAGACCTTTGTCGTACTCTAACCTACAACATACGAAGACAATTTGTGTTGCTTAGCTTTGTGATATTTGTCACAATAACAAATGAATACTAATACAAGGAGCCAATATACATTTTTTCTTATAAGCAATGTCCCCAGAATGACTTTATTAAAAAAAACGTTTAATTGAAAGGCACCTTTATTTATAGCTAGAAAGAAATAAAACAGCCAATCTAGTGCTATAGATGCCATGATCATATTCATTTTGCATTAAGTAATCAATACATCATGAGTAGTGGGTCAATCATGAGAAAGCCAGGATTCAAACTAGGTGAACTCGTTTGAGAAAACATATTCCTAATAATTAAACTATCCTCTTTGTCACTACATTCTTTGGGATGTGTCCATGGTATGTGCAGCCTGAGAAGCTTACTAGGTAATTCTGATATTCATTCCTGATTGAAAAGTGCTACTCTAAGCACAAAACTCTGTGCATGATAACTGCTTGAGCAGCTTTGTACTCAAAGTGTCAGCTTTTTTCTACTTGATAAGAAAAGGGGATATAGAATTGAATTAAAAGCCCCATTCTGTTAGAAGTGTGAAGTTAAGCTAGATGCCATAATACTTCCTGCAGTGTGCAATAAAACAGTTCTTGTGAAAATGTAGTTTAGCAACTTACTTTTAATCCCGTTCAATATTATGTAGATTCTTCAATAAATGTGATACTGTCACTTCATATATCTTAGTGTGCTATAACACTTCCAAGGACAGCATAAGGACACTGTACATATTTGGAGGCACCTGTAAAATACAGTTTGAGGTGCCCTTTCATATTATTCATATCACATTATTTAATTGTCAATCAGGTCTTTAACGAATAGTGTTCTTGTTTTCTCTATTTAGTCCCCCAAAACTTGAATATCAGAGTGATGGTTATTACTGGTTCAAAAAATGCCTTCTGAATTCTTATTTTGTGACCTGCCTTTGTTTAAAAATGACTTTTCTCAGACTTATGAAACGCAGGGTCTCAATATTATTCAGGACAACAAATTATTTGTCTTGCATATGCATTTTTAATAACAATCATTTCACAAATAAGAAAGTCATATAAAAAGGAAGATACTATGTAATCAAGCATCTGGTAGGCATCAACCACGATTTATCAAACTCTATGTAAGAAAAGAGGGCCTTGGGCATAGCAAAAACAAATGCACTCCTTGTGAATCCAGTCACCTGAAAAAAAATTGGGACGAAGAAAGCATAAACACCTGCTTTACCATGTGTGGGGAAAAATCAAATGAACAGAACAGATGAAGCATCAGTAAAATTATTTGATGACTAGGGAAGAAAGAGAAAGCACAAAGTGAAAATAAGTGGCTTAATTAAAATGTTTGCCTGCACCTCTGTTATGAAATAAACACAAAATCTTTTTGTTTAATCAAATTTTCTTCATATTTAAATTATTCTCTGGAGTTCCACATTGGTGATTTAGGTCAAGCTCATTCTTCAGACGTTAAAAAGAAAAACATGCCCTTTGAAGAAGGACTATTATTTAGCTTTGAAAATCCATGCTGGATTGTACTTTCCCATCCTGCTTACATTGATATGACACTTAAAACCATACATTTTTCTTCTGGTATTTATTCTCATGACCTGATAATGAAATATGCATTTCAAAGAATGTCATAAGAGTGAAGAAAATTACATTAAACATCTATGAGTTTATTCCACATATTAAATCCAACAACAAGGCCTATAATTCTGCCTGTTAAATAATATTTCAAATATATCCAGTGATGAGAAAAGCTAAGGTGGTTGATTAGAAGCAGCTAGTGCATGCCGTTCTTACAGAGAAGAGACAGAATGACAAATAAGCACTAATTTTTCAAGTGGATCGCCCAGGAGGCTGTGTTGGAATTCATCAAGGAAGCAATAGTGACCCACAGAGAGCAGAAAAGAGAAAGGCAGGAGAACTGCCCACAGGTGTTGGCACAGAGCCCCGGGGAGCTCCCTGCTGTAGGGAAGAGGTGAGTGTCCCTGGGGACTCACACTTCTGCCAAGGAACTTTGTAATCCTTGGCTCAGAAGATCCCTCATGAATCCTCTGGTCTCTAGAACCACATGCAGGGCTGCCTGGAGTCTGGACAGAGCCACTGCTCAAGCCTCCATGGAGCCCCATTGACTTTGGATATCTAAGTATCCTGGTGCCAACAGCAATAGCTCTGGCAACAAGGGCGCCCAGGCTCTCGTGTGCACCTCCGGATAGGGCTATATCTATGGTGCTGAGCAGCAGATGGACTACAGTTTGCTCCTCCTCTATATCTCTCCAGGCAGGGCCTCCTCGCCTAGGCCCCCAGTACAACTGCCCCATCACACTTGATTATTTAAATCAGTAGCAGTCCTGCATTTCTCTGGGATGGAGCTCCCAAAGACAACTAAAGGATCGTCTGTCATTGCTGCCACAGTGGTACTCATTGTTGCTTCCCCCAGCTAGAGAGGAAACAAACACCCTGTTTTTGTGCTCATATAGTGTGCTTTCACTGTCCTAAGGAGAGGAGGACAGACTGCTCTCCCCATGAGCTCCCAGACCCCCTGTTCTTCACCAGGCAGGGCCCCATGGCTTAGGCCCGCAGCGTAATTGTCCTATCCCAGCTGATCAAACTTTGATCAGCCATGAATCTGTTTCTATGGCACAGAACTCCCAGAGAAAACTCACAGGCCCACTGCCATTGCGATTGCTGAGGTCACTGCCCCGTTGCCTCAAACTTTGTGGTCGGGGGGAACAAAAAGTCTGAGCTCGTCCCAGGGCTGCAGCGCTGACATCTGTGGCCAGCACTCAAACATTCAAATGGGAAAGGAGCCCTCACTCTCAGTGCACTGAGATGGATGAGGCTCATGCGTCCACAGGCTGCTCCAGGAACCAGAACTGCCTCCCTCCACAGGACTGGCCCAGAAAACGTATGGCTTATCTCCCTGCGGTGGCTTGTCGAGGGAGCTCCATAGCCTGGAACACCTAACAAAGGACTCACAAGTGCAGTGCCAGTCACTGGAGGGGGCTCCTTTAAGGTCCAAGAGTGAACATGGTGAGGCGCGTCACCACTCTCTCTGCTGCACTCCACAGCGCGCCCGCAAACACCAGAAATACAAAGGAGCTATGTGGCTAAGAACTATCTATTATCCATTATTTTTAAGTGTCATCTAATGGATAAAAGTCCAAACTACAACCCCAAAGTCGCTTTGCTAATATTTTCCCCTGTGCAACCAATGGCAAGGATTCAAACACGAATAAAGACCCTGCACAAAGTCTTGGCTCTCTGAAAAATCCAGAAGCAAAGCCAAGTGACTATACTCAAGTTACAGCATAATTAAAAAAACACCAATTCTCTCAGATGAGGAAGAATCAGCACAAGAACTCTGGTAATAAAAATAAAGAAATAAAAACAGTGTTCTTTTATCTTCAAATGAGTTAACTAGCTCCCTAGCAATGGTTCTTAACCAGGAAGAAGTGACTGAAGTGACAGACATTAAATTCAGAATCTGGATGGCAAGGAAGTTCATTGAGATTCAGGAAAAAGTTGAAACCCAATTCAAGATATCCAGTAAAATGCCAAGAGCTGAAAGAAAAAAATAGCCACTTTAAAAAAGAGCTGAACTGATCTTCTAGAGTTAAAAAGTATACTAAAATAATTTCATGATACAATTAGAGCTACTAACAGCAGAATATACCAAAACAAAGAAAGAGAAGCTATGAACTTGAAGACAAGTGCTTTGAATTACCTCGATCAGACAAAAATCAAGAATAAAGAATTAAGAAATATGAACAAAACCTCCAAGAAATATGAGACTATGTAAAGAGTTCAAATCTAGGACTCATTGGCATTCCTGAGAGAGGATAAACAATATTGAAATTACGTTTGAAAATATAGTCCATAAAAATGTTTACAATCTTGCTACAGTGATTGATACACAAACCTAAGCAATAGACAGAACCCTGGCTAGATACTATGCAAGATGATAATTTCAATGCATGTAGTCATCACATTCACCAAGGACAATGCAAAAACATAAAATTAAAAAAATAAAATTAAAGGCAGCTAGAGAGAAGGGTCAAGTCATGTACAGAGGGAATGCCATCAGGCTAGCAGCAGACCTCTCAGCAGAAACTTTATAAACCATTAGAGATTGGGAGTATATTTTCATCATATTTAAAGAAAAATTCTAACCAAGAATTTCATATCCTGCCAAACTAAACTTCATTAATGAAGGAGAATTAAAATCTTTATCAGACAAGAAGATGTAGAGGAAAATGATTTCAATTAGACCAGTCTTACAAGAGGTACTTAAGGGAATGCTAAACATGGAACTGAAAGACCACCAACTGTTAACACAAAAGCATACTTAAGCACATTTCCCAAAGGAAATATAAAGCCACGATACAGTCAATTCTACATAACAACCAGCTAACAATATCAAGAAAAAATCTCACATAGCAATTCTAACCCCGAATGTAAATGGACTAAACACCCCACTTAAAAGGCTTAGAGTGGTCAGCAGGATAAAAAGACAAGGCTCAACCATGTGTTACCTTAAAAAGACCAATCTCACATGGAATGACACAGATAAGCCCAAAGTACAGGGATAGAGGAAAATCTACCATGCAAATAAAAAACAACAAAGAGCAGGAGTTGTTATTCTTATATCAGATAAAACACACTTTAAACCAATAAATATGAAGAAGGACAAAGAATGACATTACTTAATAATAGCCCAACAAGAGACATAACTATTCTAAATATATACACACCCCATGACAAGTTCTTCTGGGCCTACAAAAAGACACAGAGAACCACACAATAACAGTGGGAGACTTCATCTTCTCATTGACAGCATTAGACAGATCATCAAGGCAGAAAACTAACAAAATAATTGTGGACATAAATTAGGCACTTGGCCAATTGGACTTAATAGACATCTACAGAAAGCTCCACCCAACAAACAGAATATATATTCTTCTCACCTGCACACACAACGTATTCTAAAATCAACCACATACTCGGTCATAAAATAAGTCTGAATAAATTTAAAAAATTAAAATCAAGCACACTCTTAGACTACTCTGAAATAAAATTAGAAATCTGTATGAAGAATCTCTCTCAAAACTATCCAAATTCATGGAAATCAAACAGCTTATTCCTGAATAACTCCCTGTTAAACATAAAAATTAAGATAGAAATAAAAAAATTCTTTGAAATTAAAGAAAATAAGAACACAACTTACCAAAATATCTGAGATGCAGCTAAAGCCAGTGTTAAGGGGAAGGTTAATACCACCAAATGCTGTCATCAAGAAGTTAGAAAAATTTCAATTAACAAACTCAATTTGGACGTAAAAGAACTAAGAGGGGGGAAAAAAACCAATCCCATAGCTAGTAGAAGAAAAGAAATGACTAAATTTAGAAAATAAATAAAATTTACATGCAAAAATCTCCACAGCATATCAATTAAATCAAAAGCTGATTCAAAATAAACAATGTTAATACACTGTTAGCTAGATTAAAACAAATCCAAATAAGTAAAATCAGAAATGACAATTATGATATTACAACAAATCCCACCAAAAGGCAAAAGATTCTTAGAAAAAACTATGAAGAATTCTATGCACGCAAATTAGAAAATCTAGTGGAAATAGACACATTTCTGGAAACACACATCTTCTAAGATTGAATCAAGAGGAGATTGAGACCCTGAATAGATCAATGTTGAGCCCTGAAATTGAATCAGTTATATATATGTATAATATATATAATATTACGTATATTATATATATATTTTATATACACACACATACATATATATATATCCCTACCATACAAAAAAAGCTCTGGACCAGATGGATGCACAGCTGAATTCTACAAGTTGTACTAAATTCTTACTGAAACTATTCCAAAAAGTTGAGGAGATACTCCTCCCTAGCTCACTCTGTGGAGCCAGCATCAGTCTAATACCCAAATCTGGTAGAGACACAGCAAAAAAGGAGAACTTCAGATCAATTCCCCTGGTTAACCTAAATGCAAAAATACTCAACAAAATACTAGCTAATGGAATCCAGATTTATATCATAAACATAACACATCACAATCAAGTAAGCTTTATTCCTGGGATGCAAGGATATTCCGACTTAACAGATCAATAAATGTAATTCACCACATAAACAGAATAAAAAACAAAAACGATATGCTCATCTCAATAGATATGGAAAATATTTTTGATAAAATCCACCATCCCTTCATAATAAAAACCCTCAACAGTATAGGCATTGAAGGAACATACCTCGAAATAATGAGCCATCTATCACAAACCCACAGCCAACATTATAACAAATGGACAAAAGTTGGAAGCATTCCCCTTGAGGACTAGTACAAGACAAGGATGTCCACTCTCACTAGTCCTATTTAACATTGCACTGAAGGTCCTAGCCAGGAAATTCAGGCAAGAGAAAGAAAAAGATGGCATACAAATAAGAAAAGAATATGTCAAATATCTCACTTCCCTAACAATATGATTCTATATGTAGAAAATCCTAAATACTCCAAACAGCTACTAGAACTGATAAATGATTTTAGTAAAGATTCAGGATACAAAATCAATGTACAAAAATCAATACCATTTCTATACATTAATAATGTCCAAGCTGAGAGTCAAATCGGGGACACAAAACCATTTACAATAGCCACAAATAATATGAAATACCTGGGAACATAGCTAAACAAAGAGGTGAAATATCTTCACAAAGATAAATACAAACTTTGCTAAAAGAAATCAGACACAACACAAATAAGTGGTAAAAAAAAATTCTGTACTCATGTAGAATAATAAATATGGTTAAATGGTCATATTGCCCAAAGCAATTTATAGACTCAACACTATTTATATCAAACTGCCAATGTCATTCTTCACAGAACTAGAACAATCTATTCTAACATTCATGTTTGTGATGGTTAATATTAAGTGCCAATTTGACAAGATTGAAGGATGCCTTGATAGCTGATAAAGTATAGTTTCTGGGTGTGTCTGTGAGGGTGTTACCAGAGGAGATTGACATTTGAGTCAGTGGATTGAGAGAGGAAGATCTACCCTCCTTGTGGGTGGGCACCATTCAATTGGTTGCCAGTGTGGATAGAACAAAGCAGGTGGAAGAAGGTGGGATGAGCTGGCTTGCTGAGTCTTCTGGGTTCATCTTTCTTCCTTTCTGGATGCTTCAGTCCATTCCTGCCACCCTTGGACATCAGACTCCAGGGTTTTTGGCCTTTAGAATCTTGGGCTTTCACCAGTGGTTTGCCGGGGACTCTCAGGCCTTCAGCCACAGACTGAAGACTACACTGTCAACTTTCCTGCTTTTGAAACTTTTGGACTCAGACTGAGCCACTACTGCTTTCTTTCTTCCACAGCTTGCAGACAGCCTATTGTGGGACTTCACCCTATGATTGTGCGAGCCAATTTTCCTTAATAAACTCCCTTTCATATAAATATATATCCTGTTAGTTCTGTCCCTCTGGATAACCCTAATACAATATAGAACACAAAATGAGCCTGAATAGTCAAAGCAATTCTAAGAAAAAGAACAAAGCCAGAGGCATCACACTATCCAACTTCAAGCTACTATAAAGCTATAGTAACCAAAACAGCATGGTACTGGTACAAAAACAGACTCATAGACCAATGGAACAGGTTATAAAACTCAGAAATAAAGTCACACACTTACAACCATCTGATCTTCAGCAAGACTGACAAAACAAGTAACAGGGAAAGGACTCCCTATTCAATAATCTATGCTGGAATAACTGGTTAGCCATATAAAATAGAATGAAACTGGACCCTTAACTTTAAGCATATAAAAGATTAACTTATGATCAATTAAATATTTAAATGTAAGACTTCAAACTATAAAAATCCTAGAATAAATCCTAGGAACTACCCTTCCTGACATCAGCCTTAACTAAAAGCTTCTAAGTCCCCAAAGCAATTGTAACAAAAAACAAAATTGACAAGTGGGACCATCTAATTAAACTAAAAAGCTTCTGCAAAGCTGAAGAAATTATCAACAGAGTAAACATGCATCTTCCAGAATGGGAGAAAATATTTGCAAACAATGAATGTCACAAAGGTCTAACATCCAGAATTTGTAATCAAATTAAACAAGTCAACACGCAAACGCTAATAACCTCATTAAAAATGAGCCAATGACATGAACAGACACTTCTCAAAGGAAGAGATTTGAGCAGCCAAGAAACATAGAAAACTGTTCAACATTACTAATCATCTGAGAAAAGCCAATAAAAACCACAATGAGATATCACACACAAGTCAAAATGGCTATCATCAAAAAGTCAGAAACAACAGTTATTTGTGAAGATTCAGAGAAAAAGGAACACTTACACAAAGCTGGTAGGAATGTAAATTAGCTCAACCATTGTGAAAAACAGTGTAGAATTTCTTAATTTTAATTAATTAATTAATTAATTTGAGACAGAGTTTGGCTCTTTCGCCCAGGCTGGAGTGCAATGGCACGATCTCCACTCCCTGCAAACTCTGCCTTCTGGTTTCAAGCAATACAACTGGCTCAGCTTCCCGAGTAGCTGTGATTACAGACACCTGCCACCATGCCCAGCTAATTTTTGTATTTTTTGGTAGAGACAGGGTTTCACCATGTTGACCAGGCTGGTCTCCAACTCCTGACGTAAGGATCCACCCGCCTTGGCCTCCCAAAGTGCTGAGATTACAGGTGTGAGTCACTGCGCCCGGACAACAGTATAGAAATTTCTAAAAGAACTTAAGATAGAACTACCATTCAATCCAGCAATTTCATTAACTGGGTATATACCTAAAGGAAAATAAATCCTTATATCATAAAGACACATGCACTCATACGTTCATTTCTGCACTATTTACAATAGTAAAAACATGAAATTAACCTAGGTGCCCATCAATGGTAGCTTGGATAAAGAAAATGAGGTATGTATATACCATCAAATACTAGATAGCCATAAAAAATCACGGCTGTAATCCCAGCTCTCAGAGAAGTGGAAGCGGGAGGATAGCTTGAGCCCAGGAGTTTGAGACCTGCCTGGGCAATATAGCGAGACCCTGTTCTCCATAAATAAATAAATAAATAAAATAATTATGTCCTTTGCAACAATATGTATGGGGCTGGAGGCCATAATCCTAAGGAAATTAACACAGGCACAGAAAACTAAATACCACATGTTCTCGCTTATAAATAGGAGTTCAACACTGAGCACACATGGATGTAAACATGGGAACAACAGACACTCTGGACTACTTTTGGGAGGAGGGAGTGAGAGGTGTATGAGATTAAAAACTACATTTTGTGTGCAATGCTCACTACCCACCTGCAATATACCAGTGTAACAAATCTGCACATACACTCTCTGTATCGAAAATTAAAATTGAATTAACAAAATTAAAATTGTAAAAAGTCCAGTTATCTTTTTCATATTAACTGCTATTTTACTGAATCAGACCATTATCTCTTGTCTGGACAACAAACTCTTTCCAAATTGTCTTCCCATCTTGATTGTCCTCCCCCTTTAATTATCTAAACATAATTCCTAGAGCAATCTGCTTAAAAGATATGTTGAAAACTTCAGTAGGTTCCTGCTCTATGTCAAACACATTTCAAATATCTTATTATGTCCCATACGTGAAGTGACAATATTTTTTATCCTTTCTTTTTATTATACTTTGAGTTCTTGGGTACATGTGCACAACATGCAACCATATTATTTTAATCCAAATTAGGGTACCCGTAAGACTAAAAAGAGGTGCTGTTTATAATTATGTCAGTAAACTAGCCATGACCTTGTAGTCTTAGTGACACAATGGATCATATAATCAATCTACTTGTAAGAGTTGGCCTGATCTGGTCTATATATTTAAACCTCTACCGCATCCTCATCTTCTTGCCCTTCTTCAACTATAGGGGTCTCTTTTTCACTGTTTAAAGATAAAATTTTTGTCTGATGTTGCTTGTTTTCTTTTTATTCACATTGTTTACATGTCCCATCCTGATAGCTGTATTTCCTGAGCATCCCATCTAATACCATTTCACACCCAAAATAATGATCCAAGATTTCTATATGCATATTTCATAGTAGAATTTGTGATTTAATTTGTTTAATTTTTCTCTTTTCTAATAAAATATATAATTAATTGAAAACAAAAACTATATTTTGCTTCTCTAGAACTTAAACAGATATCTGGCACATAGCAGACTCTGGGAAAAAAATCAGATAAAGAATGAGTTGCACAAGTGTTGCCTGATCTATGTGAAAGATGTGGCAAACTATGTAAGTGTGGTCTTGAGACATTGCTCTTCAGTGATGGAACCTGAATAACGAGTTAGGTCTTAACCCAATAACCTGTGATTCTAACCCTTGAGTAAATGAGCCACAAGAAATAGAACATTGCGGTTCACCTAGCCAAAGCATAGTATCCTCTGTGGACAGCTCCTGGTTTTTAAATAATTACCAGGCTTAAACTGAAGATGTCTTAATAGAAATGCACTTTATGTAATAAAAAAACAAGGATGGCAAATTTAATTTGTAAATACAAATAAGATTGTAATAGTAATATTTTACATCTTTTGCCAAATTATAATTGGAATACCACAAATCCACACAGCTATTAATTCACATTTGTGTTACTACAATTAGCTATTCATTTTTTTCTCTAAATCCATCTTTTCTATCGCATACAAATTAATCTTAAATAAGGAATACCTTTTGAAAACTAGAATTGAATCATCTAGTGTGTTATAGTTGCTAATCCACATTTATAGCACTTAGAATATCATTTCCAAATTTATCAGTGCGTATCTTTCTGTACCAAGCTAGAATGAGTGTTAGTGACAGAGAATGAGTCTTATTTTTGTTCTTTGCAACCAAACACAGACTCTGGTTAGTAGTGAGTTCCTCAGCTGGTTATAAGAGTAAATTTTTTTTTCCTGCCTTCTCCCCTCATCAAAATATTTCAAATCTCCCCATTGCCAACAACAAAAAAATGCATAACATTTCATAAACACTTTAGCTTGACATTCAAAACCCTCTGCAATCTGGCCCCACTCTAAGTACTCACCAAATACACAGAACTCTAATATTGCAATGGAAACGTTATACCAGTCCCATTTTTAGGGTGATAAGCAGCAACCAAATGAATATTAGCCTCCTGGTTCATTTTACCTTGTGTCTACTCTTTGGAATTTCTGAATTTGAGAATGCATGCTTGTGTGCGAGTGTGAAGTTTAATTCTTTAAATCTGACCAATTAAAGAAAAAGTAGTGTTCGGAGAAATAGGAGTATTCCACGTTGCTATAACCTAAGACAGAATGTACGACTTGGGGTTGAATTGGTAAGATTTTATGGATTCAAGATCAAAGTCAATGGTCTATGGCTTTGAGTTTAGCCGTTATGCATAGAAAAGCTTTTGATGCATGTTTTCTTTTGTTTCTTCCCCTCCCTCCCTCCCTTCCTTCTTTCCTTCCTTCCCTCACATTTCTTTCTTTTCTCTCCTGCCTGCGTGCCTTCCTTCTCTTCTTCCTTCCTTCCTTCCTTCCATCCATCCATCAAGTAATAGTGCAGGGAATAAAGAGTTAGAAAATTTGTTGGAAGTGAAGGTTTGGTCCTTTATTTTAAAGGTGTTATCATAGCAGTGTAGACAAACTGATACTTTTTATGAGGATGAGATAACAGGAAAACAGAAGATAAAATTTCATAAGTAATTTTGTTGGTTGTGAGAATATTTAATGTACTTTGCTTGCTGTGTGTTACTTTCAAAATAAAAAATATTAATAACAATGTAACCTCCAGTATATTTTATTGTATAAAAATGTACAAGTTAAAGAACAGAAAATACATTTTGTTTTGTTTTTTCCAAACATCATTAATTTGTCCAATGTTTCCATGAAATTCTCTTAAAAGTTTAGCCAAAACATCATTTCCTGGTCTATTAAAAGTGCTTCTAATCTTTCTATTAAGTAAGTGGATGTGAGTAAAATAGATGTTTACACAAAGAGTTTAGAGCGTACTATTGTTAGTATGCTGTCATGTTTATAGCTATTGTGCTATAAATATTGTATGTGATTGTTTTCCTCTCTATTTGAATATTAGAAAGATTAATATTATTCATCTCACATAGACATCATTTATTACTAAAAAAGGAATTCTTATGATATTGGGAGATCAGACTCTGGACAAAAAAATTGCATTAACTACATAAATGTTTTGTTATCAGAGAATCTAATGGAATTAACACCTTTTTATGTAAATGCTTCCCTCTCCTTTTCCAAACATTTATTCACTTAAACCTGGAGAATAGCCTGTCTCTTTATAATATAACTCTTCTCATCATTATGAGGTCTTCTTCAAACTAAATTTACTACTATTCTTCAGAGATAGATATATACATACACATCTCTATGTTAGAGATAATGAGAAGATGACTTCACTAGACTAATTTCCTTAAGGGTTACTAATTGCAGGTCCTATGTAAATGACTTTCATATGTTTATCTTATTAAACTATCATAATTCAAAATGGAATAGATACTAGTTTTATTCCCCATTTTGTAACTAAAGAATGTGAAGACTAGATGATTTATATTGCCTATCCTTTATCACATTATTAAAAAATAAATGAAGGAACACAAAAACACATAAGAATGTTCTTCACCTCTAGTTTACTTTGCTCTGTAACTATCTTTTGGTCATCCCCTCATTTTCTATCTTTACTAGGAAGCATTTATCTTTTACCATACCAAGCCATGCTTCTCTACCTATAATTTTAAAATGTTTGCCTGAGAAAAGCATAGCATTACTTATTTTTAAATTGTTTCATGAATGAAGGTTTATTCTTGCTAAGCATAAAGTAAACACTCAGTATGTTCTCACTAAATGTATCATGAGGCTGAACCAGTTTGTTGTTTCATTCAAATCAACAAAAAATTTTGGCTCCTTAAATCCAACATTTAAAATCAATTGATCATTCAAAATCAGAATCAAGATACATGATTTGACCCAGTTTAAATTTTGTGTGAAAAACTTAATACATAAACTATTCAGTATACCCAAACTGGAAATCAAAAATGAGAGTTATTACAACTATTACTATATTAAATAGAATCCCTCATCCCTGACTTTGCTAATAAACCAATGTTCTTCATATCCTCAGAAACACATACTAATTAATACGCACTACTCACTAAATGCTTATAACTAGCGGGCTACCTTTAAAATGGCCACAGTAGTTTGTTCACTGAGAATGAGAGATACTCTGCTGATTTTCAAACTACTATTATTTCAATGTTTCTGCTAATGACAACACTTTATACTGGTTGAGGAGACCTAAAACTTAAATAAATTTTAAAATATAGATTTTACTTAATTAAAACATATGAACGACACATGGCACAAATCATAAGTATGCAACTCAATAAACATCCCCAAATGAACATTCGTGTAACCAGTAAGCATATCATGAATATAAATATTACCAGCATTCTGGAAGCTTTCAAGAATTAATATTGGCCAGATGCAGCGACTCACGCCTGTAATCTCAGCACTTTTGGAGGCCGAAGCAAGCGGATCACCTGAGGTGGACCAGCCTGGCCAACATGGTGAAACCCCATCTCTACTAAAATTACAAAAAATGGGCCGGGCGCGGTGGCTCACGCCTGTAATCCCAGCACTTTGGGAGGCTGAGGCGGGAGGATCACAAGGTAAGGAGATCGAAACCACGGCGAAACCCCGTCTCTACTAAAAATACAAAAAAATTAGCCGGGCGTAGTGGCGGGCGCCTGTAGTCCCGGCTACTCAGGAGGCTGAGGCAGGAGAATGGCGTCATCCCCGGAGGCGGAGCTTGCAGTGAGCCAAGATCGCGACACTGCACTCCAGCCAGGGGGACAGAGCGAGACTCTGTCTCGAATAAAATAAAAAAATAAAATAAAATAAAATAAAATAAAATAAAAAATAGCTGGGTGTGGTGGCATGTGCCTGTAATCCCAGCTACTCAGGAAACTGAGGCAGGAGAATTACTTGAACCTGGGAGGCAGAGTTGCAGTGAGCCGAGATCGCACCACTGCCCTCCAGCCTGGGCGACAGAGACTCCCTCTCACACACAAAAAAACAAAACAAAACAAAAAACAACAACAAAAAAACTACTAACTACTCTTCTAAATTGTAACATCATAGAATGCTATTAGCTTTTCTTGATATTTCTTTAATTGAAATGATAGAATGCTGATGTTGTGTGAAGCTTTCTTCATGTTATTTCAGGTAGTGGTAGTTCATTCATTCATTCATTCTCATTGCTGTACAGTATTATATAAGTATATGACAATGTAATAATTCATAAACTGTTGAAGAGCGTTTCATTTCCAGTTTGAGGCCATTACATGTAGTGCTGTTATTCAAAGGTATGTGTTTTGATGAACATACATATGCATTTTTGTTGGATATGTACCCTTTAGGTATAGAGTTCCAGGGCTCTGCCTTACGTGTACACTCAGTTTTAGTAGATACTGTCATATGCTTTCTCGTAGAGGTTGTACCACTTCTACAAGAAATCTATGAGAGGGCAAATTGCTTCACATCTTTAACAATGCTTGGCATCCTCTTTTGTTCTGTAGATGGTAGAGCAGCATCATACGATGATTTGATTTGCATTTTCCTGATGGTTAGTGAGTTAAAGCATATTCAAATAATTACTCATATTGATATCATATGGAAGATTATTATAGGAAGTGTCTATATAATCAGTTTTTTCTAGTGAATAATTTTCATTTTATAATTTTTTGATAAATTATAAATAGGGGATATTGCAACTTATGTGATTTAATATGTTACTTGCTGACTCAGTTTATTGTTGGATATATTAGATGCAAAAATACCCCAAACCGAAAAGAAAACAAACAACAAAATGAACAACAAACAAGAACTTGACTGGGTCATTCCTCAAATCCCAGAGTCCCTAGACAGACTACCTTCTTCTCTGCATCTTTCAGAGTCATTTAATCATTTCTTCATGTATTATATCCAAGGATTTTTATAGGAAATATTAAGTGAAATGGTCTTCTTTTATTACTTTAAATGTAGAGTTCATGCATATTTTCTTAGATTAATTGTTAAGGATATTTCCAGTTCTTAGTCTTCTATTTCTGGTTGCCTCAGCAGTTCACACAGATTAAAAATTGTTTCTCCATATTTTTCTGAATGCTCTGTCTTTTTGACAGGATGGGTTCCTTTAGAGCATGTAAAAAACTATACAAGTCAAAATAATTTGCATTTAATGCTTATAAAATATCTACTCTAAAATATGAGAAAAAATGAACAAAACAAACAATCATAGTAAATATCATAGTAAAATGTGCTAAAATGAACACTGTCAAAATGAACACCCTAGGTAAATTACAATAACACATTTCAAGAGGCCATTATATATAATTATTTATATCAAGTCATTCAATTCAATTCTGCCAAAGCAAAGTGTGTATAAAATATACCAATATTCATAATTCTGAGAAGTACAAAGTGCCCAAATTATCTTCTTATATCCATTTTCTGAAAACAAATTTAAAATACATTAGTAAATTTCCATATAGATAGAATTAAAGAGCATCAAGGTAATCTAACAATTTATCTTCATCACAATGTAAAAATTATTTTTATGTTGGCATGAAAATTGAAAGCTTCAAAATAATCTCAGAAATATGCACACAAGATTGAAATGAATATGTTAACTTTGCACAAAATGGATCTAGATACAAACCTTTTATATCTCCTCAAATAAATAATTCCAAATAAATACTCTATCATGTTAAATTGTACATCATGCATTATTTAGTGTTTCTTTAGCTGTAAATTCTAGAGAAGGTGACTCAAAAAGCATTTTAAAAATGACCATTGTTTTGTGAAAACATCATTGTTTTTAAGGCATTAGGAGAGCAATTAAAATTTCATGTGTATTAGAAATATTTCCAAACCAGGAGAAATATTTAGCATTTGAATACAAATATTTTGTGGTTACCTGCAGTTCTCTTTTTCACTTATAGAAGACATAGATTTTAAACTTCAGTTATTATTGGAGAAAAACAATAATTTGTTTTTTGTCTAAAACCTTGATCTTCATCTAAAACACATAGATATTGGTAACATGAATATTTTATTTATAAAATATCCATATACAAATAGGAAGAAAGAATAGGCATTAGGATGCTGTCATCTCAGATGCAAAATAGAGTCAAGACCTTCTTTATTCCTCTGTATCTTCAATAATCGTAGAGGTATCTTTTTGTTATTTATTATTCTAAAGTGGTAGAAAACTCTTATTGCTGCACTGAACCATCAATGTTTACAAATCACTGTCTAAAGACAGATGGTAAACAAATGTTGACTGAAATACTTTCATTTATTCACACACATATAAACCTCTGCATTTCTCTATGAGAAGTAACAAGCTATTTGTCTTATACCTTTGTCTTCTGAAACATGTATGGTGAGATTAGTAGTTTTACTCTTGCTAACAGTACAATTTTCTCCCATTTACGTAGCTCAATCTGATACTAATAAAGGAAGAAAACAATTAAAGGGATATGTAGAATTTTGTCTGAACTCTACATGTAACAAACGTTTACAGAAAAGTGATGTTAGCTCCTAATACAAAATCAATATACTTGATGTTTGAAGAATAAATACCATATTTTCTAGTCTCAAAATTCTGAGATAAAATCAGCATCTATTTTGTAAATTAATCATACGTTTTCTCCTTATATTAGTTGGCTGGAGCTCCCATAACAGCATACAACAGACTGAGTAATCTAAACTGAATAATTTTTTTCACACTCCTGGAGGCTGGAATTCTGAAATAAGGGTGTGCTAGATAGTTTATAGTGAGGCGTCTCTTTCTAGCTTGCAGATGGTCACCTTCTTATGGTGTCCTCACGTGGCCTTTCCTCTGTGAATGTGCCCGAACCTTTCTCTTCTTATAAAAACACCAATTCTATTGCATTAGGGCCCTACTCTTAAAACCTTATTTAACCTTAATTTTTTAAGGCTCTAAATAGAAATATAATATTATTGAAGTTAGGAGTTCAACATATGAAGCTGAGAGGAGGGGGAGACATTTCCATCCCTGCTGCTCCCTAAGAAGCAGTAGTTTTCATTCATTAAAAATTATTCGAAAACATTCCTGTTTTCTCATTATGTGCCAGATACTATGTTCAGTGATTAGGATGCTAATGATGAAGGAAAAAGAGGCAGTCATGTCTTCAAAATGGTTAATCAAAAACATACCCTGAAAAACTATAATTTAAAATTTTGTTAAGTAATTTTAAAAAGATATACAATGCTACAACAGTATATAAAAGATAAATTGGTCTATTGATAGATATTAAGATCACCCAGACAAATTGACTATTATGTTGTTAAATTCTCTCTCTTCAACTTCTGCCTATAAGTTTCCTTCTTTTTGGAATATATTTGCCAAAAGAGATCACAATATTCAATATGCCACAGTAGTTAAGAGAAGTGCAATGGTCAAAGACAAAATGAAGACATATTTGCAGTAAAGAACCATTCCACTAACTTAGTGGCTTTTGCACATAAGCTTCTCGTGTTGGGCTCAAATTTGAATATCAGCAAAATAGCACATAGCTTAATTCTTATTACCAAAGAGCTATTTCACACTAGCTGAGTCACTTGGGTCTAATTGTAAGCTAAAAACACTACATAGTAAACCAGTGTCAAAAATGAGGCGAGATGTTTTTCATATTTGCCTTTTTAAATTTTGATATCTATAGCATCTATCCTTCTGAAAAACCATATAATTGTCCATATAAATTTACCTATGAAATTGTTTTTATTTTTAATATATTTTGTTACCTTTCAAAAAGATATATAATGGTTTAGAGAGTGCTTTTTATCTAATATATTTAAAAATAGATATACGTTATATATATTTAACAAAATTATAGTTTTTAATTTAGTTAATTTACTTTTGATAACTGCATTCACTTCTGTAGCTGTCACCCATAATAAAATATAATCTACTTTCAACTCATCAGGAGAGTTTCTCATGTCCCTTTGTAGTTGGGTACCCTTCCAAAAATCCTGATTTGTCTTGTTTTAGATTAATTTGGCTGCAGATAGGAGCCATATAAATGTACTGTAAGTATGTATTACTATTTTATGTTTGACATATTTTCCTTAATATACAGTTTTGAGATTTGTTCTTTTTTAATAATTACTGAAAAGTATGCTATTGAATGCACAAACCACTATTTCTCTACCCATTTTCCCCTTGAAAGACATTTAGATTGGTTCCAAGTTTGTGCTTTTATAAATAGGACTACTATAAATATTGTTGTGTGTTTTTTTGAGGGTATATGATACTTTTAAACCTTGGGTTAAAAACTACTAGTAGAACTAGTGTTATGATCAAATGTCTGTTTAAAAGCAGTTTTTACACTACCAAAAACTGATAAAAGTTCTAGTTGTTTTGCTATCTTTGCCAATATAGATGATACCAGATTTTAGTTTTTAAAATTTTAGCTATTCTAGCAGCTATAAAGTGCTTACTTATTAATGGTTTCATTTGCATTTTCCTAGTGACCAAAGAGGTTAAGCAACTTTAAAGTTCACATAAGTCATATATGTGCCTACTTTTATAAAGTATCTATTTAAACCTTGCCCATTTTAAATTTTTATCCATTTTATACACGAGTTATTTATATTTTCTACATACAAGTTATCACATTTAAATACTACAAAGATTTTCTTTCAGTATCTATTGTGTCTTTTACACACATAAATTCTAATTTTCAAGAAATCCAATTAATCACTACTTTGAAGTTTTGTGCTTTTTGTGTCTGACAAAAAGCCCTGTGTATCTAATGTGTAAAAAACATACATATTCCAGAAACTTGATTTATGTTTAGGTCCATTGTTCTTCTCTAATGTATTTATGTGTATATCATAAGGTACAACTATAAGTTTACTCCTTCCTCCTACAACATTTTCGAGTCATTCTAGCAACATATATCTTTTTTGAAAGTTTTCCCATCGCCCTTGAAGTTGTTGCAGAACGTTCTCCTTAGTTCGGCTGAAACTGGGCTCTTGTCACACAACCAGGAAAGATTAGGCTCATGGACACATAGAAGGGTGAGGAAAATTGAATTTACTGGGCAAAAAGGAAAAAGAAAAAATAACTCTCAACAAAGCAAGAAAGAATCCTGCTAGCAGGTTTCCCACTTCAAAGATTGAATCCCAAGTGACCACCCAGGAACCAAAGAGGCCAGGATCCTCCCTGCTGCAAATGCTGCAAAATCCCCAATGCTTCACCTTGTCCTCCCAGACCCCAGGTGGGAAATGTTCAGAGAGAATTTAGCCGGGAAAAGGTGGGTTTCATCCCGGACCATCAGCTCAGTTTTTCAACCTTCAGGGTCTTTCAGGCTTGAAAGCCAGGATTCGCCGGGGAACCTTGACTGTCTCCTGTCTCATCAAAGTGACTTGGCAAATTGCTGAAAATGAAGCATGTGAGTCTATCTGTGGACTCTCTATGCTGTATCATTGATATATTTTTCTGTCTTTACTCCAGTATCACCTTTTTGCTGGTAACTGTAGCACTAGAGTGTGTCATGATACCAGGTAGTTTAAACTCTCCAACTTTATACTTCTCTTGCAGGATTACTTTGGTTATATTAGATCCTTTGCATATTCAAATAAACTTTGGAATTTTCTATTTCTTCAAATTATCCTCTTGGAATACCAATACTCTGTTGAATCTATACTGCATATTAATTGTTAAGTTTCTGTATTGTTTTTTACAAGGTGTCCTTTATCAGTTTGGAGAAATTCTCTTCTGTTCACAAATTTAATTATGAAATGGCAATAAATTTTGTCAAATTCTTATTGAAGTGGTTTGGATTTCTATTTTTTGTATTAATATCAGGTTTGTTATAATTAATTGTTTTTGAATGTTAATTAAGTCATTCATTCCTGATTTTAAAAAGCCAACTTGTTTATGATATTCTGTCTATCCTACAGTTGTAGTCAGTTTGCATCCATGCTTATGATTGGTTTAATTTTTTGAATATGATATGTGTCAGATTTCAGTATCAGGGTTATACAGCTGCATAAATACAATGGGTAGTTATTCTCACTTGTCAATTTTCTGAAATAATTTGGATAATTATTATTTATTTTTAAATATTTGGTAGAATTAACTGAGGCACTTATTTTGGCCTAGAATTTTATTTATGGAAAGATTTTATTATGAATTTATGTAATAAATATGATTTTATTTATATTTTATAGTAATTAGTGTTAATTTAGGTAAATTAACTTTTTAAAGAAACTTATTTGTCTTATAAAAGTTGTCTAAATTTTTGAAAAGATTGTTTATAACAATTTAACATACATAACATGACATAAACCATGTCAGTTACATTATTTTCCTAGCAAACATTACATAATTGCTGAACCTTTAAGACATACTATGAGTGCTCAGTAAACATTTGACTATCATTGCCAGTTATTGTATTTAACAAATATTATATATAATACATACACATAGATACCCACATACAATGTTTTATTATGTTAGTTATTATACTACATTACTATAAAGTTACTTTTTATCAATAATCTTAAGAAATTATACGTAGTATTTCCACTCCAAAATACATAGTAAACATAAATACATCTTTCTGATATAGATTATATTACAAACCTGTGATTGAGTGAACTACCTAGTTCTTTTACTCAGGATGAGAATTTTATTTCAATGACAGTCATTTTTTTCAGACAATAAATACATAGCAATTGACATATATAACTGGCATTGTGAAATGTATCCAACATACGTGATTTTGAGGCGAAAGTTATTCTTGATTTATCTATGTGGTAACATCTACATAAATATCAACTTTTATTTTACAAAGTGTCAAAGTTTTTGGCCATAAACATTGTTTTTATGGTAGAATTTAAGGATTACATATGTGTCCACACCATTTTTGTAAGAATTTGACATACTGGCTAAGAAGAAAATCTGCAGACATGTATCTACTTGAGGTTTATTTGTCATTAAAGATAAAAGCTAAATAGTTTTTTTTTTTAATTTTTATTGATGGTTTAAATCAAGAGAAAGCTAAATCACATTTAAAACGTTTTGTATGTTAGTCATGAGGGAAAAGTAGCCTGACAACCCCAAGTGTTGACAAGAATGCCAGTTAACTTGATCTGCTTTGAATGTTTTTCACTCATTACAATCAGGTTAATCATATATTGTGTGTGTGTGTGTTTTTGTTTTGTTTTGTTTTGTTTTTTTGAGATGGAGTCTTTTTGCTCCGTTACCCAGGCTGGAGTGCAGTGGTACGATCTCGGCTCACTGCAAGCTCCGCCTCCTGGGTTCATGCCATTCTCCTGCCTCAGCCTCCCGAGTAGCTGGGACTACAGGCGCCCGCCACCACGCCTGGCTAATTTTTTTTTTTTTTTTTAAGTAGAGATGGGGTCTCACCGTGTTAGCCAGGATGGTCTCAATCTCTGGACCTCGTGATCCACCTGCCTCGGCCTCCCAAAGTGCTGGGATTACAGGCATGAGCTACTGCACCAGGCCAATCATATCTTTTAAAACTCTCTATATTATGTCTATTTTTGTTAATATTACTGATATGATTTTTCAAAGAGATTTTATAGTTTCAGGAAAGAATGACATGATAAAAACATTTGGCATTGTTTCTTGTGTTAATTACATTTATATTTAATTGAATTTATTTCTGATTTGAACAAACCCAAATAATCTAAAACAATATATCATTACATTTCATTGAAATAGAATAGCACATATTTTAGATGTACCTTAAAATGTAATAAAACATTTTCAGAAAGTAGGCTACATTGCATAATAGAATGTTCAAAGGGAAATAATTCAAGGTTTATTGCTATAATTCCTCTAACTTGCAGGTTTCATTTGTGGAGAGGAATCTCAGTCAACCCACTTATTAGACAAAATAAATAGGTGAAATCATGTCACAGATCATCTCCAATATTTTTACATTATATATTTTTATTTTATATTAAAGTTAAAAATAAAAATTATGTGATGTTTTGACATGTGTATACACTGTGAAATGGTTAAATCAAGCTAATTTGCACATCTATCACCTCACATACTTATAATTTTGTGTTGGTTGAAAACTTAAGATATATTTTCGTAGCACATTTTAAATACATAATAAATTACTATTAATGATAACCATCATGTTATATTTTTACATGATCCACAAAAATGTGAACACTAGGATTTTTCCATATTAACAATTTATGAAAATTTGACAACCCTTTACAAGAGGGCAATGTTGCAGTTCATTTGCTGTTCTTATTTTGCAAGGTTTATGATCAGAAACATTTAGCAGTATTTATGGTCAGATTTTCTCTATTCTACTGAAGATAACCTTTAAAAAGTTAATTTTTTTCCAATAAATGTATGTGCAGTGAAACAACTTTCAATTATAGCAAGCACTTATAAAGTGGCAGAGATAACTATTTCTGTGTTCCCAGGAGAAGCTGAGGCATATGCTGTTAATTTGTTTGCCTTCATATAGTTAAGCTTTTCTTTAGTTAAGCAGACAGCACAAATTTCAATAGAATCTATGTAAATGCTCATGTTTTCAGATATTTCTCTTGTGTGCATTAAACATATACAGCAAATCTAAGGGGGAAATTTAGTTAATAATTTAGATTTCTTATACTGCATAATTTAATTCAATAAAGTCACATAAATCTTTAATTTTAGTGCCAGTAAACCATTGTGTAAATGAGATGAATCACTTATTTATGTAAGATAATACTTTCCTTTATTGAAATCTCATCTAATTTCTCACAAAAATTGAAGAAAGTGGCTTATTCATTTTAGTTACAAAGCTAGCTCAGCTCTTTAATGAAAATCATAATACGCTTTAACACATTTTCCCACACATTTTGACTTTTTGAAGTCTCAGTGTACATTTATATTGCCTCTTGATCAATTGTTGTAGTTACTTTCTTTAGTAGTTTGGTCTTTTAGTCTTCATACTAAAGATATTGGTGATTACACACACCCCTGTATTATGAGTATTTTGAATTTTTTGTATATTTACATTTACCAGTGGAGTTTACAACTTCAGATATTTTCTTGTTACAGGATATGATCCTTTTATTTCAGATTGGAGAACTTCCTTGTAGCATTTCACAGAAGACAGGTCTGGTGTTTATGAATTTCCTCAGATTCTGTTCCCACACCTGAGTTTTAGCGTAACTTGCAGGGAAGGAATTTGTTCTCTGTCATATTTGCAAGTGAGAATGGATTTGCAAGTGAGTAATGTTTCCTCATGGATAAAGATCCAAAAGCATTGATATCTGCAAAACATCTATTCAGTGGGCAGTCAGAGGTGTAAGCTTCAGCGGTATTTTCATAAATTTCTCTCCTCTTTCCCCAACTCCTGGCAGCTCTTATTTCTTCTTCCACATTACTCTAACATATGTGTAGTTTTGAGTGGCTGAGGTGAGAAGGAAAGTAATTTCTCATAGTCTTATTTTATTCTATAATGTTATAAAATACAGTTTTAATTACTTTTGATAAACTACTTTGTTTTAGAGAAACAAGTTTAATAATTCAAATATTTATAACTTAACTACTAAAAAGTATCCGTATTCATGAAATATTTTAAGTTGAAATAGTCTCTGAACCCTATCTGTATATGCTAAAAGTCTTACTTTTCAAACTTAAGAAAAAAGTTCATAATGATATTCTTGTAATATTTTATTAAGTTTCAGGAGAGATCTTTTGATACCGGAACAAAAATTGTTTTGATTGCAGATTGGACAACTTTAAGTTCTCAATTATGGGCTGAAATGACTGAATAATATAATCTCTGTCCCTCGTTAGTGCCTCAATAAATCTGTATTTCAATGTCTTTTTTTAGTTGTCAAATTAAACTATGAAGGACTTCTTTTAGAAGGTTGTATTTTCAGAGCTGGAACGAACTTTACAGATCATGCAGTTCAAATATCTGTTCAGTGTTTGATTTCCCAAAGTGCTTTTCTCTCCAAGTGGCTGTCCAACTTACTAATACCCCAGCAGACTTGAAAATCTCATTCTTACAATGCAATGCATTAGCTTGATGGATAACTGCAATTATTAGAATAGTCCTCTTTACAATTTCCCTGTGTCTCCCATCAAATTGTCTAAGTTATACCCTCTGCACACAAAACATGGCTCATTTCTCTTTCATAGAGCAAATTCTGCACATTTGAAAATAATCATTTCTCCTCTGTATATTCTCTGCAGGCTAAATATTTCCAGTTGCTTCAGAGTCTTTTTTTATGATGTAATTTTGTCAAACTTAACTGTGCTTAAATTCCAATTACTTTTCTTAGAGAAAGGTACTAGAATTAGGCACAAATTCAGTTGAGAGAGTGTAAAAATTCGGATACCAGGGCTCTATCCCTGGTTCTGGCACTATGTCGCTAACTTTCCCCATTGCCTAGACAAAGATCAACATCCAAAATTGAAAATTTCCAGTTCTTCATATTAAGATTAACTTTTTAGTTTAAAATGGAGACTAAAATTCTGAGTGGATGATAATATATACTATGTTTTACTAAAATATTTTTTAGTCTTGAAGCTGTAGATATTGTTCCACTTTATTCTACACTAAAGAAACCTGGAACTTTCTGCTGTACAGTATCACTTGTCTTTATCATATTTTTAAAATATTTGCCTCTTCAGGACTGGAAATTGTCCCACTGGCACCTGGGATGTACAGAAAAACAAAAAGCCATGTGAGGGCATAGCAAGAAGAGGACCATCAGCAACACAAGGATAGAGGCCTCTGAAGAATACCGACCTTGAACTTCCAGCCTCCAGAACGGTGAGAAAATAATTTTTTGTTTTTGTTTTTGAAGCCACCCAGTTTGGGTCATGTTTTAATAGTAGCCTCGCAGACTAATTTGGCACTTCAGGATCTTCTCTTCAGTTCACGACTACAAGACACCATCCTTGGTGAGTATTCTTCTGCCTGTTCACCTACCAACCTATCCCAGTTCTAAACTAACAATGTCAAGTAATGCGTATTTCTTAAATGAGACAAGGTAAAGTTTTTTGATGTTAGAATATGTTCATCTGTTACTTCTTAGAAAAGGGAGTTTGGAACATTATGATTTGAGCAATAAAATTATGTAAAGTGTCTCCAAAGTGTCCAGTGTTCTGTCCAGTTATGTTGTTTTTAGGTCTCCAGTTAGTATTGATACAAGCAAATTAAAACATACAGGAGAAAAAATAGAATGGTGTGAGAAACATGTCTTAAGATAAAGAGTAGAAGTAAGATCGATGGTAATGGGTCAAAACAAAACAAAACAAAAAACTTCCCATATGAAATGCTGCCACTCAGAAGAGATGTTAATCTTTATGACCCTGGTGCTAAAAGAGTAGATATAGAACAAATTGGATAGAAAACATTATGAGAGATATTTATCTCCTGTATCCCACATATATTTCAATCTTACATATTCAAACTGAACTTCAATTTTCTTCTTGATCAATAAAGTAATTTACTAAGAATGTCAACCCTTATCTTTGTAAATGGAATCAACATTCTTTTGCTCAAGTAAAAAACTTAAGAGCAAATTGCTTATGTTTTCCTTTTCCTTCTACATGCAATCTATGAGCAAGCCCTGCGAGCTTTACTTCCAAAGCATGTTTTGTATCATTGACACATCATCGCTACTGCTGAAAATTTTGTCTAATAACACTGTCTAACTTCAACAGCCTCCTAACCAGTTTCTCTGTTCTCTTCTGGCCTGATAATGGCTCATCATTTTACATCCAGGGTGGTTTCTTAATAAAAATCCGTTAATCTTACTACCTTGTGTAAAATCATCTACTCTTGGAAAGAAACCCTACCTCTTCAAGATGTCAAAAGCCCCATATGCCCTTGCCCAGCCCTCACCCATCTCATATGGCTCCCTGACAGTCTCCTTTCTTCAGAAACACCCGTTTTCCTTTCCTACAATAGCTCATGCTTGTTTCCTGCCTTAGGAAATCTGCATGAATTGCTTTTGGGCTTTTGTTTTTGTTTTCCCACTGAATGGATTTTTTTTAAATTATCTTCATATACTAAGAATTTCCATGTAATTCTGATTTAGCATAAACGTTCTTAGGCCTCTAACCAGCCAATTTAAAATAGAACCACACTCACTCTTTATTACATTATTTTTTTGGATTCTTCAAAGCCATTAGAAACATTGAGTATGTTGTTTCGTGATATGTTTTTAATATGAAAGTTTCATAAGAACGGCAACCTGACCTTTCCTGTTTGTCATTGAAACTTCTGGGCTGAAACTTTGTCTGGCTCTAATAGTAATGTCCCTCCCATTACAGTTAAGATGCTCAGAGGTGGAAAGGGCTACAGAAGGACCCCCATCTGTCCTTGGAAATATTCGTCCATCCTTTTAAGGGTATATGTTATTAGGTAAAATTCAAGCATGTATTTTGTAGCATTTCATCAGGTAAACATTAAGTTCACTTTTAAGTGTGTGAGTCTATGATTTTATGTATCAACAATAAAGGATATTTTTCATGTAACGCTTTTTGTCAAGTGAATTCATTCTAAGGGTGAATACAGGCTTTGCAGATATACTGACCAGTGTTCTAGCACTCATTAACTGTGTGATCTTGGATTAACTTAATATATCTATATCCAAGAATCTTCATCAATAAAATGTGATAATAATATGTATCTTTTAGAATTTGAGGTACATCGAGTAAGATAATAAATACAATAAAGTACAATGTCTGACATGTAGTTAGGTCTCAAGAAAAGTATTGATTTTCTTATTGAATTGAAAAGCAGTTTATAAGACCAAAGAAATTCTAAAAAAAAAAAAATCTCTATGTTGTCATATGGTTATATGATTCTTGTGATGTTGAATATAACTGCTGGTAGCAATATTATTTCAAAGGCGTATTCCTGTATTTGTCCTCCACATTTTTTTCTTATTTTAGTCAAGTTCTATATAACATAGAGCTTAAGGTATGTAAGTCAAGTTCTATATAACATAGAGCTTAAGGTATGTAATAGTTTTCCAACTATTTATACTGTTGAAAATACTAAGATTACGTTTATGTAGTCTGGATATAGTTTAAAATATTTCTAATGAACACTAATCTATAGGAAGATGAATAATAATTTGCATGTCATTTTTTTAAGAGACATGGTCTAACTTATTTGGCTTAGCTGGAGGGCTCACTTCAGCCTGAAACTCCTGGGCTCAAGCTGTCATCCTGCCTCAGTCTCCCAAGTAGCTAGGACTGCAAGTGTATGTCACTACACAGACTAGATAACACTTCCTTCCTTCCTTTCTTGCTTCTTTCCTTCCTTTTTCTTTCTTTCTCTTTATTTCCCTTTCTTTTTCTTTCTCTTACTTTCCTTCACTCCTTTCCTCCCTTCTTTCCTTCCCTCCCTCTCTTCCTCCCTCCCTTTTTCTTTCTCTTTCTCTTTTTTCTCTTTTCTTTCTTTTCTTTCTCTTCTCTTTCTCCTCTCTCTCTCTCTCTCTCTTTTTCTTCCTTCTTGCTTTCCTCTCTTTCTCTCTCTTTCTTTCAGTAGAGACAAGGTCTCACTATGTTGCCCAGGTTGGTCTCAAACTCCTGGTCTCAGCTGATCTTCCTACTTGAGCCTCCCAAAGTGGTGGGGTTATAGGCATGAGTCAACATGCCCAGCCCTAAGTCATTTTTTTTTTAATAATAAGTTGTAGAAACTAATTTAGAGATGAAGAAAAAAATTATATTTATAAGCTATACTCAAAGAAACTTATTTTTAATGGCTTGTTTTCTTCATGACTGATGGCTATATTGTGGAGGAAAAGGTTCTAAACACATTCTCTGAGCACATGCTACTCTCAATAAATACTTCCATCAGAAAAACTGTTTCAATGAAAAGAAGACATTAAAATTTACTCTAAAATTAATATGCATAATCTCTGGGTGGTTTTTTGCTTAGTCTTCCCAAAATTGATTATTTGGGAAAAGCAAACAGTGTACAAAGTTTAGAAAAATTAAGTATCTTTTTAAAATTGCTCTTGTTAGTGGGAACTGTGGTAAAACATTCAAATAAATTTTAATCAGCCTTAAAGATAGGTGTTTAATGCAGGTAATACACACTAATATAATTTAACATATTTAAGTCTTTAGCCACCAACATATTCTGGCATGTTTGAGTTCTACAAAGGAAAAATAGTTTTGTTAAATGTTGTTGAAAATTAGTTCATTTTAGTGATAATAAAATAGATAGCTTATAAAATTTAAAATATATGAGTAAAAGCAAAAATATTCTTCATGTGCACTCAAATGCCTTGCTTAATTAAATTAAGCAAATAAAAATGAAAGTGAAAGGTATTTTAAAATAAAAAATTATGTTACTAACATGAACTTTAAAGATCTAAAATTGCTGCTTCTGTTCTTTGGAAATAGTATTTTTTCACTCAACATAATCCTAGGCCCTAAAAATGTATATATGAATAGTTGCTTAGAGTTTGTTGATTTTTACCTCTTCAAAAACTATTAGGTTGGTGCAAAAGTAACTGTTTTTTGTCATTACTTTTAAACGGCAAAAATCACAATAACTTTTGTACTAACCACAAAAGGACACCACTAATGATTTAGTAGTTTAAGTCCAGGTGTAACTGATTCAAGTGCAGCTGCTTATTGCTTGGAAGCCACAACAAAAGAGAGGTGTGGTGAAAGAAAAGCAACTTTATTCAGATGTTAGCAGTTGAGAAATGGCCAGGCTCGTGTCAGTGAGAGACCGTTCCAAACATTAGACTGGGAAGACGGGCTTAAAAAAGGGAACATGAAATGGGAGGCATGCGGGAGTAGTGCTGGGTACAAGGTCTGTGTTTTCTTCCAGTGGTTATTTGGACTCATGGTCCATCCAAAGCATGGACTGGTGTCATCTTAACAATGGCCAGGTTGTAGACTAACTGCTTTGAGGTAATTCCGTGAATTTTGCAGCTGGGTCTCCATGTCTGGTTTGTTTCAAAATTAGCCCCTTGAATTTCTAAGCAAGCCCATAATTAGACAAACAGAGTACACAAAAGCACCTGGTGGGAAAGGAGGGAAACAAAGGGCTTTTAAGAATGTTTCACGGGTAAAAGCAAGAAAGGGAAAAAAAGTTTCAAAATGAATTTTGAATCTAAGCTACTTTGTTACACAGGGACTACCATATATGTAGCTTCAATATGTAGGGAAACAAAATGACAGAATAATGAGTTATCATGGAGATTCCATAAATCTGAATACTTATAAAAAATGTAATTGATTTTTAAGAACTAATGCTCTGGTAAGAGTTTGAAGACACTAATAGGAAGTGATTTGAAATGATTTCATTTCTCAATTTCATATATATTTTATAGATTCTCCTAACACTAAAATGCTAGAAAGCTTAAATTATAAAGTGGTATTGTGATCGAACAAAGCCTGACAAAATTACACTGCTGTCTTAACTTTTGAAAAATGTTTTTAGTATATTAATAGTCATAGATCAGTTGATGACAAATTTACATTCTGTGAAATGCATTGTTAGGCAATTTCATCATTATGCAAACATCATAGAGTTATATTTACACAAGCCTCAGCATTAAAGCCTACTACACATCTAGGCTATATGATACAGCCTATCGCTCCTACGCTACAAACCTATACAGCATATTACTGTATTGAATACTGTAGGAAATTACAGCAAAATAATATTTGTGTATTTAAACATATCTCATCATAGAAAAGGTATAGTTAAAATATGACATAATAAGACAAAAAAATGGTACACCTGTACAGCTTATCACGAATGGAGTTTGCAAAAGTGAAAGTTGCTTTGGTTGAGTCAGTGAGTAACAAGTGTATGTGAAGGCCTAGAGTATTATTGGACAGCAGTAGATTTTATAAACACTGTATACTTAGGCTGCATTACATTTGTTTAACAATTTTTTTTCTTTAACAATACATTAATATTAGCTTACTGTAACTTTTTTGCTTTTTAAACTATTTCACTGGCTTTAACTTTTTGGTTCTTTTATAATATTTACCTTAATACACAAATACCTTGTACAACTGCACAAAAAATATTTTCTTTCTTTATATTCTTGGTCTATGTATTTTTTTATATTTCTAATTGTTTTCATGTTAATTTTGTTGTTGTTGTTAAAGACTAAGACAAGGGCTGGGTGTGGTGGCTCACGCTTGTAATCCTAGCAATTTGGGAGGCCGAGGCAGGTGGATCACGAATCAGGAGATTGAGACCGTTCTGGCTGACATGGTGAAACCCTGTCTCTACTAAAAAACATACAAAAAAATTATCGAGACGTGGTGGTGGGCACCTGTAGTCCTGGCTACTCGGGAGGCTGAGGTAGGAGAATGGCGTGAACCCGGGAGGCGGAGCTTGCAGTGAACCGAGACAGCGCCACTGCACTCCAGCCTGGGCGACAGAGCAAAGACTCCATTTCAAAAATAAAAAATTAAAAAAATAAGACACGACACATACATAAACCTAGACCTCCACAGGGTTCTAATAATCAAAATCACTGTCTTCTGCCTCCACATCCTGCTTTACTGGAGGTCTTCAGGTGCAATAACATACATGAGATGTCACTGCCTATGATAATAGCAACTTTATCTGTAATGCCTCCTGAAGGACCTGAGGCTGTTTTACAGTTACTCCTTTTTTTGTGATAAGTTGAAAAAGTGCACTCTAAAATAACAAAAGGTATACTGTAGTAAATACATAAACCAGTGGCATAATCATTTATTACCATTATCATGTACTATATATAATTGTATGTGTTATATTTTATATAACTGATTAGGTTTGTTATACCAGTATACCACAAATGCATTAATAATGCCTGGTGCTATGACTACTCAGGTGTGGGAAAATAGATAGGTGGAGTCAATTCTACTTTATTTTTTTCACAAACCCTAATATATTGGACCCCTTTCCTTCTTTTAAGTAACTGACAAAAAGTGTCCCATCAAAACATAATGTGGGTGGATTATTCTGTTCTCACATTGCTAATAAAGACATATCTGAGAATAGTTAATTAATAAAGGAAAGAGATTTAATTGACTCATAGTTCCACATGACTGGGAAGTCCTCACAATCATGGCAGAAGGCAAAGGAGGAGCAAAGTCACATCTTATGTGGTGGGAGGCAAGAGGACATGTGCAGGGGAAATCCCCTTTATAAAACTGTCAGGTCTCATGAGACTTATCAACTCTCATGAGAACAGCACTATCAAGAGAACAGAAAGGAAAAACCTTCCCCCATGATTCAATTATCTCCCACCAGGTCTGTCCCACAATATGTGGGTATTACTACAATTCAGGTTGAGATTTGGGTGGAGAAACTGAACCAAATTATATCATTCTGCCCCTGGCCTCTCCCAAATCTCATGTCCTCACATTTCAAAACGAATCATGCCTTCCTACAGTCCCCAAAGTCTTAACTCATTCCCACATTCATCCAAAAGTCCTAGTGCAAAGTCTCATCTGAGACAAGGCAAGTCCCTTCTGCCTGTGAACCTGTAAAATCAAAAGCAAGTTAGTTACTTCTTAGATACAATGGGGGGAGCAAACATTGTGTAAATACATCTACTCCAAACAGGAGAAAGTGGCCAAATCAAAGGAATTACAGGCTCCATGCAAGTCCAAAATACACAGGGCGAAAAATCTTACAGCTCTGAAATAATCTCCTTTGTGTGTCACATAGTGTTTGTGATGATGCAAGAGGTGTGCTCCTACAGATTTGGGCAGCTCCATCCCTGTGGTTTTGTGGGGTACATCTCCCCTCCCAGCTACTTTCATTGACTGATGTCGAGTGTCTGGGGCTTTTCCAGGTGCACAGGGCAAGCTGTCGGTGGATCTACCATTGTGGGGTCTGGAAGATGGTAGCCCTCTTCTCACAGCTCCACTAGGTGGAGCTGTGTTTCCTTCTGCACTGCCCAGACAGAGGTTCCCCATGAGGTCTCCAACCCTGAAGCAAACTTCTGCCTGGACATCCAGCTGTTTTCACATATCCTCTGAAATCTAAGCAGAAGTTTCCAAACCTCAGCTTTTACTTCTGTGCAACCACAGGCTCAACGTCACATGTAAGCTGCCAAGACTTAGGGCTTGCACCCTCTGGAGAAACATCCTGAAGTCTACGTTGGCCACTTTTAGCCATGGCTAGAGCTGAAGCAGCTAGGACACACGGTACCATGTCTGGAGGCGGCACAAAGAGCAGGGGGCCCTTGGCCCAGCCCACAAAACCATTTTTCCCTCATAGGTATTTAGGCCTTTGATGGGAGGGTCTGTTATGAGGGTCTGTGACGCGCGCTGGAGACATTTTCCTCATTATCTTGGAGATTAACATTTGACTCCTCGTTACTCATGCAAACTTATGCAACTGACTCAAATTTCTCCCCAGAAAATGGAATTTTCTTTTTAACCTCATGGTCAGATTTCAAATTTTCCAAACTTGCATGCTTTGCTTCCCTTTTAAACACAAGTTTCAATTTCAAACCATCTCTTTGTGAATGCTTAAAACTGAATGCTTTTAACAGCACCCAAGTCACGTCTTGAACGTTTTTGATGCTTAGAAATTTCTTCTGCCAGATGCCCTAAATCATTTCTTAAGCTGAATATTCCACAGATCTCTAGGACAGGGGCAAAATGCTGCCAGTCTCTTTGCTAAAGTACAACAAGAGGTACCTTTGCTCCAGTTTCCTTCAAGTATCTCATCTCCATCAGAGACCACCTCAGCCTGGATTTTATTGTCAATATCATTATCATCATTTTGGTCAAAGACATTCCACAAGTCTCTAGGAAGTTCCAAACATTTCCACATCTTCCTGTCTTCTGAGCCCTCCAACCTCTAAGAAGTTCCAAACTTTCCCACATCTTCTTATGAGCCCTTCAAACTGTTCCAACCTCTGCCTGTTACCCAGTTTCAAAGTCACTCCCACATTTCCAGGTATCTAAGAGCAGCACCCCACTTTTGGTACCAATTTACTGGATTAGTCTGTTCTCATGCTGCTAATAAAGACATACCTGGGACTGAGTGATTTAAAAAGGAAAGAAGTTTAATGGCTTACAGTTCCCCATGGCTGGGGAGGCCTCACAATTATGGCAGAAGGCAAAGGAGGAACAAAGTCATGTCTTTCATGGTGGCAGGCAAAAGGGCATGTGCAGGGGAACTTCCCTTTAGGAAACCATCAGATCTTGTGAGACTTATTCACTATCATGAGAACAGCATGGGAAAACCTTCCCTCATGATTAAATTACCTTCCACCAAGTCCCTCTCATGACACATAACAATTATTACAGTTCAAGGTGAGATTTGGATGGGAACACTGAGTCAAAACATGTAAGTGGGTTAAGGAATAGTGAAATTGGCTATGTTCGATTTTTGCATGTTCTTACTGAGTCTCTTCTAAAACATGACCCAGTGTCCTAGGACAATTCATTAAAGAGAAAATATGAGTTTTGTGATAGCCACCACTAAGCCTACCCCATTTACATTTTAAAACTTTCTTTTCATTTATCTTAATCAGATCTAGGAAGAGAATGCTTCCCAATACAGACTGTTTTTAACCTATAACATTTACTAAGTAACATTAGCTCAAAGGTTCATACATAAAATATAAAACCTTTTATTTACAAATATTGGGGGACAACTAGCTTACTTATTGTTTACTTACTTAGTGGTTCAACTTATTTTTTGTCCCCAGAATTCTGAAGCAGAAACTAATTGTCTAATTAATACCCAAATAACCTAATTAATATAAACTCTGATACTGTTTTGTTTTGTTCCTGTCAATATTTTTCTTTATAGAGTTCTATTTAAAAAAAAAAATTAGATTCAGAGGGTACATGTGCTTGTTTGCTACATCAGTATGTTCCACACTGTTGGGAATTAGGCTTCTAGTTTACTCATTATCCAAATAGTGAATATGATACTCAATAGGTAACTTTTTCACTCATTTCCCTCCTACCCTAACTCACTTTTGCAGTCCCTAGAGTCTATTATTTTAATCTCTATGTCCATGTGTATCCATTGTGTAGCTTCCACTTATAAATAGTATTTTTTGTTGTCATTTCTGCATTAGTTTATTTACAATAATTGCCTCCAGCTCCATCCATGTTTCTGCAAAGGGCATGATTTCATTCTTTCTATGGTTGCATAGTATTCCACAGTGTGTGTATGTATGTATATATGTAGATAGATAGGTAAATAGAGAAATAGATACCACATTTTGCATATTCAGTCAACCATTGATGGACACTTAGGTTGATTCTGTAACTCTGCTGCTGTAGATATTGCTTCAATAAATATGAGTAGTGGTGTATTTTTAATATCTAATGATTTCTTTTGTGTAGATAGCCAGTAGTGGGATTTCTGGGTCAAATAGTAGTTCTATTTTTAGTTTTATGAGCAATTGTCACATTGTTTTTCATAGAGGTTGAACTAATTTATACACCTACCAACAATGTAGAAGTGTTTTCTTTTCTCTGAATCCACACAAACATCTGATGTTTTTTGATATCTTAGCAATAGCCATTTTGACTGATATAAGATAGTGTCTCATATTGCTAATTTTTATTTCTCTGATTACTGATATTGAGCTTTTTCATTTTTTTTATGCAACTCACATTTTTCTAGAATACCAATATTTTATGAACCTTGAAAACATGCTAAGTAAAAGAGGCCAGACACAATAGACCACAGTCCAAACAAAAATGGATAATTTAGGCATTCCCGAACAATGAAAGAAATAGACCATAAGAATGCTTTTGTCATGGGGGGATAAAGGAGCCAAATTTTGTCCAATATAAGCAGTATACATATTCATTTATACATATTTAAATGTACAAATTTTATATTTAATTTTTGTGTTCAAATTAGTTTAACCATATAAATATGAACCAGGCTATGCAATTTCTTGGCCTTTAAAGAAAATATTTCACCCTTTATGCAAAATAAGTTTTTCTTTTCTTATCTCCTGTTATTACAACCCAAATAATTTAATGTATACAGTCTGTGCCACGTAACACAATGTTTTATATAATGGTGGTTCTAACAGATTACAATCCTAAATTTTTACTGAACCTTTTCTATGTTAAGGCATTTTAAATACACAAATACTCACCATTGTGTTACAATTGCCTATTGTCTTTAATAGCACAACATGCTACACAGATTTGTAGCCTAGAAGCAATCAGTTACACGATATAGCCTAGTTATGTAGTAATCTGTACTATCTACGTTTGTGTAAGTATACGCTATGATATTCGCACAATGACAAAATTGCCTAGCAGTGATGCACTTCTCATAACATATCCTTGTTGTTCAGCAACACCTGATTGTATTGTAATTCTCAAAGGAAAATATAAAGGCAAAGGCAAAAAAAATTTGTTAAACCTTTGATAAATATATAAAAAATATGAATATATACAAATATGAGAAAATATGGGACCAAATATGTCTATATGAATATCAGAATAGTGTACACACACAAACATGTTTCAATGAAGTGTAATTATTCTGATAGGACAATGAACATTTAATTAATTATGTAATAAATCAGAGTTGCCTCAAAGCAGTAATTAAAAATAACCATTATTTTTCCTGGGAATGTATTGGTGTGGGGAATTTTCTATTGGATGAGCATAGGGAGACAAAAACATTTTAAAAACTCACAAAGGTAATGAGATGAAGATTATTTTGCACAGTAGTGTGTTTAATAACCTGAGTAATAAACACCATAAATAAAGAAGATATTACTCAAAGCAATGTACTTTAACTGTTAAAATGTATTTCAAGATGTTTGACGAAATTACATTTTATACATGTTGTTTTAAAACTGCTCATTAAAAAAAGGAGACTGGGCATGGTGGCTAAAGGCTGTAATCCCAGCACTTTGGAAGGCCAAGGAGGATGGATCACTTGAGCCCAGGAGTTGAGACCAGCCTGTGCACCATGGTGAAACCCTGTCTCAACAATAACAACAAATATTAGCAGGGCTTGGTGGTGCATCCCTGTAGTCCCAGCTACTTGGGATGCTGAGGCTGGAGGATGACTTAAGCCCAGGAGGTCGAGGCTGCAGTGACTTCAGCCTGAGTGAGAGGGTGAGACCTTGTCTCAAAAAGAAAAAAAAGAAAAAAAAAGTCTTCTAGTTTTCCAACTACAAATTTTATTACTTCCTATTAAATAAAAAAATTATATGATATAGCTTTTCTTGTATGCTTATTTCAATCATTCAATACCTTTTTTATTACATGGAAGAATTGTAGTATTTTACCTATAAGGAAAGAACTGGACTGAATGATTGTATTGTCAGAGTTTCACATTTAGGAAAGAAAATTTTAATCATTCACATAATGATAATGGCGGATTCTTCTACAGGATCTAACACTGTTGTGTGGTAATTATTCCCAGCTACTTCATACTAGGAAAACCTAACACATAAGTGAATTGCAGAATACATAGTTTTGTTGTAGTTTAAAAATCCATTTTGTTATGAAAGGTGGCAAAGATATTCTTATTCCAATATCCCAATTTATAAAAATTATAATTATCAAACTAATGACTATTGAAAACAATTTATAGAATACTTTTGCATATCTTTACATCAATTGATTCTCACAACAGCCTTCTGTGTTAGAAAGGTAAAGTATTATTTTCACCATTTTATAGATGAGAAAGCTAAGGCACAAGAGTCTGACCTAACTGTAGTTATATATCTAATAAAGGAATATTATCTACATTATGGTACATGACCCTAGATGCATGGTATGAAATTTATAATTGTTGGAGTTAAATTACACATACATTTAGGAGGAAAATCATTATGTTATAAAATACACTAGGCAAATAGTTACAAATAATCACCACTATCTCAAAAAACAAATAGGGGTTATTATTACTACTTTTTTTTTAACCATTCTCTCAAAATGGTTGATAATATTTTAGATGGGATAGCTGTCTGTGACTGAGTCATTTTCTTCACCTTTCTTCATGAATGTTTTTCTAAAGAAGTCCATGGTGAACTTAAGGAATGTGCTGTTCAAATTTTTTTTCACCTGGAAATGCATTGTCTGAAAGATTATGAATGCTATTTCCATTGCTGGTAACATCAGACCTTTATATTATCAGATCTTACTGCCTTTATTTTTTCAGTTGTTATCTCTAATTTTGAATTATCTTTGCATTTCCACATTCTCCAATATTTTTCCTAGGGTTTGTCTCTATTTAATTTATATACTTTCATTTAACGTTTTCAACACTTATACTGTATCTTCATTCTCTGTTATCCCAGCTTTCCAAACTCCCCTGGCTCTTTCATTCTCTCTTTACCACTTCTAATCTACACTGCTCAAAAACAGTGTGCCCTCCCACAGTCAGTCATGAACTCAAAGTAATGTTGCTTCCTTTTCTAGTGTTCCATGTCACCAATGACACTCCAATTACAAAATTGAATGGACACTACTCAGACTTCGTCTCTTTGCAACTCTCCGCTGAATTTAGCACTATTGACTATCCTGACCTTCTTGAAACTCTGCACTTACTTTGACTTTAAAACACTCTTGATCACCTTATCTTTAGTTGTTGTATCATTTTTTAGCTCCTTTTTATTTTTCTATTTCTTTGGCTTCTATACTCAGTTAACTCCTTTTTTCATCATACATATTCTGTGGGGATCCCTCCCTCATTCTCTAGACAGTAACCACAGGGATATTGATGAGGCCCAAATAGAGATCTCAAGTTTCAACATCTTCTCCAAGCTTCATAGCCATACATTCATTTTTTCTCTGGACATTTCCATTTGAATGGCACAGAGTCAGGTGTCTTCAACATGTTCAAGATAGAAATAATTTTCTTCTCTGAACTGCGTTTACTCTCGTTAGGATAACCACCATTCATCAGGCTTTCAACTTCATAGACATTGTTGACACTTTACTCTCCTTCACCAATCAACCAACCAATCAAGATTACTGATTTTGCCTGCCAAACTGTCAAAACTTAGACCTTCTGCATCATATCTGAGCTACAGTATTCGTATGATGCACCACATATTTTAAGGCTTGAAGACTACAATGTTACAACCTAGCTAAAGAATAATTTCTCTTGTCCACCTTATTTCCTTTTACTCTTATACTGTGAGTAATGTAAAAAAAGAGATTATGTCTTTTTCCCTAGATCAAGTATGTTTCTTGACACAAATAGATACTCCATACATACATAATTTAAAATACACAATTTTTCTAACATTTTTATTAAGTTGGGGATAAATGTGCAGTATGTGCAGGTTTCCTGCACAGGTAAATGTGTGCAATGGTGGTTTGCTGCACCTATCAACCCATCACCTAGGTATTAAGCCCAGCATGCATTAACTATCATTCCTAATGCTATTTCTCTCCGTACTCTACCCCCTGACAGGTCCCAGGGTGTGTTCTCCTCCCTGTGTCCATGTGTTTTCATTGTTCAGTTCCCACTTATAAGGGAGAACATGCAGCATTTGGTTTTCTGTTCCTGCATTAGTTTGCTGAGGATAATGGCTCCCAGCTCCATCCATGCTCCTGCAAAGGACATGATCTCATTGCTTTTTTTATGGCTACATAGTATTTCATGGGATATATGCAACATATTTTCATTATCCAGTCTATCACTGATGGACACCTGGGTTGATTCCATGTCTTTATTATTGTAAATAGGAGGTGCTGTAACACACACACACACACACACACACACACACACCCACACACCCACACACCCCTTTGTAATAGAATGATTTATATTCATTTGGGTATATACCCAGTAAAGGGATTGCTGGGCCAAATGGTATTTCTGGCTCTAGATTGAGGAATCGCAACATTGTCTTCCATAATGGTTGTAGTAGTTTACATTCCCACCCAACAGTGTAAAAGCATTCCTATTTCTCTGTAATCTCACCAGCATCTATTGTTTGACTTTTTTAATAATCGCCATTCTGACTTCATGAGATGGTATCTCATTGTGGTTTTGATTTGCATTTTTCTAATGATAAGTGATGTTGAACTTTTTTCATATGTTTGTTGGCTGTATATGTGAATGAACAGATAACACTCAAAAAAGACATTCATGGGCCGGGCGCGGTGGCTCAAGCCTGTAATCCCAGCACTTTGGGAGGCCGAGACGGGCGGATCACAAGGTCAGGAGATCGGGACCATCCTGGCTAACACAGTGAAACCTCGTCTCTACTAAAAATACAAAAACTTAGCCGGGCGAGGTGGCAGGCGCCTGTAGTCCCAGCTACTCGGGAGGCTGAGGCAGGAGAATGGTGTGAACCCGGGAGGCGGAGCTTGCAGTGAGCTGAGATCCGGCCACTGCACTCCAGCCTGTGTGACAGAGCAAGACTCCGTCTCAAAAAAAAAAAAAAAAAAAAAAAACACATGCAGTGAACAAAACATTTTTTAGAGAAAAAATTTTTATCAAAGCATATAATTCACACAGAAATGTATATAAAACTTAAGTGTACTGCAGGATAATTTTTTTTACAAAGTGAATGTCTGTAATTTTATTAACCTGAAGATTAAGAAACAATGTTAGTACCCACCAAATATTTCCATTTAGACCCTTTTTCTTAGTGTCCCAAGGTCACCTCCAAATCTAATTTCTTAGAAAGGCTCACAGGACTCAGCAGTGGCTTTACTTATGGCTATGATTTTTTTTTTTTTTTTTTTTTTTTTTTTTTAACAGCAAAACAATACAGATTAAATCAGCAAAGTGAAAAGACACACAAAGTCCAGGAGGAACTAGGCTTAAGCTTACAGGTGTCTCCTCACAGTGGAGTCACAAAAAGACATGCTTAGTTCTCCTAAAAATGATGTGTAAAAACACATGCTAAGTGTTGTCAAACAGAAAAGCTCTAAGCCTTGATGTCTGGTTTCTATTGGGGGTCTGTCATATAGGCTTGCAATGCTGCATGACTCAGCAACTCCAACTCCAGCCTCCCTCTGCAACCACTCCCATCTCAGCAAAAGTAGGTGTTCACCATACATGTCACTATTCAGATAAGCTTATTTGGTCAAATTGGTGCATCATGGCTTAAGGCTTCAATTATCTAGAACCACAAATTCATTTTAAATACAGCCGATTTTCTTATCAGGCAGGATGTTCTTTGCATTTAGAACTTACATCCCAGAAGCCAACAGACCTATCATCAGCACTGAAGACAACTTTTCCTCAGAATGTGCTAGGTTTTACAGAAGCTACAAATACCGTACAGTTTGATTTCTTATAGGACTTTTATTAAGGGAACAATGGGTGATATTCATAAGATCCCTATAGTAATATAAAAGCATATTATTGCACACTAAGTTGCCAAATTCTCTGCTAACAATAGCCAACTTGAGAGATTGCACCAAAGGTAAATGTGAATACAGGGCTCTTAGATGGAGTCTTCAAACAAACTTCACAACTACTTAATAAAATATACCTCAAGACCAATCTTTCCAGTTGTCAAATTGACAGAAAGCACAGTGCTTGATATTGCCTACTATTAATAAAGGAATTGAAAAACATGTAAAATCAGACATTCTTCAACTTTTTAGAGTACAAATGATAATATCTTTAAAATTTTAAAATGCACATCCACATCTACTTCTTGAAATTTATTTTATGGATAAAAATTGAGAAAGTGCATGAAATCACAAAAAAAAAAAATGGCTAGAAACAACTCAATGATTTTTCAGTGGATGACCAGTGAAATCAATTACATTAAATCTATACAATGGAATATTATGAAATTTAAGAAGAATGATATCAATCTCTGTCCTGGTATGAAAAGGCAATCTGACATGAGGAAGAATGATATCTATAATGTCAGTAAGCTTTCCAGCTATGTAGTAAACTAAGCTAGAAAGTTTTAAATTAACAATGTGCACTTTCTTTTCCTTCAGACACTCTTATGGGCATATTGTGCTGTATTTGAAAGATCATGACAGTAATAAAATCTGCTGTTCCTGGAAATCACAAATTTAAATGTCACCATTAACATCTAAGTTGTCTTAAATAGAACTGCATAGCTATCTAACTTGTTAATGTACTATATTGTAATTAATCCAGATAAGAATATAGAGTGACAGAAGTGTTAAATAGACAAATCCAAGACTACAAATGATAAAAGGACACTAAATTTTGCCTCAAGCTGTACTCTATGGTAGAAGGTGTCCTGTTCAAAACCGAGAAATGAACAACTTGCTCTTCAGCGAATTATTGATAATTCAAAAGTAAAAGCTTGTATTAAATTACCTTTAGGGCAACGGTGTTAAAACTAGAAGACTGAGCTATTTGGGGTTTGGGAATTGTATCTAAGATAAACTAAAAACAGTTTCTGTCATGTCTACTAGCTTTACAATGCTATATGTATGACTAATCCTTCTTATGTTTCAGTGGAAATCAAAATATAGGTGGCAGATGAGTTTAAATATTTGTAAAAAGAAAGTGAATGTATTAAAGTAATGAAGTCTGTAAGTTCTTGAAGAATTAGGCTTGTTAAGTCAAGGAAATGTTTTTTCTTCACCATTGCATATTCCCCACTATGCCTAGCCCGGTGAGCAGTTTTCAAAAATCACTTGCTGATTGCTTATGAGTTTCCTGCTGATTTTACCATTTATTTCTCTACTCTAAGCCTAGTGTAATCTCCTATTAGATGAGCCCTAGGGAGTATAAAAACAGTATTGTATATTATGGGTATTTACGTTTATAGAGTTTAATTTCAAAAATATTCTAGGGACATCATAGCAACAGTAAAAACAAAAAAAAATCAGTAGATGTTTTATCTCATTGCAAATCAATTTTTTTTTTGCTTTTGTTTCAGTCTTTTTATATATGCATCTACAATTCTGCATAGCCATAATCACAAGTTGTATACCATTTTTAGTTCAATATATATGCATCTTAACTTGAAATATTAAAAGTTATTTTATGTACTATGTTGTGCACTAAAAGCTGACCCTGAGTATTTGAAAAGAGTATAGGTTTAAAAAAGTAATTAGTAGATTTAAAATTAGATTAAATTAATAGATTGTATTAAAATATTAGAAAGAAATTAGTAAATAGCTTTGAAGTGAACAATATAAAGTTGTTTTAAAGATTGAATAATATGCAATAGAAAATTCTGATTTTCTACAGACAATAAGCCCTTTATAAAGGAGGTTTTAAAAAATACATCAACTTGTTTCATTTTCTTTACAGTTAAGTTATTTGGATAAAATGTAGATCACAGATAAAGAGATAGGTTTATCTTAACATGGGTTAAGATACAAGGTTAAGCTTATCAGACTAAATGAGAAATGAATAAAACAATAGTCCCTTCCAACTCTGGCATGCATTAAATGAGGTGGCCTAAAAGATTAAATGGGGCCAGGTGCGGTGGCTCATGTCTGTAATCCCAGCACTTTGGGAGGCCAAGGCCGGCAGATCACCTGAGGTCAGGAGTTTGGGACCAGCTTGGCCAGGTGGCCAAGATGATGAAACTCCGTCTCTACTAAAAATATAAAAAATTAGCCAGGCTTGGTGGTGGCACCTTAATCTCAGCTACTTAGGAGGCTGAGGCAGAAGAATCTCTTGAACCCGGGAGGCAGAATTTGCAATGAGCTGAGATCGTACCACATGACTCCTGAGAAACTCAGTCTCAAAAAAAAAAAAAAAAAAAAAGTTTAATGAATTGTGCCAAGTCTTAAACTCAAAATTTTGTCTTCTCCTTTGGCTATAGGTAGAAGAAATTAATATTTTAAAAATCACTAAAGATACTTACTGTACTTTATTTCACAAAGTAGAATAAAATATTCACTATATGATTTCTACAATGCAGTCAATGGAGGTTCCACTCTTTTCTTATCTACCTATCTATCTGCCTACCTATCTATCCTATCTGTCCATCTATATCTACAAATCATCCACTCTTTTTTACTTAATTACATACATGTTTTGAGCATCAAGGAAATGTTACTTGACTTAAATAATTGACACATTTGAAGAATATATTTGAAGTTTTAAGTAAACTGAATATATGTATTTCCAATTTAAGAAATAGTTATCAGCCTTTGGGAAACAAAGGGTTAGCTGGTTCTAAGTTTCACATAAGGTCCTATAATAATTGCTGCTGAGATGAGATTTGCAATATGTAAATGCAAAAATCAAATTTACAACTGTACAACCATTAAGTTTATTGAGCATATATTATTTAAGGCTGAGCCCTCTTATAAATGGAGAAATTTATCTGTAAGATAAAAGTTATTTTTGTTTCATAGATCAGAGTGAGATTTATTGCTGTAAAATAACTTAGCAAAAATATCAAGCTTACAAATGTTGGAACTTTGTTGTAAATATCAGTCAGTTAAAATTCAAAACCATGCTTTTCAATGTTCATTTCTAGACCTAGTTGAGAACTGCATTTTTTTCTTCTGTCAACAAAGGAGCCCATATTAAAGGGAGCAGCACATGAATTTTGCTAATTAGTTAGCAGGAATTATTAAACCAGTACATATAACACTTAAGATTAATCTTCATCTTTTTTTGAACTCAAGTGATTAGCTCCCATAGACCAGAAGTTCAGCTCTGCCTTCAAATGTACCACTGATTTATATAGTAACTGTTCTACATGTCAAATAACTACATAGAATTTTGCAATTTATAAAGCACTTTTATATACCTTATCAGATTTCAACCACCTAACAATATTGAGATTAGAAAGAGTGAAAACTATTACCATAAATATTCATGAACAGTAATAGTAAATGAGACAGAACCTTAAGAATTGGATGACAGCTTTTCTGGCTTCACACATCATGTGTATATTTAAATTATATCACATTCATCTTGTATTTAACTAAAGAACATATCCAAGTGACTAGTTTTATGTTTTACAGGGGTTTAAATTAAAAAGAAAAACAACAGACAAATATATGAACTTTTCTACTTTTAGAAAATTTATTATAAATAAGGAGTTTTAAAAAAGATAAAAACTTTTTTTTATCTATTCAAGTACACCATGCTTCATTTATCCTGGAACAATGTCATGAAAAATCTTGTACCTCCTAACTCTCCAACTCCCTTCTCTCACTTAGGTATCTTCTATTCTGTGGGAATGCCTCAGCTTAGCTCTTAGCATTCAGCATGTTTGTTCTTGCATGACAGAAGTTTTGTTCCAGCAATTCTGACAGTTGCAATTTTACATTTTTTTATGTGGAATTAATTGATACAATGTCAATTAATCATTTTAAGTTCCATAAGACTTAGGGCCAAATTATTATATATTTAACAATTGTGATTAGATGCCTGTCATTAAATATTTTATGAAATGTATGATACAAAGAGTCTTTCACAATGACTTTAGAATTAAAAAGACAGTGTGGGCTAGAATATTCAAACAAAGCTTTTCTGATAAGAGAGACTAAAAACAGGCTTACAAGATGGGTAAGATGAGTACAGAAAAGACCAAATAAATTGACTTGACTGGATTTTGCTGTACTGAAAAATGTTACAGATGGAAAGCACAGCATTAAAAACAAGTTGCTTTAAAGAATTAAAAATGATGTTAAAACATAGCTGGCTAACTGGACAAGTTTATGTGGTTTTATTAAAAAGATCAGGTAGGCAAAATCTAGGTGGGATTATGTGTCTTTCATTACAAGGTTTAATTTCCTTTAGATATTAAGTAGAGCCAATAAATTATACATATCCCATTTTATGACCCCAAGATGCAAAATATTTGAGAGATAAAAATAGTCAAGTATTTAGGAATCAAAATAGTATATTTCCTCAAATCTAAAATGCCAAATTATAATATACAGCATTATAATTTGTTTTAGTAAAGCAATGGCAATCAAATTATGATACAATGTTTATAGCAGTTAGATTTTATGATACTTTTATTGAAACTCTTTTAGATAAACTTTGAGAGAATTGCTTAACATACATTTAATATATATTCTATTATCAATCAGAATACTGGCAGAACATTTATTTTACCTCAAATTATTCCAGTGAAGATAATTAATAATAACCTACTGAGATAGTAAAAAGTAAAAAATAACCTATGGAGATAGTAAAAAAAAATAACCTATGGAAATAGTAAAAAGGTACAAACAAATGAAGCGACACCAAAGATAGTAGAAGCTAGAAAGTATTTCCACCCATAGCGATGAAAAGAGAAAGAAATAATGATGAAAGAGGTCAAAGAAAGCTAGAGCTCTGGAGGGAAGAGTGTCCACCATGAGATAGATAGGAGTGATTTAGTAATGGCATCTGAAAGCTGTGGACAAATACAGTCAAAAGGTGCTAATATGGTTTGGCTGTGTGCCTACCCAAATCTCATCTTGATATGTAATTCCCATAATCCCCACATGTCATGGGAGGGACCTGGTAGGAGGCTGATTAATCATGGAGGTGGTTACCTTCATGCTGTTCTCATGATGGTGAGTTCTTACAAGATCTGCTGGTTTTATAAGGGACTTTTCCTCTTTCTGTCTTGCGTGCTACCATATAAGACATGCTCCAGCTTTGCCTTCTGCCATGATTGCGTGGCCTCCACAGCAATGTGGAACTGTGAATCCATTAAACCCCCTTTTCTTTATAAATTACTCAGTTGCAGGTAAGTCTTTATTAGCAGCTTGAGAACAGGCTGACAGATACCAAGCAAAGGAGTTCAGGTGATGTGATCACAGAAGTCAGCATTCCTGGGCGTGAAGAAGGGTAGAGAAGAATAGATAGTACATACAATTTGGTAGGAAAGCAGGACAGTAAAGGATGGCACATTTGCTCATGTGTGTATGAAATAAAATTGTTTTATTCTGAAATTTATTCATATTCAGAGTTCAACTTTTCTAGTTTTTTTCTGACTCAAGGGCTATTGATGTCTACCCTTTCACGTGATATCATCCTTTGTGTGGTCAAGAATATCGATATACCCTGCTTCCTGAAATAGTGTTGTTTCACTGTCATCTCCAGGATTACTTCCCAAGCTCTGGCAAGTTTTGATGCTGCTACTTTACTTATTTTACCAGAAGATGCCAATGGAAAATTTTCAGACCAATTTCACACATGTGCAGGCAACAACAACTACTTAACAATCACCACCTGTGTGAGAATAATTATGATTCTTGGGTGGTAAAATGAAATCCACTAAGTGTTGTTAAAATGTGAAAATATATAAATGTATTAAGGTCAGTAAAATGTGATATCAGTTGTCTTACAGATTTATTTTAGGTTGGAGGGCACGGTTTAGAGTGTGATAACAACAGACTTCATATTACTAAAATACAAAATTAAACTCACCATCCAGGCATAAGCAAGATGGAGCCACCACTGCCTACAAGGCTCTGCTCCTCATAACTTATATCTGGAAAGATTTAATAAGACGTAGGCTTCTGAACAATAATATTTCTAATTCCCCATTCAATTCTAGCTCTACATTTCCAATTTAAAAATATCTTAGTAAAAATGCTACAATTTTTTGTTGGCATGTATTAAACTTAATTGGATAAATGTTTAAAAAAAGACAATTCAAGGATATACCATAGAAATATTTGTTAAAATATGGAAGTGATTTATAATATTTTATTTATAATTTAAAATATTTAATTTACAATATTCTAATCAGAGTAGCATGTAGTGTGGAAACCATTAAATAATAAGAGGGTCACTTATTTTTGACAAAGGGAAAAACTCTACATTGAATATTGACATGCCAAGAGAAGTGTGTACAGCAAACAGCATAGCATCAAAACAAAATAAACTATTAGAAATCTAAGAAGTTGTAATGGAAACAGTAGTAGTGGAAGACTATCTGAACAATAAAATACAAGCTAAAAGTTTGAGCATCTACCTTATACTTAGAGTCCAGAATCTTCTAAAATACTTTGGAAAATGTACTGTTGACTGTATCTCAGAAGAAAACTACTGGGGCACTCCCCATTTGGTCATATTATATACATTATTTTATATGTTGATGAATTCTATATTCTAAAAACGTGTAAAGAATTTTTGTATTTATATTCACGGTGAATATTACTCTGTATTTTATTATAGTCCTTTTTTTGGTTTGGGTTTGGTATTAGAATAATGTCTCAGATAAATTTGAAATTATTTACTTTTCTTCAAATTATGGGAATAATTTGTGTTGAATGCCTATTGTTCTTGCACGAGTGTTTGGTGGCACTTCCCAGTAAAATCACCTGGTCCTGAAATTTTCTTTTCAGGGAGATTTTTTAACTGTACATTCATATTTTGATAGCTAGATAAGAGATACATAGATACAGGATTATTCAGACTATCAATTTTTTCTTGAGTCAGTATTCACAATTTGTTATCTTTATGGTAGAACTAGGATTTGAAACCTGATTTGAGGGAGGTTGCCTCTAATCATAGATATGAATTACTGTTTCAGTTTATACCAGTTTAAAAGTTGCTAACACGTGTTAGGATCTTCATTGCAGAGAAGTATAGAGGAATAAACAAGAAGGTATTTAGTGTTCAAGTTTAGAGTATTCCTAATGTTCTCCCCATCATGTGCATTTTTAAAAGCCAAATGTGAAAAACTAAAACATATGAAATATGACATAAGAAAACAGATGACCAGGGTTGAATGAACGTAGCATTAACCTACAGTTCTGAATACCAGATCCTTCTCATAATTTTTTCAAGTTGGAAAATTTGACACATTTTATAGTTTCACATGATATTATTTCTGCTAAATATCCATTTAACTTGTGAAACTGGCATTGGTTACATTTACATTCGCTATCTATTTTCTGCAAGTTGGTATATCAATCCATTTTACGAATGATATAAAGTGAAGTTCAGAGGAACACAAGCTAGTTTACAGAATATGGGAATATCCAAAATTATCCTCAGATTTGATGAATTGCATGTATAATGCCCAATCTTTGATGCAAAGAACACTTAAAAGATGGATAAATATCTTATCATAGTTTTTTTTGACGATCTTCAGGAGGAATTAAGTGGCTACTTTTTGGGGGAGTTTTCTTTTTATTTTTCTCCTAGATTATGTAAGTATACAATGTGTACATTGTTCTAATGTTAACATGATGAAAATATACACTGCTAGATTATAGTATTGGTTATATTGTGTTATATTCACAATAAATCTTTGTTTTAGGTAATTAATAGTTTTCTGCAAAATCACTGAGAAGAATCAGTAATAAAATTCTGATTCTATTTTTGATGTCTGAGAGGTAACAGTTTTACGACTCATTCCTCTCCTTTTCTCTTTGCTCACATCTAGCAAGCCAATAAAAAAGGCCAAAAGAACACCTAGTATTTGATATCCTAACAGAATGACTATAGTCAAAATAATTTAGTTGTACATTTTAAAATAACTAAAATATAATTGGATGGTTTATAACACCAAGGATAAATGCTTAAGCAGATGGATACCCCATTGACCATGATGTGATTATTATGCAATGCATGCCTGTATAAAATATTTCATGTACCTCAAAAATATATACACCTACTATGTACCCACAAAAATTAAAAATAAAAAAAATATTTTTTAGAAAAACATTTTAAAATTCAGGTACTTCCTTTCTTGACACAGATGGAGAAGTTCAAACCACATAAACCCTGGTTCTTACCTGGAAACTCACTTTATTTCTACAACTAATCACTAGTTTGAGTGCCTATTTGCTCTCTCCAGAAAATCTTAAAATGTGAGTAAGAAAACTCTAGAGGGTGCTCTGGGTATATATGTGGCAGCATGAGTCTTCATGCCTGTATCAGTTCTGAGTGTTGGGTGCTGATCATATCCTTCAAGGATCATTTTGTAAGACAAGTTATCCATATTTAAATTTGTGCAAAAATAATTGGGAATATAAAAACACATACTAGGATCAGAAGTAAAAATGCAACATATCTTGGAATTCTTCAAAAGTAAAATGGCCAACTGTACACTATATGAGCAAGAAAATATGAAAGATTGTTATTCTTGAGAAATTAAGACCACTAACCCTTAGCAGGACTATCTTTGGAGTATGATCTCTTGAAATCTCGGCAGAAGGGGAAGAACTTGCAAATAAAGAATAAACTGGCTGGAGATCCAAGACTATTTGCTTTAGGTCAGGACATACTTCCTTTGTCAAACTCTTATGAAATCCATATCTCTTTAGTAAACTACACTGGAAATTACAGTGCAGCACTATCACCTCTTCAACCTTTAGTGTTCTTAGAATAAAACATGAATCCTCTGACCAGGGTATCCCAACTAATGATGAGCTGAAGAATTTTGTGTTGAAAACTCAAGTTTGTAAAATAACTGTCCGTAGACTAGAACACTTAATTTTAGTGTGATTTTAAGTTATATTTAGATCAAATATCTAGTAAAACGTGGCCAATTCAGTAGTAATGGATAATTGGTCCCATGAAACTAAAGCATACTGAACTATCCATAAATTAAAAAAAAAAAAAAGAACATGATCAAGTTGGCATATCAATTTAGTAGGGAAATGATCAACTATTTTATGTACCTTGCTGGGAAAGCTAACATATAGAAGTAAAAAATTATGAATACTAATTTATATCATCCACAAATGCTAAATGTGCAAGGATTAAATATCTAAAACTTCATTTTAAAAAGATATCCAAAACTAAATTTAGAAGCAAATATAAGAGACTTACAAAAGATATGGAATGAGTGAAAATTCATTCACTCAAAAAAAGGCCAAAATACTTCACAACTTTATATTTATCACTCTATTTTTGTAATGCAAAAAGTTACAATTTTAAAAGCAATGCAGACATATATGTAAAAATTTTAATACACATAAATTTTTAGAAGCAGTTTTACTTCTAGGAATTAGTGACCCTAAATGTTAATAGAAGGAGGGCTGACAATAGTTTGTTATGCATAAGCGGTTTACATTGGTTGTTTGTAGGTAGTGTCATCGTTTATAATTGGTTTGGCATCTTTTTTTTTTTTTTTTTTTTTTGAGATGGAGTCTCGCTCTGTCACCCAGGCTGGAGTGCAGTGGCATGATCTCTGCTCACTACAAGCTCCGCCTCCCGGGTTCATGCCATTCTCCCGCCTCAGCCTCCCAAGTAGCTGGGACTACAGGCGCCCGCCACCATGCCCGGCTAATTTTTTGTATTTTTAGTAGAGACGGGGTTTCACTCTGTTAGCCGGGATGGTCTCGATCTTCTGACCTCGTGATCAACCCTCCTCGGCCTACCAAAGTGCTGGGATTACAGGCGTAAGCCACCGCGCCCGGCCTGGCATCTTTTCTAATAGTAAAGTGTATATTCTGATTGGTTGCTGTCCTTGTCTATTGATAATATTTTTAATACATATATGTTCAATCTATGTATATGGAAGTTGGATGTGTCTAGATGAGTACATGTGGGTATGCACACCTGTGTTGCTTCCTTTCCACACTGATTGTAATGGTGAAAGACAAAACAGTTTTTTTTTGTTTGTTTTTTTCTGAGACAGAATCTTACTTTGTTGCCTGGGGCTGGAGTGCATTGGCATGATCTCAGCTCACTGCAACCTCTGCCTCCACGGTTCAAGCTATTCTCTTGGCTTGAGTAGCCTCCCGAGTAGCTGGGACCACAAATGTGCCCCAACAAGCCCGAATAATTGTATTTTCAGTAGAGATGGGATTTTGCCATGTTGGTCAGGCTGGTCTCGAACTTCTGGCTTCAGGTGATCTGCCAGTCTTGGCCTCCCAAAGTTTTTAGATTACAGGTGTGAGTCACCACAATTGGCCTGAAAAATGAAATAATTTAAGCGCCCTATACTATATAAATTTCTAAATAACTCAATTTAAAAATTCTTCAATTTATTTATATTCATATGACTATACACACTTAAAGGAAATATGTGGAAGTACGAGATCAGAAAACTGTCAAGAGTGAGTACCTCTTGAATAGTGAGACTGAGTAGATGGAAAACATTTCTTATATAAAACTGTAGAGTTTGGGCGAGGTGCAGTGGCTCATGCATGTAATCCCAGCTACTTGGGAGGCTGAGGCAAACAGACCACCTGAGATTGGGAGTTTGAGACCAGCCAGGTCAACATGGTGAATCCCCTCATCTCTACCAGCAATATAAAAATTAGCCGGGTGTGGTGGCACATGCCTGTAATCCCAGTTACTTGGGAGGCTGAGGCATAAGAATCATTTGATGCTGGGAGTTAGAGGTTGCAGCAGTCCATTGTGCTTCACATAGCATTTCTAATTAAGCATTTGTAACCTGATATTACAGGTTTTAGGATTTTGGGTGTGTATGTGTGTGTCTCTGTGTACATTCATATGTATATATGACTGCATTTTATGGATGTTTCTTCTTTACTCATCTATGACATCCTTAAGTAACTCTAGAATATAACAAATGTAGAAAAATTAGAAAGCATTTAATAAATTTTGGTAAGAATGTACTCTATAGGATGCTCTAAATTTGGTTAAATACATACTTTAGCTTGCATTCAAGAGTAAGTTTAGAACTACCATTTTACCCAGCAATCTCACTACTGCTTATCTACACAAAGTAAGATACATCAAAACATTAAAATGATACCTGCACTCCTATGTTTATCTCAGTACCATTCACACTAGCAAAGATATGGAATCAACCTAAACATCCATCAACAAGTGAATGAATAAAGAAAATGTGGAGGGGGCGGAGCAAGATGGCCGAATAGGAACAGCTCCAGTCTCCAACTCCCAGCGCGAGTGACACAGAAGACCGGTGATTTCTGCATTTTCAACTGAGGTACTGGGTTCATCTCACTGGGGAGTGCCGGACGATCGGTGCTGGTCAGCTGCTGCAACCCGACCAGTGAGAGCTGAAGCAGGGCGAGGCATTGCCTCACCTGGGAAGCGCAAGGGGGAAGGGAATCCCTTTTCCTAGCCAGGGGAACTTAGACACACAACACCTGGAAAATCGGGTAACTCCCACCCCAATACTGCGCTTTAAGCAAACAGGCACACCAGGAGATCATATCCCACACCTGGCCGGGAGGGTCCCACACCCAGGGAGCCTCCCTCATTGCTAGCACAGCAGTCTGTGATCTACCCGCAAGGCAGCAGCGAGGCTGGGGGAGGGGCGCCCGCCATTGCTGAGGCTTAAGTAGGTAAACAAAGCTGCTGGGAAGCTCGAACTGGGTGGAGCTCACAGCAGCTCAAGGAAACCTGCCTGTCTCTGTAGACTCCACCTCTGGGGACAGGGCAGAGTAAACAATAACAAACGCAGCAGAAACCCCTGCAGACACAAACGACTCTGTCTGACAGCTTTGAAGAGAGCAGTGGATCTCCCAACACGGAGGTTGAGATCTGAGAAGGAACAGACTCCCTGCTCAAGTGGGTCCCTGACCCCTGAGTAGCCTAACTGGGAGACATCCCCCACTAGGGGCAGTCTGACACCCCACACCTCACAGGGTGGAGTACACCCCTGAGAGGAAGCTTCCAAAGCAAGAATCAGACAGGTACACTCGCTGTTCAGAAATATTCTATCTTCTGCAGCCTCTGCTGCTGATGCCCAGGCAAACAGGGTCTGGAGGGGACCTCAAGCAATCTCCAACAGACCTACAGCTGAGGGTCCTGACTGTTAGAAGGAAAACTATCAAACAGGAAGGACACCTACACCAAAACCCCATCAGTACATCACCATCATCAAAGACCAGAGGCAGATAAAACCACAAAGATGGGGAAAAAACAGGGCAGAAAAGCTGTAAATTCAAAAAATAAGAGCGCATCTCCCCCGGCAAAGGAGCGCAGCTCATCGCCAGCAACGGATCAAAGCTGGATGGAGAATGACTTTGACGAGATGAGAGAAGAAGGCTTCAGTCCATCAAATTTCTCAGAGCTAAAGGAGGAATTATGTACCCAGCGCAAAGAAACTAAAAATCTTGAAAAAAAAGCAGAAGAATTGATGGCTAGAGTAATTAATGCAGAGAAGGTCCTAAACGAAATGAAAGAGATGAAAACCATGACACAAGAAATACGTGACAAATGCACAAGCTTCAGTAACCGACTCGATCAACTGGAAGAAAGAGTATCAGCGATTGAGGATTAAATGAATGAAATGGAGCGAGAGGAGAAACCAAAAGAAAAAAGAAGAAAAAGAAATGAACAAAGCCTGCAAGAAGTATGGGATTATGTAAAAAGACCAAATCTACGTCTGATAGGGGTGCCTGAAAGTGAGGGGGAAAATGGAACCAAGTTGGAAAACACTCTGCAGGATATCATCCAGGAGAACTTCCCCAACCTAGTAGGGCAGGCCAACATTCAAATCCAGGAAATACAGAGAACGCCACAAAGATACTCCTCCAGAAGAGCAACTCCAAGACACATAATTGCCAGATTCACCAAAGTTGAAATGAAGGAAAAAATCTTAAGGGCAGCCAGAGAGAAAGGTCGGGTTACCCACAAAGGGAAGCCCATCAGACTAACAGCAGATCTCTCGGCAGAAACTCTACAAGCCAGAAGAGAGTGGGGGCCAATATTCAACATTCTTAAAGAAAAGAATTTTCAACCCAGAATTTCATATCCAGCCAAATTAAGTTTCATAAGTGAAGGAGAAATAAAATCCTTTACAGATAAGCAAATGCTTAGAGATTTTGTCACCACTAGGCCTGCCTTACAAGAGACCATGAAGGAAGCACTAAACATGGAAAGGAACAACCGGTACCAGCCATTGCAAAAACATGCCAAAATGTAAAGACCATCGAGGCTAGGAAGAAACTGCATCAACTAACGAGCAAAATAACCAGTTAATATCATAATGACAGGATCAAGTTCACACATAACAATATTAACCTTAAATGTAAATGGACTAAATGCTCCAATTAAAAGACACAGACTGGTAAACTGGATAAAGAGTCAAGACCCATCAGTCTGCTGTATTCAGGAGACCCATCTCACATGCAGAGACATACATAGGCTCAAAATAAAGGGATGGAGGAAGATTTACCAAGCAAATGGAGACCAAAAAAAAGCGGGGGTTGCAATACTAGTCTCTGATAAAACAGACTTTAAACCATCAAAGATCAAAAGAGACAAAGAAGGCCATTACATAATGGTAAAGGGATCAATTCAATAGGAAGAGCTAACTATCCTAAATATATATGCACCCAATACAAGAGCACCCACATTCATAAAGCAAGTCCTTAGAGACTTACAAAGAGACTTAGACTCCCATACAATAATAATGGCAGACTTCAACACTCCACTGTCAACATTAGACAGATCAACGAGACAGAAAGTTAACAAGGATATCCAGGAATTGAACTCATCTCTGCAGCAAGCAGACCTAATAGACATCTATAGAACTCTCCACCCCAAATCAACAGAATATACATTCTTCTCAGCACCACATCGTACTTACTCCAAAATTGACCACGTAATTGGAAGTAAAGCACTCCTCAGCAAATGTACTAGAACAGAAATTATAACAAACTGTCTCTCAGACCACAGTGCAATCAAACTAGAACTCAGGACTAAGAAACTCAATCAAAACCACTCAACTACATGGAAACTGAACAACCTGCTCCTGAATGACTACTGGGTACATAATGAAATGAAGGCAGAAATAAAGATGTTCTTTGAAACCAATGAGAAGAAAGATACAACATACCAGAATCTCTGGGACACATTTAAAGCAGTGTGTAGAGGGAAATTTATAGCACTAAATGCCCACAAGAGAAAGCAGGAAAGATCTAAAATTGACACTCTAACATCGCAATTAAAAGAACTAGAGAAGCAAGAGCAAACACATTCGAAAGCTAGCAGAAGGCAAGAAATAACTAAGATCAGAGCAGAACTGAAGGAGATAGAGACACAAAAAAACCCTCCAAAAAATCAATGAATCCAGGAGTTGGTTTTTTGAAAAGATCAAGAAAATTGACAGACCGCTAGCAAGACTAATAAAGAAAAGAGAGAAGAATCAAATTGACACAATAAAAAATGATAAAGGGGATATCACCACCGACCCCACAGAAATGCAAACTACCATCAGAGAATACTATAAACACCTCTATGCAAATAAACTGGAAAATCTAGAAGAAATGGATAATTTCCTGGACACTTACACTCTTCCAAGACTAAACCAGGAAGAAGTTGAATCCCTGAATAGACCAATAGCAGGCTCTGAAATTGAGGCAATAATTAATAGCCTACCAACCAAAAAAAGTCCAGGACCAGATGGATTCACAGCTGAATTCTACCAGAGGTACAAGGAGGAGTTGGTACCATTCCTTCTGAAACTATTCCAATCAATAGAAAAAGAAGGAATCCTCCGTAACTCATTTTATGAGGCCAACATCATCCTGATACCAAAGCCTGGCAGAGACACAACAAAAAAAGAGAATTTTAGACCAATATCCCTGATGAACATCGATGCAAAAATCCTCAATAAAATACTGGCAAACTGGATTCAGCAACACATCAAAAAGCTTATCCACCATGATCAAGTGGGCTTCATCCCTGGGATGCAAGGCTGGTTTAACATTCGCAAATCAATAAACATAATCCAGCATATAAACAGAACCAAAGACAAGAACCACATGATTATCTCAATAGATGCAGAAAAGGCCTCTGACAAAATTCAACAGCCCTTCATGCTAAAAACGCTCAATAAATTCGGTATTGGTGGAACGTACCTCAAAATAATAAGAGCTATTTATGACAAACCCACAGCCAATATCATACTGAATGGGCAAAAACTGGAAAAATTTCCTTTGAAAACTGGCACAAGACAGGGATGCCCTCTCTCACCACTCCTATTCAACATAGTGTTGGAAGTTCTGGCTAGGGCAATCAGGCAAGAGAAAGAAATCAAGGGTATTCAGTTAGGAAAAGAAGAAATCAAATTGTCCCTCTTTGCAGATAACATGATTGTATATTTAGAAAACCCCATTGTCTCAGCCCAAAATCTCCTTAAGCTGATAAGCAACTTCAGCAAAGTCTCAGGATACAAAATTAATGTGCAAAAATCACAAGCATTCTTATACGCCAGTAACAGACAAACAGAGAGCCATATCAGGAATGAACTCCCATTCACAATAGCTTCAAAGAGAATAAAATACCTAGGAATCCAACTTACAAGGGATGTAAAGGACCTCTTCAAGGAGAACTACAAACCACTGCTCAGTGAAATCAAAGAGGACACAAACAAATGGAAGAACATACCATGCTCATGGATAGGAAGAATCAATATCGTGAAAATGGCCATACTGCCCAAGGTAATTTATAGATTCAATGCCATCCCCATCAAGCTACCAATGAGTTTCTTCACAGAATTGGAAAAAACTGCTTTAAAGTTCATATGGAACCAAAAAAGAGCCCGCATTGCCAAGACAATCCTAAGTCAAAAGAACAAAGCTGGAGGCATCACGCTACCTGACTTCAAACTATACTACAAGGCTACAGTAACCAAAACAGCATGGTACTCGTACCAAAACAGAGATATAGACCAATGGAACAGAACAGAGTCCTCAGAAATAATACCACACATCTACAGCCATCTGATCTTTGACAAACCTGAGAGAAACAAGAAATGGGGAAAGGATCCCCTATTTAATAAATGGTGCTGGGAAAATTGGCTAGCCATAAGTAGAAAGCTGAAACTGGATCCTTTCCTTACACCTTATACGAAAATTAATTCAAGATGGATTAGAGACTTAAATGTTAGACCTAATACCATAAAAATCCTAGAGGAAAACCTAGGTAGTACCATTCAGGACATAGGCATGGGCAAAGACTTCATGTCTAAAACACCAAAAGCAACAGCAGCAAAAGCCAAAATTGACAAATGGGATCTAATTAAACTAAAGAGCTTCTGCACAGCAAAAGAAACTACCATCAGAGTGAACAGGCAACCTACGGAATGGGAGAAAATTTTTGCAATCTACTCATCTGACAAAGGGCTAATATCCAGAACCTACTGAGTACTCAAACAAATTTACAAGAAAAAAATCAAACAACCCCATCAAAAAGTGGGCAAAAGATATGAACAGACATTTCTCAAAAGAAGACATTCATACAGCCAACAGACACATGAAAAAATGCTCATCATCTCTGGCTATCAGAGAAATGCAAATCAAAACCACAATGAGATACCATCTCACACCAGTTAGAATGGCGATCATTAAAAAGTCAGGAAACAACAGGTGCTGGAGAGGATGTGGAGAAATAGGAACACTTTTACACTGTTGGTGGGATTGTAAACTAGTTCAACCATTATGGAAAACAGTATGGCGATTCCTCAAGGATCTAGAACTAGATGTACCATATGACCCAGCCATCCCATTACTGGGTATATACCCAAAGGATTATAAAGTATGCTGCTATAAAGACACATGCACACGTATGTTTATTGCAGCCCTATTCACAATAGCAAAGACTTGGAATCAACCCAAACGTCCATCAGTGACAGATTTGATTAAGAAAATGTGGCACATATACACCATGGAATACTATGCAGCCATCAAAAAGGATGAGTTTGTGTCCTTTGTAGGGACATGGATGCAGCTGGAAACCATCATTCTTAGCAAACTATCACAAGAACAGAAAACCAAACACCGCATGTTCTCACTCATAGGTGGGAACTGAACAATGAGATCACTCGGACTCGGGAAGGGGAACATCACACACCGGGGCCTATCATGGGGAGGGGGGAGGGGGGAGGGATTGCATTGGGAGTTATACCTGATGTAAATGACGAGTTGATGGGTGCAGCACACCAACATGGCACAAGGATACATATGTAACAAACCTGCACGTTATGCACATGTACCCTACAACTTAAAGTATAATAATAATAAATTAAAAAAAAAGAAAATGTGGTATATATACACAATAGAATACTGTTCAGTCAATAAAAGAATGAAATCATGTCTTTTGCAGGAACATGAATGGAACTGAAGATCATCATTTTAAATGAAGCAAGCCAAGCACAGACAGACAAATACCTCATGTTCTCACTCGTAAATGGATGCTAAAATACGTGTTCAGATGTATGTAGAGAGTGGAATAACATATTGAAGACTTGGAAAAGTGAAGGTAGGGACTTGGAGGAGGAGAGGATGATTAGAAAATGGTTTATCAGTACAATGAATGTTATTTGGGAGATGGATGCCCTAAAAACCCTGACTTGACCACTGTGCAATTATTGCATGTAAAAAACATAATGTATATACCTCATAGCTTTTTTTACAAATAAAAAAAACGGAAAGAGCAAGATATCCAAAAATACTTTTGAATTTCACATCCACAGAGAACTGTAGTATAGTTGATGGCCTCAAAAATGCAGTGAAATTGAATAAAGAAAACAAGTAACCACTTTATGGACCCTTGAAATTCTACAAATATATGACAAGTCTGTATACATGTGTTTATCACTAGAATAATCTATTAACTGCTTTATAATACACATTTTATACTAATATAAATTATAAATTAATTGGCAATTATGTGTGATGATGGTTGCTGCTACCCAGTATGTACACTGTTTCATGGATATCTACAAGTTTTAAGTAATAATCAAGTCTCACATTTTTGGAGAGAGAAAATGAGAGAGGCTCAAAATGAATTCTACTTACAACCCAAATATTTTAATTAAATTTCCAACGTGAGAGTACAATATGTTTAATATTTTCCTTACTGCCTAGTTAATTCACATAATCATTGGAAATAAGGCTCAGTAAAACAGGCCTGCTATTGTACTATCATTGTGAAGTATTGGCTTTAATGTTGACCACCCCTTGATCAACCAGATTTTCTTTTTCTTCCCATTTCCACAAACAATGTTTAAAATATAATAGCAAAAATAATAGGATCTAACATGTGCTATTAATGATATGCTTTATAGTGCTAGGCACAGTATATACCATAACATGTACAATCTGAAACTTGGAAAAGTTTAAAATGTTCACCTGAAATCTTCCAGCCAGAAAATAGTAAGGTAGAACTTAAATATACTTGTCTAATCTTATACCCCATTCTCTTAAGTACTCTACTTCAGTGCCCCAAATAGGCCAATTAGTTCATACTGAACACACCTGTTGTCATAGGTTTCTCCAGAAATATGATGTTCTTTATGCTAATAGTCACTAGCTACAAGTGACTATTAAGCACTTGAAATGTATCTAATCAGAATTGAGATGATACATAAATGTGAAATACACATTGGATTTCAAAACTTATGAAAATATATCTATATTACATTGATTTTATATTAATTATATGTCAAAATCATATTTTGAATATTCAAATTTATATTAAATATGTTAAAACTAATTGAATTTTCTAAACTTTTTTTAAAAAATGAAGCTATAAGAAAATGTACGTTTGCACACGTGGCTTGCATTTATGGCTCACATTATATCATTGAATAGCAGCATTGTTCTAGAACTTTCTGTTCAATAGAAATACTTTTGGGACACTGATTAGGCAATGTGACCTCTCCTGTAAAATTATATTTGTTAAAAATGATAACGAGGATGACCATCTCTTCATCTGCCCAAGACTAAGGAGCTTCCTGAGATCAACTTTCAGTAAGACAGTCTCTGGAAAATTAAGAGTTGTTTATCCTAAAAGTAAAACGTACTTTTTATCTTGGTAAGTAATGTTTGGTATCTTTATCTGGATGTTGCACAGATATGTAAGAATTAACAATTCCAGAAACAAACTCCTTTAGCATTCCCAACTCCAATTTCATGATTTCTAGTCTCAATTAATAGCATCACTATCCACTATCTTACAAATTAAAAGTAAAGTTGCTGCTTCCCTTCTGTCCTCACAGTCTTGTTAATATTTACCATGTGGCCAAATTTAACCTGGAAACATACAGGGAAGGTAATTGTGGGAAATGTAATTTATACAGTACAAAATTCCCACACGTTGTGCACTCTAATATTTCTTTTACTGTTATTGTAAGTAATATTAAAAATGGAAAAAACAAGCAAACACATAAACAAAAACCTATAGGGTTGTTCTTGACCTGTCAACATTAATATCTTAGCAGTCATAAAACTTGTGAATGAAGACCCTCCCCCTCTACTTTTACCACCATATCTGATTTCAAGTACTCATCACTAGTTAGCTATTTATGGGAAAAGACAAATTGTTTACTTTGTGGTATTTGTGAGGGAGTCAGTGGGGATGTATGGTTATGACAGAAGGTAGGAGGTAGGCAGGGGTACACATTCACAGAAGGGTTTGGTAACAATTATAGTGTTTGTATAGAGTAATGATAATTAGTAAACAAGTAAAAACTGGTGATAAAGAGAAAGTAGAATAACTATTAGTGTAACGTCGTTGAATAGTCAAGAGGACCAGATTAATTATAGCAGAATTTATGGGCTCCTCTGATGGCCTATATGGTCATCAGCTTAAATTCAAATCAGTTGGTAGGACTGTGTATTTTTCTAAGTCCATGGGGGAAAACAAGAGTACCACTACTGAACTGGGATTAGAGGTTTGTTAGGTGAATTTTCAGATAGAGTGAGGCAACAGAGTTAGAAAAATAGGTGAATATAATTCATGTTATTAAAGGATCATTGAATGTAAACCACAATATAAAATAAGATTATGAGGAAGATAATAGGCAATAGAAAAATCATTAACCAGAAAGTGCCAATCAAGAAACTTTTTTAGAATTGGGTTATTAAAACAAGTGCGATGAACTGAATGTTTCCATATCCCCAACATTAATATGTGGAAGACTAGCCCGTAATGTCATAATATAGTAGATGGGGTCTTTGAGAGGTGAGAGTGGAAGCCTCATATGAATGAAATTCGCACCTTTATAAAAGAAGCTAGAGAGAGCTTTCTTCCCATTCTACTATGTGAGGTTACAATGAAAGGACATCTGCCTGTGAACTAGAAAACAGACCCTCACTGGGACTGTGATACGGCTCCATGAAAACCATACTTTTCCCATGGATCCTTGCAGCCAGTAGATCAGGAGGTCCCCTCCTAAGCCCATGCCACTGGGCCTTGTGTCTCAAGAACAGAGTTGGGAAGACTTAGCAGCTGCTCAGGTGGGTGGCTGTTTGGGCAGGCACTGAGACACAGGAGTACTTGCATCCTCTAGCTCCGAGAACTTCTGTGAAGCAGGAGATTCATCCACTCCCATGGGAAGGGGGCTGAGGCCAAGGAGCCAAGTGGTCTTGCTCCCACCGAACTCCACAAGCTAAAAACGACTGGCTTGGAATCCTCACTGGCCAGCTCAGCAGGCTGGTGACTGCCTAAGAAGACCAAGTTCTCATGGGTGGGAGGGACAGCCACCATCACTGCAGCTCCAGTCAGCCATTTTCCCCTGCTGCTGGTCCAGTGACACTGGGTGGTCTGGACCAGGAGCAATTCCCCCTAAGCACAGCACAGAAGCTGGGCCCGTTTGTGGCCAGACTGCTTCTTTAAATGAGACCAGATCCATCCCTCCTCACCAAGCAGGCCCCACATGTGGGAATTTCAGCATCCCCAGCCAGGGATCTATGGGCAGAACTCTGATATAACTGAGAGGAGCCCCTAGGAGGGGTGGCTGCAGTATTGTATCCCAGGCAAGGGCACAGCACACCTGCTCTTGCCAAGGGACAGCCAGACTCCTGACTGGGTGAAACCTCCCAACAGCAGTCTCCAGATAACTCATACAGAAGCATTCCAGTGAGCATCAGATCAGTGCCCCTCTGAGACAGTCCCAGAGGAAGGAGCAGGCTGCCACCTTGCAGGTCTGCAACCTCCACTGGTGATACCTCCAGGGAAGGGAGGGACCCAGGCAAAAGAGACCCTGGAGTGGACCCCAGCAAATTGCAGCACCTAGGCTTAATACCTAGGTGATGCATTGATAGGTGCGGCAAACCACCATGGTTTACCTATGTAGCCAACCTGCACATCCTGCACATGTACTCCAGAACTTAAAAAAAATCTACAGAAGAGGGTTCTGGCTGCTAAAAGAAAAACAAACAGAAAACAATAACAGCATCAATGAAAAATACCCCACATAAACCTCGTTTGAAGTTCAGCAGCCTCAATAATCAGGGTAGATGAACCCATGAAGATGAGAAACAATGCAAAAATGCTGAAAACTCAAAAAGCCAGAGTGTTACTTCTCCTCCAAATGATCACAACACGTCTCCAACCAGGGCACAGAACTGTGCTGAGGTTGAGATGGATGATTTAACAAAAGTCGTCCCCAGAAGATGGGTAATAATGAACTTTGCTGAGCTAAAGAATTATGTTCTAACTCATTGCAAAGAAGCTAAGAAGCATGATAAAACATTACGGGAGCTGTTAACCAGAATAACAAGTTTAGAGAGGAACATAAATGACCTGATGAAGCTAAAAAACACAACATGAGAATTTCACAACACAACCACAACTATCAATAGCCAAATAGACCAAGTGGAAGTAAGGAAATCAGAACTTGAAGACTATCTTGCTGAAATAAGACAGGCAGACAAAATTAGAGATAGAAGAATAAAAGGAAACCGAAAAAACCCTCTGAGAACTATGGGATTATGTTAAAAGACTGAACCTATGACTGATAGGAGTACCTGAAAGAGATGGGGAGAATGGAAACAAGTTTGAAAACACACTTCAGGATATCATCCAGGAGAACTTCCCCATCCTAGCAAGGCCAAAATTCAGATTCAGGAAATCCAGAAAACCCCAGTAACATATTCCATGAGTAGATCAACCCCAAGACACAATCTTCAGATTATCTAAGGTCAAAATGAAGGAAAAATGTTAAGGGAAGCCAGAGAGAAAGGCTACGTCACCTATAAAGGAAAGTCCATGAGACAAATAGCCTACTCAGTGGAAACCCTACAAGCCAGAAGAGGTTGGAAGCCAATATTTCTCATTCTTAAAAGAATTTCCAAGCTAGAATTCTATATCTGGCTAAACTAAACTTCATAAGCATCAACAAGTCTGCAAAATAACCAGCTAGAATAATGATGACAGGATCAAATTCACACGTAATAATGTTAACCTTAAATGTAAATGGTCTAAATGCCTCAATTAAAAGACACAGAATGGCAAGTTGGATAAAAAGTCAAAATCCACCAGTGTTCTGTATTCAAGAGATTCATCTCACATGCAAGGACACACATAGTCTCAAAATAAAAGGACAGAAAAAGGTGTACCAAGCAATTTGAAAACAGAAAGGAGCAAGGGTTGCAATCCTAGTTTCTGATAAAACAGACTGAACCAACAATGATAAAAAAGGACAAAGAAGGGCATTACATAATGGTAAAAGGGCCAATTCAACAATGAAAGTTAACTGTTATGTGTGTGTGTGTGTGTATATATATGTGTGTGTGTATATATATGGATAGTTGGGTGTGTACGTGTGTGTGTGTGTGTGTAAACAAAGATATTCAGGAAAGTTAAAGATGTGCAAGAAAATTAACAGAGATATTCAGGACTTGACCTCAGCTTTAGATCAAGTGAAACTGATTCCACAGAACTCTCCTTGCCAAAACAAAAGAACATGCATTCTTCTCAGTGCCACATGACACTTACTCTAAAGTTAATCACATAATTGGAAATAAATCTCTCAGCAAATGCAAAACAACTAAAATCAGAAACAATCTCAGACCACAGTCCAATGAAATTAGAACTCAATATTTAAAAACTCACAAAACCACATAACTTGAAAATTGAGTAATCTACTCCTGAATGACTCCTGGGTGAACAATAAAATTAAGGCAGAAATCACGAAGTTATTTCAAACAAATATAAAAAAGAGATAGCATACCAGAATCTCTGGGATGTAGATAAAGCAACGTTAAGACAGAAAATTATAGCACTATATGCCCACATCAAAAAGCTAAGAAGATCTCAAATTGACACCCTACCATCACGACTAAAAACTAGAGAACCAAGATCAAACACCAAAGTTAGCAGAGGACAAGAAATAACCAAGAACAGAGCAGAACTGAAAGAGATAGAGACATCCAAAACCCCTTAAGAAAACCAATGAATCCAGAAGACGATTTTATGAAAAAAATAGTAAAATAGATAGACGGCTAGCTAGACTAATAAGAAAAAAAGAAAAATCAAATAGACAATAGACAACGGTTAAGGGGATATCATCACTGACCCCACAGAAATACAAACCACCATTAGAGAATACTATAAAGACCTCTATGCAAATAAATTAAAGAAATCTAAAAGAAATAGATAAATTCCTGGACATATACAGTCATTCCCAAGACTGAACCAGGAATAAGTTGAATAGACTATAAAAGTGAATAGACTATAAAAAGGTCTGAAGTTGAGGCAGTAATAATTAAACTTCAAACCAAGAAAAACCCAGGACCAGATGGATACACAGCTGAATTCTACCGGAAATATAAAGAGGAGCTGGTACCTTTTTTTCTGAAACTATTCCCAACAATTGAAAAGGAAGGAGTCCAAAACTTGGCAGAGATACAACAAACAACAACAACAATAATAACAACAACAACAACAAAAAATCTTGAGGCTAATATCCATGATGAACACTGAGACAAAAATTCTCAATAAAATACTGGAAAATCAAATATGGCAGCACATCAAAAAGCTTATCCACCATGATCAAATTAGCTTAACAGCCAGGATGCAAGACAGGTTCAACATATGCCAATCAAAAAATGAAATGTATCACATAAACAGATCTAAGGACAAAAACCACATGATTATTTTGATAGACACAGAAAAGGCCTTTGATAAAATTTAACATCCCTTCACGTTAAAAACTGTCAATAAACTATTGAAAGGAAATAAATCAATATAATAAGAGCCATTTATGATAAACCCACAGAAAATATCATACTGAATGGGCAAAAGCTGGTAATATCATTCCCCTTGAAAACCAGCACAAGACAAGGATGCCCACTGTCAGCACTCCTATTCAAAATAGTAGTGGCAGTTTTGGCTAGGGCAATCAGGCAAGGGAAAGAAAGGGTATTCAAATAGGAAGAGAGGAAGCCAAATTGTCTTTGTTTGCAGATGACATGATCTTATATCTAGAAATCCCCATTGTCTCAACCCAAAAGCATCTTAAGCTGATAAGCAACCTCAGAAAAGTCTGAGGGTAAAAAATCAATTTGCAAAAGTCAAAAACATTGCTACACACCAACAACAGGCAAGCAGAGAGCCAAATCATGAATGAGCTCCCATTTACAATTGCTACAAAGAGAATAAAATACATAGGACTTCAGCTAACAAGGGAAGTGAAGGACCTTTCCAAGAATAATTTCAAGCCACTGCTTAAGGAAATAAGAGGACACAAACAAATGGAAAAACTTTCCATGCTCATGGGTAGGCAGAATCTATATTGTGAAAATGGTCATACTGCCCAAAGTAATTTATTGATTCAGCACTATTCCCATTAAACTATTGTTGACATTTTTCACAGAATTAAAAGAAACTGCTTTAAAATTTATATGGAACCAAAAAAAAAAAAAAAGCGTATATATCCAAGACAACTTTAAGCAAAAGGAACAAAACTGTAGGCATCACACTATCGAACTTCAATTATACTGTAAGACTGCAATAACCAAAACCACATGGTACTGGTACAAAAACAGACACACAGAACAATGGAACAGAATAGAAAACTCAGCAATAAGACTGCACAGGTGCAACTATCTGAGCTTTGACAAACCTGACAAACACAAGCAATGGGGAAAGCATTCTGTATCTAATACATGATGCTTGGAGAACTGGCTAGTCATATTCAGAAAATTGAAACTGGACCCCTTCCTTACACCTTATATAAAAATTAACTCAAGATGGATTAAAGAGTTAAATGTAAAATTCAAAACTCTTAAAACTCGAAGAAAATCTAGGTAATACCATTCCTGACATAGGCACAGGAAAAGATTCCATGACAAAATTGCCAAAAGAAATTTCAACAAAAGCAAACACTGACAAATAGGATCCAATTAAACTAAAGAGCTTCTGCACAGCAAAAGAAACTATTATCAGAGCAAACAGGCAACCTACAGACTGGGAGAAAATTTTTGCAATGTAGTTATTGACAAAGTTCTAATATCCAGAATCTACAAGGAACTTAAACCAATTTGCAGTAATAAAACAAACAACCCCATTAAAAAGTGGGTGAATGATGTGAACAGGCACTTCTCAAAAGATATTCTTGCAGCCAACAAATATCTGAAAAAAAGCTCAGCATCACTGATCAGAGAAATGCAAATCAAAACCACAATGAGATACCATCTCATGCCAGTCTAATGGTGATTACTAAAAAGTCAAGAAACAACAGACTCTGGAGAGGTTGCAGAGAAATAGGAACACTTTTGTCCTGTTGGTGGGAATGTAAACTAGTTCAACCATTGTGGAAGATGTGGTGATTTCTCAAAGATCTGGAATCAGAAATACCCGTTTGATGCAGAAATCCCATTACTAGGTATATACTCAAAGGAATATAAATCATTCTATTACAAAGATACATGCATGTGTATGCTCATTGATGCACTATTCACAATAGCAACATGCAGTCAACCCAAATGCCCATCAATGATAGACTGGATAAAGAAAATGTGGTAAATATATACCATGGAATACTATGCAGACAGAGAAAGCAACAATTTCACGTGTTTTACAGGGACATGGAGGGAGCAGAAAGCCATTACCTCAGCAATCTAATGCAGGAATAGGAAAACAAACACTGCATGTTCTCCTTTCTAAGTGGGAGCTGAACAATGAGAACACATGGACACAGGGAGGGGAACAGCACACACTGGGGCCTGTTGGAGGGTGTGGTTGTGGGAGGGAGAGCATTAAGAAAAATAGCTAATTAATGATGGACTTAATACCTAGGTGATGGGTTGATAGGTGCAACAAACCACCATGGCACACATTTACCTATGTAGCAAATCTGCACATCCTGCACATGTATCCCAGAACTTAAAATAAAAATTACAATGAAAAATAAAAAATAGGCTGGAAAAAACAACAAAAACAGACCCTCACCAACACTGAGTCTACTGGCATCCTGCTCTGACATTTCTTGACCTCCAGAATTATGAGAAAAAATTTTCTGTTGTTTATAAGTCATCTAGTCTGTGGTATTTTAACAGCCTAAATGAATTAAGGTAGTGAGTAAAATAAAATAAGCAATTGTTGGAAAACAGATAATTTAATATTTTGGAAGTTATAAAATAATTGGAAATAAAAAATGAAGCATGGTAGTTTGAGGAGAGGCAAGTGAAGTACATAAGAGGTGGAAAGCCTGAAGACCTAAAAGACCAAAGGATTGGAAAGAGAGGGAGATAAATATTCAGAAATTAAAGAGAAGCCAAAGTGGTCGCTATCCAGCAACAAGGTGGGATAGTAGGCGATATTGCCTGACAGAATGAGCTTGAAAGGAAGATGTTAGGGAGGAGAGAATAATGGTACTACACAAATGTAACTAAGGACAATATATGGCACTTTCCTTGCAGTAAAAGATTATCAAGTGTACCATTATGCAATGCAGTATTGTCACAGGACAGCTAGACTCCTGTTAGATAAAGTTAAGGAAAGATTCAGAAAAGACATTAGGATACAGATAACTTTGATGAAGCTCTATTGTGAGTTCCAGGGGTCACATAGGAAAAGTTTGGGTCATCAGGAGATGGGATAGGAAAACAAAAAGTTTTTAAAGATGAATAAAGCATGAACTATAAGCAATGAATTTTCTGTGGCTACTATGATTAGCATGAATATAAAGCAGAATAAATTCACCTTTAAAGTCTCTTAGAGAGGGGCAATGATCCGTTTTAATTATAGCCTCCTTCCAGGAACTTGTCTTCTACAGATTGTAATGGTTATTTGTATAGTATGGGGAGGGAGAGGGAAGACTGCCAAAATTTGCAGAGCTTTGTGGGTTCTTTCTTTAAACTTGCCAATAACATTGTCAATGCCAAGCAATTAAAATATTTCTCAAATGCAGAAATAATGCATTTGCTATGTTTGTTTGTGTGCATATTTTGAACTAAACAATTTCAAGTATTTTACTGTTAGACCCCAGATTTCCTCTTAAATATTGTTGCATGTAAATATTTTAAAATAACACTATGAAACACTTAAACATGATAACAGTGCATTTGTTTGTCCATTGAGATAATTCATACCAATGTTTCTTGGCAAGAAAAATATGAAAGTTTCTTTCCTATTTTCATTTCTTCTACCTTCTTATCCTTTGAATTAGGTTGAAATAAAAATGATATCTCATCCAAGACCAGAAACTTCAAGCATTTATTGTATTATATATAATAAAAATTAAAAGGCCTACAGAGAACATAAGCTGTGTATACTAGATCAGATATCCTCAAAATGTAGCACCTAAAGCATCTTCATCAGAACCATCTAGTTTATTTAACATTCAGATGTTTCTACACCTCAAAGCCCTTCCTGAATCATATTCTCAATATAAGGGATGTTAAAAACCTAAATATGTGTGTGTGTGTATATATATATATATTTGCGTGTGTGTATATACACATCAAAATGTGTGTATATGTGTATATATATACACATCTAACACACATACACACACACACATATATATATAAAATACATTCATTAAAATTTTTGTATGTGTCCTAAACGACATCCATCGCAGTTTCAGAAAAGTGTTTGGAAGATAAAGGACCACATATTTATTTTAACAATCATCAAGAAAGATTGCTCTATGATTTTTTTTTTCATTTTTACTACACCTTAGGTACTGTTATTTAAGCAGGCTCTACACTCAGAAACAAAGATTTCAGCACAAATAACTTATTTTGACAGCGAAAGAAATACTAGCCAGGGTAAACAAAGTGTGGTGATTTTGTACCATGTCAACAACACTTCCCATAATTATCTTCTGTGTGTTTCCATGTTAAAGTTGGCCACAAGGTAAATATTTACAAGATGGTGAAGGCAGAAGTGAAACTGCAGCTTTAATGCTTAGGGGTCAGGTTAGAATGCCAGAGATTTATGTCGCTCAAGCACATTTCATTGATCTTTTGACTCACTGAGTGTGTGAAAACAGCCAGGTTTTTCCTGGATGAGCACATGTACACGTCCGTGGCAAATAGTTCCAACCTTTCTAAAGATAATGTGTGGCACTGGGGACAGAGACAATGAGAGACAAATGTGGGTTTCCATCTATATTCATGGGTTCCAATCAGCCTCTTTCTCTCATGTCCTATCAGGTTTCTTTTCCTGACTTCCTGACCTGCTGAACTAGGACAACTTCAGACCCATCACACAATGCAAAAGCAATAGTGTTCCATAGACTTTTCAACCAGTTTTCACAAGGTTGTAAATTTTAAAATAAAAAAATCCCTTATTTCATATGAGAAGATAAGACTCAGAGTGGTCTTACCTTCTTAATGACACCCTAACTCATGAGACGGAAGGAAAGAAAGGCAGTGTATTAGTTCATTCTCACACTGCTACGAAGAAATGCTTGAGACTGCGTAATTTATAAAGAAAAAAGGTTTAATTGACTCACGGTTCTGCATGGCTGGGAGGCCTCAAGAAGGTTACAGTCATGGTGGAAGGCACTCCACCACGCCACTCCACTGTGGCAGGAGAGAGAATTAGTGCCCAGTGAAGGCAGAAGCCCCTTATAAAACCATCGGATCTCATGAGAACTCACTCACTTCACAAGAAGAGGATGGGGGCAACCACCCCCATGATTCAATTACCTCCACCTGGTCCCACCATTGACACATGGGGATTATTGCAACCACCCCCATGATTCAATTACCTCCACCTGGTCCCACCATTGACCCATGGGGATTATTGCAACCACCCCCATGATTCAATTACCTCCACCTGGTCCCACCATTGACACATGGGGATTATTGCAACCACCCCCATGATTCAATTACCTCCACCTGGTCCCACCATTGACCCATGGGGATTATTGCAACCACCCCCATGATTCAATTACCTCCACCTGGTCCCACCATTGACACATGGGGATTATTGCAACCACCCCCATGATTCAATTACCTCCACCTGGTCCCACCATTGACCCATGGGGATTATTGCAACCACCCCCATGATTCAATTACCTCCACCTGGTCCCACCATTGACACATGGGGATTATTGCAACCACCCCCATGATTCAATTACCTCCACCTGGTCCCACCATTGACACATGGGGATTATTGCAACCACCCCCATGATTCAATTACCTCCACCTGGTCCCACCATTGACACATGGGGATTATTGCAACCACACCCATGATTCAATTACCTCCACCTGGTCCCACCATTGACCCATGGGGATTATTGCAACCACCCCCATGATTCAGTTACCTCCACCTGGTCCCACCGCTGACCCATGGGGATTATTGCAACCACCCCCATGATTCAATTACCTCCACCTGGTCCCATCATTGACACATGGGGATTATTGCAACCACACCCATGATTCAATTACCTCCACCTGGTCCCACCATTGACCCATGGGGATTATTGCAACCACCCCCATGATTCAGTTACCTCCACCTGGTCCCACCGCTGACCCATGGGGATTATTGCAACCACCCCCATGATTCAATTACCTCCACCTGGTCCCATCATTGACACATGGGGATTATTACAATTTAAGGTGAGATTTAGGTTAGGACACAGAACCAAACAATATCATTCCACACCTGGCCCCTCCTAAATCTCATGTCCTCACATTTCAAACCACAATCATGCCCTTCCAACAGTCCCCCAAATCTTAACTCATTCCAGTGTTAACCCAAAAATTGAACTCCAAAGTCTCATCTGAGACAAGGCAAGTGCCTTCTCCCTATGAACCTGTAAAATCAAAAGCAAGCTGGATACAATGGAGGTACAAGCATTGGGTACATAGACCTGTTCCAAATGGGATAAATTGGCCAAAATGGCTACAGACCTCATTCAAGTCTGAAACTCAATAGGGTAGTCATTAAACCTTAAAGTTCCAAACGATCTCCTTTGACTCCATGTCTCACATCTAGGTCAAGTGATGCAAGAGGTGGGCTCCCATGGCCCTGGGCAGCTTCACCCCTATGGCTTTGCAGGGTAGAGCTCCCCTCCCAGCTGCTTTCATGGGCTGGTATTGAGTGTCTGAATCTTTTTCAGGTGCACAATGCAAGCTGTCAGTGGATCTACCATTCTGGGGTCTGGAGGATGGTCGCCTTCTTCTCACAGCTCCATTAGGCAGTAAGTAGAGCTAGAGCTAAGTAAGTAGAGCTAGAGACAAATAGAGATAGATAGGAGAAGACAGGGACAGATAGGGGTAGATGAAGACTAGCAATATAAGGGCAGTGCCCTAAAGAGGTACAAAAGTAGAGACTAGCAAAGACTAGAAGAGATTTGCAGGGACAAGAACATTCTGAATTATGGAAATCAGCTATGGCTCAAAGGGCAAATATAAAAGGAATAGAGGGGAGAGAGGTAAGGATAAAAATGCTCTTTCTTTTCTCTCCAACAGGACCTTTTGGTCCTTTAAACTTAATGGAAGGGAGGATGCACTGGTGTCTGCAGCTTTTGTTGAAGCACAAGCATTCCATTCTTTAACTCATAGTAATGCCACAGGCCTTAGAAAAAGATGTAGTCACATACAGAGAGCTGGGAAAAAGGAAACATAATTATATAGGGATGAGGATTTGCTTGTGACTCTCCAGGTGACGATCAGGCGCCTATATGGGTGCCCACCAAACATCTGAAGATCTATCACGAGCCACAGCATCTAGTGGACCCACAAATTGAGGCTTTCAATTTGCTTTCTCTGTGCCTTGTTAGAAGGGGCCTGTTTCTCATCAGTGGCCTCCCGGCTACAGCCACAAACATTTTTGCCTCTGTTTCAGTAGACTTACTAACATGGGGGTGGAGGTATGCTTGTGTTTTTGCAGGAGGTGAATGAACCATGTGGATGCCCTCAAGATGTGCACAACTATGGAACAGGAGACTGGAGGGACCCATGGATCCCAATGATGACCTGGTTCCCCCAGTACAAGCCATGAGCCAGTTGAATCTGAATGTGAAGATGGAACGAAGACTGACCAGAGTCACGATGCTTAAAGGACCAGTACTTTTTGACTCAGCTCCTCTCTATCCTGAATACAAGAGACCCTAATAGTTAGGCAGGAATATCATCGCCCTTATCAGCATGAAGAAGTTACAGAAGACGGACCTTCATCCTTCTGCAACTCCTAGGATGAAGGGTCCTGTTGTAAAAGAGAAAGGGGAAATATGTGGGAAGCATTCAAACCAGAGCGACTCCAGTTTGAATAAGGGCTACGAAAAATGAAGCTGGATCACCAACCGGCAATTAAGGGCTTCACAGCCTGCAATCACCTTGCTCAGTTAAAAGGCCACCTTTTATGCTAGTAATAATATTAGCTAGTAATAATGATACCTTCTCTTCTACAAAAAAAGATAAGCAGGGGGCGTGTTGGGAGAAGCTGAGGCAGGACTTGCATGTCTGACATAATGTAAAAGAGTCTTGGAACATGTCCGGGGTCCAGGGTCTAAAACCTCTTGTGGCCTTTGGAACATCAAGCTCTGTGCTAAAGGGTGGAAGGCTACCCTGACGCACCGTAATCTAAGCCCAGGGCATAAAATCCCTCGTGGCTTGGATAGAATCCAGGGCTCGTGGCTCTGGAATGGGTCTAGACTTGCTGGCTCCTGCTCCTTGCTCTCCCAGGATTGATTGTATCTTGAGTTGAAAGAACCTGTTCTCCATAATCTCAAGTAACAGACCAAATGTTATACCATCATAGCTGTAAATCGTGTGCTTAATGTAACTTGCCCTTTGGACCTCTACATTTTCACCACCTGTTTCTGTTGGATTACCAATAAATAGCGTGCTCTCCTAGAACTTGGTGCCTTTGCAGCCTCCATACACTAGTGATGGCTCCCCGCATCCCACTTCTCAAAATGTCTTTTTCTCAATCCTTTGACTCCACCAGACTTCATCACCCTCACAACCTGGTGTTGGGTCTGATCACCCCAATAACTCCCAAGAATAATTCTCCAGGTCTTTTGACCTTCCACATCTATAGACAAAGATGCAAGATAAACACCTCTGGCAAAGAGACAAAACCGCTGGCAGATGGAAGTTAAGTGACCTGAACAGAAAGGGTGCAGTCACAAAGGTATATGGGTTATTGGCAGAATCATTTATGATAACTTAATAAGCACTATCTCATTTGTCCTCACAGCAGCTCTACAGGTATTCTGTATGATTTATACTTGTCTTAAAAGGATAAAGAAAACAGATTTAGAAATCCTTGGCGTATTTTCCAAAGTCACAAAGCTAACAAGTGGAAAAGTTGAGTTATTAGACTCAGGTGTGAATCATTTCAAAGTCGATGCATTTAGTGCACTACTGGAGCTGTCAAATAATATATTTGGATTCTTCAGTGCGGCAGCAGCTGTAGTTCTACCCAGTTGTGACAGAATGGCTTTCGCGTTGGGACTCATTGCAGATTATTTGGAGTTAATTAATTACTCTGACCCTGTCTACACTACAGAATCACACTGCAAAATATGTGGGCCTACCATTGAATATTTTGTCTAACGGGAGTCCAGAAAAAGGTGTGCCTAGAAAACCAGCCAATGCATAAAATACAGGACATAGAATACGTTTGAAGCAAATTACTTCTCCTTTTTATTAATACTTCTTTCTTTTCACCATAGGCTACATCTGCATCATGGGGACAAATGGAAGATAAAAGACTCTGATCAGAAGTTGAAAACAGCTGTGTGGTTGAACGAACCTTACAAGGTAGGACTAAGATATACAAAAAAGATCATAGGTGAAGACAAGGTTCATCAACAAAGGGAGAATTTGTAGGAACTAGTGAACCAGAAGTAAGTTCAGTAATTCAAGCAAGTTATGTTCAGCAATTAAGGCAGGGACTAAAAATAGGGACAATTCAAGTAAGTGAGTAGAGAGACTGTATAGGGAACAAATGCTGAAGCAGTCCCCTGATGTCTGGAAATATTGTTTGACCTCACATCTCTCCAATCCCTGCTTTATACTCTCTGCTCTGACTTTATTAGACCTTTTGAAGATTCACCAGCATAGTGTATTCTCTCTTACCTCTGAACTTCTGAATATATTAATTACTTTACCTGGAAAACACTTTTTCTACAACAAATAACAAAACCAGTGATAAAATGTTGGATGCTTTTCTCCTAATATTAGGAACAAAGTAAGATGTCCACACTATCGCTTCCATTTAATCATATAATGGAAGTTCTAGTCAGTGAATAAAGCAAATATATATATATATATATATATATATATATATGAAATAAAGTTTAGAAAAAATAAAGTAATGCTAGCTTTATTTGAAGATGTTATGATTGTTTATAATATAAACTCATATTAAAATAATTACTACAACTAATAAGTAAATTTAGCAGGTTTGAATTTTCGATATTAAAAAGTCAATTATATCGCCTGCATGCCTGGAATACAGCCCACTTGATCATCGTGTATTAACTGTTTAATGTGCTGCTGTATTCAATTTGCTAGTATTCTGTTGAGGATTTTTGCATCTATGTTCATGAGGGATATTGGTCTCAAGTTTTCTTTTTTTGTTATGTCTGTTAGATTTTGATATCACATTAATGCTGGCTTCATTAAATGAGTTAAGGAAGAGCCCCTCCTCCTCAGGTTTTTGGAATCATAAAATAATATGGGCATCAGTTCTTGTAGAATTTGACTGTGAATCTATCTATCCTGAGCTTTTTTTGGTTGATTCTTTATTACTGATTTAATTGTGAAAGTTGATGTTGGTCTATTCAATGTTTCAATCTCTTCCCGATTCAAACTTGGGAGATTATGTGCTTCCAGTAATTTTTCCATTTAATGTATTTTTTTTTTATTTGGGGGCATAGAGTTGTTTATAGTAGTCTCTGAGGATCTTTTATATTTCTGTGGAATTAGCTGTAATATCACCTTTGTCATTTCTGCTTATTTGAATTTTCTCTTTGTTAATCTCACTAGGGGTCTATCTTATTTATTTTTTTAAAGAACAAAGTCTTGCTTTCATTGGTCCATTTAATGGATTTTTGTATCTCAAGTTCATTAAGTTATTATCTAATTTTAGGGTTTTTTTCTTCTACTTGCTTTGGGATTGGTTTGTTCTTTTATCCAAGTTTCTTTAGATGCAAAGTTCTATTGTTAATTAGACATCTTTCTAGCTTCAGGATTGAAGTCATTTAGGGCCATAAACTTTCTTCCTAACACTTACTTTGGCTGTATCCCAGATATTTTGATGTGTTGTGTTGTTATTTTCATTACTTTCAAATAATTTGTTATTTCTACATCTATTTTGATATTCACTAAGGAATTATTCAGGAGTAATTTGTTTAATTTCCATATATTTGTGTAGTTCTGAGAGATCTTCTTGGTATTGATTTCTATTTTTATTACACTGTGGTCTAAGCCTGTGCTTGGTATAATTTTAATTCTTTTGAATTTATTGAGTCTTGCTTTATGACCAAGCACGTGATCAATCTTAGAATATGCTCCATGTGCTTATGAGAAGAATGTATATACTGTAGGTGTTTGGTGGAATGTTATGTAGATGACTATTAGGTTCAATTTGTTACGTGTTGAGTTTAAGTCCAGAGTTTCTTTGTTAGTTTTTACCTCAACGATGTGTCTGACACTGTCAGTGGAATGTTAAAGTCTCTCACCATTACTGTGTAGTTGTCTGAGTCTTTTTGTAGGCCAAGAAGAAGTTGCTTTAGTAGTGTGGCTGCTCTAATGTTGGGTGCATATATATTTAGCATAGTTAAGGCTTCTTGTTGGGCTTGCATCCCTTATCATTATATAATAATCTTCATTATGTTTTTAAAACTTTCATTAGTTTTTAGTCTGTTTTATCTGATATAAGAATAGTGACCCTGCACATTCTTGTTTTTCATTTGCATAATAGATTTTACTCCACCCATTTACTTGAAGCTTGTGTATGTCATTCCATATGAGATGCGTCTCTTGAAGATAACAAATGGTTTGATCATGTCTTTATATCTAACCTGCCACTCCATGGCTTTTAAGTGGGGAATTTAGCCCATTTATTTTAAAAGTTATTAATAGGTGCAGTTTTATTCCAGTCATCATGTTGTTAGCTGGTTGTTACATAGACATGATTGTGTGATTGCTTTATAGTGTCTGTGGGGTACGTGATTAAGTGTGCCTTTGTGGTCACAGGTGTCATTCTTTCAAATCCACATTTAGCACTCCATTAAGGACCTCATGTAAGGCTGATCTAGTTGAAATGTATTCCCTCAGCACTTCCTTGTCTGAGAAGGATTTTATTTTTCCCTCATTTATGAAACTTAGTTTGGCAGGTTATAAGATTTTTGGTTGGAATTTCTTTTTTAAGAACACTAAAAATAGGCCCCCAATCACTTCTGCCTTGTAAGATATCTGCTGGGAGGTCTTCTGCTAGCCTGATGGGGTTATCTCTGTATGTGACCTGCCCCCTTCTCTCTAGCTGCCTTTAAGATTCTTTTTTTGCACTGAAAAGAATCTGATGACTATGTGCCTTGGGCTCATTTTATGTAGTATTTGGCTGGGATTCTCTGTATTTCTTTAATTTGCATATTTACCTCTCTAGCAAGATTGGAGAAATTTTCATGGACTATATTCTCAAGTATATTTTTCAAGTTGCTTATTCTCTCTTCATCACTCTCAGCAATGGTGATGAGTCATAAATTTGGTCTCTTTATGAACCCATATTTCTTGGAGGTTTTGCTAATTTTCCTTATTTTTTAAAATTTTTGTCTATGTTGCATTGAAAAATTGGTCTTTGAGCTCTGAGATTCTTAGCTTGTTCTATTCTGTTGTTAATATTTCTGATTGTACTATGAAATTTTTGTAGTGAATATTTTACCTCAAGAAGTTAAATTTGAGTCTCTCTTAAAATGAGTATTTTGTCTTTCAGCTTTGAATAACTGTTCAGAATTGCTTAGATTGAGTTTCAACTTTCTCTTTGATCACAATGAGCTTTTTGCCATCCAGATTCTGAATTCCACGTCTGTCATTTCAGACAGTTCAGACTGGTTAAAAAAGCATTGTTTGGGGAGCTACTGAGCTCCTTTGGAGGTAAAGGGACATTCTGGCTTTTCAAGTTGCCAGAGTTTTTGTGCTGATTCTTTCTTATCTGGGATGGCTTGTATACCTTTAATTGTGGTATAAATTGAATATTGTCAGTTGGCTTCATTTCTGGAAGTTTTCAGAGAGCAAAGGCTCTGCTCAGGGTCTTTGTTGTTGAATTATTGCTCATGGTTTCTCAGAGGGGCAAATTAGCACTTATTTTTTTGGTGTAATTTGGGCTGCGATCCAGTGGGTGGCGCTTGAGAGCAATGGGCTGTAGCTAGACTGTTAGCCAAGAGGTTCGTCTGTGTATCTTCCCCTTTGCAGCTGTGCTCTGTGGTACAAAGGGGAGATAGGTGACCTGTTAAGTAGGTTTGTTCATGGACCTTGTGGAAGCCACCTGAGATCACTGGCACTGTTCCCACAGTTTGTTGTTGTTGTTAGGTCTTTTGGGCCCCGTGTCCTGTGGGAAGAGGTCTGGTAGGGAGATAGGCCACACTCTCACTAGACTAACGCTATGAAAGGAGGCATGCTAGGATCCCACACCAGCCTGTGAAACTGTGCAATTCAACCTTTTCAGTTTTCTGAGTGTGAGATCCTCATCCATTTCAGTGGGGAGCCAGATCCCAGCTCAGCACTCCTAAGCCACAGGCCATAGCCTTGGGGTTCCTCCTTCAGCTGCACAGGGTTGGGTTCCCGTGCAGTGAGAGATCCAAATGCATTGAGGTGTGTAGCAAAGCACCCAGGCTGGGTAGCAGACGCTGTACTGTGTAAATGTTCCTAAGGGGTGTATGTACTGTGTACATGCTCCTAAGGCAGGATCCCTAAGAGAGAATGCAATGAGAGAGCCAATGATGTACTGTGTACATGCACCCAAGGGGAGGCCAGGCAAGATCCCTAAGGGGGGCTGATGGACAGGCAGTCCTGCAGGACAGATGCCCCAGTCCCATGGGGAAACAAGCTAGCTTTTTCCCTGTGGTTAGCTGAACCCAGAGCCTCTCAGAGTGAGAGGAGAAGTACTAGGGTGTGGACACTTAAGACTATGTTTCACTAGAGCTGACCTGTACTCAAAGGTCCCTGCCTCTGTGCCTGCTGCAGCTCCACCTCTGTCTAATCTCTTGGGAACTCTCCCTGCTAGCTCATACATCCATGGGGGTATGAGGTCCCTGCAGCTAGGATCCCAGAGGCCCTGCAGTGAGCATGAGCAGTCCCTCAAACTCTTCACTCACCCCTTCTCAAAGTGCTGTCTGGAGCCAAGAACCAGCTATAGGACTCAGGCACCGATTCTAAATTTTATATGTGCATACAGATTTTCCAGAAGTCCTAAAACAGTGTAAAAGAGAGCAAAATTGAAGAACTTGCACTTGATTTCAAGATTTAATAAAAACATACAAAAATCAAGGCTCTGTTAATGGTATAAAGATAGACCTATAAATCTATAGAGAAGAAAATAGACTCTAAACCCAGGTTCACATATACATGGTCAAATAATTTCCAACAAAGGTATCTAGTTAACTTAATGGGAAACAGAACATCTTTTTCACAAATTATGTTGGAATAATAGTCTTAATGGCAAAAATTAGAACTGTAAAATGTCTAGAGAAAAAAAAATAGAAAATCTTTATGGCACTGATGAGAGCAAAGACTTCTTCGATGGGGCCACAGACACAGAGATCATAAACTGAAAACAAAAAATGCATGAATCTTGCCTTATTAAAATAAAAAAGTCTTCCAGAAACACTGTAAGGAAACAAAAATGACAATTCAGTTTAGAAAAAAATGTTTACAAAATATATACCTGACATGGGTTTTCTATACAGAATATCTGTACATATATATATATATATATATGTTTTACCACTCAGTAAGGCATATTAAACATGAAAAACAACCAAACATAGACAAAAAAATGTGCAAAATATGTGAACAGACCCTCTGCAAATTAGGATCTATGAATGAACAATTAGCATATAAGCACATACTCTAAATCTGTAGTTGTCAGAAAAATGCAAATTCAAACTCTTGAGTGAAAATATCCAGTGTTTATCAAAACTCGGAGCAACTGCAATTGTACATCATTGGTAAGAATATAAGATAATATCATTAGCTTCTTAAAGTTTTCAGACATATCTACACCACAGTTTAGGCTTTCCAGCTATTCTTAGCTATTTACCAAGAGAAATTATATATATATGTGTGTGTGTGTGTAGATATATATATATGTATATATACATGTGTGTATATATATATAGAGAGAGACATGTATTAATATTCTTTACAGTTTTATTTACCATAGCCCAAGGCTAGAAATTACTCAGATGTCCATCTAAAGGTGAATGATAAATTCAACTTGATTTGTCCATACAATTATCTGCTACTCAACAATTTGAATGGAAGACAATACTGATACAGAAACATAGATGAACCTCAAAATCATGATACAATATGAAAGAAGTCACACATGAAAGAATATATACTGTATATTTTCACTTATATACATTTAAAAAAATGGAAAATATTATAATCTATGGTGACAAAATGCAGATTAGTAGTTTCTTGAGGCTGGAATGGGGAAACAACTGGATTTCAAAGTGGAATGAAGAATCTTTTGTAGATGATGCAATTATAGTATATCTTGATTGTGGTGGTAGTTTCATGAATATATACAAATGTCAAAATTCATCATGTCATCTACCTCAAGTGGATGTAATTCCTTACATGTAATTTATATTTAAAAACTTGTTTAACTCTCAGTCAATGAAATTTTTTATTTTCAATTCAGCTAAATTATTTTTGTAATAACAAATATCTTTTGGAAGTATCTACTTTGAAATTATAAGATATGTCATTACTTGGCATTATCAAGATCTATTTAGAATTAAACTTCATGTTATTAGTAGAAAGAGTAATACTCTACTCAGATGGTTTACTGTATCACACATGAACACAAAACAAATAAAAATCTCTCAAACACCTTACTAAATAATAGTCTAACAATAAAAAATAGTAATATATAAATATACAGTGTATTATACTGAAATAACACTCTTAAATTTGCTGCACTCAATATCTATGAAATTATAATTATGCATACTAGGGTTGCTGAAGTTAATAAATACTTGTTAATTGCTAAAGGCAATTTTTCACGTTCTGCCTGGCAGTACCCTGTAGCTATGGCAGTACAGATTTTGCAGCATTAAAACCTCTTCTATAAAGAGCTGCTGAGCGTGTCATTTCAGTAATAATTTTTTTCCTCCATTTTCAAAATCTTTGAGGTTGAAGAAACATTTGCTAATAAATTTGTGACACCATAGGTAGAGATCTTTTTGGATGTTATCATACGGACATCCTTTTAGACTTTATCTAAATAACTCCATGTATAATGTCTTATGTCTCTAGGAGATCTATATTTTAACATAATTTTCCTCAGTGTCAGAAAGTCAATTCTTGATTTTTATATATTTTTTAAGTAGCACTGATTACATTCTAAACTATTTACCACTTTTAAAGTAATTTCTGAATTTTCTCCTAACTTCTTCCAATAGTTTAAATGCAAGAACTCTGTGAATATTTAATTCATTTACCTTATAACTTTTGGGTTTACTGTTCTCCTGTGTCACCTCACAGTTTGTAATGATAATAGAACTAATTACACATGTTACAATAATTACACATATTTTAACTTTATATCCATGTTTTTGAGTTAATTTATTAAATTTTGTACATGATATTCAGTTCAATATAAAGGGATTTAAGACACAATTTATGCTGCAAAGTATTCTGATAAGGAGAAACCAAGACAAAATTGTATACGCAAAAGATATATTGGGGAAAATATTTTCAAAGATAAGGGAAGAAAGCTCAAAAACACAAGAGGAGCCTTCAGACCATTGTATATGTCTGACAATTCTGAAGAAGAAAGAAAAGGAAGAAAAATTGAATAGAAAGGATCACAGTCTGCTCCAGAGTTCTAAGAATGTTTGACCAGGCAAATGGATAGTTTTTGAGTCAGAGTTACATGTCAAAAGTACCCTACATATGCAGGAATGTCCAGAATTAGTATCGCTAACATGCTCAGTCCTCGAAGGATGATCCTGTCACAAATGCCATTCTGAATTTACATGGGAATCTTTTGGAGCTCTCAGTCAATGAAACTACTCATGTAGATCTAAAGAGTGTATTTTCATGACCACTGTCTTTTATCCCTTGAACTATGTAGATTATCTCCATATATTTGAGTGTAAAGCTCCTACATGATTTCTTTTGGCCTCTTTTTCTTAGGGGAAATTTGGGAAAGGGAGAGGAGAGAGTAATGGGGCAAATAGCTTTCATCACTGCTATTGGTCTTAAGGTACAAATTATTCTCATTCTCTCCAATCAATGGATTCTAGATCTAAAAATTTGGAAAAAGCCCATAATTGTGTACTGGAGCTATCCTCAAAGCCTCCTGTTTTATCATTCTTCTCTTTTTCTAGTTGTAGATATTAAGTATGATCTTAGCTGGCTGCTCATTTATTTTGCCCCTAGGGAGGACATGCTGTATTAATCATTTCCACAATTTCTTGCAGATCAAGGCCCCTGAGCTGCTGCTTAACATTGCTGATAATTGAGGCCTCCAGGCTTCTGGCCTTTAAGCACTTCCATGTGACCTCTATTACATGGGGTCCCACAATTTCACTGGATATAAATGAGCCCAACTCTGAGCCACCTCTTCTGCTGTGAGCACTGGTCTACACTGGAGAGTTACCACTAAACATTCTTTTTTTTTTTTTTTTTTTTTTTTTTTTTTTTGTCTGATGCTGATCCTCCTATCAACAGAGCATTCCTGATGGCTTCAGTGAAGGGTGTGTTCTTTGAACTCTTCAGTGGAATATACTACTCTGGTGCGTCTTCTCTTCTTGCATAATGTACTCATTCCAGCATGGCCACTCAGCCTCTTCATTTCTCCTTCTAGAGTATGCCAGGACAATTCAGATACTACTTCACTCATTGTTGGTCAGTTCTCCAGGCTTTTAAGATTCACTCAAGGAAAAAAAATTCTCTGTTCCTTGAGGTTTTGCCAGGATGCTTAAATCCTGTATGCTGAGACATGCACAAAAGTCAGTGGCTTCTGGCTACTGGGGGCCCACTTAATTAAGCACTCGGAAAATCCAGACCTAGGATATTTTCCTGGTTCTGCCAAAGCACGCAAACTAATTTCTTCAGTTCCTTTGTTGTATATTGTATTTCTTCTCTAATTACAGCCAGCCTGTTCCTGGCCAGCTTATGCTGGGACTTTGCCCAGATCAGCCTGGTTGCAGGGAGTGGGGGAGATCTGGGCAGTTTCTGAGGGAGACATCTGTTACAATGGAGAGATTTCTGCAGAGGGGTCTCTCAGGGTCTCTCAGCAGAGAGTGGCACTAGTGATTATTAGGGAAGGGTTGCCAGCCTCTCCATGCTGAGATTTCAAGGAGACCTGCTGAGCTAGCATCATCGGGATTCCACCCAGATATTTGTATGTTTCAGGGTCCTTGGTTTTCCCAAACAGAGTCCTGAACTTATAATAAAAGATCTACCCTGGCTGAACATTTATACATCTCTAGAGCGCTGGGACTCTATTAGATCCTTGATCTGCTGCTCACCTTTTCTGGATTTTCTACTTCAGGAAATGAAGAGTTACTTTAAGCTGTCAAAGAGCTCCTCTGGCTCTCGCATTTAGGTCTTGACTTCTTTTTAAATACCTCAGTCTCTTATCAAAACAATTTAGCAATAACCAGATAACATTTTTGCCTTTGTCTGTATTGGTGTCTTCATATATTTTAACTATAGGATTCATCAAATGTATGTCATTCTTTTCCATGTCCCCAGCAGTGACTGCAATTGCTCTGTCACTTTGTTTCAGGGGCTATATGACTCAGGATGTTGCCCTCTTTGCATGGGGGTTGGTATGTGAGCAAGTCACCAAATCCCATCTTGTTGCCTATCTTCCTGTGTCACTCCTGGCTCCACTCATTTTACTTCAGGTCCTCTGAAAAGCCAATGATAAGATAAAATTATACAGGCAAGAACTATATTGAGGAAAAGGCTCATGAGGAATAAAGGGGAGCAAGCGTGAGAAGGAGGGGAAAATCTTTACACCATACTGCAGTGCTGATAGCTGTGAAGAAAAGGTGAGGTGAAGGAGGATTGTATAGGAAGAATCTTGGTCTGCAGCACAGTTCTGAGAAAGATTCAGAGAGGGCAGAATGTAGTTCTCCAGCTTGTTTCCTACCAGAACAGTTCCCCATCTTGCAGGAACAAACCTCTCTTAGTGCTCTGCCCAGTCAATGGTTGGGAAAAGAAGGTGGGAAGCACAGTCATTGCATGGACACATTGGTAAATTTAGGAGGGCAGCAGGTGGAGCCTTCAAATATTCTCCCTGCAGTAGATCTGAGTGACACATTTTCATGGTCGTCACATAGATGAAGTTATTTATGCAAATAAAGTTTCAACTACACAGTGAGGAAACCTAAGGGATGTACAGATGAAATGAAATGCCAGTTTAGAGAAGCAGAAATTATTTGATGATAGATCTGTGGGGAAGCAATAGTTTGGGAGGAAGTGAAGTCTACAGAATATTTCATGAAGTTGGTAGCACTGGAAATGGGACTTAATGTAAAGAGGGATGCGATTGAATGTGGAAGAAAAGAGTGAGCAGGCATTCCAATGGGAGGGAACAGTCAAAGCAAAACCTTAGTTTCTTTGGGAAATGGCCAGAAATAGGGCTTGAACTGTATGAAGTGGCATCCCACAGGATATGCATCAAAGAGAACTCGTGAGTAAAGTTTTTCATCTATTATTCATTCTAGGCTCTGAGAGCACTTCCTATATCAATCATCACTTTAATTTTTGAGACTGTTCTTTCAACCAATCTTCTGCTGTCAACAGTTTAAGATAAAAAATCTGATTTAGGTATTTAAACTCTTGCACCTAAGGCAATACCTAACAATAAATAACATTCAATAAGTATGTGCTGACTGAATAAATGCTTACATATAAATGAGGATAAATGGTGTTGGAAGACAGGCTCAGTGTGTACTTTTTTGGTTGTGGCTACAATTTATTTTTATTTTTTTCTCTGAGTCCAATACTGAATTAAAGTTATTTAGATAAAAATATTCCAAGTAAATCTTCATCATAATTAATATTCCTAATTGTGAACTCAAAAAATAATGACTCATTTTAATTTTAATTCACTTCCTCCCATTACTGTACTGATATCTCTTAAATTAAAATCTTAGCTACTTCTTAAGTTTATATTTGATTTAAAATGTAATATTATTTTACTGATTACAAATGTAACACACTTATTTAAATGGGATCACCATAATATCACTACAGAAAAATAAACATTAATATTTTAATGAAATTTATTTTAATATTTTATTGAAAAAATTAGTCTCTAATGACAATTAGTTCAAATGCATTTTTCATTATATTAAAAATATAGTACAAGTAGGAAGACACTATATTAAATATTTATGATACTTTTTCTAAAATTAATAAAAGGTAAATTACTGCATTTCCTTAAGTAACCTGTACAGTTCCTCCATTTTTATAAAAAGATGTATGTTAGCTTTAATATTTTCTTTATTCATATTGCCTTTTAACGAACCTCAGAAACAGATATGATGCCCAAATTATAGCATCTTCTGTTCCTTATTTTTGAATTTTTACCTAATTGGCCTTATGATAAAAGTCTCTTCCTTTGTGAAGGTGAAATACATAGAATAAAGGATCTTTAATGTGCTCAGTTTCCATTTGCCCAGGATTCATACTGGAATAGCTCTAGGCTAGTATCTATACAAGTTCAAATGGAAAAGCAAAACAGAGACTCTTAGCAAGTGTTCATAGTGTTAAGAAATATTTAGCTCTTTTACTTTTTACACATAATACATTTTATTAAATTATCTGGTTTTAGTATTTTCAGGTTAGAGTTAGTCACAAGAGCACATAGTTTGAACTCTTACAGTTAACTCTTGAACTCTTTTTATACAAAGTATTGAATTATCTCTGTCTCTGTATTGACTTTAACAAATTGTTAACATTTATTGAGTCTCCGGATCCACCATTAAAGCAATATCATTTAAATCAAGGACGTGTAAGATGCTCTTGACTTCTTGTGGTTAATCCCATTGAGAGGAAACATAATTAACACAACTGTAGAATACAATTTCCTAAGTATCATTAAAAGAGAACATGGCATTTGAGCTTATAAAGTGACTTCTGTTCACATCAATCAGAAAGCTCGAAGTTTAGTTGAAAGAATGCAAACAGAATTGTTTTAGATGTTTTCTCAAAACTATACAATCTGAACAATAGAGAACATTAAATTTTAGAATTAGGAAAGATCTTGGAAATATTTCAGTATTCGATGCCAAATACATTTTATCTCAAGTGACAAATCTACTTCACTGTTAGAGACCAGGTGAAGTTTTATGTTAAAAATGATTATAAAGCTGATACTTCAATGGAGGAAAAACTATATTATAGTTGTATAGCAAAACCATATATATAGTAAATACAACTAACTAGATACCTGCTGGGTATTTGACAATTTTAATTAAATTTCCTTTAAACTCTGAAGTAAAGAAAATTTGATTTTCCGATGTTATGCAAATGGAACAAAGATAAAATTTAGGCCTCTCAATTCCCAGTTTACTCTTTTTTCTTTGCTGTATTTCCTTCTGATAACTTTCTGTCAAATTAGTTTGATAAACTGCTTGCTTAAAACATCTATGTGTAAGGGAAGTGACGTTTTAACTATAATTTATGTGATTAAGAATCCAAAGCTAAGGTTTCCATAAATGTACTTATGAAACTTAAGTGTTGGATAAATTAGTGATGACATAATTAAATTAAATATTATAGCATTGAATTTTTTGGTGACTTATCTAAACAATATTTTTCAGTATTAAAACTGGGAAAAGTTTAAAATAAAGTGTTGCTTAAAGACCTTAAAATATTTTATAATTATTGATGACTAATTGGTGAGTGCAATTAAATCTATATATCACTGAATAATGAGTAAGTTGTTAAATAAAACTTTGCTGTGAAAATGTATTTCAAACTAATCAAGGTATTTTAGCTCTATTGATGTCTACAGAGGCTAGTGAGACATTTGCTATACTATTATATTAGCCCGTTTTCATATTGCTATGATAAAATACCCAAGGCTAGGTATTTATAAGGAAAAAGAGGTTTAATGGACTCACAATTTTACATGACTGAGGAGGCTTCACAATCATGGTGGAAGGCAAAGGAAGAGCAAAGGTACATCTTATATGGTGGCAGACAAGAGAGTGTGTGCATGGGAACTGCCCTCTTAAAAGCCATCAGAGCTTTGTGACTTATTCACTATCAAGAGAACAGCATGGGAAAAACCCTCCCTCATGATTCAGTTAGCTCCCACCAGATCCCTACCACGACACATGGGGATTATGGGAACTACAATTTGAGATGAGATTTGGGTGGGGACAGAGTCAAACCATGTTGAATATGTTTATAATGACTCACTTTAACATTAAAATTTTGGCACATAAATTTTTATTGACTTTGTTATTTCAAAACACTGCTTGCATCACTGAGCATTTTGAAATATATTGAAAAGTTAAAACTGCTATTATTGTACTTTTCAATTGTTCTGTTCTCTTTATAAATGAAGCGATATTAGGAAAGCCAATGTTTTTTGGTATACCTTGAAGTCAATTTTTCAGAGGAATCAGCAAATGTACTCCCTTTTGTTGGTATGTATTTTCTATAATAGGAACACATTATCTGGGAATTATTTTCAGTCCAAATCCACATTGATCTACTTGAGGACAGAAGTCACATCTTTTTCAAAGTTCATGACCCATAATAAGGTTAATTAATGACTAGTGATTGAACAAGAGAGAGACAAATTTTTAGAATTACATCTTTCTCTCTCCCTTTCCTTCCTCCCTTTCCTTCCTCCCTCCCTCCCTTCCTTCCTTCCTTCCTTCCTTCCTTCCTTCCTTCCTTCCTTCCTTCCTTCCTTCCTTCCTTCCTCCCTTCCTCCCTTCCTCCCTTCCTCCCTTCCTCCCTTCCTCCCTTCCTCCCTTCCTCCCTTCCTCTCTTCCTCCCTTCCTCCCTTCCTTCTTCCCTTCCTTCTTCCCTTCCTTCCACCTTGCAGTATAAACCTGTGTGCTTTTATTTTACTCAACAGGTTTGTAGGTTTATTAATTTTTAAGGTCATATTGTCTCAGATTTGGCCATTGAAAATTCTGGGTCATCATGTCTATGCCTGTTTTTTTTTTTTTTTTTTTTTTTTTTTTTTTTTTTTTAGTACTCTTTTAATTTTTAGTACTCCTTTAATACTTTTTAGAACTCCTTTAATTTCCAACATGACAAGATAGTCATCTTGTATTTTCCTTGTGTTAGCCTTGAAATTAATCATTTTTCAAAATAATTAATGACCCTTTAGAATGATATTTAGAAATATCTGGACTGTATTTTTAACCTAAAATAAATTATATCCACAATTCTGGGTGGAAACTAAGAATTTTATAGCAGAAAAAAAATGAAAATTATAGATTGTCTGAAGTCTTAAAAAATAGTCAATGGCATATGAAGGATGTGACTCTTCATCTGATTTCAGGTGATTGTTACATTAAATCACAACTGTTTCCATTGCCATATTTCACAGTAAAGTTTGTTCATTCATTTAAATGTATTTTTTTTTTTTTTTTTTTTTTTTTTTTTGAGATGGAGTCTCACTCTGTGGCCCAGGCTGGAGTGCAGTGGCGAGATCTCGGCTCACTGCAAACTCCGCCTCCCGGGTTCACGCCATTCTCCTGCCTCAGCCTCCCGAGTAGCTGGGACTACAGGCGCCCGCCACTTCGCCCGGCTAGTTTTTTGTATTTTTTAGTAGAGACGGGGTTTCACTGGGTTAGCCAGGATGGTCTCGATCTCCTGACCTCGTGATCCGCCCGTCTGGGCCTCCCAAAGTGCTGGGATTACAGGCTTGAGCCACCGCGCCCGGCCATTTAAATATGTTTTATTGAGCAACTTCAGGCATTCTTCTAAACAGAATAAATAAATCAAATAGAAATTCTTGCATTTATAAAACTTATTTTCCAATAAAGGAACACAGTTCATTAAAAAAAATCATGGTGAAAATTGCAAAAAAGAAACCCCAAAAAACAAAAACAGAATGAGGAATAGAATATATTATGTAGGATATGAAGTATACCAGATGCAATTTTAAAGAGATTGGTCCAGGAAGGTATCACTAAGAGGTTTTCATTTGTGTAAGTCTGAAGCTGCTAAGGGAAATGCCAGGTGGATATTTGGGGCTAGAGCATTCCAGATAGGGAAATAGCATGTGCTAGACACTGATGTTGAACGTGCCTGGTGTGATTAAGGAAACCATTGTGGCTAGAATGATGTGGGAATAGAGGAAAATGGTACAATAGAAAGTTGAAAATATTCTTGTGTTTCTTTTGAGAAAAATATAATAAAAGGTCTTTTACACAGATACAAAAAACAAATTAGACTTAAGACAGCAAATTAATACTATGTTTTATGTGAAGGTTACAAAATTTTGTTCTAAAATTAGAAACCAAAATCAAATTTAAAATAAATACATTTTAAAGTTGTGAAAGGCTAAATGAGCACAGGGCCTTCTACATGGTGGTCAACTTGGACTGAATTTTGGCCACAGAATATTTGAGAATAAAAGGGGCACACAGGCAACATAAACAACTTAAACAGAACAAAAGTTAGCATTAAGAAATAAATGAACACCTAACAGAAGACTGAAAGAATATAGTAGTAATTTGTAGAGTTTTGATTTCTTTTCTTCTTCTCTTTTTCTGTGTAATTTTATTTAAGTAAATGTGCGTTGATATCTTCTTAGAGCCTGTGAAAAACAAAACGTAGAATTTAAGAGAAAATCAGAAGCCATCTCTGATGAGACATTTGTTGGCTAGCTGTTCTGACAATAAGACAAATAAAGGCTGTGCTTGGTGCTGCACTTACTCTATTTCCCAGAAATATTTGCAAGAGTCCCTTACTCATCACTTCAAATAGGCTAGCCAGGAAAATTACATTCTTACACTAATTTGGATGATGAATTTAAATGGCTTGTATTTTATCCATTTGTTACTGTGGCATGGCTTAGTATCATTTAGCACTATCTTCCTGACTTTTCTCCCTGAGTATATGTAGATGTTTCATTTTCATTTTTACCTTTTCCTTTTTATTCTGCTATCACTTATTGGAAAACACAGAGAATGAACATTATAATAAATATATGTAGCATTACAAATAATCCATACCCTTTAAATATTCTTTTAACTTAAATCTCATTGTATCATTTTTTATTTCTCCTTGGAAATAAATGAAAGCTCTGAAGGGCTATGCCTTCTCAATGTATTTCTTTGAAAAAACATAACTGTGTTTTCATAAATGATTACAAAAAATAATCTATTTGTTATAAAAACATGATATTTTAAATAGGGAAAATAAAACTAAGTTTCAACTACATGCCAATACTATCTCACATATTTTTATATTGCCTCTTTCTCTCTTTGTCTCTTTCTCCCTGATAATATAATCAAGATGCCCTAGATAATTTCTTCATGATTAAAAAAAGCCTATTATTTCTATTTTATGGTAATTCAAATACATTTTTAACAGTAAATATAAAATTTCCTCTTTCAAAGGAAGAAAAAATAAACTTTATATCTGTGTAGCTCATTTTAGATGAGGTAGTGTGCCTTTAAGGCACCTAATCCAGAGATGAAAATACAGACATATGGTAACCTTTTCTGAATAAGAAATAGTAAAATTTAGTAGTTTTCAGCCAGAGAGAAAAGGTTCCCAACAATATCATAAGAGGCTAGAGCCTCTGGAGAAAGATGACTTCTGTGAACTTCCTGCTTCCTGGTAGAGTTCTAACTAGTTTGGGATTTATGTGACATTAAATGCATTTTAATCACAGTTTTGGGTTCTGAGCAAATCGAGCAGACTTCTTTTCTCTTATAAAGCCTACATTATTGTGCATGTTTTTGAGTGGGTTTGAAGGATGGAGGAGCAGAGAGAAGGTGAGAGTAAAATAGGTGATAAATAATGTTCATATAAAACAATAACAAATAAATAATTGGCAGATGCAAAATTATATCTCATTGCATTGATTGTCATTTTATTTTTGAGTATGATTTTTCAGAACCTGCCACTTCTTTGCAACTGTAATTGAATAAATGCTCTATTCTTGCTGATCTCAGTCCCAGCCCTGAAAATGCAACCCAGGAAGAGCACTACCTGACCCGTCTTTGTATCAAGCCAGCATTCAAATCTCTGAGTTCCTACATAACTCAGTGAAGCTCAGTCTGTTCCATCATAAATGGTCTCTCTGGGAATTTCCTAACATATTGAGAAGATGGTGATACAAAACTACACTCAATAAGCAAAAGTGCATTTGTTCTTTCCTTTTAAACTGAAATTCCTTTTTCCTCTTAGTACAATTTGTTGCCCCTAATCTCTGCAATGATATGTTTAATTTCTTGCCTATTGAACATGAACTTCCTTTTATGCAAGCTTACCTCTAATTAAACTCTGATTTTTATGATGGAGATATTTTATCAGTTCTGTTAAATCACAAATGTTAACCACAAATGGAACTACATCTAAGGAGTACATTCTTTCCATACTAGAGAGTAGATAAACTAATATAATAATTAAAAACCTGTTTATTATTACTTCATCTATGCTTGTTTATCAATTTTCCTCATCACTGAGTAGCATTGCCTATGGACTTAAATTGTTATACTAAATAATTCTTACTGGAGTCTGTCTTTAAAAGCTTGATTCCTGGTTTTACATATCTCACTTGTTATGAAACTGTTTTGTATACCAAATTATAACTTCAGATTAGAAAGCTAAACAAAACAAAATTATGATTCATGAATGCTATTAGCAATTTAGATAAAAGAACGCAACATTTGTTTTATTCACTATGGTTGGTATATTGTTAAAGAAACACTATAGAGTCAATTTCATGTTGTCCTTGTGTTATAGTTTCTTTTATATAGTGAGCTTGAGGTGACAGCAGTTACTGTACAATTGTGGATTGGTTGTATTTCAATTTTTAGTATAAACACACTTAAAATAACACTACCTCTAAAAATGACCCAAAAACTAATAATTCAGATTTTTACAAAAACATATGATAGAAAAAAGAAAAACATCACTAAAAAGTCAGCTGAGTGAGTGAAATCTGATACTTATAATTTTTATATTAAAAATGTTATTACTATCTGTCATACATAAGATTTCTGACACAAATTTGATTTTATTGTCCTTTTTATTTTTCAACATGCTATTTTTCTTTGATTTATTTTATTTTACATATATATATATATTTACCAACATATCAAATACATAAAAGGAAAAATAACTTCCCTTCTAAATGTACTCTTAACATAACAACACGTGTTTCTTAACCTAACAACACATATTATCTTCCAGGCTTTTGTCAAAAAAGAGAAACATATTTTTACAAGACGTAATGTTGGCAATGGCTTAACTTTATATTTGTTTAATTTATTTATACATGTTATTTAATATTTTGTTGACATTATATGTATTAGTCAGAGTTCTTTAAAAAAAGAAAAGCAGAAACAATACATATGTAAGAGGAGATTTATTATGGGAATTGGGTCATGCAAGTAGGCCAAGAAATCTCACAATATGCCTTTTGCAATTTGAATAACCAGGTAAGGCATTGGTGCAATTCAGTCTGAGTCCAAAGGCTTGATTGCCATTGGGGCCCATGATATAACTCCCGGGCCCAAGAAGACAGTGGGATGAGGGTAAATTGGGATGAATCCCAGAGTCTCAAGTCTAAAAGCCCAAAAACCAGCAGCTCAAATATTTGAAGGTTTAGAAGAGTGAGAACTCACCCTTCCTTCATCTTTTTATTCTATTCAATATCCCTCAATGGATTGTATGCTGCGGTGCCTGCCCGCAATGATGAGGTTCTTCAAAGGCTTTCAGAAATACCCTTATAAGACACTCCCAGAAATGTTTTATTATTATTATCTGGACATCCCTTAGCCCAGTCAAGTTGATTCATAAGGTTTGCTATTACCTTAGCTTATAAATATCATGACTGAATTATCTTTCAACATAGTGTTAGAATAATTTATTTCACTGTTATCTAAATGCAACCTATAATAATTTAATAATTAAATAGCACTAAAATAAGTATCAAGTAGACTATGATTTTTGTCTTTTTTCTTATGATTTCCTTAGGATAGATTCCTAAAGATGGAATTACAGTTATCCAGTAATTCAACTGGATTGAAGGATTCAACTAGATGAAGGATTACAATTTATCCAATTTGGTGCACACATGATCCATAAAATATTATTTGACAGATGAATAAATATATAGACTCAATCTAAATAAGTAAGCACTATGATATCTTTTAAAATTTATTTTTTACTCTAAAAATTATGTTATCTTAATATCTAATTTTATCACATTAAGGGAATTTTACTAATATTTTCAAAATAATCCTTAAAACAGCAGCTATACAACAAAATTGTATCTTTTGTTTTTGAATAGGCAATAAGATTTCTATTGCCTTAACATGATCATTCTATTTTCTCAATGACATTTTTGAGTAAAGTAAAATGTATTTAAGAATTAGAGAAGTTGTAACTTCTAGTTTATCTACTCCAGCACTTATCTGATAAATATTTTTCAGCATTTAGTATTTTTCATACTCTATAGTAAATATTGGAGATACAAAAGGAAATGACATAAAGCTCATGATGCAGGGGTGAGGTGATAAAACAGAAAAGTTCAAATTTCATTAGTGTAAATAGTCAGTAGAGTGGGAGTGGAAAAGCATTGAAACCTGAAGAAAAAGTTTCTGGTTATGCTATTAATATGGTGGCGACTACCCACAGGTGGATATATAAATTTAAATTCAAATTAAACTAAAATAACATTTAAAATTCAATTGTTTCATTATATTAGACAACTTTCAAGTGCTGTTAGACACGTTACTAGGGTTTGTTACATTGGAGAGTACAGATAATAGAAGATTTTCATCAACACAAACATGTCTATTCTATATCTGGTCTAGTGTGTAGCAGGTACAGGGATAAGGCAGGAAGTAGGATTGAAGGACACAGCTGGACCGACACAGGCTCCTGTCTCCTCCTTTCACTTTCCTAGTTAGTTGCTGGAGGCTTTTCAAATGTAAGTATAAATGTATGCTTTTCCTTTTTATTTACTTTGACTTTCTCTGTTCCTCTGTTTTCTTTATTTTTCTATTAAAAAAAATTTCTATGAATTAAGCAAGTAAGCTGTTATTTTCAAGTTGTAATAGTCTGCTTTACTAGAGCTGGAGACTTCTCTTTGATGAAGGAATCAAAATTATTTATTTGATTTAGGTAACCCTTTGTATGAAAGCTTGAGGTATTTTATATGTAAAGCAAATACATGTCCAGGCATTGCTCTATGGGAAATGAGGAAAGTTAAATTATTTCTGGTGAAGTAAATCTATTTGTTCCATTGTACTGCACTGTTTCTTCCTCAGAGACTCTTTGGCTTGGTTTCATTCAAACACACCTCAGGCCTTCACTAGCATTTGTTCATATGCGACAGAGTGAAGTTAAAGGCCTGTTCTCAAAGGAGAAAAGACACTGATATGGATAGGTTAATTTAGTTTCTTGCATTTTCAGTGTTCGTTGTTACGGCCATCACAGGGGCCACAAGGCTCAGGGCTTTCCATAGTGGACTGTCATATTTTACCCCAGATATTGTGGGACTCAAATCAGTCTAACATTTTTAGGACACTGACATCTTTGGACTTATATTTAAGAAAATCTCATGCTCATTTAGTAACTTAATAAGAATTTAATGAGTCGCCTCTATGTCAGTATTTTTACTCTAGTGGCCAATTTGAGTGATAAAATATTTTCAAGGGTGGAACTAACAGTCCAGTGATAAAACAATTAAGACCGTAAACAGCAAATTAAAAATTAATTGATTGATTTAATTACAGTAATGGCAAATGTCCCATAAAGATTTATGAAATGCTACAAAGGTTTGTTACAAAAGAAGCTGGCCTAGTGAGTGTGATGGCAGTGATTGGAGTAAAGGGGGGGAGGTAAAAGAGGGAAGTTTTTCATAAAGAAAATTTCAGCTGAGAACTGAAAGTAAACTAGTTGAATTGCAGAGAAGGGAGAGAAGCAATGTATACTCCAGGTCAAAAAAAAAAAAAAAATTGCATGCTAAAGGCCCTTAGGTAAGTTAAAGAAAAAAAAAAAAACAACTTGGTTTATTGGAGTATCTGAAAAAAGAAAAGTTTTCCTGGGGTATGCTGAACTACAAAAAGCATGGCACTAATGTATCCTGTTATTACACAATTCCCTTCCTCTCCCTCTGCATGCAAATCCACACAATCGCTGAAGGTGAGTTTAAATTATTTCACTTTCAATCAGGTGTCTCTGTCTGCTTCGGCCCAACATGATCAGTCCATCTTTACATTTTTCTAACAGTTTTTCTCTGTTCTTCTCATTCTGAAGTGTTTGCATAGAAAGCCTCATATTTTTACTTAACTGTTTGTCTTAACTACATTTAGTTCCCCACTCATACTGTCACCAGTCCTCTGGTGACAGTATGGTTTCCTGCATTTTCATGTACTACTCTCTGGCTTATGGCACATGTAATTCTTTGCAAACACTGGGTTTTCAACTATACTGGCCAGATTTGTGAATTGTCATTAATAACACATCTTAAATATATACAGTACACATTTGACTATTCTCTCAACAAATGTTTGTGAGCACCATCTCTGTTAGGCACTATGGTAGGCATTTGGGATGCAGTGAGTTTCTTCTCTTAGCAAGCAGATGTTCGACATCACAATTATAAGTGACCAGTTAGAGGAATTGCAAATATGTTTGCCTATCTAACAACAAAATAGATAGGGAGGGGCAATAACGTGCAGTAAGGAACTGTAAAACATGAAGCATGTAGTCAAAACAACCTCACTGTCTTATCATTGTGAGTTAAGGTTCTGTGAGTACACAAGGGTCTACCTACTTTCCTTTCTTCAACAGATACTTCTTGATATATAGTATGTGTCATTGTTTTAAAAATAAGGGCTATACAAGTGAATTAACAAGTCTCACCCATAGGGAATTTGCATTATAGTTGAAGAAATCCTTAGCTGTGCCAAAATTGTAAGAATCCACATTCTATTTCTTATTCATTGGGCCTATACTGGACCCGGCCAGCATCCACTGCAGAGGACTAAGAAATAATTCCAAAGAATAGAATAATGATAGCTACAGATTTCAAAGTATTATGACTTGGCACACTGTCTCCTTCTCAATGACTGCAAAAACTGAGATAGTTTAACACTGACCTGCAGAAAAGCAGAGTGCAGAATAGAAGGAAGAAGCAATCACTGAGTTGCTTTCTGTTTAGGGAAACCTCTCAAATGTCATTCCCCACATGTCACAGTGGCTGGAGTGTGTTTTCCAAGCTTGCCCTTTGGGGCTGTTCTTTGTGACCTGAGAGTAACTACTGTTCTGTGTTCCTGGAGCTTCTTTTGCCCCCGTAAGAGAACTATGACTCAAAGGCTTCTGTAACCTTTCTGTCATGGAAACAAAGGGTTTATCTCAGAAAGGTTAAGATGGCAGGTAGTTAGTACCGTATTTGCTTAACCTACTCAACTCCAGAAATGCCACAGAAGATGTGTGAGCCCTTAAGTAAACCTGAGCTTTTTCCAGTGTATGTGAGATGCCTCAAATGTAACATTTCATTAGGTAAAAAAAAACAGTGAATGGTTTTGATTTCCCTGGTGCTATAAATGAAAATAGTCAATTTGGGTCATCATACTTAGTCTTTGAAAGTAAATATTTTCTATGTCTACTCTTCCCTCCAGACGATCGATACCCACAAGACTGTTTTAGGAGTTACAAGTAAACTAAAGCTGATCTTGAGTTAGGCACAACTGAACTTGAATGTTAATGAGATGAAGTAACTAAAAATCATCTGATAATGATATTCAGAGTCCACAGAGCTTCTCCTCTTTCATGGCCTAGTTTTGTTCAGTTCACTTTAGGTATCTTGGAATCATTGTTACCTTGGTTCACCTTTGTCTCCTATTTTTGTATTTCCTTCGTTCTTTTTAGTTTTATCTTCTGGCTCATATCAAGCAGGCTCAGCAGCTATTCATTATCTATTTATTTACCTATTCATTCAATAAATATTGTATGGTCTGTGCTCTGAGTACACGGGATATGACAATGAAGAAACCAGACAGAAATCTTCACTGTAATAAACCTCGTTATGTTGATATCTGTATTGGTCATTACCTACATGGAATTTTATGTCCTTTTCCCTGTATCCAGAATGAGGCTTTCTCTTACTATTTTTTTTTAAATTTTCTTTTGATTTCTGCTATCTGCCAATACAACCTAAAAACTTAGACATTTAGACACTTGGTTTTTTTGTCTTTATTTTCACATTACATAATCTATTGCTTTATCAAGTCCTATGAATAATTGGCCATCTGTGTATAGCACAAGATAACTGACAAAATACTTCTGAAAAAAAAGGTATTGCCATTGAAAAACACAACCTTATATTGGGATTTTCAAACTTCCTTTTCTGGAAAGCTGTTAAAAAATGTCCTTTCTTTGTTTATTTTTGAAATGCTGCAGCTAGAATAATAATGTCAGGATGACATAATGACCCTTCTTAAACAAAAATTAAAAAGTATTGGCCATCCTCAGAAACACTCTTCCATTTAGAATCTTTACTAAAAGCCTTTCTTATGAATAATTTAAAGCTCAAAACTTGAGAAAAACCACAAATAGTTATCAATGTCCATATAAGTACTATCTTCCTTTTTTATTTTGTTTTCTACTTCTAGATTTTGGTTTTGTGTTCCTTCAAATTTCTTTCACTAGCAAACATAAACATACTATTGTATTTCAATACAACCTGTGAAATGTTTTATGATCCATGTAAGTCCTCTTTTAAAATATGGGACTTATGAATTTGCAACTTCTGAATTTTTCTATTTTACTATTGGAAGACTGTATTTAAACTATGGTTAGAAAGCAGTAGGGTAATAAAAAGCAACACAAAAAGAAATGGAGGTATAAATGATTATATAACTTGATAAGTTAAAAATGAATAAAAAATGATAATGGTTACAACTGTGATAATCATTATTTTGAAAATAAGAACTGTAATATAAAATATTTTTAAATTAGAAATATGCTTTTAATAAAAATTATATGAGTTCTTGTGTTTAAATTTCATGTACTATTTATCTTCTTTTGAGAACCTGAATATTTTACCGGCCATTAAACTGCTACACTTTCAAAATTCATGACACACATGTACAAGTAGGCATGAAAGAGCAAATAGTGTGTGTTTTGTGACTGTTTTCACTGATGAAGAATGATTTAGGAAGTTATCAGAAGTTATGATTCTGTGAATTGATAGGGAAGAATATTTCATCTTGTCTCAGAGAGGCAATATTTCCCCTTTTGGGTGAAGAAGGAAATATTGGAAAACCATAGTCAGGGCAGAGAATGTGGCAGCGCTCAGAAAGAAATAGAATGAATTTCCTGTCGTTAGATGCATTAATATGGAAAGGAAGATAACGTCTGTTAATTTAAAGACAAATCTAAAAGATGCTTAATCCAAGTAACTAAAGGTAAAGCAGAAAGAATTGTAACAGGAAATTTGACAAGATGAACTCTTAAGATTCCATTATTTTCCTGTACAATGGTTGAAAATGCTGAGTAGTTTGTCTAAAACAAATCAGAACAAAACATGTATTTGGATTTTAACATTATTTTATAAGATTTAAAGTGTGTAATACATACGTATTTCATGTATATTACACGTATATACAGAATGCTAACTTTTCTGTAGTATTATTACTCAGTCTATCAACAAAATATTTTAGGTATTATCTAGACTAATTTCAGGAAAGGGCAATACACCAGTCAATGTACAATGAAATATTCCTAAATTGTGGGACCTATTGTATGTAGGTGAGAGCTATTTTTTATATAGTATTATCTACTAGAAAATATATTGTTTAATTGGAACCAAAATCACTCTGCTTTTCCCTATGAGTTGAATATTAAAAAGTGTATTTTTCGGCTGGGCGCAGTGGCTCAAGCCTGTAATCCCAGCACTTTGGGAGGCCGAGGCGGGCGATTCACGAGATTGGGAGATAGAAACCATCCTGGTTAACACGGTGAAAACCCGTCTCTACTAAAAATACAAAATATTAGCCGAGTGTGGTGGCGGGTGCCTGTAGTCCCAGCTACTCGGGAGGCTGAGGCAGGAGAATGGCGTGAACCCGGGAGGCGGAGCTTACGGTGAGCCAAGATCGCACCACTGCACCCCAGCCTGGGCGACAGAGCGAGGCTCCGTCTCCGAAAAAAAAAAAAAGTGTCTTTTTCAGAATACTCTATACTTAATAGTTGGTACTATTTTTGCTTATTTATTGATAATTTATATAATCCACCAAGCTGTATTTAACGAACTTGAAGTTACATGGAATTCAGACAACTTTAAGATTTTAGAGTATTTTTTAATCTTATGAGTTATGCAATTTTAGTGAAATTATTACTCTAAGGCTATTTCTTCCTCTATAAAGCAAGCACCTGCCTCACAAGAATTTTCTAGGGCTCCTATATGTTATTTAACCAACAAACAAACCACTGGCCGTGTGCAGTGGCTCATGCCTGTAGTCCCAGCGCTTGGGAGGCCGAGGCGGGTGTAATCACCTGAGGTAGGAGTTGGAGACCAGCCCAGTCAGCACGGCAAAACCCCGTCTCTACTAAAAATACAAAAGAAAGGTAGCTGGGCATGGTGGCAGGCATCTGTAATTCCAGCTACTCGGGAGGCTGAGGCAGGAGAATTGCTTGAACTTGGGAGGAGGAGGTTGCAGTGAGCCGAGATCGCGCCGTTTCACTCCAGTCTGGGAGTCAAAAGCGAAACTCCATCTCAAAAAAAAAAAAAAAAAAAAAAAAAAAAAACCCACAATAACAATAAAACCACTTTGTTAACATTAAAGCAGGATGAACATATATTGGCCATGTTATAATTAGTAGAGTTTAAAGATACTCTACCTTTTTTGCTACTTTCCTTTTCAGTGTGACAAACAACCACTCAAAGCAAATATTTCTTAAACTCCAGTGGAAACAGTGGTTTATTGAGGATGTCTGTGTATACCCAAATTCTCCATACAACATTTAAAATATCCTGCTTGTAAAAGGTTCATCACTTTTCTCTTTTAAGCTACTTCTTATTTATGTAAAATGATAAATATCATAAAGCTCTCAAACTGGGTATGATATGACTTTCAGGTGAGCCACAAATAATTAAATATAAATGTAAACTTTTACAGTAATATATTTTAAATGATTCTAAGAACCACCAAAATTTTGTAACAGTTATAATAATATTTGGGCAATATTGTGTGCTTCCCTTTGTAAAATGTCTACATTGAATAATTTTTGTTTTATCTGGACATAAAAAATTTAAGTCATAGCACTAGCATCTAGAAAACACTCTTCTGGGGTCTCACAGAACTTCAACTTGACCTTTTCCTTGAAACAATCAAATGGTATGATTATTATTTTACATGCACTTCAGTTAGCAAACTTCTTTATTATAATTGTATGTACAAAGTCTATTGGTTAGTTTTATTTAAATCCCTCTATTTTTTCACAGTATGTTTGTAAAGAATGCATGGTTTATATGTTTATTAATAATAGTAATGTTTAGTATTGGATATTTCTGTATAGAGTATGTTGTTGAACATATTGGATGACTGAATTTTGCCAATTGGTATTAACAATTACTCAGATTCTTGTTTATGATGGAATTATGAATTACATTTGTATTTTCAAAATACCACTTAATGTTTATTTGAAAAAATATGTGAAAATGATTAATTTTAAAAATTTACATAAAGAACCTTAACATCTCTAGAAAATTATTTTTTAAAATAATTGTAGCCATTACATGAACATAAAATATATATCATTTTTAACAATTTTAGTTTTTTAAGTACATTTTTAAAATATAAAATATTTTCTATCCTTCTAAGCAAGATAATGGTTCGATAAATGAGGAGCATCTCAAATTGGACTTGTATTTCTCAGTGTGCTTTTCTTCCTCAGCCAAAATACTTTGTCTATATGATAAAGTTATAAAATAAAACAAGGGTGGCACCCAGGCCACCAGCACCTGATCCTCTCAAAAACTTAGGGCTGAGATTATTTCAGGGTTTTTTTGTAAGCACAAATTTAAAACACTATAATTCTATGAGATCAGTTATGTCATTTTCAGATCAAACTCAAGAAGCTGTTTAGAAAATACTACAGTCAACAGATAAAAAATGTTTCGGTTGCAAAATTTCTTATTTATATATAAATAAGAAAATTTCATATATATGAAATATATAATATATCCAATATATGAAATATATAATATATACAATATATGTGAAATATATAATATATACTATATATGAAATATATAGTATATATAATATATATGAAATATATATGAAATATATAATATACGATATATTAAATATATATGAAATATAATATACAATATATGTTATATATGTATTTTTTTCTTTTTTGGTAATATGGAGTCTCTCGCTCTGTCACCAGGCTGGAGTGCAGTAGTGCAATCTCGGCTCACTGTAACCTCCACCTCCCGGGTTGAATCTAATCTCTACAATCTCTGATTCTCCTGCCTCGGCCTGCTGAGTACATGGGACTACAGGCACGTGCCACCACGCCTAGCTAATTTTTTTGTTTTTGTATTTTTTTTTTAGTAGTGACGGAGTTTCACTATGTTGGCCAGGATGGTCTCGATTCCTTGACCTCACGATCTGCTCACCTCGGCCTCCCTAAGTGCTGGGATTAGAGGCATGAGTCATTGTGGACAAATTTAGCAAAGAAATACATTTCTTGTTGAAACAAACTCTTATAACATGGAGCAACAACATGACAAATTATATAAAGACAACACAAATCCAGATGATTATGAGATTTAAAAAGCTTACATTGCATGTTGGTGAATCTACAGCTTTTAGTTCCTAAGCACAATTAATACTACTAGCTAGAATCCCAGAAAAGAAATATTTAAAATCAATGTGATTGTTCAACAGAAATATGCCAAAAATTTTTAAGCAGTAAATAAATCCTTTAAAAATGAGTTATTACGAAAATCTGGATGTGTGTGTGTAATGACAGTGTTGCTGTAATGAGAGGACGGAGATATGTCTTTACAGTTTTATTCAGAAAACATGGAGTTGCAAATAAAACATGGTTTTAGTCACAGAGAAGCTCTCATATGTAAATATAACCTTGTAGATATTAATAAATATATCAAATTGATTAATGTATAAAGCCAAAAGAGCTAGACTTACCTCTTTTCAACTTTGGTGTCAGAAAATAAGCTCAAAATGAGCACTCTACTGCTTCATGCAAAGTGCTTGCTTCCAGAAGAAAGATACTCAAGAGTTAATGTGCTCTATCTATTCATTTATAAATGGACATTTAGGCTACTTTCAAATCTTAACTATTCTGCATAATGTCACAGTAAACATGGTGTTGTGCAGATATCTCCTTAAGATTCTGATTCAAATAGTCAGATGGAGTAGTGGTTATGAGAAGTTGAAGAAAGGGGAAAATGAGTTGTTTTCAATGGTATAAAGTTGTATTATGCAAAGTGAATACATTCTAGAGGTCTGCTATACAACATATGCCTATAGGTAACAGTACTTTCAAGTATTGCAAACTTAAAAATTTGTTAAAAGGGTAGATTTTATGTTAATTGTTTTTACCGTAAACAAACAAAAACAAAAAGACATGAAGAAACTTTTGGAGATGATGAATATGTTTATTAACTTCATGTGGTGATAGCTCTAGGAATATATCCACATGCCCAATCTCATAAAATTATATACATTAAGTATGTGTAGTTAGTGTATATTATACATCAATAAAGCTATTTTTAGCCGGGTACGGTGGCTTACGCCTGTAATCCCAGCACTTTGGAAGGCCGAGGCGGGCGAATAACCTGAGGTCAGGATTCCAAGACCAGCCTGACCAACATGACGAAACCCCGTCTCTACTAAAAATACAAAAATTAGCCAGGAGTGGTGGTGAGTGCCTGTAATCCCAGCTACTCAGGAGGCTGAGGCAGTAGAATCGCTTGAACCGGGGAGGTGGAGCTTGCAGTGAGCCAAGGTCACTCCATTGCACTCCAGCCTGGGTGACAGAGTGAGACTCTGTCTCAAAAAAAAAAAAAAGAAAGAAAATAATTTACTCAAATGACATGTTTGAATGCATGCATGAACTTAACAGAAATAAACACGACCATGAGAATAGACTAACATACGCCAATGAAATTTATGAATTCAGATGTGGGGGAAATCTAACTTTGAAGAAGGGACTTTGAAATTAATTTTTTAAAAAGAGACTAGAAGAACAACTGTATGCTTTAGCAAAATCATAATTACTTTCAAATTATTGACGTGAAGAAGTTCAATTGATTCTGAAATCTGTCTTCATAAAAAATTTCAACATAACATTTTAATGAAATATTACATATAAAGAAAAATTATAGCCTGACACATAATTTAAAGAAGTAAACTTAACCATATTTGGATTAATGGTAAGAAAGATATCCCCGACTATAAATAATTTGTTTTTCTTTTTGTTATTTTTGCTACATGCTAATGTTAAATTTATCACTGATGACAACTGGAAATAAAGTGAAAGGATTATTTAAGCAACTTTGATCAGAACTACATTTAACCATTAAAAAAATAAAATCTGTATAAAATTATGTTCATATAAACAAGTCCCAGTTTTTCCTTTCAAAAATAAAAAGATCTCATTTGGAAGTTTTTTTTTTAATTTTTATTTTTATTATACTTTAAGTTCTAGGCTACATGTGCATAACGTGCAGGTTTGTTACATATGTATCCTTGTGCCATGTTGGTGTGCTGCACCCATCAACTCGTCATTTACATCAGGTATAACTCCCAGTGCAATCCCTCCCCTGTCCCCCCTCCCCATGATAGGCCCCGGTGTGTGATGTTCCCCTTCCCGAGTCCGAGTGATCTCATTGTTCAGTTCCCACCTATGAGTGAGAACATGCGGTGTTTGGTTTTGTGTTCTTGTGATAGTTTGCTAAGAATGATGGTTTCCAGCTGCATCCATGTCCCTACAAAGGACACAAACTCATCCTTTTTGATGGCTGCATAGTATTCCATGGTGTATATGTGCCACATTTTCTTAATCCAGTCTGTCACAGATGGACATTTGGGTTGATTCCAAGTCTTTGCTATTGTGAATAGTGCCGCAATAAACATACATGTGCATGTGTCTTTATAGCAGCATGATTTATAATCCTTTGGGTATATACCCAGTAATGGGATGGCTGGGTCATATGGTACATCTAGTTCTAGATCCTTGAGGAATCGCCATACTGTTTTCCATAATGTTTGAACTAGTTTACAATCCCACCAACAGTGTAAAAGTGTTCCTATTTCTCCACATCCTCTCCAGCACCTATTGTTTCCTGACTTTTTAATGATAGCCATTCTAACTGGTGTGAGATGGTATCTCATTGTGGTTTTGATTTGCATTTCTCTGATGGCCAGCAATGATGAGCATTTTTTCATGTGTCTGTTGGCTGTATGAATGTCTTCTTTTGAGAAATGTCTGTTCATATCCTTTGCCCACTTTTTGATGGGGTTATTTGTTTTTTTCTTGTAAATTTGTTTGAGTGCTTTGTAGGTTCTGGATATTAGTCCTTTGTCAGACGAGTAGATTGCAAAAGTTTTCTCCCATTCTGTAGGTTGCCTGTTCACTCTGATGGTAGTTTCTTTTGCTGTGCAGAAGCTCTTTAGTTTAATGAGATCCCATTTGTCAAGTTTGGCTTTTGCTGCCATTGCTTTTGGTATTTTAGACATGAAGTCTTTGCCCATGCCATTGTCCCTGTTTGCAGATGACATGATTGTATATTTAGAAAATCCCATTGTCTCAGCCCAAAATCTCCTTAAGCTGATAAGCAACTTCAGCAAAGTCTCAGGATACAAAATTAACGTGCAAAAATCACAAGCATTCTTATACACCAGTAACAGACAAACAGAGAGCCAAATCATGAATGAACTTCCATTCACAATTGCTTCAAAGAGAATAAAATACCTAGGAATCCAACTTACAAGGGATGTAAAGGACCTCTTCAAGGAGAACTACAAACCACTGCTCAGTGAAATCAAAGAGGACACAAACAAATGGAAGAACATACCATGCTCATGGATAGGAAGAATCAATATCGTGAAAATGGCCATACTGCCCAAGGTTATTTATAGATTCAATGCCATCCCCATCAAGCTACCAATGAGTTTCTTCACAGAATTGGAAAAAACTGCTTTAAAGTTCATATGGAACCAAAAAAGACCCCGCATTGCCAAGACAATCCTAAGTCAAAAGAACAAAGCTGGAGGCATCATGCTACCTGACTTCAAAATATACTACAAGGCTACAATAACCAAAACAGCATGGTACGGGTACTAAAACAGAGATATCGACCAATGGAACAGAACAGAGTCCTCAGAAATAATACCACACATCTACAGCCATCTGATCTTTGACAAACCTGAGAGAAACAACGAAATGGGGAAAGGATTCCCTATTTAATAAATGGTGCTGGGAAAATTGGCTAGCCATAAGTAGAAAGCTGAAACTGGATCCTTTCCTTACTCCTTATATGAAAATTAATTCAAGATGGATTAGAGACTTAAATGTTAGACCTAATACCATAAAAACCCTAGAAGAAAACCTAGGTAGTACCATTCACGACATTTGGAAGTTTTATGTAAATCAATATTTAATGTCTTTAATATTTATTTTTCTTATAATGGTATAAATTTTAAGAAAATGATAAATTATGTTATCAACTTTCTTTTTTTATTTATTTTTTATTATACTTTATGTTCTAGGGTACACATGCACAATGTGCAGGTTTGTTACATATGCATACATGTGCCATGTTGGTGTGCTGTACCCATTAACTCGTCATTTACATTAGGTATATCTCCTAATGCTATCCCTTCCCCCTCACCCCACACCACAACAGGCCCCAGTGTGTGATGTTCTCCTTCCTGTATCCAAGTGATCTCATTGTTCAATTCCCACCTATGAGTGAGAATATGTGGTATTTGGTTTTCTGTTCTTGTGATAGCTTGTTGAGAATGATGGTTTCCAGCTGCATCCATGTCCCTACAAAGGACACGAACTCATCCTTTTTTATGGTTGCATAGTATTCCATGGTGTATATGTGCCACGTTTTCTTAATCCAGTCTGTCACAGATGGACATTTGGGTTGATTCCAAGTCTTTGCTATTGTGAATAGTGCTGCAATAAACATACATGTGCATGTGTCTTGATAGCAGCATGATTTGTAATCCTTTGGGTATATACCCAGTAATTGGATGGCTGGGTCAAATGGTATTTCTAGTTCTAGATCCTTGAGGAAGCACCATACTGTTTTCCACAATGGTTGAACTAATTTACAGTCCCACCAACAGTGTAAAAGTGTTTCTATTTCTCCACATCCTCTCCAGCACCTGTTGTTTCCTGACTTTTTAATGATTGTCATTCTAAATGATGTGAGATGGTATCTCATTGTAGTTTTGATTTGCATTTCTCTGATGGCTAGTGATGATGAGTATTTTTTCATGTGTCTGTTGGCTGCATAAATGTCTTCTTTTGAGAAGTGTCTGTTCATATCCTTTGCCCACTTTTTGATGCGGTTGTTTTTTTCTTGTAAATTTGTTTGAGTTCTTTGTAGGTTCTGGATATTAGCCCTTTGTCAGATGAGTAGATTGCAAAAATGTTCTCCCATTCTGTAGGTTCCCTGCTCACTCTGATGGTAGTTTTTTGTGCTGTGCAGAAGCTCTTTAGTTTTATTAGATCCAATTTATCTATTTTGGCTTTTGTTGCCATTGCTTTTGGTGTTTTAGACATGACGTCCTTGCCCATGCCTATGTCCTAAATGGTATTGTCTAGGTTTTCTTCTAGGGTTTTTATGGTATTAGGTCTAACATTTAAGTCTCTAATACATCTTGAATTAATTTTTGTATAAAGTGTAAGGAAGGGATCCGGTTTCAGCTTTCTACTTATGGCTAGCAGTTTTCCCAGCACCATTTATTACATAGGGAATCCTTTCCCCATTTCTTGTTTTTTTTTCGGATTTGTCAAAGATCAGATGGTTGTAGATGTGTGGTATTATTTCTGAGGGCTCTGTTCTGTGCCATTGGTTTGTATCTCTGTTTTAGTACCCGTACGATGCTGTTTTGGTTATTGTAGCCTTGTAGTATATTTTGAAGTCAGGTAGCATGATGCCTCCAGCTTTGTTATTTTGGCTTAGGATTGTCTTGGCAATGTGGACTCTTTTTTTGGTTCCATATGAACTTTAAAGCAGTTTTATCCAATTCTGTGAAGAAAGTCATTGGTCGCTTAATGGGGATGGCATTGAATCTATAAATTACCTTGGACAGTATGGCCATTTTCATGATGTTGATTCTTCCTATCCATGAGCGTGGAATGTTCTTCCATTTGTTTGTGTCCTCTTTTGTTTCATTGAGTGGTGGTTTGTAGCTCTTCTTGAAGGGGTCATATCAGCTTTCTTATAAATGCCTCCAAATTTCTTTTATTTCAGTTAAATCTTCTATGCAAATATTACTTTTCATAGGGGTAATGATTTGAAAACTTTGAATAATGCTGAAAAGGTGTATCCTGTTTTTCAATTGTCTAGAAATGATAATTATATATGGGATACTAAATTGATCAGCAATGAAGAAATTATGTCAAAATACCTTTGTAGAGCCTTATAAAATAAGAATATGAATATTTTGGCAAAACCAAAAGCGACAATGGAAACAAACATTCACTTGCCCCAAGCCAAGTGAATATCTTTTTAGAAAATTGCTGTGTAACAGGCCATGCAGGCTTGGAGTCTGAATCTAAAGATACTGAGGTTTAAATAAAAGTAAAATACTGTATATTAAAGTTCTAAACAAATGAGCTAGCAAATTTATTTCAAACAGGCTTGAATAAATGGATTCAGAAAATGAAAAAGGTTGTTAACAATTTAATCAGGAAGACAGAAATAAACCAAGACTTGTCATGACCAAACCAAGAAATAAGGTCACCCCAGCATAAACCAAAATGACAATAACAGTTAATTTACATCATGCTATACAAGACTGTTTTGTAGCAGAGTATTAAAAGACACCAGTCACATAATATGCTGTGTTCCACCAGGCACAAATCACAAAGAATTCAACCCAAATGGTGCCCTATTGTGCAAAGTGATAGACCTGTGCTTACTGTAAGGCAGACACACTTCTGAGGGCTGTACATTAAATACTTTATTCTCAAAGCAATCCTAAGGTAGGTGCTATTCTTATCCCATTCTACAGATGCAGGAACAAATGGAGCTTGAATATCCTGCCAGAGACACACAGATAGTCGTGGTGCTGTGATTTGAATACGGGCAATATAACATTCTATGAATAAGCTATATTGACTCTCTATTAATATTTTTCTTCAGTATATTTTTTAGCAAAGGCCTGAGTATATGAAACTATGTGCTGTGCAGTGTCTCCCTAGAATTTATTCCTTTCAAATACTTTCCATGGCATTACTATGAAATATGCATGCAAAATATACTCAAGTGATTTGAGAACATTTTATAAAGACTAGTTTGAAGCAACAGGTTTTTTACCTATGAAAATTTTAGTTTGAAAGGTGAATAGAAATAAACAAATAACATGGTATATATTTTCTTCTATTTAGTATTCATGTTTTCTATTTCTACTCTCAATGAAGAAGAAAGGAACACTCATGATAAAAGATTCATACCCTCCCTCCTCCAGTCAGTTGAACAGACCATGCTTTTGAACTAATAGCACTCTCCACACGCTAAATGTACTTCCAATAAAGTAAGTCCCTGAAGGAAGATTTTAAGTCAATCTTAGTTTAAAACTCAGGCCAAATGTGAAGTAAACCGACTTGCTTATTAATCCTGAGCCTGTGTGTTTAAAACTCATATTCCCCATAATTTGTTTACTGGACTGTTCTCAGCCATAGATTAAATATGCAGATCACCCCAAGGGAAGAGTAAATGCACAATTGAAAGAAAGAATAACTGGTGAGAGAAGATGATCCTACGCAGAAAACAGCCAATACCTGAAATAAGAGTGAGCACGTTTATAATTTGGGATATTTTTGTGAAAGGTGTTCACTTCCCAAACCATTGTCATATTATTAAGACTTCAAGGTTATAAAGAAAGTATAATTTTATCTACTAGACATACTTCCTTTGAGTAAGGTACTTTGATTATTTAGAAAAACTTCTGTGATCCCTAACCTAAATAAAAGCATATCATTTCTGTCTGTATATAAATCCTTTTTGTATATAAATCAAATCAGATAACGAACAAATAAGTGTTTCTGTTTGTCCATTATTACATCACATAAAAAGGACAAGATGAATTTTTATAAACTCTGAGTGTACTTAGAATGGTTTGGCTTAGAATGTAGATTAGATAGAATACCAGATAATCACTTTGGATCTCTAAAGAAGTATCCTCAGGGCCTTGAGAGGGATTCACAGTCACACTAATGAGTGCCTGGAGAAATCCAGGGACCTTGGATGCTTGTCAAAGAACAGGCCATCATCAATCTAGGTAACCTTGAAAGACAGAGTCAAACAAGAAAGATCCATGAAATTGCTTACTCCAGGAGACCTGACCTAGCATTAATATGTCATAAATAAAGAAGACCAAAGTGGTTCCAAATAAGAATGTCAAATAATTATAGCAGGAACTAATTCTTTGGATTTTCTGGGATCAATTTTGAAGTCATGTTGCTGCTTATTCAGCAGCTCTGTGTAGTGGGCACCAAAGTGACTCCCCTAAAGATGCTTAATGTCTCCACAGGAAAGGCCAGGAATCATCCAACCTGCCCATAAAGTTTTATTGGAAACCAGTGCTGTTTATTGTGTAGTAAAAGCACACAACCTCTTCTAGAAATTCTTTAGAAAGCACTTACCCCACTGATGGTGGTGGGTACAGTCTAGCAGACTCTGTGCTGTTACTGGGAGTTGTATTTCTTCAAAAGGCATTACTGTTTTTGGGTTGTGAAATGCCTATTTTTAAAACATGGAAAATTCAGACACAATATGCAAATAAAGAATGCTGAAAGCACCTTATACTAATAAAGAACAAATTCAATATTAGCACTTCTTCTCCAAGAGAAATAGAGCAATAGGACCTAATTTACATTTTATCCATTTTATTTAAATCATTATCTTTTTGCAAATACTTTGTGGGATTTTAACAAATTTTCAGTTGTAACCATAACAGGTAAATCTAGTAATAAATGTTATAATAAGGTAAGTTTTTCTACATTTATTAAATATACTAAATATGCCACATGATCTAATCTTAATACTTTTAAAATGTAGCCAGCCGTATACTTAAATCTGAGAGAACCCCTATTGCACATTGGCATACAATTAAAGGAAAAAACTATCATAAGAAAAAAAAATTAATAATATACTTGATATAGAAAGAAAACGTTTTTTAAAAAGTCAAAGTCCTAGCAGTCCTAGTAGGACAAGGATGCACCCAAGTGTGAGATTTTATATCTCACTCTAGATAACTATGGCTTTATAAGGAATAACAATATTAATGTTATTTTCCAAGCTTACCACAACTCATTAGCATGACAAATATCTGCTGACATAACTGATAACATTGAGATCATTTCTTATTGTCTTCTTAGTACAATCACATATTAGGACATACAAAAAATATATATATATACTTTTATAAATACAAGTTATATTTTATCAAATCCTAATGTTTTGAGAGCATAGAATGAATAATTTTGGGGCTATGTTTCTCAAGTAAAATTTCAAAGTTTGGTAGCTTGACATACATTTTGAATAATTTTATATGGTTACTGAACAAACACAAAACTTTTGTAAATATCCCTCTATTCCCAGGTGCTTCTTTTAGGAAAATTCCTTCATTGAATATTTGAATATTCTATTGCATCTCAGAATAGTTATATAGTCATCCCTGTGAATTTTCAGCTCTGAAGATAGATATCACATACGACAAGTTAACTGATGGGGTCCTACTTCAGGATCAATCATTTCACCCAAACTCTCCACAGTCTATATTGTGACAGAGAATCAGAAATGCATCTAAAGCCTACTATAACGTCTTTGAAAGAAGAAAGAAAAGACAAAAACATTTTTCAGCAGTGTTTTGCTTCAGAGACATGAAAGAGAACCATAAGCATGCCCATTGTAACAACAATATATGTGAGTTATGGTTCAGCCTGGGCTCACATTGCAGAATTATTAAGTACTTTCATAACCTAGAGGAAGGGGGGCAACGGTAGGCATAGTTTGCATAGGAACAAAATTGACAATAATAAAACTGTCTGCAGAAAACATGCGGGTATGAGAGTGCTAGTCTCTATATAAATATTATTAGATATGTTTAATTTTATATAATGTAGATAAAAATAAATATAAATAAAATATTCATCATACATCTTAAGGGATCATCATGTACACTCTCAATTAGGAAACCACTATATTACATGAGAGAAATGTATTCTTTAAACACTAGCAGATTTGTATATCTCGCTATGGAAAAAAATATATATATAATTATATATATATGTTATTTCAATCTAGCAGTATAAATCAGATTGACAACAAGATAATATTAGTGAACATCTTTAATTTGTAGTAAAAGGTTAATAATTCTAAGCGTCTGGATATTTCCATGGGTTTCAGAGAGCTTTGTTTTGTCTTCTAAATAGTCATTGAATTCTTTATTCATATCAGTTATACTTTAATCTGCAAGGCAATCACGAGGCAGTGGGAAGTGTAATAGACTGGGGCTGGGCCTAGGTTTTTACTCTAGCTTTGCAGTTATTTTACCATTTATTCAACAAAAGCTCCAGCCTAGACACTGAGATACAGTACTAAATAAAACATACCACTGTTCTGACATCACAAGGCAATGAGCAATTCACTTCACAGCATTTGGTCTTATTTCCTTCATGATTTTTTTTCTACTACATTCAGTATAGTTTTAGTGACATATTCTTGGCATTTCAATTCCTGACATCTTGAGAATAAATATTTTTTCAATGACTAAAATAATACAATGAAGTGGAGAACTTAAAATATGATTTTAACCACTGTCTTAGTCTATTCAAACTACCTTAACAAAGTATTTGACACTGAGTAATTAATAAACAACAGAAATTTACTTCTCCCAAATTCACAAATCTGGGAAGCCCCAAATCAAGTCTCCAGTAGATTCAGTGTTTAGTGAGGGATCATTTTGTAAAAACGGTGACTTCAACGTGCGTTCTCACATGGCAAAAGGTGGCAACAAACTCCCCCAGTCCCCTTTTAAAAGGGCATCAATACCATTCACAAGGACTCCACCGTTATGACCTAATCACCTTCCAAAGACCCCACCTCTTAATACCAACACTTTAGGAGATTAGTTTTCAACATAAAACTTTGGAGAAACACATTCAGACAGTAGCAATACACTTTCAGCACAAATGTTCTATAAAACCACTTTTCATAAGTAGAAACAAACTCAAAGATTGTAAGTAAATATGCTTTTCTGATGCTAGGGGAGTTACATGATGCATATATATTTATATATATATGACATATTAAAAGATAAGAGAGTTTCAAGGGATGTATATCTGCTCACTAAAAACATTCATAATAATTAAAATGTATTGAAAACCCAAACTGTATACAGCCTTGTAATTAGTAGATAATTTATAAAATAAAAACCCCTCATCTTAAGATATTATCAACAAATCCAGAGAGTTAAAGGAGAATAATTTCAGATGTTATGTTTTGAAAATCCATCATAATATAATTTTTGATTCACTTCCCTGGAAGAATTTTTATCAGGTTTGAGTAAACCTCTTTGTGGAAATCTGAATTGCTTTGCCAAATTAAAATTTTCAAGTTTAGTTCTAGAGGAATGCAATCAAGTAACAGCTCTAGTTTCAAAATAAACACTTTGGCTCAGTTTTTTAAAAAAAAATATTTCATTTGGATAGTTCTGAGTTAAAATAAATGATACAGAAATTCACAGAAAACTATGTATTTCTGAATTCTACAGTTAAACATGTGAAAAGCGTATAGGCCACTTATAATTAGGTTAACATTAATTTGTTTACTTATTGTTTTAAGAGGAGCTATAAGGCATGCAATAACCTTTGATGGTAGACTGACCATGATATAAATAGTAAAATTTTATTGAACAGCATGCTTAAATTTTATGTCAACAGGGAAGTCATGTATATTTATATTTGTGTGTGTGTTTGTGTCTATAGTAAGTACTGTCTTTCTCTGTTTAGGCATACCTATATATTTTACCGTCCGTATTTATAAATACAAGTAGAACTCTATTTGCCTATAAATACACATACATAAGGCTCTTCTATCCAGCACGTTTCTTGAAATTTCAAAGGAAATGCTACTGAGAATAGAATTTCAAAGTGAAATGCATCATAACACCAGTGGACACATTTGGAAGCAAAAGTTGAAATAGTTCAACTTTGAGCAGAATTTCGATATTATATATGTCTTACATCTCACTTCTAATTTGTTCACCACCAGTTATTGAGATTTGCGTAATTCTCATTCCATTCTATAAAACCCAAGTGATTTTTTTTTTTTTTTAGTAAAGAAAGTATGCCTAATTTAACTTGATATAAACTATGACTCATAAACCTTTTGGGACAGAAGAATAACTTGTAGCTAGTATGTATGTGGGTGTGGATGGATGGATAGATTGACGGATGATTGATAGATTCCTTGACTACACCTCAGATATTCTACTGATTCTACTACTCAAGGAATCACTCTAGTCAAAAAAAAAAAAAAAAAAAAAAAAAACCCACAAGGAGAGGAGATGTACAACTTTGTATGAAAAAAGAATTGTGTAATGCAGATAAAACAAAATTATGGTCAAATATTTTCAATTACTACATCATAAATACTCACTGAGTTTTCAAGAAAAGACTTTGAAAAGGAAGCTGTTTTTAAAAATTCAAATCTGTTTAATTAGATCCCATTTGTCAATTTTGGCTTTTTTTGCCATTGCTTTTGGTGTTTTAGACATGAAGTCCTTGCCCATGCCTATGTCCTGAATGGTATTACCTAGGTTTTCTTCTAGGGTTTTTATGGTATTAGGTCTAACATTTAAGTCTCTAATCCATCTTGAATTAATTTTCGTATAAGGAGTAAGGAAAGGATTCAGTTTCAGCTTTCTACTTATGGCTAGCCAACTTTCCAGCACCATTTATTAAATAGGGAATCCTTTCCCCATTTCTTGTTTTTGTCGGGTTTGTCAAAGATCAGATGGCTGTAGATGTGTGGTATTATTTCTGAGGGTTCTGTTCTGTTCCACTGGTTTATATCTCTGTTTTAGTACCAGTACCATGCTGTTTTGGTTACTGTAGCCTTGTAGTATAGTTTGAAGTCAGGTAGCATGATGCCTCCAGCTTTGTTCTTTTGACCTAGGATTGTCTTGGCAATGCTAAAGAGCTTCTGCACAGCAAAAGAAACTACCATCAGAGTGAACAGGTAACCTACAGAATGGGAGAACATTTTTGCAATCTACTCATCTGACAAAGGACTAATATCCAGAACCTACAAAGAACTCAAACAAAATTACAAGACATAAACAACCCCATCAAAAAGTGGGCAAGGGATATGAACAGACATTTCTCAAAAGAAGACATGCATACAGCCAACAGACACATGAAAAAATGCTCATCATCACTGGCCATCAGAGAAATGCAAATCAAAACTACAATGAGATACCATCTCACACCAGTTAGAATGGCAATCATTCAAAAGTCAGGAAACAACAGGTGCTGGAGAGGATGTGGAGAAATAGGAACACTTTTACATTGTTGGTGGGATTGTAAACTAGTTCAAACATTATGGAAAACAGTATGGCGATTCCTCAAGGATCTAGAACTAGAAGTACCATATGACCCAGCCATCCCATTACTGGGTATATACCCAAAGGATTACAAATCATGCTGCTATAAAGACACAAGCACACGTATGTTTATTGCAGCACTATTCACAATAGCAAAGACTTGGAATCATCCCAAATGTCCATCCCATTACTGGGACAAATGTCCTTACTAAGGGCCCATATTACCTTTCCATTACTAATATTAATAAACTAGATTTTAAGGCTACTCTCAAATATGTACATAATAAAAATACAAAAGTTTAACAGAGTATGAAAATACATATGAGCACAAGAAAAAAATATATATGCTATACAAATAGACAAAATTGCGTTTGTCTGTTATCTACACATATCCTTCTGGGGAAAGCCCTGGGAGAATCACATATGTACCATTGTTTGACCTTCGCTGCTACTCATAAATGGTAGTACTTTTTACTATTACTAGTAAATGATTTACTATTACTAGTAAAAAGTGAATGTTTCTTCATCACCTCCTGGATTCCAGGAAAATACACACACATACACACACACACACAAATGAAGAGAATTGTTTTAGTAGTGTAGACCACATTTTAAAAAGGTGTTTTACATTTCCTAGCAAATCAACTCTCTTGTGTTGAGATGGCACTAGAAGAGGAGGAAATGCACAATGATTTTAAAGAAAATAAAATCGTGTCCATGTGTTCCCAGAGGAATTATCTCCTATTTGATGAGATAATTTCCTCTAATTGAGAATAAAAGTTTACTTCCTTCATGATGAACCGAATCTAATGGCAAATTTTTAGCCTTCCTCTCTCCCCATAACTAGATCATAATCAGTATTTACCTAATAGAAATAGCAATAAAATTGAATCATCAAATGCTACAACAGCCCTGTAATATTTCTTAATATTCACAATGGACTTTGAATGTATAACACTTACATAAACAATTATGAAGATGTGGTTTAGAATAGTCAGTGAAACCCCAAAATAGAATCAAATGTGTTGTTCCTTAAATATAGTAAATTATACTATATTTTAAATTAATATCATTTACTAACACTGTTACGGGGCATGTTCTATCTCAATAGAACTATTTTATTTCTATTCCCAGTAAGCAGGTAGCTTACTTTGTTCAATACATTATTTCAAAGAACTCTTTGAATATAGGGTAGAAAAAAATTATCTTGGCTTGGCTCGTATTTTGAGACCTTAATAGAACATTAATCTGATATTTAAAAACTGCCAAAGGAAGTTTCTAAAGATATCGCCTAAAGCTTGAGAATAAGACATTAATATTCTGAGTTTTAAAAAAATCATGATAATCTTTTTAAATACCTTCAGTATTCATTCAAATCTCTGTTTTTTGTTGGTTTTGTTTGGAGACCTAAGGAGAAAAGCATTAGAAGTAGTTTAATGCCTTAGATTCTCCCCAGACAAGACTCTCATAGGTAAGAGGCCCAGCAATGTTGCTGTTTCAAGTGAGATTGCCTAGCAACCAGCCACCCGTGCTCCACAGTGCATTAGTGCCAAGATCAACTAGCCTGGAGATCAATTATAAAGACAAAAAAATGAAGACAAAAAATGAAAATGTTGGTGAAGTGCCCCATGGAGTAAAAGAGTATTTGGGTATTACAGGGTAAAACTACTGTAAAATACCTCTCCTTATATCTTTTCTTTCAGAAACACATGTATACAAAGATCTCAATAAAGAAAACTTTACCAGTTACAAAAGTCACAAGCATTTTTGGGCTATAAGTAAAAATTAGTGATCTTTTTATATTGTATCTAGCAACCTCTGATGTGACAAGGAAGATGTTTGGTTTTTTGTTTTGCTTCTTTTAAAATGCAGTTTTGTATGTTATGGAAACTTTGAAGAAATTATTTCTGTGATCATTAAGATATGGTTTAAACTGATATTGAGGAAGAAACCACTTAGTCTATGGATTAAACAGTTACTCCATTCCTTTGCTTCTTAAGTTTTTTAACCTCTCTTTGGAACTATTAAGCAAGGGACCATGGAAATTAAGTGGCAGTAAAGTAAAAACCAATCATATCCCAAGTCTGATTGCATATTTTATCTATAAAACAAGAAATTTGGAAGAGATGTTCTCCAGGTTCCTTCCAGCCCCATTTTCCACTCTTCCAGCCTACTATAATTTCTCATTTTACATTTTCCAGAAGTACTTTTTTTCTCATACCAGTAGTTCCCAAACTAAAAGATGGTCTCCATTTAATGATCATAAAAGAAATTATCACAATGTTCAGTGTTAATTTGAATTATGACCACAAAAGTAAATAAATATTAATATATATTAGATATATGTAATAGTTCACTAGAGTTGCCATAATAAATTATTATATACTTGGTGACTTAAAAGTAACATATATTTATTTTTTCACAGTTTTGAGGTCGGAAGTCTAAAATCAAGGTATTGACATTGTTAGTTTCTTCTAAAGGCTTTAAGAGAGAATGTGTTTTACACTTTTCTAATTGCTAATAGCTTTTACTATTCCTGGGTCCTTGGCTCATAGATACATCACTCCAATCTTCACCTGCATCTTCACATAGCTTTCTAATTTGTGTCCTGATTTGTCTCAAATATCTTTATTCTTTCTTTTATTAGGATTCTGCTTTTTAGATTTAGAGTCCACCCTAAATCCAAGATGATCACATATCAAGTTCTTTAATTATATCTGCAATGACTCTATTTCAAAATAAGGTTACATTCACAGGTATTGAGAGTTAAGGCTTGTAAATATGTTTCTGGGAGTAGAAAATTTAATTTACTACAGTATAATTTCCTTAACATTTTACCTATTATACAATTTTCATTAAAAATTCAGTATAAGAGGGAAGTACTAGAAAAACTAGCAGGGAATAAGCTTCATACTGATATTTTAATATGATAAACAATTTTGCTTTGCTTTAATATATAAACAAAGTCTCTGATGCTATTATATAGAAAACATATTTTTCTATTATGACTTCAATATGATGCAGAGAATAAGGTTTCTAATAATTATATTTTAGGAAGTGATAGCTCTCATACTTTAAAATCTCCCAGAGAGCAGTTGCAAATGCTTGTGTAAAGTAGACAAGTCTTGGTAACACTCTAAAGCTGTTTTTTTCAGTGAAGAGAAGGTTAGCATTACAACATATGTAACTGTCCATTGAGAACCAATAATAAAAAATAAATGTCTGCGTTGTTATCACAATTACTACAATTGATGGAGTAAAGCAAATTGTTAAATAAGAAGACAAAATCCGCATCTTTTTATACATTTAACATATCAACTTGTTCTGTTTGCTTTACAAATTCATGTGGTAGACATTATTATCCTTTGGAGGAAACTGAGGCATATAGAAATTATATAACTTGAACAAGATCTCAAAGCTTGTATTTGGCTTGAGTGCTATAGAACAAGAGAGTTGTCTTTGTTTTGTTTAATTGGGTATACATACACCTTTGCAATATCTAGCTCAACTGTTGTAAAATCATTGCCAATTGTATTGGTTAGGGATCTCCAAAGAGACACAACCAATAGAATATATACAGGACAGATAGAGAAATAGATAATAGATGATAGATAGGTAGATTGATTGATTGATAGATAAGAAGGGATTTATTGAGGGAATTCTCTCACAAAATTTTGAAGGCTGAGAAATCCCATGATATGTTATCTGCAAGCCAGAGAATCAGGAAAGCCAGTAGTGTGACTCAGTCCAAGTCTGAATGCTTCAAAACAAGGAAGGTGATGATCAAATTTTCAGTTTGAGGCTGAAGGCCTGAGAACTCTGCACGTCACTGGTATAAGTTGTGGATATCAAAGGCCAGAGAACCTGGAGTTCTAATTCTCAATGGCAGGGAAGAAAAGAGTCCCAGTTCCAGAGACAGATGGAGAATTAGCCTTTCCACTGCCTTTTTTGTTTTATTCAGTCTTTTTGTTCTATCAGAGCTCTCAGCTAATTGGATGGTACCCACCCACATAGGCCGAAGGTGGGTCTTCTACTCAGTTTGCTAGTTCAAATGACAATCGCTTTTGGAAAGACCCTCACAGACATACCCAGATATAATGCTTTGCCAACTGCTTGGGGGTACCTTAATAGAGTCCTAAAATTAGGACTCTAAAATTAACACCTAAAATTAGGACACCTAAAATTAACCATCACATAAATCATGATATATCTTAATATGAATGTAATCATGAATGTAAACAAAATGCCCACATTCTCTATTATTAGATATATTTACAAAATTCTAGCATATAATCTCTCTATAGATTATTGCACAAATAAAAATATAGAATTAACAATACACTTTATAGTGAATAAAAATTAAATAAAATTCATCTGTGGATATCATCAGGGGTTCATTGGTCTATTTTGGTGGCTCCCAAAGGCCAATGGGTCAATGGAGGATCAAAGATGTTTTCACCGACCTTTTGCAAAACAAAATATTTTTTAAATGTTACACACATTTGGTTATTTTATAGAAGAAAAAGTCTTCACTGTGTTTAACAACTCACATTAATAAGTAGATTACTGCAAGTTGGAATTTTAAGATGTATATGAAAATCTAACATTTATTGACATTTATTTAAATGTAATATATACTTTATGAGCTATTACTCATGAAATCTTCACAATTATAAAATGTGGGGGCTGCCTTTTTGGACTATGAGAATTGGAGTCACACACCAGGAATCAGAGCAGAGCTGCTATAATGTCTGATGATATACCTCTAGAAATTTGTAAATGAGAAAAATAAATTTCTGCATGCATGATCTCTGTTAATTTCACTATTATTTTACTGCAGTCTAAACTTATCATCCCTGAAAAAAAGTAGTTATCATTTATTTGACAAATAAAAAGCCTATGCAAAGAGTTGAAATGACCAAGATCACACAGCTGATAGATACACATCTGGGATGGAAATGCAGCTGTCTATAATGTTGAGACAACAGCACATATAGTCTTCTAATGGTTTGCCATTCTACACAAATAAAAATGGAAAGTAATAAAACACATGTTTCTACTGAGTGGAGTCATTTTTTATAGGTTAATATTTCCTTTTCTCTGCATTTTCCAGTTAATGCATCACTTACTGGATTACTATACAAGACCTATCATTGTTTAGAAAAAAATATATTTCATATGCATTATTTTTTATTTTTACATCTCAATCTGAACAAATTTTAGTCCTACAATTTAAAACAAAAGTGGATTTTTGTATTAGTAAAAATAATGTTTCATATAAGCAAAATGTTTCAAATTTTTAGACAATGTCAACAGCAAATTCAGTCTTACATATGTTTTACCTATTACTCAAGCTTTCAAGCAATTTAATGATTTAGAAATGGTGTTTTGACATTAATATTTTAAACATAAAAATAAACATTCAAACATGTTTAGCAAATTATAAAAAATGTATTCTGTGCATTTTTTGCTATCAAAACTGCTATAAAAGTAGCAACTTCTCATTTTTTCATATTCTTATGAGTATTCTGCAATAGATCTTCTAGAAAAGAGCTGAAGTTGTATTCATTGGTATGTTTGAGTCTAGGTCATGATTTCTTTGTACCAGAACTATTTTTTGGCATAGTTCACTAAGTTGCCATGACAATATGAATTTTAAAAATTAGACAAACACCTTTCTAGAGAGTGCTTTTATTGTTGTTGATACAATTATAGGGACTAAGAGAATTACATTGAAGTGAAATTGATTTATATTTAACTCCAAGTGTACTGGCTGTGTGGCTTTGGGCAAAGTATTAAGGCTCTTATATAAGCCTTATTTTCTTCATCTGTAAAATTGTGATAATAGGACAATTTACTACATATGATTGTACTGTGTGAATTAAATGAGAAAAATACACAAAAAGGTTTTGGCCAGGAACTTAATGAGCTCCTAGAATGTGCAGAGGCCCAAGAAACAGGGAATTCAAGACAGGGAGACATGAAGGATAAATTCTAGGAAGATGTAGAAAAGAAAATCCAAGGACATCAGCTCTGAGGAGGATATTATCAGTCACCCATTCAGGTGAGAGTAGTCCGGAAACCTGGGTGAGGTCTTCATAAGAACGTCATTGGTAGAATAACTGATAGTTATGAAAATATTTCTATGTTTACAGTTCTGAGGGAGAGTCTGAGGAGGCTGAATAATGCACATATAAAAACCTAGGAGAATGGGACATGAGGGTGATAGTCATATTCTGATCTTGGGCAGGGATGGGGGAGAAAGGAAAGCAGGACAACCTTTCAGATGTACAGCTTGAAGGAAGGTTGTATGACCCCAGTGGGCTTGTTTGAGGGAAGCTGTATAAAAATTCACCCAGAACTTTTGTTTCTACTAGCATAGCTAGTAAATTGAAACGTCATATGATTTTTAAAAAGCAGAGACAGTGTGCCTTTAGTTAAATAACAAAGCCTACTAGGTTGCTTTAATCTCAGCAGATACCATGATCTGGCAGAAATAAAGAATAAAGAAACCTGCTTTGCTACATAAAGAATTAAAATGCAATATAGCAGGTGCTGAAATAACATGTGTAAATCACAACAGAAATACCAAAGAGATTAAAACCAATTGCAAGTGATACAGAAATTTTCATGGTATAGATGCTTTGAAGTTGGGCCTTGGTATAGAAAAGTAAGATGGGTAGCAGGGCAGATAATCAGCATGTGCACAGGTAGCAATGAGGAAAGAGAGAGAGCAGGTGAGGGAAAGACACAGATTTAGTGAGAAGTAGGTAAATGATGGAATGAGAATAACACAGTAGATTGATTCCTGGTTTTAAAAGACTTTGCTCCAGAATAATGAACTTTGCTTTAAGAAATGAAATGCTTTTAAGTTAGATAAAGTTATTCTCAAAACAGATGTTCTAGAAAGACACTAACTTTTCTGACAGTGTTTAAATTGTATTGGGATATAAAGCATCATGAGTAGCAAAGGCAAAAAAAATTAACAACAGAATTAAAAACATATGTATTAGTTATTAGGATTACCGTAGCAAATTGCCACAAATAGTGGCTAAAAACAACAGAAGTCTATTCTCTCACAGTGTTGGAAGCTAGCTGTTTGAAATAAAGGTGTCCATGGACCATGCTCCCAATGAAGATTCTAGGGATGAATTCTTCCCTGTTTCTTTCTCACTTCTGCTGGTTCACAGCAATACCTGGCAACCATTAGCATTACTCCAATCTCTGTGTCAATCTGCACATGGCCTTCTCCCCTGTGTTTATGTCTGTGTCTCTTCTCCTCTTTTTGTAAGAACACTTGACATATTGGATGTAGGGCCTAATTTAGTCCAGTAAGACTCAATCTTAACTTGATTACATCTGCACAAACCTTACTTCTACATAAGATTATAGTCTAAGGTTCTGTGTGGACATAATATTTGGAGGAGTGTGCTATTCAACCTACTGTAGTCATCCCTATGTCTCTCCCAAAATTTATATTTGCTCGTGTGCCAAATTTATTCTCCTAATCCTAACATCCCCATTTTTTTTTAGCTAATTCCAAAATCTCATCTAAATATCATCAACTCAAAATGTTCCAAATCTCATTATCTAAATAAACCTAAGTCATAGGTGCTGGCCAAATTTCATCTGCACTTAATGATATAACTATTTTTGCTACTGGTCATTGTTGTTATAACTATATAACTTAAATTGTCAATAATTAATAAAAATAGTGCAAAAATAGATTTTTGGTGACTTATGTCTGGTGGGATAATACGCTAAACACAAAATAGTATCTGCTGTGTAATTCCATTTATATAAAGTTCAGAGCTAAAAATACTAACCTGTACTGATAGAAGTCAGAAGAGTGAGTACTTCTTTGGGACAAAGGCATAAAATGGAAATTATAAGAAATATAAGGGAGATTTCCGAAGTGAAAGAAATGTTTTTTGTTGTTGTTGTTGTTGTTTTTTTATCTTGAATTGGGTAATAGTTACAGAAGTGTATACATTTTTGAAAATATACCAAGCTACATAATTAAGCTTTGTGCATTTTCAGAAATTATTTAAAAATAAGTCAGCCAGGCACAGGGGTTCACGTCTGCGATCCCAGCACTTTGGGAGGCTGTGACAGGCAGATATCTTGAGCCCAAGAGTTCAAGACCAGTCTGAGCAATATGGCAAAACTGTGTCTCCACCAAAAAAAGAAAAATTAGCCAGACATGGTGGCACATGCCTGTAGTCCTAGATACTCAGGAGACTGAAGGGGGAGGATGACTTATCCCTGACGGCGGAGGTTGCAGTGAGCTGAAATCATGCTGCTGAACTTCATGCTGGGTGGCAGAGCCAGACCCTGTCTCAAAAAAAAAAAAAAAAAAAAAAAGAAAAAGAAAAAAAAAGTTTAATACATAAAGTTTTAAAAGTATAAATTTTCAATATGAAAACTTTTCTCAGTGCATTCAACAAACTTAACAAATAAGAGATGCATAAAAATTTGTGAAGCAAACAGAGGAGAAGCAAGTGTAAATGATTGGTAGAAAGTCATACTCTAGAAAAATTATTCTTCATATTGCTTCACAGAGCATTTATTTGCAGCAGAGCAAATATTATGTCTATGGTTTATGAAATAACTTCAGAACATCATTTATTAGAACCTAGTTCAAGTACCATTTACTGATATTGAAATACATATTTATCTGTTTAATATATTTTATTTCAGACATGTATGTCACTTTAAAATTATTTCTCGCTTATATAATTTTTCATTAACCCACAAACTTTCTGCAGTGATAGTATTAAAATGAGAACCTTTTTAGTATATATACTAACATCATTCCATTAATATGTATCAGAAAAATTCACTTAAAAAGTCTGACAGCATTTGTGCTAAGTGACAGTGAGGATGTAAATATAAAGTTAGATCCTTAAACTCTTCGTTCCTATGCTTTATTCCTTTTCAAAATTGATCTGATAACTTTAAGGAGGTCAGGATTGAGATATAGGATACAATTGGCCAATTCTATTAAATATATTTTGAAAACTCAATATTTATTCAAGTATATTTAATAAAGTAAACCTGGCTTTATTTAAAAATGTTACTTGTTAAGTGAGTTCTTCAGTAAAACTTTTAAATAAGAAATTAATTTAAAATTTTTACAAGTGTAAATATAAAGCTGTGAAACAAGACAAAAATGGTAATGGTTAACTAAGATGATGCAATACATTCTAATGTGGAAAAAAATGATTTTCTTTTATTCCAGGGTAATGAATTAGAGGCCTTTAGCATGCATCAGTCACTTGGAAATAGCAAGATAGTGCATAAAGATTAATTATATGAAAAGGAAAAAGGGAACCCACCAGAATTGTTGCAGGGAAGCACAAAGAGATCCAAGAAAAGGTTAAAAATGAACACAAAGAGATTTCTAAAGCAATTCAGGAAATGACAGAAGAAATAAACATCTTAACAGAAAAGATGAGCTTCTGGAATTAAAAAGTCAGAGCTTTCTAAACTCACTTAAGAAATTTCAAAATACAAATGAAAGCTTTATCAATACACTAGGACAGGCAGAGGAAAGAATTGCAGAGCTTGAAGATTAATCTTTCAAACTAATCTAGTTAGGGAAATATAAAGAAAAAAAGCATTTTAAAAAATTAAAGTCATTGAGAAATATGGGATTATGTAAAATGAACAAATCTATGAATTACTGGCATTTCTGACAGGAGGAGGAAATTGTAAAAAAATTAGAAAACATATTTGAGGGAATCATTCAAAAAAAAAAATCTTGTTAGACAAGTATACATCCAGATACAAAAAAATCCAGAGAACACTTTTGAGATATTATATATGATGAACGTCACCAAGGAATATGATCACCAGGCTGTCCAAGGTCAACACTGAAAAAAAAAATTTAAAGACATATATCAGATGATGCAAACTTTAAACCAACAATAGTAAAAAGGAACAGAGAAAGGTATTAGATAATAATAAAATATTCAATTAAACAGGAAGACTTAACTATCTTAATACATACTTACCAAACACTGGAGAACCTAGATTCATAAAACAAGTACTTCTAGACCCCAGAAAAACTTAGAAAGCCATACAATAATAGTGAGGGATCTCAACACACTGATAGTGTTAAACATATTACTGAGGAAGAAAACTAACGGCAAAACTCTAGACTTAAACTCAACACATGGCCAATTGCACATAATAAACATCTACAGAATACTTAACCCGTCAACTGCAGAATATATATCTTCTCATCTGCACATGGAACATACTCCAAGGTCGACCACATGGACCATAAAATAAGTCTCAATAAATTTAAAAAATTGAAATTTTACCATTATATGCTCAGATCATAATGGAATTTAAATAGAAATCAATGCCAAGAAGATCTCTCAAAATCACACAATTACATGGAAATTAAACAACTTGCTTCAGAGTGACTTTTGGGTGAACAACACATTTAAGGAAGAAATACAAAAAGATTTTGAAATAAGTGAAAATAGAGAAACAACATACCAAAATCTCTGGGTTGTAGTCATAGCAGTGTTAAGAAGAAAGTTTATAGTAGTAAATACCTGTTGCAAAAAATTAGAAAGATCTCAAATTAATGATCTAAGATTGTTATGTAGAGAAACTAAAAATCAAAGATAAACCAACTCCAACGTTAGCAGAAGGAAATAAAAAAACTAAAATTAGAGAATAAGATAATGTAATTAAGACCAAAAATCCATACAAAGAGCCAATGAAATCAAAATTTCTTTTTTAAAAAGGATAAATTGACAGATCATTAGACACATTAACAAATAAAGAAGAGCCAAATAAGCACAATCAGAAACAACAAAGGTGACATTAAAACCAATCCCACAGAAATATAAAAGATCTTCAGATACTATTAACAACACCTCTATTCACACAAACTAGAAAATCTGGAGAAAAGTAAATAAATTTCTAAGATGGATTCAGATCCAAATTTTACAAGATACACACACACAAAAGAGCTGGTAACAATTCTAGTGAAACTATTTCAAAAAATTAAGGAGGAAGTATTCCTCCCAAACTCATTCTATGAAGCCAGCATCACTCTGATATGAAAACCTGGAAGAGAAATGACAAAAAAAGAAAAAAAAAACAAAACTAGAGCTCAATATCTCCAATGAATATGGACACGAAAATCCTCAACAAAATACTAGCAAATCAAATCCAGTAGCACATCAAAAATTATTTCATAACAAATAGACTTTATTCCTAGGGTGTAAGGTTAGTTCAACATACACAAATCAATAAATATGAGTCACCACATAAACAGAATTAATGCAAACCATGTTATCATCTCAATAGATGTGGAAAAACCTTTTGATTGAATCCAACATTTCTTGATGTTAAAAACTCTCAACAAACTAGACGTTGAAGGAACATACACCAAAATAATAAAAGCCATTTATGACAAACCCATAGCCAATATCATATTGAATGGGCAAAAGCTGGAAGCATTCCCCTCATTCACTGGAATAAGACAAGTATGTTTAATTTCACCACTTCTATTCAACACACTACTAGAATTCCTTGCCACAGCAGTCAGTCAAGAGAAATAAATAAAAGGCAACCAAATAGGAAAAGAATTCAAACTATGTTCTTCACTGATGATATGATTTAATACATAGAAAATCCTACAATCTTCACCAAAGGCTCCTGGAACTGATAAAAGACTTCAGTAAAGTTTCTGGATAAAAAATCAATGTAAAACATCAGTTCTGTATAGGAATAACTTTCAAGCTAGGAACCAAATAAAGACACACACATACACACACACACACACACATACACAAAAAAAAAAAAAAAAAAAAAAAAAAAAAAAACCTGGAAATATATCTAACCAAGGATCTACAAGAAGAGCTACAAAACACTGCTGAAAGAGATAATAGATTACACAAATAAATGGAAAAATATTTCATGCTCGTGGATTGGGAGAATCAATATCATTAAAATGGTCATACTTTCCAAAGCAATCTACAGATTCAATTCTATTCATATCAAATTACCGATGTCATTTTTATACAATTAGGAAAAAACTATTCTAAACTTCATGTGGAATCAAAAAGAGCTCGAATAACCAAAGCTTAAGGAAAACGAACAAAACTGGAGGCTATAATATCCAAAACAGCATGGTACTGGTCCAAAAACACATCAACCAATGAAACAAAATAGAGAATCTAGAAATAAAGTTGCACACCTACAGCCATCTGATCTTCCAGAAAGTCAACAAAAATAAGCTATGTGGAAAGAGTTCTCTATTGAATAAATGATACTGGGAGAGCTGGCCCAGCTGTATACAGAAAAATGAAGCTGGATTCTTACATTTTACCGTATACAAAAATTAACTCAAGATGGAGTAAAGATTTAAATGTAAGACCTTAAACTGTAAGAATCCTAGAAGAGAACCTAGGAAACACCATTCTGGGTATTGGCCTTGGGAAATAGGGCTAAGTCTTCAGAAGCAACTGCTATAAAGCAAGAATTGACCAGCGAAACCAAGTTAAACTAAAGAGCTTCTGCACATCAGAAGAAACAGAGCAAATAGACAATTTACAGAATGGGAGAAAATATTCACAAATTATGCATATGACAAGCGTCTAATATCCAGAATTTATTTATAAGGAACTTAAACAATTAAACAAGAAAAAAATCAACCCCATTAATTTGTGGGCAAAAGACATAAGCAGACACTTTTCAAAAGAAGACATACAAGTGACTGACAAACATATGAAGAAATTCTCCACATCACTAATCATTAGAGAAATGCAAATCAAAACCACAATGAGATAGCACCTCCTATCCATCAGAACATCTAAACCGTCAAAAAACACCAGATGCTGGCAAGGCTACAAAAGAAATGGAATGCTTATAAACTTCTGGTGGGAATGTAAATTAGCCTCTGTGGAAAGCAATTTGGAGATTTCTAAAAGAGCTTAAAATAGAACTATCACTGAACCCAGCAATCCCATTATTGAGTATATATATATGTATAAGAAAATAAATTATTCTACCAAAAGGACACTTGCACCCATATGTTTCTAACAGCACTGTTCACAATAGCAAAGACATGTAAACAACCTTGGTATCCACCAAAGGTGGACTCGATGAAGAAACTGTGTTTCATAACACCATGGAACACCATGCAGCCATAAAGAGAATGAAATCATGTTCTTTGCATCAACATGGATGCAGCTACAGGCCATTATCCTAAGTGTATTAACACAGGAACAGAAAACCAAATACCACATATGTTCACTTATAAGTGGGAGCTGAACATTGGGTTCTCGTGGACATAAAGTTGCTAACAATAGCCACGAGGGAGCACTAGTAGGGAGAGAAGGAAAGGACAAGGGCTTAAAAACTTCCTATCTGGTACTGTGCTCACTCCTCAGCATCACACAATGTACCCATGTCAAGTGTTCCCTTTTAGTCAATGATTTATCATTCTGGGGCTTGTCAATAGAATGTGTTCACGCTTAGAATGTTGCATAATTCTGGCAGTTGCCTTATTGTGGATGCAATAACTTGAGTAATATACTAAATAAAGATCCAGAATAATAAAATTTTGGAGGATCATATAAAATATATAAGAATACACTTGTTTTCATCATTCCATAGAATTCATTTATTCTCATTAAGCTATTTTCTATCTTCGTTTATTCTCTTTGCCACCTACAAGTTTCTGCAGCAGTATGTGTCTTTTTGCTAGATAATAGTTTCAATTTTCTTTGTTCTTAACTTTAATTAGAAATTTCATTGAGATAGTTAAATGTCATTTTTTTTTGCCAATTTTCCCCTGAATTCAGCTAGCCTCTACGAAGCGATACACAGAAGGATAAAGCACTTGATAATTTCCTCAATATAAGAACTGTGATCTGCTAAATACTGATAGCTATAGTGAAAATGGTAAAGACCTGTAGGACTGATTTTCAGACTTTGATGTGCATCAGAATGCTTGAGAAGACTGAATGTTAGTTTTAGTTCTCCAAAACATCCATCCATACATCCTGTTTTCTTGCACCATTCCTTGCATTACTTGGGTTAATTAGGGTTTTCCAGTGAACTGATGTTAAAATGAAATTATAGGTACAAGATAGACATTGAAGGAAAGGGCTGTACAGAGGAAGAACAGAGAGTCAAAGAGGGGCAGGAAGCATTCAGACTAAGATGTAAGAGTGACCCCAGTGAGGGGTAGAGGTGAAGTATTTGATATGAAGAGTCTCAGACTGCAGCACAGTTCTAAAAATGCTTTGGCCAAAGTATTACAGTGGGCCAAAATTGCCTGTTAAAGGTCTTGCATCTTGCAGAAATCTGCCTCCTTTAGTACACCTGCTCTACTCAGTCATTGGGTAGGAGTATCTTTACGCAAAAGTGAGTCCGGATGAAAAAGCAGAACAGTTGAGGCCATCAGTTAACCTTGCTCCTACAGCAGGAGATCTGAGTGGAACATTTCCTTGGCCAACACAGCTTGTCAAAACACACATTTCTGGGCTCCACTCTGAAGAGTTCCTGATTTAGTAAGTCTGGAGGTGGGCCTTGGGATTTGCATTTTTAACAAATTGCATGTACCGCAGATCCAGAGACCATATTATGTTCAATGATTATAAAAAAACATTCATTTGCTAAACTTACTTCTTAGGATATCTTGGGGTTGAGACTTTAATCTATATGCTAAAATAAAGTCTTTTTTGTACATAAAGTTTTTCTGGAGCTTGACCTCAGTAAAATATTGAATAGTTCAATGAGTGTGAATGTTAGTTTAGAAAAATGCATAAGTTCTGCTGAGATGAAACTGCTTTAACAGCATTTGTCTGGTGCAAAAGAAAAAACCTGGGACTCTTTTCTTGCTTTGACTTACTTCTCAGAAAAGAAAATCCAGGTTTTCTTTGTTACATTTTAATAGTTAACATCCTGTATATTGAAACAATACACTGAAAATTCAAAATGCATACAGGAACCATGGGTTGGAGTGAGATTATGCTTGGGGAAAAATTATTTAATTAATAAAATCTGCTAATCATGCAGACGAAAATTCCAATGTGTTGTGTTCACAGTTGGTAATAAACAAATAAATAAATAAAATAAAAATAAAACTCACAAGGATTCTCTTGCATAACAAAGAATTATAGGGAATAATTCAGATAATCAGTTATATTTAGGACTTTGGCAATAGGCAAAGTAATTTTAGTCAGCAATATTGGGGTAGGAAAAATAAAGACCTAGCATCTGAGACAAGAGTGAGCACAAACAGGTTGAAAAACAATGAAACTTACCACCTATTAGGCAACACAGGTACTCAATGCTCCTCAACAGAAGATCAAGTCTCTTCTTACTGCTTAAACAAATGGAATATTAAAGCAAGTGTGCAGTCCATCCCCAGAATCAGTGGGGCACCCAGATGCTAGGTCCAGTAGAAGGACTTAGGCTAAGAGTACTATCTCAGAACTAGAATTGAGGGAAAGAGGGAAGGAAATGTGCTAGTAACATTAATTCAACCCTATTAACAAGCAAATCAGACAGTAAACAACGAGCAGAGGAGAAAAATCACCTGTAGAAAGTGGGCTCTTAAAAGCTTTCACTAGAAGCAAATACATAAGCAATAACTGAGACTATCCTACAATTAAGAAAAGGTTCCTAAGACTAGCAGAAAATATAATAACAAAAAGATAACCAAAAAGTACAAATTTTATTCAAGGAAAAGATGAAGCATCAACCAGATATTATTCTATAATCACACAGTTTAAGGCTTATCAGTTTGTTCATTGATTTGTTTTTAGTGAATGAGTTTCAAAACTGTCTTCAAAACAAATTGCATATTTCCTGTGACTCATAACACAAAAATATGGGTAGTAAATGGTTAAAATTTTCACTATGGAATGTAGGAACGCTATTCTTAGTTTTGATTTATTTCAGAAAGTCTAAGTGAAGAAACTTCTGCATTATGGCTTTATGTGTGTAAGTTTATATCCAAGTTCATTCATGTAAATAAGATGATATTTTAATACAGAAATATAAACAAAGTAAATTCAACTGAACTCTCACCATAAAGTTTTTTAAATATTGAAATTATGAAAAGCCAAAGGCTGCTAGGAGCCATGAGTAGCTGAAGAGGAAACAGATAATTCTTCCATAGGACTTACAGAAGGAGCTTGGCCATGCTGACACCTTGACTTAAGACTTCTAGTCTACCCTAATGTAACAGAATACACCTTTATTGTCTCAAACAATTTACTTTGTGGTACTTTGTTATGGAAACCCCAAGCAACAAATACAGATTTTGGTACCAGTCATGGGTACTATTGTAACAAATACCTAAACATGGTTAATTGGTTCTGGCATTTTGTAATAGCAAAGACTGAAAGAATTTTGAGATGCATGCTGGAAAAAGTATATATTGCCTTGAAGAAATTACTGTCAGAAATATAAGCATTGATTTATATGAACAATATATATATGAATAATATAATTTATATGAATAATATAACCAGCAATTTTGATGAGACCTCAGTTGGAAGTGAAGATAGTAAGGAAAGCTCCGATTTTCTTAGGAACTACATACATCATCAAGAACAGTATGTCTGTAGAAATACGAACATTAAGGATGCTTCTGGTGAGTTCTCAGAAAGAAATGAGTAGCATGTTATTGGACATCAGAGAAGAGGCAATCCTTGTTAAAAACTTTCAGAAAACTTGGCAGAATTAATAGACAGTTTTGGGTAAAAATTAAAATTTGAATATTTAGTTGACAAGATTTCCAAGCAATCTGTGAAAAATATGTTCTGTTTTCTCTTTGCTGCTATTAGTAAAATGTGAGCAGAAAGAGTCAAATTGAGGAACACACTATTTTAAATAAAAAGAAACAAGAATTTGATGATTTGAAAAATCTCCAGCCTATCCATATTACAAAAGATGTTAAAGCATACTCTACAGAGAATGCCTAGAACCTTCAGAGAGAGCATAATCCTGTTACAACTTTCTTTCAGACTTAGTCCCTAACATTTAAGTCTTTAATCCATCTTGAATTAATTTTTGTATAAGGTTTAAGGAAGGGATCCAGTTTCAGCTTTCTACATATGGCTAGCCAATTTTCCCAACATCATTTATTAAATAGGGAATCCTTTCCCCATTTCTTGTTTTTGTCAGGTTTGTCAAAGATCAGATGGTTGTAGATGTGTGGTATTATTTCTGAGGGTTCTGTTCTGTTCCACTGGTCTATATCTCTGTTTTGGTACCAGTACCATGCTGTTTTGGTTACTGTAGCCTTGAAGTCAGATAGTGTGATGCCTCCAGCTTTGATCTTTTGGCTTAGGATTGTCTTGGCAATGCAGGCCCTTTTTTTGGTTCCATATGAACTTTGAAGTAGCTTTTTCCAATTCTGTGAAGAAAGTCATTGGTAGTTTGATGGGGATAGCATTGAATCTATAAATTACCTTGGGCACTATGGCCATTTTCATGATACTGATTCTTCCTATCTATGAGCATGGAATGTTCTTCCATTTGTTTTTGTCCTCTTTTATTTCTTTGAGCAGTGGTTTGTAGTTCTCCTTGAAGAGGCCCTTCATGTCCCTTGTAAGTTGGATTCCTAGGTATTTTATTCTCTTTGAAGCAATTGTGAATAGGAGTTCACTCATGATTTGGCTGTCTGTTTGTCTGTTATTGGTGTATAGGAATGCTTCAGATTTTTGCACATTAATGCCAGAAAGTAGAACAAATTATGCAACAAAATTTTCACTGTAGAAAACGTTAAGCAATCTCCAGAAAATAAGGATTAACTAAAGGAGCATACACAAACTTTTACTCTTGAAAACAAATGGCACTAACATTCTTACTAATGGTCAGCGTTAACTCTGGAGATTATTTCCTTAATCGTTGCCAAGACGCTAACAATGAGGACTATGGACTTAGAAAAAAATATGCATTGATTAATAGGACTGAAGAGAGTTTGGAAAGCATTTAGTACACAAACATTTCTCCTCTTATATTGTATATGAAAAAGCAGAAGTTCAGAAACAGTAAGTGACATATCCAAGATGCAACAGTGAATTAGGGGCATGGCAAGAAAGAAACTGAAATCCATGACTTCAAGTGAGGCCTTTCCTTTTGAATAATATACTACATTTGGAAGAACAAAAGCTTTGGAGAAAGTTGCTATCATGGGAATAGCCATCTAACACTCATAAAATAAAATGAGTATAATACTGGAGTTGAATATGACTGATTAAGAAATTAGTAATGTTTGACTAATAATAGCACTACTGCCTCTATATACAACTTTATTTCAAAGATGCCTCACATATATTCAAAGAGCTATATTTAAAATAGCAAAAACATATTTATAGAAACTTTTAGGTACATAATTGTCAACAGTATTTTAATAAGAAAATCTTGTAGAATATTTCTCTACGCCAATTTATGTGATCAAGAAAACTAACAACCTTTATTTGCATGTGGTATGCAAACAAATTTGAAATTTTACTTCATATTTGCATATGGTATGTGAATGACATAAATTGAACAAATTCTAATGAATCAAGTTAAAAATAGCCTTTAATTATGTGATACACACTACTTCCTTTGACTAGCCCATGCATGAAAAATTAAAATTTACAATAGCATTGTAAATGTCTCATTCAATGGAGAAAAATAAACAACAGTTGAATTATATAAACTGGAATCATTTCTGGAATAGAAACATATTATCATTGAAAGTTTAGGTAGAGCTAGGTAATCTATGAATGAATTTCTAGTCTGCATTGTGAGTCAAAATGATTTGGGAATCTAGAATTTCATTCGCTTTTGTCTCTTCTGGCACAATATTGAGATTCATTTTTTAACCCAAAATTTCATCCAATAAACATTTAAATATATTCAAATCTCTACTAAATTAAACATACCCTGTATAGATGCAAATGCAGGCATACAGATCTTTCTCTTGAATGTGGTTTCTGCTCGATCTCTCTCAACAGGTGGAAAGGGTGTTCATTTTATTTCCTAACTCGGTGGTAATTTGAACCTTTTTCATGGCTTTGATTGTCATCTTATATAGTAATTACTCATAAATTTGATTTCCAGAATTTACCTCTGAGTTCCACAACCAGCCATCCAAAGATTCAATTGATATTTCCACTCCAGCATCAAATATTTCCACTTCAAAGGCATGTAAATAAAATGTTGTTTAACTAAACCACCTCCGTGAAAACCTGGTTCTCTTTCACTGTTTTATGTATCACTCAATGCCACTGTACAAATTAAAAGGCCAGGAGTCGACTTTGAAATCTCCATATCTAACGCACCATAAAATATCAGATACTTTAATTATTAAACATCTATCTGATTTTTTACTCCACTACCTCATTATTTTTTTCATTTTTTTCATCAGTTTTACAAGATTTATAGAATACTCCACTACTTTAATACAAGAACTTGTCACCTCTCACCTGGATCATGGTACTATCATATTAAATAGTCTCACTCTTTTACTCTACAGCCTAATCAGCACAATTTCCACAGCGTTGCCAGCAATTTTTTTCTTTTCACTTAATAATTGCTGTTTTTAAAAAATGTGTAAACATATATGTAATTTTATTTTAATGTGTAATTACACCATATGATTTGATGTCTATTTTTCTTTCTTCTTTGCTTTTCTCCATACTCCCTCTCTTATTACATCGAAATCCACATCATTCCACTCTACTCATGTAGCCTATGTTAAAAAAGTAGTACATATTGCACCCTTCCATGTCATTTTCCAGCAAAAGTAAATATCTATACACACAAACATTCATGCATACTTTATAAGTATTTATATTTAATTTTAGTGTTCTTTTAAAATTTACCATATTAAATTATTTATTACATTTTTGCGTTTTCCTAAATAACATGTAGGTGTTGCTACAAATTAATTCATACATCTCTAATTCATTATTCTCAATGACTACAAAACATTTCCTAGGTTAAGTGAGCAGAAATTTATTCAGGCTTTTTTATTGACACATCTTCATGTTTTTCTACTTATTATCTACATTGTGATTTTTTCAAACCTGAACCCAATTATATCTACCTGAACTCAACCTCTGACCCCCAAAACGCAAGGCCTGTGTGTTTTACCTCTACCTACCTCTGAAGCCTCATTGACTCCTATATACCTTTGTACACTTTGAGTTACAGACACACACACCAATTCATTCGGTATCTTCCCTTCCTAAGAATTCAGCTTTTTGTTACATATCAAGGGATCTTTTGCTTCATTTTTCTAAATAACATATTATCTAGTTAAATGTCCCCCAGAGCACCAAACATCAGAGTATTGCAATTATTATTACTTATTATTAATGTAATATTACATTAACTTGTGGTTTTTGTCATTGTCAGTCTCCTTGATAAAACTGTAATTTTCACAAGTCCAGGAATTTTTTTCTGCCTTTTAGTTTTACATTTATTTCAATTTCTTTGTTTGCTTTTTTTTTTTATTTTGAGACAAAGTCTCACTCTGTCATCCAGCCTGGAGTGCAGTGGTGTGATCTCAGCTCACTGCAATCTCCCCTTCTTGAGTTCAAGCAATTCTCATGCTACAGTCTCCTGAGTAGCTGGGACTACAGGTGTGTGCCACCACACCCGGCTAATTTTTGTATTTTTGGTACAGATGGGTTTTCACCATGTTGGCCAGGCTGGCCCCAAACTCCTGACCTCAGGTGTTCTGCCCAACTCAGCCTCCCAAAGTCCTGGGATTACAGGCATGAGTTGCTGCGCTGGGTCCATTTTAATTTCTTTACATCTCTAGGACTTAGTACAAAACACTGAATATACTAGCAGTCAGTATATTTGATGAATAAATTATAATAAATACGGAAAATAAACACAAAATAAGAATTAAAATATGACTACTGAAAATATAAATTAATATTTGAAGAAAAGTTAGAAGAAATAGATTAGTTTCAATATTATATTGAATATTATAAGCATTTGCAATTACTAAACATAAATTGGATTTTGAAGTTTCTTAATAAAAAAGAAGCAGCTTGAAAAAAAAAATTAGTTCTTTAGACTAACCAGAGTGAACTTTATATTATAGTACTTAGATGTAAAATAAATGTTTCTATTTGGTAGTTAATGAGTTACAATTTTCTTGAAATTTTTTAACACTCTTTTGAAATTAATATCCCTTGGAAATCATGACAATAATCATAATTACAACACTTATGAATTCCTACTTGATGGCTAATATTGTTTTATGCACTTCACATACATTATATTATAAACTCTTTACATACCTCAAGGGACAAGTCTATTATTTTCATTTCAATGATAGTTATATGATGGTACATGGAAATTAATGTGGTCAACTTCCTAGAGCTAACAACTAGAGAAGGCAAAATGTTTAATCTTCCATTTAATAAAATTTTTAAAAAATTAATAATAGCATAGAAAAATCTAAAGATGATTCTCAAATGGTTTATGCTCTATTTCAAATCTCCTCACTGCATATTTATTTTTCTGCTAAGTAGTTTAAGACACTGTTTCAGTATCTACTGCTGAATCATAGATCTTCTAAAACTTAATGGCATAAAACAAAACTATTTCTCATGATTTTATGCAATGACTATGGATAGCTGAGTGGTTCTCAGTTCCTTGCTTCATCAGATGGGGTTATTAATTCAGCTGCATTAAGGTGATGGCTAGACCAGACTGAAAGGTCCAAGAAGGCTTCACTTACAGAGCTATTCCACCTGGCCTTTCTACATGGGCGCTTTGTTTCTTTACAGCTTGTTGGTCTCAGGAAAGTTGAAGTTCTTATGTGGCAGCTGGTTTCAAAAAAAGACCAAAAGTGAAAGCTGCCAGTCCTTGTAAGAGCTGAGCATGGACCTGAAGTTTCTATTGGATGAACCGCATCACAAGGTCGGTCTGGACTGCAGGCGAAGCCAGTCCAGATCCCAGGGAAGGGAAAATGAAATTTTCCACTTGATGAAAGTGGCAATGGTTGCGTGTGGAGAGGAAGATAACTGTGTATGGCTGTCTTCGGGGACTATAGCTCAGTTACACACCTATACTTTGTAATTATTTTTCACATATTTGTTTTCCTGCTCTTTTGTGGTAGAATTGGAAATAGTAGAATGTGAAAAAGAAAGTATTATGAAAGAACAGAAGTACACGGGAGGCTGTGTACCCAAACATTAGTATTTTAATGTGGAATTTGAAATGACCCTGAAAATCCTTATTTTTCTTTAGGTTTATACAAGGGCAAGGAAGATTGAGCAACTTATGCCATAGACTAGGGGCAAGAAAGAGGAATCTATGATTTTAGAGTACTGCTTGTAAATCAATAAAGCTAAAAATAAAACAAATCAAAACAAAACAGAATCCAAGGTGCTTGATGAATATATGCAGGACAAGAATGGAAAGAAAAGGGAGGGACAAAATGTAAAGGACGTTGAATGACAGGCTGAGGATCTAAACTAGACATTTTTTGCCCAGAGCAAGCACTGGGCTTATTATATTAAACTAGTAGAGACAATATAACTAAGGGGGAATCATCCAGAGGTTACTTTGACTCACTCAGCGATGCCCAAATTTTGTCAAATGTTTAATTGTTTTTTAAACACATGTTTTTCTAACCTTGAAATATTATGACAAATGTTTTAGGCAAGGATGTTATTGATAGTGCCAGACAAAATATCTTAGTTTAAATGTTTAGAAAAGTGTCATGCTCAGGGAAAGGGATTAAATGATTTTTCTAAGACTTCTAAAAATATGTATCATTCAGTTAAAATAATATATGTAAAAATCTCTACAGAATAAATGTTATTAGTATCATTAACTAATAAAACTAATTTAGAGCCCAATATCTCTTACATGAAATCAGGATGAAACAATATTGTCCCATCCCCTATAAACACACTCAGTCAACCTAATCCTGAATAATAGCAGCAGTACATACGTCACTAAAACCAGAGAATTTGAAAGGTGAGGAATTGACTAACTTATTTGACCCAATTTTAAACTTGTTTTTCATTGTCACCTTCAAACATCTGCAGCTCCCTTACCTCTTTCAGTCTTCATAGAATTGAAGAGAGTTAGAGAGCCTTACTCTGGATTAGGCTTTGGAATGAGGGAAAGTCATTTATTAAAATTCTTATTTTTAAATTTTCATTTTTACCCTTTTAAACTTTATTTCTCTTTTGGTTGCTTATAGTCTTTTGGTATGAATGTGTGGTTATTATTATTCCCTTTTAATGAGGTCTTGTTTATTTAAATTTATTAATATATTGTAGTTAACTGTAATGTATGTATTGATATTAACTGTTTAATGTGTGATGTGACATTTTAAAAATATATTAGTTTCCATATTTATATACATATGCTATAGCACATATATTTTATGTTTTCCATATTTGTAATATGGTGTCTGTATGCTTTATTTTATGATAAAATTTGTTTTGTTTTTTTTTTTAATTCCATCCTCCCCAATTATTTTGGAGAGTAGTACATTGGTCTTTTTCATTCAACCAATGCTTACTTTTACTTGAAAGAAAGAAGAAAAAATAGAGAAATAATAAAATGGAGAAAGGCAGGTAGATAAAGAAGGAGATAAACAGGGAAAATGGAAAAGAAAGATGTTATGTTTAATACATAAACTTCTATTATTCAATTAATAAAATTAAGAAATATAACAAAATATTTTACTCCCCTCTGTAAAATTCTAGATACATCTTAATATTTAAAAATTCATAATATTTTATCAGAACTAGAATAATTATCTTCTTTTATAAACATTTGCTTAAGATGTTCTCATTTTTTCAGTCCTACGTATTTGGCACAAATTATTTTTGTGACATATATCAACCTTCTTTTTACTCTCAAATGATTATTTTCTTGCTAATATTGTTTTATGTAATAGAAAATTGAAAAGGCAGCATATAGTTTCCTGGATCCCCACAGTCCACAGCTGGTATCCATCATGCTCTGGATCCCCAAGTTGAATAATTGATGATATGTGGCCTATTTGATTTTGAGGAAATTATATTCTACCTGTGGCCTATTTGCTTTTGCTTTAATAAAGCAAAGGGGGAATGTACTACAGTTTATTTGAGTTATTTGAAATATATAACTTGAATTTCTACTTATCATAATCTCTTAAAATGTATGTGTAGCCAGGCAATTTAAGCATTACCATCAATGGAGAACAGGCCTTGAATTTTAAATATCTCTAAAGGCACTATACTAAAGTTTTGTTATTATTTTGGGGTTCAGAAATCATATACCTGACAAAGAGTATCTTTAGATTTCAGAGGGTCGAAATGCAGATACTGATAAATAGGTATGATTATGAAAAGCCTAGAAATTGCCACCCACTGTGTTGAGCTAAAATTAAACAAAAGACAAATAAATCCTACTGGTCGTTGGCTAGCACAATAACATAAATTGATCATTTCAGTGATGCATGCTTTTATATAAGCATAAGAGTGACATAAGCATTTTTAAACAGCTCAAATTATTTGTCAACTGTTGAGAAATTTCAGCTAAGATTTAAAGGAGCACAACAAGCAAATCACGGTACAGCCACACATTGGTGACAAACTGAAAATTAAATTAGCCTGGCAAAGAATTGCTTAAAACTGTTAAGTCATCAAATCATCAAATCTCTTCCCAGCAGGGATTTGCTCTGAATAACCCCATGCTTGCTATTCATTCTTCCTATTCGTAATTCTATCATTTCCTCTTTATCCTACTCCACTATCAAAAATAATTTCTACCTAGAGCACATGTATGGAAATCCATAACAAAGCAAGCAAGACACAAGGCAAAAACACAAAGCATTTTAAATTTATTCTGATTGCTCTTCTGATTACAAAGCCCATGTATCTAGTCACATTTTCATAACTATATTTAAAAGCTTTTAAAACCTTGTGTTGATATCTGAGAGTTACTTACAAATGAATCATATGTAAAAAGTTAAAATTAAAATGGCATTCTCTGATTGTAGAAGGCAAGGAGGCCATTTTCTCTTCTCTCTTCTCACAAGGGTTTTCTTAGAGGCATAATGAATCCGAGTCCACATTTTAACATTTGGAATAGAGATACACTTCTCTAGGGACAGGGCCCATCATCAGTTTTTACAATGTAGAGATATCACTAAGGTCCAGGCCAGATGACTTCTAAAAATGTAAAAATGGACCTCTGGAATTAACTCATGAGATATACAAGTGACTGTCAACAAGGTGCAGTTCTCTGTCTCAAGAAGATAAGAAAAGTTGTGCTTTGCTTTATAAAACATTCGGTTTTGGCTGAATTTCATAATCAGTTTCTCATACTAACTTACGTGCACATAAATCTGTTAATGCTTACTTTATCATAATTTTTGTTCTTTCTCTCTTCCATATTGGTACAGAGAGGTTTGTGTGTGGGTGTGTGTGTCTGTTGACAAGACTGTTTTATTTCCTCTGCATAGCCAAAGATGACATGACTCACAGAATTCCACATCAGTTAATTTTAAAAGTTGAACTTGGCTAGGCACGGTGGCTCACACCTGTAATCCCAGCATTTTGGGAGGCTGAAGGGGACTGATCACCTGAGGTCGGGAGTTCGAGACCAGCCTGACCAACATGGAGAAACCCCATCTCTACTAAAAATACCAAAAAAATTAGCTGGGCGTGGTAGCACATGCCTGTAACCCCAGCTACTCGGGACGTTGAGGCATGAGAATTGCCTGAACCTAGGAGGCAGAGGTTGCAGTGAGTCGAAATGGCACCATTGCACTCCAGCCTGGGCAACAAGAGCAAAACTCCATCTCAAAAAAAAAAAAAAAAAAAAAAAAAAAGGTTGAACTTAAAGTTGGGGTAGTACAGCAAGTCCTCAGAAATTCTTTTTTTTTTTTTTTTTTTTTTTTTTTTTTTTTTTTTTGAGACGGAGTCTCGCTGTGTCTCCCAGGCTGGAGTGCAGTGGCATGATCTCGGCTCACTGCAAGCTCCACCTCCCGGGTTCACGCCATGCTCCCGCCTCAGCCTCCCAAGTAGCTGAGACTACAGGCGCCCGCCACCACGCCCGGCTAGTTTTTTTGTATTTTTAGTAGAGACGGGGTTTCACCATGTTAGCCAGGATAGTCTCGATCTCCTGACCTCGTGATCCACCCGCCTCGGCCTCCCAAAGTGCTGGGATTACAGGCTTGAGCCACCGCGCCCGGCAGAAATTCTTACACAAACAATTCTGATAGATATATTGGTAGGACGCTTAGCTATAAATACATTCTAAAATAAGTCAGTAAGAAGACTATACAATCAGTCAAAACTTCAGATGGAGATTCAACATATTAAGAACATACATTCTTAAAGGCAGTTTACCTAGATGATCTGTAATCTACATTCTTACCTTCCATAATCTACTTTCTAGGAAATTTTCTCCTGAACTATGCAGCACTGTCCACAATTATTTATTGGAATTATTTATTCCTGTAACTGTCTCTTCTACATGATTCTAAAGTAGTGAAAGCCAAAATCTGTCTACCTCTACCCTCTGGATACTGAGAACCAAAACCATGCCATACTGTACATTAACATGACTTTGCTCTTCCACCATCTCCATTGACATGTCTTTGCTCTTTCCAGACTGTCCTAGTAAAGCAAGTAGTTTGGTTGTTTATTACGGGAACTTCATGAAAGGGCCGCCATCTCTTCAATGGTAAACATTAATAGTTTGTTTTCCACAATTCTTTGAATTGCCTCAAGATCCTTACTTTATGGTTTCCATTAATCCTGGACTGTTGTATCATAATTCTGAATCAATCCCAATCAAGCCTTTACTTTGAAAGATCCACATTGAATGAAACTTTTTTACCTCCAATTTGCAGCTAACTTTTGACCTTACAGTTTTCTTTCCCCATGAGACGTATTGTCAAAGCTTTGTGAGATACTGTTCTCAATCTATATATCTATATCTATATTTAGATATTATATTCCTTTTCATCTGTTAAAATACATATTTGAATGGCTAGCATATCACGTTATCAAAAATGTGCATTGAACAATTTTATGCTTCATAAATGTACAATGATGATAATTATAACTATTCTGAGATCTTTCTGTTAAGTATCATGGGACAGCTGAGAAAACCACAAAAGGAACGCTTTTTTGTAGTTTCATAGTAACGTAGTAAACTTCACTATCATAGACAAGTGAAGAGTTTCTTCAAGGAAGAGCAATGTGAGTACTAAACTCATATTTACATGAATTATAAATATATTTACATGAATTACAAATATTTTTCCAATGTAAAGGAGGAGGGACAGATCTGACTCTGACCTGAGGGGCAGGTTTGATTCAAGAACAAGTTACTTTTGTAATATAGATTTTATCAATTTTACTTCATATATGAAACGCATGTGTATTGTTGTCTTAGGTTATTTTACAATGCTCTAGAAATTATAACTGAATAAAACTGAAAGTAAAGCAAACACATTCTATATATAGATATTTAAATTCTGCCCATTAGAAATTTAATTGATACCCAACCCAAGAAAAAGTCAGTTATATGCCTATTTGCAAATTCATTTTAATATTAAAATAAATTTAAAATTTAAGGATATTTATATACAAATATAATATAAATTATATAATGTATCGATATATCTCATATTTATATGGATATTAAATATCTATATAGTTGAATATCTAATATTAAATATAATTTTTATATAATTAGACATATCACTATATCTATATATTTATCCAATTACATCTAATGTCTAAATTTTATATCAAATATAAATTTATATATAGCATGTATAAATATATAAGGATATGTATAATAATTTATATGTTATATAAACATATAACATGTTTATATGTATTATATATGCTTATATATGTAAAATTAGATCTTAGTAGATATAATTAACTTGTAATTCTCAGTTTCTGCATAAAACTCTAAGAAGTTAATTTGTCAAGATTCATTAATTAGGCTAAAAATGGAAATATCTAGGACCTACAAATGTTTTCTATATTGCCTTATTATATATAATAAATATTACATTTAGTAGTATATCTGAATGAATTGCTGCGGCATTACCAAAAATATTTATCATAAAATGTTTTCATTATATATCTATTAAACTCCATGGGCTGGGCGCGGTGGCTCAAGCCTGTAATCCCAGCACTTTGGGAGGCCGAGACGGGCGGATCACGAGGTCAGGAGATCAAGACCATCCTGGCTAACACGGTGAAACCCCGTCTCTACTAAAAAATACAAAAAACTAGCCGGGCGAGGTGGCGGGCGTCTGTAGTCCCAGCTACTCGGGAGGCTGAGACAGGAGAATGGCGTAAACCCGGGAGGTGGAGCTTGCAGTGAGCTGAGATTCGGCCACTGCACTCCAGCCTGCGCTACAGAGCGAGACTCCGTCTCAAAAAAAAAAAAAAAAAAATCCCATCAAGAAACTTATGAATGTCTTATTTTTCTGCATTAGTTGTTTTGTATTCCTCATATATTTCTCAGGTTCTACAGTTATTCAGATAACTCATCTTGTTATGCAAGTATGTATACCATATACTAAATCCATCCAAGATAAAAATTATCAATAAATATCTCTCAATCTACAATCCAAGTATTTTATAATTATGGGATTCATTATCTAAAACTAAAAATATAACTATTTGAGGATATAAATTATATTTGATAAATAACTGTTTCATTTCGTGTTTCCAAGTCAAAATTATGATAAATAAACGAGTTATTAAGAGAACATTCCTAGTTGAAAACTTCAGGAAAAAATTAGGAAAGACTTTTCTTCTTCTAGAACCTTGATGTACTATCTGAAGCTTGTAATTCTGATTTTCTTCATTATTTAGTAACAGAAATATTACCATAATTTTGACTAATGCCTGATATTGAGTGTTAACATTAAGTTGTATGACTATTTTTCTGTGATAGATGAATTGTCTGTGTTGTGTAGAAAAATACACATACCAGGAAGCATGTATATTGGTCCCATTGGAGCCCCTTTTGTTGGAGAAAATTCACATCTTTTCCCCATTGACCCATCATTTGGGAGCAGTGTATAGTGATTGGTAGAGACAGAATCTAGAGAGGGGCCCTCATTCTTTATTTGTAGAACGTAACTGGGGAAGCATCAGCACATGCCATGATGTGGTAATAGCCATGATAAAACAGCAACGTGACATGACAGAACACTGGCTACAGCCTCAGCTGTTAACCTCAGCATTTACAATTGAAAACAGAGTCAGATTCTCTCTGGAATAATTAGGAGACAGAAAACCAAGCCTTGTGTTTGACCAAAATTGATTGCCTTAGGCACGGAGCCTGTTTTAATTAACCTTTTTAATAAGCCAAATTTTTGTTTTCTGGGAAGCCAATCTTTAGGGGACTATTCTTGGATAATTTAAATGTACCACTCCACTCAGAAATATATGTAACATGTAATGTTCATCCATTTAGAATATTTTAGAGTACCCTTTGCACAGAGTCAAATGTTTCACTTGGTATCAAATCATATTTCATTATATTAATTTAGTGACTAGTAGATTAAGCTGGCAAACTACTTCAGTTTACAGCCAAATAGTCATCTTTCACAGTGGTTACCATGCTTAAAAATTTGATGATGAGGAGAATCTTTCCACTTTTGTTTTATTCTTCTTGCAATAGGCCATTTTTGTTATAAATACCCCAAGTATTTTACAGACTGCAACCAGAGGTTCTATGTTCTATTCCTCTGGAATATATAATTGACTTAGTACTTACTAGTTCTCTTTAGCTATTGTGAATATACCTATTTATTCTTTAGTCCCTAATAACACAGAAAACAAATCTGGCAATAAGAAAGTTGAGGACTACGTTTATTTTATCTTACTGTATTTTTTTGTTCTTTTTAGTTCTCAGATATCTGTTCTTGTATTGCTAGTACACAGAAAGAAACTTTGAGCCTCTCTAAGCAGCATGTTCACTCTTTTGTTACCTCCTGAAGTGCCTCCAATTCATCATGTATATTCTGGGCCAAGTCTGTGTATAAAAAAAGATAGGAGATGGTATCAGGAAGAACAAATCACAATTCTGTAATTTATTGGTTGTGTGACATTAAATGAGTCCCTTCACCATTCTGAGCCATGGTTTTCTTACCTAAAAAGTAAAAATAAGATCTACCTCTTGGGGTTTATGTGACAATTACATAAAGTTTGTGTGTGTCTGTGAATTTCTGAGTGGAATGACTGACAGTGCTACAGTACCTTGGTGATACCAAGAAGAGTGCTTTTTTTTTTTGTTTTGTTGTTGTTGTTGTTGTTGTTGTTTCATGTATCACAAGTGCTTTTTTAATCATTTTTTTCAAGGTACCTCATATAAAGGTATAGAATTAGGGATTTTTCAGGTAAAGTAAGAAATGCAACAGCCATTATGGGAAAAAAATCCATATGCCCACTTTTCATTTTTAGCTCAGGCACATCAGAGCTGACTACATTTCTAATTAAACTTCAAGAAATAATGTTCACATTAAATAAATCCATAAAACCAAAGCACTGGAAGATTGTTTAAAATATTATTCATAATACTATATTCAAAACGAAAATGTATAAGGCCAATATTTATTGTATTTTCTAAATAATGTTTTCAGGGACAGGATTTGTGCTCCTTTCATTTTGTTTTCGGGGTGAATGTATTTGGAAAAATAACATGGTTTCTTATATCTAATATTTACAAACTGATAGAAATGAAAATCAAATGATTTCCCAACCAGTTGTCAATATTCTTAGAAAGTCCCTTTAAATGTATTGTAAAATACATTTTACAAGATATAAAAATATATTGTGAAATATATTTTTAATCTTCTGAATGTTCATAATACTGATAAGCTAAATAGTATATAATTGTCAAAAACATTCAAGGATATAAATTTGATTTTTTTTTTTTTTTTTTTTTTTTTTTTACTTTTCCTGCTCCATTGTAGTTAGTCAAGAACCATTGAATCAAGACATATAGACACAGTACTCTAGTTTCCTGTGATTCTTAGAATATCTTCTTCAATAATTATTTGAAGTCTCTTTCTATTCTGTCTCCAACCTATTCTAGCCAAAATCCACATATAGTCACCAAAACACTCTATACTCTCATCTATGTTATTATTCTATAAACTTGTTAAAATCCATGCTATTGTTTAATAATCCAAAAAGATGATAATTGCCGAGTGCAATGGCTCACACCTATAATCCCAGCACTTTGGAAGGCTGAGGCAGGAGGATCACATTGAGACCATGAGTTCCATCTGGACCAGCTTGGGCAACATAGTAAGACCTTGACTTTACAAAAAAAATAATAATAATTAAGATATTAACCAGGCATAGTGGTGTACACCTGTAGCCCCAGCTTCTTGGAAGGCTGATGTGGAGGATCACGTGAGCTCAGAAGGTTGAAGCGTAAGAGAGCTATTATCATGCCACTGCACTTGACTCTTTAATTCTAATCCCCACATATCAAGTGAGGGACCTGGAGGCAGGTGACTGCATCATGGGGGTGGTTTCCCCCATGCTGTTCTTGTGGTAGTGAACGAATTCTCACAAGATCTGATAGTTTTAAAAGTGGCAGTTTACCCTGTGTTCTCTTCCTCCTGGCTCCTTGTGGAGAAGGTGCTTGCTTCCCCTTCATCTTTTGCAATGATTGTAAGTTTCCTAAGGTCTCTCTAGCCATGTGGATCTGTGAGTCAATTAAACCTCCTTTGTTATAAATTATCCAGTCCCAGGTAGTATCTTTATAGCAGTGTGAAAATTAACTAATACAGAGAATTGGTACCTGGAGTAAGATACTGCTATGAAGACAAACCAAAAATATAGAATCAATTTTGGAACTGGGTAACAGGCAGAGTTTGGAGGGCTTATAAGAGCATAGAAAGATGTGGGAAAGTTTGGAACTTCCTAGAGTTTTGTTAAATGGTTTTGAGCAAAATGCTGACAGTGATATGGACAGTGAAGTCCAGGCTGAGGTGGTCTCAGATGGAGATGAGGGAACTTATTGGGATCTGGAGCAAATTTCACCCTTGCTATGCTTTAGCAAAGAGACTGATCGTGCCCTAGAGATCTGTGGAATTTTGAACTTGAGAGAGATGATTTAGGATATCTGGCAGAAAAAAATGTCTAAGCAGCAAAGCATTCAAGAGGTAACCTGACTTATTCTGAAGGCATTCAGTTATATGCATGCACAAATAGGTGGTTTAAAATCAGAACTTAAGTTTAAAAGGGAAGCAGAGAATGAAAGTTTGGAAAATTTACAGCCTGGTCATGTAGTAGAAAAAAAAAACCATATTTTCTGGTGAGGAATTCAAGCAGACTGCAGAAATTTGCATAAGTAATGAGGAGCTGAATGTTAATAACCACGACTGGGGAAATTTGTGATATTTGCAAATACCAGAGATATTTGCAGCAGCTCCTCCCATCACAGGCCCAGAGGTCTAAGAGAAAAATGGTTTCGTGAGGAGGGCCCGGGGCCTCACTGCTCTGTGCACCCCTAGGACATGGTGTCCTGCATCCTAGCTGCACCAGCTGTGGCTAAAAGACGTCAAGGTACAGCTTGGGCCATTGCCTTAGAGGGTGCAAGCCCAAAACCTTGGTGGTTTCTATGTGGTGTTGGTTCTGTGGGTGTGCAGATGAGAGTTGAGCTTTTGAAACCTCCACCTAGATTTCAGAGGATGTATGGAAACACCTGGATGTCCAGGCAGAAGTCAGTTGCAGGGGTGGAGCCCTCATGGACAACCTCTACTAGAGCAGTGCGGAGAGGAAATGTGGGGTTGGAACCCACACATAGAGTCCCCACTGCGGCACTGCCTGGTGGAGCTGCAAGAAGAGGGCCACCATCCTACAGACTGCAGAAAGGTAGACCCACCGACAGCTTGTAACATATACCTGGAAAAGTCACAGGCACTCAATACCAGCCCTTGAAAGCAGTCTCAGGAACTGTACCCTGCAGAGCCACAGAAACAAATCTGCCTAAGGCCATGGGAGCCCACCACTTGTAACAGCGTGACCTGTAAAACAGGGAGTCAGAGCAAATTTGGGAGTTTGAAATTTTAATGACTCCCCAGCAGATTTCAGACTTGCATGGGGCCTGTAGCCCCTTTGCTTTGGCCAATTTATCCCATTTTGAATGGGAACATTTACCTAATACTTATACCCCCATTTTATTGTGTCTGGAATTGGTTCCTTCAGTGGGTTCTTGGTCTCGCTGACTTCACGAATTAAGCCGCTGACCCTCGCGGTGAGTGTTATGGTTCTTAAAGATGGTGTGTCCAGAGTTTGTTCCTTCAGATGTTCAGATGTGTCTGGAGTTTCTTCCTTCTGGTGGGTTCGTGGTCTTCAGGAGTGAAGCTGCAGACCTTCACAGTGAGTGTTACAGCTCTTAAATGTGGCATGTCTGGAGCTGTTTGTTCCTCCAGGTGGGTCCGTGGTCTCGCTGACCTCAGGAGTGAAGTCACAGACCTTCGCAGTGAGTGTTAGAGCTCTTAAAAGTAGTGCGGACCCAAAGAGTGAGCAGCAGCAAGATTTATTGTGAAGAGCAAAAGAACAAAGCTTCCACAGCATAGAAGGGGACCCCAGCAGGTTGCCGCTGCTGGCTCAGGTGGCCAGCTTTATTCCCTTATTTGCCCCCCCACCCCACATCCTGCTGATTAGTCCATTTTACAGATTGCTGATTTGTCCGTTTTTACAGAGCACTGATGGTACATTTACAAACCTTTAACTAGACACAGAGTGCTGATTGGTGCGTTTTCACAGAGTCCTGATTGCTGTGTTTACAAACTTTTAGCTAGACACAGAACGCTGATTGGTGTGTTTACAATCCTTTACCTAGACAGAAAAGTTCTCCAAGTCTCCACCCGACCCAGAAGCCCAACCAGCTTCACCTCTCAGTATATTGGAAGTAACTCATTTGTTTTTGATTCTTCAGACTCATAGGCAGAAGAAACTTGCCTTGTCTCAGATGATGCTTGGGACTTGGACTTTTGGGTTAATAGTGGAATGAGTAAAGACACTGGGGGACTGTTGCGAAGGCATGATTGGTTTTGAAATAGAAAAAGGACATGAGATTTTGGGCAAGGGATAGAATGATATGGTTTTGTCTGTGTTCCCACCAAAATCTAATCTCAAATTTTAATCCCCCTGTGTCAAGGTAAGGACCAGGAGGGTGGTGATTGGATCACAGGAGCAGTTTCCCCCATGCTGTTCTGGTGATAGTGAGGGAGAGCTCAGGAGACTTGATGGTTTTAAAAGTGGGAGTTTCCTCTGCACTCTCTGTCTCTTCTGGCCCCTTGTGAAGAAGTTGTTTGCCTCCCCTTCATCTTCTGCCATGATTGTAAGTTTCCTGAGGCCTCTGCTACCATGTGGAACTGGATTCAATTAAAGCTCCTTGGTTTATAAATTATCTAGCATCAGATAGTATCTTTATAGCAATGTGAAAATGGACTAATATACTTATTCACTGATTTCTCAAATATTTATCAAGTTCTTGATATGTATCAGCCTCCATGACAAGCACTATATATATATATATTCTTATTTAATCCTTATGAGAGTTCTAGAAACTGAGTTCTATTATTACTTCCTAGCATGTGCAAATTTCTCCACAGTCAGACTATTATTAAGGAAAGAAACCTTGATTTAATCAGCTGTATTTAATTATAAATCAGGAACATAAATTATGATATTGTGTTCTTAATTTACTGTTAAAAACTTGCATTATTTCACAACTGATATTCTTGCCTAAAGAAAAATAACACTAAATTTATAAAATAAATTAATGCAATCAATTTTTCATATAGCAAGATGCTTCTTAAGTCTCTATATCTTGGTTAAGACAGTAGACACTAATCTATCTTTTAACTCAAATTTTAAACTAAAGTGGCTTGGAGTCTTTCTTCCTCTCCCATTTTTTTCATCAATTGATTAATATTTAAGCTTTGTCCTAGCTCTGTTGCCACTTTCCTCTAATTAGTTGACATATACTATGTGACAGGTATCATAAAGATATGTTCTTATTTATATTTTTATTTAGTGTTCATGCAATTTTGAAAGTGCGCTATAAATCCCCATTTTTAGATGTAGGAAAAAACTGAAGCTCAGAAAATGCTAAGTGTACTTTATGCAAATTAATAAATAATGAATCTATAATTCAAATTTGTATTTCTAAAGGTCCTGGATTCCCCCACGGGACTGTGCCACAGTTGAAAATAATCACGTTATTAATAACCATTTACTATTCAAATTCTGCCCTACTAAAATCTTCTTCATATCACAGCCAATAGTTTTCATACTCAGCAGAGAACAGTGGCTATTAATCATATGTTATTCTGCCATGTATTGCACAGTATGTTATATGTGCTAACGCCAGAACAAATGCTCTTTTTAAATAAATTCTAGAGAAGAGATAATTGTCACAAAGGTTCATAAGAATTCATGTCCTTAATGTCAACTAAGGAAAATAAACTCTGTCAGATTATCTGTACTCAGAGTCAATTCCATCCCCTTTAGTTTTCTCCATTCTATCACAGGGTCGGAACTATATTTTTCAAAATCTCTCTGCAGAGAGTTTCAAGTTAGAGTGCACCAATGATAGGCAATTTCACAAGGAAACGTGGGAAGCAGAAGTATTTCCTTTAGCAATAGCAGGCAGCCATGGGCTTTATCAGGCATGTGATTGTGGACCAGCTTCTGGGCCTTCCATGTGAATTTCATTTTTCTGCAGTGTTTCAGATCACTGTGAACACTGTGGACAGCTTCTCCACCTATAACAGAAGCAACTTCCTGATTCTGTTACCAAGTCTGAGCTAGTGGTGAGATACCTTGACCACTCCTCCAGCATTTTCAGTTGTTTTGCAAGTAGCTCATTTCCTGTGTGAAATCTCTCACAGTTTAGACATTCCAGAGAGGCTTTTGTTTTCCTCAGTGTACTCTGACTGATACAGGAAGACAACAAAAGTGGCAAAATATAATATGTTAGTTTCCACTTATAAGAAGAAGTTTCAAGTCTAGAGAAAGAAACGTTTAACAATATTTTTATTTATTCAGTGGGCATTATCAACTGAGAAATGCTTCCCTCATGCATTCTGAGGTGGGACTCAACCTCTCTCCACACTAGACAAAATTATGTAAATGTAACACCACCCACCATGACTTCATACCAGGACCACACAACTTAACTACTTTCTAGACTCTCCATCAATTCTTCAAAAGTTCTGTCCTCCAAGAGGTGGCAATTGTACTTTTCTTTGAATTTTTGTCACCTCTATAAATGCTACATTGAAAAAAAGAAGAAAAACATCATGTTTTAACATCACTATCTCCTGCCATTTTCTTCTCATATTTGCTTCCTTATTTTCAATTATTTACCAACAATTACCCAGCTCATATGATAAAACATACATTCAAGGAGTAGGATACAATTATCTAAGGGCTTATCAAATTATTTATATAAAATCTCAATAAAAGACATTTGTATCAGGATAGATAAAGTGAAGAACTGTCACATTTCCCCCCAAATCTTCAAAAAGTCATTTCCAAATAATAGAACATGATATATTAATCTTATTGAAGTAAATGTTTTTCTTCTAGTTATTCCTTTTTTTTTTTTTTTTGAGACGGAGTCTCGCTCTGTCGCCCAGGCTGGAGTGCATTGGCCTGATCTCAGCTCACTGCAAGCTCCGCCTCCCGGGTTCACGCCATTCTCCTGCCCCAGCCTCCCGAGTAGCTGGGACTACAGGCGCCCGCCACCTCGCCCTGCTAGTTTTTTGTATTTTTTAGTAGAGATGGGGTTTCACCGTGTTAGCCAGCATGGTCTTGATCTCCTGACCTCGTGATCTTTCCGTCCCGGCCTCCTAAAGTGCTGGGATTACACGCTTGAGCCACCACGCCCAGCCTCTTCTAGTTATTTCTTAAGTGAGACAGGACTTTTGGTGGTACTAATAGACAGTTCCCAGGTTACAATATTAACTTAAAGCACTTGTAATCTGCTATTATATTATTAGTTGTTACTATCGTTATCTTTATTCTAAGGGATGTGTTTTTAATCCATTTCTAACGAAAGTTATTCTTATTCATTTTTAACTTTGAAAGAGCTTTTATAAAATAATATGCTTTGTATAGGAAAATCCAATTCAGTAGATCCTTTTCACTCTTTAATGTGATGCACTTAATTTTGATTTAATGTTGTGGAGCTTTCCATTATTTTCTCCTTACCTTCTGGGGGTAAAAACCAGGTCTGGAACTGGAAAAAATGTAGATATCTGATTACTTCTATATATTTCAAAGGAACAAGTAGGTTTACTTCTAAAGTTGCTGATGAAGGTTGTTCTGGCAAATAAGCTCTGACAGTTAATGGAACTAATGTACAAGTAAAGAGATGTGAGAAATAAATTGTTCCATATAGGAACTTTAAAATATTGGTGTCATGGAGGTGAACATCTAAAATTACTCTATCTTCATATTAGAAAATAGCCATTCAGAAAATATCATTTCTTTAAAGCTTAAGAAAAACATGTTCTATTCCTCATATAAGACTAATGGGGATGGGGAAAGAACATAATCTACTAGACTCTCCTTTGTATATCCAAGTACCTAGACAACTAGAATTCATTTAATCATATAAGCACAAAATTTAAATACCATCCTAGACATAAGGAAATAAGCAAATATGTCTGACTTGGGAATTTATTCATTGATCATATCTGTTATCTTCTTGAAATACCTTTGTTAATGGGGTTATGGGTTTATGAAAATGATAAGCAGTATTAAATAACCAAAAATGTATATTAAGGCAAGAGCCACACTTCAAGATGTCAACCTATCTAGAAATTATGAATTGAACCAAAATATATTTTGTTTCCTTCTATTTCTCTATATCCATTAAGATTGAGATTTCCAGTGATTAGAACAGGGATGTTGATGATTCTAAGAAATACACTGTGAAATTATTTTTGAAAACAATTAAGTTACTGTTGGGAAGTAAAATCTCATTTAAGAAATATAAAGAAGTCCCATGTTCTATTCGCAGGATAACACAATATTAAAGAACTCCTGAAAATGGACTAAGAAGACTATGTAGTAATTTTGAAAGCTAATTTACTTATTAGATTCCTTAGTTTTTTTTTTTTTTTTTTTCTTTTGAGACAAAGTCTTTCTCTGTTGCCTAGGCTAGAGTGCAGTCGTGCGATTTTGGCTCACTGCAGTCTCCACCTCCTGGGTTCAAGCTATTATCCTAACCTACCAAGTAGCTACCTACTGGAGTAACTGGGACTACTTGAGTAGTTAGGAGTCGCCTCCCGAGTAGCTGGGACTACAGGCGCCCACAACCAAGCCCGGGTAATTTTTGTAATTTTAATAGAGATGGGATTGGGCCATGTTGGCCAGGTTGGTCTCGAAGTGCTGACCTCAGGTGATCCGCCCCCTTCGGCCTCCCAATGTGTTGGGATTACAGGCATAAGCCATAGCACTCAGCCAAATATTTGTTAATAGGATACTTTTATCCAGTGTACTCAAAAAATTTCCAAAGGAAACTGTCTATCCACAAATGGACATACTTATCTGAAATTAATTTGATCTGATCCTCCCAAAATGATAGTATATATAAAGAGAATAAAGAGCATAAACTTGAATTTTCAAAAATATTAATGTTTTTGAAAAATGAAATATTTTTTAATTTTAAGCACATTTTAAAGTATTCATTATTGTTATTATTGTATCTAAGTAAGTATAGATTAGTTGACCAATCTGTGGCTATTTTCTAAATTATGCAAATTTATATTTAACGCCCTCCCAAAACACTTTGTTTCAATGCATTTTATGTTTAATAGCATTTATGGCACTGCTTAACACACAGATATTCTTATTCTCTGTAAGTTTATATTGAAAACGATTTTGTAGAGCTATTAAAGTATTTTGTAAAAATATCTGTTGAAAAAATAGTGAGCTCTTATCATAAGAATTCAAAAACATGGTAGCCAATGACTTCTCTGAGGCACTGTAATGATGATTGGGTTGGCAGATTGAGTTCCTGAAATGGTATCCTATGCTGGCAATACATTAGAGTTATCTGGTAAGCATCTAACAAATAAATATGTCTTTCAACTCAGATCTGATGAATACAAATATGTAGGGTGCAGGTTCCACGCATATGTATTGGTAATAAACTTTTTAGTGATCTGATCTACCTGGTTTAAAAACAATACTTAAGTATCACAGGATTCAATTTTTTAAAAGACACATATACATCAGATAGCTTTTACTCAGGTAAACAATCTACATCGAATAAGTCAAGTTTCAGATGCATCACTGAGTTGCAGAATCCTGAACTGTTAAGATTAATAGGAAATATAGTCTTTCCATTTCAGCCTAGTTCTCTATAAGCTGATGAAGTGATTTGAATTCTAGCCCTTCACAAAAAAATGAGCTCTATAGTTTCATTCTCACAATCCGATTTTCATATCTACATTCATTAAAAGTTTACTGAACACCTTCTGGGGGCAAGGCAATAGTCTCTTGAACGCCTTGACAACTTAGAGTTGTTGCTCTTAAATTCTGTCCACTACTCCTAGAATCCCCTCTACTCATCTCTTTTCTTGGCACTAAGCCTTTCAAAGAACTGATTACTTCAAGCTACCCATTTAATTTCAAAATTCCATGTTCAATGATGGGAGTTGCGGAGGAGGACAAATACACACAGGTAGCAGTTCTGCCTCTGTGAGACATCTTTTAGCATGACCTGTGACCTGGGACCTGTCCAATCACTGCACAACAGAATGCAACAAAAAACAATAGCTATTCTCAGGCTTTTTTAAAAATAATAATATTTAATTTTTATTGAACATAGTAGGTATGTATATTTATGAGACATTTTCATACAAGCATAAATGCATAATAATCACATAAAAGGAAATAGGGTATCCAACACCTCAAGCATTTACCCTTTCTTGTGTTATAAAAAATTCAATTATGTTCTTTTAGTTATTTCTCAATTCACAATTAAAGTATTGCCTACTGTAGTCACCTTGCTTTGCTATCAAATATTAGATTTTATTTATTATATCTAATGATATTTTCATTAACCATCCCCCACTTATACCCACCCTCACCCCCAGTACTCTTCACAGCCTCCAGCAGCCATCACTCTACTCTCTAAATCCGTGAGTTCAATTGTTTTAATTTTTAGCTCCCACAAATAAGTGAGAAAATGTGAAATTTGTGTTTCAGTACCTGGCTTATTTCACTTAACATAATGGACTCCAGTTACATTCATGTTGTTGCAATTGACAGAATTGCATTCTTTTTTATGGCTGAATAGTAATCCATTGTGTATGTGTACCACATTTTCTTTATCCATTCATCTGTTTATGGACACTTAGGTTGCTTCTAAATCTTATAATGAATTCTTGCTAATATGAATAGTGCTGCAATAAATACAGAAGTACAGCAATCTCTTCAGGATACTGATTTACTTTCTTTTGGGTACATAACTAACAGTGGAATATCTGTTAGTTTCTGTTAGGATCATATGGAAACTCTATTTTTAGCTTTCTGGTGAAACTGCAAATTGCTCTCCATAATGGTTGTACTAATTTGTATTTTTCGATTTGATGTTACCATAAAGGTTACAAATATATTATAACCCTTATTTTAAACTGATGGTAACATAACATTGATTGCATAAACAAAGAAATAAAGTAACAAGCAAAACTAAAACTAACAAAAACTCTACACTTTAATTCCATCCAAACCCCTGCTTTTTCCCTTTTTGTTGTTTCTACTTATATCTTATTATACTATGTCTTGAAAACTTGTATTTATTTTTGATTAGTTTATCTTTTAGCCTTTCCACCCAAGATATGAATAGTTTATATACCGCTATTACAGTGCTATAATATTCTGTGTTTTTCCATGGATTTACTATTAGCAGTGAGATTTGTACCTTCATGTTATTTTTATTGCTCATTAATACACATTTCTTTCAGATTGAATAACTCCTTTTAGTATTTATTGTGGGACAGGTCTGGGGTTGATGAAATCCTTCAGTTTTTGTTTGTCTGGTAAAGTTTTTACTTCTCTTTTGTGTTTGAAGAATATTTTGGCTGAATATGCTACTCTAGGATTAAAGTTTCTCGATTTTGTTTCTGTTTTTGTTTTTGTTTTCTCTTTCTTTGGTCCTTTAAATATGTCTTGCCACTCTCTTCTGGCCTGTAAGGTGTCACGGATATTTCTGCTGCCAAACATGTTAGACTTCCATTGTATGTTATTTATTTATTTTTTCTCTTGCTGCTTTTAGGATCCTTTCTTCTTCCTTGACCTTTGAGTGTCTGTAAAGGTTTTGAGGTAGTCATCTTTGGGTAAAATCTGCTTGGTGTTCTATTGCATTCTTATAATTGAATACTGACATATTTCTCTAGGTTTAGAAAGCTCTGTTATTATCCCTTTGAATAAGTCCCTGTCTTTCTCTACCTCCTCTTTTAGGCCAATAATGCTTAAATTTGCCCTTTTGAGGCTATTTCTAGATTTTTATAGGCTTTTTTATCTTTTATTTTTTATCTTTTATTCTTTTTTCTTTTGTCTCCTCTTACTGTTTATTTTCAAATAACCTGTCTTCAAGCTTAATAATTCTTTCATCTGTTTGATTAATTCTGCTACTAAGGGATTCTAATGCATTCTTTAGTATGTCAATCGCATTTTTCAGCTCCAGAATTTTGGTTTGATTCTAATTATTTTACTCTCTTTGGTAAATTTATCTGATAGAATTCTGAGTTCCTTCTCTGTGTTATCTTAAATTTTATTTTGTTTCCTCAAAACAGCTATTTTAAATTATCTTTCTGAAAGGTCGCATATCTCTGTTTCCCTATGATTAGTCCCTGGTGGCTTATTTAGTTCATCTGGTGAGATCATGTTTTCCTGGATGGTCTTGATGCTTGTGGATGTTTGTCAGTATCTAGGCATTGAAGAGTTAGGTATTCATCATAGTCTTCACAGTCTAGTCTTATTTGTACCTATCCTTCTTGGGATGGCTTTCTAGGTATTTGAAGGGACTTACGGGTTGTGATCTAAGATTTTGGTCACTGCAGCTATATCTTCCTAAGAGGTCCCCCAGGCCCAGTAATAATGTGGTTATTACAGACTGTTATAGATATCCTGGTGGTCTTGGATAAAATTCAGCAGAATTCTCTGGATTATCAGGTAGAGACTCTTGTTTTCTTCCCTCATTTTCTCCCAAACAAATGGATATATCTTTCTCTTTTTGTTAAGATGCCTGTAGCTGGGGGAGGGCTGACCAAAACATTCCCTTGGCTGCCCTGGTTGGTGTCTAACTGGGTTACATGCACCCCAAGTCCACTGGCTTCAAGCCCAGCATAGCACCATGACTTTCCCAGGAATTGAAGTCCTTGTGACTTAGACTGGCTTTTGGGATAATTTAGGACCCCAGTGCACTTAATAGCACAGTAGTAAGGCTTTCCAGAACTCAGTTTCCAACTGCTGACATGGGCAACTCCCCTCTAGCTAGGGCTTGTCTAAATGCTGCCTCTGGTGGGCACTGGCTGAATTCTGCCCAGTATTACCTTCCACTGTGACAGAGTAGCACTAAGTTCCAATGCAAAATCCCACAATCCTTGCACTCTCCCTTCCTCAAGTGCACAGATTGTCTCTCTGTGCCATGCAGCCCCTCCTGGGGGATGAAGGAGAGTGATGTCAGCAGTTCAATTCTCAATTGACTCTTTCAGTAACATAAAATTAAAACTAGGTACTATAATTACTATTCTAATTTTTGGCCTTATAAAAATGTGTGTGTGTGTGTGTGTGTGTGTGTGTGTGTGTGTGTGTGTGTGTGAGAATAGTTTTTCAATTTGGCATTCCTATGGGGAGGACAATCAGTGAAGGCTTCTATTTAGCCATCTTGCTCCACCTCCTTCTGTTCTAAGTCTCAATTCAGTACTGCATCTACCTGACTTTAATCAATCTATGAAAACCATTTCCAGGTTCTTTACAGTTAGGAATATTTATGAGAAAAAAAAATCAGAAGCATGCCAAACTACAGAGATGCTAAATCAACTAGAGAGCATTCACAATGGTTTGGTTCAGCTTCTGAGAGAAAAAAAAAAAAAGATGAAGATATGCAAAGCTTAATTGAATGCTTCCTTTGTATAAATATGGTAAACCACTTTTCATTTAATCATCTTTGCCCCAACATGTTTATTATAAAACCTGCATTTTAAACAGGATTTTCTCGATTTACTAAGACTTGAGTGTATGGTAACGAAAATGAGTTCTCATAACTACCTCAACCTGGGAAAGGGAAGGTTAGAAAATCTTCGTGGAGGAGCATTGGCCTTAGTGTTTAGAGTCTGTGGAAGCTGCTATGTTCATATTTAATATGTGGTGCCTTTGGAACATCCAGATGTATGTGGCAATTAATCATTTTCTGACAGGGTAGATCTACATTTTGAGAAGCCCACTTAAAGGGAAAAATATATAACTCTGATTACAAAATTAGATACACAGGGAATACTTATAAAGAACTGTAAAAAAAGGAATAATACATTGTCAAATTTAAAGATCTGGCAAGTGTCAGATTATTTTAAAATCCCCCAAAGTAACTTTTTCTTTCTTTCTTTCTTTATTATTATTATTATACTTTAAGTTCCAGGGTACATGTTAACAACATGCAGGTTTGTTACATATGTATACATGTGTCATGTTGGTGTGCTACACCCATTAACTCGTCTTTTACATGAGGCATATCTCCTAATGCTATCCCTTCCCCCTCCCCACCCCCACAATAGGCCCCAGTGTGTGATGTTCCCCTACCTGTGTCCAAGTGATCTCATTGTTCAATTCCCACCTATGAGTGAGAACATGGGATGTTTGGTTTTCTGTTCTTTTGATACTTTGCTGAGAATAATGGTTTTGAGCTGCATCCATATCCCTACAAAGGACACAAACTCATCCTTTTTTAGGGCTGCATAGTATTCCATGGTGTATATGTGCCACATTTTCTTAATCTAGTCTGTCATTGATGGACATTTAGGTTGGTTCCAAGTCTTTGCTATTGTGAATAGTGCCGCAATAAACATACGTGTGCATGTGTCTTTATAGCAGCATGATTTAGAATCCTTTGGGTATATACTCAGTAATGGGATGGCTGGGTAATATGGTACATCTAGTTCTAGATCCTTGAGGAATCGCCATACTGTTTTCCATAATGGTTGAACTAGTTTACAATCCCACCAACAGTGTAAAAGTGTTCCTATTTCTCCACATCCTCTCCAGCACCTGTTGTTTCCTGACTTTTTAATGATTGCCATTCTAATTGGTGTGAGATGGTATCTCATTGTGGTTTTGATTTGCATTTCTCTGATGGCCAGTGATGATGAGCATTTTTTCATGTGTCTGTTGGCTGTATGAATGTCTTCTTTTGAGAAATGTCTGTTCATATCCTTTGCCCACTTTTTGATGGGGTTGTTTGTTTTTTTCTTGTAAATTTGTTTGAGTTCTTTGTAGGTTCTGGATATTAGTCCTTTGTCAGATGAGTAGATTGCAAAAATGTTCTCCCATTCTGTAGGTTGCCTGTTCACTCTGATGGTAGTTTCTTTTGCTGTGCAGAAGCTCTTTAGTTTACTTAGATCCCATTGGTCAATTTTGGCTTTTGTTGCCATTGCTTTTGGCGTTTTAGACATGAAGTCCTTGCCCATGACTATATCCTGAATGGTATTCCCTAGGTTTTCTACTAGGGTTTTTATAGTTTTAGGTCCAACATTTAAGTCTCTAATCCATCTTGAATTAATTTTCGTATAAGGAGTAAGGAAAGGATCCAGTTTCAGCTTTCTACTTATGACTAACCAATTTTCCCAGCACTCTTTATTAAATAGGGAATCCTATCCCCATTTCTTTTTCTTTCTTTTTTTGTCAGATTTGTCAGATATCAGATGGCTGTAGATGTGTGGTATTATTTCTGAGGACTCTGTTCTGTTCCATTGGTCTATATCTCTGATTTGGTACCAGTACCATGCTGTTTTGGTTACTGTAGCCTTGTAGTATAGTTTGAACTCAGGTAGCATGAAGCCTCCAGCTTTGCTCTTTTGGCTTAGGAATGTCTTGGCAATGCGGGATCTTTTTTGGTTACATATGGACTTTAAAGCAGTTTTTTTCCAGTTCTGTGAAGAAACTCATTGGTCGCTTAATGGGGATGGCATTGAATCTATAAATTACCTTGGGCAGTATGGCCATTTTCACAATATTGATTCTTCCTATCCATGAGCATGGTATGTTCTTCCATTTGTTTGTGTCTTCTTTTATTTCACTGATTTGTAGTTCTCCTTGAAGTGGTCCTTTACATCCCTTGTAAGTTGGATTCCTAGGTATTTGATTCTCTTTGAAGCTATTGTGAATGGGAGTTCATTCGTGATTTGGCTCTCTGTTTGTCTGTTACTGGTGTATAAGAATGCTTGTGATTTTTGCACATTGATTTTGTATCCTGAGACTTTGCTGAAGTTGCTTATCGCTTTAGGAGATTTTGGGCTGAGACTATGGGGTTTTCTAAATATTACAGTCATGTCATCTGCAAACAGGGACAATTTGACTTCTTCTTTTCCTAACTGAATACCCTTGATTTCTTTCTCTTGCCTGATTGCCCTAGCCAGAACTTCCAACACTATGTTGAATAGGAGTGGTGAGAGAGGGCATCCCTGTCTTGTGCCAGTTTTCAAAGGGAATGCTTCCAGTTTTTGCCCATTCAGTATGATATTGACTGTGGGTTTGTCATAAATAGCTCTTATTATTTTGAGATACATTCCATCAATACAAATTTACTGAGAGCTTTTAGCATGAAGGGCTGTTGAATTTTGTCAGAGGCCTTTTCTGCATCTATTGAAATAATCATGTGGTTTTTGTCTTTGGTTCTATTTATATGTTGGATTATGTGTATTGATTTGCGTATGTTGAACCAGCCTTGCATCCCAGGGATGAAGCCCACTTGATCATGGTGGAGAAGCTTTTTGATGTGCTGCTGGATTTGATTTGCCAGTATTTTATTGAGGATTTTTTGCATCGATGTTCATCAGGGATATTGGTCTAAAATTCTCTTTTTTTGTTGTGTCTCTGCCAGTTAGGGAGGATTCTCTCTTTTTCTATTGATCAGAATAGTTTCAGAAAGAATGGTGTCAGCTCCTCCTTTTACCTCTGGTAGAATTCAGCTGTGAATATGTCTGGTCCTGGACTTTTTTTGGTTGGTTGGCTATTAACTATTGCCTCAATTTCAGAGCCTGCTATTGGTCTATTCAGGGATTCAACTTCTTCCTGGATTCAACTTACTTACACTTCTCTTGGGAGAGTGTAAGTGTCCAGGAAATTATCCATTTCTTTTAGGTTTTCTAGTTTATTTGAGTAGAGGTGTTTATAGTATCCTCTGACGGTAGTTTGTATTCCTGTGGGGTCGGTGATGATATCCCATTTATCATTTTTTTATTGCATCTATTTGGTTCTTCTCTCTTTTCTTCTTTATTAGTCTTGCTAGTGGTCTATCAATTTTGTTGATCTTCAAAAACCAGCTCCTGGATTCATTGATTTTTTGAAGGGTCTGTGTCTCTATCTCCTTCAGTTCTTCTCAGATCTTAGTTATTTCTTGCCTTCTGCTAGCTTTTGAATGTGTTTGCTCTTGCTTCTCTAGTTCTTTTAATTGTGATGTTAGGGTGTCAATTTTAGATCTTTCCTGCTTTCTCTTGTGGGCATTTAGTACTAAAAATTTCCCTCTACAGACTGCTTTAAATGTGTCCCAGAGATTCTGGTACGTTGTGTCTTTGTTCTCATTTGTTTCAAAGAACATCTTTACTTCTGCCTTCATTTCGTTATGTACCCACTCGTCATTCAGTATCAGGCTGTTCCGTTTCCATGTAGTTCAGTGGTTTTGATTGAGTTTCTTTATCCTGAGTTCTAATTTAATTTCACTGTGGTCTGAGAGACAGTTTATTATAATTTCTGTTCTTTTACATTTGCTGAGGAGTGCCTTACCTCCAACTATGTGGTCAATTTTGGAATAAGTGGGATGTTGTGCTGAGAAGAATGTATATTCTGTTGATTGGGGGTGTAGAGTCCTGTAGATGTCTATTAGGTTCGCTTGGTGCAGAGTGAGTTCTATTCCTGGATATCCTTGTTAACTTTCTGTCTCGTTGATCTGTCTAATGTTGACAGTGGGGTGTTAAAGTCTGCCATTATTATTGTATGGGAGTGTAAGTCTCTTTGTAAGTCTCTAAGGACTTGCTTTATGAATCTGGGTGCTCCTGTATTGGGCGCATATATATTTAGGATAGTTAGCTCTTCCTGATTAATTGATCCCTTTACCATTATGTAATGGCCTTCTTTGTCTCTTTTGATCTTTGATGGTTTAAAGTCTGTTTTATCAGAGACTAGAATTGCAACCCCTACTTTTTTTTGTTCTCCATTTGCTTGGTAGATTTTCCTCCATCCCTTTATTTTGAGCCTATGTGTGTCTCTGCATGTGAGGTAAGTCTCCTAAATACAGCAAACTAATGGGTCTTGACTCTTTATCCAATTTTCCAGTCTGTGTCTTTTAATCAGACCATTTAGTCCATTTACATTTAAGGTTAATATTGTTATGTGTGAACTTGATCTTGTAATTATGATATTAGCTGGTTATTTTGCTCACTAGTTGATGCAGTTTCTTCCTAGCATTGATGGACTTTACATTTTGGCATGTTTTTGCAATGGCTGGTACCAGTTGTTCCTTTTCATGTTTAGTGCTCCTTCAGGTTCTCTTGTAGGGCAGGCCTGGTGGTGACAAAATCTCTCAGCATTTGCTTGTCTGTAAAGGATTTTATTTCTCCTTTACTTATGAAACTTAGTTTGGCTGGATATGAAATTCTGGGTTGAAAATTCTTTTCTTTAAGAATGTTGAATATTGGCCCCCACTCTCTTCTGGCTTGTAGAGTTTCTGCCAAGAGATCTGCTGTTAGTCTGATGGGCTTCCCTTTGTGGGTAACCTGACTTTTCTCTCTGGCTGCCCTTAACAGTTTTTCCTTCATTTCACCTTTGGTGAATCTGACAATTATGTGTCTTGGAGTTGCTCTTCTCAAGGAGTATCTTTGTGGCATTCTCTGTATTTCCTGAATTTGAATGTTGGCCTGCCTTACTAGGTTGGGGAAGTTCTCCTGGATGATATCCTGCAGAGTGTTTTCCAACTTGGTTCCATTCTCCCCATCACTTTCAGGCACACCAATCAGATGTAGGTTTGGTCTTTTCACATAATCTCATATTCATTGGAGGCTTTGTTCATTTCTTTTTCTTCTTTTTTCTTTTGGTTTCTCTTCTCACTTCATTTCATTCATTTGATCTTCAATCACTGATACTCTTTCTTCCAGCTGATCGAGTCAGTTAGTGAAGCTTGTGCATTTGTCACATAGTTCTCGTGTCATGGTTTTCATCTTTATCAGTTCTTTCATGGTCTTCTCTGCACTGATTATTCTAGTTATCCATTCATCCATTCTTTTTTCAAGATTTTTAGTTTTTTTGTGCTGGGTACGTAGTTCCTCCTTTAGCTCTGAGAAGTTTGATCGACCGAAGCCTTCTTCTCTCAACTTGTCAAAGTCGTTCTCCATCCAGCTTTGTTCCATTGCTGGTGATGAGCTGCATTCCTTTGGAGGGGGAGATGTGCTCTGATTTTTTTAATTTCCAGCTTTTCTGCACTGCTTTTTCCACATCTTTGTGGTTTTATTTGCCTTTGGTCTTTGATGGTGGTGCTGTCCTGATGGGGTTTTGGTGTGGGTGTCCTTTCTGTTTGTTAGTTTTCCTTCTAACAGTCAGGACCCTCAGCTGCAGGTCTGTTGGAGATTGCTTGAGGTCCACTCCAGACACTGTTTGCCTGGGTATCAGCAGCTGAGCCTGCAGAAGATAGAATATTTGTGAACAGCGAGTGTTGCTGTCTGATTTTTGCTCTGGAAGCTTCGTCTCAGAGGTGTACCCAGCCGTGTAAGGTGTGATGTGTTGGACTGCATCTAGTGGGGAAGTCTCCCAGTTAGGCTACTGAGGGGTCAGGGACCCACTTGAACAGGCAGTGTGTCCGTTCTCAGATCTCAGCCTCCATGCTGGGAGAACCACTGCTCTCTTCAAAGCTGTCAGACAGGGACATTTACATCTGCAGAGGTTTCTGCTCCTTTTTGTTTAGCTATACCCTGTCCCCAGAGGTGGAGTCTACAGAGGCAGGCAGGCCTCCTTGAGCTGCGGTGGGGTCCACCCATTTTGAGCTTCCCAGGAACTTTGTTTACCTACTTAAGCCTCAGCAATGGCAAGCACCCCTCCACCAGTCTTGCTGCCGCCTTGCAGTTAGATCTCAGACTGCTGTGCTAGCAATGAGGGAGGCTCTGTGGGCAGGGGACCCTCCGGGCCAGGTGTGGGATATAATCACCTTGTGTGCCATTTGCTAAGACCCTTGGTAAAGTGCAGTATTAGAGTGGGAGTTACCCAATTTTCCAGGTGTTGAGTGTCTCAGTTTCCTTTGACTAGGAAAAGGAATTCCCTTCCCCCTTGCACTTCCCAGGTGAGGCAATGCCTCACCCTGCTTCAGCTCTCACTGGTCAGACTGCATCAGCTGATCAGCTCTGACTGTCCTACACAGCCCAGTGAGATGAACCCAGTACCTCAGTTGAAAATGCAGAAATCACCTATCTTCTGTGTCACTCACACTGGGGGCTGGAGGCTAGAGCTGTTCCTACTCGGCCATCTTGGGCACCTTCCTCCCCCAAAGTAACTTAATTGAAGCATTTAATTAGAGGAATGACTTACCTCTATAACACTGTTTGGCTTACATTTTTAGTGGTATATTGTTAGGCCACCTCACTCACAACAATTCTGTAATAAGATTCTCTATAGAGAAGAAAGAAAGATGATCCAGTCTTTCCTCTAAGTAGTTGATTGAAATTTAATTTTTATCATTATAGTTTAGAAAAGTTGTTTTCCAAGTTCACAACCTTTTATTGAAAACTTGTCCATAGTTCTCTTTGTAGTTTCTAATGCAGGTTGTGCTTCTTGCCCAGGGAAACGTCTATGGAGCACTAGCCTTTTCTTTTCTTTTCTTTTCTTTTCTTTTCTTTTTTCTTTTCTTTTTTTTTTTTTTTTTGAGAAGGAATCTCACTCTGTGGCCCAGGCTGGAGTGCAGTGGTGTGATCTCAGCTCACTGCAACCTCTGCCTCATGGGTTTAAACAATTCTCCTGCCTCAGCCTCCTGAGTAGCTGGGACTACAGGTGCTCACCACCATGCCCGGCCAATTTTTATTTTTAGTAGAGATGGGGTTTCACCATGTTGGCCAGGATGGTCTAGATCTCCTGACCTCATGATCCACCTATCTCAGCCTCCCAAAGTGCTGAGATTACAGGTGTAAGCCACCACACCCAGCCAATTCTAGCCTTTTCAATTCACTTGGAATGATTCTCATTTGGCTAAACCAGAACTCCCCCGCTTTTATTCTATTTCCTGAGCTCCTAGAGCATGTGGAGTATAGAAAAGCAGGTCATGATGCCTGGGTTTAGTGGCTTTCAAACAGAGAGTAGAGCAGTGTCTAACATAAGCCTTTTCTGTAAGTTCAAATGTAGGGTTCAGAAGATTGATGAGATGGAATGAGGCAAGTTTTTACTGGAGCAAGGAGGGGACTGGGTGAGCAAGATTATAACAAAGATAATGCTGCCAGCTCATTAACCTTACCACAGCTGCAAAATAAGGGTAAAGAGAGAGAAGGTCTCTAGCACTCTACGTCTCTAGCATGGGGTTTGTCTAATTTTTTTTTGTTTGTTTTTCCATAAAGAACCAAATAGTAAATGTAATTTGTTTTGGTGGCCATATGATCTTTGTTGTAACTACTGAACTCTGCCAGCAACAAAGCAGCCATAGAATCAGTAAACAAATAGATGTGTGTTCCAATAAATCTTTATTTATGAAAAAAAGAAGCATTCAACAAGATTTCACACATGAAATGTGATTTCCCAGCCCATGTTTCAGCCTGTGATTGGAGCTGGAATACTTGGCAGAGGCCCAAGCAAGAACAAGGTCTTCTAGTGGACTCTGGATCTAAGAATAGGGATGACTACTTTCCATATATGTCATATGATTCTGTTTTAGAAGAGTTGACAAGCTCATTGGGAGTATTACATACAATAACCAAATGCATATTTGCTGAGGCAGGAAGTTATACATTTTAAAAGAAAGTCACAGAGAGCATATGCTATAGAAAGGAGCAAGATATTATTATTTTATATCTAGCAGTAAAGGAAGACTATGGAGTAGATGAGGTTTTACCAATATCTTAAATCACAAATAGAATTTGTGTAAATGTAGGGAGTGAAAAATCACTTCAAGTGTGAAAAAATGTGAGCAAAGATGTGAAATTTTGAATCTAGTACCATTATTCCAAGGGACTAATAAAAAATTGGCTATTGGATGTAGTCACTGTTTATGAGGAAATTGTCTTCTAGACTACAGTTGTACAGGAAATAGAATCTGTTAAACTTTTATCTCCAAGACAAGTAGAAATGAAGGATCCTTTTTCCCTGGTGATCTATTCTGCAGACACTATAATTTACAGAATCAGAAGAAATAAGTACAAAGTCAAGTTTCCCTCTAATAAATCTGCTTGGACTATGTTGGCAGCGAAAGTTAGCACTGTTTTGTAGTGGACAGGATTTGTAACCTCCATCCCCTAAGACATTCTGCAAAATAGAGACAATTCTGCACATCCCTTGTGGGACTTTGCAATGATAATGAAGAAGAAAAAAAGTAATGTTTTGCCTCCTGCATGCCTAGCTAGATTATAAAATAAAACCCAGAGCTGCATTCACTCCCTTATCTGTATTTTCAAGCTGTTCACAAATGGTAGGCTGAATTATGCTAGGTTTGCACATTCAGTGCAATTGTATTGAAACAGGAATAATAGTTAGCTATTCAAATATATAGTGACTATGTTCTCTCAAAACATAATTCTCTAGTAGTAAGCAAAACAAAACAAAATTAACGACATTTTTTTTTGGAAAATAAATAGCAGAATAAGTTCCAGCATAAGATTTATTCTATAAACACTGTAACTCTATCACATCATCCACAACTTTACTGGCAAGTTTTATATTCCTTCCCCATTCATTTTAAGTGTATGTTTAAGTGAGAAATGTAATCTATCTCAAAGGGAAAGAATCTGTGCAGGTTGTTTTAATAGTCCAACATCTTCTCCCTAAGGACCAAAAATTTAAATGTAGAATTGCTACTCAACCCAAATTCATCTAAGTCTGTCAATCTACAGTTTCTCTCTCCTATACTCTTCTTACTCTGACTGCATTGTCTAGAGAAAGAAGAACTGATCAAGAGGGCTGATATGGCTGCACTACAATTTTACCTTGATGTGTTAAAAAAAATTCTTCTGTGTTCTTTACAATAATTCAAAGGATAAACCATAAAGCAATACATTTCTGCCAAATAACCCATTTAAAGTGTTTACTTCAGCTACAACAGTAAATTTTAGCCCCTCATATGACGTAAACTTTCTTAACAGTTGCTTTTTATGAAGTGTATATCTGGACAGAGCTTTTCTTGCGTAATAAACTTTCTTCTTATACTAATTACAGCTAAGTACTAGTTGCACTTGTTATGTCAGATATTTTGCTACATTCTATATGCTTTAATTTGCCTAATTGAAATAACAACCATATGTACTACATGTTAATTTGTTCTATGTTTTATTAAACTGAAGTACGAGGAGTCTTAACAATTCAAAACCAATCCATCTGACATCAGAGCTTATGCTCTTAAACATTATTATTTTTATATACTTTTATGTACATGAATATGTTTGTTGACATCATGTATATATGAAGATATTTGTTGCACAGCATATGTTCATTAAATTGAATTATTTAAGTAAATTGAACATTTGTACTGGAAAATCAGTTCCTTGTAGAAAAGTAATTTTTCAAGTTTTTAGGAAATATTTAACCATTGATTCCATTTTCATCTCCAAAAAAACAAAAACACTAGTATTTAATCAAGTAATACTTACTAAATGCCAACTAAATGCAAATAATTTTGTAATAGGAAACCTTGGATCCCATGATTTCTGGAGGAAATAGACCCAGAACACTTAAGAGGCCCCGTGTGTGGGCTCAAAGTGGGTCAGGAACTGCCTGAAATTGCATGGAAAGTTTTGAGTGGCTACGTGTGCTTTTCTAAGTTGGGAATTCAGGCTTTTATCACATTTTCAAAGAGACATTGACAACCAAAATTAATCACCACTGTTCTGAAGGAAATGCACTAAGGGGGTCCACTTTTGAACTAGGCACTTAAGATGCCCAAGAGTCAAGAAAAATCCTCCACACATACCCGAAGAACTCACTAAAATCTGTGGTTCACACAAGAATGGAACTTTCAAATTCTATTGTGCTGCAAATAACAAGTTTTCCCATAGTCTCTGTAATATAAATGAGTATTCTAGAACCTGGGTACAACCACCTCTTTAACTCTTTCCACCTTAAAGACTCCACTAACCCAACAACTACTTGACCACGAATCACGGAGTAACAGGAAAACCACTGCCATCAACACAATTAGCACTGATATTAACTATCCTCCCTGAACCTTGTGATAAAGATTCTTCCTTCTCTACTAAAAATAATAATTAAAAAAGTTAACTGGGCATGGTGGCACGAATCTGTAGTCCCAGCTACTTGTGAGGCTGAGGCAGGAGAATCGCTTGAACCCAGGAGGCAGAGGTTGCAGTGAGCCAAGATCATGCCACTGCGCTCCAGCTTGGCGACAGAGTGAGACGCCATCTCAAATATATATATATGTATGTGTGTGTGTTTGTGTGTGTGTGTGTGTGTGTGTGTGTGTGTTATTGTGGTTAAAAAGTCAAAACAATACCTATTGGATGAAAAGTTAATGAAAAATTGGAGTTTTTGGCCTCTCAATTAAATGAGTTTCTCTTCCCTCCCCCTCACAACCTTAGGTACAGCAGTTTTAAGACAAATCGATGTTAATGTGTTTGGCATTCTCTTTAAGATATTCCTTCATTTGTCATCATTCTCATGTTTATTTAGTCTGTGATTCACAGTGTGGATGAACAAGTGTTCGGAAAAAAAAAAAATTCTGGAGTTTCAGCCTGCATTCTTCACGGGTAGATGAAAAACAAAAGGATAATGCCATTTGAAAACCAGGCTTCTACATTTCCACTTCCAGGTCCTAGTTCGAATGCTCTTCCCATTTCCTTCCTCCTGCTCTTTTTATGACACGGTGATCAAAGGATTTCCAGAGCAGTGGTGGTGTAAGCTTTAGCTTAAAGATATGCAAATCTTATTTAAAGGAAGTCTATTACTCCTATTGTTTGAAATGTCTCATTAGCAGCATTAAATTCACAGTTTAGCAGAATTATTTCAGGTACTTGAAGTACATGGAGTATTACACATGGCAAATGGTTGTGTACATTTTATTTAGTTGCTTGACAATTCTATAATACAGTACTTTAATACATGAAGTCTTTTGAAGAAGGTTGATAATATAAGTATTATATTGCTTTTCCTTGTAAGAAAAAGTATTCCTATTCATGTTTTGCCCTAATTTATAGCTATGTTAAAAGTAAAAATGCATATATAATATTCACTTCTTCAATAATTCATTTTAGTTTGCAAGATAATGTTCAAATTATGATAATTATAAGGCCATGGGTCCATTGCTTTGGAGGGCATCATTCCAGCTCTCTTCTGCTTACATCCTTACCCAAATGATGAGAAATCTGTGTGGCAAAGGAGCTATAGTTTAGGAATATGTATGCGGCTCCTGTTTTAGGGAGGTATGGTTTGGCTTGTGGGCCAGGGTGGCTGCAGGCATCAGTGACAGGTTTTTTATTGTGCAAGGCTGAGCTAGGTATGGCAAAAGAGGAGAGGCAGACCAAGAGGCCAGCTGTCTTCTTACTGGCATTCTGGTAAAGAAGTTTAAGAAGTTTTCTAAATTTGAGTCTATCCTGCCAGACAATTATAAAGGTATATGTCATGTCATTAACAGTTTATTTTATAACTTCTAAAACTTTAGATGTAAAGCATATAGGCATTCATGTGTCCTGTGCATGGGTAACATTTAAGGATAGGCCCACTTCCTGATCTAACATTTGACTTTATGTAGCTTCATTGCTTCCATTGTGATGGTAATTGAAAACATAAATTACTACACATAGCTTTGTGTTTCAACTTTTCGTCTTTCATCTGCCTTTCTACTTAGGCATTTCCTTTTGTACATGGTTTTCTCCATTTACCCTGTGACCCTGTACTTTACTCTGCCTTGTCTAAAAAGCAAATACTCTTTCAAAATATAGCTCGGACGTTATGTCTTTGGTGAGTTCTTTGCTATAATGTCCCTGTCCTCCTACTCTCGCTCTCCCAGGTGATCCTTCCTTTGTGACTTCACTTGCACTGTATCTTCACGTGTGAGACTCTATTCCTGTTGTTAGTTGATAAAGATAGCTACCTTTTCTTTTTTCTGAGATATCGTTTATAACATTTCAATCTCACTCTTGCTCAACATTCCTAGGTTGATAAGTATTTCAGCTTTATGTACTAAACACAACACGTATGCATTAGTAACTATTAGGACACAGAGAATTAAAATAACAACACCCATTGAGGGGGAAAGGATAGCAGTGAATCAAGGAAAGGTTTGCTGTTAAAGCCTGTGAACCAAGTCCAGTGCCAAATAAGTTCTTGTTATACTTATTTGAGTCTTATGTTGATGCATTTAAAAAACATATTTTATATTCTTTATCATAGTGCAAGGGATAAACCACAAAAGGAAACCAATACGTGGGGGTTGACATAGGAATATATGATCTAAATTAAACAAAGTAATATTTATTTTGTGACTACCAAAGAGGTAATGTTTAAAAATATATTAATGTAGAAAGTGTTGTCTATATTCATTCTAGAACGTTGTATGTTCTCTTTAGAAAACCTACAAGCTTATTCCTTCATACTCAGCCATTACAGCATAAGCATGCTGAGACAGATCAATATAGATAAACTACATATTTACCTAGATATGACATTACTGAAACAAATAATGCTGCAAATAAAAAACATATTACTGTAGGTGAATGGATAAGTAAACAGTGTTATATCCAGATAATGGAATATTAGTCAGTGCTAGAAAGAAATGAGCTACCTACCATGTCATGGAAAGACATGGAGAGACCTTAAATAGACACTACTAAATGAAAAAAAAAAATCTGAAAAGCTGGCATACTGTATGATTCCAACTATATGACACTCTGGAGAAGGCAAAACGGTGGAGACAATGAAAAAAAATTAGTGATTGCCAGTGGATGAGAGAGAAAAGGAGGGATATATAGGCAGAACCAGAGGATTTTTAGTGTAGTGAAAATATACTGTGTGATACTATAATAATGGGTTCATGTCATTATACACTCGTCCAAGGCAATAGAATCTACAACACCAACAGTGAACTCAAATATTAAACTATAGACTTTTAGTGATTATGGTGTGTCAATGTAGGTTCATCATTTGTATTATAACAAATGTGCCATTCTGTTGGGTACATGTTGATAATAGGGAAGGCTACGTATTTGTGAAATTAGGGAGTATATGGAAAATCTCTGTACCTTCCTCTAAATCTTGGTGTGAAACAAAACTGCTCTAAAAATTACCTTAACACAAGTATCAGTTTGTGCCTTATATAGTCAAAGATATAAGCATCTAATACCTAATTTTAATTGATAGAACAATGCATACAAAATTTAATCCTCTGTAAATGGTGTATTGTATAAATTTATTATCAAGTTTACAGAAAGAAAGGAATGCGGTTTCAGTACAGGAGCTCACTAAATATATTGTGTTACCTACATATTTTTTTTTCATTTTACTGCAGCAAGAGTGAAGAAATAGACAATTATATGTTATACAAGTACACTCTAAAAGTTAGATGGGAAAGTGAAGAGGTTCAAAAGGAAGATAAGCTGGATACAGTTTATTACTTTTAAATAAGTAATTTTACTACTTTTAAGTAGTAAAATGGTAACACCTGTAGGGTATGACATCTGTATATTTTATCATGCACATACACACAGAGAGTAATCACTAAGAAATCTATAGAAGGAATATATACATCAATTGAAATGGTACTCTAAAAAATGTTCAAGTAATCCACAAGAAGCCAAAGAAAAATAAGCAGTGCAATAAGCAATAGAAGACGAAAGATAAAATAGATAATAAAATGCCAGTTTTAATCTGTAACTTATGATTACATTAAATGGTAATTATATATATTATGTATAATTACATTAGTCTAAAAACACCATTTGCAAGGTAGAGATTTCATAGAGTGGATAAAAACAGAACCCAATTCTATAATGTCTACAAAAATTAAATTCAAACATACAAATATAGGTGGGTTGAAAGGAAAAGAAAATAGAAAAATGACAAACATTATCAAAACAATCATGAGAAGCTGTATTTATGTTACATAATGTGGGCTGCAGGCAAATAAAATTGCAACAGACAAAAAGGTACATTACATAATGATAAAAGGATCAATACACCAAAAATCTCATTAGTTTTAAATGTCTATGCAGCAAACAACAGCTTCAAAATAAAGCAAAAATGTATAGAAATCAAAGAAGAAATAGATCCACATTTATTTTTGGCTACTTCAAAACTAGTTTTAGCAACTGACAGAACTACTAGACAGAAATGCCACAATGTTATAAAAAAAATTAAATAACAAACAGGTGCTAACTGTCACTTATGGAACACTCCAACTAACAAAAATGGAATACATGTCCATTTGAAGCACTCACAGAACGTTCACCAAAATAGAGCAGAAAACCTTAACAAACTGAAAAGAATAAAAATCATACAGAGTATATTTTCTGAACATGATAGTTAGTATATGTCGGAAACAGTTAGTCAGTAGGACTGTGTTGTTCAATTTTCAAGAAGGGCTTGTTTTCATCACTGGCCTTTGGCTGGCACTTGGAACTAAACTCTTGTAATATTGTAATAATAGTGGTTTGCATACTGAGGGTCTTGAACACTCTGTACTAGTTTGTCTGAATAGTTCATATGTCCTACAGCCATATCACACTGAATCCATCCAATCTTGTCTGAATAGTTCATATGCTGCAATTTATGGTGAAAACCTCCTTTCCTTATTAGAGTCTGGAGCTTGAGCAACTGTTTTAGTGCTATGTACCTACAAGCCTAAAAACAACTACCATGAAATTTCCTAGTAGAAAACATTTATCGGGTGTTGTCATGATTTGTTGCTGGAAGAAGTAAGTTTTTCCAAATGACTGTACTGGTGAAGACTTGGGAGTTTATGCTGGTTTCTCCAGAATCTGAGGCCACGTTTCTCATCACTGCAAATAATTTTTTAGGGAATTTTATTTTATTTTATACTTGTTTTATCAATCTCTAGCCTCATTATCATCATGTTTATGGGAACTCTGCTGGTATTGGAACAGAGGTTGGGGTCAGTAGTGGCTTTAGGAGCAATATGTAGGTTGTCATGGAGCCTAATTTTTGGAACCACATAGAATGTGTTCTGAACAGATTAAAAACTCATCTCTGAAGCAAACACCACCACCAAATTCTGGTTTGTAGTACTCACAAATGCCTGTAGTGTAAATACAGCAACCAGGACTAATTTCAGCTACCAATGTGACATCAGCGAATGTGGGTTTGGGAAGAAATATGCAGTAGCACATCATTTTAAGCTGTGCTTACATACAGATACAGATACAAAAGACATAAACAACCTCAAGAGCATATATGATGGAATCATAGATTAAAATAATTAGAAAGGGATATCTCAAGTAGTTATCTTTGCTTTTATTATATTTTATTGTAAGTTTTTGTAAAATAATAGTAACAGCTGTTCTTTTTTTTTTTTTTTATAATTGTCTCACAAAATTCCTAAAAATTGAACAATTTCCTCCTCTGGACCAGTATGAGCCAGTTCTACCATGCACCATTGTAGAATCTCATTTCATTTCTACAGAGTTGTAATTTCCAAACATTTCATTAAAGTAACACTAAAGGAATGAGAGGAGAGTAAATTAGTACTCAGTGGGTCTATAATAAAGCCCAAAGAGGTATGCTGCAATGAGGAGCATGGGGTACAGGTCCCTGCCCTCCTGTCCCCTGCCCTTCCCCCTCCTTCCCCTTCCCTCTCCCCTCCCCTCCCTCCCTCCCTTCCTCCCTCCCTCCCTCCCTCCCTCCCTTCCTTCCTTCCTTCCTCTTTCCTCCCTCCCTCCCCTTCCTTCCTCCTTCCTTCCTTCCTTCCTTCCTTCCTTCCTTCCTTCCTTCCTTCCTTCCTTCCTTCCTTCCTTCCTTCCTTCCTTCCTTCCTTCCTTTCTTTCTTTCTTTCTTTCTTTCTTTCTTTCTTTCTTTCTTTCTTTCTTTCTTTCTTTCTTTCTTTCTTTCTCTCTCTCTCTCTCTCTTTCTTTCTTTCTTTCTTTCTTTCTTTCTTCTTTCTTTCCTTCCTTCCCTCCCTCCCTCCCTCCCTCCCTCTCTCTCTCTCTCTCTTTCTTTCTTTCTTTCTTTCTTTCTTTCTTTCTTTCTTTCTTTCTTTCTTTCTTTCTTTTTCTTTCTTTCTTTCTTTTTCTTTCTCTTTCTTTCTTTCTTTTTTCTTTTCTTTTCTTTTCTTTCTTTCTTCTCTCTTCCTCTTCTCCCCTTCCTTCCTTCCTTCTTTCCTTCCTTGCCGTTGCTGTCTCCTCCTCCTCCTTCTTTTTCTTCTTCTTCCTCTTCTTTTCCTTCTCCTTCTCCTTCTTCTTCTTCTTCTCCACCTTCTCCTTCTCACTCTTTCTTTCTCTTTCCCTTCCTCCCTTACCTCCTTTCCTCCCTCCTTCCCTCCCTCCTTCCCTCCCTCACCCTTGCCTTGCCTTGCCTTACCTTGCCTTGCCTTTCTTCTGCCTCAGCTTCTTGAATAGTTGGCATAAAAGGAGTGTGCCACCACCCCAAGCTAATTTTTGTATTTTGAGTAGAGACAGGGATTCATCATGTTGACCAGGCTTGTCTCAAACTTTTGATCTCAAGTGGTCTGCCCACCTCAGCCTCGCAAATTGCTGAGAATTACAGGGATGAGCCCCCCATACCTGGCCAGTATCTTAATTTATTTTGATTTTCATTCTCCCTCCCTGTCTTCCTCTTTACTGTCATTCTCGCTGTCTCCCTCCTTTCTTTCTCTCTCTAACACTCTTATAATTTTACATACTCATTCCATAATATCAATGTTGATGTTTATTTTAATGAGGAATTGCTTTATTAAAAGACAGTATTTCAAATTTGCACGTCATTTTCTTGAGTGTCTTTTTAAACCAACCTTGAGAAGCACACTTTTCAATGGTCTAAAGTTTATCTATAAAATAATCAAACCATCTGAGAATTATACATTAAAACATGCATTGTTTTGCTCTTTTATATAATAGAATTGACTTAGCTGGACCCCCTGAATTGTTTTCTCTTGAGAAACAACTAGGAAATTTATTAATGTCTTTACTGTATTTATTAAGGATCGATTCCAAAACAACTCATTATGTCCACTTTTATTTTAATAACAATTAAGATTCCTCAGGTTTCAATATCAAGAATGTTTGTCATCCTCTTTATCTAACACTGAAATTATTGATAACAATTCCCTTTTGCTCTGGCAAGAAAAAAATACAAAAGCAAAAGCAAAAACAAAACAAAGAAACAACTCTGCATTTCTTTTGCTTTAGAGAAAAACAAAAACAAAACACCTGCAGTCTTGCCTTCTTCAAGACTTATACAAGCTTTTATACAAGAATTACACAATAGCATGTGTCTCACGTATATATTTTATGAGTTCATCCTTTTATACGTTATTTTTTTAGAATTTAACTTTTAATACTGTTGTATTGGATACAAACAAATCATTTCAAATTATATTTTAATTGAGGTAGAATTCCACACATTGGTTTTCCTAAAGTCATGCAACTAAGTACGTGCTTCCTAAACAGTTTTAAAGGGTATACGTGGTCAGAGATAAAAATAGAAACAAGTCTCTATAATAAAGTTGGAATCTCCAACACAAATATCACCATGATATAAAAAAAAATTCTGGTTTTTGGAAAGCAGTGTTTCCGGTGTCAATAATGTAGGTCTGTATATTCTCTTCTTCAGATGACAGCAGAAGTTACAGAATGTTTAAAAGATAGTATGGCAATATAAACTTAGTAATACAGAGATATCTCCAAATTGCTATCTGTTTTCCTTTTTTTTTTTTTTTTCCATTTTTCACATTATTTCTTAGGAAACAAAACACTGAAGTCATCACAGAATGATTTGTTTTCAAGAAAATTGAAATAAGATAACATAAAAGGGTAGTGTTTTGTAAAAGTTTGTATTATATGCAAAATACCTACTCTAAAATTTAGTAAAATGGAAAACGGATGACAATGAACTAGTATGAATACAGGAATTTTGTTTGTAATATGGGGGTTAGTGGTTAAGTGCAAGGTTAATAGTGCCAAGGCAAAGGCATTTTCCTTCTAGATTTTACTTGCAAAGTGAAGCCACCTCTGTGGAGTCCCTCACTTCAGAGCCAGTCACAGCACTCACCAAATTAGCTTCTGCATGAATTAGTGGATAATAGACATACTAATGGTTGACACTGGAGAGAACCAATAACCAAAATGAAAGATATTTGCTAAAGATTTTCATCTAGAAATAGTTACTATTGAAATATTTTCTCACTATAATTAGGAATGTGCCTGTGGTGCTCACTCATACATCATAAAAAGATAATCTGTGTCTAGGAGGATTCATGCTTTCTTCCTCACCTCCCTTGCCCCTTTATTGTTAGTTGATAGTAGTAATTGTACATATTTATGGGCTAGAGAGTGGATTTCAGTATGTGTACACAATGTATAATGATCAAATTAGCATAATTGGTATAACCATCACCTCAAACATTTATCATTTCTTTGTGCTGTGAACACTCAAAATTCTGTCTTCTAGCTCTTTGGAAGTATATAATAAATTATAGTTAACCATAGTCATCCTACAGTTCTGCAAAACATCAGACTTCATTCCTCCTATCTAGCACAATTTTTTTTTTTTTTTTGAGACATAGTCTAGCTGTCACCCAGGCTGGAGTGCAGTAGCGCAATCTCAGCTCACTGCAACCTCCTCCTCCTGGGTCCAAGCAATTCACGTGCCTCAGTCTCCCAACTATATGGGACCACAGGAATGCACCACCACACCCAGCTAATTTTTGTATTTTTTGGGGGGAGAGATGGGGTTTTATCCTATTGGCAAGGCTGGTCTCAAACTCCAGACTTGAAGTGATCTACCTGCCTCAGTCCCCCAAAGTACTAGGATTATAGGCATGAGCCACAGTGCCCAATCCTAGTGATACAGGACTAGCTGGTTTGCCTAGGCCGACTAGAATTCCTAAGCCTAGCTGGGGAAGGTGACTGCACCCACTTTTAAACACGGGGCTTGTAACTCAGCTCACACCTGACCAATCAGGTAGTAAAGAGGGCGCATTAAAATACCAATTAGGCTAAAGACAGGAGGTAAAGAAACAGTCAAATCATCTATCACCTGAGAGCATAGGGGAGGGACAGTGATTGGGATATAAACCCAGGAATGTAAGCGGGCAGTGGCAACCCCTTTTGAGTCCCCTCCCATTGTATGGGAGCTCTGTTTTCACTCTATTAAATCTTGCAACTGCACACTCTTCTGGTCCATGTTTGTTCTGGCTGGAGCTGAGCTATCCCTAGCAGTCCACCACTGCTGATTGCTGCCATCGCACACCTGCCACTGACTTCCACCCTTTTGAACCCGGCAGGGTGTCTGCTGAGCTCCTGATCCAGGGAGGCGCCCATTGCCGCTCCTGATTGGGCTAGAGGCTTGCCATTGTTCCTGAGTGGCTAAGTGCCTGGGTTCCTTCCTAATGGAGCTGAACACTAGTCGCTGGGTTCCATGGTTCTCTTCTGTGACCCACTGCTTCTAATAGAGCTATACACTCACCACATGACCCAAAGTTACATTCCTTGAACTCCCTGAGGCCAAGAACCCCAGATCAGAGAACAAAGGGCTTGCCACCATCTTGTGAGAGGCCCGCCCCATCTTGGGAGCTCTAAGATGTCACTCATATGTGGGAACTCAAAAACAGTTTGGCTTCACAAAAGTAGAGAGCAGAACTGTGGGTATTAGAGACTGGGAAGGGGTAGCAGAGAGGGTAGGATACATTAGTTAGCATATCTGTTTTTCTAATCAGTTTTCATCTGCCTATATTTTACTTAAATCCTGAAAACAATTTATTTCATTTTGGTTCTATATCTTTTTTATGTATTATGAATAGTAATTGTGAAATATTTGTTCTACTTACTTCAAATGATTGCTGCATCTGAAAACCGTGTATCAGTTAGGAACCTTGAAAAAGTTATAAACATTTATAAAGCATCATTTCTGTTCTCAGATCATTAAGCTTGGTTAGCTTCCCCACCACTTCATAAAACAGCCATTATTGATTCCTGGCAATTTGTAAATCATCCTTCTAGTTCATGCCTGACCATCACCATGAAACTCAACCTTCTCAAAGCCAGATTCCTTACTGCAGATACTCAAATTATTTTGTTCTTCAGGCATCCATCAAATTATTTGCTCTCAAAATCCGCTTATGAAGTTCATTTTTTTTCCCCCTACACTTAGAAAGGGGAAGTAGGATTGCTATGTATTAAATTGGATTTGGAAGTTTTTTTAATAATAGTTTTTGTGGAAAATTTCCTATTCTGATTCTTGACTCTGCACATTTTGGGACCAGCACCCTCCAGTAAAAGTAGGGACTATGGAGAGAGATTCAGATATCAGGGAGGAAGAATTTAACAAATTCTTAAGAGAATAGAACTATTAAATTCATTTGTATGTATCTCATATTTCTCATCACCTCTTCATTTGTTCATTCTTTATTTTTAAAATGTATTTGAGTAAAAATTGGACTCAATAAAATGTACACATTTAAAGTATAGAATTCACCAAGTTTTGAAAGGTGAATGCACTCAAGCAATCACCATCCTAATCAAGATACAACACATTTTCATCACTCTAAAATGTTCTGTCATAGCCCTTTGCTGCTTTTCCTCACCCACTAAATAAACAAATTATTGCTCTCATTTCTGTTATTAATATCTCCTGTTGTGGAATATCATGTGAAAATGCCGTACAATGTATACTTTTTGAGTTCATCTTCCTTGGCACAGAACATTGTTTTTATTAAACAAACTATTTTGAGATACAAACATTTTGTTGCATTAAAATATCTTATTCTTTTATTTGCCGTGCCATATTCCATTGTTTGAAAGTGCCCATATTAGTCAGGGTTCTCTAAAGGGACAGAACTAATAGAATAGATGTATATATGAAGGGGAGTTTATTGATGAGTATTGACTCACATGATCACAAGGTGAAGTGCCACAATGGGCCATCTGCAAGCTGAGGATCAGGGAAGCCAGCCCGAGTTCCAAAACCTCAAAAGTAGGGATCCCCACAGTGCTCCCTTCAGTCTGTGACCAAATACCCAAGCATCCCTGGAAAACCACTGTTGTAAGTCCAAGAATCCAAAAGCTGAAGCACTTGGAGTCTGATGTTCAAGGGCAGAAAGCGTCCAGCATGGGAGAAAGATGAAGGCTGGAAGATTCAGCAAGTCGAGTCCTTCCAAGTTCTTCTGCCTGCTTATATTCTGGCCGTGCTGGCAGCTGATTAGATGGTGTCCACCGAGATTGAGGGTGGGTCTGCCTCTTCCAGTCCACCAACTCAAATGTCAATCTCCTTTGGTAACACCCTCACAGACACACCTAGGAACAAAACTTTGCATCCTTCTATCCAATCAAGTTGACACTCAATATTAACCATCACGGTACCTAAACTTGCATATTTATTCATTTGATGATGATAATGTAGTTTGTTTCTAATATTAGATTTTTACAAATTAAAGCGCTATATTTTTGCGAAAGCATTTTGATGAAAATATATTTTTGTAGATGAATAAGACTAAGTCATGTAGTCAGTGTATGTTTAACTCCAAAAGAAACAAATTTTATCCACAGTATTCGTACAATTTTAACTCTGATAAGCAATGTATTAGACATTCCTGTTGCTTCTTAATTGTGGTTTTATTCTGTATTTCCTTAATAACTGTCTTATTATCCATTTTTATGTATTCTTTTAAAAAAGACCTGTTCAAGTTTTTAAAATTATTTTTAGTTTTTGACTGGTATGTTTATCTTCTTAGATTATTCGAGTTGTAATTTTTAAATGTATTCTGGATACAAATAGCTTTTAAAATATATATACAGCAAGTGTTTTTATGACTTTGGGATTTTCATTTTATTTGCAATTACTTTGAAGATGAAGTTTTTAAAAATAAAGTTCTCATCCAGGCGCAGTGGCTCACACCTGTAATCCCAGCACTTTGTGAGGCCAAGGCAGGCTGATCATGAGGTCAGGGGTCAAAACCAGTCTGGCCCATATGGTAAAATCCCATCTCTACTAAAAATGCAAAAATTAGCCAGGTGCGGTGGTGTGTGCCTGTAATCCCAGCTACTCGAGAGGCTGATGCAGAAGAATCATTTGAATCCAGGAGGCAGAGGTGGCAGTGAGCCGAGACTACGCCACTGCGCTCCAGCCTGGGAAATAGAATGAAACTCCTTCTCAAAATAAATAAATAAATAAAGTTCTCAATCATTTTAATTATACACTTATTGATTTTGTTTGCCTTCCCCAAAATCACAATTTTTTTTCTTTTTTTTCCTAGAAATTGTAAAATGTTACCTTTATATTGTGTTTACAGTAGATTTAGAATTTTTTTATGGCATGAGTCAAGATTTATTCCATTCACATGGATATTTAATTATCCTAGTACTATTTGTTAAACAGACTTTTCTTTTTCCACTTAATTACTTTGGCATTGTACAGTAGAGAATTAAGTACAACAGAGAAAAGGTTTCTTCTTGCCCAAAGACTCAAGGGTAACCACTAAGCACTTGGTATATACTACCAATGATAGTATCTTTGTTTACCTAGGGATACTACCTTTGTTTACCTGCAGAACTTAGATCATGCCAGATAGTCCATACAATGTGATTTATGGTGGAAGTCTTGGGACACATGATATCAAGTAGACCTTTAAAGTAATTGAAGACTAAAATCAGTCCTGCCGGTGGTCAGTCATGTATGCATAAAAAGACCTCTAATAAAATAAAATTTGTGGACATGAAGGCTTGGCTGAGCTTTTCTGTTTGACAAAACTTCATCCTGATAGAAGTAAACACAGTCTCTGTGTCTCCATTGGAAGAAGATCATGGAAAGCTTGCACTTGGAACTCTCTTGGACCCTGCCCTGTGTACCTTTTCCCATTGCTGATTTAAATCTGTGTCCTTTCATTGTCATAAACCATATTCCAATGTATAACAGTTTTGCTGGGTTCTATGGGTCCATGTAGCAAATTATTATATCTGAAGGCAGACTTGGGATCCACCCAAACTGTAAGGCACTTACTATAAATTTGGAAATTAATTGACCATAAATGCTGTCAATTGGCTTCTTTATTTTTATTGATATATGTTTTCTGTCTTCAGCTCATATTGTCTTAATTATTATAGGATAATCTACTTTTATACCAGTAATTATAAGCCTTACATGTTTGCCTTATAAAATAGTCTTAGGTAGTCAAGCTATTTTGCATTTCCATACATATCATTATCTAGTAAAAAATCCTGCTGATATATTGAATGGGATTATGTTAAACCTAAAACCAATTTGAATAAAATAGATATCTTAAAAATACTGAAATTTCTCATTCATGAACATGGATATCCTTCTATTTATCTAGGTCTTTTTCACTTTTTCTCACCACTATATTCTCACTTCAGACTCTTTCTAAATATGTGTCTTTCTCTTTTTAATGAAGAAGCCACCATGAGTGCTCAAACTGTATGAATACCAGACTTCTGTTGCCAGGACAAAAGAGCTCAGAACTCAGGCTAAAGGCCTGATTGATCCACTGACCAGACAAATGGGCGCCTCTGTCCAAATCCAAAGTAATTTCTCAATATAAAATTTTTTGTTAACCCCCCAGTAACCATTAAATATTAGGAAGAAGAAGAAATAGAAACAGGAAAGGAAGAAAGGAAAGAAATCAAGAAAGAAAATGCATTTTCTCTGCCACTTCACTATAATCTTTTAGGGAATAGAGTCTGTGTGTTTTACTATTCTGTGTCAAATACAATTACACACACACACACACATACACACACACTATAAACACTCCGGAGCTATTAAATGCAATCTGAAGTGAAATCACTAGTATATGTATAACTTTTATTTGTACCCTTTATTTGTCATTTGCCAGGTTTTCAGTATATTTATTTATTTATTTTTTTAATTAATTTATTATTATTATACTTTAAGTTGTAGGGTACATGTGCATAACGTGCAGGTTTGTTACATATGTATACTTGTGCCATGTTGGTGTGCTGCACCCATCAACTCATCATTTACATCAGGTATAACTCCCAATGCAATCCCTCCCCCCTCCCCCCTCCCCATGACAGGCCCCTGTGTGTGATGTTCCCCTTCCTGAGTCCAAGTGATCTTATTCTTCAGTTCCCAGTATATTTAATATTTATATTTTTAAAGTGCTAAAATCATAGCTTCAAATCATGTAACAATTTAATGTAAGTTATAGCAACGGTTACAACTCTAAGACTATGTAAAAAACATACAGAGAATGCTGAAACTGGATCCTTTCCTTACTCCTTATATGAAAATTAATTCAAGATGGATTAGAGACTTTAATGTTAGGCCTAAAACCATAAAAACCCTAGAAGAAAACCTAGGGAATACCATTCAGGACATAGGCATGGGCAAGGACTTCATGTCTAAAACGCCAAAAGCAATGGCAACAAAAGCCAAAATTGACAAATGGGATCTAATTAAACTAAAGAGCTTCTGCACAGCAAAAGAAACTACCATCAGAATGAACAGGCAACCTACAGAATGGGAGAAAATTTTTGCACTCTACTCATCTGACAAAGGGCTAATATCCAGAACCTACAAGGAACTCAAACAGATTTACAAGAAGAAAACAACCCCATTAAAAAGTGGGCAAAGGATATGAATAGACACTTCTCAAAAGAAGACATTCATACAGCCAACAGACACATGAAAAAATGCTCATCATCACTGGCCATCAGAGAAATGCAAATCAAAACCACAATGAGATACCATCTCACACCAGTTAGAATGGCAATCATTAAAAAGTCAGGAAACAACAGGTGCTGGAGAGGATATGGAGAAATAGGAACACTTTTACACTGTTGGTGGGATTGTAAACTAGTTCAACCATTATGGAAAACAGTGTGGCGATTCCTCAAGGATCTAGAACTAGATGTACCATATGACCCAGCCATCCCATTACTGAGTATACACCCAAAGGATTATAAATCATGCTGCTATAAAGACACATGCACATGTATGTTTATTGCGGCACTATTCACAATAGCAAAGACTTGGAATCAACCCAAATGTCCATCAGTGACAGACTGGATTAAGAAAATGTGGCACATATACACCATGGGATACTATGCAGCCATAAAAAAGGATGAGTTCATGTCCTTTGTAGGGACATGGATGAAGCTGGAAACCATCATTCTCAGCAAACTATTGTAAGAACAGAAAATGAAACACCGCATGTTCTCACTCATAGGTGGGAATTGAACAATGACATCACTTGGACACAGGAAGGGGAACATCACACACCAGGGCCTATTTTGGGGGTGGGGAGGGGGAAGGGATAGCATTAGGAGATATACCTAATGTAAAAGACTAGTTAATGGGTGCAGCACACCAACACGGCACATGTATACATATGTAACAAATCTGCACGTTGTGCACATGTACCCTAGAACATAAAGTATAATGATAATAAGGAAAAAGCTCTAGTCAGTGAAGGGCCATTGTCTAGAGAAGGAAGGACACTGGGAGCCATCAGAAGCTGACAGCAACTGGGGAATGGGCAGTGGCCGGATTTCAGCTCACTGCAAGCTCCGCCTCCCCGGTTCAGGCCATTCTCCTGCCTCAGCCTCTCGAGTAGCTGGGACTACAGGCGCCCGCCACCTCGTCCTGCTAATTTTTTTGTATTTTTAGTAGAGACAGGGTTTCACCGTGTTAGCCAGAATGGTCTCGATCTCCTGACCTCGTGATCCGCCTGCCTCGGCCTCCCAATGTGCTGGGATTACAGGCGTGAACCACCGCGCCCGGCCCAAAAGCACATTTTTAACAAATCCACCCTTATGAGCAAAGTAGGTCAAAAACATCAAGTCTATATTAAAACTTACTCTAAAAATTATCTGAGTTCTATTATATAGAAATTCATAATTTTCATTGTACTCGATAATTTTCTGACAACTGCCTGTAATGATTATCTTTTCAGAAATGAAATTTATATAAAGTATTTCATAAGATTGATAATTACATGTTAATTCAAAACATGGATTGCAAATATTTTCTAAAGCCAAAATGTTTAGTCTTATTTCTTCCCCAGAGCACCCTTCTGTTTAGTATTGTATTATCATATTTACTGTAATTATTAAAGTGAAAAATTTGAAAATAAGATTAGTTTTAGTATTAAAACTTGAGATTTTAACCATAAATGTTTAAAACACCAGTGTGTTTCTATAGACTCTTTGGGTAGGGTTGGAGACCTTGAAAACTCAGAGAAATGTTTTTCAATTTCTCCATCTCTTCCTCTACAATAACTTTCTGTTCCCTGAGTAAAGTACCACAGTAGGTCGGATAGGCAGATACAAATTATTCTGGCTGTGATTTTTTTTCTGTTGCACCATATGGCGTAAAATGGTATCTGTGAGACAGAGTGTGCACAAAAGATTCAGCTGCTATTTAATCAAATAGTTCACAGTGCAGGCCAATTAGGAGGATATTCAAAGCAATTCTGTCTACTCGGTCCACAGCATTAAAATCAGGACTTAAAGAAAATACAGTTGAGCAAAGCCAAACAAATTTTAAAACTTGTATAAGTTGAAGTCAGTGCATCCATTGGTGCATTCAGAACTGGTAATTGCACACACAAGTAGCTATTCTGTACCAATGAGCATATGCTTGCAGAAGAAAATGTTCTAGTTAATGGAAAATAAAATTGCAGAGAAATGGCAACATCTGTCAATGAAGATTTAGCTCCCAGAATTAATATAGAATAAGCCTTTTAAAACTTTCCACTGCAACCTAAGCATATTTTCTGTGTCCCAAAAATGTCCCCTACATTAAAATCTAAGTAAGAATAGCCAGGGACATGTATTATTGAGCATCTACTATAGTCTTATTTCACAGGAATGTACCTGAAGACGGTATGTATATATTTATATGTATTGTCCACCCTAAGAAAGTAACATTAGAAAGGCAAATGTATATTTATAACAATAATAAACAGATAATGAAGAGTGTTTTAGGGCAAAGGGCTCTAATGAAAAGATGAGATGACTTAGAATTAGACAATCTAGGTTTGAACCTCATATTATTAGCAGTAACAAGGTAAACTCAGACACGTTCTATAGACCCTCTCATGATCAGTTTCCTCACCTGTATGTTAAGCAGATAATAATACCATATTCACAAATGTCTATCAAGCATCCCTGTTGAGGGAAGTACATGAGTGAAGATCTCAGGGCTCAGAGAGACACAAATACTCCATTTATTGTAGTATGAACTTCTACCATGTCCTCTGTTTAGGAAGTATAACTGTTGTAGGGATGAAAACTCAAACCTATATCCATATGAGAAGCAAGCTCAACTACGTTATGGTTTGGCTTCCTTGCCTTCCCCAGCTTCCTAGCTATTGTGTAAGTTACAGGAGGTCAGGAATCTTTGTCTATTTTGTTCACTGGAAAGAACCAAGAACTTGACACATAGTATTATTATTTCTTAAAGGAATGGATAAAAGTGTTAGCTGATGTTAAACAGAAACCCTGTTTATCATCTTGGGCAGATTTTAGAAGTAAAGACCACACCATAGAATATTGTTTGAAACTATAATATGTTTGCAGTTTGGGAATGCAACTTATAAAACCAGGTCCGATAGGACTATTCAGGGATCCCCAAAACGAAAGGAACAGAGCTACTGCTAGATATATAAGCCTTATCGGAATGAGTAAGAATGTTGGATCCCCAGAGTAGAACTTAGGAAATACATAACAAGAGCACTGACTGTTCATCCAAAATAGGTTACTGTTGGATCAAGTAGAAGTCACATAGGGTTCAAAGTGATTAAACTGAAATTATTTGTCATTGTTATATGTTAATTGGAATAGTACAAATCTCAAACTTTATCAGAATCCAGAAGAAGCCTAAGATTTTGGTTAGAGTTTGGATGGATAGAAGAGAAGAAAAAAAGGTTCTGATCATTTTATAACTAACAAGTCTGACTGAAGACAAAAGCCAGGATAAGCTTGATAATTTGTAAGAAACTGTAGGTAGAGCAAAAGAAGGCTGTCTCATAGCTTCTCTCCTTTACTCTGTTACTTGTGTGCTGCAGTAAAGTCTACAAAGGTGTTCTGGGCCAAATTCAGACAACGATTTGGGAATGGAATTAGTGTTGGAAAAATCATTCCACAAAAGGATTGCCTTCCACAAGGGAAGTGGATACATGTGAATTAACTGAAATATCTTTATCCAGGCCCACAAATTCATAATTATTAACTGAAAACATAACTAGGCATTGAGCCATTAGGAACCACAGTGCTACTGAGGGTCATTGATCAGGGAAGTAAAATTACAAAAGCAATGTTTGATGAAGTTTAATTGATGGCGATACCCAGCAGAAACACAATAAGTTGAAGAAAATGGGGATTTAGAGAAATAAGGCATAAAGATAGGAAGGCTAGATACTCCAGGTCTGAAGAATTTAATCAAGCTGGGAGCAATAAAAAAATAGAATATTATGAAAATAGATAGGTTTAAGAAAATACCACTACTTTCGTTATGTGACTAAATATGAAAGAAAAAAAGTATGAAAATAACTCCATTATTTTGGTTCTGAATAAAACGAGGGTACATTTCCACTAAAGAAATTCAGAATTGAGAGAGCTGACATCCGTTACACATCTATCATCTACATGGCATTAAAGAAAACATTTTGCATTCATTGATTCATTGTTTTACTTAATACCTACAGCAGCTCTTTGAGGCACACAATTTCCCTGTCACAGATAAAGAAACAGGCTTTTAGAGTTTGGATAATTGGGCCATTTTTTAATAAGAAATACGTTTGGAGTGGCAGGATTGAAGCTCGTATCAGTCTAACTCTAAAACCCATATTTTTCTCTAATATCATGCTACAAGATACCTTTTACTACAAAAACTTAATGTAAAAAAAAGGAAAAATAATAGTAAAGTTTGAGAAAGAATATTGGCAAAGGTTATTAAACTTTTTGAAGATACAAAGTTTTCAATGTAGAATCTCATATTAAATAAGTGGGAGTTAATATACATACATATATAATAAAGTGGCAATTTGGTGGGCTGAAATTAATGGTCCTCCTACCTATCATAACATAGAGGTTGTACCAGTTAACATTCCCACCAGCAGCGTATAAGCATTCCCTTTTCACCGTATACACACCAACATCTATCATATTTTGACTATTTAATAATTACAATTCTGGCAGGAGTAAGGTGGTATCTCATTGTGGCTTTAATTTGAATTTCTCTGATGATGAGTGCTGTGGAGTATTTTTTTGTATGTTTGTTGGCCATTTGTATATCTTCTTTGGGAAATGTCTATTCATGTCATTTGCCCACTTTTTGATGGGATTTTTTTTTTCTTGCTGACTTGCATTTTTTTATAGATTCCGGATATTAGTTCTGTGTCAGATTTATAGCTTGCAAATATTTTCTCCTATTCTGTGAGTTGTCTGTTTATTCTGATGATTATTTCTTTTGCTATGCAGGAGTTTTTTAAGTTTAATTAGGTCCCATTGATTTTTTGTTTCTGTTGCACTTGCTTTTGGGGTCTTAGTCATAAATTGTTTGCCTAGACCATTATCCATAGAGCTTTTCCTACGTTTTCTTCTAGAATTTATATGGTTTCAGGTCATAGATTTAAGTCTTTCATTTATTGAGATGATTTTTGCAAGGTGAAATGTAGGAATCCGGGTTCATTTTTCTACATGTGGCTATCTAGTTTTCCCAGCACCATTTATTGATTCTATTGTTAACTCACAAATATTTCAGAAACAAGTTGTTTAATTTGCATGTATTTCTATAGTTTTGATGATTCCTTTTTGCAATAGATTTCTAGTTGTATTTCACTATGATCTGAGAAGATATGTTATATGATTTTGATTTTTTTTTAAATGTATTGAGACTTGTTTTGTGGTCTATTGTATGGCTTATCTTAAACAACATTCCATGTGCTGATCTGAAGAATGTATATTCTGCAGTAGAGTATATTCTTGGATAGAGTATTTTGTAAATATCTTTTAAGTTCAAATTGTTCTAGAATACAGTTTACAGCCATTGTTTTTTTGCTGACTTTCTGCCTCGGTGATCTGTCTAGTGATACCAGTGAAGTGTTGAAGTCTCTCACTATTATTGTGTTGCTGCCTATACCTTTCTTAGGACTAGTAGTTATTGTTTATTGAATCTGGAAGCTCCAGAGTTAGGTGCACATATATTTAGGATTGTAATATATTCTTGATGGATTGATCTTTTTATTATGCAATGACCTTCTATGTCCTTTTACTTTATAATGTTTTTGCTTTAAAGTCTGGTTTATCTGATAAAAGAATAGTTACTACTGCTTGCTTTTGGTATCCATTTGCATGGTACATAATTTTCTAGTTCTGTACCTTGAGTCTGTACAAATCCCTACATGTTAGGTAAGTATGTTGAAGACAGCAGATTTTGTTTTGTGATTATTTTAATCATTTCTGTAATTCTGTATCTTTTAATTGAAGCGTGTAGATCATTTATATTCAACATTCATATTGAGATGTGAAGTACTGTTCTAGCCATTATGATGATTGCTACCTAAAAACTTTATTTTCTTCATTGTGTTATAGTTTTATCATTCCTGTGAGTTTTATTATTTCAAGATATTCTATTCTGGTGCATATCAACCTTTTATTTTAAGATTTAGAACTTTTAAAGCCATTTCTTATAATGCTAGTCTGGTAGTAACAATAACCTTCAGCATTTGCTTTTCTGAAAAATATTTTTTCTTCGTTTATGAAACTTAGTATTGCTGGATACAAAATTGTTGGTTGACAGTTATTCTGCTTAAGAAGGCCAAAGATAGAACCCCAGTCCCTTCTGAGGTTGTAAAGTTTGTAAGGTTTCTGCTGAGAAATCTTCTGTTAATCTGATAGGTTTTCCTTTATATGTTACCAGATGTTTTTGTCTCACTGCTCTTAGAATTCTTTTCTTCAGGTTGACTTTAGATAGTTCAATATACTATATTGTGATGTCCTTGGAGATGTCTTTTTGCAATGAATTTCCCAGGACTTCTTTGAGTTTGTTGTATTTGGATGTCTAAATCTTGCAAGACCAGGGAAGTTTTCCTCCATTATTATCTCAGATAAGTTTTCCAAACTTTTTTTCTTTTAGGAACAGCAATGGTTCTATGGTTTGGCCATGTAACATAATCCCATGTTTTTTGGAGGCTTTGTTCATTTATTTTAATTAATTCTTTTTTCATTTTTATCTGAGTAGGTTAATTCAAAAGCCTTGTCTTTGAGCTCCGATATTCTTTCTTCTACTTTGTCTAGTGTGTTGTTCAAATTTTCCACTGCATTTTGTAACTTTCTAAATGTGCCTTCCACTGTCAAGAGTTATAATTAGTTTTCCTTTAAAATATTTATCTCTTTAGAAAATTTTTTATTCATATCCTAAATTATTTTTAATTTTTTTAAGGTTGGTTTTCATACTTCTCTTGTATCTCTTTGAATAACTTTGAATAACTTAATAATCAACCTTCTGAATTCTTTATGTGGTATTACAAAGACTCCATTTTGATTTGGATCCATTGCTGGCGATCTGGTGAGATTTTTGGGGGGTGGTAGAAAACCTTGTTTTGTCATATTTTTCAAATTAATTTTCTGATTTATTCTCATTTGGATAGGCTATTTTAATTATTTTTTAATTTATTTGTGATTCAACTGTGTTTCTTTATTTCCATTTTTTTTTTCTCTTGAGGAAATGACTTTAATGTTTACTGTTTATTGTACCCTGATTTGGCTCTGGATATTTTCATAGGTGAAGACTCTGTATGAGTTCCTTCATTATAGAGAATCTTGGTATGATGGCTTTCTCAGATGATAATTGTAGTAGCAATGTGCTCAGTGTGTGAGCAGGTTCACTGTCTCCTGTGGAGTTTGACTGGCAGAAGTGTCCTGAAGCTTATCTCATTCCTCAGTGCTATGCACATTTTTATTTACTTATTTTTCCTCCAGTATTTAATTTACTAGGTTGAACAGTTCAGGATTCAGGCCAGTAAGGAAGGTGTCTACAGGTAAAGGCCAGCTGTGGCTAAAGCAGGTAGGTGGCTGAGTGCAGTGGCTCATGGTTGTAATCCTAGCACTTTGGGAGGCCAAGGCAGGCAGCTCACCTAAGGTCAGGAGTTTGAGACCAGCCTGGCCAACATGGTGAAACCCCATCACTACTAAAAATACAAAAATTAGCTGGGCATGGTGGTGAGTGCCTATAATCCCAGCTACTTGGGAGGCTGAGGCAGGAGAATTGCTTGAATCCAGGAGGCGGAGGTTGCAGTGAGCCGAGATCGTGGCACTGCACTTCACCTGGGCGACAGAGCGAGACTCCATCTCAAAAAAAAAAAAAAAAAGTAGGTAAATGCAACACTCACTGGTGGGCAGGGGTCTCATCCCTGACAGATATGGCTTGGAAGCTCTCAGTGAAATGCACTGAAGTCTTTTCAGGGAGAAGGGAGGCAACTACCACAGCTGACCTGCCAGGCCAGCAGGAAAGTGATCCACCTTCCAGTCACAGTCTTGACTCAGTGTTCCAGCCATTCAGATTAGACAGGCACCTCTTTTCCTCTACAAGAATGCTAATGCTTGATGTAGCACTGAAACTCTACCTCTTGTACAAGCCTGAATCAGGAGGGCCCTCCTCTTGTGGGGATTCAGTCCCACTGAAGTGTTCCAGTAAGGCTGTCTACAGGTGCACCCGTGCCAAGTTCCTGTGGGAGAAGTCCCAGCTCTGTCTGTACTGGTGAGTGAGGGGAAGAAGAAATCCCCTTCTCCAAGACCCTTTACAAGCCTGCTTGACTGTTGGGGTAGAGCAGCAGATTTCCCTGCTGAGACTGGCACTGCACTATGCCTCTGCTGAAAGAAACCTCCCACAAGCAGAAAGTTTTGGGACTCGAGACCACACACCTGGATTCTTTGATGTGGTGCATTCCATTTTCCTTAGGAGTAGGAGTACCTGAGGGCCAGAGCACTCTGAATCCTGCTGCTCCTCTAGGTTTAGCCAGCTAGTGGAACTGCCACACTCCAGGCTGCTCCTGAGGAATGTCTCTAAGGGGTCCAGTTATGTGACTTGTCATCAAGACTCCCAGCAGTGGATACGAGCACCAGCTGTGATGGGGGTAGCAGAGGAGTAAAATAGACTCTGTGTTTCCTTGGTATAAACAGCCTTAGTGTGTGGGCTCTCTTAAATGCCAGTTATAGTAATAATGAACTATTCATGCGGACAGACTCAGGACCTCCTGGTTAGGCAGGGCGATGCAGGCAATGGTGATAGCTGAGATCATGAAAAAGTTTTCTCCTTCCTGAGCACTGTGTTATTCTGCCTGCAGATGTTGTAATGCAGTGGTCCCAACCTTTTTGGCACCAGGGACCTGTTTTATGGAAGACAACTTTTCCACAGACTGGGGACATGAATGGTTTCAGGATGAAACTCTACTACCTCTGATCATGAGGTATTAGCTTCTCATAAGAGCATGCAACTGAGATCCCTCACATGCACAGCTCACAGTGGTGTCCGTGCTCCTGTGAATCTAATGCCACCACTGATCTGATAGGAGCTGGAGCTCAGGCAATAATACTTGCTCACCTCCTTCTGTGAAGTCTGGTTCCTAACAGGCCAGGGACCTGTACCAGTCCATGTCCTGGGGGTTGGGGATCTCTATTGTAATAGACCTCATCAGTTGGACTCCATCTAGGAGGTGATGCTTCCAATAAAGCACCAGCTGTGGCGGTAGTAATGGGATTTCCGCTTGCTTTATATTACCCAAGGAAGGTGCTCTGGCGTCTCAGCCAATGAGTGGGGCCATAGAGCTCCCAGAAACTTCTGTCCTTTGTGTTTAGCTACCAGGGTGAGTAGAGGAGCAAAAGTAGGTGGAGCCTGAGCCAGGCAAGACTTTTCTCTGGCTCTTCATGTGTGGCACAAGCAGTGGCTCCAGTGGGGATTGGTGGGCAGTTCTCTGCCCACTGAGGTAATGTTTCAGAGAGGAGCAGCTCTGCCTCCGCTGAAGCAGAAGAGTCTGCATGGGTAGTAGGGGATCACAGGGGGCAGTTAGCCTCACCCAGCTTCCACACACTTGGCAAGGCAGGTGTGACATTCATCGTGTTTCACTAGCAGCACCTAGCTAAATTCCGGGCATTCTGTAGTCAGAACTCAAAACTGCCACAGACCATAGATTTTCTTGCAGAGACAGAAACCATGGCTTTCAGGCCATGCCCCTCCCAGTCTACCAGTGAAACAGGGGCACCCAGCTCCTGTGCCCTTGACTACAGCACACTTCTTACTTGCCCTTGAGTTCTGGCCAAGGGGGTTTGTCCCTACTCAAAATTATATTGCAAATGTTAGTTGGAAGTTTTTTTCAACCTTTGGCAGCTGCCTGAGTTAGTTGGCAGACTTCTGTGAGCCCCCTGTGAGGTAAGATCGGGAGTGACTTCCTTCTATGCCTGCTGGAAACTGGGTTTGCATACAGAACATGCCCCAATGACACTCTTTCTCATATACTTCCTACCGCTAACTCAATTAACTCCAGCACTAGGTAGGGTTAAGGCCTGGATTGCCAGGTTCCCCAGTGGCAGTGTATACCCTGGAGGCAGTTTATTCCCTTCTCACATTCTGGAGTCTTACAGTTTTCTGCCTGGTTCACAGCGTAGGCTTCAGCCTATCACTTCTTTCAAAACGTCTATGGTTTCCTTTGGTTTTCCTGTTGATTTTCTATGTCACTTCTTAGAAAAATGTTCACAGCATGAATCTCTACACACTATTTTGCCCTTCTAACTGGGAAAGGCATACTCACAATGTCTCCAATCCACTGTCTTGGAAAAAAACAATCAATCAACTGAACAAACAAAAACTCTGACCTTTGTTTTAACCACACTATGTGTAAAGGTTTTTCTTTCTGAGTTTTCTTTTTTTTTTTTTTTAAGTTTAGTGTGATCAGCTCAATTATCTACTTGCATTTCTATTGCATTTCTACCAATAGTAGAATCTTCCCCAGAACAATTATTGTCCCTTATACTATTATAGTCTTTCCCAATCACTGTGATAATCTTTCTAGTATATTCTTTTGTCTGTTTATAAAAATATCATTACTTTTCAAATTACTACCCCTAAATCATGGATATAACTTTTGTTACCACTGTTTATTTTTATTTTCACAGGTATTGACCTGTACTCAGGAAAACTATTAGGCCATCTTTATGTAGCTCACTAACAATCATTTTCATTTAACAGTACGTTTTTACCTTAAAATATCCTGTTGGGAGGCCAAAGCGGGCAGATGATTTGAGGTCAAGAGTTTGAAACCATCCTGGCCAACATGGTGAAACCTCATCTCTACTGAAAAAAAACAAATGGCACACGCCTGTAATCCCAGCTACTCAGAAGGCTGAGGCAGAAGACTCGCTTGAGCCCAGGAGGTGGAGGTTGTAGTGAGCAGAGACTGTGCCATTGCACTCCTGCTTGGGCAACAGACCAAAACTCCATCTCAAAAAATAAAAAATAAAATAAAAATAAAATATCCTGAGGGTTTTTTTTTTCAATGCCAATAAAACTCAACGCCTTTCTTCGTCTTCCTGGACACACAGCTAAATTCCATTACGCATCCTCTTCTGCAGTTCGGTATGGCAATGTGATTGAATTCTAAACAGTGGACTATGAGAACATTGATTGAGGCACTTACAGCCCTGGCTGGTGAAAACTTCCAAAATTGTCATATTATTCCCAATCACTAATTTAATACAAACTTATACTTTAAGAGTATAAGCCACTTAAAGACAGTGACATGACAAATTGCAGAATTGCTAGCTGAAGAATCATTTCTATTTTCTGTGAGTAAAAAATGCACATTCATTACATTTAAGTTATTATATATCTGGGGGTTGTTTTTACAGATACTGGCATTATCTTAATAGGCAACTATTATTTTACATTAGAAAATAAAGCAGGCATCTTTCTTTGAAAATGAGCAGACATTTTCTTTATTATTATTATTATTATTATTATACTTTAAGTTCTAGGGTACATGTGCACAACGTGCAGGTTTGTTACATATGTACACAGGTGCCATGTTGGTGTGCTGTACCCATTAACTCGTCATTTATGTTAGGTATTTCTCTCAATGCTATCCCTTCCCCTTCCCCCCACCCCATAACAGGCCCTGGTGTGTGATGTTCCCCTTCCTGTTTCTAAACAATGATAGTGTAAGTTTTATACGAATCAAGATTTAATTGGGAGACTATTTCTGTTTCATATGTTTGTGTGCACATATAAATTATGTATTCTGAATATTTATAATATATATTATATGCAGAACGTATCTAATATATAATGAAGAATATAACATAATATAGTAATATATTCTGCATCATATTTTATACGTGTGATATGTGGGTATCTATATATTTTGTATATATTTTGCTAGATCTTATATGTATATGTATCTATATACAATTAAATTTTTTTTCATTAAGAAAGAGAAAGACAGAGAGAGAGAAAGCACAAGCATATGAGTACTTAAACATTGAGAAAAGGTGGTTCTACTAGAAAGTGGACAGATTAGAAGGAGTAGAGGGAATTAGCATTTTATTTAGGCATGTATTAGGTTTGGGTGTTTTAAACTTTTATATTTAATTGGTATAAGATATATTGTAGAAATATTGCAATCATATTTTGCCAATGAGAAATGAGACACTTAACATTTTTTCTTACCTGTGTGATACCACATTTTATTGATAAAATTATATTTAGAAATACTATACAATCAGATATTAGAGAGCTGTTTAAGTCTCAAAGTAACTAAAAGTTTAAAAGATTGTTTAAATATTTTCCTGAAACCCTTGAAGATTAACTTTTTATAAAGTACTATATTGAGATCCAAACAAATCCGTATTTGTCAAACACAGATCTTTCGTCTCAAATTTATCTTTGTCACTTTAGAGGTCTTTATATTTCAATTGTTATTCATGTGCTTTTTGATAAATGACATTCAAAGGAAGTTGAAGTTTGCTCTATGTACAGGTTCCATATCAGGGACAAGGTTATAAGGGTCTTAAGAAATCGTTTGGCATCAAGACTACTATACTGTGAATAGTTAGAAAATACTTTAAGTGTAAAAGCATAGTCATATTTATATAGATCCCCAATGAATAATTTAAACAAGCTTACTAATAATTTACAGAGCTGAATCATTTAAACACATCAGAAACCATTGGACATATGCATAACTCATTTTTATGGTTATGCTTTGTTAAAAAATATCTTTTAAGTGGGAATATAATACCTCTATCTCTGTCAAATAAATTATGTATTTTAATTTAATCTTAAGATTTTCAGTAATGTGAGTATATTTCCAAAATCACATGTATCTTTACAAATTATATTATGAATATTCATTTTAAAATGAACAGAAAATGTTGAAAGTTTTCAGGTGACTGATTGCCATCTTCTGTTGTATTAGATTGGTGCAAAAATAATTTTGGTTTTTGTCATTACTTTTAAAGGTGAAAACCACAATTGCATTATGTTTGCAGCAACTGATATGGTTTGGCTGTGTCCCCACCCAAATCTCATCTTGAATTGTAACTCTCACAATTCCCACTTGCCACGGGAAGAACATAGTGGGGGTGATTGAATTATGGGGGCACGTCTTTCCTGCGCTATTCTTCTTAGGGTGAATGAGTCTCTCAAGGTATAATGGTTTTAAAAATGGGAGTTTCCCTGCACAAGCTCTCTCTTTTCCTGCTGCCATTCATGTAAGATGTGACTTGCTCCTCCTTGCCTTCCTTCATGATTGTGAGGGCTCTCCAGTCATATGGAACTATAAGTCCAATGAACCTCAAACCTCTTTCTTTGTAAATTGCCCAGTCTCATGTATATCCTTATCAGCAGCATGAAAACAGACTAATACACCAATCTAACATTAAATCTGGGATAATTTCTCTTCAGTTTTAATACAATAAATAAATACATAAAACAAGAAACTTATTCATTTTCAAGTTCTAATCTAAAGTAACTTTCAGGAAAATACAGTAGACATGTACTTTAATATATTACTTTAACATGACTTACATTTATTTTATGAAGATAACATTAATTAATTACATATTTGTCACTCTGACTAGAATGTTGCTTCGGACAAAAATACAAGTCTTAATGAACAACTTTATGCAAAAAAAAAGGAAAATCTAAAGAAAGTAAATAAAGTATGGAAATATACAATCTACCAAAATTGAATCAAAAAGACATAGAAAACCTGAACAGATGTATAGTTAGTAACGAATTGAATCAGTAATAAAAGTCTCTCCCCAACCCCCACAAGAAGTCCAGGATGGACCCACTGGATCCACAAGACAGGTTGAGTTCATTGCTAAATTCTACTAAACTTTCAAAGAAGCACTAGAACCAGTTCTCAAACCTTACCACAAAATTGAAAGTGAAGGGATTATTCCAAGCTCATTCTATGAGGCCATCAATGCCCTAATACCCACACCAGATAAGGATGTAATAACAACAACAAAATACAGCCAATATGCTAATGAACACAGATGAAAAATTAACAAACTACTAGCAAACCACTTCCAAAAGCACATCAAAAGTATTGATGTAATAACAACAACAAAATACAGCCAATATGTTGATGAACATAGGTGAAAAAATTAACAAGATACTAACAAACCACTTCCAACAGCACATCAAAAATATTATAAACCATAATCAAGTGGGATTTATCCCAGACATACAAGGATGGTTTAATATATGCAGAACAATAAACATGATGCGTCACATCAATAGAATGAAGGAAAAACATATGATCATTTCAATAGATGCAGAAAAAACATTTGACAAAATTCAACATCCCTTTATAAATAATATTTTCAGTTAAGTATATATAAAAGAAACATACCTCAACACAATAAAAACCATAGATGACAAACCCACAGCTAACATCATACTGGATAGGGAAAAGCTAAAAGTTTTTACTAAAAGCTAGAACAATACAAGTATGCCTAATCTCATGACTCTTAGGCAACATGATACTAGATGTTGTAGCCAGAGCAATTAAGCAAGAAAAAGAAATAAATGGCTTCAAAGAGAAAAGGAGAAAGTCAAATTTTCTCTGTTTGCAGATGACATGATTTTTATATTTAAAAAACCTAGCCTCCCCCAAAAATACTCATAGAAATGATCATTTACTAAAGTTACAAAATACAAAATCAACATTCAAAAATCAGTCATAATAATAATGAGCTAACTGAAAAAGAAATCAGAAAAGCAATTCTATCTCCACTGACTACAAAAAAAAATCTAAGAATAAATTTAACAAACAAGATAAAATATTTCTACCAGGAAAACTATAAAACACTGGTAAAATAAATTGAAACAGACAAGAAAAATGGAAAGACATCTCTTGTTCATAAATTGGATGAATTAATATTGTTAAAATGACCATGCTACCCTAAGTGATCTATGGATTCAATGCCATATCTGTCAAAGTAAAAATGATATTTATCACAAGAAGAGACAAAAAGAATCTAAAATATGTTTGAAGCTACAAAAAAACTGTGAATAGCCAAAACAATTTTTCATAGCAAAGGGAACAGACTGGAAAAAAAAAAAAAAAAAAAAAAAAAAACCAAAAAACTTGAGAGAAAACATTTCCAAACCTTTCATCTGAATAGACAAGAAACTCAAACAGCTCAACAGCAAAAACTCAAATAACCTAATTGAAAATGGACATATGTTCTGAATAGACAACTCTCAAAAGAAGACATGGCCAGCAGTTACATGAAAAAATGCTCAGCATCACTAATCATCATAGAAATGCAAATCAAAGTAACAATGAGATATCATCTTAACCCAGTTAGAATGGCAATTATCAAAAAGACAGAAAGTTACAAATGTAGGTTAGAATGTGGAGAAAGGAGAACTCTTAAACACCATTAGTGGAATTGTAAATCAGTAGAGTCATGATGTTATGGAGGTTCCTCGCAAAACTAAAGATAGAACTGTCATATGATTCAGAAATCCCACGAACGAGTACATATCCAAAGGAAATCAGTGTATTGAAGAGATATTTGCACTGCCATGTTTATTGTAGCACTATTCACAATACCCAAGATATGGAATCAACCTAAATGTTCATCAATAGATGAAGGGTAAAGAAAATGTGACATATATCATAATGCCAAACTGTTAGCCAAGGAAATAATGGAATCCTGTCATTCATGGAAACATGAATGATTCTGAAGGAAATTAAGTGAAATAATTCAGGCACAGAAATATAAACAGCACATGTTCTTACTCATATGTCTGTGGAAGCTAAAACAGTTGATCTTATAGGAGTAGAGAGTAGAATAGTGCTTACTAAAGGCTGGGAAAAATATGGGGAAGAAGATAGAAAGAGGTTGGTTCATGGAAACAAAATTACAGCTAGACAGGAGGAATAAGTTCTAGTGTTCCAAAGCACTGTAGGGTGGCTATGGTTAACAATTTATAGTATATTTTCAAATAGCTAGAAGTGAGTATCTTGAATGTCACCAATACAAAGAAATGATAAATGTTTGAGGTGATGAATTTGCTAATTACATTTATTTTATTACATGGTGTACACATGAATCAAAATACCATTTTGATGAAAGGCCAGGTGCGGTGATTCATGCCTTTAATCCCAGCATATTGGAAGCCTGAGGCAGGAGGATCACTTTAGCTCAGGAGTTCAAGACCAGACTGTTCAACATAAAGAAACCCCATTTATAAAAAATAAAATAAAATAAAAATAGCTGGGAACTGTGGCATGGGCTTGTAGTACCAGCTACTTGGGAGGCTGAGGTGAGAGAATTGCTTGAGCCAGGAGTTTGAGGCTGCAATGAACTATGATCACATCACTCCAGCCTGGGAAACAGCATGAGACCTTGTTTCTAAGAACTATTTATTAATACATTTCTGTTTATTGATATATATCACACCATACCTCATAGATATGTATAATTATTATGTTTGCATTAATAAAAATTAAAATCAATTTAAAAAATCTGACTCATATATTTAACTTGTGCTATTCTAAACTTCATCATACCTTTGCCCTAATTTGAATATATGCTAAATGTTCACACTGAATAAGTGGATTGGATTCCAGTGAAAAGATTAATAAGGGCTTCCCATTCACTCAGATTAATGTTCAAGAAAAACAATGTATATTGAGTATAAGGAAAGTATCACATCTTGTAACTTACCAGCAAGCCCAAGGTAAAATGCAGTATCATTGACTATTAAAGTAATAAATCAATATACAATTAAGCTACACAACAGTAAAAATATAAAAAAAAAAACCTATGATTTTTATTCTTATAATGCATATTTTATGTACAGTGTTTTATTTACTTTTAATCTTTGGAACTATCTCAAGAGAAATATAAGATTATGTTCAGGTATAAAACTTTTTTTTAAACAAATACTTATAATGCTATTGTGTACAAGTCACTATTTGTGCACTTCATAAATATGATTTTAATCTTATTGCAACCTTCTATGTAAATGTGATTGTCAACCACTTCTTGTAGATGGAATCTGAAGCTAAGGGAAAAAAAAAATGCTCAAACTTTCACCATTTTAAGTGGTGGAGTAAGAATTCAAATGCAATCATCCTGGCTTTAAAGTAGGTATCAGAATGGTTAAGACATTAACCAAGGACAAGCAGTTAATAATTTAAAATAAAGAAATACTAATATGAGGTCTATTTGTAATATTGCCCTCAGACTCAGTCAAGAAAGTACCCTGTCTTGACTTCCAAATTTCACAAGGTTCTCTTATGACCCTGCTTCCGTTGTATTCTTCTCCATGGATAAATAAATCCATAGAGTAAAGGGCACATTTCACCTAGGAGCCATGCCCAAACCTCATGGATCCCCCACACCGGTACTCAGACTTACAAGGTTCTGCACACAAGGTTCATGCCTGCTTATATAGCCTGCTCAAGCCTATTCTCCAGCTCCCAAAAGTTGATCACACCTATGGTGTGCAAAACCTTAGGCCCAAGGAATTACCAAAGCTGGCTTTTGAGGGTATGCAAGTTGAACTTGAATATGCAAGCTGAAAGACTTACAAATGTCCTCTTGAGGCCATTCCTGGTCAGTATGGAATAGACAACTAGGAAGAAATGGATGGGCCATGACTTAGAGGACTGCAATCAATTTTTCTGTTTTTCACCATGACCCTGGGAAGAACACTATGGTTTCCAGGAACTGATCATTAAAACCCAGGTCATTATGAAGACATTTGTCATGGTAGAAGGAAAGACAACATTTTATTTATTGTCTTTTCTTGCCCTGTACTTGGAAATATTGGGGGTTCATCATTTTTGACAAACACATTTCTATCCTTTATGATATACTATTTCTATAAATACAGTATAAAGTATATGGATTAAAATAACAGAACACACAATTTTAGCATTAATATAGCTGAGGAAATAAATGCTTTATCTTATCCCCTCAACTATATTTTATTTATATTTTATTGTACAGGTATTTTATGAGTTAACGTCACGCAGGAGAGTCTCAAAGCTGAGAATGGAGATGCAAGCTCATGATCAAAGAATGATGAGGTAACTCTTGTGTCATTTAGCTGGTAGTGCATCTAAAATCAGTAGATCTAACTGTAATTGACTTCTGGTTTCTCAGCCTTTCTTCACCTACTACCATTGTCTCAAACCTTTTGTTAAATGTAAGGAAACACATTGATACAAGTTTCTTTGGAAGTTTTTAATTATTGATTTGAAACTTTTCCTTCTGAAATACCCTCCATATATTTTTTGGTTTCATTATATTTTTATAAAAGGAAGCAAAAGTTTTTCTAGTGATGCCACCAGGTTAGAAATTTCTCTTATACTGTGTCTCACAGTGAAGAAACAATATAACGATTGGGCCAAAAATGCTTCCAACTTCAAAATAAGCATAACTGTTAACAAATCAATATTATATTAGTTTTTATGTTAGCAGGCAGATATGAAGACTAGGAAACAAATATACTACACTAAGACTAACCTGAAAAAATAAGAAGGAAGATGCAATCATAAAAATCATAATTTCTTACCAAAAGTAGAACTTCCAGTACAAAAATAATTATTTTTTAATTAAAAGTTAAAATACTTCCATTTTAAAAACTGAGTTTTGAAAATCCTCGTCATGCATGAGTATAAACAGTGTACTACTTTACAGATCCAACCAGAAGATGAATGCTGTATGCCTTGGGAAGAGGAAAAGCTAATACAGAAAAAAATTAGCAGCCTTTTATATTCCATTAAAAACTTTGCTATGTGATAATTTCTGATAGCTTTTTTATTTGAAAATCATTATTTTATAACAGTGAAATTGAAGCACTTGTCATAGCTAGCTAAGTCTCTTAAAAACATCCCAATCGTCTAGGGAGAAGCCAGACTGGAATGCTTAATCAGAATTCAACTTTTTGTGCCTTTTAAGTGCGCTTTTCAGCAAGTTGTTATTACAAGGTTCAGCTCAGCTGTCTAGTTAGAGACCACCGCATTGACATGCAAGGACACCTGTCTTCCTAAATCTCAATCTTTGTGACTCATCCTTTCTAGTAGGTCAGAAGATATTTAATTGATGATATATCTCCTCAAAAAACTCTCTGTTTTTTATCAAAAACAGGCAATGAATATTTATTGCCATTTGGCACTGCAAACAAAAAAAGAAGTAGAAAACCAACAACGGTACCTAAATAAAAATAAACTTCTGTAGGGGAAAGGGGAAACACAGTCTATCACTTCATGGCATGTGCATACAGTCCCTAGAATGAGGATGTTTAGATAAACAGAAGATGATCTGTATGTTTCAGTTTTATGTCAAGTAAAAGACGAAAGAGAACAATATATGTGGGCCATATTCAGTTATTCAAAGAAACATTTAGGAAAACAGAGAGTTGTAGAATTTTAACATCAATTTCTGAAATTCTTCTTATTTATATTGTTTTATTGTGTAAGCTGTGATTAATGGCAGAAACAATTACAAAGTAAAAAATTTCAACAAATATTTGATTTGTTGGATATAACGGTATGACTAATGTTTCACCACCACCATTACCCACCAAATGAATAAATTTGGAAACTTACTAGTTTCATCACAGCAACCTCAAAACTGATGTGGCTAAATGCTTATCAAAAGACCATTTTTGAAATGTTTGTTTTCAGTGGTCAAAATAGATTTTTCTTCCAGTGTGAGATATTACACTTCGTAGTACCATGAACACAATTTGATGGCAACATTTAGAAGGTCTATTTATATGCTTGAAAAGAAAAGAATAGTTAACAGTATCAAATTTGTTTCTATAATTTTGTCAAAAATTCATTTAAAGTTTTTTGTTGTTTTTGTTGTTGTTTTGTTTTGTTTTTTTTTTAGCTTCAAACAAAACTTTGATCCCATATTGGGATTTGCTAAATCTGACTCTTAAGAGAAAATGCAGTAAGAGTGCAATTTAGACAAGCTTCAAAGAGCAATTTATCAAGGAAAAAATAGGAAAAAATTAGAAATAAATGTACAAAGCAACACACTTCAAGAATCTGTATATCCTTTTTTTTTCTGGGCTATTTAGCCTTTTGGCCAATTCTTGCTAGATAGCATATTTATAAATATTAATGTCTTATTTATGTCTACACCATTCAACAAATGATATCAGGGTACACTTTCTATGAGAATGCAAATAGATATGAGAATTGATGGTGCTGGATACTGAGATAAAACAGTAAGTATAGCATAACTTATTTCTTTCCAGAAATTAACAATGTTATCTTTATACTGATGCTGTTTTGATAGAGAAACAAGTATGGGGGCACAGGATATCACCATTAAATGATACAGACTCTGTTGTGTAGGAAATATTCAGATTATGGGTTAGAGAGTCATCTCTGGACCAGGCCCATAGATTTCGGTGATTTTACCTAATCACACTCAGTAAAGTTAACAATTTTATCATGGTTTCCCTTATAAGTGTGCCAACTAAGAAGATTAACAGTTGTTTTGGGTTAATTTGATGTTAGTATCAAGATTACAGAAGTGGAAAGCAGATTTTGTTCATATCTATATGTTTCTAATTCATTAGTTAACATCATCTGGTATCTTCACCTTGAGTCCAGAATTTCTAAATCTAAATGTATATTCTGTAATAATTCTTAATGTTCCATATTCTTAATTTTAATACTCATTTTGAAAAATAGCATTTATACAAGGTTTATACTGTATAACATACTGCTCTCAAAATTTGTCCCATGTTAACTTATTAAATCCTTGTAAGATTTTATATTCTATGAGGCAGGTAGTATAATTATGTGCCAATTTACAGGTGAGGTCTTTATTATTGGATTAATAAATCCCCACTTAGTTGATTATATCATTTCCTTATCTATAAATGTTTAGTATCCATTATGTTCTAGGCATTAAAATGGACAAGAGGGCACAACCCCCAATAAACCATTCTCTCTTTTCACAGAGCTTATACTCCAGTAATGTAGCAGTGAAATTAACCAACAGCTACATTGTAGTTAGTTCTAATAAGTGTATGTAGAGAGTACCTTCAGGTCACCAAAAGGGGCCATCTAAGATGACAGTGATGGTCTTGAAACACTATCTAGTGTATGGACCTCTGGTGGTTGATTGTATGTGTCAACTTCATTTTGTCATGAGATTCTCAGTTTAAATATTATTTCTGCATGTGTCTGTGAGAGTGTTTCTAAATTAGATCAGCATTTGAATCAGTGGACTCAGTAGATTGCCTTCGCCAATATGAGTAAACATCATCCAATCTGTGGAGGCCAGGAATAGAACTGAAAGGCCAAGAAAGCAGGAATTTAACTCTTCTTTCTGACTGCCTGCTTGAGCTGAGACATCAGTCTTCTGCCCTTGGACTGTAATTTACACTGTTCACTCACCTGGTTCTCAGGCCTTCAGAATCAGATTGAATCACACCACAGGCTTTCCTCCATCTCCAGCTAGCAGATTGCAGACTGTGGGACTTTTTGTCCTTTTTAATTGTGTGAGCCAATTTCTCATAATTAAATCTTTATATCTAAAATAGGATTTATACATATCTCCTCAATGAAGTAGTAGCTGTGTTGAAAAGGGTTTATTTGGGGAGCAAAAGTCATTCCAGGCAAAAGGAATACTTTCTATGAACATAATTTGATTATTTGCAAGCAGTCTTTGCCTGTAGCCATTTGAATTTTTTATTTCATTTTATTTTAATTTCTAGAACATATGTGCAGGATGTGCAGATTTGTTACATAAGTAAATGTGTGCCATGATGCTTTACAGTACCTATCAACCCATCACATAGGTATTAAGCCCAGCCTGCATTAGCTGTTTATCCTGATGCCCTCCCTCCCTCTGCTCTCACCTACAGGCTCCAGTGTGTGTTGCTCCCCTCCCTGTGTCCATGCATTCTCATTATTCAGCTCCCACTTATACGTGAGAACATGCTGTATTTGGTTTTCTGTTTCTGTGTTAGTTTGCTGAGGATAACGGCTTCCAGATCCATCCATGTGCCTGCAAAGGACATAATTTCCATTCCTTTTTGTAGCTGCATATTATTCCATGGGGTGTATATACCACATTTTCTTTATTCAATCTATCATTGTTGGGCATTTCGGTTGATTGCATGTCTTTGCTATTGTGAATAGTGCTGCAGTGAACATATGTGTGCATATATCATTATAATAAAATAACTTATATTCCTTTGGGATATACCCAGTAATGGGATTGCTAGGTCAAATGGTATTTCTGATTCTAGGTCTTTGAGGAATTGCCACACTTTCTTCCACAATGGTTGAACTAATTTATATTCCTACCAACAGTAAAAGCATTCCCATTTCTCCACAGCCTCACCAGCATCTGTTGATTCTTGACTTTTTAATAATCACCATTCTGACTGGTGTGAGATGTTACCTCATTGTGGTTTCAATTTGCATTTCTCTAATAATCAGTGATGAGCTTTTTCTCACATTTGTTGGCTGCATGAATGTCTTCTTCTAAGAAGTGTCTGGTTTTGTCCTTTGCACAGTTTTTGATGGGATTGTTTGTTTTATCCTTGTAAATTTGCTTAAATTCTTTATAGATTCTGGATATCAGACTTTTGTCATTTGAATAGATTGCCAAAATTTTCTCCCATTCTATAGGTTGTCTGTTCACTTGGATGATAGTTCCTTTTGCTGTGCAGAAGCTCTTTAGATTAATTAGAACCCATTTGTTAATTTTACTTTTGCTGGGATTGCTTTTGATATTTTCATCATGAAATATTAGGCTGTGTCTATGTCCTGAATGATATTGCCTAGATTTTCTTCTAGAAATTTTATAGCTTTGGGTTTTACATTTAAGTCTTTAATCCATCTTGAGTTAATTTTTGTATAAAGTGTAAAGAAGGGGTACAGTTTCAATTTTCTGCATATGGCTAGTCAGTTTTCCCAGCACCATTTATTAAATAAGGAATCCGCTCCCCATTACTTGTTTTTGTCAGGTTTATTAAAGATTAGATGGTTGTAGATGGGCAGTCTTATTTCTGAGTTCTCTATTCTGTTCCATTAATCTGTGTCTTTTTTGTACCAGTACTAAGCTGTTTTTCACTGTAGGCTTGTAGTATAGTTTGAAGTCAGGAAGCATGATGCCTACAGTTTTGTTCTTTTTGCTTAGGATTGTCTTGGCTATACAGACTTTTAGTTTCACATAGATTTTAAAGTAGTTTTCTTTTGTTGTTGTTGTTGTTAGTGTTTGTTTTTGAGACAAGGTGTCACTCTTGTCTCCCAGGCTATAGTGCAATGGTGTGTTCTCAGCACACTGCAACCTCCACCCTCCAGGCTCAAGTGATCCTCCCACCTCAGCCTCCTGAGTAGCAGGGATTACAGATGTGTGCTACCATGCCCAGCTAATTTTTGTATTTTAGTAGCAACTAATTTTCATATTTTAGTAGAGATGAGGTTTCACCATGTTGGACAGGCTGGAAACTTAGTCTTTTTCTAATTCAGTGAAGAATGTCAGTGGTAGTTTAATGGGAATAGCATTGAATATTTAAATTACTTTGGGAAGTATGGACATTTCCACGATATTAATTCTTCCTATCCATGAGCATGGAATGTTTTTCCAATTGTTTGTTTCCGCTCTGATTTCTGTGAGCAGTGGTTTGTTGTTCTCCTTGAAAGTGTCCTTTACTTCCCCCTTTAGCTGTATTCCTATTTTATTTTCCTCATAGCAATTGTGCATGGGAGTTTATTTATGATTTGGCTCTCTGCTTATCTATTGTTGGTGTATAGAAATGTTTGTGATTCTTGTACATTGATTTTGTATCCTGAGACCTTGATGAAGTTGCTTATCAGCTTAAGAAGCTTTTGGGCTAAGGTGATGGGGTTTTCTAGATATAGAATTATGTCATCTGCAAACAGAGATAGTTTGACTTTGTCTCCTTCTATTTGAATTCCTCTGATTTCTTTCTCTTGCTTAATTGTTCTGCCAGAACTTCCAATATTATATTGAATAGGAGTGGTGAGAGAGGGCATCTTTGTCTTGTGTTGTTCTCTAAGGGGAACACTTCCAGCTTTTGCTCATTCAGTATGATATTGGCTATGGGTTTGTCACAAATGACTCATTATTTTGGGGTATATTCCATCAAGACCTCGTTTATTGAGAGTTTTTAATATGAACGGATGTTAAATTTTATTGAAGGCCTTTACTGCCTCTACTGAGATAATCATGTGGTTTTTGTCTTTAGTTCTGTTTATGTGATTAATTACATTTATTGATTTGGGTATGTTGAACCAGCCTTACATTCCAGGGATAAGCCAACTTGATTGTGGCAGATAAGCTTTTTGACGTGCTGCTGGATTCAGTTCGTCAGTATTTTATTGAGGATTTTGCATCAATATTCATCAGAGATATCGGCCTAAAGTTTGTTGTTGTTGTTGTTGTTGTATCTCTGCAAAGTTTTGGTATCAGGATAATGCTGGCTTACAGAGGAGTCCCACCTTTTCAGTCATTTGAAATAGTTTCAGAAGAAATGGTACTAGCTGTTTTTTGAACCTCTGGTAGAATTCAACTGTAAATTTGTCTGGTTCTGGGCTTTTTTTAGTTGGTAGGCTATTTACTACTGCTTCAATTTCAGAACTTGTTATTCGTTTATTCAGGGATTCAACTTCTTCGTGGTTCAGTCAAGGAAGGGTGTAGTGTCCAGGAATTTATCCATTTCTTTTAGATTTTCTCATTTATTTGCATAAAGGTGTTAATAGTATCCTTTGATGGTTTTTCTTTTAATCTGGAGTCAGTGGTGATACACCCTTTATCATTTCTGTGTATCTATCTGATTCTTCTCTCTTTTCTTCATTAGTCTAGCTTGCAGTCTATCTATTTCATTAATTTAAAAAAAACAGCTCATGGATTTATTGATTTATTAATTTTTTTTAATATCTCTATCTCCTTCAGTTCTGCTCTGATCTTAGTTGTTTCTTGTCTTCTGCTAGCTTTGGGGTTTGCTTGCTCTTGGTTTCTAGTTCAATTTCAGATCTTTCTGGCTTTTTGGTGTGAGCATTCAGTGCTACAAATTTCCCTCTTAACACTACTTTAGCTAGATCCTAGAGATTCTGGTACATTGTCTCTTTGTTCTAATTGGTTTCAAAAAACTTATTGATTTCTACCTTAATTTCATTATTTACCCAGGAGTCATTCAGGAGCAGGTTGTTCAATTTTCATGTAGTTGTGTTGTTATGAGTGATTGTCTTAATTTTGAGTTCTAGTTTGATTCTGCTGTGGTCTGAGAGACTGTTATAATTTCAGTTACTTTGCAATGCTGAGGAGTGTTTTACTTCCAATTACGTGATCAATTGTGGAATAAGTGCCATGTGGCACTGAAGAGTTCTGTAGATATCAGGTCCACTTGATCCAGAGCTGAGTTCAAGTCCTATATATCTTTGTTAATTTTCTGTCTTGATGATCTAATATTTAATGTAAGGTATTAAAATCTCCCACTATTATACTGTGAGAGTCTAAGTCTCTTTACAGGTCTCTAAGAACTTGTTTTATGAATCTGTGTTTTCCTGTATTGGAGGCATATATATTTAGAATAGTTAGCTCTTCTTGTTGAATTGAACCCTTTCCCGTTAGGTAATGCCCTCCTTTGTCTTTTGTTAATCTCTGTTGGTTTAAAATCTGTTTTGTCAGAAACTAAGATTGCAACCCCTGCTTTTTTCTGCTTTTCATTTGCTTGGTAAATATTCCTCCATCCTTTTATTTTGAGCCTATGTGTGTCTTTACATGTGAAATGGGTCTCCTGAATACAGCACATGGGTGGATCTTGACTCTTTATTCAATTTGCAAGTCTGTATATTTTAATTGGGGCATTTAGCCCATTTACTTTTAAGGTTATATTGTTATGTGTGGATTTAATCCTGTCATCATGATGCTGGCTGGCTATTTTGCAGACTTGTTGATGTAGTTCCTTTCTATTAGCATTGGTCTCTGTACTTCACTATGCTTCTGTAGTGGCTAGTAATGGTTTTTCCTACTATTTAGTGCTTCCTTCAGGAGCTCTTTCAAGGAAGACCTGGTGGTGATAAATTCCCCTTAGCATTTGTTTATCTGGAAAGGATTTTATTTCTCCCTCACTCGTGAATCTTAGTTTGGCTGAATATGAAATTCTGGATTGAAAATTATTTTCTTCACGAATATTGAATATTGGCCCCAATCTTTTCTGGCTTGTGGATTTTCTGCTGAGTGGTCCACTCTTAGCCTAATGGGCTTCACTTTGTAGGACCCTTCCTTTCTTTTTGGCTGCATTTAATATTTTTTCCTTCATTTCAACCTTGGGGAATCTGATGATTATGTGTCTTGGGGTTGATCCTCCTATGGAATATCTTACTGGCATTCTCTGGATTTTCTGAATTTGAATGTTGGCCTGTCTTGCTAGGTTGGGTAAGTTCTGGATGATCTCCTGAAGTAAGTTTTCCCACTTGATTCCTTTCCCTCCATCTCTTTCAGTTACCCCAATCAGTCATAGGTTCAGTCTTTTTACATAATCGCAAGGTCTCAGAGGTTTTGTTTGTTCCTTTGCATTTGTTTTCCTCTAATCTTCTTGGCCTGTCTAATTTGAGCAAGATAGTCTTCAAGTTTTCAATTCTGTTCTCTATTTTGTCTGTTCAGCTATTGATACTTGTGGTTGCATTGTAAAGTTCTCATGTTGTGTTTTACATCTCCATTGTCTCATTTATGTTCCTAAACTGGATTTTCCAGTTAACAATTCCAGTAATGTTTTATCTTAATTCTTAGTTTCTTTACATTTGGTTAGAAAGATGCTCCTTTACCTCAGTTAAGTTCATTATTACCCAACTTTGAAATCTATTTCTATCAGTTCATCCATCTCAGCCTCAGCCCAGTTCTGTGCCCTTTCTGGAGAGGTGTTGCAATCATTTGGAGGAGAAGAGGCACTCTGGCTTTTTGAGTTTTCAGCATTTTTTCATTTATTTTTTTGTGATTTTTGTGAGTTTATCTAGCTTCAATCTTTGAAGGTGTTGACTTTGAATGTGGTTTTTATGGGGACATTTTTGTTGATGCTGTTGTTGTTGCTTTCTGTTTGTTTTTCTTTTAACAGTCACTCCCTCTTCTGTAGAGCTGTTGCAGTTTGCTGGGGGTCCACTCAAGACCCTACTCACCTTGGTCCTTTCCATACCTGCAGTTGTCACCAGTGGAGGCTGCAGAAGAGCAAATGTGGCTGTCTGCCCCTTGCTCTGGGAGCTCTATCTCCAAAGGGCACCGACCTGATGCCAGCGGGAATGCTCCTGTATAAAGTGTCTGGAGACCCCTGTTGGGGGTCTTACCCAGTCAGGAGGCACTGGATCAGGGACCCCATTAATGAAGCACTCTGGCTGCTCCTTGGCAGAGGGGGTGTGCTGTGCTGGAGGGGAATGCCACCGGTCCGGACTGTAGAGACTCCTCACAGCCAGCAGGGGAAAGACTAAGTCTGCTGATCTGCAGAGACCATGGCTGCTCCTCTCCGCAGGGGCTCTGTCCCTAGGAAATCAGAGTTCTGTCCATAAACCCCTAGCTCTAGGGAGTTGCTGAAATTCCTGTAGGGAGACCCCACACAATGAGTAGAGATGGCTCTGGGTCTGGCCTAAAGAGGCAGTCTGGCAATGATCTGCCACAGCTGCTGTGCTGTGCTGTGGGGAATTCCTCCTGGGTCCAAACTTCTCAGTCTCCCTGACACCAGCAGGGGAAAATGGCAGACTGAAGCTGCAGTGATGGCAGCCAGTACTCTCCCCAGGAGCTAAGTCATCTTAGGCATCAGGCAGCCACCGTAATGGCTGCCACCCATTCTCTAGGGAGCACAGTCATCTTACCCAGCAGGCAGCTGCAGTGATGGCAGCCACCCCTCACCCTGGGAAGTCAGTAGTGTTAGGCTGTCTCCAGCATAGCATCCACTGAGAATATGCACAGCATTGTGCTTAGGACCCACGGCCTTTGTGGCATGGGCTCACGAGGGGATCTCCTGATCTGTGGGTTGCACAGATCCATGGAAAAAGCATGGCTTCCCAAGCAGGGTAGCACAATCACTCTCTGCCTCCCTTGGTTAGGGGTGGAAACTCCTCTTGCCCCATGTAGCTCCTGGGTGGGCTCTTGTGCCACCTTGCTTTTCCTCTCTCTCTGGGGGTCACGCCAACCACCCAGTCAGTACCAGTGAGAGAACCTAGATACCTGAGTTGCCAGTGCAGGATTCTCTCACTGTTTTTGTTCTTCTCAGTGGGAGCCTCTGAGCATAGCTGTTTTTAATCAGCCATCTTGGCCAAGCCCAACCATAATTTGAATTTTTGATGAGTTAGGCATTTTAATCATATGCTCTAAAGATGGTAGAGGGAGTGGATCTTTAAACAATGAGACAGCCTAGGTAAATGACCAGCAACCAGATTTGAAAGATTTTATTTCCTGTTTAATTCACAGCAAATCTCATGACCTGATAAAAACTGTGTCTGCTTATTTTTTTAAAAAAAATATAATTAAACTTCTGTGTAAGTATATAATATTTAATTTTTGAGGGGAGAAAGAGGAAATTAGATCCTAAAGAAAGCTGGAAACACTGTAAAATGTCTCTATCAAAAAGGTCTTGCAAAGTTCCCATGTTGATTGTACTCTAAACTGTTAATTTTGTAGCTTAATCCAGCTCTGTGTACATGTATGTCAATTCCCCCAAATGTCTCTTACTACTAAAATTGTTACAAATATGCTCCCGAAGTTTAACAGACAGAACATGTTGTTTTGATTATGAATTTACATAATTTATTTGTGTAGTTTAATCTGTCCATGATCTTAACATTGTTTCACACCCAACACTTCAAATAGGCAAGATAGCATAGCATTTAGAGTGCTAAATCTGGAGGCAAACAAACCTTGCCTTCTCTAATTCAGGCAATGCAGGTAATCCTAACACAGCCTTACTTTCTAGGAACTATTACTAAAATGTTTGCCTTCTTGATTTATCAGGGCTGAAGGTAAATCAAGTTCCTGTTTTAATTTTTTTTCAGATGTGTGTCAGTCATCAGTTCTTGTGAGTCTCACTGTAGGAAACACATTTTACATATCTGAACTCCTTACTTCTTTAAGCCTTGTCACTAAACTTGTGGCCAGCTCCTTTATGACTCTTCCTCTTTAGAGACTTACAGCACAAAAACAGCTTTTTTTTTTTTTTTTTTTTTTTTTTTGAGACTGAGTCTGGCTCTGTCGCCCAGTCTGGAGTGCAGTGGCCGGATCTCAGCTCACTGCAAGCTCCGCCTCCCGGGTTTACGCCATTCTCCTGCCTCAGCCTCCGGAGTAGCTGGGACCACAGGCGCCCGCCACCTCGCCCGGCTAGTTTTTTGTATTTTTTAGTAGAGACGGGGTTTCACCATGTTAGCCAGGATGGTCTCGATCTCCTGACCTTGTGATCCGCCCGTCTCAGCCTCCCAAAGTGCTGGGATTACAGGCTTGAGCCACCGTGCCCGGCTAAAAACAGCTTTCTAAATAAATCTCTCACTACTATCCTTGTCTTCTGTCTTAATCCATTAATATTGTAGAAGTCGATCAAAGGATTCAAGTGGTACAAAACGGATACCCCTTCATTCTCTTTATGAAATATATATGGGGTCAGAGATTCATTGTTTTACTTTCACTTTTATATTCATAAAAAATGCAAAATGGTGGCCAGAACACCGTTCTAACATATTACCTGAGGGTTTGAAATTAAATTCAATCTCTTCAGTAGTTCTTTTGTAATATATGTTTTATATATAATTTAAAAAGTGGAAAACTAAAAGCTTTGAACCCACTTTCAAAGATTGGGATTTGTAAATATGATTCTAAAAAGATAAATTATGTAAGAGCAAAATTTTAACAAACACTTCTGTAGCTTTCTAATATGCTAACAGTGAGCCAGAGTCTCAGATTATATATATGAACAAAATGATTTTTATATGCTCTTGATATCTCCAGCATTATATAAGTTTTTAAAGATACTATTTAAATTAATGTAATCTCTTAAGAAAAAAATTAGAAAATATTCAGCCAAGCCATGTGGACACATACTATTATTGGTTCTGGATTTTGTATTTTGGTGTATGAGTATGAAATGTGCTGCAAGTTTATTATAAGCTTATTTTTCAATACAAAACAATGATAAACAGGTATACATATTAATAGGAAACAACATAAATAAATAAGAGAATGGCATAATGAATTATGGAATATCAATAAAGAAAATACAATATTAAAAATTACAGTTTCACAGACACAGAGGAAAGTCTTATTCATTTTATAAAACAGAAATATACAAGGTGGCTACAAATATGTAAATAGCATATGCATATGCATGTGTGTGTCTGTTTTCTACTGCTATTGTAAAACATTACCACAATATAAGTCATCTAAAACAATATAAATTTATTACTTCCCAGTTCTGAATATCAGAATTTCTACACCAGTCTCATTGGTTTAAAAGCATGAAACCACAGGACTGTTTTCCTTACTGACATCTCTAGAGAGCATCAGCATTTAAGCTCATTCAAATTGTTGGCTGAAAACAGTTCCACATGGTTCTAGGACTAAGGTCCTCATTTCCTTGCATGCTGTTTTCTGGAGATTGTTTTCAGTCTCCAGAAGCCATCGACATTCCTTGGTTCATTGTCTCTTCTTCTCTCTTCAAAAGCAGAAACATTAATAGAGTCTTTCTCATTAACCAGAATTATAATATCTTTTAAAGCCCTATAACATTATCTGGTCAAGAGTGTATTTTATAGCTAAACAAAATAGTGAATGAAATCTTATCCAGGCAAAGAAATAAAGAGCAAGGTACTGTTTAACTACTTTCGTCTAAACTCTAATGTTCTATAAACTCTGAGAGATTAACTATAATCCTGTCACAAAACTTTGTGAAGCAACACTTACGTATGCAGAAGCGCAAAATAAGGTTCAGAGATTATGTAACATTTGTGGAAAAAACAAGGAAATCAATGAAATATAATAATGTATTTAGAAACTCATAAAGTAAAACCCTAAAGTCCCAGTGAAACTCAAAATCATATCTGGATGTCTAGTCATACTCAATGTTTCTTCCTGTATTATTTCTGCAGTTGCTAAAAAAGGTTTATTGCTATGGATGTATTTAGCATATTTTGGAAATTTTGTATCCCCAGAGGTTGTACTAGCCACACAAACCATAATTTCTAGAACTTAAATAATATAGTCCACAGATAAAAGTAAACCACCGTCTCCTAGTTAATTATGTTTTGGTGTGAGACATCCTAACAACAGATCCGTTTAAATTATCTAGTCTGAAGCCCTTTGTAAATGAGGGAGAGAGAGATTACTTCAGGGAGAGATGAGAAGTAATTGTTCACCTGAGCACATGTGACCAGACACAAAAGAGAATAAGTCAACTAGCATAGTTAATTAATTACTGTAAGACAAGATGTGAGCTGGTTAATGCAGAGTTCTTGGGCCGAAGATATAGGAGAGATTTATGTATTTTATTAAAAATGTATATATTTCTTCCCCAAAACATGCTCACAGAAAAATGAGTGACAAGAATCCTAAGCACATATACCCCTACAACAGAGGGAAACAGCAATCACTGAAGGGGCACACAGTCCTGCTTAGATTTTTTGTTTTGTTTTGTTTTGTTTTGTTTTGTTTTGTTTTGTTTAAAACTGTGGACCAAAGCTTCATTGTGGGATGAGAATACAGTTAGGAAAGCCAAAATCAACAGCTGATGCTGACAAGTTGGGTGTTCAGCAGTGACAATAGATAGATCAGTTTGGATGAGAGGGGTTCCGTGCAGTTGAGATAATGTATCACCTCTGTATTTGCCACCAGGACAGCCTCATTCATTATCCCATTGCACAATTACAGAATCTCCCATACTAAATTGGCTGATGTCAACTGGAGGAGTAATCTTTTCCACTTAATTATGTGGTAACTTTGCCACAATGGATGTTCTCTACTAGGAAGAGTTATGATCCAAAGATGCACATCCTTTTGGCCAACTCTCATAGATCCATTCATATGCCTCTTTCACCAGCGTTTTTGTCCCTAATCTAACTTTCCTTCTCTTTGGCTCTAGAACAATCAACAAAATCATTTTTTCCCATCCATGAATTCATGTTATATCATGAACTTTAGCTACTTTTTTTCTACATGAGGTGTACAATCAATTACAGTAAACAAGTATGTCTATAGGAAGACTTTTTCCTTATTATCTTCTTTAGTATCATCCACAGTAAGAGTTTAGTGATACAGCAGCTCATTTTGGGACTTGTACCTTCGTATGGTAGATAATTCATGTCTGAACCAACTTTGGGATTTACTTCTGAAAGAGAATTATAAGAAACATCTTATTATAAAATAGGTAAGAGCTGAGGAAGAGACGTTGACCCCGGGGTTATAGGTGACATAGGGAACTGAGCAACTTGTTCATGGAACTTCCTTATGACTTGAAGATCCGTTCAAGCTCAATTTCATATGTACCACTTTTATTTTACAATCTGCTGCAGTAGGGCTGTTTAGACCTTATGAGTTGGTGGTAACAAAAGTCAGCTCATAATGGCCTATTCAGACTACATAGTCATTTGAGGTGTTAGGACAGGCACTCAATCTCTATCAAAGTACAGTCTCATACAAGAGCAACAATCCTTTTTTTCTACCTACATTTTTCCTAGATCCATTATTTTCTCCATATTTTATTAACAATCTCCAAAAAACCCTGTGGCTGAGGATACTTGGCTGCCATTCTGATCTTGCTGAATATTGCATTAATTGTACCCCATATAATGCAGTAGCTTACCGGATATAAAACTACCTAAGAGTTGAATATTCTCAAGTTTCTCTGTACACATTCTCCACCATCTGAAGTTTCAAGGTCCCACTATTTCCCTACTACTTTTCTGATTTTGCCATCTTGTATATGCCCCAACTAAGAATCCATCTTTGATACCTTGACAATCTTCCATTAGGTTGTGTTTCTGGGTTTTTAGATCTATCTTATCTGAAGCTGAAGAAGATGAGTGTGTCTTTAAATGTTACAGATGAGGCTCTCCAATTCTCACACTTTACTTTAAATTGTGAATCAGCAGGGCTGAGACTCTCATTTTCTCTTCAGTGAATTAATTGCACTTATTAAGAATCACTAAATCCTAGACTACATCATAGTTACGAATTCTCCCTTGCTCTCAGTTTCCAGGGACAATAGCTAACCAGGCATTCCCTTAACTCTTTATGTGATCTAAGCTCACTACAGGTAAACATCTTGGCAAATACATTGCTATAGCTTTCCAGGGACTTACAAAACTCCATTTACTGCCAATAATGATACCCTCATTACCACTGTTTGTTGAATGATTTACTTATTTGATCTTATCCTTAGAATCTGTTTCATGGGGCCACAAGTGGCATCAACTCTTTTATAATAAAGTTCCTAGAGACAGAGGTAAAGATCAGATTTTTTAAAAAGTTCTTTATAAATAGAAGTATCTGGGGGGTGGGAGGATTGAAAAACAAAACCATAAGTTAGAGAGCAAAACAAAACAAGAAAGTAAAACAAACAACAACAACAAAGAAAAAATGCTGGGAAACAATACAATGTCAGGAAATGCTTACCTTTGTCTTAATTCGCAGGGGGAGACATCTGTAAATAAATTAACCACCAGTACTGTTCTCTTTGAAGGCATGGAAGTCCCCTTTATGTACCTGTAGCAATCAATCACTGGCTCTGGGTCATTCAAAGAAAGGAGGACATTGTAACTTCCAGGGTTAGAAGCAAGAGCAAACACATTCAAAAGCTAGCAGAAGGCAAGAAATAAATAAGATCAGAACAGAACTGAAGGAGATAAAGACACAAAAAATCCTTCAAAAAATCAATGTACCCAGGAGCTGCTTTTGAAAAGAACAACAAAATTGATAGACCGCTAACAAGACCAGTAAAGAAGAAAAGAGAGAAGAATCAAATACATGCAATATAAAAAGTGATAAAGGGGATATCACCACCGATCCTACAGAAATACAAACTACCACCACAGAATACTATAAACACCTCTATGCAAATAAACTAGAAAATCTAGGAGAAATGGGTAAATTCCTGGACACATACACCCTCCCAAGATTAAACCAGGAAGAAGTTGAATCCCTGAATAGACCAATAGCAGGCTCTGAAATTGAGGCAATAGTTAATAGCCTACCAACTAAAGAAAGTCCAGGACCAGACGGATACACAGCCGAATTCTACCAGAGGTACAAAGAGGAGCTGGTACCATTCCTTCTGAAACTATTCCAATCAATAGAAAAAGAGGAAACCCTCCCTAACTCATTTTATGAGGCCAGCATCATCCTGATACCAAAGCCTGGCGGACACACAACAAAAAAAGAGAATTTTAGACCAATATCCCTGATGAACATCAATGTAAAAATCCTCAATAAAATACTGGCAAACCAAATCCAGCAGCACATCAAAAAGCTTATACACCATGATCAAGAGAGTTTCATCCCTGGGATGCAAGGCTGGTTCAACAAACGCAAATCAATAAACATAATCCAACATATAAATAGAACCAAAGACAAAAACCACATGATTATCTCAATAGAGTAGAAAAGCCTTTGACAAAATTCCACAGTCCTTCATGCTAAAAACTCTCAATAAATTAGGTACTGACGGGATGTATCTCAAAATAATAAGAGCTATTGATGACAGACCCACAGCCGATATCATACTGAATGGGAAAAAAGGGAAGCATTCCCTTTGAAAACTGGCACAAGACAGGGATGCCCTCTGTCACCACTCCTATTCAACATAGTGTTGGAAGCTCTGGCCAGGGCAATCAGGCAAGAAAAAGAAATAAAGAGTATTCAATTAGAAAAAGAGGAATTCAAATTGTTCCTGTTTGCAGATGTCATGATTGTATATTTAGAAAATCCCATCATCTCAGCCCCAAATCCCCTTAAGCTGATAAGCAACTTCAGCAAAGTCTCAGGATACAAAATCAATGTGCAAGAATCGCAAGCGTTCTTATACACTAATAACAGACAGAGAGCCAAATCATGAATGAACTCCCATTCACAATAGCTTCAAAGAGAATAAAATACCTAGGAATCCAACTTACAAGGGATGTGAAGGATCTCTTCAAGGGGAACTGCAAACCACTGCTCAACAAAATAAAAGAGGACACAAACAAATGGAAGAACCTTCCATGCTCATGGATAGGAAGAATCAATATTGTGAAAATGGCCATACTGCCCAAGGTAATTTATAGATTCAATGCCTTCCCCATCAAGCTACTAATGACTTTCTTCACAGAATTGGAAAAAACTACTTTACAGTTCGTATGGAACCAAAAAAGGGCCCGCATCGCCAAATCAATCCTAAGGCAAAAGAACAAAGCTAGAGGCATCATGCTACCTGACTTCAAACTATACTACAAGGCTATAGTAACCAAAACATCATGGTACTGGTACCAAAACAGAGATATAGACCAATGGAACAGAACAGAGCCGTCAGAAATAATACCACACATTTACAACCAACTGATTTTTGACAAACTTGACAAAAACAAGAAATGGGGAAAGCATTCCCTATTTAATAAATGGTGCTGGGAAAATTGGCTAGCCATATGTAGAAAGCTGAAACTGGATCCCTTCCTTACACCTTATACAAAAATTAATTCAAGATGGATTAAAGACTTAAATGTTAGACCTAAAACCACAAAAACCCTAGAAGAAAATCTAGGCAATACCATTCAGGACATAGGCATGGGCAAGGATTTCATGTCTAAAACACCAAAAGCAATAGCAACAAAAGCCAAAATTGACAAATGGGATCTCATTGAACTAAAGAGCTTCTGCACAGCTAAAGAAACTACCATCAGAGTGAACAGGCAACCTACAGAATGGGAAAAAATTTTTGCAATCTACTCATCTGATAAAGGGCTAATATCCAGGATCTACAAAGAACTCAAACAAATTTACAAGAAAAAAACAAACAACCCCATCAAAAAGTGAACAAAGGATATGAACAGACACTTCTCAAAAGAAGCCATTTATGCAGCCAACAGGCATATGATAAAATGCTCATCATCACTGGCCATCAGAGAAATGCAAATCAAAACCACAATGAGATACCATCTCACACCAGTTAGAATGGCAATCATTAAAAAGTCAGGAAACAACAGGTGCTGAAGAGGATGTGGAGAAATAGGAACAGTTTTACACTGTTGGTGGGACTGTAAACTAGTTCAACCATTGTGGAAGACAGTCTGGCGATTCCTCAAGGATCTAGAAGTGGAAATACCATTTGACCCAGCCATCCCCGTACTGGGTACATACCCAAAGGATTATAAATCATGCTGCTATAAAGACACATGCACACATATGTTTATTGCAGCACTAATCACAATAGCAAAGACTTGGAACCAACCCAAATGTCCATAAATGATAGACTGGATTAAGAAAATGCACATATACACCATGGAATACTATGCAGCCATAAAAAGGATGAGTTCATGTCCTTTGTAGGGACATGGCTGAAACTGGAAACCATCATTCTCAGCAACCTATTGCAAGGACAAAAAAACAAACACCGCATGTTCTCACTCATAGGTGGGAATTGAACAATGAGAACACTTCGGCACAGGAAGGGGAACATCACACACCAGGGTCTGTCATGGGGTGGGGGTAGGGGAGAAGGATAGCTTTAGAAGATAAACGTAATGTAAAGGATGAGTTAATGGGTGCAGCACACCAACATGGCACATGTATACATATGTAACAAACCTGCACGTTTGTGCACATGTACCCTAGAACTTAAAGTATAACAATAATAATAATAATAATAATAATAATAATGAAGAAAAAGCTCTAGTCAGTGAAGGGCCATTGTCTAGAGAAGGAAGGACACTGTGAGCCATCAGAGGCTGACAGCAACTGGGGAATGGGCATGGACATGCCAGCCAGGAAGGGGACAGTTTTAGCACGGGGGTATACGTGGGCAGTATGTCTCTCTCTCTCTCTCTTTCTCTCTCTCTCTCTTTTTCTCTCTTTCTCTTTCTCTCTCTCTCCCTCTCTCTCTATTTCTACCCTACCCTTTTATGAAAACCGTTCACACACACACCCACAGTCTTGCTTCTTGTTTTGAATAAGAGCCAGCTATTCTTGAGGCAGTGACAAATAAAATATAAATATAATGACAAGAACTCACTGATATACCAACTTAGTGGTTTTAAATTTTGAAGTGTCTAGGAGACAAGTTCTAAAAGTGATATAGAGAAAGACACAAGGATAAGGTTTGAAGGAAGTACAAATTTGACCTTATCCTGCCCTCACAGTGATTGACTGTCAAGAAGACTGGATCAGACAATTTAATAGACCATCTTAAACTTAATTATTAACTCTTTCTGAGAGTTCTGTGCCAGATCTCCAACAAATAAACAACAGTTCGAGGAAATCCACATAGATAAATTCCCAGTACATCCATGAGGCATTCTCGCATAAAATGGATATTTCAAAATATAGCAGTGGTGAGTTAATCACTGAAAGTAAAATGAAAGATGAGATAGATTTATCCACATAGACTAGATGCCCGTAGTCACCAAAAAGTTTAATGCTCTACTATAGGAGTCAGCAAATTACAACCATAGGTTAAGTTCAGCTCATGACCTGGTTTGTTTTTGCTTTTTTTTTTCTTTTGACAGCACATGAGATAAGAATGATTTTTTACATTTCAAAAGGTCATGAAAGAAGAAACTCAATACACTGTCTAGGACAGGACTGTATATGGCTTTCAAAGCCTAAAGTATTTACTATCTGGCCTTCATAGAGAACATGTTTTGAAGCTGGTTCTGTAATTCAGGTATGATTCAGGTCTCTGTAAAAATTTCTTTCACCAAAATTTCTTTCACTGTAAGAAAGCAGAGCAAAAAACACTCTTTAGTAGCAGAACATAATCCATATCCTCAGCTTCTACTGATATTGCTTTTGGACCATGAGTAGTGAGAATAAATACTTTTATATGTTATTCCTTCTTGGATCTGTTATGGCCACAAATGCTCAATAAAATATTACAAAAAAATGTGTTACCCATAATTTCTGTATAGTTCATTGTTTGTCACACTTCTGAATGCAAAAGAATCACCTGGAATTTTTATTAAAATGTGGATTTCTAAATTATATCCCAAGAAATTTCAAATGTGTTATATATTATGTAGGTCACAAATATTGACATTTTAAGCACACCCTGGTTATCCTAATGCAGCTGGATCATAAACCACAATTTGAAGACTACACACAGAATAGAAAGAACATAGGTTTTCAAGTCAGAAAGATTTAGATTTAATAGTTTACTCGTTAAGTAAAACAATAATTTGAGCCTATTGAATACTTAAACATTATGTTTCAGCTACTCTTGTAAGTGTTGAGCACTGAACAAATCCAAACAAAAAATCTCTACTCTCATTTCACTTATATGTGAATTGGTATAAACAGATTAAAAGCACTTAAGTAAAATATATAGAATGTCAGTTAGATGAGTGCTCTGGAGTAGAAGTAATCAAAGAAATGTAAAAGGAACTGCTGGGGATGAGGCTGGGGAGGGAGATCTCAGTAAATTCTCATTCTGGCAAAGGCCTGAAGAAGGTGAGAGAAACAAACATCATAGAAATACCTGGGACAAGTAAGATCCCAGGTGAGAAAATAGCCAATATGGAGTTTGGCACATTCAAGAAATAAAATGGTAAAGAAGCACTGAGGATACAAAGGAACCTCAGACTGCTGTGTGAAGAATAAACTGTAGGGACTCTGTAAGCAGAATAATGCCCCCCACACACACGTGTTACCTTAAATGGAAAAAAAAAAAAATTAAAGATGCAATTAAGTTAAAGATCTTCAGATGTGGAGATTAGCCTGGATTACCCAGGTGTGTCCAATGTAATCATAAGGGTACTTATAAGTGAATGGTGGAGGCAGGAGGGTAGGAATCAAAGAGAGATCTGAAGATGCTATGCTGTTGGCTTTGAGAATGGAGGAGGGAGCCACAGACAAAACATGCAGGTGACATTTAGAAGTTTAAAAAGGCAAGGAACAGATTCTTCCGTAGAGCACCAGGAGAAACTGTGAGACCTGCCGATGCCATGATTTTAGCCCACTTAGACCTATTTTGACTTCTGGCCTTCAGACATGTAGGATTAAAAATTTATGTTTGTGTAAACCATGAAGTATGTGACAGTTTGCTACAGCAGCCACCGGAAGCTGGTGCAGGAAGTAAAGACATTAACATGGAAGACAAGTTTGGAGGTTATCACATTACTTCAAAAAATAAGGATTGACACTTAACATGATAATAAACTATTGATATAACGTTATTGAATTGTAGATACTCTGCTAATTTGAATGAAGGATCAAAACGATTTGTAAATGAATTTCATGTTAGTTGTAAGAGAGAAAGATGAAGGTCAATGATGACACTGAGTAAGATACTGGAAAGAAGTTGTTGCCAATTATTGAAATGGAGAAAATGTGCAAGAAGCAGGTGGAGGACATGCCTATTAGACATCCAAATGAGTATGTCAAATAACCATTCAAATCTGTGATTGTAGGGATGATATCTGGGCTTGACAGACAAATTTGTAACCATTTTAAATAGCATTTAAGGCCAGGACAGTGAAGAAAACCATGAAATGGAGTGAGTGAAGATAGAAATGAGATCCAAAACCTGAGGTCTGGGTCATTCCAACTTTTGGATATTGTAAAAGTAGCAAAGAACTGGCGAAGTAAACTAAGAAGCAGCAACACAGGAGGTAAGATTAATGAAACAGGTGACTGTGATGACAAGCCTGGTGAAGGATCTCAGACAGCAAAAGTGAACAAGTGCATGGAATGTTCATGAGAAGTCAATGTGGGGACTGAGAATTAAATATTGGTTTTAGCAATGTGTGGGTCAATGGACCTTGGCAACGTTAATTCCCGTGAAATGTTAGAGAAAAAAAATCTGATGAGAGTGGGTGTGAGCAGCTCTTTGCTAATTTTAAACCCATGGACACATTTTTTAACCTCTATAAATGTCAGCTTCCTCCTCCATAATATGAGATAATTATTCATATGTTAAAACAATTTCTGTGAAGATTAAATGATGTAGTGCTTATAAAGTATGTCTTAAAACTTCTGGCACATAGTGCTAAAAACATGCTAGCTATTTTCCTTTCCTTTCTGTCCTCCTACTGTATTCCAGTGAAATAAATATCTTTTTTATTATGTATATTTCATAAAATGAATATGGAATAAACTGCAAATATGTATAACCCAGATAAGAGGTATATTTACTCTACACTTTAAGACATCAACATACTCAACTTATCTTCCATTGCTTGGTTTTGGAAAGTCCAGTGACCACTGAGGAATTTCTATAAATTTCCATGAGTTCACGTTTTCAGAGTTACCACTGGTCTGAATATTTAGCTGTCTCTTGATCAACTCATCCTATGGATAGTCATTCTCTGTATCAGGTATGGATGTGCTCAGCTGCTGCAGATACCTTAAAATCCAACAAATAGTATCTTAACATTAAAAAAAAAAATGTTTAACTCTCTTTTTGAGAAAATCAAGGGTAAGGAGTCTAGCCCAGTAAAGAAGTACAGTCATGACATAGGGAACCAAACAAAAGCACACTAGACTTTAGCCTTATCATGCAGGTTTTCATTTTCAAGATTTTTACCTCATAATCACAAAATGACTGTTGTGCCTCCAGAGCCAGATATTACACAGACAGGAGAAAGCAGAGGAAAAAAGGAAAAATGAGCCTGTCAGCTGAATTTAGTATGTTTTTTACTGTTTCTTTTTATTTTTATTTGACATATAATAATTGTACATACATATTTATGGGTACAAAGTAATATTTTGATATGTATAATGTAAAGCGATTAGATCAGGATAATTAGCATATCCATCATCTCAAATATTTATCATTTCTTTGTGTTGAGAACATTCAGTATACTCCTCTGAAAATACATAGTATTATTACTGCTAACTGTAGTCATCCTGCAGTGGTATAGAACACCAGAACTTACTCCTCCAATCTAGTTTTAATTTTGCATCTTTTAAGAAAACCTCTCCCTAAAAGAACATTCTTGTAAGTAGATTTTTTTTCCTTTCCTTTAATAACAGTTTTTCTTAAAGCTATTACCAGGGCATATAGTGCATGATGCCACAGATTGGACCAATGTTTACTAAGATGTGTTGGATGTACAACTGGGTATAAAAAAAAGATGGTTTTGCTTTTTTTTTTCCAACTTGCTACTCTGTGCCTTTTAGTTGAGGACCATAACTGACATATCAAATAATTATGCTATGAATATGACTGCTTAAGCCTAAGCTATATTAAACCATTCATTTTAAAGACTAGTTAGTAAATAATAGTTTGAGTGGTATTTTGTAACGTTTAAACTATAAAGTTAACATGAGAATGGCTAAATCTGAGGAATATTAGGACATTCTAGATCTCCCTAGAGTCATAAGGGTGCAACCTCAGAGGTACCCTGGCCCTTACCAAGTAGGAAAGACCAGGTCTTGCAGATCCACAAAAGGGTTTACATAAGAATATGGCAGAAATGTGGAATTGAAGAAAGTGACCTGAGAATTCAGCAAAGAAGATGTAAGCTACATAACTGTTCATGGGATCCAGGGTAAAGCTTAAGTAGGGTCCCCTCTGTCCTCCCGCCAAATCCTCTGCTTCCTTCTTTTTGCACTTTTTTGAAAGATCAGTCCATCTGTGGTCAAAGGATTTTTTTCTTGTCTCTGACTAGGTATCGTGCTATTGGTTTAAAAAGCAGGGTCATGTTCTCTTTGGACCAGAATCAGGAGAGATGTCCATATAACCTGAGAGCTTGGACTTTGGTCTGGGAGGCAGAACAGAAAGTTATTTCTCCCTTCAAAAGCATCCCGGGGCTTGGTTTCAAGAACATCAATACCCTACATGCCACAGCCACTTCAAACTACTATGTTGTTCCAGACATCTTCAAATATAGTGCAATACTGGATATTAGACTTTTCTAAGAATCCACTTGATAATGTCAAAAAACTTCAATGACAGTGAAATAAAATTTATTTTATTTTATTGTATTTTATTTTTGAGACAGAGACTTACTCTGTCAACCAGGCTGAAGTGCAGTGGCACAATCTCAGCTCACTGCAGCCTCTACCTCCTGGGTTCAAGCAGTTCTCATACCTCAGCCTCCCACGTGGCTGGGACGATAGGCATGCACAACCACACCCAGCGAATTTTTGTATTTTTAGTAAAGATGGGGTTTCACCATGTTTGCCATGCTGGTCTCGAACTCCTGGCCTCAAGTGATCTGCCTGCCTCAGCCTCCCAGAGTGCTGGGATTATAGGCATGAGCCACTGCATCTGGCCCAGAATTTGTTTTTAATGATGACTTCTGAAATGATGGCTCCCTTGACTAAAACCTTATATTTTCAGCTCCAAAACAAATGAGCATACATATATGTATATACATAAATATCAATATTCATGTATACACAACACAGACATACATGCACACACACACATGCACACACACACACATGCACACATCTTTATGTGATATCCAGAATAAAATTAATGTCGTTATTGTTTTCGACGTAGGGATTATGTAGTTGAACATACTTGGAAGCATATTGAAATTAAACAGGCTAATTGTTTTGTATAACATTCAATACAATTGTTATACAAATAAACTCATTTAGTATACTGATACTGTTTGGCTCTGTGTCCCCTCTCAGATCTCATCCCGAATTGTAATCCCCACGTGTCAAGTGAGGGACCCAGTGGGATGTGATTAGACCATAAGGATGGTTGTTCCCATGCTGTTCTTACGATAGTGAGGGAGTTATCATGCAGTCTGATGATTTTAAAAGCAGCAGTTTCCCCTGCGCTCTCTCTCTCTTCTGGGCACCTTGCGAAGAAGGTGCTTGCTTCTTCTTTGCCTTCTGCACGATTGTACATTTCTTGAGGCCTCCCCAGTCATGCAGAACTGTGACTCAATTAAACCTCTTTCCTTTATAAATTATTCAGTCCCTGGTAGTATCTTTATAGCTGTGTGAAAACGGACTAATACATATACTCATGTAAATGTGTTGAAAGGAATATACCCTGTCTATGTTTAGAAAACAAAACAAACCAGGCATCTCTGGAAGCCTAGACTGAAGGTTTAGTTCTGTAGTTTTCCATAAGGCACAATGAAGCCCTCCACCAACTGGGGACATTTGAGAATCTCTGGAGACATACTGGTCATCACAACTGAGCAGGTGTGAGGCACCACTGACGTCCAAAGGGTAGAGGCCAGGGCTTCTGTTCCCATTGTACAATGTGCAGGAACGTTTCAACAACCAAGAACTAACCTACCCAAAATATCAACAGTGTGGAAGTTAAGAAACTGCTCTAGAAGGATATTTTGGTTTTGGTCATTCAATTCAGCATCTTAGCCCCTGCGACTGCTGGCTCTAAGCAGACTTTTACAGAAAGTGATTTTGTTAAGGCTTTTGTTCTAACATCTCTTCTGATACTGTCTTTTCCAAAGTCAAACATTACAGAAATAAATTAGCTTAGTTTTCTATTTTTGATTTTCATTTTGTTTTGTTTTATATCTCATTGGCTCACAACTGAAGTCATCGCTATGGAACTAAAATGCAAATGAACCATTGCTTTGCCTAATTCAGCTTTTTGTTATTGACAGAAAATTTACTTGTTGCATTCAAGGAATCGCAACTCGGCCTGGGTGGGCTTTGAACATGTTTCTGGCGTATGTGTGTGCGTGTATGCCAGTATCTTCTGCTTGCGGATTTGGATCTGCCTCCACACTTTGCTGCCTCCCTCTCTGCCCTGGTGTGCTGATTTGCATCAATACATTCAGATTTTCTTGGAATCTCACCAATAGGATCCAAAAATGAAGTCTGTAAGGAGAAAGAGGAGTAAGGTTAATGTATTTCTTCTCCAACTCCTTCTGTATAAAGTAAACCTTCTTGAGTTACATTACTTTGAGTGTCTCATCTCTTTCCTGATAGAGGTCAGAGGAATTCAGATTTTGAGTATCTGTGTATCTTTGTGTATATAGTGCATAGCTTTTCCTTTATATTATGCCCATCTAAATGTTCTAACATCACCACAAGAAGTAGTCCCAAAGAGAAAAAAAGAAATAAAAATACAAACAACAGTTTAAACACAATACAGCAAGAAAGATAACAGTGCATACAATCAGTTGTATAACTCTTGTAATGCAATTCTCAATTATCCTTATTGTGTTAACATGTAAGCATTTGCAATATTTTTTCAAGTTAGAAAACTGAAATTAAACACAAACTATGAATATCCCCTTGTGGTAAAATTCAGCGCTGCTATATCAAATTGCCCTTTTGTCCTATCATATACTTGGCATATGTCTCCTCCAGTCTTTTTGCACCCTGCATCTGGAATAGCAGTAGCCTTCTAATTCATGACCCAATCTTCAACATTTCCATACTATCATATTCAGCAGTAAGTTGCTATTCTAAAACATCTAGTGGATTATATATCTTCCCTGATAAAAATATTTTTTTTTCATGTTTTCCTACTGAGTACTGTAATCTCCTCCATCTGATCAGCAAGGTTTTGTGTAATCTGACCTCAAACTTCCTTTCCTTTCTTTGTCTGACACATACATGTATCTTTAGGAATATACTCTACCCACATTAGACATGACACAGTCAGTTTATAATACCTTGAGTCATGTCCACTGAACATTCAATTCTTTTTTTTTTTTTTTTTTTTTTTGTTGAGAGGGAGTCTCACTCTGTTGTCCAGGCTGGAGTGCAGTGGTGTGATCTTGGTTCACTGCAATCTCTGCCTCCCAGGTTCAAGCAATTCTCCTGGCTCAGCCTCCCTAGTAGCTAAGACTGCAGGTGTGTGTCATCATGCTCTGCTAAGTTTTTGTATTTTTAGTAAAGACAGCGTTTCCCTGTGTTAGCCAGGCTGGTCTTGATCTGCTGACCTCGTGATCCACCCACCTCGGCCTCCCAAAGTGCTGGTGTTATAGATGTGAGCCATCGCACCCAGCCACATTCAATTTTTAATAATCATAGTTATCTGTTAATGGTTTTTTCAAGTAAAAATGTTGTGAATTTTTAGCAAGAAAATGTGGCTAGTCCAACTGGATATGTTTCCATCATAGCCTGATTTGTAATAGAAGTATTTTTCGCATACTTTGTATTTTAATACACAAGTATATATAAAAGAGTCAAGAATTAATAGGATTAATATTTTTACTGCTTCTTAAGCAAAGCATAAGTGAAGTATACCATGGCTGTTAGTATAATCTGGTGCCATTATCTTGACTGAAGCTGAAGCACCAACAGTTTCCCCATTATTATTTTTATATCATCAGTGGAAATATAAGCATGGACAAAAAGGTAAATAACATCTTAATATTACCAAGGAAAATTGTTTTAACTTAAAGGCCCCCTTACAAGATTCTCAGGGGTCTATTAACCAATTTTTTTAAACCCTGCTCTAAAAGCTAAATAGATATTTGATTCTTCAAGCTGCTTCCTACTGTCTCCAAAATCATGGATGGTTTCTAACAAAACATAAGAAGTTACTAGTTGAGGAAAATAAAAGTAAAACCAGAAACCTTATGTTCTGGTCTTCCACCTTGTTTGCTCAGGGTTTTCATTGTGTGTCTTCAATTCCATGTGTGCATGTGGAAGTGGAGCCAAGATGTTGCTGCTCTCTGGAGCTTTAAGTTTTCCATCTGTGTTCACACAGTGTTTTACATGACATATGTGAGTTTCTGTCACACTGATTACAGCTATGCATTTGCATGTCTTTCTCCTTTGGTAGAAAGTGAGCTCCTGAAAGATAGGAAGTTTGTTTGATTCATACTTTCACCCCAATACCTAGAATTGGCATGCAGTAGATGTACAAAAATAAATAAGCAAACAAAATGTACAAAAAGATGTACAAAAATAAATAAGCAAACAAAAAATGAATTAAAAAGTTCCAAAGCATTGGGGTTTACGGCTGTGATTATGTTCTCATTGTAATTACTACAGAATGGAATAATAAAGGTAGAAATCTTCTATTGAGGACTTACTATATTTCAAGCATGGTCCTAGGTCTTTGCATGGATGTCACTTAATCTCTACATGAATTCTTTGCATTCATAAATTGTTATTCCCAAATGCTCCCCATCTGCATTTTGTAGAAACTAAAGCTGAGAATTAAAAGGTGAAGTGATTTTTTTTAAATCATTCATTCACCCAATATTGGAGTCAGTATTCAGTGATATGGTATCTTAATGTCACAGATTTCACATGTAAGAAGAAAAGCATGCTTCTGTGTCTTCACTTGTTGGTAGATGACATCATCATGCATGTTGATCTGATAGCATTAGGTGATTTCATTCCATGCTGGCAGGGGACTGCTAAACATTAGACAGCTGTAAGTTGATTTTCATGATTTTTCTATGGCTCTGACTTGTGCTCTTGTGATTTTTATTGAAATGTGTGTATATATATATATATATATGTGTGTGTGTGTGTGTGTGTGTGTGTGTGTGTGTGTGTGTGTGTATCTGTATGAAACCACCTTTTTCCTGATCCTTTTACCCTCTTTCTGGAAAGCATGTCTAAACTTGTATCATGTAGCCTGTCTTGTAATGTTTTGTTTGGGGATCTTACAGAGTAACAGTCAGTGACCAGGGTTGAGGAAGAGAGAGAAAAAAAAGCCCTAAGTGTAGCATCTCAGCTGATTAATGGGAATTACAACCTGAATGAGCTTCTCCTGCTCAGAAACTATGATGTTCTTATTCTCCACATGCAATACATTATCTTCTAGTAGTAGACTTCCCCAAAGTAAACTCATCAGAGAAACAAATAAGCCAGGATTCCACTTTTTGCTAACTGTAATGGGAATCATTCCTTCTTAATAATCATAAAATCTGAGGCCCTGATGCAGGCCATATCTTTTCATGAGGGAGATACTTAAGTGGGCAGATTTTCTATCAGACATGTATTCAGTAACCCCAAGTTATAATGGTTTGGGAATAATATTTCTCCTAAGGTCAAAGAGAATCAATCATCTTCTAGTAGACTGGCACAGAATTCCTTGCTAGCCTACAGAATACTGAGGGTTATTTGTTTGTTTGTATATTTATTAGTTTTGCTTCTTTGTTTTGTTTTTTCCAAAAACGATATTCTCCTTACTAGAGTATTGGATTCCATGACAAAGTTTATTCTTTCTACACTACTGTCCTAAGATGACCACTCCCTCTATGTTCCCCTCACCCTACTCAGCTGAAGCAATGCTGAGGGAATATTGTATGTTGTTGAGAGTATATCTCACTAGCTTTCAAACCATACAATGGCTTTTTGACCATGGCCCACAGTATGATATACATTGTACCTCATGACCCATTTAAAACAAACTTTCACAAAGAAACTTTCTCTCTTACTAAAAGTAGTATGTTCTGGCATTCTCATCTGTGTTCTTTCTATGGGTCCATCGAATTGATTTTGTGATTCACGAATAAGTCCTGGCTCTCAATTTGAGACAATGATCTATTCTAGGGTTGTGGCTCTCACAGTGTGGGAATTTTAATTAATAATCTAATATTCCTGAACAACAACAAAAAAACATATTTACTGTAAGAAAACCAAGAATTCAATGGTTCTAAAACTTTGTTATGCATCAGAATACCCTGGAAGACTTAAAACCCAGATTACTGGATTCTACCGCCAGAGATTTGATTCAGTATATCCTCTGAGCAACTCAATAATTTTTACTTTAAACAAGTTTTCAGGTAGTGCCGGTGCTGCTTGTTCTGGGGATACCCTTTGGGAACCACGGGTCTAAAGGGAAAAGCTTGGATTTCCTCCCACTAAGAGTTAATTTTATTAGATCGTTTCTTAGAGTTCTAAGGATGCCCCCTTGTGGAAATCTAAGGTAAAAGTTAGGAAGACAATCCTCCCAAAATACCACTGAGAGACAAAGGCAGTAGATACAACACTCAAATTTGAGACATTCCCTCCATGTCCCTTAGGACAAAGAACAATGATGGTTGGGTAGCAGTAAAACAAGGTGGTTAAAAGGTCAGAACTTAAAGACAGATGAACCTGGGTTCAAAGCTACCACTTTTGCGTATAATGTTGGGCCTGTTACTGAACTTCTCTAATTTAAAGCTTCATCATCTGTAAAGCAATATAATAATAGTACTTTATGCATCACATAAAATTTTAGTGAAAATTAAGTACATTATACATGAAGACTGAAACATCTGACTTATAATTTAGGATGTGAATAGCAGTCTTCTGTTTAACATTCTGAAGTGCAGCACTTGAAACCACTCAAACTCACACCCACATTGTTAGCCCTTTCACCTAGTGCATCTTTCCCTAGATTATTCAAAGATAAGTGCTTATTCATGAAAAAGAACCAGTATTGACTCAGAACTCAAATATGTCCCTTTACTATGCAGGTTTCTAAAACTTCTCCTGCCACCTGAATTTGTTTTTTTTTCCGGAAAAAAACACTATGTATGCTACATAGACCCTGACTAGTGACAGAAGCAAAGGTTGCATGAAACAGCTGCCACCACGATATTCCAAGGGATTTTATTCTACTGCTGCAGAAATGTCTGAAGTCTGTAGTTAGAACTAAGTCTTGTGCCTTGGGATCTGCCACTTTCATAAATGCAGGTGCCTGCTCCAGGCTGTAAGGGTCATTGAGATTTGAGATTAAAAGCACTTTCCTCTCAGTGCTGTGTTCAGCCACAGCTACATATCAGCAAGATGGGCCTGTGTCCACAGCATGCAACTCTTTAGATGCATTCAGCCAATATATTTCAGATTCACGGGAAATTGAACCAAAAACAGCCATTCAATAAAATCCAAAACTAAAAGCCACCAGAAACCAAACCAAGATAAAATCATTTTTTAAAAAATCAGTGCATATATCTTTAATTAGTAATGATTTATCCACTTTCTCACTCTCTGAAAATAATGAAAGGAAATTAAAATAGTCATTTTTTTTTGCCTCAAGGTGCTCACTGAGGAGATAAACATGTATTAAATGTTTTGAATTTAAGAATAGTCATTCTTTTCCACATTTGAATATTTCTAAAATCTAAATGAGATTTTCAGTGTAGTAATGTTTATTTTCTCTGAAAGTAAAACCTGTTAATAAATCAGTGCTGTTTTTACAGCTTGTGGCATATTGGAATCAAAACAAAGACAAAATTTATCATGCAATATGAGGGCTTATGTAAAGGTATGGTTGGATATTTTTAGGTTATGTATCTAATGGAAGATAATTTTGAAAAATATAAATCTTGGGAATTAAAAATGTAAAATACTTCTGTTCAAACACACACACATACAAACATGCATATTTTCAAGCATACCCAATACCACCACCATTATTACTGACACCACCACCAGCACTGTTAGCATTCAAAACTATGGGTCTTAAAGTGTTTTGATGTGGATGGTGTCTATTTTTCATCTCTAAGAACCAATCTCTTTCAAAAGTATTGTTAATAAACATAAAATAATCTTTTAAGTATTTTGAAATAGGAATATGACAATAAATCTCAGCAAAATGCTCATAAATTCTAAAATGCAACATTAAGCATGTTAAGAAAATATAAAACTTGACTCTGTACTTTTCAATATTCTGTTTCTTGATACAAATAAATAAACATCACTAACATGTGAAGTTTCAAAACTGAATTTTGAAATTTTAATTGCAGGACTGAAAATGAAAAAAAAAGAGTATATATTTGGTTAGACTGAGAAGGCGAGAAAAACCAACTAAAAAAAAAAAAGCAAAACTTTACAAATAAGCCTACATTTGCCTAAAAAATGATAGCAAAAAATGAATGATACTGTCTGAAAAACTCTGTCATTTGTGTACAAAGGCTGGCATCTGGACTTGCTTTCAATCAGGCAGCTCTGAACCATGCAAACTGTAGTCTTCTGTTGTGGTTTCAAATATCCATTTTCAAATGCATTCATACTTTTAGAAATTTGCAATGATTCTCTGAAATAGATGCCCTAAATTTATCCATACATTTTCAAATATGTTACATCTATCAGAAGAAAAATAAAACTTTGTCAGTAGAAGCATTTTCCTTTACAATGTATCTATTATTTCTATCACAATCACATTTGTGATATTAAAAATGCTTGTGAATGATGCTCAGTTTTCTATCAGAATAACTCATTCAATGTACATAAGATGCAAAATGCATTAGACCTATTTACAGAAATACAACAACGAAGAAATATAGTACAGACTGAGACTTTAGGTGTGGCATTATGAGAGCTGAGTAGGATGAGTATCACTTATTTGTGCGACTTTGCAAAATCACTTAAACCATGTAAGCCTTGGTTTTTCATCTTGAAACTGGAGATAATATCTACCTCATTAGATATTGAAAGTGTATAATTAATAATCTACGCAATATGTTGTGTATGGCACCTGTTAAAACTCAACAACTTGTAACTACAACCCTTATTATAAATATGAAAAGTGTTGTAAAAGATAGACATAGTATAAATTATGTTTTGCTTATTTTAAAAATTATGTACATAAAAATCTCTATAAATTTAAATTGCAAATGCCCAAGGAGAGTGAATCAGAAAATGATCCTTATCACTTTACAAAGTAATGCACTAAAGAATTTTTTTTTTTTTTGAGACAAAGTCTTGCTTTATCACCCAGGTTGGAGTGCAGTGGTGTGATCTCGGCTCACTGCAACATCTGCCTCCAGGATTCAAGCAATTATCCTGCCTCGGCCTCCCAAGTAGCTGGGATTACAGGCACCCGCCAACACACCCAGCTAATTTTTGTATTTTTAGTAGAGATGGGATTTCACCATGTTGGCCAGGTTGGTCTTGAACTCCTGACCTCGTGATCCACCTGTCTCGACCTCTCAAAGTGCTGGGATTACAGGCGTGAACACATTTCTTGAATTCATTTCAAACCAGATTTGTAAAATTTTGCTTTGTGTGGAACTTTGCCAGAGCACACATCGTATGTGTCTCTTCAAGATGCCAAAATTAGTATGTGCTATAGACCCATAAATTAAAAGTTATCTTCTAGTCTAAAAATTTCTGTGTTTTAGAAAAATTGGTTATTTTATGTAATAAAAATTGTACAGAAAATATCTATGAGATAAGTGAAATCTAGGCAAATAAGTAGCCATGTAAATGACATATATATACACACACACACACACGTTATTTATATATGTATACACACATGTATATTTGTCATTTTATATATGTATGTGTCTGTGTGTGTGTTTCTGTGTGTATATATATAGTATACATATATATGTGTACTATATTATAAATATTAAAGTATAGTAAAAGATACACATAGTATAAATTATGTTTTGCTTATTTTAAAAATTATGTACATAAAAATCTCTATAAATTTAAATTGCAAATGCCCAAGGAGAGTGTATTAGAAAATGATCCTTATCATTTTACAAAGAAATATATGTACTCTATATATAGTACACATATCTAATATATACATAATACATAATATATATTCTATAGAGAGAGTACACATATCTAATCTTGACTGTGACTGTGGGCCTGACGAGGGAGGCAGAGAAGAGAACCAGAGTGAAGAGAGCTCCCTGTCTTCTACAGATCTGCAGCACATCAGGGAATTTATAGAATTCTGGCTGGCTGAGTCTTCTGAGGGTTTCTTAGTAAGAGATACCAAGGAGATACTGAGAGTTTAAAAATATGCTTTTAATCTTATATATCATATAAGCTTTGGCCAAAACTGGAGTTGATGTGAGAGAAGAGCATGATTTTTGCAGACTCAAGAGAATCTGTTGTTTTCACTATTTTCTAGTTCTTCCTGATTTTCCTCCCCACCATTTTCCCCATCCAAGAACTTATGTCAGTGTGATCTATATGAGGAAGAGAGACACAGGGAAAGGGGAGCATTAAATACATTGCTAATATATCAGTACAATAACGTGAACACAAAACCTCCTGCCTTGGGAGTCTCCTACAGACGTGTCACAGCCAGCTTTGTGTGGAAGAGCACACGTTCCACACTCAGAAGGACCTGCAACTTGATTCATTGCTCTGTCATTGCCATCTTGAAACTTTTAGTACAACTTTCTTTGAATTTGTATTTTTTTCCCTGAAGTAGGATGAAGCAATAGGACATGCACGTGGGCAGAGGAGATATGCACGATATGTGTGACCCCCTGCCCTACTTTCTTGTTGCTTTCCTTTGCCTATGTAAGTCATGATGCTCATAAGCCCGGAATTATACAAGATCCACAAGTTTTTGGGTGATACCCGAAGCCAGTTCAAAGTAAATGTGTTATGTTATACTTATGTAAGGAGTGGGGAAACTTGCTTCAAACCCAGGAAGAAAGCAATGTCATTCAAAGAAATAAGAATGACCAAATAACCCTGTCATAGCTATTTCTACTTACCTTCTTCTCCTGCATTAGACAATTAGTGGTGGAGAAATGATGACGGAAAAAGAAAAGAGAAAGATTGGGCAAAATGTGGTCTATTTTCTTTTCAGTACTTCTTTATTCATTAGTGAGCTGAAGGTAGACAGTATTGGCAAATGTGCCTTTATTGAGAATTAAAATAAAAACAGCCTAGTTAAATTTGTGCATTTCTGCTGTTCTGGTAAGAAAAAAATACATATTCATGCAGGAGCTATGAAATATCAGTTATGTAATGTCACTGATTCTGCATATAAGGTAATTGTTCTTATTTAAAACTAGTATTTGAATTTTTAACATTAAAATATCTAAAATTAAATGTAAGGCACTTAAAACTGACATTGTACAATATAAGAGTTAATGGTAAATTTCAGTACTATAATTTAAAATTTTAGTTTTTCTTTAATTAGAATACAACTAAATAGAAATTTAAAAGTGAGGGGAAAGAGAGACGATACAGAAAGAAAAACATTCCATATTTTAATATCATTAGCCACACATTTTCCTTGCTTTGTGAACTCAGAGCCCTGCATTTTCATTTTGCACCGTCTCCAACAAGTTATGTAGCCAACCCTGTACAGAATTAGTGTAAGATGTAAAGGAGAGAGAAGAGAGGGGGCATTTTACTTACATCAGCAAAGCGAGAAAAGGAGTACTATGCCATAACCAAAAACACTGTGAGAAAGCCTTTCTTATTACACCCTAGTTTAGAAAGTCTCTGGCTACTCTTACATATGGGTTCTCAAATGCAGTCTTCCGGACTATCTCATAACCTCTTCTACCTCTCACTGACATTGATTGACCTAATGGATTTCCATATCTTACTGCAGTGGTATCCCATTCTGAATGTCACTGCTGCTTCAGTCCCTGGTCTGGAGAAACACAACCTACCCTATAATGATAAGCTATTCCTTCTACTCAACTCATTACTATCAGCTGCATGTGAATCTCTGGCTGGGGTTCTTCTGGAAGAGGGCTGAGAAATTAGCTGGAGGAAAGAAATCGAGATTTAGTATCCACTTAACTCATCCAGTTATCAGTGTGAGGTTAACAAACTTAGGATACAGGTTCATTGCCTATTTGTTGTATATTATATCTAGGCCTTATTCATTATCATAATCAGTAATCTTAAATGTGTTTCTTAAATTTCAAATGTCATAAAAGGCAATGTGGAAATAACATAAGTTTGGAGGCCTCCCATCAATTGGAATCAAGGTTCTACTGCTTATTGAATAAATTAACCACGCTCTGAATATGTTTCCTTATTAATACTCAGTTGGTTATATCAAATTTATATATTCATGTTATTTTTTTTAAAAAAGACAAAATTTGAATTGAAACAAATGATCAACAATGATGGAACAATGACAATAAAAGGAAGTAGAAAAGATAATCAACTGCTATATGGTATTTGCCATTCTTTTGGCCATCCAATCTGAGTTTCAATCCAGAATTGGATTTCTTTGTGACATATAGGAAATAGTCTAAGACAAAGCCCTCTATTAAAATATGAAACATCAGATATTCACTCTCCTGGTATCCCTGGGAATAAAACCAATTAATATAACCCAGGGTCCCCCAGTCACATGTCTCCACCTCAAAATTTGAATAATATGCTGTTGATGCAAATAATTAAGAACTATCCAGAATCTTTTCTGCTGAGTCTGACATCAGCAGCCCTAGCTTTATTGGGTTCCAGAAGCAAAAGTTGTGACCATTCCAAGGGTGGCATCATGGTCTACATCAGTAGAGTTAAGTGCCGGTGTGCATGCCCAGTGGCAACAATAGTGGTGTCTACAATGGGGCCACACTGAACCATAATTTGGAGCTTTGTTCCTCTGCTGCATTTTTTCCTACCTTGGTTCTATGTCCTTCATAGAGATTCTGAGAGCTGCCTGATACCCTTTGAATAAATGTTCTATTTATATTAGCTAGAGTTGTTTCCTGTTGCTTAAACTAATAACCCTGGCTGATGCAGCAGTTAATGTATATGTTAAGCTATTCCAAGGGGTCTTGAAAAAAATGTAGAGATATTATTAATATATTTCTGAGAGAAGACTTTAATGCTTTACTTTGGAAAGGCCAACCAAACTTTAATAATGACTACACTCTGAAAAAAAAAAAAAGATAGAAGTTTATTTCATATCAAGTAAAAGATACAACTAGTGAATCTGAATGCACAAAATCATCTTTAAAGGGATAAGGAGCCTAAGGGAAAGAGTGTCCTTTACTTCACATCTGTATGGATTATATAAAAATAAACATAAACTATAACATTGTTATTCCGTAAAGATGGTAACAAATCTAGGGCTAAGCTCATAGAAGACTCTCAGGAAAGATTTTTTTTTTTTTTTTAACTCAACTCTCTAAAGCCAAGAGGAATTAAAAGGATGGTGGGATTTTAGAATATGAATTCACCATATCTCTTAATCTGTGCATCTAAAGCAGATTTATTTTAATGATACCAGGCTTGAGCATCCTAGCCATTTTGTGGAATTCATGTAACTTTCTTTCGTGCCTCCTGCTCTGGCATCTCCTCTTCTTTCAGGATGTTTCCTGAGATTTTTTGTCTCAGAATATTAGTTGGCTTGGGCTGCTATAACCAAATATTTTAGTCTCGGTAATGTATAAAAGCAGGAATTTATTGCTCATAATTCTGAAGGATGGGAAGTCTAAAATGAAGTCCCCAGCATAGTGGGTGTCTGATGAGAGCCCATTCCTCAAAGGTGGCACCTTCTGTGGCAGAGGCAAAAAGGCTTCCTGAAACCTCATTTATAAGAGCACCAATCTCATTCATGACCCAGTTCACCCTCATGACTTAATTACCTCCTAAAGCTCTTAATTGTACCACAATTGGGATGAAGTTTCAACATCAGTTGTGGAGGGGACACAGTAATTCAGATTATACCACAGAGTATATGAAAATATCATTGGTATATTCTTGGTATCATATTTTGCACATCAAGAAGGCTGATTTGGCTGATTTTCTTAGAAAATAAATCAGAAAATGACATATTTGGAGCTATCAGTGCTTATAAGTCTCTCTCTAACACAAGATGATGTGTGTAGCATGGAACTTGGGCAAAAAGGCATAGAAATGATGGTGGGATTTTAAAAACGAGCCCACCCATAGCTCTTAATCCGGGCTTTTAAGGCAGATTGATTCTAAAAACACTAGCTATGAGCACCCTAGCCACTTCATGGCATTTGTTTAACCTTCTTACTTGACCCTTGTTCTGGGAGTCTTTTGGGAGGTTCTCTGAAGTTCTTTGGTTTGCCTCTTATACATAGACTCAAATGTACCCTTTGGACTTTAAGACATAGTTTTCCCTTTGCTTACAATTTTGAAATTTCTATGATTTAAGATGACACTTATTTTCCAATAATTTTTTTCTGACTTTTGCACTTTAGATTTTCACTTATTCCTCACTCAGCACTTTCTGACTAAGCTACGTATCAATCCACAGCCAATTCCCCTTTCCTTTACAAAGTACAAGGAGGGAGGGAACCAGATCCCATACTTACCAGCAAAAACCATTCAGCTGCAAGGAATACAATCTCCAACTAAAACAGTCCTGAAAAATAGATACTATATTATTGAATATGAAATCTGTATGTAGTGCATTCAGCTTCAAGGAATACAATCTCCAACTAAAATAGCCTGAAAAATAGGTGCTATATTATTGAATATGAAATCTGTATGCAGAATGTTTCAGATTTTGTGCAGTCAACTAACAGTATCAGGAATAAACTAGATACATCATATCTATCCACAGTGTGGAAAGAAGGTTGGCAATATCTTTTCTCATAATTCCAATATTTCAGTCCTATCTCCAGGCATTACAGCCTCACACGGACAGAATATCAAATAGGAAATAAGAGAACAGGGATTAAATGGACTTCTCTTTGTATGACTCTCCATTGCAAACAGGAAAGGAAATCTTTCTTAGATGTCTTAAGAAGATGTTCCTTCATCTCACTTTGTGTCCCACCCCCTCTAGAAAAATCACTAGTAAATGCCGTGGAACTGACCTCTTGGAACCCAAACGAGATCTGTATTTATTTAGCAAGAAAGACAGTGCTGATTTAAAAGAAGAAGAAGAAGAAGAAGAAGAAGAAGAAGAAGAAGAAGAAGAGGAAGAAGAAGAAGAAGAAGAAGAAGAAGAAGAAGAAGAAGAAGAAGAAGAAGAAGAGAGGAGGAGGAGGAGGAGGAGGAGGAGGAGGAGGAGGAGGAGGAGGAGGAGGAGGAAGAGGAAGAGGAAGAGGAAGAGGAAGAGGAAAAAGAAAGACAGTGCTTATTATCTTTTCGATAGGTAGCATGACTTCCTTAAGGTTGAGAGAAGCAAATTCTTTCCAAAACAGTGCCAGAAATAGTGATAAAAGTTTAGGAACATAATTCAAATTTCAGAAAATAGGTTATATTTGTTGTGACTAATGACATAAATTGTAATGATTCAATCTTGAAGGTAAAGCTCTTTAATATCTGAGATAAATGTCTTTGGTCCTGCTTCTTTTCATCATATTCAGTCCATAATATGAGGCAGGGGTTATCACAGCAGCAGCAGAGCTGAGACATCCACATGAAGGAGATGAATCATACCAGTGTATTTTTCTGCAGGCTCTTGGATCATGGCGGGTGAAGGGGTGGGCACACATGTGGAAACGAATGAGCCAAAGGCAAATATAAACGTTGCTTTGTCTGGGCCACTTTGCACTGACGAGCCTGTGGAGATGTGGCCCACAGTAATAAATGTTAAAGAATAAGAAAGAGGGATTCAGCTGAAAACTATTCTGACTGAAACATGGAAAGTGCTGCTGACTTGCTGGGATATCTGCTAAAATAGATGGCTTCAGGATAACATCTAAAACGGAATTTACCACAGTGCAGGAAGTCCTCAGTCAATACCAATGCCCATAACATAGTTTGTAACTCATTACTTGGCAAATGGCATTGGTTGGACAGAAGTAATTCCTACCCAGTGGAAACTTCTTCGTGATATTTTACTCTTCTGGCATATTATCTGCTGCAAGAAATAATCTTAAACTTGAGTTACCAATCTTATTTTGTCTTTAATAAATACATTTGAAAAAATGTCAATGTAAAATCAACCAGCAATGTTAGTAGCAATCGATTTTTAGCAAGTATATCTGTAGCAGTATTAATAAAACACAAGAAAATATTTCATTGACATTTTATTTTCTTAACTGGGTGAAATGGCTAATAATAATATTGATCATTTTTTAACCTTGTGCTAAGGACTTTATCTCCCATGCATTACCTTTACTTTCATAAATAACTGAACTGAGGCTTATTTTACTCAGGGCTATGCTACTAGTGAGTGAGAGAGCTGGTCTTCAAATTCTGATCTGTTTTATTTAAAATAGAGTACTTTGGAGAATACAATCCCTTCATACCTATTACACTATGGGAAAATAAAAGATAGATTTTTTTTTTCAGGATTACAGGCATACTAAAGAGGAAAGAAACAGGTATAATGATAGAATTACTACCCCTGTCCCAAATGAAGGGCAAAGAAAGAACTTGGCTTAAGGTTAATAAAATATTTCCGGGGCAGAGCAAGATGGCCGAATAGGAACAGCTCCAGTCTCCAACTCCCAGCGCCAGCGACACAGAAGACCAGTGATTTCTGCATTTTCAACTGAGGTACTGGGTTCATCTCACTGGGGAGTGCCGGACGATCGGTGCTGGTCAGCTGCTGCAGCCCAACCAGCGAGAGCTGAAGCAGGGCAAGGCATTGCCTCACCTGGGAAGCGCAAGGGGGAAGGGAATCCCTTTTCCTAGCCAGGGGAACTGAGACACACAACACCTGGAAAATCGGGTAACTCCCACCCCAATACTGCGCCTTAAGCAAACAGGCACACCAGGAGATCATATCCCACTCCTGGCGGGGAGGGTCCCACACCCACGGAGCCTCCCTCATTGCTAGCACAGCAGTCTGTGATCTACCGGCAAGGCAGCAACGAGGCTGGGGGAGGGGCGCCCGCCATTGCTGAGGCTTAAGTAGGTAAACAAAGCCGCTGGGAAGCTCGAACTGGGTGGAGCTCACAGCAGCTCAAGGAAACCTGCCTGTCTCTGTAGACTCCACCTCTGGGGACAGGGCACAGTAAACTATAACAAACGCAGCAGAAAACTCTGCAGACGCAAACGACTCTGTCTGACAGCTTTGAAGAGAGCAGTGGATCTCCCAACACGGAGGCTGAGATCTGAGAAGGGACAGACTCCCTGCTCAAGTGGGTCCCTGACCCCTGAGCAGCCTAACTGGGAGACATCCCCCTCTAGGGGTAGTCTGACATCCCACACCTCACAGGGTGGAGTACACCCCTGAGAGGAAGCTTCCAAAGCAAGAATCAGACAGGTACACTCGCTGTTCAGAAATATTCTATCTTCTGCAGCCTCTGCTGCTGACACCCAGGCAAACAGGGTCTGGAGTGGACCTCAAGCAATCTCCAACAGACCTACAGCTGAGGGTCCTGACTGTTAGAAGGAAAACTATCAAACAGGAAGGACACCTACACCAAAAACCCATCAGTACATCACCATCATCAAAGACCAGAGGCAGATAAAACCACAAAGATGGGGAAAAAGCAGGGCAGAAAAGCTGGAAATTCAAAAAATAAGAGCGCATCTCCCCCGGCAAAGGAGCGCAGCTCATCGCCAGCAATGGATCAAAGCTGGACGGAGAATGACTTTGACGAGATGAGAGAAGAAGGCTTCAGTCCATCAAATTTCTCAGAGCTAAAGGAGGAATTACGTACCCAGCGCAAAGAAACTAAAAATCTTGAAAAAAAAGTGGAAGAATTGATGGCTAGAGTAATTAATGCAGAGAAGGTCATAAACGAAATGAAAGAGATGAAAACCATGACACGAGAAATACGTGACAAATGCACAAGCTTCAGTAACCGACTCGATCAACTGGAAGAAAGAGTATCAGCGATTGAAGATCAAATGAATGAAATGAAGCGAGAAGAGAAACCAAAAGAAAAAAGAAGAAAAAGAAATGAACAAAGCCTGCAAGAAGTATGGGATTATGTAAAAAGACCAAATCTACGTCTGATTGGGGTGCCTGAAAGTGAGGGGGAAAATGGAACCAAGTTGGAAAACACTCTTCAGGATATCATCCAGGAGAACTTCCCCAACCTAGTAGGGCAGGCCAACATTCAAATCCAAGAAATACAGAGAACGCCACAAAGATACTCCTCGAGAAGAGCAACTCCAAGACACATAATTGCCAGATTCACCAAAGTTGAAATGAAGGAAAAAATCTTAAGGGCAGCCAGAGAGAAAGGTCGGGTTATCCACAAAGGGAAGCCCATCAGACTAACAGCAGATCTCTCGGCAGAAACTCTCCAAGCCAGAAGAGAGTGGGGGCCAATATTCAACATTCTTAAAGAAAAGAATTTTAAACCCAGAATTTCATATCCAGCCAAACTAAGTTTCATAAGTGAAGAAGAAATAAAATCCTTTACAGATAAGCAAATGCTTAGAGATTTTGTCACCACTAGGCCTGCCTTACAAGAGATCCTGAAGGAAGCACTAAACATGGAAAGGAACAACCGGTACCAGCCATTGCAAAAACATGCCAAAATGTAAAGACCATCGAGGCAAGGAAGTAACTGCATCAACTAACGAGCAAAATAACCAGTTAATATCATAATGGCAGGATCAAGTTCACACATAAGAATCTTAACCTTAAATGTAAATGGACTAAATGCTCCAATTAAAAGACACAGACTGGCAAACTGGATAAAGAGTCAAGACCCATCAGTCTGCTGTATTCAGGAGACCCATCTCACACGCAGAGACATACATAGGCTCAAAATAAAGGGATGGAGGAAGATCTACCAAGCAAATGGAGAACAAAAAAAAGTGGGGGTTGCAATACTAGTCTCTGATAAAACAGACTTTAAACCATCAAAGTTCAAAAGAGACAAAGAAGGCCATTACATAATGGTAAAGGGATCAATTCAACAGGAAGAGCAAACTATCCTAAATATATATGCACCCAATACAGGAGCACCCAGATTCATAAAGCAAGTCCTTTGAGACTTACAAAGAGACTTAGACTCCCATACAATAATAATGGGAGACTTCAACACTACACTGTCAACATTAGACAGATCAACGAGACAGAAAGTTAACAAGGATATCCAGGAATTGAACTCATCTCTGCAGCAAGCAGACCTAATAGACATCTATAGAACTCTCCACCCCAAATCAACAGAATATACATTCTTCTCAGCACCACATCGTACTTACTCCAAAATTGACCACGTAATTGGAATTAAAGCACTCCTCAGCAAATGTACAAGAACAGAAATTATAACAAACTGTCTCTCAGACCACAGTGCAATCAAACTAGAACTCAGGACAAAGAAACTCAATCAAAACCACTCAACTACGTGGAAACGGAACAACCTGCTCCTTAATGACTACTGGGTACATAATGAAATGAAGGCAGAAATAAAGATGTTCTTTGAAACCAATGAGAACAAAGATACAACATACGAGAATCTCTGGGACACATTTAAAGCAGTGTGTAGAGGGAAATTTATAGCACTAAATGCCCACAAGAGAAAGCAGGAAAGATCTAAAATTGACACTCTAACATCACAATTAAAAGAACTAGAGAAGCAAGAGCAAACACATTCGAAAGCTAGCAGAAGGCAAGAAATAACTAAGATCAGAGCAGAACTGAAGGAGATAGAAACACAAAAAAGCCTCCAAAAAATCAATGAATCCAGGAGTTGGTTTTTTGAAAAGATCAACAAAATTGACAGACCACTAGCAAGACTAATAAAGAAGAAAAGAGAGAAGAATCAAATCGACGCAATTAAAAATGATAAAGGGGATATCACCACTGACCCCACAGAAATACAAACTACCATCAGATAATACTATAAACACCTCTACGCAAATAAACTGGAAAATCTAGAAGAAATGGATAATTTCCTGGGCACTTACACTCTTCAAAGACTAAACCAGGAAGAAGTTGAATCCCTGAATAGACCAATAGCAGGCTCTGAAATTGAGGCAATAATTAATAGCCTACCAACCAAAAAAATTCCAGGACCAGATGGATTCACAGCTGAATTCTACCAGAGGTACAAGGAGGAGTTGGTACCATTCCTTCTGAAACTATTCCAATCAATAGAAAAAGAGGGAATCCTCCCTAACTCATTTTATGAGGCCAACATCATCCTGATACCAAAGCCTGGCAGAGACACAACAAAAAAAGAGAATTTTAGACCAATATCCCTGATGAACATCGATGCAAAAATCCTCAATAAAGTACTGGCAAACCGGATTCAGCAACACATCAAAAAGCTTATCCACCATGATCAAGTGGGATTCATCCCTGGGATGCAAGGCTGGTTCAACATTCGCAAATCAATAAACATAATCCAGCATATAAACAGAACCAAAGACAAGAACCACATGATTATCTCAATAGATGCAGAAAAGGCTTTTGACAAAATTCAACAGCCCTTCATGCTAAAAACGCTCAATAAATTCGGTATTGATGGAACGTACCTCAAAATAATAAGAGCTATCTATGACAAACCCACAGCCAATATCATACTGAATTGGCAAAAACTGGAAAAATTCCCTTTGAAAACTGGCACAAGACAGGGATGCCCTCTCTCACCACTCTTATTCAACATAGTGTTGGAAGTTCTGGCTAGGGCAATTAGGCAAGAGAAAGAAATCAAGGGTATTCAGTTAGGAAAAGAAGAAGTCAAATTGTCCCTGTTTGCAGATGACATGATTGTATATTTAGAAAACCCCATTGTCTCAGCCCAAAATCTCCTTAAGCTGATAAGCAACTTCAGCAAAGTCTCAGGATACAAAATTAATGTGCAAAAATCACAAGCATTCTTATACACCAGTAACAGACAAACAGAGAGCCAAATCAGGAATGAACTTCCATTCATAATTGCTTCAAAGAGAATCAAATACCTAGGAATCCAACTTACAAGGGATGTAAAGGACCTCTTCAAGGAGAACTACAAACCACTGCTCAGTGAAATCAAAGAGGACACAAACAAATGGAAGAACATACCATGCTCATGGATGGGAAGAATCAATATCGTGAAAATGGCCATACTGCCCAAGGTAATTTATAGATTCAATGCCATCCCCATTAAGCTACCAACGAGTTTCTTCACAGAATTGGAAAAAACTGCTTTAAAGTTCATATGGAACCAAAAAAGAGCCCGCATCTCCAAGACAATCCTAAGTCAAAAGAACAAAGCTGGAGGCATCACGCTACCTGACTTCAAACTATACTACAAGGCTACAGTAACCAAAACAGCATGGTACTGGTACCAAAACAGAGATATAGACCAATGGAACAGAACAGAGTCCTCAGAAATAATACCACACATCCACAGCCATCTGATCTTTGACAAACCTGAGAGAAACAAGAAATGGGGAAAGGATTCCCTATTTAATAAATGGTGCTGGGAAAATTGGCTAGCCGTAAGTAGAAAGCTGAAACTGGATCCTTTCCTTACTCCTTATATGAAAATTAATTCAAGATGGATTAGAGACTTAAATGTTAGACCTAATACCATAAAAACCCTAGAGGAAAACCTAGGTAGTACCATTCAGGACATAGGCATGGGCAAAGACTTCATGTCTAAAACACCAAAAGCAACAGCAGCAAAAGCCAAAATTGACAAATGGGATCTCATTAAACTAAAGAGCTTCTGCACAGCAAAAGAAACTACCATCAGAGTGAACAGGCAACCTACAGAATGGGAGAAAATTTTTGCAATCTACTCATCTGACAAAGGGCTAATATCCAGAACCTACAAAGAACTCAAACAAATTTACAAGAAAAAAACAAACAACCCCATCAAAACGTGGGCAAAGGATATGAACAGACATTTCTCAAAAGACATTCATACAGCCAACAGACACATGAAAAAATGCTCATCATCACTGGCCATCAGAGAAATGCAAATCAAAACCACAATGAGATACCATCTCACACCAGTTAGAATGGCGATCATTAAAAAGTCAGGAAACAACAGGTGCTGGAGAGGATGTGGAGAAATAGGAACACTTTTACACTGTTGGTGGGATTGTAATCTAGTTCAACCATTATGGAAAACAGTATGGCGATTCCTCAAGGATCTAGAACTAGATGTACCATATGACCCAGCCATCCCATTACTGGGTATATACCCAAAGGATTATAAATTATGCTGCTATAAAGACACATGCACACGTATGTTTATTGCGGCACTATTCACAATAGCAAAGTCTTGGAATCAACCCAAATGTCCATCAGTGACAGATTGGATTAAGAAAATGTGGCACATATACACCATGGAATACTATGCAGCCATCAAAAAAGATGAGTTTGTGTCCTTTGTAGGGACATGGATGCAGCTGGAAACCATCATTCTTAGCAAACTATCACAAGAACAGAAAACCAAACACCGCATGTTCTCACTCATAGGTGGGAACTGAACAATGAGATCACTTGGATTCAGGAAGGGGAACATCACACACTGGGGCCTATCATGGGGAGGGGGGAGGGGGGAGGGATTGCATTGGGAGTTATACCTGATGTAAATGACGAGTTGATGGGTGCAGCACACCAACATGGCACAAGTATACATATGTAACAAACCTGCACGTTATGCACCTGTACCCTACAACTTAAAGTATAATAATAATAAATAAATTAAAAAAAAAAAAAAGAAAAGAAAAGAAATGGGCAGTTATCTAAAATCACAGAAATTCATAATTAAATAAATAAAATGCAGGATCACAATTCAAAAAAATAAAATAAAATAAAATAAAATAAAATATTTCCTCCACAGCAGGTGTATTTCTCAGAGTTCTCCAGAGAAAAACAGAATCACTGGGATCTATCTATCTACCTACATAGACAGAAAGAGATAGATTTTAAGGGATTGGCTCCTGTGATGTGGAGGCTGGCAAATCCAAACTCTACAAGTCAGGTGCATAGACTGGAGACCCATGAAGAGTTGATGCTGCAGCTCCAGTCTGAAGGTAGTCTAGAAGCAGACATTTTTCTTTCTCAGGGACCTCAGTCTTTTTCACTGAAGACCTTCAATTGATTGGTTGAGGCCTACATACATTATAGAGGGAAACGTACTTTTCTCAAAGTCCGGGATTTAAGTGTTTATCATATTTTTAAAAATACCTTCACGGTAACATCTAGATGTGTTTGTCCAAAAATTGGGTACCATGAGTACCATAACCTAGACAAACTGAGGCATAAAATTAACCATCACAGCAGGGAAGTGGCAACTGAAAAATGCTGCACAGAACAATGGGAAACTATAAACCAAATAAAATTAAATTATCACCTAATATTTTATTTTGCTACTAAGTCTTAATATTGGCTACTTTCACAATACTAATCCTTATCATTACATAGAGTAACATAATGTTCCCTCAATCAAGTTAATGTATGAAACTATCTCAGGAATATCTTTTTAGTCATCATGTATCTATTAGACATCTAAGATATTCCATGCAATGTTCAAGCACATAGGCCAAAAAGAGAAAAGAAACATAGTCTCTGTCTTTGAGGGGCTTACAGTTTGATGAGGGGTGTAGGGAAACAGAGTGCTTGTATCAAAACAATTAGATTTTTGTTGTACTACTAGCTCAATTGTCAATATCAGTGCTATCACAATATTTCTTAGAGCTGGGAAAGTCAGTCTTACCTGATATGTTGATAAAGGTAAGCATTTCACTTCCAAGAATATGTCTTCTCTTCACAGATAATTTTCTAGCACAAAAAGGAATATTATCCAAGTTTTCAGATCAAAAATGACAACTTGTTGGAATTACAGTGTGTGCTCATTAGGTATAAAGGAAATATATAATGCATTGATTTAAGAAATAGTTTCAATGGAAGTTATTATACTAATTATTTACATTAAACTTTTTAATATTAAAATTTCACTTAGGGACTACTAAAAATAATATGAACAGGGCCCTGTGTAGTGAATTAAAGTTGGTGAGCTGCTTCCATGTTCAGTGGGAAAGCAGGTACTTTTGATTCAGACCTGAGTTCAAGAAACTGTTGTCACTACCAATTGTGACCTCAGGAAAGGTACTTACACTGCAGAGCTTTACATTGTTTTTCTTGGTAATAATATTAACTGGTTTTTAGATTTATAAAGAGAGTAGCAGACTCTCTTTAAGGACTATTTCCTTATTTGTATTAGATTCAAAACTTATGAGAACATGAGAGAACAGCTCATCACCTTATGATTTTATGAGACTATCTGTTGTATTTTGCATCACTCATATCAATTATTTGGTACATACATTTCTAATGTCTTGTCAAATATTACTGTTTTTGCTCTCCCTCTGCATAATTGCTGCTGACATACAGAGATATGGGCACAAGCATATGTATACACACCCACATATATCCCTCTCAGTAAAATGTGACATGCAATTCTACACTATGAAATTATCGGCCGGGCATGGTGGCTCATGCCTGTAACCCAGCACTTTGGGAGGCTGAGGTGGGTGGATCACCTGAGGTCAGGAGTTTGAGACTAGCCTTGCCAACATTGTGAAACCCCCTCTCTACTAATTATACAAAAAATTAGCTGGGCATTGTGGCTCATGTCTGTAATCCCAGCTACTTGGGAGGCTGAGTCACAAGAATCACTTGAACCCGGGAGGCAGAGGTTGTAGTGAGCCGAGATCATGTCACTGAACTCCAGCCTGAGGGACAGAGCAATACTGTGTCTCAAAAAAGAAAAAGAAAAAGGAAAAAAAGAAAGAAAGAAAGACGTGATCATGGTTAGAGATGCCTACAATGATGTCTTGCTATAACTGAAAGTTGTCTCACGTTATGCAAAAGGCAAAGTATGACTGAAATACAGTGCCTTGCACAGGAATAACTAGTAGGCCCATATATATATATATTTTTATATATATAATATATACATTATATATATATATGATGCTATTGAAAATACGAGACTAAGAAGATGAAGGGAATAAACATAGACATGAATTGTGAGCCTGACCTTTGCTCTAGTCACTCTCTGGCTATTCAATTTCTCCAGCTAATGAACTAAAGAAGACATTTACATCAGTACGAAATGTGGTTGGAGAACATTATGTCACCTGGAGCTATGCAATGATGGTATTTGGTTCCTTCTGGAAAGCAGGGCTTAAACATTGATAAATATTTCCATAAAACATTGCATCAACATGCAGAGAGAGTGAAAGACCAAATATCAAATTGGGAACTTTTCCAGCATACAACATAAAACTTTAGAAATGAACGAACTCTATTACCCAACTTTCTGTTTTTAAAAATATAATAATTGGAAGTCAGAGAACTTGAGTTATTTCTGAAATCAAACTGTTTTCAGAGCTAAAAGCTTAATTCTGTGTCTTTACATCTGCTGTTCATTTTATTAATTATTAATAAAGAAATTACAACTTTGCTTTTAGAAGAAATATAAAGATAAATAGTTTTGAAAGTAAAAACTGAAGCATGTAAAAAGGAAGCATGTTTTTTCATATGTACAGTACATTTTTGTGATTTCTTACTTTTTTTGTTGTTACATGGACAAAAATCTCCAATACATAGAAATTAAGCTTCTCTTTAATTTTATGACACTGAAACACAAGTAATATTGATAAATAAAAGGTTAATTTAGATGTAATTTTTGAGCCTCCAGATTAGAAATTTCCTGAGCAAATGTATATGTCATTAAAGTATCTTTTCATTATTATAGTGTGTATTGATGCACAGATAATTTTTGATCATGTTTTAATTTTATGTATATAATTTGTTACCTTTAATTATAAAATATTATCAAAATAATACATTTACTAAGAAAACAAATTGCATCGGTGTCACTTACATATATATATAAATATGCATAGCTATACATAATTGATACATGTTATAATTAAAAAGGCATTTGTGAGCCACTACCTAATTTAAGAAAGAATATTCCAAAAAGCACCCTGATCCCATCTTGTCCTATTGACTTCTTCATTCAGAAAGTAGTCATTATCCTGAATTTGCTTTTCACTTTTTTAATAAATCTTTTTTCTACTTAAAACAGATTTACTATACATATATGTCCATGAAAACTAAAAATCTTTTTTTCTTATTTTTAAGTCTGTACATAAACGGTTCTATATTGTATATATGAGTAGTTGTGCCTTGACGTTGTTACTCAACATTACCTGCAGTATGTTTTTAAAATTCCTCTGCAGGGATATGTTACATGATACTAAAATGTAACTTGATTAACAGCAGCACTCTTTGGTATATTTGCCAGCCAAAAGAAAAATATTTTATGAGTAATATTTTCTCTATGAAAACTAAATAAAAATCTCCAGTGTCTACTATTTCCATCTTTTTGTACATGTTTACTCATTGTTTAGCTCCCACTTATAAGTAAGTATATGTGGTATTTGGTTTTCTACTTCTGAGTTAGTTCACTCAGGATGTTTGCCTCCAGCTCCATTTATGCTGCTTTAAAATACATGATTTCATTTTCTTTTATGGCTGTGCAGTATTTCATGGTGTATATATACCACATTTTTTTATCCAGTCAAACATTCACAAATACTTTGCTTGATTCCGTGACTTTGCTATTGTGAGTAGCACAATGAATGCACAATTGCAGGTGTCTGTCTTTCTTTCTTTCTTTCTTTCTTTCTTTCTTTCTTTCTTTCTTTCTTTCTGTCTCTCTCTCTCTCTCTCTCTCTCTTTCTCTCTTTCTCTCTTTCTCTCTTTCTTTCTTGCAGGTGTCTTTTTAATATAATGATTTCTTTTCTTTGGGTAGATACCTAGTAAGAAGGTTACTGAGTTAAATGGTAGTTATATTTTTAGTTCTTTGAGAAATCTCCATACTCTTTTCCATAGAGGTTGAACTAGTTTACATTCCAATCAACAATGTATAAGTATTTCCTTTTCTCCATATCCATACCAGTATCTGTTGTTTTATGACTCTTTAGTAATAGCCATTCTGACTGGAGCAAGGCAATATCTCATTGTGGCTTTGATATGCATTTCTCTGATGATTAGTGATGTTGAGCATTTTTCATGTGCTTCTTAGCCACTTGTATTTCTTCTTTTGAGAAATATCTGTTTATGTCATTTGTCCAGTTTTTAATAGGATTTTTTTTCTTGTTGTGTTGTTTTAGTTCTTTGTAGATTTGGTGTAGATTCCTTTGACAGAGGCATAATTATTTTTATTATGACACCAAATGTGTGGGCAGGAAAAGTAAAAACAACAACAACAAAATTAAAAACAAAACCAGAAACAAGTGAGGCTACATCAAATTTAACTTTCATACCACAAAGGAAATAGTAAACAAGATGAAAAGGCTACCTATGAAATGCGAGAAGCTATTTGCAAAGCATATATTATATATCTATTAAGGGGTAAAATCCCAAATATGTAGGGAATTCATAAAACTTAACAGCAAACAAAGCCAATAACCAGAATAAAAAACGAGCAAAGGATCTCAATAGACATTTTTCCAAGGAAGATTTTAAAATAGTCAATAGATATATTAAAAGGTACTCAACATCACTAATCAATGGGAAAATAAAAATCAAAACCACAACATGCATAGATATAACTCACACCTGTTATTATGGCTGTTATCAAAGAGATAAAAGATAACAAATATTGGTGAGGGTATGGAGAAAAGAGATCCCTTGCACGCTTTTGGTGGGAATGTAAATTGTTAAAACCTTTATGGAAAATAGCCGGCAGGTTTCTTTAAAAAGCTAAAAATAGAACTATCATGTCATCCAGAAATCTCATTACTTGTCATATAGACAAAGAAAGAAATCATTATCTCAAGATATATCTGAACTCCCATGTTCAATCTGGCATTATTTACAATACCCACGATATGAAAACAATGTTAAGCATCTGTTTACAGACAAATGAATAAAGGAATGGTTATTCTTACACAAAGAAATAGCATTTTGTCTTAAAAAGTAAAGGGAATTCTGTCACTTGTGACAAAATGAATGAGCCTGGAGGACATAACATGTTATATTAAATGAAACAAAACAAACACAGAAAGACAAATACTGTATACTCTGACTGATATAAGGAATCTTAAAAAATTCAACTCAAAGAAGCAGAGAGTAGAGCGATGATTGCCAGGAACTGGAGCTGGAGGAAATGGGGTAATATTGAACAAAGAGTACAGACATTCAGTTGTAAGAGGAATAAGTTCTGGGGATTTAACTTGACGCATGGTGATTATAACAAATGATACTATATTGCATACTTGAAATTTGCTAAGAGAGTAGCTCGTAAGTGTTCTCAACACACACGCACACACACACACGCACACGATGTGAAGTGGTGGGTGTGTTGATTAACTTGATTTTGGTAATCATTTCACAATGTACACATGTATCAAATTATCATATTGTATACCTTTGATATATACAATATTTGTCAGTTATACCTCAATAAAGCTGAAAAATAAGTAAGCAGAAAACAATAACAATAACAGCAACAAAACAAAAAAGATGAATGATACCAAAGAATCTGAAATTGAAACACAAAAGTATGAATATCTGCTGGCAGCAAGCAGGGCTAAGATCCAGGGAGAAGATTTTTTAAATGTTTTCCAAATTTGGAAATGTTCTCTTTAGTTTCATGTGATTTGGGTCAAAAATTATATTTATTCTAAACTTTAGAATAATTTTATTTTATCACATATATACTGTGCATGCATAGAAAGTGAAGAAAATAATTGAAGCAATTTCCAAATGATTGATCTAAAAAGTTTTTTCCTGAAAACAATTAGACATTTCAAAGATTGTTATGCATGAATAGTCACTTACAAACTTCACTCTTTATTATTGTGATGCTACACTAACTAAATTTCATTCTCACTTTTGCTCTAACTACTTCACAATAACACACCTCATATTCTGATTGCCTTTTAGGTGTCAGGCACCATTATTGGAGTAAGGAATAAGCAATAATGAAGAAGGCAGAATCATCAACTGCCATTGCCCAAAATCAAGGAGATACTGGCTTACCTGGGTTTCACTGGAACTAGAAAGTTTTATCCTCAGTTTACCTAAACATTAATAAAGGATAATCTATAGTTAGATTTTTAAGCTTGAAATATAAGTCTAATAGGCAAGCCACTAGTCCTTTTGGTCTTCCTTAAAATTATACTTTTGAAAATGTGTATATGATTTATAAGCAAACGGCACACTATGTTGGGATGGTAGAGGGCATATGCTCCAGTGAAAGCCCATTGCAGGCAGAACTTAAACTACTCTTCTCTTGTCCTGAGTAATTCACCTCAGACTCCAAAATTGAAGGCCAAGAACTTATTATTTTTTCAAAAAGTTACAATTAACCAGGCTGGCCCTCTTTTTTTAATTTTTCTTAATAATGTTAAACCTCTTTATACATATTGTTTAATTATCACTGTATGAGGTTGGTTCAAACTAACTGTGGTTTTTGCATTGTTGAAATTTGCCATTTGATATTGGAATACATTCTTAAATAAATGTGGTTATGTTATTCATTTTAGTGGGCATTTCCAGCTTTATGTTTCTGAGAATTACATTTTACTTCCTGTTTATTTTATGTTTATTTTAGATAATGGAAATGATGTTAGACAAAAAGCAAATTGAAGTGATTTTCTTATTCAAGGGTCGTAAAGCACCGAGGTCAACTCGCAACATCAACAACACATTTGACTCAGGAACTGCTAAGGAACATACAGTACAGTGGTGATTCAATAAGTTTTGCAAAGGAGATGAGAGCCTTGAAGATGAGTAGGATAGTGGCTGGCGATTGGAAGTTGACAAGGACCAAATGATATGGGAGGGGGACAGGGAAGTGCTGGGTAGAAAAAGGGGGGGTTCCCGACCTGTTATCATGCCCAAGTGTTGCATTTTTCAAGACCACCTTGGCCCGGCATAACTCCATCCTGTTCCTATAAAAATCCCGAGACCCTAGAGGGCACAGACACAAGTGGCTGGATGTCGAGAGGAACACACCGGCAGAAGAGCACACAGGCGGCTGGACATCGAGAGGAATGGAAGAGCAGAAGGGCACACTGACAGGCCCCAGCAGACACCAGCAGGCCATCTACCAGTGGGACGATGTGGATGCCAAGAGGAACTGGCCAAGGCAGTCAGAAAAGATCCCGGCAACTAAGTGTCCCAACTGCAGAGAAAAACCAACTTCCTCCTTAATCCCCCTCTGGCTCTTCATCCATCTACTGAGAGCTCCTTCCACCGTGCAATAAAACCTCACACTCATTCTCCAAGCCCATGTGCGATCCAGGTTTTCCAGTACACTAGGGGAAGAACCAGGGATACAGAAAACCCTTTGTCCTTGCTATAAAAGAGAGGGTCTAATTAAACTGATGAATACAAACTGCCTACAGAGAGCAAAAGTAAAAGAGCACACTGTAACAAACTCCCTCTGGGGCTCTAAACATTCACCCCTAGACACTGTCCTGGGGTTGGAGCCTGCAACCACAACCTGCCCATCTGCATGCTCCCACCAGAGGTTTTAGCAGCAGGGCACCTAAGAAGCAAGCCACACCCCCACTGCATGAGCTGTGAGGGAGATAAGGGAACTTTTCCTGTTTCACAGTGGAGAGCAATTATGGAAGCTGATCCTCTTACAACTACACGAGAAGTTGCGAAGAACTCAACGTCGTCCATTCTATGGTCATTCAGCATTTGAAGCAAATTGGTAAGGTGAAAATGCTTAATAAGTGGGTGCCTCATAAGCTGAGAGAAAATCCAAAACATTGTCCTTTTGAAGTGTCAACTTCTCTTATTCTATGCAACAACAACGAACCATTTCTCAATCAGACTGTGTTGTGTGACTTAAAGTGGATTCTATACAACAACCAGCGACAGCCAGCACAGTGGTTGGACCAACAAGAAGCTCCAAAGCACTTCCCAAAGCCAAAATTACACCAAAAAATGTGGTCACTTTTTGGTGGTCAGCTGCTGGTCTCATCCACTACAGTTTTCTGAATTCCAGCAAAACCATTACATCTGAGAAGTATGTTCAGCACATCAATGAGACGCACTGAAATCTGCAATGCCTGCAGGCAGCATTGGTCAACAGAAAGGGCCCAATTCTCCTCTACAACAATGCCCGACTGCACATCCCACAACCAGTGTTTCAAAACTTGAACATATTGGGCTATGAAGTTTTCCTCATTGCCATATTCACCTGACCTCTCACCAACCTACTACTACTTCTTCAAGTATCTCTGCAACTTTTTTTGCAGGGAAAACGCTTCCACAACCAATGGATGCAGACAATGCTTTCCAAGAGTTTGTCGAGTCCCGAAGCAAGGATTTTTATGCTACAGGAATAAACAAACATTTCTTGGTGGCAAAAATGCAATGATTGTAATATTTTTATTTTCATTAATAAATATTTGAACCTATTTATAATGATTTAAAATTTATAACCTGAAGCCATAGTTACATTTGAACCAACCTAATATTATTAAGTGCACTGTGCAAGGCAAACATTTATTTGGATTTTTGCACTGTACTTTACCAGGCAGTTTCCACTTGGAGTGTCTATAATGTTCCTTTATCTTTCTTTTCTATTGGGCATTCAATTCATGTAATAGCAAGGATGGGCCATCTCTATTGCCCTAGACTGCCCTTTGAGCCTAAAAAGTGTGGTACAGACAGCAAACAGAATGAACTGCAGATAAAAATGAAGATACTCTGTATTTAAAGCTTGCTATTAAGAGACCAGTAAATGGTTCGAGGGACTAGTAATCTAGGCTTCAATAATACGGGCGGCTCTGTAACATAAATTCTCTTCAGAGCCAGGCTAATGCAGAGTGTGGCAGAACAAAGTCATCACATCTGTAGCTCATCAGGTTAGCACAGGGTGTGAAAACAATAAAACAAACAGGTGTCATCTGAGACCAGAAAGTGTTTATGAGGTTCCAAAAATGCAGATAACTTGTAAAAAAGAGGATAGCAATTATAGGAAACTATTCCAAATAAACATCTCCCTGAGTTACTTCCCCAAGTAACAAATACCATTTTAAGAGATAACATTTAAAAATATGATTAATATTACTGCTATTATCAACCACTATTACAAACAATACCTTACTACCTGCATTCTTTAAGGTCCTAATATGTACCAACCTATAATGCTGACCTCCCACATGCTATTTTTTTTCTAATCCATAGAACTAGTTCACAAAGTAGGTATTATTATTCCAAATTTACAGGGAAAGAAACATAATCATTTTGTTCAGTTCATAGAGCTGACTTCACATCATTCAGATATTATCTCAAAAGAAATCTGCCTTTACTCAATGATACACATTTTATGTGCGGTTCCATTATATTGCCTCATATGCTGCCTACCCAATTTTCTATATATTGCTTCCTTCCACCACATGCATCAATGTCTATCACATTATCATTTGTATTCAAAATTATTATTTTCTGAAATTATTTTTAAACTGCTCGTTATCTATCATTTTTACACCAGAATGTAAGCTCCTTGAAGGCAAAGAGTATGCCAGTTTTGTTTGTTACTGCATGTCTACAAAATAGAGTGGCACATGGCACTTAGTTGGCCTTCAGGAAATATTTGGTGAATGAACAAGTGAATATCTAATGATAATCTGGTAAGTGGCAGAACCAGGATATAAGCAAACCCAGGTTTTCAGCAGCCCACACTTACATGTTATTTCTAGTACATCTCATAACCTCTTATATCAAAGTCATCAGGTTGTACACACCAAGGCATCAAATTCCCCAATTATTACAAAGTCTTGTCTGATTGTAACAAACCCAGGCCTCCAGCTGCGAGGGAATTGCTAATAACTTCTGGCTTTTATGTTGAAGGTACAGTCACATCATTTAGGTGAGTTTTATTCTTGGCAAGCAGGGAACTTATGACCTCTTTGAAATCTATGAGTTTGTATCCCAGATTAGACAGTGCTGGAAACACAGCAAAGACACCAGTCTCCCCATTGACACTTGCAATGCAATAATTCTTGAACAGTTAAGATTGGAGCTGATCAGTGATTGGCAAGTATCACCTTAAAGAGAAATATTAAAGTCATTAATGTTGTGCTGTAATTGATTATAAGCTTAATATAATTGAAAGGATAATGTAGTTATCAAAGTGGCTAACATAATTATCAGTTGCATTTAAAAAAAAAACTGTACACTTCAGAATGTTGACAACTTTCTACAGTTTGCAGAAAACATCTGGGCCACCAGACTCATTCAGTCATGTGTTCTTTCATTTTTCAAATATTTATTGAGCAAATACTATGTATTTTATAACACTCTGAACTATGTACAGTTACAAGGACCACATATCAGAAGAAATGTTAATTAATCCATATGAAAAATTTGTTTTAATTTTCTGTCCCACATAGAATTATAAGAATCACCAAACAGTCCATATTAACAAAGTACTTGCATTGTGCATTTTAGTAACTCTTTATAAGGTATCCTTTGTGTCTAATTTTGTGCGGTCGTTTATCCATGACACTGTTTGAAAGACTGACCAAAATTTCTTCCACTCTGGTTTACTGGTTTGCATATTTTTCATTTAGTTACAGAATGGAACTTAAGTCTAATTGCCCATAGCTGTTTTCTAGGCTTGGAGTTTTCCATTTAAATCTACTTGTTAACTTCAATAACAATTTTCCAGTAGAATGGACTAAGGAATCTGGAGAAAGTTAGTCTGGCCTCACTTATTTCTAAGGTCTTTTTTATTAACCTATCTCATCTGCTCTGTAAATATAATCCCTGAGGTCCTGAATTACAATGTCACCAACAATTTGGGCTTGACCTCAACACTATCTTTACTTCTATTCTCTCCCATTATCCCCACGTATAAAAAATGTCCATTATCAAAATCAACTCAAATCCTGTCCTTTATTTCTCTTATGAGTATTAAATTAGTATTTCTAGAATTGACCTGAAGCAAGGCACCCAAGACCCTTCACAACCTGGCTCCAACGTAACTTCTCAGTTCTTTTGATGCTTTCAAAAGAAAGCATCAGTTCCTTCTTTTGATGCTTTGAAGCATACATGTGCACAGGCACACATACACAAACACACAGTTTGTGCTATCCTTAACGTGTCATTCATTTTTATCTCTCCTTAACATCATTGCCATTTTGCTTGCTTAGGACTGTCTAATGATCTCTTATTCATGCATCAAGCTTGGCACAGATGTTTCCTCAGTGAAGGGACTTTTTCTAAACTAAGTATTCTTGTGGCAATCTGTGCACTTATCTATTACAAAAGTTATCACGTTTATCATAATTGCATTTTATTTTTCCTTTGTCTTTTTTATGATACAATGTGTTTCTTTTTCTCATTCTAACTCTATAATAATTAGAAGATAGACTTGTATATATCAGACAAGAAATGTCACACAAGTGAATTAGATTTTAACACAATAATGCCATAGTTCTTTCAACTACACATTGCTTTAAAGGAATTCAATGTGAAATGAATTTTAACGTAACAGCTATCACAAATATCAAAGGGTAAATGATTTAATTTTCTTAACATACCGTTTTGTCTTGTTTTATATTGGCAGCCAGAATAGATATTTTATTTTGGGATATTTCACCACAGAAATATCTATGTTTACCAATAAAACTTTACTTTCATATGTATCCTGTTGCTTAATAAAAAGTAAGTGCTTACTGTATGCTTATATCCAAAACAGGATTTGTTTTCAAAATCTTTGTGATAAATATATGAAGAAAAATCTATCTCCATGAAGATTAATCAAATCAATGAACAGAAACAAACCATATGCCCTAGAATTTTAAAGGCTTAAATTTACAATTAAACTGTGAAAAGTAGTATAAAATTGTGAACTGATAAAGCACTCTAGATAAAGTTCCAAAGAACTTTTTGGAACAATTTGGAACTCCAGGCAAATTATAAATTTATATAACTCCATATCTATCCATGTATTTCACTAGAGAGATAAAATTGGTTTGATTGTGCTGTCCACATACTTCAAGTAAATGGTGTTTGGCGTTTGAGGCTAGACGCAGTAGCTACTCTTGCCCACCCTTAAATTCACTATAAATATACTTTTCTTCACACAATATTTGATCCTGTCACTTTCCTGATTATAGTTGCTCAGTGCCTCCTCATCAGCATATAGACATAAATGAAAACTCCTTAATGTGATATAGGAAGCCTTTCAAAAAAAGAATTCCTATCACCTATCTAAAGTCATGTCCTAGCCATCTACAACTCACATGTTATGCGTCAGCCACGTTCCACGGCATGTAGTGGCACAACTCACTATTATTTCAGACCTTCATTCCTTGGTACATGCTCTTATACCTACTAGGCCTTGCTTGTCTTCCAGCAAATCAAATTTCATATTGATCTTCTATTCCACATGAATACTTTTCTATTAAATTTATTTTAAAGTTTCACTCAAATAATAATCATTATTTTTCATTAGTTTCCACATACTACTTTTTAAAAATGAAAACCTTCTACATGTTAGCCATGACACTAGAAATAAGGGAAACAGTGATGAATAAAACGTATTCATTTATGGCCCTTGATCTTAAGACGTTCATTAGTAATTCCAGATGAACATGTGCTATATCAGGTAATGTCCCTCTAGTCGGGTTTATGAACAGGTTTGTGCACATTACTAAAGCAAACACTTCTAAGTGATTCTTTTCCACTTAGGTAATAATTTGAGAAAACAAATTTCCATTTTTGCCTATAGAAAAAGCAGTCGCTTGTGGCATCTGCCTTATAAATGTCGAGACACTGAAAAGCACCCATCTGAAAGCCAGATCATAATCATCCTTTTAGTCCTCAACTTGGCAGAATTTTTTTTAATGTTTTTTGTGACAGATGACTCTATTTTGTCAATCTATGTGGTAGAAAATGGAGCCAGCATCAGTTTAGACAGTTAAGTTTTAAACATTGGAGAGCTTTTGAATCAAACATTTTAGTATGGTCTCAGTGTGTCCCATGTCTGCCATTCACTAAAGCACTAACTCAGTGAGAGTTTATAATCTGTAAATGGGGACCAAAAATACAATGATAAATTGAATTATCCACACATTTGCAAAAATGAGCTGGAAGATGTATCCACTATCCACGAAAATTTTTACAAAGTGTATCCAGCAGCTCTCTGGAATTGGATAAACAACCACTGAAGTAATTGTTATATATTTGTTAATTTTCTTTGCATAGCAATAGCCTTTACTACATTGTACTCTGTATCCCTAAATCACAGGGATAAAGAATACTTTATACTACCAATGACTTTTTTTTTTTTTTTTTTTTTTTTTTTTAGTAATGGCGTATACCTGTTTTACTTGCAGCAAACTCAAACAAAGTTACAATCCCTCACTTCATGGCAAGCCACATTTTATCAATCTCAGATTAAGAAGTCCAGAAAAATGAAAATAGTTCAGCTTTTCGGTTTCTTAAATTAGCCACTCTACTTCTAGCTTTTATTTATAATCCCAATTTTTCTTACATAACACATTTCCTCTAAAAAAAATAAATGATAAGATAAAAAAGAACAAACTTGACTTTAACTTAAACTTTGCTTGTGAAGTGTCTCAACCCTTGCAGGAAACTACAGTGAAAATCATCACTATGAAGATCAAAGCACTGTGTCCAAGCCCCTTTACATAAGACACTAGAAAGGTGTTGCAAAAAGATCCAGAAAGAAGTTGCTATTGCAAATATCTGCAGACTTTAGTAGTAACAATCCCTTCAGTGGATACACCAATTGTATGCCAATATAGTGCATTGTAGACTAGGAACATGGACACTATCCTCAGTCTATTTCGGGAACAATTTCCAGAAGGTAATCTGTTCTGGTAGTACAAAGTTCTGGGTATCATATCCAAAGGTATAATAATACACAGTTCAATGGATGACAATAAACATTTAATTATATTTTATTGTTTCCCACATCAAGAGTGCACTGCAATATCTAAGAAAGACTCAATATCTAAGAAAGACCCTACAGTCTATAGGCCTGTACATGAACAAATGCCAGTGTTTAATGACAAGACATCAGGGCACTCCAATGGCGTGCTCTGAACTTAGTCTTTTCTCTTATCAGAAGCCATTGCCACATAGCTTTGACAGATTTATCTTTCCATGTATCAAAGTTTATATTGAGAGGAACAGCATGAAATAGGCAACAGAGCAAAGGTTTTAAGTTTAAGCAGTGGGAATGTAATTCTTATTTAACCTTGGGCAACTCACTTAATTTGTTTGTGCCTTAGTTGCTGCCTCTATAAATGGGAATCATAATGCCTAAGATCCCTTGAATTACAGAGAGAGTTTTATACGGTATAAAATATTTAAAATCATGACATTTGTTGATTTTACAAAATATTAAATCCCTTATCTTTTTATTACAAACCACAGTCAGAAAATGAGATCATCTGCTAATATTAGGCAAGCTCTCTGTGAAAAAGTCTTCAAATCAAATGAGAGGAATTGTGTGTGAATAGATACATTAAGATAACCATTTTTATAACTTATCTGTATGATGCACTTACTCAATTCCAGATTCCAAAGGAAAGTCCAATTTATCACTTGTGAATGTTGAGGGTAAAGGACTTTAAAGATACCCTTAAAAATCAACTTTTAAAATTACAGATAAAGAGAAAACAGCTTTGGGGAAACATGACCTCTGCTTTTAATTTTTGAACGAAAAGTGAAACTAAAAGATTGCACTTTTGATACATTTAAAAAGGCAATGACCAAAAATATATAAACTGTGAAATTATTATTTTTCAACCTTTTTATTCCAAATGTTGCTTGAATTAAGGTAGATCTGCTAAACTGGCTTTCTCCTGACTGAATTATTCTAGACTAATTATTCAAGATTTGCCATAACCATGAGAGAAACTATATCCTGATTTGCTATTACTTTAAACACACTAAATACATTTTAAATTTTTAAATATATTGATTGTTTAAAAATGTATTTTGCCAGTCTCCCGGAATTTCAAAGCAATCAGTGGTTACATTAATTGAAATACCAATATTCTTAAATGCAATCATTCTTAAGACAATTTGAGGCTGCAGTAAATAACTTCTTTGAGCAGGAATACTTATGTGTCACATAAAATATCTCACAACTTAAAGCCAAGTCCCATAATTATCAGTCATTGACTTGATACATTAACTGTAGCAAAAATGGAAAATCAGGTTATTCAAAAGATGTTTGCCAGACTTTTCTACTCTTGTGGTGAGTAAAATTCATGACTAGCCTCTGATTTTGCTTTCTACAATCTCATTTCCCTCCATGACTTTTTACTACTAGTTGTGAGAATTTTTTCCTATCACCTTTCTCTACCTTGCCCACCTATAAAGCAGACATTTAAAAACAAAACTCTCTCTGAGAAGCAGTGCAATCTTCTCAGCTTGTCTTTCTTGCTTAAAGAAAATTTGGGACTGAAGAGTCTGTTTTGTCTAAGTGAGTTCCCAGAGTTTTTATTATGGACTCGTGATTTTTTTTTAACATAAAACTAAGTGGGTTTTGTTTGTTTGTTTGTTTGTTTTTACTTTTTTTCTTGCCTTTTTACCTTGTAATTCTCTCTCCTTCTCTTATTTATTAGAGAGATGCTTTAAGACTGTCTGACATCTGTTGAACGGTTACACCCTTAATTTAATCTTTGTCTTGAGACTTCTTGACTCTCAGTTCCTCTCCATTTGATCATCTTTTAAGGGTTGCTAAGTGTCCTCATGGAAGGGTAGCCAGCTTTTCCAAAAACAAGCTGTCCAAAAGTCAAAGACAGAAAGTGCTATTGCTTTTATGGCCTCTGAAGTCACACAGCATCATTTTTGCTGTATTATAATGGTAACACATGCTGCTTCTGATTTAATGTTGGAGAGTGTGAGTACTAGATGATATGGTTTAGCTTTGTGTCCTTACCCAAATCTCATCTCAAATTGTAATCTCTGTGTGTCATGTGAGAGACCTGTAATCTCCATGTGTAGAGGGAAGGAAGTGATTGGATCATGGGAGTGGTTTCCTCCATGCTATTCTCATGATACTGAGTGAGTTCTCACCAGATCTGATGGTTTTATGAACATATAGTATTTCTCCTGCTTGAACTTCTCTCTCCTGCTGCCATGTGAAGAGGTCCTTGCTTCCTCTTTGCTTTCTGCCATGATTGTAAGTTTCCTGAGGCCTCCTCAGCCATGTGGAAGTGTGAGTCAATTAAATCTCTTTTCTTTATAAATTACCCTATCTCAAGCAGTGTGAGAATTGACTAACCCACTAGGAGACAAGGATTATTTATGGCCATTTTGTTGGCTATCATAAGGACTGATCTTGATGCTGGAAGAGTCTATTTCAAGACTGTGTCACTACAGACATAGTTTCCTTGGCAAGGTTGTTCTGCTTCAGGAACATTAGATGAGAAGGGCTCATCAAGAGTGATTTCGAAGCCAAATGTGGACAGGACTGTACCATACGCAGGAATCCACACCAGCATATCATCATCAGTAGAGTAGAAAGTGCTGGCATTAGGCATTGAATGTATCAACATGACTCAAAGTGGCAAAAACAAAGTGGGATGGAGTTACTATCAAGAACCTGGTATTTGAAGGAAAAGAGATGAGAAAGGGTAACAGCTTCCTGTCCACATATAGAGAAGATGATTGTCTTGAAACCTTGACAGTTTTATAGCCAAGGACCAAGGGAATTCTAAGGGCACACATAATTAGAGTCTTTCAATTTATGTTAGTTCTGAGACATCTGCCTTTTATTAAGAAACCTGAGATTTGATAACATTTTTTATACAAATAGATTTTATACAACAGCATAGTAAAGTTCTGTATTCTCTTGATTTTATGCTTATTATAGGTGCAATGTTATAGAAAAAATTAAATTTGTATATTTCTAGAATTATGTGTTCCTACGTGAGGTAATAGAGTTGATATAATTATTAGTAACATAAGTGTCATGATGGTCACCAAAATATCATCGATCTGAGTATGATTTAAACTTTATATGAGTTGCCAATTGAGTGCTAAATGTTGGATTACTTTTTAATTCTTTATTTTAAATTCAAACAATTTTCACTGAAAGAAAGGCCTTCTGTAGAACCCATTCATAGGCAAATGGCCTGAAGCTACTGATTTCAGAAATAATTTATCTCTTATACCAAAATAAGAGGTGATAATGTGATATCAGATTATTTGTATTTTATTCTGATTCTGAGTAAAATAAAGAGTGTAAGACATATATTTTTGAAGTTCCAAACTTATAGAATTTCTAGGACACTTTCAGGATTCATGGAGAAATAGGAGAGCTATTTAAGACAGGAGATTTACCACAGAATTAAAGATATATGATGGTAGTATACTTAGAAAGAGTATTGTTGTGAAGTATCAAAATCCCATAATCATTATGATTTTATATTTATTTCAAAATATTTTAAACAAAAAATTATAACTACTTTTAATGTCTTGAAATACATATGGGAAGTGTGTTTCTCAGATAATACGAAACATTATTTAAATACCACTTCACAGTGGTATTTGTCTTGTGATAGTTACCTCTCCAGTGACTAAAGGTGTAAGGTTTGGACACGGTGTGGAATGGGCAGAGGAACTTGGACTCCCTTGTGTACAATGTGAAAACAGTGGGCATTCATTAACAGAACAGAGAGAAAAGAATCCCAAGTTCATGGCTTTTATATCCTATCATATAATAGATCTGAAGGGCTTATTTTTTGGAGACAACTGAGAGACATCAATGACTGTGACTGGTAGTAGAGAACACTACAAATGTACAGAATTGATTATTTACATATTACCCTGGAAAAATTATCAGAATATATTTTATTATGATAATACAGAGTGACATATTTGGTTTGGTATTTATTGAGCTATATGGTAGATGGGATATGCATTTTTGTTCCCAGACTGCACTTTTCCTTTCCCAAAAGTAACTAACACATGCTTTGACACCATTTTCTAAATACTGGCTTCTGATTACTTCCAAAAATCATGAAATATTTTTGTGTTTAAGTTATTAAAAGAAGTAATGGTATTTTTCCAAGATATGTTTTTGTAACGATTCATAATCTAGTCATTTAAGGATATTTTATTGAAAATAGAAACTCTTCAAAGACCCCAAATGTTTCTAACATAGAGATCAGATCTGAGTACGGATTATTTATTTTAGTTAACAATTGAGCATTCAAAACCTACCTCAAATGTAGTGGCTTCATAAACCATCATTGTTGTTTTGCTTATGAGTCTTAGTTTTGAGCTGGATTCAGTGGACATAGTTTATCAGTTCTCTATGCTGTATCATTTGGGGTGGCCCAACTAGCCTAGAAGATCTCGTTCTAAGATCACTTACTCACATGACTGGTAAATCAGTGCTGGGTGTTGATTTCTTTCCATCTAAGTATCTCCCTAGATTGGATTTCTCATAGTATTGTAGACAGGTTCCAAGAGAGATTGTCCCAAAATACAGGAAAAAGAAACTACCAGTTTCATAAGAGCTTGGCCAAGAAATTGCCCTAGAATCAGTTTTATCATATTCTATTGATCAAGCAATCATACAGCCAAGGCAATAGGGGAGAAGATATAGTCCCATCTCACAGTGAGAGCAATTTCAAAGAATTTGGGGGCCATAGTGTAATGCTACCACATGACTCCTTCATTTACACACTAAATTTATCATGACTATCCAGTGAATTAGTTTTTAAATGTTATATAAAGCTTAATACTTCTTATTCTTAGAGTGTCTTAAAATTAATATCTCTTTGGGACCATTGGTTGAATATAGGAAGAAAAATAAAGCCTGCTATTGTATTCAACAAAATAACAGTAAATTTTGTAATAATAATTTGGCAAATTTATATCAGGATGACTCTATTCGTTTCTTATTGCTGAAAACAATGCAAGTTTTATATTTCAGAGCTCTGAAGGCCAGAAGTCAAAATCAGTCTCACTGAGCTAAAATTAAGGTATCAAGAGAGCCGCATTCCTTTTTAATGAATCTGAGAAAGAATCCGCCTCCATAACTTTGCAGCTCCTAGACGTTGCCTATATTCCCTGCTTACTACAAGGCAGAAATGTAGCAACTTCCATTCTCTCTTTGACTCTCTCTCTATGACCCCTGCTTCTGTCGTCTCCAGTCCTTTTTTGACTTTGACCCTCTTGTTTTCCCTTAAAAAGACTCTTGTGATTACATTAGTTCCCTCAGTAGAATCCCCCATGCCAAGGCCTTCAACCTAATCAGATCTACAAAATCCAATTTGCCATATAAGTTAGTACAGTGAAAGGATTTGGGGTCAAAACATGGACATTCTGTTGGGGTGGGGAGGTTAATTATACAGTCTAGCATATTGTTTTGCCCAAAACAAGTCATTAATGTAATCAGATAAAAATTATTTTAGCATATCAAACACTGAAATTAAAAGTAGAAAATAAAGATTATGTTTTATTTACTCTTAAAATTTTTTATATACAAACTTCTAATTTTTTTTTATTGTTGAGAAACATTCACAACTAAAGCCTGAAGGGAAAGGATAGCACACATAAAATATCTCAACTTTGGGATACTTTATCAAATCAGTATCAAAACACACAAAATACTAAATAAAATTAACTCATTTATTATTTTAACCAAAGTATGAAAAATGTTCAAACATAAGTCAATGTTATAGAAGATATTTGGGTCTATTTTTTATTATTCAAAATTTTGATTCTATTGAAATTTTATATTTTAATTGCTCAGTAAAACTCTCACAAATAAGCTCCTTTTAATGACATGTCTTTCATAAGTCAACAAATATTCGAACATGTATAGGCAGTCACAATTCTACACATTTTTATTTTTAATTTTATTACCAGCTTGTCTGTTGCTAAAATAAAGTTTTGGCAGAAATCAGAATGTGATATTTCCTTCTTTTATTAATTCACCTTATAGGAAGCAAATGTGGCTTTTATTTGATCTTCAGGTATTTGTATTACAATATTTTCAAAGAAATTCTAAGATCTCCAGTTGATACCAAACCTTGTATTTACTATTTATTCTCCAATGCATACATACCTACGATAAAGTTTAATTTATAAATTAGACACAGTAAGAAGTTAATACAAATTAATAATAAAACAGAACAATTGTGACAATATGCTGTAAAAAATTATGTGAACATGGATCCCCTCTCTCTCTCAAAAAGTTATATGATTGTGTTATCCTTCTCTTTCTTTCAAAATATGTTATTGGTGTTTACTTACCTTTCTTCTTCTTGTTGTTTGTCAATCTGATAACCAAGAGGTCTCCTAAATGACTAACAGGCAGGTAGCAACTACAGTGTGGATAGGCTGAACCAAGGGATGACTACATTGCCAGGAGAAGAGATTGGACAGTGTGAGATTTCATCGTTACTCAGAATAGCATGCAACTTACAACTTATGAACTGTCTATATCTGAAATTTTCCATTTAATATTTTTAGATCATAGTTGACTTTAGGTAACTGAAACTACAGAAAACAAAACCACTGATAACAAGGGAGCTACTGCACTGTCTGTCCCTAGAAAGATCTTTATCGAATTATTAATATAGTTCATTCTAGATCATTGTCTATGAACTTGTCTGTACTCTACTTGAAATTGCTGTGTATCTGAGTACATCTATGCAGATTGAATACATGTTTCAATTAAGGCAAAATGATAATGTAGGCAGTTTTTTAATCTGCGCTACCCTCCTGACATTCTCTATCAATTTTCTTCAGAGTCCTCTGCACCCTAAAGTGTGAATAAATCCAAGAGCTCAAATTTACATTTCTTAGATGTATTTGTGTTTTAAGATGAATCAAAAGATATCCTCTGTGGATTTTAGTAAGACAAGCAAGCACCAGCCCAACGATGTGTTAGAATGTAAGAAGTAGAGATCGGAAAGTTCTGGGTGTGAGCAGAACCCCAGTCAAGATCCAGTGCTCTTAAATCATCTTAAAGGGATTAAGACTTTAACAAAAAGAACTCAGGCATGAGTGAATACAGTGGTTATTTTTTTCTTTCTCTTTTCTTACTGTCTTTTTCGGTAGACAGGCCCAAATTTGAAGGCAGGCCCAAATTTCATAGTTGCGCAGTTGTGTGGGCAGTGAAATCTTCAAGACAAACCTTCCTTTTCTCAGCAGGAGACAGGAGAATAAGTTCTGTAAAGCTGGAGGTTGTGGGAGAAATTCTAGTAGAAAAAAAGACTGAATAAAGAAACCCCCAGTTCTGAGTATCAGCCAGCACAAAAGCTTGGCTTACCCTTAGTTATGCCGTGGGTAGGGGACAGAGAGACCCTGAGCAGCATAGCAAATAATCCAGGACTTGTCAATGCAAAACACTTCCCATGAGTCAGAGTAAATCCTGAGTCACGTATGTGCTGGTTTGTCACCTGCTGAACAAGCAAAACAAAAAAGAAAACATAGTATATTCCAAAAGTATTAGCATACTGTAAACAGTGTCTCATGACAAAATAAAGCATCTAAGATCAAATTAAAAATTAATAGACATTTAAAAAAGTGACCAATTCTCTAAGGAATAGGAAATAAACATATCATTATCCTTAGATGATCTGAATGATAAGATTATTAGGCAAAATTTTAAAATTGCTATTATGATGTAGAAATAATAAGATAACTTAAATATAAGTATTTATTGTTATTTTAATTCAATCATTTATTATAATTAAATATAGTAAGATAGTAAACACACTTTAAATGAGTGAAAATATAGAAGTGTTAAAAAGTGAAATATAAGAACAAACCAAATGTAACTGTAGGAATAATAAAATTACAATATCTGGGGAAAAAAATCACTGCATGTACTCATAGCAGAATAAAGATCAAAAAGTAAAAATGAAATAAAATGTAGATAAATAAAAATTATTCAATCTTATAAAGAGAAAACAACAAAGATTGAAAAGAATGTACACAGACAGCCTCGGGGATAAGTGAACCAGGTCTGGTATTTATGGTATGGCTATCGCAGATGGAGACAATAAAGAAATTGGTGCAGAAAAAACATTTGAAGTAGAAACAAAAATTTCCCCAAATCTGTAAAGTCCTATAAACTTAGGAATTCCAGAAGCTCAGGGATTCTCAAATAGGATAAATGAACACACAAAAAAATCCTAGATACATCGTAATAAACTACTGAAAACAAAAAAGAAAGGAAAATAAAACAAATCATGTAAGTATTTATGGAAAATAACATATTACATGTAGGAAAACAATGATTGAAATGACTGTCAATTTCTCACCAGAGATGGTTGGATGTAGAAGATAGTGCTATGTCATCTTTAAAGTACTTAAAAAATATAACTTTTAATTCAGAACTCTATAACAAAAATATACTTCAGAAATTAAACTGAATAAATTTTTTTGATGAATGGAAAATAAAATAATTCTTCATCGCCAGTCCTATTGTAAAAGAAATACTAAAGGTACTTATTCAAGCAAAGGAAAATAATATCATAAGGTCTTATAGGCAGCATGGAATTGGATTTTGTATTTTCTTATTTCATTCAGTCACCCTGTTTTTTTGATTAAATAATGTAATTAATTTACATTCAAAGTAACTGTTGATGTATAAGGATTGACTAACGACATTCTGTTAATTATTTCTGTTTTTTGTCGTATCCTTCATTCCTTTGTTCCTCTTTTTCATCTTTGTGATTGGTTATTTTCCATACTGCTACTTTGGTGTCCTGCTCTTTAACATTTGTGTATCTCCTGTAGATTGTTTGCTTTGTGGTTATTATGAGGAATAAAAAGTGATGAATGAATCAAAAGCAGAGAATAGGAAAATGATATACCATGTGATTACTAACCAGAGGAAGGCTGGAGTGTCTATATTAATATCAGACAAAATAAGCTTCAAAAGAAGAAATATTGCAAGGAATGAAGAAGGCCATAATATGATGTTGAAACAGATAATTCACAGAGGACATTATGATCTTAAATATGAATGCATCTAACAACAATGATTCAAAATAGATGAAAAAAATTGATAGACTTGGATGAAGAAATAGCAAAATTCACAGTATCCAACCAAATTCCCGTAAGAAAATTATATGTAAATTATGTTATATGGATATATGTTAAGTAGACATTAACGACCTAATTCAAAACTGCCTGTGGAAGAGCCATAAAGTGACACTAGACAACTTCGAAAAGAAAAAAAAAAAACTAATTTGGAAGATAAATGGAACACACTATAGAATCTACAAATAGAAGAACACAATAGATTTAATTAATTTTTGACACAGACGCAAAGGCAGTTCAATGGATAAAGGACAATTTTTCAACAATGAAATGATGTTGAAACATTTGAATACGTTTATTCAAAAAACAACAAACCCCAACCTAAATATTGTACCTTATATTGAAATAGTAACTCAAAATAGATCATAGACATAAGTGAACAATGAACAACTGAAAAACACCTGGGAGGATACATAGAAAAAATCTTTGTGACCTTGACTCAGGCAAAAAGTTCTTAGATAAAACATCTAAATCCACTAAATTAAAAAAAAAACTGATAAAGTGAACTTTATCAAAATCAAAAGCTTCTAATTTTTAAGAGACACTGTTAAGAAAAGTAAAAGACATGTAACAGACTTAGGGAAATATTGGCAAGTAAAAAGTCTCAACAAATATTTGTATCCAAAATATATAAGGAACCCACAAAGCTCATTAAGAAAACAAACAATTTAGTAAAAATTTGCAAAATATTTGACTATATAACCATACAGATAGCAAATAAGCATATGAATATATATAACTACATACCTAATAGAGTAGTTAATAAAACAAAACAAAAGAAAAAACTGGATAAACAAGTGTTGACAAGGATATGTATGTTGATGTGGGGAATAAAAAAAAAAAAAATCATACAGGTATCCTGAAAAACAGTTTGGTAGTTTCTTACACCGTTAAACATATACTTACCACACTTCCAAGTAATCCTATTTAGAGGTATTTACTTAATAGAATTGAAAATGTATGTTCACCCAAAAACATGGACATGAAAGTTTATATGTGTATAGATACTATATTCAAAATTACCCCAAACTGGAAACAAGCCAAATGTCACTCACTAGGGAATAGGCAAACAAAATGAGGTATATCAATAAAATAAAAGACATTTGAACTGTTTGATCCATTACACAGCAATCAAAAAGAAGAAACCATTGATGTATGCAATGGCATAGGTGGATCTCAATCATATTTTGCTAAATAAAATAAGCCAAATTCAGTGGGCTGCATGCTATATGCTTTCATTTCTATGAAATTTTGGGGAAAAAAATGATGAAATTGTGGAGAGGCAGAATCAAAAAACAGAAAATAATCAGTGGCTGCTTGGTTAAATGTGGAGGGGAGTAGTTGATTACAAAGGGGTAGCATTAGAGACTATTATTGGAAGGTGATGAAATATCTTTTTGGTTGTTTTTGGATACCAGTAGGTGTTTTTTTTCCTAGATAAAGAAAAACCTATACACTCAAAAGAGTAAATTATACTGCATGCAATTTTTTTAACTGGAAAAAATACTATGTAGGTATCTTTGGAGATAATAACATGATACTGCAACCCACATTCACTCAATCACTTCTATCCTTACCTGATCATTGCAATCACAGCCTAAAACTTAAGGGGCAAAGCAGGAATGCTTACTCTAAGTAAAGAATGACAAAGGAGGAGAATGATTAGTCCTGGGTATCAGATACTGAAAATATGGTTCCATAGATTAGAATTGGCCATAAGAAACAAACTGGGAAGGGTGAGATTCAAGTCTTTCTTAAATGATAGAGTTATCTAGGGCTTACGTATATATCTTCCAAAGTTTCTCAAACCTTGCCTTTTCAAGTTGTTATGATTCTCCTATATGCAGATTGCATTCTGACTCATATGTGCATCACTGCTTAGATTTGACATCTGTTTACTTGATTATTAAAAGCTTATTACATTTCAATTTTAAAGATCCAAATTTATGTCCTGTAATCTGACATTCTGAAATTTTGCGGTCCCAATTTTATGTTGATAGGTCCAAGAGTGCCATTTGAAACACAAGGCACTTCTGCTTTTATTTACCTTTAACCTGTTTGTGATGGGTTATGTCCTCAGCTGCCTGCTTCACTTACTCATTTTGTCCAGCCCAGTAAAGTTTATTTGTGTATTTTCTTTTAAACATGACCAAGTATGCATTTCACTAGCTTCGATCAATCATTTTGTCATTAATTCAAACTACTGTCCTCTGTTTTGGGTGGTAATTTTCAGGCTGACAACTGCCTTGGGACAAAGGTATTTTCAGCTGTGATCTATGAGAGTGATTGGCAGGAACTGAAGTCTTGCATATCTCTGTTCCTTAATCACAGCACAAGGTGCACTTGGGAATGTCATCACCATCTACAGCAATCTTATTTGAGAAAGACTGCTGCTTAGCATGTCTTGTAATGCAAAGAGTCTGAAGAAAAAAATCAATAACAAGGTACATGGTTAAATAAAGTCAATAAAACAACAGAGAACACTCCATTTTTATAAATTAAATACCTTCTGACTATAAATTAGACTATGTTTTTCTTGCCTTTGTACACAAGAGAAAGCAAATTTTTTAAGCAGAGAGGTAATATAATGTTAGAATTTAACTCTTCTTTAAGTTCTAAATAAAAGTAAATGCAACAGAAAGAGGCTTAAACAATAGAGAAAACTAACTAGTCCATGTGACTTGCATATTTAGAAGTATGATTACTGTCAGCATCAGTATGATCCAGAACTGGTGACATTTAAGAACCCAGTTTCATTCTTTCTACTGCTCTGCTTTCTTCATTGTCAGCTTGTTCCTTTTTGCTTCCATTGACAGCTCACATCAGCTGGGACAGGACATTGTTCTCTGTTCATATTCTGAGAAATTGAAAGAATCTCTTTCTTGAACAGTAAATGAAGAGTCCTGACTCCCACCCTCACTGAACAACGTAGGTGACTACTCTTAGGCCAGTCACTGTGGCAATTGATTGACTGGAGCCAGAGTTAGAAGCCCTTCCCTGAAGCACGAACAATCAAAAGGGAGAAGAGATTTTGCTGATTGGAAAGGCCAATCAGTGCAATTACTGGAGCTAGGCGTAGGTTCAGCGCCACCACTTACGTTTGCTACAAAAAAAAGGTGGGTAGATGAATTGACAACTAATTGTTTACCACATCCGAAGTGCACATAGTAGGTGTTAGGCAATTTTTTGTTGTTGTTAGATGAATGAATTATTGATTATAAATTAAAGGCAATTCTAGGCTTGTCAGTGGTAACATTATGGGCAAAACTCACTACTCGACTTCTATTTCGTAATCTATAATGCAAATATATTAACTTCCATATAGAGTTGTTATGAGAATTGGAAGAGTTAATATATGCAAAAGTCCTTAGCCAAACAAAAGTACTTATTTATTTATTTATTTATTTTTATTTTTAGGGATAGGGCTTGCTATGATGCCTAGTTCTGGCTTCAAACTTCTGGGCTCAAGTCATACTTCTGTCTCAATTCAAGAATTAACTCCTATAATTCTTGAATTACAGAAATTACGGGCACACGCCATACAACTTTTGAAAGTATTTTTTTAAGTATCACATGTTTTAAGTATCAAGATACCATTTAAAAAGATAATTTGCAATATAACACAGCTTCAAATTTTGTTAAAATTGAAACATTTTCATTCAACGGATTTTACTTCTTATGACAAAACTTTTAGATCTCAATACTTGAAAGCCAAATGCTATAAAATAGAACAAAATATCAAATTAATTTTTAGAGAGTTTCTCCTCAAGTACCTGGTGCACCAAAAATTCAAGAAAGTTATGGCAAGCTCTGTATATTTTTTTTTTGTTAGAGATAAATAATTCTGGAGAAACACATCAAGAACAAATAGATCATTGTTTTTTAAAAAAATTATTGAAACTTGTATAAAATAAGCCCACTTATTAAGTATTTTATTGACTCTTTCTTTGTTCTTCTAGCTAACTTTTCTTTAATTTGTAAATTCTAGATCTTAACTAAAAGTTACAACTTGCAAAAAAAAAATCCTGGAAAAAAAATGGTTATCTCAGATCATAGGCAAACCATTATTGTAATGGTCATTTATATTTTTTACCAGTTTAAATAATCTTTGACTACTGTACCACTGAAAATAGATGAGGTAAGATTTACTTCTACATGCACTCTGTGTGTGTGTATGTGTGTATATATATACGCACACACACATATGAGTTAACATATATAAATTATATGAGTTAATATACATAAATACAAGTGAGTTGTATATATTTCAGTTATAAATACATGTTATATAGATTTGTTATATATGACAGTTTTGTATTTGTGTGTATCCATATACATATAGAGAGATTTAAACAATCTTTAGCTAGTATTTCTTTCATCTCATCTTTTAAAAAGGATACAGCTTAATTCATTTGCTCTTTTAGAATTGTGAGAGAGCACAATGTACCACCTCACAATATGAAGTTGAGTTAAAGGCAATTTAGAAGAAGCAGCAGGTGCAGAAAAGCTCTTTGCCTTTTGTACATAGCTTTACAAGGACAAAAGGTACTCTGCCTTCATTCTCTACCAGGGAGAACAAAGGTTAACCACTGAAGACAACTGTTAGACCCTTATTGGCCTGGGGAATTGTACCAGAGCAATCTACATGAACAATCTTTACCACCTCCCATTTCTCTGCCATTTATTTACCTTCCCACAACTTGCCGCCCCTAGAGATTTAAAGTCCATTTCCTTTGTCTTGTCACTTTTCTAAAAATGTACCTTTCTTTGTTACTATATAAATTGGAATTCAAAGCCACCTTTCTGAGAACTACTCATTTCCTGTTTCCCATTTATGTATGAAACAAACATGTTAATAAACTTCTATTTGTTTTTCTCTTGTTGATCTGTCTTTGTTTCGGGGTCTGTTACAACTTAGAACATATAAGGATTGAAAAAAAGATTTTTCTTCTGCTACAAAATCAGTTTCAAAGAAAAAAGTTGCCGTGCATATAAATCATGATATTTCAGAATGAATAGGCAATTTATTAGGTTGCTTATCCAGATAGGTTTTCCTTCAACCAACCAACCAACCAAATAAGAGTGCACTGAATATACAATAATTAAAAGCATGCTGATGTTCATTTCTCATAATTAGAATTCTAAGTTTAATTTAGCAAGAGCAGTGATTACAAATGGCTTTGAGAATAAACTTGATGAGAACGGCAGAAGCCTGATTAATTAACAAATATGAAAGTTTTTTTTTTTTTTTTTTTTTTTTCCTGTGATGATGTCTGAGATACTTGAACCACTGGATAGAAAAAAAGAAAAACATGCTTTGAGAGTCCAAGAAAAAAATACTCTTGGAGGCCAAGGCTGGTGGATCATTTGAGGCCAGGAGTTTGAAACCAGCCTGGCCAACATGATGAAGCCCTGTCTCTATTAAAAATACAAAAATTAACCGGTCATGGTGGCAGGTGCCTATAATCCCAGCTACTTGGGTGCCTGAAGCATCAGCTGAGGCAGAAGAATTGCTTGAGCCCAGGAAGCGGAGGTTGCAGTGAGCAGAGATGCCACCATTGCACTCCATCCTGAGCGACAGAGAGAGACTCTATTTGAAAAAAAAAAAAAGAATACAAGAAGAAATGATCTATGAAACTTAAGATAGCAAGTATATAGTAGCTCATAACTTGAAAATCCAATACTTTTGCTTTTTAAAAAAATAAAAGTATTTAAAATATCAGCAAACAACTGTATAACTGAGAACTCTTCTATTTAGCGTGATGATTGTCAAATTAATAAAGAAAAGGTTTACATCTCAGCACTAACTCTTACTAGCTATGTGAACTAGGGAAATGTGCTACTTAACCTACCTGCATTTCTGTTTTCTTGCCTAAAAATTAAAAAAAAAATCATACCTGCCCCATAACTTTGACAGGAAAATTATATAGCATCTATAAATAATTTTGTAACTCAGGCCCTGGAATATCCTGGGTGCTTACACAAGTAGTTGTTACAATTTTAATGTTACATTAATAAACACAAATAGCAAAGTATCTTTTGGCTAAAAATTCAGAAAATCTTTAGGAAAAGGACCAAAAGAAAAAATGATCTTGCAATATCTATACCACAAGGTACGGTTCCTTAGTACATAAAAATTTCATGCTTTTTGAACTTCTGTTATGCATCAAGGCTATAGACAGTAATGGGCAATTTGAAAAGTAGTAGCGAAAAACCTCCTCCCTCAAAGCACTCAATGTAATCTATAAACTAGATTTGTTTAATATCAATATTCTAATTCACAATAATTGAAGTATTTGGTATGGAAAAATTAATTCTGATTGGAAAATTTGGTATACAAATGCTTTTCAAAGCACTTAACCAGCTGGTTGAAGGGTATTTGTGATTGAACCACTCCTGTACTAAGCGCTATGCTTTATTTACAAGAAAAATCAATATAAGAAGGCAAGTCTGTTCTTTTAAACCATTATCAAAGCTTCAGTCATCGTATTATTTAATGAGAAATATTTGTGGTAGCTTTGACTACATTTTCTATTCAACAGGGGAAAAGTACAGGAACATAGAAGACAGTTTATAACTCCAGTAAGTCCAGGCAGAACCTTAGTCTCATTCATATTATTTAAAACATTCGATCTAATTATGCTTTGAAGATAGTCCATGTGGAGACGTAGCTCTTACCAATGTTGGTACGACGCATCATCTGCTGGTGCGAACACAAATTTGAAAATGCTATTTTATGTTCAGAGAAGTTGCAACACTCACATTTTATTCCAAATGTACATGATGCTGATTTCCGAAGCAAAATATTATGATTTTTGAAATAAGTACACGCTTTAAAATGACAGCAAACAAATCTTGGAAGATTAGGTAATAATTTTAGTACTTTATAATACCAGAATGTATAGAGGTTGACATGTTTTATATATTTCAATATGAGTTTCATTTATAAGAATTACAATCATTGAATTATTCAAGTCATTCATTTTCAATCATGTGTGGCCTTGGACAAATACCAGTCTTCTTTCTATGTGTCAGTGATTCACTTATAAAATGAGGAAAATTTTGTTTTGTCTTCCTCCCTTGTGGAAGTTTTATAAAAATCAGAAGAAACTTTTGCATTAAATCAAGGTTTTCTACTGCAAATATTGTCCTCTCTTGAGTCCCAAAGTCCTGAAGAAAGTTTTCCAAGGAGATGAGTGAAAATGGAGCCTATCAATTCAGAATTTTATTATTATTTTTCTTTACTTTTTTTGTGCCACCTCAATATGATCGAAATTTTCAAAAACATCTTCTTGTAAAAGTTGAGAAGTTTTGTTCATCATATTTAGCTTATATAAGTTCTGGGATTTATTTATGAATGCTGTGTGATAGAGATGTAATTTTCCATCATGTTTTCTATTGACAAATAATTTTACTAGCACTGTTTATTAAAGTGCATTCTCTTCTGCTGATTTGTAAGGCTACCACTTTCCTATACAAGATTCCTTATATACTAGGTTTTTTTCTAGGCTTCCTCTTCAGTTTCATCATTAAATTACTCTGTCTTTGTGCCTACCCTCATACCCTTTTAACTCTTCTAGTTTTATAATTATTCTTAATGTTAAGCGCTGAGTCTTCTTTTTAATCTTCATTAAAACTGGTGTGGCTTTTTGGTCTTTTAAACATTTCTATGAATTCTAGAAGCAACTAGGTAAAATTTTTACTTAGAATTCCATTGAATTATTGATGAATTTGGGGAAAATCAGTTTCTTTGCCACATTAATTTATCACACATATGAAAGTTGTATATCTTTCCATTTGTTCAGATCTTTTATTTTCTCTACTCATATTTTGAACTTTTCCGCCACAAAGTTCTCTTGTATTGCTATTGACAGTGACGTATTTGCATCTTGAATATGTAATAACATATAGTTCAACAATTTATTCTGGATTTTTCCAGAACATATTATGTTCTTCACTTTTCAGTAACCATATTTATTTTGAGATTTTGGCTTCTATTAGTATATGTCAGAAATTGCTGAGATTATATCATGGCATTTAGCTTCTTTTATAATGCATTTATTTTAAATAGATAATATTTACAAAGAGTAACATAGCCATAAAACTGATATAAGGCAAGCCCTAGAGAATAAGTTTTCCTCTGATTCTGTTTTACAAGGTTGGTTTTGTTATTATTCAGTTATGGTGAGTCTACAGAACAGGAGATGACCCATATTAAAAGGCTAGTTCGTTTCTCACAGTTCTCAAGAGGAGAGGGCACATCACACCAGAAAGACTCACACAGGGAAACACCAGGGTAGGTCAAGAGGCAGAGGGAACAGGAGTAATGCATAGGCAAGAACCTTTATTGTGATTTCCATGGGAAGGAGGTGGGGTAAGCAGGTTTAGGATGGACTAGTTTGAATAATTTCGGGGGACTTTTGTGAATAAAAATTGCCCCGATTGTCCTGTACTTAACCTTGGACTACTTAGGGTAAGGGAATAGTGGCCAAGAGTATAAAAGCCCCCAAGATAAAGTAGGTAGTTGGGGCATAGGCTCTGGATTGGTTAGTTTGCATACGAAAGGTGGGCTCACAGGCAAATCATTTACTGGCTCTAGGAATTAGATAGCCTTAGGAGGGGCTGTCTTTCCAGAGTCTGCAAAACCCTACATGGCAAAGCATTAGAAATACAGAAAATATAAAGGCACCATTAATATTCTATCTCCCTTCTCTAACCACACATTTCTCTTCTCAAGAGGTGAAAATTAATAATTTTACTTTCAGAAGTAATCTATACATTTTCAAGTATATGTAACTGTACGTGCATTTGCACAAACAGTTGCATACTGTACATAATAATGCATTTCGCCTTTTAGTAAACAATATATATTAAGATTTTTAAAATAGTGGTAAATCTAAATTAACTTATTCATTTTACTAGTTCTTCAGAATTCCATTCGATTGCTATATTACAATTTACTTGACCTTGATTTTTGCTGAAGAACATATAGCTTATTTAAATATTTTATCATAAATAATCCTGCTTTATTTATTTTTTGTTTATTTCATGTAATTAACACCTCTATAAGTCTTTATTGGAAAAGAGATAAAAATGCTTATTGAAGGGGTGATGCATTTGGAATAATGATATTTATTGACAAACTGTCCTCCATAAAGATTGCTCCAATTTATACTCCTAGGATGTTTGAGAATGGCAGTTTCTCTCACTATCAGGGTCCCTAAAAAGTATTTATCAAATTCTTTTTGTGTGTGTATGTATTCATAGATACAGAACACATATACATATATTAATTTCATGATAGTTATTTCCTGGGTATTTTATTTAGAATTTTTGTAATTATTATCAAAATATTTTCTATAATGTCTCTTCATCATAGTCTCCTTTTATGGTTTTGATATCAATATTCTAATCATTTCCTAAAATAGTTTTGGAAATCTCTCTTTTACATTTTTTGGAATATATAATATGAATTATTTGTTTCTTGAATATGTTGTAGAATTTGACTTAAACATTTTTGTAGCTTTTTTCTTAAATGTACAAATTAGGATTCGTAGATCTCACCTCTAATTTTTATCTATACAATTCTGCTTGTAGTGTGACTTCACAAAAGTTGTAATGATGTTGAAAGTTTAGAATTATCTAAGCAGCCAATTCATTGTATTTGTGATTTTTTAAAAAGGTGTTTAAATTAGAGAAATAAGTTCCCAATTAGAAATAGAGTGTAATTGCTTTAAAAAACAAACCTACAATCTCTTAGGTTTTTACACAAAAAATAAAGAAGATTTTGGCATTGCAAATATACTCATGGCATTAACTTCGACCTCCTAAGCATATTTTTCTTGGTGTATTCTTTCAATCTTTTTCCATTAATTTATTGGTCTTTGAGAGATGGATGACACAACTAGGGTATAGCCTCAGTCTGTTAGAAATATCTACAAGATATCAAAGAATACAACATTACAAGTAAGCATATTCTCTTTTTTTACTTTTTTTTTTTTTCTTGTTGTTGGTTGTTTTCTTTTTGAGATGGCGTCTTGCTCTGTCGCCCAGGCTGGAGTGCAGTGGTGAGATCTCGGCTCACTTCCACCTCCGCCTGCCGTGTTCAAGCAATTCTCCTGCCTCAGCCTCCTGAGTACCTGGGACTATAGACACCCGCCACCAAGCCCAGCTAATTTTTGTATTTTTAGTGGAGATGGGGTTTTGCCATGTTGCCCAGGCTGGTCTCTAATTCCTGACCTCAGGTGATCTGCCCGTCTTGGCCTCCCAAAGTGCAGGGAAGGCATACTCCTTTTAATATAGAAAAATAACTTTATAACCCTCCCTAGCTTGCTTTGGTTACTGACCTTTTTCCATTTCACCAGGGCTCAAGAGGAGCAACAAGCACCCGCATGGAATGTATTCTTTACCTCCGTTCTGTTTTGTTTTTAAACGTGAGTCCTAAATTTTGTTAATAAATGAGGGAGAAAAAAAAAACAAAAAAACCCTTTCTGCAGATGACTGACAGCAGGCATGACGGATGTGATCCTTCATGTAACACTTTGTTCCCTGTCTTAAGTTAGCCTTCTCTTTGATACAGGTGCATTCACATAGCAATAGCTTTAACCCATAAAGCTGTCACAGAGCTTTCAAAATATTTTACACTAGATCAAAAGAAGAAAGTTTCAGGAATTGCAACAAAAAAATCTCTTAAATAATAATTTTAAAATGCCTGTACTTGCACTGTTGATATCTATTATAGTGTGATTACCAGAAGGTTAAAAAATATTTGTTCTTTTAATTTTTATTTAACTTTCTTCAGATAATAATATGAGACTCCAAACGGTTTACAATGATACCATTTAAAGACTGTGCACTTTTTGACCACCATAGCAGATATTCTTCTGAGTACACCACAGTTGCGTTGGCATTATTGAACTTTTCCCCACGTGTAAGAAAACAGGGTGCTTAGCTGCATTCATAATCAAACATCAGCTGCAAAAAATGTTCTCGTTTCTGACAGTTCCATCATGAATATTACCTATGCAAACCAAGACCAGTCAAAAGGATAGCGAGAATACATCAGATATGATTAAGCTTCATATTTGAATACCTTTTTCTCAAGACTCGTTCCAGAGCATGACACTATATTTGTGGAAAGTTAATAGATACAAATTTATATTTAATGTGACATGTCATAGTTTATTTATTCTTTGATCCTGAAATTATTTTCCCTAGACAGTGTGAATTTAGTAAGATACGAAAAGCAAGCATTGGCCTTCTTTTGGAATTTAAATGGATTTAATGTGTGGTTAAACAGCGAATTAATTATATAACAATTCCAGAGATCATTAATGAATGCATTGCTAGTGTGGGAATTTTTAAAAAAGAAAAGTGCTATAGTAGTGCCAGTCAGATTTACTTAGTTTGATTTCAAAAGCTAAGTTTCAAAATAGTGTGGCCACCAAATGTTGTCTTTATGAGAACATTCTTCTGTTTGCAATTGTTTTCAGATGCCAAATTTCAAGGACTGTTTGCAGGCTCAATTTAGGGGTCAAGTACTTAATACCCAGTCTGGTTAATTGCACCCATTGTTACTTAGCCAATGAAATTATAGTAGCGTATCCGAATAAGAAAGCACTACTGAAACTGAGTCCTCATAAATTTCTCCTAGGACCTCCTACATTGAAAATGACATTACTTTTATTTTAATAAGTGGGATAAGTGGGAATTAGAATAATCTTTTCATTTTCTTCATTTCCATTAGCACAAAGATTTTTTTTTTAATGTCACAAGTAAAAGGAGCCATTTGGCTCCAATTTCAGTACCATGGGAGACCACTTCAGTGGCTTTTAACACAGAATTGGCTAGACCAGAATGAGTGAAAATGTCAATGTATTCAGATCCACTGAGCCATGAAACCAAATGTGGTGCCACTTTGCTATTAGATTACAAGGGAAAAAAAACAAACTTTCAAATTTGTCCTTCTTTTAAAAGATTTGATTAATATATGTTTGTAAATAACAGTTTACATAAGTAAAAGCAAGTATTAATACTGGCTCAGAGTTTCTTAAATAAGCTATGAATATAGCATAAATTTATGTAATTTCTATTGAACAGAAATATATCTTTATAACCACTGAATCCAAACCATTTGCTTTAGAGAAATAGAAAATGAGGCTTAGAGATAGGAAGGCACTTGCCCGTTGTCAAACAACTGAGACTCTACAAGTCTCAAGTTTTGCTGCATCCTGTTTTCTGATGCTGCAGTGCAGGCCTTTGAATTCCGTCTGTAACTGCCATGCAGTTCCGTATACCTAGAGCTCACCATGTCCCTTGCACCATTGCTTTCAAATATCCTTTTAAAGGAAATTTTTCCTACCTCTACTCTAATAACAAAATGATATAATCTTTCCTTGCTCCGTATTCCCATAACCCATTGTTATCGAACCTTCAGGATCTAAAATAGATTTACTTTTCTTATTGTTATATATGTGCTTGCCTTAACCCTTTTTTTTCCTACCTTCATTATGCCACAAGTTTTTTCGAGAGCTGAACATTATTTTACTTAACTTTGGTAGTCTATATAGTATTTAATATGTAATCCAGCGTGGGTGACAGAGTGAGACTCTGTCTCAAACAGTAACATCAACAACGAAATTCACTTCTCTAAAAAGCTAAAGATCTGGAGCCTGTAGTCAGAAAGAATGCTGTCTAAAGTTGAGTCAATCTGATGGGAATATTAAGGCTATTTAATCCCCATTTAGTATATTATATTTACTCTGATACTGTATCATGTATAATGCTGTTGATTGCAAGTAATGGAAAACATATTAAAATAGCTTATTAATAAAGACATTTTATTATTTAAACAGAATTTTCTAGGCAGTGTCGTTTCATCGTTATTTAACTGAGTAGCTCAATAAGCCATTTAAAATTGCTTTTTTCCAATGTACTATTTTGCCATTCCCTTTACACTGTCCTCATGGTTGCAAAATTGGAACTGTATTTTCAGGCACTTCTTACAAAAATAACAATATATGCCAGCAAATTGAGTCTATTAATCATCAATTCTTAAAAAAGTTCTCTCACCTTTCATTGGCTAGTATTCTATCATATGCTCCTTTTAGTCTATACCTACAATGATGAATCAGAATCTTTTGGTTTGCTTAACTTTAACAGGATTTATTCCTGAATTCCTTGAGGAAAAATTGGGAATTTTTTTGCAAGAAAAAAATAAAAATAATTATTGAGAAGACAATCAACAATGTTAGAGAAAATACTAAAAACAAAACAAAACAAAACAAAACAAAAAAGCTGTTAAGGGATAAAACTTTTTATCGTAATATTCACATTTTATTATCATCAAATAATTGATTAGAATAATTCAATTTATAAGTTCTATAAGCATGTTAAACTACATATTCTTCCTAAATTTATGAGTCTTTCAAAACATATGTCCAATAATAATCTAGTTTCTACATTTTCTACATTTAGTGAAGAGAGACTAAGCAGTTAGGAATCTGAGTGGAAAAATCATACTCAAAAAGTTCTTTTTTGTCTTTCCTCACTCAACGGCAATTAACGCAGAAGACTTCTAGAACCAAATATGTGAAAGTTTCTCCCCATCAAAAAGCAAGCAATCAATTCTGCAGTGAACACAGCAACTGGGTATCCTTCCATTCAATTATGACCCTATCTACCTGGAGCTGGCAGCATCATATCCCACAGGCTGAGGGCTCCATCCTTCAAGATCATCTCTCACTTCTGATTCCAATCGCAAGTCCCAAATTGGTTTATATGTGCTTCTGACCTACTGGATATAAATCTAGAATCACATGAACCCCTGTTCAGGTGTGATTAATTTGTAAGAGTGGCTCATGGAACTCAGGGAAACACGTACTTATGTTTTCTAGTTTATTGCAAAGGATATTGCAAAGGATATACATAAAGATATACATAGGACTGGATTATGGAGAAGAGTGGGGAGTTTCTGTATCCACCCTGGGTGTGCTACCCTCCAGGAACCTTCACATACATGTTCAGCTATCTGGAAGCTCTCCCTGCCCTGTCCTTTTGGGGACATATGAAGGCTTTATTACTGAGGTACAATTGACAACCATGTAGAAATGTGACTGGACAAAAAGGGTACAATCTAATACTAATAGACTGAGTGGGGGAAACCCAGCAAGGCCTGTCTGTTCAGATACTTCTTTGCCACTCTGTATAGCATATCATTCTCCAGGGTTGGGGGCAGAACTTCTTCTGAAACGGAAGTCTTATGACATACAATCAGACAAGGCAGGTCAGGGAATTTGTTTATGACCAGCTCCAAGACAGAAAGGTATAAAAAGAGTCCTGCTTTGAGGACAAAAAGGAACTGGTAAAAGGCAGGCAGGAGAAGGTCAGAGAGAAGCATTCTATTTTCTGAGGCCTGATTTTCAGGTCGGAAGTACCTTAACATTATAACAAAAGACTGTAACAAGGGCTGTGGGACACTGCCCTCGTTACAAGCAAGAAACTGCATGCAAAAACTGCATGCAAAAATCAATACAAGGGGTCTTCAACAAGTTCATGGAATATGTGCCATATGAAAAAACTGCATGAATTTTATTTTTTTTTTTTTTACTGCCATATAAACTCATAGTCATTTGCTATATCTGAAGAGGATCTAGTTTGAGGCACTAAAAAGCATGAGACATTAGTTTGAAAAGAGACTTTATCAGTGTATTAGTCAATTTTCAACTAGTGAAAAAGACATACCTGAGACTGGGTAATTTATAAGGAAAAAGAGGACTCACAGTTTCACACGGGGAGGCCTCACAATCACGGTGAAAGGTGAAAGGCACATCTTACATAGCGGTGGACAAAAGAGAATGAGAGAGATCCGAAAGCAGAAACCCCTTATAAAACCATCAGATCTTGTGAGACTAATCCACTACCAGGAAAACAGTATGGGGAAAACTGCCCTTGTGATTCAATTATCTCCCATCAGGTTCCTCCCACAACATGTGGGAATTATGGGAGGTACAATTCAAGATGAGATTTGGGTGGGGACAAACAGCAAAACCATATCACATATTTCTGTTGCTCACACAAATCCTTTAAAATGGAAGCAAGAGCATACATAAAATTCATGGTGAAGCTTGGATGGAAGAATGGTGAAATCATTGATGCTTTACAAAAAGTGTATAAGGATAAGGACCCAATGAAATCAACAGTTTACAAATGAATAACTCATCTTAAGAAGGGAAAAGACTATATCAAAGATGAAGTCCATAGCATCAGATCATCCACATCAATTTTCAAAGACAAAAAAAATCTTGTTTATTCCCTAATTGTAGTGGACCAATGATTAATGGCACAAATCAGTTTCACACAAGAGAAGTTTCAATGGCAAATTTCAGTGAGTGGGATCAAGCTCCTGAAGTACTTCTTCAAATAATGTAATAAGACATGGAACATGACTCTAACAGTATGATCCTGAAGACAAAGCACAGTCAAAGCAATGGCTTCCAAGAGATGGAAATAATCCAGTAAAAGCAAGAGCAGAAGAGTCAAGAACAAAGGTAATGGCAACAGTTTTGGGAGGATGCTCAAGGAATTTTGCTTATTGATTTTCTGGAGGGCCAAAGAACAATAAAATCTGTTTATGAGAGTGTTTGAGAAAGTTAGCCAAAGCTTTAGCAGAAAAACATCCAAGAAAGCTTTAGTCTTCCTCCAGTACAACGATGTTCCTACTCATTAATCTCTCATCAAACAAAGGCATTTTGGTGAAATTTTTGATGGGAAATCATTAAGCTTCTATCTTACATTCTGATTTGGCTCTGACTCCTTTTCATTTCCTAATCTTAGAAAGTCTTTAAAGGGCTTCCATTTCTCTTCAGTTAGTAACGTAAAAAGATAGTATTAACATGTTTAAATTTCTAGGGCCCTCAGCTCTTTAGGGCCAGACTAAATGGCTGTTGTCATCACTTAAAATTGTGTCTTGATCTTATGGAGCTTGTGTTGAAAAATATTTTTATTTTATTTAAAATATTTATTTTAATCTTTTCATTTCAATTTTCCTTGAAATCCACTAGTGTGTGTATGTATGTGTACATAAAATATTACAAGAATAATTCAGCACCCCTCCTCAACAATGACATACTTCTCTTTCCCATACCTTTCTTACCCATACCTTGTCTTTATTAGTTTGCTATACGTGCATTTCTCTGACTGTGTTATATATAATTACTTAATATATTTTCCTTTTTTTCAGATGAACTATTATATGATGTATGTTTTTGTAGTCTGCTATTTTCTTAAATAATTTTCTTAGTTCAGTTATGTTAATACATTTTATCCATGTTAATTGGTTGTTAATCCATCTGGAATTGTTATTTGTGGATAGTAAATATAAGAGTTACATTATTTTTTATGACTGATTTTCTCAAACTATTTATTAAATAAATTTTAATAATCTTAATTGTATTCCTTTGATATGTATTATTTCTCTACAGTATATAATGATAGCCATATCATATAGTATACCCATATCTACAAGAGTATTTTTAAGAACTCCCTGTTGTATTGATTTCTCCATCTCAGAGATGGTAATTTTTCAATTCATGTAGCTTTAGAATAAATCTCAATATTGACAAACAAACGTGACTCACCTTGATTTTCTTCAAAACTGTCCTCAAGAACTAGGAAAATCAATAATTCGGTCTTCTGTAATGCCTCTGATTAATATTTAAATATTTCTTCAAAATAGTCATCCACAAGTTAAATTTATTTCTAAGGATTGCATTTTTCATTGTTATTATAAACAATATATTTTATATATTTTTTTGTTTTCTTTTTTTGCTGATATAAAGTATGTAGCTGATCTGTGTGTTAATTTCACACACGGAAACTTTAAGAACTCAATAATGAATTCTAATCACTTTTCTATGGATTTTCTTATTCTATGCTATCATAGCTTCTTCACATACAGTTTTACTTGTTTTCCAATCTTTAGATATTTTGGCTCTTTTCTTGTATTACTGACCTGCTTACATCTTTGATTCATTGTTGCATTGAATCGGTGATACTGGGCTTCCTCTTTTTATTCCTGATCTAAAAGTGAAAATTTTGACTCTGTAGTTTGCATTGTTTTTTTTTAGGATAATTCTTATGAAGTTAAGGTAGTTTCCTTTTTCTAAAAGTATTTATTATTAGTCTTAATTGATTTAAAGTTTTAAAGTTTTTATTTTACTAATTTTTTATTGAATTACGAAATTCATTTTTTAATGAATTACCACATTCATGCAATCATCACCTAAATCAAGAAACAGAACATTTAGCAATACCCATAAAAGAACCCCTTGTACTCTCTTTCCGTCACTTTATCTTTCCTTTCCCTCCTATAAAATAAAAGGTGACTATTGTAATTTTCTAAAATCATAAATCAATAATGCCTGTTTTTAATCTTTATATAAATGGTAATAATTTTTTGAATGTTTATTATATAAATATTACTATTAAATATATTTAATAATATATTAAATATATAATTAATTAATATATAATATATAAATAGGAATATGCCAGAGGTACTCTTTTGTCTTAGACTTCTGGTGCTCAGAATATATTTATGATAGCCACGTTGTTATGTGTGGTTGTAATTACTCTAATTTCATTGATAAATAATATTCAGTGTTTTAAATACTATAAATTTATCCATTCGATTGCTGATGGATGTTTGTGATTTTCTGATTTTGCATATCATGAATAATATTCCTCTGAATACCGGTGTACTTGTATTGTTGAGAACATGTGTGCACTTGTATTGCACACATTTCTTTTTCCTTTTTTTTTTTTGTTTTGAGATAGAGTCTTACTCTTGTAACCCAGCCTGTAGTGCAATGGTGTGATCATGGCTCACTTTAGCCTCAACCTCCTGGACTCAAGTGATTCTCCTGCCTCAGCCTCCCAAGTAGCCAGGAGTACAGATGAGTGCCACCATGCCCCATTAATCAATACAGTCCTAAGAATGAAAATGTTGAAACATAAAGTATGCATATTCTCAGCTTCAGTAGATATTGACAAATAATTTTTCAAAGTGGTTGGACCAAGTTACTTATCCATCAGCTCTCTATGAGAGTAAAGATTGCTCTGTATTTTCACAAAAGTTAGTATCTACGTCTGCCCAGTTATGACATTTACTGAAGATTCCTTATGCCTAAGTAATGCTTCCAGGGGAAAAGTGACTTCAGATGATCAGTTGATTTCTGTGGTACAACTCTCTCTAGACTCTAGCTCTTAGTATTTAAACTTAGAAATTCAACAGTTTTCTGATTCTGTTAAACAGAAGAGTTTGGTATTTTATCTGGCTTTTGTAGTTGTCTGCTCTCCATTCTATGTGAAAGTGGATATGGCATATTGGATTTTATACAATTATTTATGTAAATATATTTAAAAGAGCATGTGATTTTTCTTCCTTAATCTAGAGTTTCTAATGCCAAAATATATTTTTGTTACCTCAATAAACCCATTTTGATCATTATTATTATTATTTTCTTTTGAAATGGAGTCTCGCTCTGTTAGTGGTGCGATCTTGGCTCACTGCAACCTCCGACTCCCACGTTCAAGCAATACTCCTGCCTCAGCCTCCATAGTAGCTGGGATTACAGGCATGTGCCACCATGCCCAGCTAATCTTTGTATTTTTAGCAGACAGGGGTTTTCACCATGTTGGCCAGGATGGTCTTGATCTCCTGACCTCGTAATCTATCTGCCTTGGCTTCCAAAAGTGCTGGGATTACAGATGTGAGCCACTGCACCAGGCCTATCATTAATTTTTAATAAAATTTATCTTTATTTCTTCTATAATTTCTTCTATTATTTCTTCTATATTGTTTTAATTGTTTAACTTAGAATTTTGGTTTGCTAATATTTAGCTTTTCTTTCTTTCAAATATAAATATTTATATATACAAGTTTAGCTATAATCACCATTCATGTATCTCAAAGTATTAAAACTGAGTATTTGAATTAACTACAATGTTTTTTTTTTTTAATTTATTTATTATTATTGTACTTTAAGTTGTAGGGTACATGTGCATAACGTGCAGGTTTGTTACATATGTATACTTGTGCCATGTTGGTGTGCTGCACCCATCAACTCATCATTTACATCAGGTATAACTCCCAATGCAATCCCTCCCCCCTCCCCCCTCCCCATGACAGGCCCCTGTGTGTGATGTTCCCCTTCCTGAGTCCAAGTGATCTCATTGTTCAGTTCCCACCTATGAGTGAGAACATGCGGTGTTTGGTTTTCTGTTCTTGTGATAGATTGCTAAGAATGATGGTTTCCAGCTGCATCCATGTCCCTACAAAGGACACAAACTCATCCTTTTTGATGGCTGCATAGTATTCCATGGTGTATATGTGCCACATTTTCTTAATCCAATCTGTCACTGATGGACATTTGGGTTGATTCCAAGTCTTTGCTATTGTGAATAGTGCTGCAATAAACATACGAGTGCATGTGTCTTTAGAGCAGCATAATTTATAATCCTTTGGGTATATACCCAGTAAAGGGATGGCTGGGTCATGTGGTACTTCTAGTTCTAGATCATTGAGGAATCGCCATACTGTTTTCCATAATGGTTGAACTAGTTTACAATCCCACCAACAGTGTAAAAGTGTTCATATTTCTCCACATCCTCTCCAGCACCTGTTGTTTCCTGACTTTTTAATGATCGCCATTCTAACTGGTGTGAGATGGTATCTCATTGTGGTTTTGATTTGCATTTCTCTGATGGCCAGTGATGATGAGCATTTTTTCATGTGTCTGTTGGCTGTATGAATGTCTTCTTTTGAGAAATGTCTGTTCATATCCTTTGCCCACTTTTTGATGGGGTTGTTTGTTTTTTTCTTGTAAATTTGTTTGAGTTCTTTGTAGGTTCTGGATATTAGCCCTTTGTCAGATGAGTAGATTGCAAAAATGTTCTCCCATTCTGTAGGTTGCCTGTTCACTCTGATGGTAGTTTCTTTTGCTGTGCAGAAGCTCTTTAGTTTAATGAGATCCCATTTGTCAAGTTTGGCTTTTGCTCCGTTGCTTTTGGTGTTTTAGACATGAAGTCTTTGCCCATGCCTATGTCCTGAATGGTACTACCTAGGTTTTCCTCTAGGATTTTTATGGTATTAGGTCTAACATTTAAGTCTCTAATCCATCTTGAATTAATTTTCGTATAAGGAGTAAGGAAAGGATCCAGTTTCAGCTTTCTACTTATGGCTAGCCAATTTTCCCAGCACCATTTATTAAATAGGGAATCCTTTCCCCATTTCTTGTTTCTCTCAGGTTTGTCAAAGATCAGATGGCTGTAGATGTGTGGTATTATTTCTGAGGACTCTGTTCTGTTCCATTGGTCTATATCTCTGTTTTGGTACCAGTACCATGCTGTTTTGGTTACTGTAGCCTTGTAGTATAGTTTGAAGTCAGGTAGCGTGATGCCTCCAGCTTTGTTCTTTTGACTCAGGATTGTCTTGGAGATGCGGGCTCTTTTTTGGTTCCATATGAACTTTAAAGCAGTTTTTTCCAATTCTGTGAAGAAACTCATTGGTAGCTTGATGGGGATGGCATTGAATCTATAAATTACCTTGGGCAGTATGGCCATTTTCACGATATTGATTCTTCCTATCCATGAGCATGGTATGTTCTTCCATTTGTTTGTGTCCTCTTTTATTTCACTGAGCAGTGGTTTGTAGTTCTCCTTGAAGAGGTCCTTTACATCCCTTGTAAGTTGGATTCCTAGGTATTTGATTCTCTTTGAAGCAATTGTGAATGGAAGTTCATTCCTGATTTGGCTCTCTGTTTGTCTGTTACTGGTGTATAAGAATGCTTGTGATTTTTGCACATTAATTTTGTATCCTGAGACTTTGCTGAAGTTGCTTATCAGCTTGAGGAGATTTTGGGCTGAGACAATGGGGTTTTCTAAATATACAATCATGTCATCTGCAAACAGGGACAGTTTGACTTCTTCTTTTCCTAACTGAATACCCTTGATTTCTTTCTCTTGCCTAATTGCCCTAGCCAGAACTTCCAACACTATGTTGAATAGGAGTGGTGAGAGAGGGCATCCCTGTCTTGTGCCAGTTTTCAAAGGGAATTTTTCCAGTTTTTGCCCATTCAGTATGATATTGGCTGTGGGTTTGTCATAAATAGCTCTTATGATTTTGAGGTACGTTCCATCAATACCGAATTTATTGAGCGTTTTTAGCATGAAGGGCTGTTGAATTTTGTCAAAAGCCTTTTCTGCATCTATTGAGATAATCATGTGGTTCTTGTCTTTGGTTCTGTTTATATGCTGGATTATGTTTATTGATTTGCGAATGTTGAACCAGCCTTGCATCCCAGGGATGAAGCCCACTTGATCATGGTGGATAAGCTTTTTGATGTGTTGCTGAATCCGGTTTGCCAGTATTTTATTGAGGATTTTTGCATCGATGTTCATCAGGGATATTGGTCTAAAATTCTCTTTTTTAGTTGTGTCTCTGCCAGGCTTTGGTATCAGGATGATGTTGGCCTCATAAAATGAGTTAGGGAGGATTCCCTCTTTTTCTATTGATTGGAATAGTTTCAGAAGGAATGGTACCAACTCCTCCTTGTACCTCTGGTAGAATTCAGCTGTGAATCCATCTGGTCCTGGACTTTTTTTGGTTGGTAGGCTATTAATTATTGCCTCAATTTCAGAGCCTGCTATTGGTCTATTCAGGGATTCAACTTCTTCCTGGTTTAGTCTTGGAAGAGTGTAAGTGTCCAGGAAATTATCCATTTCTTCTAGATTTTCCAGTTTATTTGCGTAGAGGTGTTTATAGTATTCTCTGATGGTAGTTTGTATTTCTGTGGGGTCGGTGGTGATATCCCCTTTATCATTTTTTATTGCATTTATTTGATTCTTCTCTCTTTTCTTCTTTATTAGTCTTGCTAGTGGTCTGTCCATTTTGTTGATCTTTTCAAAAAACCAACTCCTGGATTCATTGATTTTTTGGAGAGTTTTTTGTGTCTCTATCTCCTTCAGTTCTGCTCTGATCTTAGTTATTTCTAGCCTTCTGCTAGCTTTCGAATGTGTTTGCTCTTGCTTCTCTAGTTCTTTTAATTGTGATGTTAGAGTATCAATTTTAGATCTTTCCTGCTTTCTCTTGTGGGCATTTAGTGCTATAAATTTCCCTCTACACACTGCTTTAAATGTGTCCCAGAGATTCTGGTATGTTGTATCTTTGTTCTCATTGGTTTCAAAGAACATCTTTATTTCTGCCTTCATTTCATTATGTACCCAGTAGTCATTCAGGAGCAGGTTGTTCAGTTTCCATGTAGTTGAGCGGTTTTGATTGAGTTTCTTAGTCCTGAGTTCTAGTTTGATTGCACTGTGGTCTGAGAGACAGTTTGTTATAATTTCTGTTCTTGTACATTTGCTGAGGAGTGCTTTACTTCCAATTATGTGGTCGATTTTGGAGTAAGTACGATGTGGTGCTGAGAAGAATGTATATTCTGTTGATTTGGGGTGGAGAGTTCTATAGTTGTATATTAGGTCTGCTTGCTGCAGAGATGAGTTCAATTCCTGGATATCCTTGTTAACTTTCTGTCTCGTTGATCTGTCTAATGTTGACAGTGGAGTAAGTACAATGTTAATATTTTAATATGTATTTGAATATCTATTGTGAATAATTTTTTCAACTCACAATATTTAGAATTGTGTTTATAACTTTGAAAATATATGGGGTGTTTTGTGTATGATATTATTGAATTCTAACAAAATTGAATCATGCTTAAAAACAAGATCTTTATAATACAAGTTGTGTGAATTCTTCTGAAGTTTGTTTTTGACCTAATATTTGGTTCATTGTTTAAAAAATATTTCTTATGTGCTTGAGAAGAATATAGACTCTATATTTTGGATATGAATTTCTATATATTTCTTGCTTTGCAAATAGTGGTATTATTTAAGTCTTCCATACCTTATTATTTGTTACTCCTGAAGGCTGATTTTTTCTTTTTTTTAAATTTTCTTTGTGAGTTTGTGCTTGTTATGCTTTGTCTCTGTGTCCTCACCCAAATCTCATCTGGAATTATAATCCCTATGTGTCAGAGGAGGGGTCTGCTAGGAAGTGATTGGATCATGGGGGTGGATTTCCCCCTTGCTTGTGCTCATGATAGTGAGTGAATTCTTACAAAATCTGATGGTTTTAAAGTGTAGCACTTCCTGCTTTACTCTCTGTCTCTCCTCTCCTGCCACCATATAAGATGAGCCTTGCTTACCCTTTGCCTTTCACCATGATTGTAAGTTTCCTGAGGCCTCCCCAGTAATGCAGAACTGTGAATCATTTAAACTTCTTTTCTTCATAAATCACCTAGTATTGGGTAGTTCTTTATAGCAGTGTGAGAATGAACTAATACATAAAATTGGTGCCAGGAGTATGGCACTGCTATAAAGATACCTGAAAATGTGAAAGCAACTTTGGAACCAGGTAACAAACAGAGGCTGGAACAGTTTGGAGGGCTCAGAAGAAGACAGGAAGATATGGGAAAGTTTGGAACTTCCTAGAGATTTGTTGAATGGTTTTGACAATGAAGTCCAGGCTGATGGAGTCTCAAATGGAGATGAGGAACTTATTGGAAACTGGAGCAAAGGTCACTGTTGCTATGCTTTGACCAAGACTGGTGACATTGTGTACCTCCTCTTAGGATCTGTGGAAGTTTTAACTTGAGAGAGATGATTTAGGGTATCTGGTGGAAGAAATTTCTAAGCAGCCAAGCATTCAAGATATTGCCTGACTGCTCCTAACAGTGTACAGCCATATGCATTTGAAAGAAATGATCTGAAATTGGAATTTATGTTTAAAAGGGAAGCAGAGCATAAAAGTTTAGAAAATTTGCAGCCTGACCATGCGGTAGAAAAGAAAATCCCATTTTCTGTGGAGAAATTAAAACTGGTTGCAGAAATTTGTATAAGTAAAGAGGAGCCAAATATTAATATTCAAGGCAATGGGGGAAAATAACTCCAGGAAATTTCAGAGAGCTTCACAGCAACGTCTCCCATCACAGATTCAGAGACCTAGGAGGGAAAAGTGGTTTCCTGGGCTGGGCCCAGGACCCTGCTTTTCTGTGCAGCCTTGGGACATAGCACCCTGTGTCCCAGTTCTCCAACTTTAGCCATGGTTAAAAGGGGCCAAGGTACAGCTCAGGCCATTGCTTCATAGAATGCAAGCCCCAAGCCTTGTTGGCTTCCATGTGGTGTTGAGCCTTCAGGTGCACAGAAGGCAAGAGTTTGGGAACCTCTGCCTAGATTTCAGATGATGTATAGAAATGCCTGAATATCCAGACAGAACTCTGCTGCAGGGATGGAGCCCTTATGGGGAACCTGTATTAGGACAGAACAGAGGAAAAACATGGTGTTGGAGTACCCATACAGATTCCCTACTGGGACACTACCTAGTGGAGGTGTGAGAAGAGGGCCAGCATCCTCCCAGCTCTAGAATGGTAGATCCACTGACAGCTTGCACAATGCACCTGGAAAAGCCACAATCACTCAACATCAGCTTGTGAATGCAGCCACAGGAGCTGCATCCTGCAGAGCCACAGTGGTAGAGCTGCCCAAGGTCATGGGAGGTTACCCTTGCATCAGCTTTCCCTGGATGTGAGACATGGAGTCAAATGAGATTACTTTGGAGCTTTAAGATTTAATGACTGCCTTGTTGGGTTTCAGACTTGCATGGTTTCTGTAGCCTTTTTGTTTTGGCCAATTTCTTCCATTTGGAATGGGAATATTTATCCACTGCCTATACCCACATTGTATCTTGGAAGAAACTAACTTTTTTTTTTTGATTTTACAGGTTTCATGGATGGAAGGGGCTTGTCTTGTATCAGATGAGACTTTGGGCTTGTCTTGTATCAGATGAGACTTTTAAGTTAATGTTAGAATGAGTTAATATTTTGGGAGACTGTTGGGAAGGCATGATTAATTTTGAAATGTGCAAATGACATGAGATTTGAGAGGGGCAAGGGAGAGGATGATATGATTTGGCACTGTGTGCCCACTCAAATCCCATTTTAAATTACAATCCCCATGCGTCTTAGGAGGGACCTGAGGGGAGGTGATTGGATCATGGGAGCAGATTTCCCCCTTGCTGTTCTTGTAATAGTGAGTAAGTTCTCATGAGATCGGATGGTTTCAAAGTGTGGCACTTCCCACCTCACTCTCTCTGTCTCCTGCTGCCAGATAAGACATGCCTTGCATCCCCTTTGCCTTCTGCCATGACTGTAAGATTTCTGAGGCCTCTCCAGCTGTGTGGAGCTGTGAATCAATTAAACCCCTTTTCTTTATAAATTACCCAATCTCAGGCAGTTTTTTACAGAAGTGTGAAAATAGACGAATATAGTGTTCGTCTGAGCTTTCACTGTGAGAATTTTGTAAATATAAGGTCTTATCTGAGGGTTTGTCTTTTCATACAGGGTGTGGACTGTCTTCTTTCAGAATTCAAAATGTTACTGTCAATCTGATCTTAGATTTCCAACTAAATTATTTGTATGAGACTGCATTTTTTATATTTTGCTCTGTAGCAAATTATCATCAATCAGCAATTCTAAGCAAAAAATATTTATTATAATTTATTATAACATTTGTAAATGTTGAGGTTTGTTTCTTTGTTGTGTGTCATAAATTTAGGAGCCCCTTAGCTAGGTGGTTCTGGCTCAGGATCTCTCATGAGGTTATAGATAAGCCTTTGGTCAAAGATGTAGTCTTCCAAAGGCCTTAGTGGGGCAGGATGATCTGCTTCCCTCAAATTGCTGTAAGGAGAAGACCTTGAATCCTTGCTAGCTGTTGGCAGGATGCTTCAGTTTGTCTTCATATGGACCTTTCCACAGGACTGTTTGATGTGTCCTCACAACATAGCAGGAGATTTCCCCATGATGAATGACTATGAAGAGAGAGAACAAGAAGGAAGCTGAAATGAATTTTGTGACCTAGCCTCAAAAGCCACGCCTTGCACTTCTGATATATCCTGTTCATTATGAGTGAGTCAGTAAGCCTAGCCCACAGGCAAATGAAGAGCATTAACTGCAGCTTCTAAAAAGAAGCAATATCCAATATTAGAGAGCCTATTTTAAATCCACCCCAGCAATTTTTACAGAATTTACACAGTATATAAATTAAACTTTGATGACTAATTAGGGGAGATATTTAAAAATATTTCTTAGGGGAAACTTTTTTTTCCTACTCAGCCTCAGGGTACAGACAATCTATCTTTTCTCCCTCTATAGAGGTGCAAGTATTTTATTACTTCACCCTTTTCATTGAGACCTTCAAGGAGGAGGCTATATGAAGAAACGTCAGTTCCAAATCTCCTTTATGTAACTACAAGGCTATGATTTATTCTATCCACAAGGCTTATCCAGTAAAACTAAAGCTGTTTGATCACTAAGACTGCCACATGGATTTAGGCCACCCAGCGCATTTTTGCTCTAAGTTTTAGCCTATTTTTTACATTTTATCCTCTGGGAATTTTCCTTACTTTTTTGAAAACAAAAGTATAAACTTAGAGATCTGTTTACTTTACATTAAACAGAATTTTTAGAATTTTGTTTTAAAAGATAGTACAGAGCAATCATTTACTCCTAGAAATGGAAATCTCTGAAAAGAGATTTACAGTGCAGACGTGCACTACGTTTCAACTGGATTGCTAGGTACTACCAATGTACAATAAGCTTTCACCCACCCCTCTAGTGGTGATTCTCAAAACCAATTCTATCCATTGATTCCTTTCAAGAATACGTTTCTCCTGATCTCTCTTTTGTTAATGATATTACCTTTGGTGATGCACCTTGTTCTTTCACTGGTTTCATACTTTCTGATGCTGGCTGACTCAAGCCTTCTTATCCCACCTTGTACCCACAAAACACTTCAAGTTGTCTTCTTAAACAAACTTTCCTCATTCTCAAAGAGAAATTCTGGTGAAAGCTATTAATATAATATTTCCACTTATATAAATACATGAATTTCAGGTATCTATCAATCCATCTTTTTAGTTATTATCATTCTGATAATAAAACATTATTTCTGTTACTATTCAGCAAAACAACTTTAACTCATTAATAATTATCTGATTTTTAATATTAACTAAGCATTAAATTAGGCACTGGAAGAATAAATATAGAAAATAATCCAGCTCTGTTTTTCACAGAGCTCAAATCAGAAACAAAAACATAATAGAAAAAGACTATTGGGGGCACAATGCACTAGAATAAACATGTGAATGGAATAATGAGAAGAGGGAATGTTTTATGTAAATTGAAAAGGGAGAGGATAATTAAGAGAGAATGCTTAGTAGAGACAAACTTTGAGCTAGGCCTTGAATAATGAAAAGAAGCTCTTCAGCTGAAAATGTGAGCTGGTAGTGGCAAGAGGGATGTGTGAAATGAAGCAAAGGAAAATATAGACAGAAAGGGAAAGTCTCTAGGCAGAGAAATATGAAAAAGGATGTGGAGACACATGAGCACAAGAAACATTCAGACAACAGCTGAGATTCAGATGGTTGGAATGTAGGGCGCACAGTGGTAGAATGGCAGACTGGTTTGCGATTTTAAGCTGGCTTTTATTATAGAAGGGCAGAGATAAAAAAATACTCAAAATAGTTCTTGCATAAATTATTTTGTATTAAATAAATTCATGAAAGATCCAGAAGTTTGATTGCACAACTGATTTCTCAGCAAGGCTTTTAACTATTTCACTAGATTCATGAGTTTCCCCTCTAAATTCTAGGAAAAGAAAGTTTCTGAAATAGGATTTCTTAGACATATATCACTCTGTGAGTAAGAATTCCTATAACAAGATGTTTGTTTTTATATGGAAAGTGTCCTTGGTGTGACTCCTCTGAGGATCAATTTTTCTCTTAACTCTATCCATCTCAGTAAACTTAGCAAAGTCTAGGTTGACTAAACAAAAGAAACATTCAATTGATAAGAAATAATTTCCTGACTCCAGACATTCTCCCAACCCATGTAGTATTCATCTCTTAAGCAATTGTAAATAAAACTTCATACTTAAATTCAATTTCTTGGATCTCCCAAGAGAGCAAATGAAAGGGAGAAACAGGCTCTCATTCACATGAGTCTCAAATAATGAGAATTTGAGATATGAACTTCACATCAACTTTGTTTTAGTTTTTTCCTTTGCCATTTACTAATGCTGAAATCTTATATAAGACATTTAAATTATTTGTGCTTCAATTGCTTCACCTTATAATAAGGATGAGGGCAGGACACTTGCTTTGATTTGTTCACTGTTGTAGCTTCAACAACTAGGGCAGTATATGTTGTATAAGACCAATAATATTGAATGGATGAATGAATAATCTAACATGGTTGATTCTAGGATTGAGTGAAACAATGTGTATAAATTTGTCTTCATGCAGTAAAGTTATATTTCAGTAAAATAACAAAGCAACTGCAAAAACAGAAAACAAGTGAGAAGCCTTATAATTAGTGAATATGTAAAAACCACAGTTTGAACAGCAGCAGTAAATCTGGATGTGGGATTGTAGGAGTCTTTGAAACAGGAATTTTAAATAAAAAATGCCTCTTCTAAATCTGTTTTCTCTGAATGTTGTCTTCGTTCTATCAGACAAAATTCTCCATTATGTAAGAGAGCTGGCTGCCTAATCCCAGACATAGATAGCTGCATGATCAGAGAGGGAAAAGGTTTTTTTCTGTCAGCTCCAATATAAAATAAAAATTTAAAAAATGCTGGGGAAGTATTTTGATTGGAATGAAGGCATACATTTTTTATTATCTTAAGGAGGGCAAAGATTTTTCTGCAAAAAACAAAAAGTAAAACATTAGTCAAAAAAAAAAAAAAAAAAACCCTTAAAGCAATGCTTGACACATATCAAATATTCAACATATATTAGATTATATTGCCACTGTTTCTACTTAGCAGTGGGAACAATACAGGTTTTTGGAACTGGTAGTCAGAAAGTGTAAATTTAAATTCCAATTCTCGTGGTAGAAAAACGTCCTCTGGTAAGCTGATTTGTCCCTCTGAGTCACAAATTCTTTATGTATGAGCTAAGTATGGACAACACTAGCCCCTGGGCTTTTGCTTTGGTAAAATGAGATAAAATTTGTTTCTAGTATTTACCACAGTGGCTGACTTATGGTAGATAGCCAATAAATGCCTGTTTCCTCCCCTGTCTTCTACATAAGACTATAGTTTTCTGCCAAATTCTGACATTCGCTGTTAGACCTTAGAGATTAAGGAATCCTCTCTCTAGCTCAGTTCCCCATTCATCACCTATCAAAGGTGATGACTAATTCCTTTCTGGTAAAACTGGTTTTTGTTTGTTTGTTTGTTTGTTTGTTTTTTGGAGAAGAAATAAAACACTATAAATGATAAAACTCTGAGAAGTTATATTTAATATTTAGACATAGGGGATTATTAGGCTAAATTTGAAAAAAATTGCGACATTTTAAAAGTTAACGATAACTCACCTATTGCCTGGGAAAAACAAAGTGAAAAAAAAAAGCATCCTAATGTCATATAACTAAGTATTATCTGACTATATTTGAAATTGATAACAAATTTTAATGTTATTATATAAATTACTTATGTTGCATAAGCCAATGGTTATCACGGTGATAGCTACTTGGTGAAGAATAAAAGTAACTAGAAGTAAGTATATCTTAAAGAAAGTCAACTGTTGCTACTTCTGCTGGACTCAGGAAAATTTGTCTCCTCAAAGTGAGATGTGTTAGTAGGTTTTTGAGTATAATCAAGTCCTTCATCCCCCTCAATGTTTCTATTCATATGGTAGATTCTTAATATGTTTCTTTTTATATGTGTATGCATGCAACTTTGAAGAATTATTCTTTCCTTAGGCTAAAAGAAAGAAAGAGCCCCCTTTTCAAAAACAAAGAATGTCCCAACTGTCACAATAAGGGGAGGTCTAGAGACAGATTAATTGAACAGTACTTGGGGTGAGGTGGGATGGGAGAATTTAACACTTTTTGTCAGAAAGAAGATCCAATTACACCCACTAAAACTTCCAGGAACTCTTACTTCTAGTCTATGACATTCCTTTTTTTATTTTATTTTATTTTATTTTATTTTATTTTATTTTATTTTTTGAGATAGAGTCTTGCTCTTGTCACCCAGGCTAGAGTGCAGTGATGTGATCTCGGCTCACTGCAACCTCTGCCTCCCGGGTTCAAATAATTCTCCTGCCTCGGCCTCCCCAGTAGCTGGGATTACAGGCGCATGCTACCATGTCCGGCTAATTTTTATATTTTTCGTAGAGATAAGATTTTACCATGTTGGCCAGGCTGTTCTTGAACTCCTGACCTCAGGTGATCTGTCTGCCTCAGCCTCCCAGAGAGCTGGGATTACAGGTGTGAGCCACTGCATCCTACCTAGTTAATGAGATTCTTAAGGTAAAATGTTTATGATCACATGTCATGATGAAGTGTTACTGAATGAGACTGTTAGAGATTTGGGATTTTGAGAATATTCTGGAAGGTGAATGAGATGCTGAAGTTCTTATTGGATGAATGATGAGACTTTGGAAAGCAACTGATACTTCACACAAAAATTTATATCCTAATTTGGTAAACCGTGGCAGAAAAATAAGGTGCATACTTTAGGTTGGATGGTTTGATTTATGATGTATTCATCCAGCCAGTTATTGCTACGCAATGACCCAATATGTCACACCACATGCCAAGCACATCGCTGTTTCTGTGTGTTCGCCAGTTATGTCCCTCTACCTGGGATGCATTTCATCCCTGATTTTTGTTTTAAAGTGACTTACCCTTCAAGATTTTATTTCCCCTTCCTGTGGATCACTAAAGGACAGAAGGTCTGTCCAAATTTGGTAATAAATTCATTCTTTGCATTTCTATTTTATTTATTTGATAACTTTCTTATTTATGTTGTTTTGTAGTACTTTTGCATGGTATTTGTTTTAATTAAAATTTTTATTTTGAGATTACTGTAGATTCACATGAAGTTTTAATAAATAATGCAATGAAATTGTGTGTACCATTATCCTAGTTTCTTCCAAAAGGCAACTTCTTGAAAAACTACAACATGAAAAAGTACAATATAAAGACTAAAATACTGATATTAATACAGCAAAGATTCAGAACATTTCCATCACCAGAAAAATTCCTCGTGTTGCTCTTTGATAGCCACACTCACTTTCCTCCCACCTGCGACCCTGGAAAGCCCTTGGCAACGATAAATCTGTTCTCCATTTTGATAATCTTGTTATTTCAGTAATGTTATGTAAATAGAATCATACAACCTTTTGAAATTTGCTCTTTTCACTGTGCACTTTTTTGCAGGTTTATTCAAGATATTGTGTATATGAATTTTTTTTATACTGAGTAGTATTCCATGGTGTAGATCTTCCACAGTTTAAACATTTATCTCTTGAAAAATATCTGGTTTGTTGCCAGTTAAGTCTATTAAGAAGAAAACCCTTTCTTAAACACGTGTGCACAAGTTTTTATGTGAACAGAAGTCTTCATTTATCTGGAATAAATGTCTAGAATAAATGCAACTTCTGGGCCATACAGTAGTTGAACATTGAGTTTTTTAACAACCTGCCAACTGTTTTCTAGACTCGCTATACCATTTCACATTCTCACCAGCCTGCGGTTCATGAGTGATTCATATTCTTTAAATCCTGCTAAGGGATGGTCTGAGTGCAGAGGTTTTTACAACTAACTGATCACAACCGGTTACAGATTTCTTTGTCTTTCTCCACTCCCACTGCTTCATCTGACTAGCCTTAAAGTAAAATTAGAAATACAAGTAAATATATCCTGCTAGGATTAGATTTTTGTACTTAAAAAAATTTCAACAATTCTTACACATATGTAGTAATATTTCGTTATGTTTTCATTTGCATTTCTGTAATAGCCAATAATGTTGAGCATTTTTTATGTGCTTATTTGCTATCCATATATTCTAGTGGAAAAAAGGTATTTTCCTGTCTCTGGTCAATTTTCTAATTGATTTTTTTTATTGTTGAGTTTTGAGAAATCTTTAAATATACTAGATGCTAATTTGTTGTGGTACTTGGTCTGCAAATATTTTCTTGCAGTCTGTATCTTGTCTTTTCATCTTCTTAACAAAAATTTCATAAAGCAAAACTTGAAACAAAATTTTTACAAAGTCAAATTAGCCAGTTTTTCATTGTATATATCATGTTATTGATTTCAAGTCTAAGAGCTCTTGACTAAATCTTAAATCCTAAAGATTTCCTATTTTTTTCAAAAAGTTCCATAGATTGTTTTATATTGAAGTCCATCATCCATTTTTAGTTAATTCTTGTGTGAGTTTTGAGACTTTGACAAGGTTTACTTTGTGTCAATAGATGCCTAATTATACCTGCATCATTTGCTGAAAAGGGTATCTTTTCAATAATTATTTAATTTTGTCAAAAATAAGTTGGGCATATTTGTGTGCATCTATGTCTGCTAAATCCATTCTGTTTTTTCAAGCTATACATTTAACTCTTCACCAACACCACACAGTCTTTATTGCTATTGCTGTATAATGAATTTTAACAACAGGTAGACGCAGTCCACCCTTTGTTGTTGTCTTTCAAAAACCTTTTAGTTCTTCTACTTTATTTACTTTTTAAATTAAATTTTTTAATAATTTTGTCTATATCTATAGAAAGCTTGCTTAGATTCTAATAGCCATTGTGTTAAACTTGAATATTAGTTTGGAAATAATTTACATCTTCACTAGATTGTGTCTTCTAGTTCCTGAACACAATATATCTTTCTATTTACTTGTATCTTCTTTGATCTGTTTCATTTCTGTTTTGTAGGTTTACGTTTTGTAGTTGATATCTGAACTTGGGTGCTGTGGTGCAACCATCAGTTCTTAAGTACCTATACGTATATGTAATTTAAAACATAGGAAAACCAAGAAAAAAAAATCCAGAAACCCACAAAAGAGAAACACTTTACTAAAAAGGGAAAAACTATTTAAATGAAAGTGAATTTCTCATGAGAAGTTATAGCGACCTGAAAGAAGTAGAACAATATTTTTCAAGGGCTGAAATAATATCAATGTGAACCCAGAAACTTGTATCTAGAGAAAATACCCTTCAGAATCAAAGAGGAAATAAGGACATTCTGAAATGAAGAAAAATGAAAATTTCCTTTGTTGGTGAAATGACTAAAAGAAGCTCTTTAAATGTAAAGGAAACAATAAAGAATAGGTCTTGAAACCTTAGAAAAAAACAAAACATGCTCAACAATAATATGAATAAAAAAATAGGCTCCCTTCTCCTCTTGTGTTTTCTAATTTATATTTGACAGTTGAAGCAAGATTATATCACTGTTCATGTTTCAAAATGTGGGTACAGAAAATGTTTAAGAAAATTATATATGTATGGAGAGATAGTCCTTAGTGTTACTCCTCTAAGGATCAGTTTTCTCCCTGATTCTATTCATCTTAATATTAGCAATGTCTAATTTTTTTTTTCTCTTGTGAGGCTGCCCCTTCCTAGTCTTGTTAGGCCTTTTCCCCCTATGGTTATTGGCATTTGTGAGTTACCAACTTCTCCTGTTCCAAGTGTAGAATAAATTAGACAAAAAGAAAACCCACTGCACTCGCCAGCCAATTGTTCCTTGGGTTCCCAGGTCCCTGGTTAGTTTGCCTTCTTCTCTCCACTTTTCAGATCCTTCTTATATTTGTTTTATGTCTAATGTCTAAAATTTTTAGTTATACTTAGAGCAATAGTAAAAAAGTATATTTTACTAATTTTTTTCAGGATAAGTGAATGGTACTTCAAATTATGTATATATATAGGTTTTTGGAAACTGATAGTTACACCACAACCCCTGAGTTCATTGTTGTGGAGATCTTATTGGTTTTGACAGTTTTGCCTTGCCCCTTGAGGACTGTTGACAAAGGTGTCCCTCTACAGTCACACCATTGCTGCCAGATACTGTTTGTCTAATGATGAGTAGACACCTCACTCAAGCTGGTTCATTTGAAGTCCAGTCTCTGAGAGATTTAAATAAAAGACAGGGGTATGTAAAGGGGATGAGGCCAAAGATTTACAGACAGGGATTAAAAAATGTAAAAAGATGGTTATGATCTCCTCGCATAATAAGAACTCTTTTTTTTTTTTTTTTTTTTTTTTTTTTTTGAGACGGAGTCTCGCTGTGTCTCCCAGGCTGGAGTGCAGTGGCGTGATCTCGGCTCACTGCAAGCTCCGCCTCCCGGGTTCACGCCATTCTCCCGCCTCAGCCTCCCAAGTAGCTGGGACTACAGGCGCCCGCCACCACGCCCTGCTAGTTTTTTGTATTTTTAGTAGAGACGGGGTTTCACCATGTTAGCCAGGATGGTCTCGATCTCCTGACCTCGTGATCCACCCGCCTCGGCCTCCCAAAGTGCTGGGATTACAGGCTTGAGCCACCGCGCCCGGCCTAATAAGAACTCTTTAGAACTGAGTGTGGCTATATTCTCCCATGTAGGCTGAAGAGACTGGCCATTTATCTTTCTTCTGCTTCCCTCTTGTCTCTTACTTTGTACTGACAACAGAAGAGTAGCAGAGTTATGGGTGGAGTGCTAGAAGGAGAATATTTTAGTCTATTTTTCCCACAACTTTGACTCTCTAGACTGAGAATATGCTTATAAACCTGGACCACTTCTGGGAATGGCTAACAGAAAACAATACATTAAAAGGTATCCATTACTTAAAAGCAGTCGAAGAAGATTACTGTTCGTTCAGTCTGACAATAGTATTTGTCATTCACTTAAGAGTGCAATAATACTGTAGATCCTTTACAGCCATAAAATATTGTGCACCAGATATGTTTTGAAGGAACTTTGACATTTAGATTTTTATCATTATTTACTTCATTCAGAGAAGAGAGGTTAAAAGGTGCCTTTTGAAAGTTGCAAGAAAGGGTGCTTATTCCTGCAAGTGTGATGGCTCTGTAAGATGAGAAATTGCTCTTCTGACAAAAGATTTGGGAAGAATATAGATACCAAGATCCTGGAAGTTGTAGGTAAAATAAGATTCTTAGTTAATGTGAACTTAAGTTGTTTCTTAAAATAAGAAAGTTAATTGAGCAGAGGTGCTTTTAAAGCCTGTTTAGAAAATTATCCCTGCTTCTTTTTATTGTTTTTCTCCATTTTTAACACCTCCTTAACACTTCCAGCTACATGACTAACTTACTAAAATCAACAGTGATAATATTACTGCCCTGAAAACATTCAGAAAATTAAAGCTGAGAGGTAAAAAGAATAAAACAAAACATAGGGCAAACATTATGGAACATAACTTCATTGACTCTCTATACTTTGGTTACTGTGATTTGGTTTCCTTATGAAATATAGTAGGATTGGCAGAGTATTTGAAAAAGGTTTAGAAAAAATGCCTTTATCTAGAAATAAAATTGAGCGGCACTTAAAATTGTAATCCTAATGACAATACATGTCATAGATCTCGTTTATTTTAAATAAGTTCACAAGACAAAGGATATACAGATATAACTGATAGAAAAACAATAATTTATAGAATAGTAACTATGTGACTATACCGGAAAATGAGTTCTCCATATTCACTGTCTCCCCTAATCCCACAGACACCAATTGAACGTGCTAATCAGTTCATTTATGGGGCATCTAGGGGTTTGAAAGAGATTTGGTGACTTGTCCAGTTCCATATTCAGCAAGCAGCACAGTCAAGATCTGAACTCAGATCCAACAGTGAAATCTGTTTTATTAATCAAAATACTATATTGTATCTCCCTGCTTCCCCCCATTCTTAATTTTCATTCTCAACAAAGAGGGTTTTAGGAGTTAATAGGAGGGTCACTTGTTCTTTTGTTTCTCTTTAATTCCAGTATTCTGAAATTCCCTCATTGTCTTTTAGGGAAAAAAAAAATTGAAGAATCAACAAAGGATAGGAAATGAGTCTAGTTGATCTTAAGTATTGATCAAGAATATGGAGCTGAATTTATCCATAACATTTAAGCCACCATGCCATTTAAATAACTGAATCTATATATTTCTTCCTCACCCAAACTGTAATTTTTAATCATAAATGTTGAACTTCAAAAGATGCCTTCTTTACAAACCTTGTATTTTGCTTGGCTTTGTAAGATATGGTAATGAAGTTAGTCCAGCTGATTGGAAACTAAACAGTATGATTTTGTCACCTTGTTCCAGGGAAATAATTTTAACAAAGTCAATAGAAACACACTCAATTCAATTGAACACATATTAAATTTGCAAATAATATTTGTGTAACCCAAAGAAGAAAAAGACCCAGTGTATTAGTCTGTTCTCACACTGCTATAAAAAAATACCTAAGACTGAGTAGTTTATAAAGAAAAGAGATTTAATTGACTCACAGTTTTGCAGGCTGTACAGAAAGCATAGCTGCCTCTGCTTCTGTGGAAGCCTCAGGAAACTTACAGTCATGGTGGAAAGTGAAGGGGAAGCAGGCACATCTTACATGGCCAGAACAGGAGGAAGACAGAGAGAGAGCAGGGAGGTACTACTCTTTTTAAACAACCAGATCTCATGAGAACCCACTTACTATATAGTGACAAAGGGGGATGGTGCTAAACCATTCATGAGAACTCCATCCCCATGATCCAGTCACCTTCCACCAGGTCCCACCTCCAACAGTGGATATTACAATTTGACATGAGATCTGGTGATGACACAGATCCAAACCATATCACCCAGGCCTTGTCTTCCACAAGAAAAAATTCATATAGTAAATTGGGATTACATGCTATTACACCAAGTGTTACAAATAAGAAATTACCAGATTTCATAACTGAGTAAGCTCACATCTGGTGGGAAGATTGAGGAGGAAGCAAGAACGCTCCATTTAGGAGATAATCTGATGTGAGACTTGAAAAATGACTGTTTTAGTCTGTTTGAGCTGTCGTAGCAAAATACTATATACTGGGTGGTTTAAACTACAGACATTTATTTTCTCACAATTCTGGAGGCTGGAAGTCCAAGATTAGGATGCCAGTATGGTTGGGTTCGGGTAAGGACTTTTTTTAGAGTTGTAGAGTGCCAATTTCTCATTGTATCCTCACATGGCCTTTCCTCTGTGTGTGTGCATGGAGAAAGAGAGAGAAAGAAAGAGATTGCTCTTCCTCCTCTAATAAGGGCATCACACCCATTTTGAGTGTCTTGTCTTTGTGATCTAATCTAAATCTAGTTTTCTCTCAAAAGATGAACTTCCAAATACCATCACATTGTGTGTAAGGGCTTCGGCGTGTGAATTTGGGGGTGATACAAATATTCAGTTCAAAACAATGGTTGTGGTTTTAGCAAAAGTACAACGGTTCATGGGATAATAGAAGACATTCTTGGCAGTGGGATAAACACAAGCAAAGACAGAGATATAGGAGAGGCTCCAAAATGAGGCATTGTTGACTATAGGTCTAGAGCAGGTGAACATGATGATTAGTGTGAATTAAGGCTATGATGAATGTGAGACTGAAGTTTTTGGGTATAATTTTTCAGAAAGTGTTGAGGAATGTCTTTGGCTTTTTGTTAGTTTGGAGATGGAGTAGCTCAACATTAAAAAAGTACAGAGTCATTTCTATAGAATAAACAACGCTAAACCAAGTGGGAATAATGCAACATTTTCTAGGTCCATAAAACATCAAAGAAGGTATGGTGTCTGGGGTGACACACGAGGTTCTTTGTCTTACGGCCACGGAGATCAAGTATGCAGACACACAAAGGGTGAGGTTAAGAGCAGAGAATTAATTGGTGAAAGAAAGAGAATAGCACTCTACTACAGAGAGAGGTCCCAGAAAAATGGGTTGCCGATCTGAGGTGAAATGCAGGGGTTTTTACCGATGAGCTAGTGGGGAGGAAATGCCTGATCTACATAGGGTGCAAAAAACTGGATAGGACCAGAAGTGCTATCTGCACAGGACACAAATCTCTGCCAGTTCCCACTCCAATCTTGTATTATGCAGGCGGGTAGCTACACTATGTTGATTATTTCTTTCTTATTGTACACATGCTAACAACAACAACAAAAAGGAATGAGAATCCCCCATGGTGGACATGCCTGGCACCCAGGTAGCCCTTTTCTATTGGCGCAGCTGCCAGGATCTCCCCGTGCAAGCTTCCAACTTCCTTATCTATGTTTGCTGTTCAATCTTTCAGGCTGCTCTTTGTTAGAAAAGAGATGTTTTCTTGGGCTGCTTCTTGTCAGAAGGGAAGTTCTGCCAAGGACTCTTTTGCCCTCATTATCTGCTTAAATAATTTTTTTCCATGTCCTGTATCAGCATGACCTTGACATTGATGTGGAGGGGTAAGGTATTAGGAAGAATCAATGTCAAACATTTAGGCAGCAGACAGTGAGTATCTGATTAGAGTTTATCTCAACAGAAGTGGAAAAAAGGGATATGTTCTGGAAATACTATGACGTTAGAGTCTTCAGTCTTGACAGACGATTATATGGAGAAGACAGAGTAACTAGGTGCATTCATCAGCACTCTAAAAAAGCCATGAAAAGAAAACAGTATGTGCGAAGAACCTGTTGTTCTTAGATTTTCTCCTGCAATTGAAGGTTTATCATAATAATATACAGGGTGGTAAGAAAGTTTGCAATCTAACAAATCTTTTTTGATCAGGCTGGAGTGCAGTGGTGCTATCACAGCTCACAAGAAACTCAAAGTGATTCTACTGCCCGACTAACTTATTTTTTATTTCTATTTTTATTTTTTTTTAGTGACAGAGTCTTCCTATGTTGCCCAGGCTACCCTTAAACTCTTGACCTCACGTGATCCTCCCTCCTCAGCCTCTAACACGCCAGGACTACAGGTGTTTGCTACCTTGTCCGTCCGAGGAACTAACATCTAACAAGACTCCAGGGATTTTCATACTTTCAGGTTTTATCAAAACCGGAATATTCACGATCCAATGCTGTGCATCAGCATTGGACCTGATGCATCAGGAGGTTGTTGATACTCATTTTAGGACTCTGATTTAACATGACACAGACATTATGTTATTGCATGTCTTAGTGCAGCTTTTATTACAGTTGCTACTGCAAGCCAATGATCCTCCGCCCAAAATTACACCAGAAAATGAGGGAATCATTTTGTACTTCACCATCTTTGCTGTCACTTTTGCCTCCCAGGCAACTAGCCAATAATATTTGTTAGATTAATTTTAGACTGAGAATAGTAGAGTCTCAAAAAATGATGACCTGAGGTAGAAATTTATTTATTTCCTGTTAAAGACATTGGGGGTAAAACAGTCTAGAAAATGTTCTAAGGAAGCGGTACTTCTCTCAGTGTGGCTTCTTTTTCCAGGGTCACATCATGGTTTTAATACTTCAGCTATTGTGTTTAAATTCCAGCCGTCAGAGGGAAGACATAAAAAAGCAATGTTTAGAAGTTTTATGAATTTTTTTTCTTCTTTTTGTTAGCCAGTACTTAGTAACTTAGTAGTGATGCTAAACTGCAAAAGAAATGTAATCATTTAATAGGGTAACAAGGTTCCTAGTTAAAAATTGAGGTTTTTTCTTTTCTTTTTTTTGTTTTTTTTTTTTTTGAGACGGAGTCTCGCTCTGTAGCGCAGGCTGGAGTGCAGTGGCCGGATCTCAGCTCACTGCAAGCTCCGCCTCCCGGGTTCACGCCATTCTCCTGCCTCAGCCTCCCGAGTAGCTGGGACTACAGGCGCCCGCCACCTCGCCTGGCTAGTTTTTTGTATTTTTTAGTAGAGACGGGGTTTCACCGTGTTAGCCAGGATAGTCTCGATCTCCTGACCTCGTGATCCACCCGTCTCGGCCTCCCAAAGTGCTGGGATTACAGGCTTGAGCCACCGCGCCCGGCCTCTTTTCTTTTCTTTTCTTTCTTTTTTTTAATATATGAAGGAAGAAACATAACAGATATTGGGAGGCAAATAGTACATGCTGGCTCAATTTTATAATAGCTTGGTTATCATTGTGTTAAATGTCCTCCACTGGTCCAAGATGTCGTATTTGTTGTTAAGAGGTAAGTCAGCAAAAGATGTGTATGTGCTATTCCCTCACCTAGGGATATAGCCTGGAAATTTTCCTCTGAAAAAAACTTCAGGCAAAACCGGCATCGTGATTGGTCCTCCCAGGAAAGAAAGTTATTAAAGAGCAGCTTTTGGATATAGTGAGCTGAGTAGTGATGGCAAATTGATGAGATCAATTTTGTCCTCATTAAGATTTTACTGATGGTGAGGAACAACTGCCCATAATACGGTTTCTGCAGGCCAAAAAAAATTACTGCAAACTAGGCTGTAATAAATATTATAATAGAAACTTGAAGATTTTGCAATCATAGTCTATTTCCCAAAGGGGACAGATGGCCTACTATGATATGTGTAGGCACAGAATTATTTGCACTTTTATTCTAGCCATAGGCCTTTCCTGCACTTTCACCCCTGAAATCATCTTTAACAAGAATCCCACATTTACTTAAAAATGGCAAATGGTATTCAGTCAGAGGGTTTTAGCCTTGTTGCTTTCCAATGCATATTTCCACTTCACAAATAATGTGATAGTGGTCAAGACCATAGCTCATCTGTGTCTTCAAATGAGCTAACAAGGAAAATGAGTTTCCTAGAGAAGAATTCAGAAGTCATTTGTTTATTTTTTATCTAGGAGCTCCTGTCAGAGAGGCTAATAATCAAGGCCTCCTAGAGTGGAGAGGTACCATCTTCTCCCATAAGATTCTCTTGGAATATGTCAAAACTTGGAAACATCATCTCCAACAAATGAGTTGGGTGAGTGCATTAGGCTATACCCAGAAAGACACAGGAGCACTTGGAAGGAATTTCAGAATATCCTGGCAGATTTACACTTGAGGATTTTTGTTTGGAATTTTATCTTTTTAATATAAGTGTTACACTGTTTTTATGTTACACACACATACACACACACACAGTACATATTCATTGTGCCTTCCAAACTTCCAAACTTCTATTCATTCTGAACACAAACTATTCACTGCAGTAAGAGTGTCCAGTGATTACCATAAATGGCAACTCCTTTGTGCTTATGTTTAGGTTTATATCTATCAAATGAATAACTCAGCATGGGAATTCCTCATCTTAATTGTCAGTTAATCCAAAATCTACCCAACCTCTTGTTTTCAAAGCTCTACTTCTTTACTTTGCTGAATTTGACTTGTTGATATGTTAATTTCTTCTTGGTATTCTTATCTCTCTTATTATAAACTTTGCATGATTTACATTTTTCTTAATCTAGAGCAGGCACTTCCATACACTGGGAATATTGTCTAGTACAAATGATTCTTATTATGAATGGAAAAATTATTTTCAGTAATTTTGACAAGAAATATGATGCATTACATCTCAGCCTAAGAAATTCAAACACTTCTTTTGTAAATAGAATAATGTAACAAGCACACAATAAAAAAACAGTTTATATGGGGAATAATATTACTTTATCAATATGGACAGTTGTAAAGAAGATGCGGTATAATGGAGTATAAATATTTTATTGCTCAAGAAGGAAGAAGAGAATGTGTCATTGGTGGTAGAAGCAGAATTGAGGGATAATCTATGGAATGGGCATTTTTTAATGAACAATTTTCTTTACCTGTTTTTTAAACTTGTTAGAACTAAAAATTATAATGCATTCAGACTACACTTAAAAAGAGTCATTGCATAGAAAACATTTTAGGAAAAAATAAAGGCTAAGTACAATTACACCCTTACTAATTAATTATTTACACAATAAAGTATCCAAAAAAGCTATTTCATCATCTTTGTACCTTTGTGTATGTGTACAAAGTAAACAACTTTGATTTCACCCAAACATGGTACACTTTAAATTGTTTCGACATAATGTTCTGTGACTAGACATTGCTGGGTCAGGTAGATGAATGAATATATTTTACCTAAAACTATGTCAACATACCAATTCTTACAGTATAATTATTTACTGTGTTTTGGGGTGCTTGACTTTCTTTTGATTGCCATTAATAAGACTCAACCATTCTCCATCTTCCCAGTGATTTACTGGATTCTTAGTCTTGTGTCAGAGAAGTTGGATTTAAGGTAATGAGCTAGCAGACAATGTTCTGTGCATCACAACCAGATTCTCCTAATTAAATAGTATCTCTGTTTCATTAGTCCTCTCAGGTATTGAGGTATAATTGACAAATAAAAATTGTATGTATTCAAAGTACACAATGTGATGATATGATTATACATATACATTGTATAATGATTACCATAATCAAGTCAATTAACACAGCATGACCATTCATAGTTGCTATTTGTGCATGTGTGTTTGTGTGTGAGTCTGTGTGTGGTGAAGACACTTCAAATCTCACTTATCAAATGTCAAGCAAGCAATACAGTACTGTTAACTAAAGTCACCATGCTGTACATTAGCTCTCTAGAACATATCTTGTAACTAATGCTTGCACCTTTTAACCTACATCCCCTCATTTCCATTACCCCAGCCTCTGGTAACCACCATTCTACTCTCTGTTTGTATGAGTTTGATTTTTTAATATTCCATCTACAGATAAGTTTGAATTCTTAGTCTTGTGTCATGGAAGTTAGATTTAAGGTAATGAGCTGACAGACAATGATCTGTGCATCATAACCAGATTCTCCTAATTAAATAGTATCTCTGTTTCATACAAAGTATTTGCCTTTCTGTGTTTGGCTTATTTCTCTTAGCATAATGTCCTCCACATTCATTTACATTGTCACAAAGGGTAAGATTTCCTTTTTTAATTGTGGAATCATACTATTTTGTGCACACACACACACGCACACATAAATATACCACTATACCATATTTTCTTTAACAATTGGACAGCTAGGTGTTTCCATATATTGACTATTGTGAATAATGCTGCAACAAACATGAGAGTACAGATATGTCGTCAAGATACTTACTTCAATTTCTTTGGATGTATACCTGGAAATGAGATTGCTGAGCTGCATGGTTGTTCTATTTTTTAATTTTTGAGGAATCTCCATACTATTTTTCATCATGCCTGTATCTATTTACATTTCTACTAACATTGTACAAAGGTTCCATTTATCCATACTTTTAGTGTTGGTAAAATTTCCATTGTGAAAAGGTTCCATTTCTCCACACCTTTACTAACACCTTTTCAATGTACAAAGGTTCATACATCAATGTATAAAGGTTTATATATCATGTTTAATGTACAATGTACAATCCATTTTCTTTTGGATAATATCTATTGTAACTAGTATGAGGTAATATCTCCTTGTGATTTTAATTTGCATTTCCCTGATGATTTGTGATGTTAACCCCTTTTCACGTACCTGTTGGCCATTTTTATATTTTCTTCTGAAAATATCTTTTCAGGCCTTTGGAGCTCATTTAATTGAGTTATTTGGTTTAATGTTTATTTTGTTTATTTGCTGTGCAGATTTTTGTTGTTGTTGTTGTTGTTGTTTTAGTTTGATGCAGTATCACTTGTATATTTTGCTTTTGCTGGCTGTACATTTGTTGTTATAGCCAATAAAATATTGCCAAGACCAATATGAAGGTGTTTTTCTCTGTTTTCTGTTAGGAGTTTTATGTTTTCAGACCTTATATTTAGTCTTTGAAGTTAATTATTGTATACAATATTAGACAAGGATTCAGTTTTATTCTTGTGCATGTGGATATTCAGTTTCCCCAGCACAATTTATTGAGAAGATTATCCTTTTCTTGTGTGTACTCTTTGTGCCCTTCTGAAAGATTAGCTGACCATATATGCGTGTATATATTTCTTAGCTCTCTACTCAGTTCCATTGAATGTGTATCATTTTTGTGCAAATACAATACAGTTTTGATTACTGTAACTTTGTAACATACTTTGAAATTAGAAAGGGTAATATCTCTAGCTTTGTTTTTCTTAAGATTACTTTCAATATTGTGTTTCATTCAACTTTTATTATTTTTAAAATTATTTCTGTAGAAACTGTTATTGGAATTTTAATAGGGATTGCATTAATTCTATGAATTGCTCCGTGCTATATGGACATTTTAAAAATATTAATTTTCCAATCTATGAACATGGGATATCTTTCCATTTATGTCTCTTCTTCATCTTTTTTCTTTGACAGCTTTCAGTGTACAGATCTTTCACCTTATTGGCTATCTGTATTCCCAATTTTTTATTATTTTGTTATTGTAAATTAGATTGCTTTCTTAATTCATTTTTTGGAAAGTTTGTTGTCAATAAAGAGAAACAAAACTGAGTTCTGTATACTGATTTTGTATCCTGCAAGCTTACTGAATCTTTTTTTTTTTTTCCATTCTAACAGTTTTTTGGTGTAGTCTTTAGGGTTTTCCATAGATAAGATTATGCTATCTGCAAACAGAGGCAGTTTAAATTCTTCCTTTCCAATTTGGATGCCTTTTCTTGCTCTTTCCTTGTCTAATTGCTCAGGCTAGGACTTCCAATCCTATATAGAGGAGTAGAAATGGTGAGAGTGGGCACTCTGGTTTTGTTCTTGAACTTTGAGAAAAAGGTTGCAGCTTTGCACTGTTGAGTGTGATATCAGCTGTGGACTTTTCAAATATAATTTTTATTATATTGAAATACAGTCATGCTGTATGTAGTTTGTTAAGAAGTTTTAGCAGGAAAAAATTTGAATTTTATTAAATGCTTTTCTGGATCCATTGAAATGATCATATTATTTAAATATTTCATTCTGTTAATGTAGTGTTGTGTATCTTATTTATTGATTTGCATGTGTTGAAACATTCTTGCATCCCAAGGATAAATCCTACTTGATCATGGTAAGTGACTCTTTCATGTGCTGTTGAATTTGGTTTGCTAGTATTTTGTTGAGAATTTTTGCATTGATGTTCATCAGAGATAGTACCCTGTAATTTCCTTTGCTTACAGTGTTCTTATCCAACTTTGGTTTTAGAATAATTCTGGTCTCATAAAATGAGTTTTGATTTTTTCTTTCTCTTTAATTTTTTGAATAGTTTGAAAAAGATTGGTGTAAAATATTGTTTAAATGCTTGGCAAAATTTACCAGAAAAGCCATCTCGTCTCCAGCTTTACTTGTTTGGAGGATTTTAATTACTGATTCAATCTTCTTATGCATTATTGGTCTGTATAGATTTTCTATTTATTCATAATACAATCTTTCAAGTAGTATGTTTCTAGGACTCTATACATTTCTTTTATAATATTTGTTGGCATATAATTTTTATAGTATTCTTGAATGATGCTTTGTATTTCTGTAGGATTAGTTGAAATGTCTCTTTTCCCGTTTTATTTATTTGAATCCTCTCTCTTGTATTCATGATTAGTCTAGGTAAAGGTCTATCTGTCCATTTTGGTTATATTTTTATAAAAACAGCTTTGAGTTGTTTTTATATTTTCGATTATCTTTCTAATTTCTAGTTCATTTATTTCTGATCTTCATTACTTTCTTTAGTCTGCTGACTTTGGAGTTAATTTGTTTCTCTTTTCCTTGTTGCTTGAGGTGTGATTTTAGGTTGTTTATTTGAGATTTTAGTTTTTTCTTCTTTTTATTTTAATGTAGCATTCATTGCTATAAACTTTCCTCCTAGAACAGCCTTTGCTACATTTCATAAATTTTGGCATGTTGTGTTTGTTTGCCTCAAAATACATTTTTCATTTTCTATTTAAACTTTTAACCACAGGTTTTTCAGGAGTGTGCTGTTTAATTTCCACACAATTGGAAATTTCCCAGTACTCCTCTTGTTATTGATTTCTAGTTTTATACCATTATGGTCAGAAAAGATATTGAGATGATGTCTATCTTCTTAAATTTGTTAATACTTGTTTTGTGGCCCAACATGTGATTTATTCTGAAGAGTGTTCTGTGTGCACTTGAGAAAAATGTGAGTCTGCTGCTGTTGAAATAAATATTCTGTACATCTGTTAGGTACATTTGGTCTGTGGCATTCTACAAGTCTGCTGTTTTCATTTTTATTTTCTGTCTGGATAACTATTCACTTGTGAATATGCTTCAGTGTCTCTGCTTAGTTTTTTGTTTTTGTTTTTTGAGACAGATTCTTGCTCTGTTGACAGGCTGTTCCCAAACCCCTGTCCTCAGTTAGTCCTCCTGCCTCCTGCTTCAGCCTCCCAACATGCCGGGATTATGGTTTCTGCTTAATTTTAACCCTCCCCATAGTTTTATCTATTTCTCTATTTGCCAGGCACCAAATGTAAGTGGCCCATCCTGATCAATCATTCTCATTCAGCCATGTCTAACGTAAAATATTATCTCTCTGTGTTAAAATTTAGAATAACGAATATGCATAATATATTTGGTTGGGGTCCACCCCATTGCAGTTAACAATGAGGAAGAGGATTTAAGGGTGCAGATCCAAGTATTCCAATATATAAGCCGTCCCCTTCTGAAGCCATGGAGGGAACTAAGAAGGAGAGATGGAGATGAGAAAGAAAGATCGAAATTGATCATGAAACATTTTGTTTAGAGGTCATCTTATTTGTCAGGCTTTTGTGAGTCTAAAATCCAATAGATGTTTAATGTTTGTGTTGCATTGTGTAATGGTAGTGGCAGTTACAAATGCACTGGACTAGTGATAAAAAGGCACTGCTATTAGGTGAATTTCTGCCAATGAATAGTTCTGTGACCTTGAGCAAATCAGCTGTTCACTCAGAAACCCACTTGTCTTATCCATAAAATAGGAACATTGAGTTGAATAAAAGCTTTAAGTCTCTTCTTCATCTAAAATTCAGTAAGCTTCTTTGTGTGATATTATTCATTGGTAAAATGAGAAGGTTTACAAGGGTGGCATACTTCACTGATGGTAAAAATATGTTTTTCAAATATATTGAGTGTTATGTAAATGCAAAGCAGTTACAGGCAAGTTTAGACAATGTTTAGTGCTTTGCTGTTAGCTTTCATAAAACCACTACAACATTTGAGTGTTATTTTTTTGCCCTATGCATATATATTATTTTTTTAAAGAACTTGGTTTATGAGCGTGTGTTTCCTAGAACAGGTCTGAAACATTTGTTCACTTTTCCTGGAAATAAAGACTTTTAAAATGTAAATAAAAAGCTGATGATATGTGTCGTTCTTCTTTTAAACTTATTTCTTTTCATTTTTCTCTTTGATTTCCTGCTACCCTACTAAAGTCCTGAGGAAACATAAGACTTGCTTTTTACTTTGTGGTAGAAGCCTTCCTACCATCTAGACACTGACTTTATCGCTGCTCTTGAAAAGTTTTCTATCTCTCTTCCTTTCCATCTGCACTCTTGGTTTCAGTTCATTAGTGATATTGGAGCCCTTGAGTTGTACTTATAGGGAATAGTAAAATGGACTAAAAATTCATGGGAAACAAAATTGCAGAATTGAAAAGTGTTTTTTTTTTTTTTTTTTTGCAATGGTCTTGGGTTTTGGCCTAGGAATACTAGTATTTACTGCAATATCCACCAGTAACTTCCTGTGTGATTAGACAGTTTCACAACATTTCTGAATTTCAAAGATCATGTAAGAAAAATATTTTAAACATTTACTATGTTTTTCTAAAGTTTAATAAAATAGTTATTACCTAGATTACTTGGTATATTATGTATGTGATCAATAAATATGAAGTTGTACATTAGTTCCTTCAGTCTCATGCCCCTTGTCATATTTTACTTTCACTATCAATTATTTTATACATGAGGTAAATATATATGACATATATATTTGTTTACTTTCATTTGTTGGATTCTTTCATTGAGTTTCCAGGAACATAGATATGTCTTGTTCATTGACAACATTCTAGCGTTGAGGACAGTGAATAGAGCAAACTATGATCTAGATGTACATGTTATAAGGGAAAGCATGATCTATATTTGTATTGCAGTTATAGTTTATCAAGGCTATTGCAGAAAATATCTAGATGTTAGAGTTTATGCTGACCTACATACATAAAGCAAACACACAAAAATAATGAGGATCAGAAAAAGGCACTGCTAGTTCTTGAAACACAAGCATCCCATACTCACTGGTGTTTTAAATTATAGGCCAGTTTTAGAGTTGCAATGCAGAGAAAAATCAAACTAAAATTAAAGATAGAAATATAGAGGAACAAGGCTCTTTTCCAGTTTTCCACTAGTTTTCCTCTCTAACTGTACCGATATGTAAAATTAATGAACTGTTGCATTTCATGACTGGTAGGAACCAGGAAATCTTCAAGCCGTTACAATTTTTATCAATACTGCTGAAGATTCATTTCTTGATTGAGCACTTACATCTAGTTAAACGAAGCTTGTCATAGAAAGACTGTCTCGTCTTTGTCCTCTTTCAGTTTGCACTATTATGACAGACATATTTAAACATTCACTTAACTTGTGTTCATTGTGTGGTTAAAAGTCTCTTTGGGGCCGGGCTAAGTGGCTCACGCCTGTAATCCCAGCACTTTGGGAGGCTGAGGCGGGCAGGTCACGAGGTGAGGAGATCGACAACATCCTGGCTAACGCGGTGCATGGTGAAACCCTGTCTCTACTAAAAATACAAAAAAATTAGCCGGGCAAGGTGGCGGGTGCCTGTAGTCCCAGCTACTCCGGACGCTGAGGCGAGAGAATGGCGTGAACCCGGGAGGAGGAGCTTGCAGTGAGCCGAGAATGCGCCACCGCACTCCAGCCTGGGAGACAGAGCAAAACTCCTTCTCAAAAACAAACAAACAAACAAACAAAAGTCTCTTTGGTGCCAGATATCTTGATATATGTTTGAAACATAGAGAAAGAGTTCCCAATCTGGAGGAAGTTCCAAATATGTGAACTAGCAATTATTATACAGTTTAATATAAACTATTAAAAGATACATACAAAATAATAAGGAGGCAGGAATAAAGGATGCGTTTATCAGCAAAGGCATAATGGATGATATAATACATGAGCTTAATCTTTTTTTATTATTATTATACTTTAAGTTCTAGGGTATATGTGCATAACGTGCAGGTTTGTTACATATGTATAGTTGTGCCATGTTGATGTGCTGCACCCATCAACTCATCAGCACCCATCAACTCATCATTTACATCAGGTATAACTCCCAGTGCAATCCCTCCCCCCTCCCCCCTGCCCATAATAGGCCCTGGGGTGTCATGTTCCCCTTCCTGAGTCCAAGTGATCTCATTGTTCAGTTCCCACCTATTAGTGAGAATATGCGGTGTTTGGTTTTCTGTTCTTGCGATGGTTTTCTGTTCTTGCCATAGTTTTCTGAGAATGATGGTTTCCAGCTGCATCCATGTCCCTACAAAGGACACAAACTCATCCTTTTTTATGGCTGCATAGTATTCCATGGTGTATATGTGCCACATTTTCTTAATCCAGTCTGTCACTGATGGACATTTGGGTTGATTCCAAGTCTTTGCTATTGTGAATAGTGCCACAATAAACATACGTGTGTGTGTGTCTTTATAGAAGCATGATTTATAATCCTTTGGGTGTATACCTAGTAAAGGGATGGCTGGGTCATGTGGTACTTCTAGTTCTAGATCATTGAGGAATCGCCATACTGTTTTCCATAATGGTTGAACTAGTTTACAATCCCACCAACAGTGTAAATGTGTTCCTATTCTCCAGCACCTGTTGTTTCCTGACTTTTTAATGATTGCCATTCTAACTGGTGTGAGATAGTATCTCATTGTGGTTTTGATTTGCATTTCTCTGATGGCAAGTGATGACGAGTATTTTTTCATGTGTCTGTTGGCTGTATGCATGTCTTCTTTTTTGAAATGTCTGTTCATATCCTTTGCCCACTTTTTGATGGGGTTGTTTGTTTTTTTCTTGTAAATTTGTTTGAGTTCATTGTAGGTTCTGGATATTAGCCCTTTGTCAGATGAGTAGATTGCAAAAATATTCTCCCATTCTGTAGGTTGCCTGTTCACTATGATGGTAGTTTCTTTTGCTGTGCAGAAGCTCTTTAGTTTAATTAGATCCTATTTGTCAATTTTGGCTTTTTTGCTGTTGCTTTTGGTATTTTAGACATGAAGTCCTTGCCCATGCCTATGTCCTGAATGGTATTATCTAGGTTTTCTTCTAGGGTTTTTATGGTATTAGGTCTAACATTTAAGTCTCTAATCCATCTTGAATTAATTTTCATATAAGGAGTAAGGAAAGGATCCAGTTTCAGCTTTCTACTTATAGCTAGCCAATTTTCCCAGCACTATTTATTAAATAGAGAATCCTTTCCCCATTTCTTGTTTCTCTCAGGTTTGTCAAACATCAGATGGTTGTAGATGTGTGGTATTATTTCTGAGGACTCTGTTCTGTTGCATTGGTCTATATCTCTGTTTTGGTACCAGTACCATGCTGTTTTGGTTACTGTAGCCTTGTAGTATAGTTTGAAGTCAGGTAGCGTGATGCCTCCAGCTTTGTTCTTTTGACTTAGGATTGTCTTGGCAATGCGGGCTCTTTTTTAGTTCCATATGAACTTTAAAGCAGTTTTTTCCAATTCTGTGAAGAAACTCATTGGTAACTTGATGGGGATGGCATTGAATCTATAAATTACCTTGGGCAGTATGGCCATTTTCACGATATTGATTCTTCCTATCCATGAGCATGGTGTGTTCTTCCATTTGTTTGTGTCCTCTTTTATTTCACTGAGCAGTGATTTGTAGTTCTCCTTGAAGAGGTCCTTTACATCCCTTGTAGGTTGGGTTCCCAAGTATTTTATTCTCTTTGAAGCAATTGTGAATGGAAGTTCATTCATGATTTGGCTCTCTGTTTGTCTGTTACTGGTGTATAAGAATGCTTGTGATTTTTGCAATTAATTTAGTATCCTGAGACTTTGCTGAAGTTGCTTATCAGCTTAAGGAGATTTTGGGCTGAGACAATGGGATTTACTAAATATACAATCATGTCATCTGCAAACAGGGACAATTTGACTTTTCTTTTCCTAACTGAATACCCTTGATTTCTTTCTCTTGCTTGATTTCCCTAGCCAAAACTTCCAACACTATGTTGAATAGGAGTGGTGAGAGAGGGAACCCCTGTCTTGTGCCAGTTTTCAAAGGGAATGCTTCCAGTTTTTGCTCATTCAGTATGATATTGGCTGTTGGTTTGTCATAAATAGCTCTTATGATTTTGAGATACGTTCCATCAATACCGAATTTATTGAGCGTTTTTAGCATGAAGGGCTGTTGAATTTTGTCAAAGGCCTTTTCTGCATCTATTGAGATAATCATGTGGTTTTTGTCTTTGGTTCTGTTTATATGCTGGATTACGTTTATTGATTTGCGTATGTTGAACCAGCCTTGCATCCCAGGGATGAAGCCCACTTGATCATGGTGGATAAGCTTTTTGATGTGTTGCTGAATCCGGTTTGCCAGTATTTTATTGAGGATTTTTGCATTGATGTTCATCAGGGATATTGGTCTAAAATTCTCTTTTTTTGTTGTGTCTCTGCCAGGCTTTGGTATCAGGATGATGTTGGCCTCATAAATTGAGTTAGGGAGGATTCCCTCTTTTTCTACTGATTGGAATAGTTTCAGAAGGAATGGTACCAGCTCCTCCTTGTACCTCTGGTAGAATTCAGCTGTGAATCCATCTGGTCCTGGACTTTTTTTGGTTGGTAGGCTATTATTTATTGCTTCAATTTCAGAGCCTGCTATTGGTATATTCAGGGATTCCCCTTCTTCCTGGATTAGTCTTGGGAGAGTGTAAGTGTCCAGGAAATTATCCATTTCTTCTAGATTTTCTAGTTTATTTGCGTAGAGGGGTTTATAGTATTCTATGGTGGTAGTTTGTATTTCTGTCGGGTCGGTGGTGATATCCCCTTTATCATTTTTTATTGCATCTATTTGATTCTTCTCTCTTTTCTTCTTTATTAGTCTTGCTAGAGGTCTATCAATTTTGTTGATCTTTTCAAAAAACCAACTCCTGGATTCATTGATTTTTTGGAGGCTTTTTTGTGTCTCTATCTCCTTCAGTTCTGCTCTGATCTTAGTTATTTCTTGCCTTCTGCTAGCTTTTGAATGTGTTTGCTCTTGCTTCTCTAGTTCTTTTAATTGTGATGTTAGAGTGTCCACTTTAGATCTTTCCAGCTTTCTCTTGTGGGCATTTAGTACTATAAATTTCCCTCTACACACTGCTTTAAATGTGTCCCAGAGATTCTGGTATGTTGTACCTTTGTTCTCATTGGTTTCAAAGAACATCTTTATTTCTGCCTTCATTTCGTTATGTACCCAGTAGTCATTCAGGAGCAGGTTGTTCAGTTTCCATGTAGTTGAGCGGTTTTGATTGAGTTTCTTAGTCCTGAGTTCTAGTTTGATTGCACTGTGGTCTGAGAGACAGTTTGTTATAATTTCTGTTCTTGTACATTTGCTGAGGAGTGCTTTACTTCCAATTATGTGGTCAGTTTTGGAATAAGTGTGATGTGGTGCTGAGAAGAATGTATATTCTGTTGATTTGGGGTGGAGAGTTCTGTAGATGTCTATTAGGTCTGCTTGCTGCAGAGCTGAGTTCAATTCCTGGATATCCTTGTTAACTTTCTGTCTCGTAGATCTGTCTAATGTTGACAGTGGAGTGTTGAAGTCTCCCATTATTATTGTATGGGAGTGTAAGTCTCTTTGTAAGTCTTTAAGGACTTGCTTGATGAATCTGGGTGCTCCTGTATTGGGTGCATATATAATTAGGATAGTTAGCTCTTCCTGTTGAATTGATCCCTTTACCATTATGTAATGGCCTTCTTTGTCTCTTTTGATCTTTGATGGTTTAAAGTCTGTTTTATCAGAGACTAGTATTGCAACCCCTGCTTTTTTTTGTTCTCCATTTGCTTGGTAGATCTTCCTCCATCCCTTTATTTTGAGCCTATGTGTGTCTCTGCATGTGAGATGGGTTTCCTGAATACAGCAAACTGATGGGTCTTGACTCTTTATCCAGTTTGCCAGTCTGTGTCTTTTAATTGGACCATTTAGCCCTTTTACATTTAAGGTTAAGATTGTTATGTGTGAACTTGATCCTGCCATTATGATATTAACTGGTTATTTTGCTCGTTAGTTGATGCAGTTTCTTCCTAGCCTCGATGTTCTACATTTTGGCATGTTTTTGCAATGGCTGGTACCTGTTGTTCCTTTCCATGTTTAGTGCTTCCTTCAGGGTCTCTTGTAAGGAGGCCTGGTGGTGACAAAATCTCTAAGCATTTGCTTATCTGTAAAGGGTTTTATTTCTCCTTCACTTGTGAAACTTAGTTTGGCTGGATATGAAATTCTGGGTTTAAAATTCTTTTCTTTAAGAATGTTGAATATTGGCCCCCACTCTCTTCTGGCTTGTAGAGTTTCTGCTGAGAGATATGCTGTTAATCTGATGGGCTTCCCTTTGTGGGTAACCTGACCTTTCTCTCTGGCTGCCCTTAAGATTTTTTCCTTCATTTCAACTTTGGAAAATCTGACAATTATGTGTCTTGGAGTTGCTCTTCTCGAGGAGTATCTTTGTGGCGTTCTCTGTATTTCCTGAATTTGAATGTTGGCTTGCCCTACTAGGTTGGGGAATTCTCCTGGTTGATATCCTGAAGAGTGTTTTCCAACTTGGTTCCATTTTCCCCCTCACTTTCAGGCACCGTAATTAGACGTAGATTTGGTCTTTTTACATAATCCCATACTTCTTGAAGGCTTTGTTCATTTCTTTTTCTTCTTTTTTGTTTAGACTTCTCTTCTTGCTTCATTTCATTCATTTGATCCTCAATTGCTGATACTCTTTCTTCCAGTTGATCAAGTCAGTTACTGAAGCTTGTGCATTTGTCATGTATTTCTCGTGTCATGGTTTTCATCTCTGTCAGTTCGTTTAAGGCCTTCTCTGCATTAATTTTTCTAGTTATCAATTCTTCCACTCTTTTTTCAAGATTTTTAGTTTCTTTGTGCAGAGTATGTAATTCTTCCTTTAGCTCTGAGAAATTTGATGGACTGAAGCCTTCTTCTCTCATCTTGTCAAAGTCATTCTCCATCCAGCTTTGATCCGTTGCTGGTGATGAGCTGTGTTCCTTTGGAGGAGGAGATGTGCTCTTACTTTTTGAATTTCCAGCTTTTCTGCCCTGCTTTTTCACCATCTTTGTGGTTTTATCTGCCTCTGGTCTTTGATGATGGTGATGTACTGATGGGGTTTTGGTGCAGGTGTCCTTCCTGTTTGTTAGTTTTCCTTCTAACAGTCAGGACCCTTAGCTGTAGGTCTGTTGGAGATTGCTTGAGGTCCACTCCATACCCTGTTTGCCTGGGTATCAGCAGCAGAGGCTGCAGAAGATAGAGTACTGCTGAACAGCGAGTGTACCTGTCTGATTCTTGCTTTGGAAGCTTCCTCTCAGGGGTGTACCCCACCGTGTGAGGTGTGGGGTGTCGGTCTGCCCCTAGTGGGTGATGTCTCCCAGTTAGGCTACTCTGGGGTCGGGACCCACTTGAGCAGGCAGTCTGTCCCTTCTCAGATCTCAACCTCTGTGTTGGGAGATCCACTGCTCTCTTCAAAGCTGTCAGACAGAGTCGTTTGCGTCTGCATAGGTTTCTGATGCTTTTTGTTGTTGTTGTTGTTTAGCTGTGCCCTGTCCCCAGAGGTGGAGTCTACTGAGACAGGCAGGCCTCCTTGAGCTGCTGTGGGCTCCACCCATTTCGAGCTTCCCAGAGGCTTTGTTTACCTACTTAAGCCTGAGCAATGGTGGGCACCCCTCCCCCAGCCTGGCTGCTGCCTTGCAGTTAGATTGCAGACTGCTGTGCTAGCAATGAGAGAGGCTCCGTGGGCATGGGACCCTCCCGGCCAGGTGTGGGATATAATCTCCTGGTGTGCCTGTTTGCTAAGACCCTTGGTAAAGAGCAGTATTGGGGTGGGAGTTACCCGATTTTCCAGGTGTTGTGTGCCTCAGTTCCCCTGGCTAGGAAAAGGGATTCTCTTCCCCCTTGCCCTTCCCAGGTGAGGCGATGCCTCGCCCTGCTTCAGCTCTTGCTGGTTGGGCTGCAGCAGCTGACCAGCACCGATTGTCCAGCACTCCCTAGTGAGATGAACCCAGTACCTCAGTTGAAAATGCAGAAATCACCTGTCTTCTGTGTCACTTGCGCTGAGAGCTGGAGACTGGAGCTGTTCCTATTCGGCCATCTTGCTCTGCAAAAAATCCCATGAGCTTAATCTTAACATATATGTAAGATTTAATTAGGCTGCAAAAAAGAGAAGTGGTCAGTCAGAGAAACCTGAATATGTGAAGACAGAAAAGTTAGAGTACACATGTTGTGTTTCATGATCCACAAGTAGTTCTGTAGACCTGAGAGATATTTCATCCTGAGAGGACAGGTCATGAAGCTATAAAGGAGGACAAGATTAATAGTTTCAAGCATACAAGGTGCCAGACTGAACTCCAGGTTTATATTTCAGACTGAGGACATGTAGGTGATAATATGATAAAACAATATAGGAGATAGAATGAAGAAGGGAAAGGCAAGTCGTTACTGGGCTAGATTTTGACAGAACGAGTAGATAATTCAAAAACTAAAACAACAGATGAAAGAACATTTACAATTGAACATAAAAATTTCAAAGACTCCATCTTGGAAGTACAATATAAACATGGTAAATGATATAATATGTTGCCAAGATCCACCTTCCAGAATGAAGATGGGTCATGACAGCTATTTGGAGCGCTGCTGGCTGATAGCTCTCAGTTGTCAACCCCCTTAGGGATTGCTCTAGTTCTGAAGTAAGCCGCTACCTTGGCTAAGATCAGGTTCCCTATCCTATGTGTCCTGCATGCAAAGACTGATTGATAGGTAGTGTATAAAAGAGTCTCCTCACTCAATATTGAAAAAAGCCCTGAAAAATTTTGAAGGATCATACTATCTGTGTTTGTCTGTTTGTATTGGTATAAAGAAGTACCTTGGTATAAAGAAGCTCGGTAATTTATAAAGAAAAAAGGGTAATTTGTCTCATTGTTCTGCAAACTGTACACAAAGCATAGTGACAGCATCTGCTTCTAGTGAGGGTCCTAGAAAATTTACAATCATGGTAGAAGCTGAAGGGAGCCAGTGTGTCACATGTGAGATAGGGAGTAAGACAGCAAGCGGGGAGGTGGCAGGCCCTTTAAACACCGAGATCTCACGTGAATGCACAGAGCAAGAACTCACTTATTATCCCAGGATAGCACAAAGCCATTCAAAAGTAATTAGTCCCTATGACAAAAACACCTCCTACTAGGTCCACCTCCAACACTGAAGTCAAATTTCAACATGAGATTTGCATGAAAGAAAACATCCAAACTATATTATTTCATCCCTGCCCCCTGCCCAAATCTCATACTTTTTCTCACATTGCAGGATATAATTATCCCTTCCTAATATTTCCCAAAAGTCTTAACTCATTCCAGCATCACTCAAAATTCTAAAGTCCAAAGTCTTATCTGACATTCAAGGCAATTTTCTTCCACCCATGAGCCTGCGAAATCAAATCAAGTTATTTACTTTCAAGATATAGTGGCAATAGAAGCACTGGGTATATATTACCTTTCCAAATAGAGAAATCAGTCAAAAGAAAGAGGCAAAAGCCCTCAGGCAAGTCCAAAACCCAGGAGCGAAGTCATTAAATTTTAAAGCTCTATGGTAATCTTGTTTGACTCCATGTCCCATATCCAGGGCACACTGGGTCAAGGGGTGAGCTTAAAAGGCATTGGGCAGCTCTGTGCTGTGGCTTTATAGGGTACAGCCACCATAGCTACTCTCACAGGTTGAAGTTGAGTGCCTGCAGCTTTTCCAGGTGCAGAGTACAAGCTGTTTCCTATTTTCAAATCTGGAAGTCAATGGCCCCATTCCCACGACTCCACTAGGCAGTGCCCTATGGGGACTCTGTATGGAGGCTCCAATTATACATTTCCCCTTGGTACTGTCTTAGGAGCATCTCACAGGAGAGGCACCCTTGTAGCAGCCTTCTGCCTGGGTGCCCAGGCTTTCTGATACATCCACTTAAATCTAGGTAGAAGTTGCCAAGAACCTCCTTTAATCTTGCATTCTGCACACCTGCAGACTTAACAGCATATGGAAATCATCAAAGCTTATAGCTTGTACCCTCAAGAACAGTGGTGCAGGCTGTACTCATGGCCCTTTGAGCCATGGTTAGAGTTGAAGTGGTGGGGATGCAGGGAGCAGTGTCTTGATGCTGTGTAGTGCAGTGAGGCCCAAGGCCTGTTCCTCAAACCATTTCTTCCTCCTAGGCCTCTGGGAAATGTGATGAGAAGTGCTGTTCTGAAGACTTCTGACATTATTTCAAAGCACTATTCTCATTGTCTTGGATATTAGCACTTGGCTCCTTTTCGTCACACAAATCTCTCTAGCAAGTGATTACTCCACAGGTCCCTGGAATTTCTCTCCTGAAAATATGTTTTCTTTCTCTACCATATGTCCATGCTGCAAATTTTTCAGATATTTACACTCTGCTTTTCTTGTTTATATAAGTTCCAACTTCAAAGTCATTTCTTTTTGCCCACATTGGATCATAAGCTGTTGTTAGAAGCAGCCATGCCATATCTTGAATGGTTTGCTGCTTAGAAATTTCCTCTGACATACACTGTAAGTAATAATTCTTCAGTTCACTCTTCCACAAAGTGCTGGGATATGGACACAATGTAGCGAAACTCTTTCCTAGGGCATAATAGAGATGACATTTACTCCAGTTCTGAATAAATTCATCATTTTCTTCTAATATTTTATCAGCCGGCCTTCACTATTCATATGTCAATCATCATTATGGTCACAACTACTTTACAAGTCTCTAAGAAGTTCCAAACTTTCTCTTATCTTCCGATGTCATCTCCTGAGACCCCCAAGCTCTTTCAACCTCTGACTGTTACCTAGTTCCAAAGCTGCTCCCATATTTTCAAGTATCTTTATAGCAACACTTCACCCCTTAGTACCAATTTTCTATGTTAGTTTGTGTTGTTATAAAGAAGTACCTGAGGGTGGGTAATTTATTAAACATTTTAAAAAGGGGTTTATTTGGCTCATGGTTATGCAAGTTGTACATGAAACATACTGCCAGCATCTGCTTCTGGTGAAGGCCTCAGGAAGCTTACAGTCATGCCAGAAGGTGAAGGGAAGCTGGTATGTCACATTGTGAGAGGGAGTAAGAGAGCAGGGGAGGAGCTGCCAGGCTTTTTTAAACAACCAGATCTAGGCCAGGCGGGTGACTCCTGCCTGTAATCCTAGCATTTTAGGAGGCCAAAGCAGGCACATCACCTGAGGTCAGGAGTTTTGAGACCAATCTAGCCAACACAGTGAAAACCCTTCTCAACGAAAAATACAAAAATTAGCTTGGCATGGTGGTACGTGCCTGTAATCCCAGCTACTTGAGGGCTGAGGCAGGAGAATTGCCTGAACCCAGGAGGCAGAGGCTGTGGTGAGCCGAGATCACACCACTGCAATCCAGAGGGAAACTCTGTCTCAAAACAAACAAGCAAACAAACAAACAAACAAAACAGAAAAAAAAAAAACAAACACAAAAACCCAACAGATCTAGTGTAAACTCACAGAGTGAGAATTTACTCACTACCATGAGGACAGTACCAAGTCATTCATGAGGGATCCACCTCAATGACCCAAACACTTCCCAGTAGGCCCACTTCTAGCACGAGAGGTCTCATTTCAACATGAGATTTGGAGGAGATAAAACATCCAAACCACGTCGGTATCTTCAAAACCCCCACAGGGTTCCATTAAACTGCATCATGGCTCTACTTCTCCCCCTGCTGAACCATGCTCTCTCCCTTTCCTTTCATAATTTTAATTCTGAGCATACTTTTTAATCAATCTCTTGCACCCTAACTTCCATCTCAACGTTTGTATTTGGTGGTCATTTTGCTACAGTAACTTAGCATGTACCTCACATAAATCCAAACTTTGAGTTTAGGAAGCTTAAGCCCTAAAGAAAAATAAAGAATTAGTCAAGCGATTCTGAAGTAAAGCCAGAAATAAAGAGTTTATTGAAAAACTGTCCCTAAGGATCTAGAATGGCATCTGTGTCTAACACCCTACTGGGTAAGGACATGTTGGTTCTCTTAGATTTTTCAATCACTGAAGGCATCTAATGAATTCCTATGTAGTATAGTATGGTGTTCTCACCTATGTACTAGGGAGAACTGAACTAGCAGTACCATTATATTAGCTATTAGAGAAAATGCTGTATAAAGAGACTCAAGCAATTTTTGCTTTTTTAGTGTATTTCAGTGTTTTTTATATATATATATATATATATATATATATATGATTTAAGATAAATTAGATTAATGCTAAGGTTGAGAAGAATTGAAAAAATTCCTGAAAGAATTGAGGAAGACAGACTGGGCACATATATATATATATATATATATATATATATATATATATATTTTATATAGATAGATTAATGCTAAGGTTTAGGATAATTACTAGGATTACTTTGATATATATATATTCTAATTTATATATATAATCTGCATATAATATATAATCTAATTTATATATATAAATATATATATATAATCTAATTTATATAGATAAATTAGATTAATGCTAAGGTTTAGGATAATTGCTCCCTAGGATTACTTTCCCTAGAAACAGATCTTAATTTGTTGAAGAATTTAGGCAGTAGTTCTCATTTGCTTCTGGCATCATCATAGTTTTCTAGTACAATTTTCTGTGTGGAATTTATTTATTTCTTTTGAAAGAGATAGCTACTATAGATCAGAAGGAATATGGTTCTTGTCTTGAAAATGTCTAGTTTTGTGAGAAACTAAGTGGTATCTTTAAGTCAACTTTTGACAGAAGTTTACATAAATATATGAGGTACATTAAATACTGCTTCAGATGACAGATAAGGCCCAGTAGATCTAAGCCATGACCCTGCGCTAGCCATCTGATTGCATTAGTTGTATTGAAATCATGGGTGCCTGCTTTGACTATGACTTCTAGACATCATTTGGGCAGGCTCTTCATGAGAGAAACTGATATTCCCTTTCATAATACTGAATCTTGACTCTGTTGCAGTATTGTGCAACCCTCTTCTGTCTTGAAAATATTACGCTATTTGTCGAAGGCTGTTTGACCTTTGTCAACTTTCAGACCCCATGAGGCTACATGTAATAAGAATCACTAACCTACAGTAAGTAATTTTTATATGTGCAAGAGTTTTAATTATTTTATTTAACCCCCACCTCTTTATAAAGTTTATGATATTATTGTTCCTATTTTACCAATAAAGAAACAAAGGCAAAGAGAAAGGGGTGAGTAATTTACTCAAGGTTACATGGCTAATATATTTTAGAGCCAGAGTTTGATAGCAATTGGCACCAAATTGTGAGCTTTTAGCTATAATTCTATGTTTATATTGCAACTATAAAATAAGCTACAAATACAAAGTCTTTATGATCAGTGCAGTTTCTCTTTATGTACTTCCAGCTTACATGGGTGCTTAGTCAAAACTGCTCTACGAGTTTTTAGAAAGGGCCAGAGATTGTGTTACTTGACTATACAGAAAAAGTCGAGAAAATTAATATAATACCTTGATTTTATTTTCTACACTTAGGTGTTCTGACTGAGCAGCCAACTTATACTATTTTTTGCTAAATAAATAACAGAGACATCATGCCTTTTTTTCATGTGACATCTTTTATCAAAGACTCTCAAAGAGTTTCACAAATGTTATACCATTAACTATCTCAGCACCTCTTTATTATACAATCTGGGACTGCAGTAGATAGCAAATAATTAAAGTTCAGTAGGGTTAGGTGACTTATGCAAGGTCGCAGACCCAGCCCATCATAGATCTCCCTCTCTCTCTCTCTCTCTCTCTCTCTCTCTCTCACACACACACACACACACACAGATTTGAGTTAATTTATTTTCAGTTTTCTTGCCATATGATTTTATATCAGACAAGATCCCTTCTCAATTACTGTCCTTGAACCAGGGTTGTACTCTCATTTAAACAAGTCCTAAGACAAAAAGTTAGGTCCTAGTTTGGCACCTTTCTGTGTGATACAGTAATGACCAGAAAAATACTTTATAATTATGCTGTTGTTAGTAACAATTTGGTCACTTATATTGCATCATTTGATCTCCCAGAAGTCTAGAAGGTAGTATAATTATTCTCATCTTTCAAGTAAATGTACTGAGACTTAGAATAATGATTAATAGCTTAATTTAGTATTTAATACAGGAATTTTTAAAATTTGTATCTCTTTATTTCTAAAAATGAAGTAAAAAACCTTCAGGTATTAGGAACTAATAGTATCCCCATTCTACAGATCAGGAAACTGTGACTCAAGTAGTTTGCTGCAATTACAGGCAGCCTGTGTTTTCCAATACTATGCATTTAATTCCCATGCTGTGTGACCTGGGATCCTTGATAGGAATTAGTGGAGGTAACTTTAGAGTAAGTTTCATCACATCACACACACAACACTATTATCATCATTATCAGTGTCTTAGAATTCCTGGAAACAGACCCTGAGACAAAGTGTTGCATGTAGGTTTATTGGAAAGAGCTCTCAGAAGATATACCTGAAAGAATTGAGGAAGACAGACTGGGCAGGAAGAGAAGGTGACCTGCAATGCAGCTGAAGCTGAAGCCTCAGCAGGTCTTTTGGTGGGCGTTGTTGTTAAGAGATGGACCTTCAGGGTTTTCCAATTAAGTAAGAAGGTAGAGCCTTTGCATCTGCACATGAGCCTCTCATTAAGAAAAACACAATCCCTAGAATGGGGAATAACTTTGCACAAGGCAGTTCTCTGTAGTAGAGGGGAGTTCCACCTGAAAGAAATCATCATCAGACAGTGGCAACTGACATTTCCAGCAGAGATGGTGAATACGTGGGCCTTGATGAAGGGTTCTCAGCAAAGCACGCCAGCGTCCAATACCATCAATAACATTCATTAGGCATGTACCCTGTATCAGGAACTACATTTGGTACTTTACATGTATCCTCCCATTCAGCCGCTGAAACTTTAAGAGGTGAATATTAATACTGACCTCATTTTGTAATTGATTAATTTGAGTATATTTGCCCATGACTACACAAGTGTCACTTGCATTCCATCACCGTTCTATATTGCCTGTCTACACTCAACTTCCTATTCCCAAGATGAGTAAAATTGGACAAGTACCTTAATTTCTCTGAAACTTTACAGATGTAGCCTCATCTTCAAATTGGCTGTTGGACAGAATACAGAAAGCTAACTGCAACATTAAATATAGAGAATTTTATATACTGCCTGATGCATTGAATGCAGTTTATTTTTATAGTTGTCTAACTCAAAGAGATTAGTTCTAGTTGTGCCTCCTTAAAACATAGTATTTTCTTTCTAAAAAATGTAAAATGAAGATCTCCAATCAATTTAAAACAAAAAAGTGATACTCTATTAAATAATCAGTGACTTTGGGCATACTTCATGTTGTCTAAAACTACCAGATTACCTTTCATGCCTGAGATATAATTCTGGAAGAGGGCTTATGAATAGTAAATAGCCATTTCTCCTTTCCTAGCCTTTCTATCCTGTCTAAAACTGAAATTATCTCATCCTGTATGAGCAAATAACCTAAACTCAAATTCTTTAGCACCCCTTATCCTACATTAAGAACTTTCAATGTCACTTTGAGAAAAGGATTTTTTTCTGTTATTATCAGAAGATTCTGAAATCCATTGCTTAAAATAATGTGCTATTTCTTAAATTGAAATAGAGGATGAGAGACCTTTCAATAAAGTAGGCAACTTTATTTTTCAGTTTTTTTTTAAATGGTACTCAATACACATTAAAATTAGCAAAGGAAGAAAACAAGCAAGAGATTCTAGGCTCCATCTAGCATATGAGATGCTACGTCTTATCAATCCTTGGATTCTTCACCATACCCAACAAAATGCCTAGCAGAGCCAGTTCTCAATTACAAATAACTGGGGGATGACAATAAAAATTAGGATAATAGACTGGTATTTTATGTCTTGTATCAAAAATTCCAGATAGTTTATTAGCATCCAGGGTGACCTTGGATGTCACTTACCTCCCTGTGCTTCATTTCTTTATTCACTATAATAGTACTACTTGTTTTTATTTCTTCCATGCTTTGAGAGTTTCAGAGCACTACAACGACCAAGTTTTATTATCCAATTACATTTTTATGCAATTGTAACCAAAAACTTATGCAATCAGTTTCAAAAAGGTACATTCTCCATTTGAATCTGATTGATTTTGCAGTGAATGGCTGAGATCTCAGCATAAATCCATGTTGCTGTTTATTGAGCAGCCTGATTTCCACAGACAACAGGAGAATGAAGTACAGTGGATGTGAGCTTAAGATAAATTATTAAATGAAAAAGAGAGACCTGAACCAAATACAGACTTAAATGTTACATGGATTTTACAAGTTACCTTAACATTCAGAAGCTGACGTGCTAAAATACAGGGAAGGAAAATATGCCTCAGATAATTCCAATGAGGCAATGCATAGCACAGAAATCTCAATTTTTCTAACCTTAAAACAAAAAGCAAGAAAACATAAGTGAAAGTTTAGGGAGCCAGTATGGCAAATAAATTTTAAGAGCTGTTGAAAGTGAATGTAAACAAGATCTTCCACAAAAGATGTGTCAAACCATTTGCTAACAGCAGAGGGGAACCACAACGAAATTGGCAATAACCATTACTTTTGAATGTCACAGAAGGCAGAAAAATAAAGTAAAATAAATGTTAAAATGTAGTCTGGAAAGACTAAAAAACTGATGTTTGAAATAGGCTGGTCTGTTATAAATTTATATACATGGTGTCTTTGTACTCATTATAGCCCATCCTCAAGCCAACGTTGTGACCAGAGTAAAGAATATGCTAGTTAGCAGCCTTGAGGTGCGCGCTTACTTCTGAAACTAGGACACAGTATCAGCCCAATTTATACCAAAACTGAGAAAAGACAGAGGTGTTTCTCCAAAGGAAAATCAATGTGTATTTACAGCAGTAGGAAATTGGAGGCAGAGCAGGCAGGCAAAACAGTAAATGTCCACTAAGTATGAAAATGATTCCAAAATTGAAATATGAATATATAATATAAGCATATATATAAAATATAGAGAGAGACACATATATATATACACATGTATGTATCTTCACATATGGATTTATGTTTGTCTTTACATATGAATTTACATATAAACATATATGTATTATACACTCTTATATATTGCATACTTTATTTAATGAATGTAATATCTACAGTCACTTATTTCCTATTCAGAAAAAGTATTGGAGCAACACTATTTGATGGTCATTAACTCTACTCAAAATCACGTTCAGTTCAGAATTTTTGTTTTTAATTTTTGTTTTGAGATGAAGTGTCACTGTGTTGCCCAGGCTGGAGTGCAGTGGCTAGTCAAAATAGCGATCATAGCTCACTGCAGCCTCAAACTCTTCGCCTCAAGCAATCCTCCCCATCTTTACCTCCAGAGTAGCTGGAACACATGCCACTGTACCCTACCAGTGAGGTTTTAATATGAAATTCATATTTTATTTCAGTAGTATGTAATGAGGCCTATTGTCTATCTGATTTGATGAGATGTCATATTTAGCCAAAATGACTGAGAACTGATAAAAGTTTTGGTCTAGCTTTTTGGGGAAAAAAATGCCATAAACAATGGTAAAGTTCACGACTAAAAGAGTCTTATGGAAAAGAAACAAGAAAGACTGAGACAAGTAGGAAACAGGAAATTGGGAACTTCCTAGCAATAGGAAGATAAAATAGCATGCAATTTCAATACTTTGGGTTTTTCACCACTATATTTTCCCCCCAAATCATCCAAAATAGTCAGTTTTAATAAAAATGATAACAGACAGAATGGAGAAAATGCTCTGTGAATGTTTTTCACTGCAAACATTTTAATTTAGACACATTTAAATTAATTTATGACAATCAAAGCTTTTATGATACTGATTCTTCCTACCTTTCCAGTCTTATATCTCACATCCTATCACCCACTTAAACATGTTCTTCTAACCACTACTACAGTATTCTTCACTTTAGAACATAAAGTATTCATTGTTTCTTAATTATAATAGTATAATAAAGACAAAATCATTCCATTATTATCACATCTAATATTTATTGAGCACTTCCTATGTCCTTTTGTGTGCAGAAATTTAATCTTCATGGTAATTCTATGATACAGGTACTATTATTGTGTAGAGAATCATGTTAGTGTTTAAGGTCTTAAGATGGAAAAGAATAAACAGCAGTTATGGTTACTCAATCCTTGCCTGCTTCGAGGGCAAACTAGAATCATGATTTACCCTTGGCTGATGCTTGTGAATGTGGTCCTCAAATTTTCTTTATGTTGGTGATTGATGATATTATATTCTATGCCTGGGTAACAATGGGACCCGATGTACCTGCTTGTCAGGAGTGCTTAGCAAGACTTATGATGTACATCTGGCATCTAAGCTAAGGTCCTGAGTTTCACTAATCATGGCTGACTGCATAATGAAAAAAGTGCCTATATGACCAGTCTACCATAAAAGCCTTAACCCTTGAGACTCAGTGCACTTCAATAGGCAAAGATTTCTCACTTGTATTTTGTAGTTCTCTACTAGAGAGAAAGTGGGTCCTATGGGACTCTGGAGAGGGAAGGAATTGAAAGCCTTCACCTTACCCATTTTAACTTTCATCAATAAATATGTTTTTCCTGTTGCTATTACTTTTTGTTCTTTGCTGTAATAAATCTTAGCCATGAATACGTAATCTACTGTGGAGGTCTGTGAGTCCTGGCAAATCAGTGAACTTGAAAATAGTCATAGAATGGACCACCAAAACAATATTTAATCCTCCTAGTTATTAAATAGTGTAAGTACTACTATTTTCCAGAAAATCAGGTTGCTTCCCAAAGTCTTAGAACGAATGACAGGAAATGTGCTATTCAAATAGAAGCAGTTTGTTTCTAGAACCAGAGCTCTATTTTGTCCATGAATCAATGCTGACAGTCTATTTAGCCTAGTAAACACCCTCTTGTGTTATTTGATACATACATGTGTTACTTTTGCCAAGAAGGTCCCTTAAATCCAAAAGTGGAATAGTATCTTTCACTTGCCCTTTCATAGTAAATATACAATTATTTTGTAATATCCTGTTTACATCAATTTTAGCTTCACTAGAATCCTCTTATCATCAGTGATTAATGGAAGACAGAACAAGACCTTGTGTCTAAGAAGAAAGAAAACCAATGAAATTTTCTGAACTATTATTTAAATTACTTTGGTAGGACTCTATGCATTTTATAGTTCCTCTTGGGTTATTTTTGGTAAGTTATATTTTTATTTTTTCATGAATTATTACATTTAATCCAAGTTGTCAAATATATTAGTGTAATATACCCCTACCATGTATTTAATATCTGTGAGATCTATATTACTGTCTATTATTCATGATATTGGTATTACATATTTTCTATTTTGTATCCTTAAACTTGCTATGGATTTATCAATATTATTAAATTTTCCAAAGAGCCATTTTTGGCTGTGTTTATTTTCTTTCTTTGTTTCTATTTTCTATGTTATTGATTTTTCTCTTACTCTTATTATTTCCTTCCCTGCAATTACTTTCAGTCCATTTTGCTCCTGTTTTCCAGCTTCTTATGATAAATATTAGATAAATCTTTTTAAATATCTATTATTTCTAATATAAACATTTATCTTTTAATCATCACTCTAATTGTATCATAGTTATTTACCTATTATATTGTCATTATCATCCAATTAGAAATCATTTCCAATTTCATTATGATTTCTTCTTTGATTCATTGGTTATTTAAAATATCAGGAAATTTAGACATAAAATTTTTAATATAATTCTGCTTAGGACAGAGTAAATATTTTGGAAGTTGCAATTTTTTTAAATGCATTGAGAGTTATATTATAAACATTTTATCTGTTGTAGTTAATGTTCCACTTACAACTAGAAAAATGTGTTTACTGAATTTTGGGTGAGTTAGTTTATAAATGTTAATTATATCAGATTAGTTAATAGTATTTTTCAAATATTTTATATTCTAACTATTTTGTATAATTATATATTAATTATGAAAATAACATTTTGAAATATTCATCTATAACTGCATTTATTTTTATTATTTTAATGGTCCCAAATAGTTTATTTATTATGTATTTTGAATTTTTGTGGGCATATAGTAGGTGTATATATTTATGTGGCACATGAGATGTCTTGATATAGGCATGCAATGTGAAATAAGCACATCATAGAGAATGAGGTATCCATCCCCTCAAGCATTTGTCATTTGAGTTACAAACAATCTAATTACTCTCTTTATTTAAAAATGTACAATTATCATTGACTGTAGTCACCTTGTTGTTCTGTCAGACAGTAGGTCTTATGCATTCTTTCTGCCTTTTCTTTTTTCACCCATTAACCATTCTCACCTTTCCCCACCAACCTCCCCACCACTACCCTACCCAGTCTCTGATAAGCATCCTTCTACTCTCTATTTCCATGAGTTTAATTATTTTGATTTTTAGATCCAACAAATAAGTGAGAACGTGCTGTGTTTGTGTTTCTGGCTGGCTTATTTCACTTAACACAATGATCTCCAGTTCCATACATGCTGTTGCAAATGACTAGATATTCTTTTGTATGACTGAGTGTAGCTATATTATGTATATCCACCACATTTTCTTTATCCAATCGTCTGTTGATGGACACTTAAGTGGCTTCCAAAACTTAGCTTTTGTAAACAGTGCTGAAATAAACATAGGAGTGCAGACATCTCTTCAATATACTGGTTTCCTTTTCATTGAATTCTCTGAGGATTTTCTTTTAAAATTTTGTTTTTAAGTATATAGACAGTTAAGATTGTATGGCTTTCTGATAATTTAACATTTTTGTCATTATAAAATGTCCCTTTTTATCACAAGTAACATTGTGTCATGAAATCTTTTTTCCACTTATAATTTATCCATTCAATCTTTCTTATGGAAAGCTGCCTTGCTTGTTTTCATATGTAAAATATATCTCATGTAGATAGACTTTAGTTGCATATTTACCTAATCTGACAGTCTCTCATTTATAATTGACACTTTAGGTTCATTTAATTTAATTATTGATATGGTTCATTTATATCTACTATTTTACCATTCACCTTCTATTTTCTTTATTCTGTTGTTCTGCTGTTCCTCTTTTCTTAGTTTGGATCAATGTGGTTTTTTTTTAATTCTTTCTTTTTCCCCTCCACTTTGGAATATTTGCTGTATGATTTTTGCAATTTGTTTTAGTGTTTACTCTAGTGAATATATTATACATTCACATTTTTCATATTCTGCCTAGGGTTCATGTTTTACAACTGTAACAGAGCAAAGATTATTTCAAGCATAATTCAATTTATTCCTATCCTTTGTGCTACTGCTGTCCTATATTAATTCTACATATTTAGTACCAATAATATAAAGTTTCTTTTTTACTTTTGTCTTTAAAAAAAGGAAAAAAGATGGCCAATATGTACTACTTTTTGAACTCCTTATTTTATTCTAGAAATTTGCATTGTCATGTATGTATCACTCGTCTTCAGCCTGAACATTAGCTATCATCTGTGCCAGGGCAAATTTGCTGTTAATAAATTCTTTCAGTCTTTATTTATTGGAAATTTATTTATTTTATCCTTATTCTTGGAGAATATATTTGATCAATATAAACTTCTGGATTAACAGTTTCACATTACTTTAAATATTCTATTTTATTGTCTTTTGTACTTTCTTGTTTCTGTTGAGAATCTAGTTGTCATGAAGATTGAAAGCCCCCAGTATATAATATCCTTATTTAAGATTTTCACTTTATCTTTTATTTTCAGCAGTTTGAGTATGATATGTTTAACTTTGAATCTGTTGTGTTCATTCCTGCTTAAGTTGGTGGAACTTCTTGAAAATGAAAATTTTTGTGTTTTAAGCATATTTGGTGTTTTTCTCAATGTTTCTTTTTATAATTTGTAAGTCCTCATATTTTCCTCTTATCCCCCTGGAAATTCAGACATGTGCTTATTAGATAAATTTATATGATATCATAGTTGATTAAATCCCTATCTATATATTTCCTCAATTATTTTCTTTTTCCTTAAGATAGGATTATATATATTTGTTTGTCTTTAACTTCTTTCTTCAGTATTCAAGCTGGGCATTTTTAATTTCATATATTGTACTCTCCAGTTCTAGAATTTTCATTTGTTTATTTTTTTCTAGTTTCAATTTCTCAGTGGTCTTTGTCTGCTAATTTAAAACTCTGTGTTACTTTGGGTTCTATTGTCATTAACTTTTTTTTTAATTGATTATGAGTATAATCCATTCTTCATGTGTCTCATACTTTGATTGCATGCTTGACATTGTGCTGGGTACACTGCAGATATTTGAATATACCACTGTCTTTTAATGAATGTTGAATTCTCTTCTGTAGGCAGTTAAAATACTGAAACTTTTTTGATGTTGTCAGACTTTAAAAATAAATATTTTTATGATAAGTCTATATCATTTGTAAGCTTAGTTCTAAGATACATCTCTTACATTAAAGCATAGCTCTTATTCTAAAAGCCTGAGTTATCTCTTTTTAGTCTCAGCCAAATGCTTGAGGTGTTTGCAAAGTGTTCTTGAGGCTACTCTACTCTAGCTAAATGAGAATAACAGTATTTCATAGTAGTGGAAGAACTCTGGTACCGCTACTCTACTCTCAGCCTCACTGCAACCACAGGTTGACCAAACTAAGTCTTTCAGAGTCTTCCTTTCTGTATAGTGCAGTCTTCGGCCAGGGACTCATAGTGAACGCCCATGCATGTGTTTGTGGGGTTTCTGGAAAGTTTCTTCTTCTCTGTTACCTTTTCCCACAAATCCTGGGCACTCTAGCAGTTCAAACTTCAGACTTCTGCCTCCTCAGCTCAGGAAGACTATGGTTTGCTTTGGGCTTTACCGTCTAGTACCATGGTAGTCAATAATGGTCCTGTTTAGAAAGTTGGTATAATGTATAATGTATACAAAAAAAAGCATGAGATTTTTTTCTTTTTTTTCCCCTATGACCCTGTTATTTTTATTCCTCAATTTTTGAAAACAGTCACCATTTTTTTTCAAAATTTTTGTTTATAGAAAAAGGGCAAATCTGGCACTAATTGTTTTTATTCATGCTCAGAAACAGAAATTTTATTACTAATTATATTTGGAGCTGAATATAATGGTGGATAAGAAGTGGTCTTCGAAAATCGTATGTCTAATGTCAGGTATAGTGAGCAAGAAGAAGCTATGCACTAAAAATTTTGGTTTAGTTGTAGTCCTATAATGATAAATAATTATAGAAGAGGGACTAATTTGGGTCTTAAATTTTTGTGCCAATAGATTCACTGAGATACAAACATATGTGGCAAAGGGAAGCCTACACTAAATCCCAGAAAAAAAAGAGATGTCATTAAGTTTAGAAGTTAGGTGGAATTTAACTGATCCAGTGAATGAATCAGTTGGACAGACCGGATTCGTTTGTAAATATACTGAAAAGTATGAAAATACTAAGAATGGAAAAAGAAAGGCTTGAAAACACAGGTATAAAATGATTCACTGAAATTTCAATACCCTGGTGGGTTCCCGGTATGAATGTTCTCTGAAAGCATATTTACAATGTATCTCCTGCCTCTGGATAAAAAGAAGGAGAACAATTTGTATGAAATGTCAAGAATAAGGCAAATCCATACAGATATTGCTATGTTTGCCTATTTCTTTTTCCAAGAGAATAGACCCAGTCCCAGGATACCTGACACATGATGATGTTAACAAAGAAAGAACGTGGAACTCTTTCCCCAGTAATATGTATTAAAAAAAAAAAAAAAGAGCGAGATCCTTTAGCCTATATTTCTTCCTAAAAAAGTCCCGTCCCAGAGATCTTGCATAAACTTCTAACCATCATGTAAACAGGTAGCATGACTTACAAAGAAGGTAGTAGGGAATTTAATGGGTCAAATTCATTCAATGGAGAGAGCTCAGCTCAAAATAATTAGTGAGTACCATGTTCATGAGATCACATTTTTATATTTCATATGTGAGTAAGAACACATTATATTTGTCCTTCTGTCCCTGGCTTATTTTACTTAACATAGTGTCCTCCAGTTTCACCTATGTTACAGAAAATGACAGGATTTTATTCATTTTTATTGCTGAATGTGTGTGTGTATCACATTTATTTTATGCATTCATCTTTTGATTGAACTTTAGTTTGATTCCATATCTTGGCTATTCTGAATAGTGCTGCAGTAAAATGGAGTTGCAGACATCTCTTCATTGAGAAAACATGAATGGAAAAGGGTTTGATTAATGTATACAAAAATACAGTTAAATGGAAGGGATAAGTTAAAGTATTAAACAGTATAATGGAGAAATTATAGTTAACAATAATTTATTTCATGTTTCAAAATAGCCAGAAGAGAAGATCTGGAATCTTCCCAATACGAAGAAATGATAAATGTTTGAGGTGATGGACATCCCAATCATCCTGCTTTGGTCATTACACATTACATGCTTATATCAAAATATTACATTTATCCCATAAATATATACAGCTATTATTTATTAATAAAAATTAAAATTTATAAAACCTGGAAGGTATTTTGTTTAACATTTTTTTACTTTCGTATGAAGCACAGTTACTAGTATTAGTCTATATTTATCTTTTTTCTTTTAGGAGGCAGCTGTCTTTTAAATAATGAATAATTGGCCTTACTAGAAGAAACTACCTCGTAAATAGTTTTAACCGGCAATGAGCAAACAGTGAGTATGAAAAAAGGAAACACATTTTTAACAAATCACATAAATTATCTTTTTCTGTTCTTATTCTTTAATGCCTAGATCTATAGGTATCTGAATAAAATTAATAATTATCCTAGGAAATATATAAATAAGAATATAATTTTAAATAATACCCTTACTATCTTTAGCACAAAGAAAAGTAAAAAATATCTATAGTGTGGTGGAAAACATAAAAATTTACTTGCAATATAATGTTATCAGTGCAACTCAAGGCAATCCACCACAGGTCATGAAATTCAGAAAAGAAAGATCTCACCAAGTTTGTGGTGGCAGATGGACTCAAGAAAGCATTCTAGAAAGAAGTGATGTCCTTGATGAGTCTTAAATGATTAAAGTAAATATCTGACTATATTGAGTAAGACAACACTTCATAAAGAAGGAATAACATGAAAAATTATAAAGACACACCAAGGGAAACTTCCATTAATGTGTTTACAGTGCAACATGAAAGTTAAACAGAGAAAAAAGGAGGCATGTATTCGTTTTCTTATTTGAGAGTAATTTTCTAGGAGATTTAAGGTTATAAAGATATTTGCAGTTTAGATAGATTATACAAGGGGGATGGTTTTTAGGAAAATCCATCTTAAAGTAAAAAGTACACTCGGAATCAAGAGATGGTTACCTGTAATTAAAGCCCAGGTGACAGGTGTCATATAGAGGTGGGACAATTGTTATAAATAAATACTTAGTAAGTAAAATCTCTAGGACATGGTGATTGACTATATGTGGGAGAAGCTGGAGGTGAAAGTAATAAACAACTGTCAGGTTTAAACTTGTGTGACTGAGCTAATGGAAGTATAAGGAGATATACCGAAGAATGGTCAGACAGAGGAAGAATGAAGAAGTGTTCAGTGTGATTGAATTTGACTTTGAGGTATTCATATAGAACTCAGGTAAAGTCTCAGTGAGGAAGTCTAGGCTGGGGTAAATTTTAAGATTCCTACCATACTGAAGATTGTAAACACCATAAAAATAATAAGTTTAGCTTGGGAAGAAAATACAGAATTTTAAAAGAGGAGGATCAAGGATGAAACTCTAGGGGACATGAGAGTTTAGCATATGAGGGCAGAAAAGAAACAGAAATAAGAAAAAATGTATTACTGTGTGAGGAATGAAATAGGAAGGCCATTAAATTATGGAAACATAACCTTTCTAACAAATATTGCTAGGAGAACTTGATACCCACATGCAAACAATGGAGCTGAGCCCCTTGCGAAAGTTGGATCACAGACCTATCTTTAAGATCTAAAACAGTGAAAATCTTAGAAGAAAACAAAGGCATACATATTCATAACCTAGTGTGAGGCAAAGCTGTCTTGGATACAACCTCAGGAGCATAATCCTAAAATTAAAAGGAGGTGAATTGACCTTTATCAAAATTAAAAATATTTGTGTTGCAAATGACACCAACAGGAAAGTAAAAAGACAATCCACGGATTAGGAAACATTTGCAAATCACATATCTAAGCGGGATTTATACCCATTATATAGACAGAACTCTTACTATACAAAAATAAAACTCAAAAATTAATTGAAAAAAACAATTTAATAAATGTATCTTCAAAAATGTATTTGAATAGCTGGTACACACATGAAAATATGTTGATCATGATTATCAGATAGATGCAAATAAAAACAATAAGACTTCATATCAGCTAAGATGACTATAATAATAAAATGATAGATAAATAATTGTAACTAACAAGCTTAAGGTTGTAAAGAAATCAATACTTTCATACATTACTAATGAAAATGTAGAATGGTGCAACTATCTTGAAGAAGAGTTTGGCAGTTTCTCAAAATGTTAAACATAGAGTTATTGTATGATCCAGGAATTCCACTTCTAGGTATATACCTAAGAGAATTGAAAACAGATGTTCACACAGAAACTTTTATGTGAATGATCATAGCAGAGTTTTTCATAATAGCAAAAGTATGAAAACAACCATAATATACATTAACTGATGGATGGATAAACAAAATGTTGAATATCCATACAACGGAATATTATTCAGCAATAAAAAGAAATGAAGTAAAGATATATGCTATAATACAGATGAATTTTAAAACATGAATGTGAAAGAGAGTAGTCATATGAAACCAGATACAGTATGATTTAATTTATATGAAATGTCAAGATTTGGGTCCATCCATAAAGAGAGAAATTAGATTGGTGTCTGCGGAGGGTCAGGAGAAGGGATAAAGTGAGGACGAGTGAGTGATTACTCTTAGGTACAGGATTTCTTCTGGGGATGATGAAAATGTTCTGGAATTATACAATGATGATGATTTCATAATCTGTGGATGTGTATAAAAACACTAAATTACACACTTTAAAATGGTGAAGTTTTTAGTACCTGAATTAAATATAAATAAAGCTGTTTTTAAAATAGCTTCTATATCTGCTAATCCTAGCACTTTATAGAGACTCGGCACAACTGCTTGGCTTTTCTTGATATTCTTTATCAGACTTGGGTACAGTTACTACAAACAATGTTTGCTGACTCCAGTGTTAGGGCTCAGCATAGGATAAGTAGTTTAAGATAAAGAGAATAGCTCTCCGTACTGCTGTATCTTTAAAATTCATTTACCAATTCTCCAAAGCCACAAAATTTATTCTGAATTTAAGCTTTTATGTGACAATGTGGACAGAATGTCATGGGTGATGGAGATTCCTAGTGTGTAAGTTTCCTAGAAGAAAAGACTTCTGCTGAGAGACACGTCTGTACTTGAATTCAAAATAATACTTCAGTTCTCTAAATCTGTGGGAGTTTCCAGAATCTCAGTTATGCTCACCTTTAAAGATGTACTTCCCTACTATATTACTCTCATGCCCTTCCAAGTTAGATGTCTTTTGGGGAGATTTTTTTTCCTTTGTGGCTTGCAGTAAATGCACAAAGGTCAACAAACTTTGTGGTTCTTTACAGATATACAATATAGATACAGTGTAAAGAAAGTTCATTCTGATTTTTAAGAAAGTTCATTCTGATTTTTTTCATTGATATTAGGTAATTTGATTGTTTTATGCTATATGTCTAGTTGAAAGTAATAAAACTTAGGTTGGGGAAAGTTTTTTCTTACAGGTGTATAATATTTTTTTTTCTCAAATAAGAATACATTTTGAAGTACTGTAGACTGAATTTGAATGCCATCACCACTATATAAGTCTCTGAGTGACCTTGAGCAAGTTACTTAACCCCTCTGAACCTATCACCTTAACTGGAAAAGATAAAAATAATAGAAATAACTACCACGTTTGGTTTCTATGATTAGGACATAAGATAATGGTGCAAAGTTGTTATATAAAAATGTGTTCTACAAATATGAGTGTTATTTCCTGTTGTACACAGTTAAAAAAAAAGTACCAAGTAGCCTTATGTCTTTGTTGAGTGTACAACTCAAGTAATCTCCTTCAAAGTGAGCAGGGAATCTATTTTTAGAAAACCCTGGCAGGAGCAAACTAGAGTTTACATTTTACTTGGAATCAGAGTTCTGTTTTAGAAAAGTGTGGTGTCGTTTTTTTTCTTTGTAAATGATATGCAATTCACATGTTAGTTTATTTGTGTATGCCTACTTATTAGGCATATACAAGATCCAGAATGTTGTGGATCTTATTATTATTGCCCAAGGGGCTAATATTCACTTTTCAAAACTTATTACCCATCTAGTTTAGCAGCTCAAGATTTTGAAGCAAATCTATATTATATGCATGTGTTAACCTTCAATCCCATTAAAAAAAAAAAAAACAGTAAACTAGATGGTTAACCTTTTAGATTTGCATCCCCTTTAAAATAAAGCTTTACAGCAAACGCATTTTTCCTACAAATGTCTTCGAAAATGAGATTGAAGAGGATGTATCATCTAAATTTTTCTATAAAGAACTTGCCCCTGAAATAATTGGAACATGATCTGAACCCTTTGGATAGGAATTCCTGGACACAGCTGTCCATTATCTTTTGGGACTTTGGTGCACCTCACCCTTTACTGAACACAACTTTGTGTCAAACACCGGGCTAGGAGTGCTAGGTGTGATGTTTGAGGCATTTTTTCTTAGGACTTAGTAGAACCAATTCTTTGTTTTTGTTTTTATATATAGAGAGTCAGATTTTGATGATATTCAGTCTGCTCATATCTATAATAGTGATATTAACATCTATTTCACTAGGATGGCTCTTGTGAAGATTAAATTAAATAATGTATGAAGATTGCTTTATACATAGTTATATAACCAGGATAATATCCCGATGGAATTCTCATTCTCTCTCTCTCTCTCTCTCTCTCTCTCTCTCTCTCTCTCACACACACACACACACACACATGCGATATCATGTTATAAAGATCCTAGAATTGAATATCTCAGTAGCAGAGATAGTAGTTCTATTTCTCAGAATTGCTTTTGCAAAATGGTTTTTTGGATTAGAATTGTGCTATTTAATTTTTCTAATTAAATTTTCTAAATAGAGCCTATTAAATATTGGATGTTTATGCTAGAACGTTTAAAAATATAGAAAACAAAATGACCTACAAAACCTCTACCTTCCAGAACCATCATTCCGAGTTGATTATTGTTAACATTTTAATGATTTTTGTCCGCTAGGTCTCCTTGATGAGTTTCACCTGAGGAAAAGGACTCCTTCAGGTGTGTGAACTTGAGCCACTAGGTCCAACCCCATTGGCAGTTGCTGGCACAGACGACTGAAATCAGAGGAAGATCAGAAATCTTCAAAACCCAGAGCAGCAGATGTCTTAACGGTCCCGAAACGTTCTTAGGTTCTTTGCAGTCAACATTCACGGGTTAAGAAGCTTGCAATGCCATGACGGGCTGAGGGTGCATTTCTGGACGCTCCTTACTCCCGCTTCCTTCCATCTGTTTCAGGCAAATCATTATGCAGTTCTAATTAGAACAATCTTCTAAACACTCTCTCCAGAGCGACATTCTTCCAAACACGGTTTAAGCAGGCGAGAGACACCTGCCTAGGACCCTAAGCGTCTGGAAGTCTCTCCCAGTGAATTGGGTCTCATCTCCTGCCGAGTACGCAAGTTCAATTATTGGCAGATTTGGTTTCTACTCTCCGCGCCCCGCCCCGCGCCATCCTGGGGAGCAGCGGGAATAAATGATCCGCCCCTGGCCGGTGCTCACCCGACTGGCCAGAGCGCAGCGCGGTGACCGAAGCGCGCGGGGCGATCGCGAGGCGCCCCCTCCCTCTCCCCGCGCCGCCTCCAGCGCGAGTGACAGCGCGCCCTCCGGGCTCCGGAGCGGCGACGCCGAACAATCCCGGGCAGGGCTCGCCTCGCCGGTGACATCACTCCTGAAGATACTCCTCGCTCCCAGCGCCTGCCTTCCCCAGGCGTCGTCCGTGTGTCCGTCTCCGCCTTTTCGCTGCCGAAGAGCGCTCATCACTGGCTGGGGACAGAGCCGGGCACCGAGGAGCGACAGGATCCCGAGGAGGAGAGAGAGCGAAGGCAGCGAGGGAAGGAGGACCCCGGCAGGCAGCAGCATGAAATTCAGCCCAGCGCACTACCTGCTGCCTCTCCTGCCCGCGCTGGTCCTCAGCACCAGGTGAGTCCAGGAGCGTGAGTGACCCGAGCCCAGGGGCGCTGCCGGGGCGAGGTTGGTCCTACTGTGGGTCACCAGTGGGAGCTAAGGCACTTCAGCTGTTTGCATCTCCCGCCTAAGCAAGAGGGACGCTGTATGGTTTGGGCTCTGACATCCTTCTGAGAGAGCAGAGCCCTTTTCTAGTTATCCCAGCCCCTGGAGAAAGTCTTAGGATTGCTCTCAGTAAGGGATCAAAAGCTTTCTCTTCAGAAGGAGAGAAAAGACATTTTACCCTCCGGTCCTATTAGTAGCCAACAGATAACACGCGGTAAAAGAACAAAATAAAGAACGGAGATAGACAAGGAGGGAATTGCCACCAGGCAGTGTCTTTACATTGAAGTTGTCTTAATAGCCATAGAGCTTCTCCCTTCCCCCAAGTGTGCCTGATTTAAGGAAGTGGAAACCAGAGAAAACAGGTTAATCCTGAAAGATGCTAAGACTTGTACAAAAGTTCCTGGACTCCTAAAATGGCCTGTTTCAACGTCTTAGATAAGCCTAGTGATAGGCGTTTTCTTTTGACTGTCTTGTGAACAGGTCTAATTAAAGAGCACAGAAGGCGATTAAAAGTTAGAAGACACTCCCAGAGTGCTGATGCAGAGACCCTAGTCAGAAACAATTAAGTACTGTACTCCGTCACTGGGCATGGATGGGACTTTAAGCCCCATTACAGAGGAGCCATTTTTAGTGGAGATTTAAAATGCAGAGATTGAGAAGAGTTTTGTGACTCCCCACTGTTGATCAAGTCCCAAAGTTGTGATGGGTTTGCTTTTTTCTTCCACAAGCGCAGCACAACGGTGGACTGTTTAGTTGCCCAGGACTGAGTCTTTATTCTGCACGCCCTTAGCATCATATTGGCAGCAACCTCTTTCCCTTGGCTACTATAAAATAAAATAACGCACACAGGATGAAGATCCTTTCAAATCTACATGAATAGAAACATTATTTGATTGTGCATCTGATGGCAAATAACGTGGTCATATAGGGTTGTTTCTAATTCTGAAATGGAAGAGGATGAAGAAAACTTTCTCTTACAAACCAAGTCTGTAAAATTCTTGATTCCATTCCTCATCTACGCACCTTCTTTCAGGCCTGTGTAACCAAACTTTCCTTTTAATGTAGAGCCTAATTCATTTACCCTCAATAATTGATAAATTTAGTCTTTCCTTGCAAACAAAGCCCAGGTGACTTTTTCAGATTAAAATGAAATGTGAGCTTGATTCTTCATTTTCTCTAAGGTTTGCTTGTCACTTCAAGTCATGAAGTGCAGATGGTTTTAAAGAAAGCCAGTTTGTTTCCCAGTATTATGATTAGTTGCTCTAAATACAGAGCCCATTTTAATATTTGTGGTTAGCTCTCAACAGTTCAATACAAATTATGCATCACAGTTATTTAAATTCTTGCTATTCACTCTTATGTTTTGATTTAGTCTACCAGAGAAAGGAAATTTTCTAACTTTGGACACTTAAGTCAATGCCGGTCAACATATGCATAAAACAGTAAATATTTAAACAATAAAAATCCAGCCCACAGTGATTTTAGACTGTGAACATCGCTAGAGTTCCAAAAGTACATTTGCTTTTTTAGGATACTATAATTATGAAAAAGCTATATAGTCTCTAGCTTCCAAAGTTTTCATGTTCATTATCTAATGCGGGGTCAAAAAGCCATTATCTTTTCCTTGCATGAAAGTGTTGATTTCGATAGGGATAAATTTCTTTAAAAATAGTTAACACACTTATTACAACAAAACCTGGAATAATCATCTAGTTCACTTTAGTTTTGAAACTTCTGCAATGCTTGTGGTATGTGAAAATTATGACTGGTTATTAAATTTTACCAGAAGAGAATGCTGGGTTTGAAAAAAGTGGAATGTTCATAATAAGTAGCATATCTTATTAGTGTGATTACTCTGTAGCAATTCATTTTACTGGATACCCAGAGTACCCTGTGATATTGAACAAATCTGAAAAGGAATACGATACTATCAGTGTCATTTTGCAAAGAAGAGAATATGTTTTAAAGATCTCTAACAGAAGGTCATTCTCTGTATAATTTATCAGTTCTTATAGGCACATGGTTAAAGTGTAGATTAGAATCTAAACTGAGCAGCTTTGCAAGGACAGTTGTGTTAGTAGGGATGAGCTTATTGTCCTGCTGGGAAAAGCTGAGTGGTTCAGCCATGGCCACCTGTGACAGTGGGTTTTCTCGCCAAAGACTTCTGTTAACTTCGTTTCTTAGTCAGTAGTCGTGTATGTGAAGCAAATGGTTTTTCACAGGTTTAGATCATGCTGGACGCATTAGCAGGGGGTGGCAATTGCTAGTTTTTCCTACAGCCTTTGAGTAATCTCACCTGCCTTTTATTGTCAAACTCTTTCCAAAGTGTAGGTAATACAGAGCAGAGACTCTTAATGCAAAAAAGAGATTTGTTTCATTCTATCTTTCTCTGATTGTATTGCCTTAATACTTTGCTACCTTATTTCCAATAGGTCTGAAGTTCAGTTGTATTTTAAAGTAACCTGTTCACTGAAACTCACGCTGCAGGTGAAAAGGTAGTCTTTTGACTGTGTTGTGAACAGGTCTAATGGTATCTAGCCCACGGCAACTATCCTGTCTTTTAAATCGACATTTTTGAATAGAAAATAATCCTGCCTTTTTAATAGACATTTTTGAATAGCTTTCTCTTTTTGTTTGTTCCTCCTCCTCACCTTTTCTGAAGCAACTTTAGATGCTGAAGCACAAATCCCATAATTTAATCACAGCAAACATCAATGGCCCCCAATCAGACTTAATGTATTTGTCCTGAAAGAAAACGAAATGTTCACTTTACACAAAAGCCAAGTATTTTTCTCTGTTTTACTGGTAAACCCCATAGAGTTTAAAAAAGCAAAGAAAAAGAGCTGTTTAATTCCCTGGCATATGGTCTCTCCTGTTTAGAAAGTGCATATAAATTACAAAAAAATCAAGTTAATGATATGAATAATGTAACTAATACAGAAACTCATTTAAACTGTACACAAATAAATGTGGTCAAAGAAAGCAAACATGTTGGTTTAATAGCTTTGGAGAAGAATGACTGTACTTTTAAGATAGCCTTGTTGTATAGCATTAAATTGCTATTCCAAGATAGCCAGTAATTCACTTCAGAAAGAAGTAGTATAGGTATTGAAAGTAATGGTAGGGTGAAAAATTCTTTAGAAGTTCTTAGTGAAAAGGAACCCATGGAGTGCTGGAGAAGGTTTGTGCTTTATTCTGCTGAACCTCTGTTCCTTTATGCTGTGGTTATACTCTCGATGCCTTTGGATTGTTAACTTTTAAATGACTTAATAGGGAGAGAGACATGGCAGGGGAGGAGTGAAGGTCTACTGACTTCTGGTGGTTTTCCGTGAAGCAAGAACTTTGAGCAGATGATCGGTTATAGTCCTCCCAATAGGAGTCACCTTAGAGGTCTCTCCTGGGCCCTGTGATCAGCAGTCACACTACATGTTTATTTTGGAATCTTTTTAGATGACACTATATATTGAAGATGCCCCAGACTATTTGTTCCATGAATTAAACTAACCTCAAGATCAACTTGATTTGTAGAATAAAGGACAAGAATCACAATAAACACAATGAGAACACACAACAAATATTTCTACCCAAATAAATTTGATGCAAGAAGCAGTCTTACCTTAACCCTCCTGAAGTAGTTTGAGACAATATGAGTTTGTTTCCTAAGTCCTGTGCACAGTGTCTGCCACACATGACATTTTATAGGATGCTACCTACATTTCTTTATTTGTGATAAAAATTGTACCTTCCATGTAAATGAGATAGAGGAATGGCTTTCTTAAGAAGATATTAACACACAAATATTCTGACTTCCCAAATTGCAGTTTTGGACCTTAGTTGCCTATTTCCAATAGCAGTTTTAAAAAATGACTTATCTGGTTGTTATCTTTGTGGATTGAATTTTCTCCATGATTAATGATAGGGACACCTCAAATATTTGATTTGTCTGTACAGTTGTACTTAACCAAACTCCATGTAATTGAAAGGAAGAACTTGACCTTCTAACCAGGAAGTAAAGATCACTGAAACCACTGAGGAATGCGTGATTCTAATGAAATAATGTTTTCTCATGTGTGTTATAAGAAACTATGTGTGCAGCTGTTTCTCAGTGACTTCTAGAAGATTTGCTAAAATCCCTTTTACAAATGGTGCTAAATCATTTAAGTAACCTGATTAAATAGGTACTGTTTAAAATTATGGTTCCTTTTCTGAGAAATCCAAAAAGACTCTCTGAACTTGTCTTCATCCCTGTAAACATGTCTTTGATGTTTCATTATCATGCATTAAGAATGTGTCTGCTATCAGTCAGTTATCGCATGAACCATCAGGGCAACAAAACAATAGATTAGTTGTATATATCCATAATCTAGTCATATACACAAATCATTGTATGTAAAACAAAATTGGGTAAATAAAATTTTACACAAATTTCTAAGTGTGAATGAAGGAAAGAGTAATTAATGCCAATTAAGGGGTGTCCAAGGCAACTTCTACTTTCCAAGGATATTGAGAAGAAAAATATTTTGTAATCAACCTCAATATCCTGCCACACTTACTATATGTTATTAGGTAAGCTTCTTATCCTCTCTATCCAGTTTTCTGATGTAGAGCACAGACCTTCTCATAACATCTACTTGAGAAGGTAACAGCCTTCAATTGTAAGGACTGAATGAGTTCATCCATGGAAAGAGTTTAGCATATTCCCAGGAACACAGTAAATACTCAAGAGAGGTTAGCCTGTACAGTTATTATGGTGCTATTAATATTCATGAACTCTTTGTTTTTGATTTGGCCATAGCAGAAAAAAGAAAAAATACATAGTTACAAATCAATTAGGTGACAAGAAATTAACAAGAAGCATAGTCATCATCCAAAAAAAAAAAAAAAAAAAGAATGATTGGTAGAGAAGAGAGGAAGTCAGAGGTGTAATGGGGGTTATTTGATTATTAGGCTAGTTCTTCTCCACAGTGTTTGTTTGTTTGTTTGTTTTTGAGATGGAGTCTTGCTCTGTCACCAGGCTGGAGTGCAGTGGCATGATCTCGGCTCACTGCAATCTCCACCTCCTGGGCTCAAGCAGTTCTCTGCCTCAACCTCCTGAGTAGCTGGGATTGCAGGCACCTACCACCATGCCCAACTGATTTTTTTGTATTTTCAGTAAAGATGGGGTTTCACCGTCTTGGCCAGACTGGTCTGGAATCCATGATCCACCCTCCTTGGCCTCCCAAAGTGCTAGGATTACAGGCATAAGCCACCATGCCTGTTCCCTCCAAAGTGTTTTTGATGGTGCTGTGCACTTTGGTGAACACCATGAAGATCTGGAATATTTAACTTAATGACTTAGAATGAGATTTAGCATAAAAGTGAATGTTTGTCCATTTGTATACCTAATTAAAATGTAATTGCTATAAATTTTGATATGAAATCCAACCTATGAGTACAAGTGTCAATGAATAAAAGTGGAAATTTTCAAACTATATAGGTAGGGTAGATTTGAAAGTTTTTATGACTTTATTTTCTACTTCTTCATTGATTTCATCATTTACCAGCAACATTTAAAAAGTACAAATGTTTAGAAAAAAATAAAGGAATAAAAGATAGTATTGACATTTTTTTCTACTATAGAGAACAAATTAAGAACCACTGATATAGAGGAAGCCCAGCTATTATAGTTTTTGAAATGACCATATTAAAGGGACCTTATACTAAGTCAGTTTTTAAATAGCTTTAGTGGTTGTTGAGCATCAACTTGTTGGTACATACATTATCATAAACTTTTCACAGTTATGTAATAAAATTCTGGCTATTACATGAAAAATATATTTCTCTTTGTTTTGCTATAGATTACTGTGTGAATGTGAATATGTTGACAATGACATCTATCAACTGAGTGGATCATAGAAAAGAGTGTACTTTACCGCTAAGAGTAGATGAAAGGTACAGATCATGTCAAGCTTGCATCAGAGAAAGTGCAAATATTTACTAAGACTTCTAAGAACTTTGCTTCATGAGTATGAAGACACAAGGTGAAGGTCACCCAAGTAAACAGTGTACTCTTAGGATTCTTTCATAAACCCTAGGAGACATAATTATGCCGTAGGTAGTGATTGCATTGCAATTATGTCTGAATTGTTTGGTGTTGCTTTCTAGTGTTTTAATCTCTTTAAGTGTACTTTAAAAAGCCTACTATTGGGAAACATACTGTGAACACAAGATTGTGTTCTAGTCCAAAGCCTTACAATTTAGAGGTGAGAAAACTGAAACCCAGGGTCACTGAGACTTGCCCAAGGTCGTAAAGGGAAACAAACTAGAACCCAGAACTTTCCACTATATTCATTCTCTTCTGTTATGTGAATGTTCTCATGATATAGCTCTTCTGTAATTAAGCAACATGTGTCTAGTTGGTACCTACAAAGCATCCAGAAGTATTCTAGTTATTATGGAGTATAAAGTAACTTAAAAATAAATTACCTCACCACATACAATCATCATAGAACAACAGGCCATAAGACAAAGGGAATTACAGTAATAAGAAGTTGAACATCTTGTATTCAGTAGATTTTTGAAGAATAAGCTGGCCTAAATAAGATTCCAGGTCATTTTCAAAACTCAAAGCAGAGTCATTAATGAGTTCTCATCATTGCACATAATTTACCTCCCAAAAGATACATCTATCATGGTTCCTGCTGACCTTTCAGTTGTATTGTAAGGTGATATTTTTGGTGCCTTTGAGATCTTTCCATTGAAAGTATTTCCTATAACTATAGTTCTCAGACATTTGCTCATATAAATCTCACTTGTTAAATCTATGCTGAAACTGTGCTATTTCTCAATGGGCAGTGTGCTAACTATCTTGGAAAGATGTGTTCCTTAATATGTTCATACCCAGCTTTAATATAAGATGACATTACATTTTCTTTGGTTTACATTTCTCTACAATTTCGTCATAGCTTATGTGAGGACGATATAGTTATAGCTATATAATATTTTTAGGTTCAGATGGTTGTAGATTATTCTACCTGCATATGTTATAAGCTCTTCAACTTTGCATATGTTCTTTAACCATTCTGAAACTTAATTTTCTCCTCTATAAAAAGTAAAATAATAACATGTAATATTTAGGGCCATTAAGATTAAATCAATTGTATTTAAGTTGTGTCTCAGGGTACATAACTGTGCCTTGTAGTCCCTCAGAAAATTCTAAGACATGTTTGTTGTTACTATACATAGATATGACAATTTATTTACTTTATATAGAATACCTCAAGCAATCAACATGTAATTTAATAATTGTATTAAAATTCAAAATAAATGAAGTTCTTTAATTTCATAGTTCTAGACTAATATAGCCAAAATTATAAAAGTATAATTTTGTTCTAATAAGATTCTCCTGGGGCCAGGGCAAGTAGGGAACTAACCCAATGAATGACTTTCATGAAGATGTGAAACATTACCCATTTCTGTGACAGAATGCACTTTAGAGAGTACCAAAAGAGAAAATGCTTTACTCTAATTTCTAATCCTTGCTGATAATTAAATAAGTGAAGGTCATAAGCATTTGGCATCTCATCTTCAGTTTCCTCTTTTCATTTTTCCCTTTCTTGTTTAGAAAATAAATGAGACTAAAAGTGTGCAGTGACTCACTGTCTTCCAAACTAGTTCTCAGAGACGAGTTAAGGTATCGGTAAGGGCTAAATTAGGTCCTGGGACATTCATCTCATGTCCCCTGTGAAGGATGTGACTTCTTCTGACTTCCTCCTGCCTGTCCTCCAGAGGGTTATGATGTTTCTGGCCATCAGATTCTGATTCATAACATATTGCTACCATCTAGAATCACTTACTCAGTGAGTGCTGATAAATGGAGTCAGGGAGTGTAGGGGAGGAATGGAGATGACAAGAGGTGTTTGTTGTGTTGCATGAGGTTAATTCCAAAAGAATGTGAGCTTAAATGGAGACTCTGAATCAGACTTACTTGTTATATGCATTTAGAAATGTCAGTGAACATCTTTTAGCCATATTTAACAGTGCCTCCCTTATAGAAACGTCAAGAGGATTGAATAAGCTAATGTATAAAGAGTAGCATCCAGCACAGAGAAATACAGCTCACTATATTGACAGTCTTACATTATCTAATTAAAGTTTTACCCTATCAGATTGTACATGCATGTCAGCAAGAGAGATCATTGAGAAAAGCTCATGTGGCATAGGCAAGTTAGAATTGTTGATGAAGAGATTGTGGAGCTCACTCCTTTATGACAAACTGAAAAACCAAATAAAATGGTGTTTTTCCTTCAAGAACATGCAGCTAATTTGGGGCTAATGTGGAAGCCAATTCTCTATTATCTTAACCAATTCCAGTTGGGAACACTAATTTAAACACCTGTAACACTTCTAAGAGAAAAAAATAAGGAAAGTCAGTATTACCTGACCTGGTTTCTATCTGGTGCCTGAAGCTCCAAATTATGTTGCTAATATGGTTAAATATTAAATATAGGTATAAAATAAATATTACAATTATATTTCCATATTCATTATTTTAAAGAGGGTTCATTGTTCAAGTTTACCTACAGGTGGCAGGACTAAATGTATAAATCATAAAACAAGGGCAGCATAACATTAACAAGACAATTGACAAGTTGAAGCTCCTGGACTTCTAAAATTAAGTAATCCTACAATGGGGTAAGTCTGGTCATGACCTGCAGAGAATGGTCCAGAAGAGGGAATAGGATGGTAGAAGGGAAGGAGACACTTAGCACACTTGAGCTACTGGAATGTAGTGTGCTTGGAAAGAGACTATAAGAGTGGAAGGAAAAGCCCCACTCACTAGCCTTCCTGCTTGTACTTTATATATAATTTTCTCTTTTTTTAACACTTGCAGTCATTTATTGCTGGCCTTTGCAGTAAACTAAGCATTGGGCAGGAAAAGGTGGGAAAGTCTCTGAATTATAAAAGAAACAAGAAAATATATGAAAAATTGGAGTAACATCTTAGGAAGACACAGATATGGGCTGCAACTTGATATTGTAGTTTTAGCCTTCAGATGCCACAGAGAAAACTGTGAGCTACTTCTGCATGTAAGTTCACATAAAAAGTGAGGGGAATTTTTTTTTTCTTTTTCTGACATGACAGTTTAGAAAGATATTGAAATATATCAAATCCCTTTTGTGTGTTCCCTATATACCTTTATTTCAGTTGGCCATTTTATGGAATTCCACAGGTTAGACCAAGATTTCTGAAGACTGAGCATGTCTCTAGAAGTGCTAGCTACTTTCTCTTTGTCACTTAATCCTTACCTATGACAACATATTATATTCATATATGACTCATCACTAGGGACATCTAAGTTTTGCACTAATTAAATGACTATCCCATATTCCCCCAGGTAGAAATTGGTCAGATGCTAGGTTATTATTCTGAGAATGGCTTTATGAATGAAACTATAGGGCTGCCTATATAGAATCTAATCTCTGTATAAAGGTACAGGGAAGAAAAGTAATAATCAGTACTACAAATAAGAAAGCAGAAGCTAAACCATACTGGCAAATGGCTGCATGTTTTCAATAGGTGAGACAGAGTACATTAAACATTTTCTTAAAATAAATCAGCTAAAATATTCATTAGTTTGAAGACCAGCCAGGTAAAGCCTTTATTATAAATACAAAAGTTTGACAGGTGACACATGTTCTCAATTTAGAGTTTCTCCAAGTATGCTCCTCATTCTAATTGAATGAGAATTACCTGTGAGGATCCTTAAAAAGACAGGTTTCAGTTCCTACCCTAGACATTGACTTTTCACTTTAATATGGAACTTGGGGTGCTTCCTATGTATATGAGAGCTTAGAAACCACAGCTCTAGTATTTCAGAACTATAAAGTCTAGTATACTTTCATCTCTTTGCTATTTACTCAACATGCAAACTGTAGCTGAAGTCAGGAGAATGGGAAGATGCTGATGTTTTGGCAGAAGTCACACTTGTACACGTGTGTATAACTACGTTTAGTAAATGAGGATGTCATTGTGCACCAGGCTGCTTTTATCAGTCAATTTAAACGAAAATAAATATCTGCCTCAAATACCTTTCTTTAAAGGGCTGAGAAAATGCTCAAATAAATTGTGTAAAATATTTACATGGATTTATCAGGGGGCATACTGTATTTAGAAAATATATAACAAAAGGTGAAATGTCTGGGATAAACTACAAATAATTACAACCACTTTATCTCCCTCCTTAGCTTTCATCACTGCAAGTTGTATAATAAACAGGCAAAAAAACGAGAGCTACACATGAAGCCAAATAAATGTTTGTTCTAGTCTACTTAGGACGGGAAATCTGAACTTTCAAAATGAGGAGAAGTAATATTTACCTGGCAAAAATTAAAGTTTTGATCATCTTCTCTCTACTCCCCATAAATGGTGGCTAGTTTTGCATGATGTTAAACTTTTTTTTCAGAGAAATGTGTGCATTAAATAGAATATGCAACTATGCCAGTCACATTTCCCTAGTGACTAACCTCTGTATCATTAGTTAATTCTCCTAGAGTGAAAAAAGGCTCAAAAGGTAATATAAATAATAATATAATATTTATAATAATATAAATGAATAATACTTAGCAATTATATAATACCATCAACCAGGTTAATCTTTACAATAAACCTTGAGGTGATGATTGATGTTGCCCTAATTTTATAGCTGTAGAAACTAAGGCATATGAGATTAGATTACTTGGCCAACATTATAAATGGTAAGCAGTGGAGTCTAAATTCAAAGACCAAGTGGCCCTAGAACATTCATTCTTAATCACTGTACTACAGTGCCTCCTACGATGTAAAGTGAAGTTCTGGAATGGCCTTAAATTTTGGTGTTGGCTTCATTTATGGGTTCTAGTTGCATGCCTTTCCACAAATAAATAAGTAGCCAACATTTTATATACAGTTAAAGAAGGAAGGCAAAATATTACTTTTTTTCAGGTAAGCTCACAACTAAAGGTGACAGAAGATCCTTTCTTTAAAGTTCTAAGTAAAATGTTTATTTTGTTTTTGTTATAAAAGAAAAATAATCATATATTAGCGTGTTAATATCTTTATGTGTGGAGGTTGTTTTCTAAAAAAATACCAGTGAACTACAGTTTTCTACTGCCTGGCTCCAGATGTCTTCCAACTGTTAATTGTGGGGCTTAGGAACAAGTGTGTAGAATCAGGCTGACCTGTGGTCTAATTATAGCTTGGTATCTTCTACTTGTGTCATTCCAGGTAGCTGTCTCAATTCCTCAGACTCATAATTTAATTTTTAAAAATAATTTATAACAGTAGCTAAAAGTTACTGCTTGTTTTCCATGTGGAAGAATTGTACTACGAATTTGTCTAAGTTTACTTTATTTAATGCTTTTCAGTGCCCAATGAAGTGCTTGCCTTACAGAATGAAACATTAAGGATTACAGAAGTTAACATATCTAAGGTCATAAAATTAAAAAGGGGTAGAGATGAGACTTGAGCCCATGATTTAATAGACATAAGACTCAGAATTCTAATTCCAGATCAGAATCCTGAGACAATAAATGTTAGCAATAAAATTTTTGATGGCCAGACATTTGGGAAGTAACTCAGAAACTAAGGAGCTATTGGGACTACGTGTAGACTGATGGGACAAAAAATTTGTGTCATACACGCGTGATGTGTGCCATGAGTTCAGGGTACAGTGCACGGTAGGTTCTTGCCCCCTGTTTGCATGCTGACTGTCAAGACGTTCCATGTAGGTAACAGTATCATCTTTGGTTTTAGAGATGTGAAAAGCAACAAATTCAACATTCACATTTGGTCTGTCCTGAGAGCCTCAGCATATAATAATAACACCCAGATTTTTCTTAGGAAGTTGTTTGGCTGGAACTGTTCTTCCACTGGTAATCAGAAGATGGCACTGTGAAGTATAGTATAGTCATAACTGTTCTAGAATTAACTTATTCATAGACTGATACATTCACCTTGAAATTTGTATCTAAAAAGAGTATATAATATGTACTACATGATATATATAGTATATATAACATATGGTATATATTGTATACGTGGTATAGTATATATTATGTAGTGTATATAGTATATATAATATATAGTATATATGTATTATGTAGCATATATTATATGCATATTTTAATAAATACATTTATTACTCATAGACATCTTACATTTTTCTGAATACTTATCCTTAAAAATAGGGTTACATATAACATTTTATATGTTATATATGCATAATATATACATATATTCTGTAGTATGTATAGTATGCATATTTTAATAAATATTTTAAACATATTGCTCATAGATATCTTGCATTTTTCTGAATACTTATCCTTGAAAGTAGGCTTATTTGATGACACACTATCATTAGCTTGTTCCAGTAATCACTACAGTGTTTCCTCTATGTCTACCTTTTTCTCGAAGGAGCATAGACTTGCAAGTTTAATAATGTATACATTTCCCCTATATATTCTTTTACTCAAGTGACATAACATTAAGTTAATTCTCAAAGACGGCCTTGACAGGTAGTGGGCAATGTGTGAGGGAGACATAATATCTGGCATTTTTATAGTATTTTAATTTTAATTGTTATTCATGCTCATAACTCCTCACAACATCTTATGTAGCAATTCGTAATAACCTCGTTTTATAGATGAAAAGAATTTTAGTAATGGCAGCCAGGTAGCTTAATCCCAGGGCTCTGAATTCCACATTCACAAGACCAAAGTTGCTTTGGAACCTTAAAAGTTGGGGTGCAAAGGAGGCAAAGTTACCCGATGGCTAACTCTTATGCCTAAAAGAAATAAAAGGAAAGAGCAGAGTGTACTGAGGATTCAAATTGTGATGCTACCCATTTATATATTTGGAAGATGAAGCCACAGTTACCAGCCTGGCAGGACTAAAGAAGATAGTGCCTATGCAATGTTTGGCATGTTTTGCCATGTTGGCTTTGGTTCTATATTGGCTTGGGTGCATTTCAGAAGTTCCTGTAAGAAACTACCTGTAACCCTTGCCACCTTAATCAGCTGAGATTCAGGTTTTTTGGTATGCATGACAAAATCCCAAATTACAATGCCTTAAACAAGATATAAATTTATTTCTCTCACACACGAGGTATATAACAGGCAGGAAATCCAGGACTGGCTGGTTCTCCACGGTCAGCAAGTGAGCAAACAGAGCTGCATTCTAACTTTCATGGGCTTCAGGTATTTTAAACTTCATCAACCCTTACTCTGTTAAATATATATACATATACCACATCTATATTATATAACATATTGTTTTGTGACTGTGTTGATATAAAGATTAAAATATTAATATTACATATCTACTTCAAGCTAAAATTCATTTTTTAGTTCTAATTTTAAAAAAATAAATATTTGTGGGCCAAAAAATGTATTGTAGACCACTGGCCATTGACTCTGTGCTGCTGTGCCAAGTGGATAAATCAGCCATGTCAGCAAGGACCCCAGCTCCTTCCAGCTTGTTGCTCAGTTGAGGTCTTTGCCCTCATGATCCAAGGTGGCCACGAGATCTCAAATCATCCTTCTAAAGAGCAGCATGGAGGAAGGGCACACTGCTTTCCTTTTATGAACACTCCCCATTTGCTAGTCTTAGTAGAGTAGCTATTCCCATATAAAAGGGAGTCTGGGACTTGCAACCTTCTTACCTCTGCCGTATATTCAGTTAAGAATATATTGGGAGCTCTGTCATACAGTCTGTGCCTTCTCTTCTGATTGTTTATGTAATTCTCTGCTATGTAATTCGATTCAATTGCTCCAAAAGAAGTTGTCTTTTTTGTGTATAGTAAGTCCTTATTGAATGTCTTTCATAGATTTTTGGAAACTGTAACTTATGTGAAATGATGTGTAGCAAGTTTCCTCCAAAGTCCTTTCTGATGTTGGTGAGAAAAAATATCATTTTGTTCTACATGACAACTTACTGTACAGTGATGTGAAAGCTGGTTCCTGTCACTAGAACTTTTTAAAATAATTAAAAAATAAACAGAAAACAATACAATGGCGAGTTTTTTGGATTAGAATCATTATTTTAGCTTACAAGGATGGTAAAAGTTTGTATCAGTTGAATATTTGATAGGAGATAGGGACAGATAGGGACAGAGCTAGGGAATAGCACTTAAAAGGAGTATTTATAAGTAATAATCTTTATGTGACTAGATATTTACCAATGATAAAATAGTATCAGTAAGTGGTTAAATGTTGAACTTAGGGCATGCTTTCTGGAGGTGACTAAAGGCAAAGTTCATATGTATTTTATGATTTATATTGTGGTTTAGACATATGCAGTACTTAACTATGTGCTTAAATATTTACAAAAGATTAAATCATACATTTTGCTTTGTTGTTCTTTCTTGACATTTTTCTGATGAGTGAAAAGAAAATACTTAAATAATACGATATAGATGATTTTTAAGAATTTAAGCGAATTATGCAAAGTCTTAGCGAAGTGTGTCTGTTATTTAGGCTAACCTCAGAATCGCACTGTGATAATATTCACTAGCATCCACATATATTTAGGTTTGGATCTTATATTATCAGAGACTAGCATTTTCCAAAATACTCTTCCTTTGAAGGAAACGTCTGTCAGGGGGATAGGGAATAAAGAAAGTTGAAGGAATTTCTGTGTATACTTTTGTCCAACTGGGAGAGGGATGCCATGATTATGATAACAGAGTGATTAATAGATGATGTATATTAGGCTGACCAGGGGAAGAAGTGAAACCGAGGTGGTGCTGGAGGCAAAGGAAGAAGTGAAGGGGCTGAAGAATGTGGTGGTGGTCACAGGCTGAAAAAACAAAAACAAATAGCGGTGGTGGTAGAATATTGGTAGTAAACCTTAAGAACGATCTTAGAATTCTAACATTTCAGATCTCAGTAAGTCTTTAATATCTACTCCAAACCTTCATTTTTTTTTTTAAATAAATTGAGGCTCATAGATGTCAGATAACTCATCAAAGTGATACAAATATTTAATAGGACAACCAAGACAAGGGATAAAAAGCAAATATAATAATACATTACACGTTTTATTGCTGAAGCAGCATCAGTCTTTCATAAAAACGGAGAGAACTTCATCACAATCAGGAAGTTACCTAACTATGTAAAACCTTTTGGAAAAATTACAAATGAAAAATTATGATGGTTTTCATTTCAAATATCTAAATCATTCTTAATGTAAATTTAAATGTTAAAGGAGTGGTTTTTTTTTTCATATTTCTGAACCTAATTCCTCTTCTTTATTTTTTTATTTTTTTAATTATACTTTATGTTCTAGGGTACATGTGCACAACGTGCAGGTTTGTTACATATGTATACATGTGCCATGTTGGTGTGCTGCAGCCATGATTTTACATTGTTATTTGATCCCTAACACTTAATACAAAGTTCAACATTACTTTTTGTATACGAAATATAGTTTGGCTTGTTGAAATAGGTCTTTTAATCTCTGAATTTAATGTTTTTTTTCTTTCTTTCTTCTTTTTTTTTGGAGGCGGAGTCTTGCTGTGTCGCCCAGGCTGGAGTGCAGTGGCACAATCTCAGCTCACTGCAACCTTCTCCTCCTGTGTTCAAACACTTCTCCTTGATATTTTAATGTTTTCATAATATCTGAAAATCAGCCTCCCTCGTAGCTGGGACTACAGGCGCACACCACCACGCCCAGCTAATTTTGTTGTTGTTGTATTTTTTGTAGAGACCAGGTTTCACCATGTTGGCTAGACTGGTCTCGAACTCCTGACCTCAGGTGATCCACTTGCCTTGGCCTCCCAAAATGCTAGGATTACAGGCATGAACCACCGCACCTGGCAAATTATTTTTTTCTATATGAAAGTAAAAACATAGTTTTACTTTCAGTCTCTGTTTTTTAATTACTATTATTTTAAGAAAATAAATGGTATTGATGTTTTCAAATTATGTTTCTTTCAAATCATGGAAACAAGCTAATATCACAAATTTCTCCTAAAAATAAAATAATTAAAATTATATTTGCTAACATGCAAAATAGCTAAAAATTAAGTCCCCTTTGCCTGTTTTTGGATTCACAAAAGACTCGATCATATCTCCGCTAAAAAATCTATATTTGAAAGAAAAGCTACAGAGTCATATGATTGTTAGCCTTCATCCTTTAGCAGTCATTGGTAAGGATTTATTTCATTTTTATAATCAGTGAAGCAAGAGAATGATATAGATGAGATTTGTCGTGGGAAAATGACTATGTCTTAAACTATTTTCAGATATTATAAAAATATTAAAATATCAATAGCCACTTTAAAATTGTGTTACTATTTTGACTGTCTCTCTAAATAATTAGGAGGGTAAGTATTATTCTTTTTGAATATTCTTAGGATCTATATGATACATGATTCATATGGTTTTTCCTGTGTCTACTTTCTGACTGTCATTATTTATAGCTATAGCAAGTTTAAAGGTCATGCTTTGGGCGCTATACTCTGATTCTAAAGGCTGGGGTGTACCATGGAAGATCAGTCAATGAATTCCATTAGCAGCAAGCAATCACTAAATGCTGGTAGAAATGAATAAATTACTCTTTTGGGAGATCACCACCTTTTGTCTCCCTTTGACCTTTCAGAGGCTGAATGTAGACAGTCTTTATCTCAAAGAAGTGATGAAAGGTGATAGGCTGGGAAAATAGGAGTTGCCAAACAGAATGCTAAGTGGAGGACCACATAAGCATGGAACTGATTTAATGTTTTGAAGTGTCCAAGTGTAGTACATTCTACTAGCATAGTTAGGATTCCCTGGCTATGTTCTGTAAGAAGAAGCTGATCTGGCTGGGGACACAAGCAGACCTTTGGAAAATAAAATGTTTTAAAGATGAGTAGCGCCCCCTAAACAGTGCCCATAAACAGACACATGTGACATATGCCTGGCATTTGGCAAGGGGCTGTGGAAGAGCAGTCTTACTTGGTACATCCTCCACTGAATGCGGAGGGTAACTAGTTTGTTTTTTGTGTGTGTGTGTGTGTGTGTGTGTGTGTGTGTGTGTGTTTCCTTTCTCGCAATAAAAAATTTCAAGACAAAATGGCACAGAGAAAAAGAGAGAGAGAGAGAGAGAAATAGATGGTGATGATCAGTCTTTGGTTCCTCATCCATGATGAAACTGAGAGCATTCTAGCATAAGAATGGTTTCAGAATAAGTAATTTGCTTTACAACTCAGTGACCCTGAAAAAATAAGCTGTATTCACGTCTCAGAGCAGCTGAGAAGGAGAGTATCCCTGAGGGATTATAGCAAGGAATGAGGAAGGTATATTGTGGTATTAAGGGAAAACACATAATAAGATCGTGCCTCTCCTTCTGTCAAGCCTACTTGTCAATGGAATGATTATAAATTTCACTTTATGGGGAATTGCAGGGTACCATCTTCATATACAACCAACCGAATGTATGTTCTTTGTTCATGTAAATAAACTTTATTAACATAATTTTCTTAATTTATTAGTTTTTTTTTTTCTTTTTGATATTTCCAAGTATGACGAAAGAAGGTTATGACAACACAGCAATAAGATTATATGAATCTATTTATCAGGGCAATTGTTAAAAGAATTCTCCCCATTGGTGTTGAGGAAAGAAATCTACTAAGAATTAGTCCTTGAGGTGAGGGCTGTTCTGTAAAAGGGGCCTAGTTCAAGGAAAGCTAAATTCGCAAAACTGCTGGTTGATAGAGAATCAAGCTCTTTAGGGTAGGTGACTTTTTACGTGACTTTAGGTCAGCGGTCCTAAAGAGCAGAGTAAATGAATTATTGTGAGTAAGACCAAAGGCTGTGATGAACAATCATTGACATTAAAACCTCTGCTGATTTGAGCTCTTAGTGTTTGCAAGTGAAGGACGCTAGAAGGTCTATCATTTACCATTTCCCCAATTTCAGGGCAGAGATTAGAACCAGAAAATTCATAATAACTTCTTGGAAATTAACCAAGTCCTCTGTTGTAGGAGTTACACATTCATCTAGAATGTTATTTTTATTTTTTCCTAAGGCAGATTATAAAACCATATACTGTGCCTAGCATGTGTGAAGTAAGTAAGAGGAGGGAAGTGGCATTCTAGGGAGACTACACATCCGCTGCGACTTACTCCCTTCCTACAGAAGTTTAGTCTCCTGAGCTGAAAGATCCCATCCTGAGCTGAAAGATCCCATCCTGAGCTGAAAGAAAAGTGTAAATAACACTTTTTACAACCAGCAAGAAGGATAACTTGGCAATTGGTTGGTTTATAGCAATTAAGGACATATACATTAATTCAATTAATATTCACTAAAAACTTGATATCTATCAGGAAATATGCCAAGAAATAATGTTAAGTGCTTGGTAGCCCAGATGCATTAATAAAATATATCCTTCATAGAAGGAGAGGTAGACAGAAGATGCAAAGAGTAAAGTTTCCCAGCTCTGGGAATAGCTGTGTAAGGTGTCACAGAAGTAATGACTTTCCTATGGGTTTCAAAACGTAGAGGGAATTTTTTAGCCAAAAATTTTTGCTTGGGAAAACAAATTCCAGGAAGAGAATAGCAATGTGAAAGGTGCTAAAATAAAATAATAATGACAGACCTAACCAGTAGTGAACAAGTACTGGCTAATATGCATGTAAAAACAGCAGGCTCTGTGCCTTAGGGTGGGTTTACCTCTGGGGTACAACCTGTGTTCCAGAGCTCCCCTAGGGACAGGGTAAAGCTATTCTTCTGCTGGGACCACTTCCTTGCTGAACTTTTTGGTTCTATCATGTTTTTTTTCCTTTCTTATGAAAGTTCTCATTTATCCTTGATAAATCAACTTTCCAAAGGAGGCCCTGATTATGCTCTGCTTCTGTGAAAACTGACCTGAGACAGAGGCTGATCCACCTGGATTTGAATCCCAGTCTTCCACATGACTATGTGATCTTGGATGGGCTGTTGAAAATTTCTTATAGTAGATAGCTTTTTTCAGTTTAATTGGGAAAATAATCAATCTTGAAGTCCTGTTTTAAAGATTAACAGATAACAGACTTTAAAGACCTGACACTTATACTTGATTAATATATGCTATTTTTCTTTACTGTTAATTTATGGAAATGAATGTAAAACCTAAAATTATTTGTATGGGTTTTGAGTAGGTCTTACATGAATATGAAATTCTATGACCACTTGTCAATCAGAAATAATTGAAATAATCAGAATCCAGTTTTAATTAGTTCATTCAAGTAAAAGTCTGGGAATAGCCACCCAGATTACAGGGACTCCAGAGAAATGGGATAAGTGCTCCGAAGCTAAAGGTTAAAGTTGTGCTTACGTAGGAAGAAAACAAAGATATAAAACAGGATTACAGCATTTTCGACACAAGGCTGATTTACGAGTAACAACAATTTAGTTGGTTAAAGTTTGTTTTCTTTTTTGTGTGGCTTGTTCTCTTTACAATTTAAAAGTGTAAATTTAACATTCCATCTTCAGACAATATGACAGCATGAAGTTTTTGCGTGAAAAGGTAAGAGGGAAGTTAATCTAAAATGAAGATCAAGGTGAAGAGGGAAGAGGTCTTTCCTGGTGCTGTTTAGTCATTTGCAATATTTTACAAAACAATGTAGGTAAGGAAGAAGGCAAATCTATAATCAGAGAAACAAAAATTACAGCTTCCTAGGTTACAGCTGCCTAGGTAACAGCTGCCTGTTTATGTGACTTATGTCCCATAATCACATTCTCTTAAGGCTATAACATTTAGTTTTAACAGCTTAGATTGTGAGTTACTTATTTTTACATACCCAAGGAATAAACTCTGTGATGCAATCTATGTGCCAAGCTCTGTGTGTGGCTTTATTTCCAGGTTTGATAATTTCTTATTACCATCTGTTATTTTTCTCTTTTAACCTTTCCTAATACAAAATGTGAAGATTTTTATCATATTTTTTGTGTTCTAAATGGAAACATATGCATGAAATCTTATTTGAGATCTTAATTGAAGTATGAATAAGATAATCTTATATGACCTGTCCAAGAAACTACTACTAAAGGTTAAGAATATTGTAGCTACATATTAAATTTTATATAAATTTTTTATATTTAAAAAATGTTCTATTTTTTTCCATATATTTAAATAATGACTCCAAAAACATTAATCACTTCAGTGAGGGCATCAGTCACATCACTGATTATGGTAAATTGTGGAGCCAATATCCATAATTTGCTTTCTTAAAAATCTATTTTAGAAGGTTGAATTTATCAGGTAGTCTGAAGTGTTAAATGAGAGTATAATCTTGACTTATTGAAAAATGACATCATTTTGCTTCCCATAGTTATTTTTATATTATGTCTGAAGAAAGAAAAATACTTTTGTTTCTAATGTTTATGGTATATAACAGACTCTTTTTAATTATAGAAAATTCCTGTCTTTTAATCACTGAGAAAACAATTTTCCTCCCATAAAATAATACATTTTTTTCATTATTTGATTTTTAAAATGACATATTCCAGGGATTATTTTTGAAATATTGGATGCTCATCTAACACTATCCATTAAGTTTCTATTCATGTGGAAAATGAAATGGAAATGTAGGAGAAATTATTTTTTGAGAGGGAGAGGCTAAAGGGCCTATAATTCATCAGCTGTTACTAATGAATAAAATAATGTTGAATTCATACAAATAAAAAAAATTAGTTCTTATGTGTTAGGTATGACCTCAATTAAGTTAGATAATTTATATAAATGAGATAATTTAACTTATTTAAAGCTTAGCTAAGAGACTTGCTTCATCTAATCCATGAGCCAATGGTGAAATCAGAATTTAAGCTCAGAGCTGCATGAAACTAACATCTAGGTTCTTATAACATTAGCCATGTTTGTTAATCTTTGATATTTTTTTTTTTTAAATCTGATATGCCTATTTTCCCCTTGTAGCATTGTATATTTACAGTCTGGACTAACAAGATAACTAGCTATCTGAGGGTGTATTATTCTTTCTATAAATGTTAAATGAGAAATCTCTTCCTCCTCCTTAAAACAAATGGAAGAGAAACTGTTACAAATTATTAAGGAGTATAGTTACTGAGTGTCCTTAATATATAAAGAGTTTTTAGAATGTTAAGATGATGGCTGAAATATCAGAAGATGATAGTGGGTTTTTATGCACATTTATTAGGGTTGTTTTCTTCTTGTTTTTTTTCACTGTTTGTGCCTAATTCAAAGTTAGTCAATAAGCAGAACATGTCTTTGTGACCAAAAGTTCTCTGAAAAAGAATTTGGAGGAAAGAGACTTTATTCTGGTCAACAGTTTGCAAACTGGAAGACTGCATAAAACAAAAGGGCATTCCAGAGAGCAAAGAGGGTTTGGTTTTTACAGATAAAGTTTCTATTCAAGTTCCCAATCAAGTCTGTTTATGCAAATGAAGGATTCAAACTTGCTTAGTGCTGATTGACTGACACAGCTGAGTTCCGATTATTTTGATGCAGGTAACAGTCTATTCAGTGGTTCAGGTGACGTGAACAAGGACGGTCAGCTATGAAAGTCCTAAGTTAAGTAGACATGTGGGTTTTCTGGAACTGAGTACATGTGTGAGCGCTAGGTAGCAAATGGCCTTTGGGCTCTATTTTAAACTTAGACATTGTTATCCACTCAGGATTCATGTTGAGGGACTGACTCTTTCAGGTTTACAGTTTCATTAACCAGTTTGCTCTCACAGTCATACCATCCTCCTTGTATTTTGACTACAAACCTTATTTTCTACTTTGACTTCCGACCATTAGGATTGTATGTAAGGACTTGTAACAGTACCCCTCAACCCAACTTTATCTAGAATGAGTCTTGAGCTTTGGAGACTCCTGTACTTGAATGGAGAATACAGCAGGCCATCTGGAACTATCTGGGAAACTGAATGTAGTTTTAGGGAGAAGGACAGAGTTTTGAATGTAAGATTCATTCCTTGAGATTTTATTGTTTAGTTATATTTATAATATTTTGTGCTTAACTCAATTAAACAATTGAAGAAAAGAAGTATAAGATCTCCAGAAATGAAATTGTATTGTGAACACATTAGAAGAGCAGATCTACTATATCTTCCTCCAAAACTATCTTAGTGAATAGTCCTTGGGAAAGAGTTTTGCCAGTCATCCAGGATACAGCTTCAGTGAGGCAGTTCTACACATGTACTGGAATTTGCTGTCTTCTCATGTCTTGGTTAACTTGGATGTCATTTTATTTACTATTTTGATGTGAAAAATTGCACTACAGATTTTAGTAAATTATTGCCATCTCAACATAGTTGCATTCTAATGATAATATGCATTTTTTTAAAAAAGCCTTTTTTCCAAATAATTTTGCTTCATGATTAATTTGTGATTGCACATAATTTTCATAATTTTAGTTCAGACTATCTTTAGATGTGAAGATACTTGTTGACAGCACAGTACCTTCGTTTCTCTCTAGTAACTCAGTATAACAACATCAGCAAATATTGGTATGAGTTACTATTATAAATGATTTATTTTCATTATCTGATTTCTTTTATTTCATTAGTTTCCTTGGGTTTTTATCTGATTTCAGACGCTACATAGTTTTGTGATTTTAAAATAGCATAATAAAGCATACAATCCCTAAGATCTTTAATTTTGGAGAATTTTGAATGGGAGGATTTTGAAGATTGACCTGTGTACTCTTAAAAGGGGAAATCAGGTAGAAAGACAGCTGTCAAGATGCAATGGAATTATTACCAACAGAATTGAATAATGCACATTTTATAATAAAAGTTAATATCTACTCTAAAACTCAATAGTTGATGACCAAAAAGCAATATTTGGAAATTGAACTGTTATCAACATGAAAAACAGGGAAGGATTTAAAAAATGACTGGAATAAATACTTATATCTATAATTGCATTTGGACATCATTTTGAAGGAACCCCTTCCATAGAAACCAGATGTGATTTCTGTTTTTCTGTCTGGAGAAAGCACACATATAATAAAAAGGTTGTATAATTATTGCATTTGTACAGAAGAATCTTCTCATGTAAATTTAAATTTCAATAAGTTGCTGAATTAAACTTTAGCAAGGGAAAGGAAATTGTAAAATGTGGTCTTTCATTCCCATGTTTGTGTTAGTATGTTAATTATCCTTTTTGGGGGCAGGAGAAGTACAATGATGCATAGGCCAGCATAATTGCTACTTACACAGGAATCAATACCCGAGCCAGACTAGGCTTAGGAAACCTTAATGGTACATTTACATAGACAATTGCCATAGCAGTGAAACAGTAGAAACTTATTTTTTGTCAGTGTAAAGCAGGTTTACTGATTACCAGTCCCAAGAGAGGACTCCCATTGCATGGGGAATAGCAAGGATCATCCTTAGACTAACCACCAAAAACTCAACCAAGGGTTTTCCAGGGTTGCAGTCAAGTCAAGAGAGTGGATATGATGCCTCAGTCTGCACCATCATTAGCTCCAGAGGGAAACAGGACAATGCTTGTTTTTAGTTCCCTAGATATGTGTTTCTATACTTAAATATTTCTGTGAATGGGTGTTGCCATTTGGTGTAATCTTTTAGGAAAACAAATTGTGTCGCCGGGCGTGGTGGCTGACGCCTGTAATCCCAACACTTTAGGAGGCTGAGGTGGGCGGATCACCTGAGGTCAGAATTCGCGACCAGCCTGGCCAACGTGGTAAAACCCCGTCTCTACTAGAAATGCAAAAATTAGTCGGACATGGTGGCACATGCCTGTAATTCCAGCTGCTAGGGAGACTGAGGCAGGAGAATTGCTTGAACCTGGGAGGTGGAGATTGCAGTGAGCCAAGATCACACCATTGCACTTCAACCTCGGTGACAGAGCGAGACTCCATCTCAAAAAAAACAAAAACAAAAACAAAAACAACAAAAAAAAAACGAGGTAGGGGGAGAAAACAGATTGTTTTATAGTAATATAATTGTATCTGATGACCCCAGAGGAATAAAAAGAAGCAGGACTAAGTCCCTAAAGCAATGTTTCTTAGGGAGAGAAATTTTAAAGACCTAGCATTTCAAGGTTAAGGAAAAAAAAAAACTTGGTTACAAGCTCTGGAGACTTATAGAATACCTACTTCATGAATCAATATGGCTTTTTTACTTTTCACAGGGTAATGAGACAACTTTCATAGAAGTTACCACATTTAGCTTAATTAAGAGGAAATATATTTGGGATTAGAAGTTTAATAACTAGATACAGTGAAGCAGATCACAGTGAAGGGGCAGCTCCTTTGCAATTCAAAACAGATGGTGCCTTTCTTTTTCCATTTAGATTCCCTGTTTTGAAAAAAAGGCATATTCATTGAATACCAGCAATGCTATGACGTTAAGACCTCTATGTCATAAAACATGTTTATGGAGGAATGATGTTAGAAATGTTTCATAGCAAACATGCATTTTTTTCTTTGACCACTGATTTGTAACCATCACCAAGTGAAATCCTGGAAATATATATATATATATATATTTCTTTTGAATCAGTGGAAAGAATTAGAAACTATAGGGAAACCTGTTTTGAATAGCTTAACATTTGGTAATAACTGACCAGGAGATTCTCTAACAAATAAAAATGGATACCTTTCATAAAAGGATATATTGAGAACATACGGAGAGAAACTTAAATAAGGTACTATGGTAGAAAGCTATAGAACCGATTTGGTGTCCCTGATGCTTTCGCAGTAGGATTTACCTTCTTTGTGTCTTTTTCTTTAAATTCATAACAATATTTAGCATCTTGTGTCAGAAGACAGGCATTTGGCATAAATAGTCACATAATTTCTGAAACTAATTCTAAAAGCTACCTCTTTTTTAAGTTTCTGTCTTAGATTGCTGGGTTTTTTTCTTTTCTTTTCTTTTTGTTTTTTTGCTTTTTTTGGGCATATTTTCCTGAAAGAAGCAAAATCTGTTTCATTCATCGAATTATGCAATGCAAAGATATGAATATAGCTTTGGAGTCTAAGTGCATCTGTAAGCAAGTCTTGCATGTGTGAACAAACAGAGGCTTCTCAGTTAGTCTGAAAGTCCTTTGAGGACAGGATGTGAGTCTCAGGCTTCTTAGTATCCCGCATAGATCATTGTCAAAAGCTCAGGCCATGTGCTGAATCAGTATGTAGTTTGATAAATTGTCAGGTTTTCTGCATGTGAGGTGACCTTAAAATCTTATTGCCAATCCTAAAGCACCCTATATTGGCTTTGACATAATCCACTCAGAAAAAGTGTGAAATTAAATATGCAATCATCTTTTTGACAATAAGAAACCTGGTATTTTATATCAGATTTGGGGTATTGATGTTACTCAGAATGACTATGAATAAAAAAAGATTTACATAGTAAAGATATTCTATATTGATGATTTGAAGTAGTCAGTAAAAACCCTTTAAAACGTTTAATCTTTCTACTTCCAATATCTACATTCAAAAAAAAAAAAAAATACTGTTCTAACACGAACTACTCTAAACTTTTGTACCTTACCTTGTTCACTTACCCATATGGTAATATTAATGTGAAAATCTTTCCTTAAATTTCTCTCCATGAATTCACATTTGTTGTTTCAACAATTATTTTATCTCATGGTCTCAAAAAAATAATCCTTGACAAGTTATTCCAAGATAAACCTTCCCTGACTTGCTTTCTGTCGGCATCTGGTTCTACAGTGAGAATTCTTCTGGAATGTGCTTTTATTATATCCTACCATTTAATTGCTTTTCAGGATAAGAAATCTAAATGTTCTTCACATTCTTTGTCTTTATATACAATGCTTAATTTTGCCCAGTCTGCTCAAATTTGGGACTCAAAGAAGTAGCTTATTTTTATGTAAAGTTTAATGTAAAAAGAAAAATATTTATAGACAATGTAGAAAATGTTTAAAAAATGCAAAGAAAAATCCTCTACTCAATTATACCTTTAACATTTTTGGTAAATTCTTTTTTTAAAATTATTATACTTTAAGTTCTAGGGTACATGTGCACAACGTGCAGGTTTGTTACATATGTATATATGTGCCATGTTGGTGTGCTGCACCCGTTAACTCGTCATTTACATTAGTTATATCTCCTAATGCTATCCCTCCCCGCTGCCCCCGTCCCACAACAGGCCCCGGTGTGTGATGTTCCCCTTCCTGTGTCTAAGTGTTGTCATTGTTCAGTTCTCATCTATGAGTGAGAACATGCAGTGTTTTTTTTTTTTTTTTTTTTTGTCCTTGGGATAGTTTTAGTTTGTGGAGAATGATGGTTTCCAGCTTCATCCATGTCCCTGTAAAGGACATGAACTCATCCTTTTTTATGGCTGCATAGTATTCCATGGTGTATATGTGCCACATTTTCTTAATCCAGTCTATCATTGATGGACATTTGGGTTGATTCCAAGTCTTTACTATTGTGAATAGTGCCACAATAAACGTATGCGTGCATGTGTCTTTATAGCAGCATGATTTATAATCCTTTATATGTCAGAGATCATGTATAGTAAGTTTTAATTGTGTTTAGTGAATAAACTAATCCATGCTAATTCACTTAAAATATCAAGATTTTTTTTTTTTACAAAAAAAGAATACTTAGTTGATTTTCTTAATTCACAAATAAGAATCTATTATATATATATTTGATAAATATATACATTGGTAATGGTTCTCATTTTGTCAGGTAGCACATTTAGATTGAATATTTAGCTCTAAATCAAGATCCCAATAACAATAATCAAAGGTAAATGAGCCATAGGAGATAACAATCTTATTTTAATTGAGGTCCTACCTAATCTCTCTGGATAGGTAAGGATTCAATGATCTTGGCTTTTATTACAAGCCCGCATCATTATGTTGTAATATATTAATTTCGATCCCAACAAATTATCTTTAATCTTAGGCCTTAGAGGCATTGGGGCATGAAGCATTAGATAAAAGTGAAAATGTTATTTTTATATTTAAATAAGGAGAAAATAAGGATATCTTATTATATTCTTTCTGTGTCCAGACTCTTTGAAAAACTTGAGGTCAGGTGAGGCCTAAGGGCAGTGAAAGGTTGAATTGATCTTCCCATTCATTTATCTCCTGAATGAGTCTGAGTTTAATTTACCTTAAACTAGGATGTTGAATGGATACTTGATATGGAATAAGAGTCTAGTCTTCAAATTAATTTTTTTGGATACTGGAAGTGTTTCAGAAATTGAGCTGGCCAGTTTTATCATTTTCTGATAGATGATAAAGAAGTTAAATGTTATATTTCACTACAGAAAATAATGTATTAAAATATTTTTAATAAAATAGTTTTTATTGCCTACACATTGTAATTCAAGTCATAATCAACTGCTAGCCTCTTGCACTGGTTATCTAAAGGTGGTAAAATGTGACTAAAGTAAAAATGAATGATCTAATTATAGGAATGACATATCCTCATGAGAATGTAAGTTTTGGTAAAACATGCTGACTGCAAATGCTTTCCTTTTTAAATAAGTGCTCTTCTTTACAAATATTCCATTACATTGACTCTGAGGCATGTAGTTGAAAAAGTTATTTTTCTTCTAATTCAGAGCTCACATTTCTTAGAGAAAGTTTAGGTAAAGACAAACCTTTCCCTGAAGTCTTTTGAAAACCATAGAAAATTTTACTGAGCAAGAGCATCATTGTTTATAATTTAGTCCATTAACTCTTTTAGATCCCTTGACACAGTGTCTGTGACAGAAGCAACCAATAGTACAATTCTAATGAGGTGAAATGAATCACTTAATTATGAGATATTGAATAGCAATTTTTTAAAATGAGAATAGTGTGCTAGGACACTGAGACATATTTGAATGTTCTGTCCTTGAACGTCATCTCATTTAAATTCATTCCAAATCAACTTACAGGACCAAAATCTCAGTCATTACTATTTCCACTTCCTCTCTCTAAGTTATGAATGAGGCTTAAGGGGAATGTACTACAGACGAAATGACAGAAGAGTGGGACTTGGTCAGACTCTCTATCACAATCACTGCCTAAGACAGACTGTGAGTAGAAAATGCAGGGAGGGAACTGGGAAAAGAATTAGAGAAACTTAAAGAAAGTGAACAAACATATTTGCCACTAATGGATTTCTCTTTCATCAATGTTCAGGACTATGATTCTCCAATTTTTCAGATATTGTCTTGTCTCAGGGCTGGCTCTGCCTGTTGAATATTTTTCTTCACCATTATTGAGCATTTTGCTTTATTTATCATTTCTCATTATGTCCTGCTCTGTCTGAAATACTCATTTTCCATATACATATTTTTCCCTATATTTATTTTTTAAAATAGTGCCAATGGGTTAAATGCTTCATGGAGAAAAGCGTTAGGCACGTATGAAAATGATGCCACATTTTGTTTACAAAGGTACAGAAATTGCCTACTTCACATAATCCTAGAAGGTATGTAGCAGGCTTACTTGAAAAATCTAATTTCATAATAGTTTTGTTATAATGTATTTTTGCAGACATGACTTTAACTCTGAGCTAACTTCCAGGGAGAGAGATCAGTTTGTAACAACATTGGCTTTCATGTCTGGAAGCAAAATTAAGTTCAAATTGCTGTAGCATGAAGAAAATGTATGTTGTCACAGGGGTAGGATCAGATTAGAGGTCCTTCAATGTGATGCAGAGAAACTGGAATTTAGGTTGGTATTAGTGAAACCAGGGACAGATAATAACAATAGATTTTAATACACTGCTTTTGTATGATTTTCACACAATTAGAATAAGATTTTCTTCTGCAAATTCTCTAATATGTTCTGTATATATACACAGATATATGCACACACAGTCCTCCTAAGCATAAGATGTGTATTTGAGAAAGGCCTTTAGAAAATCCTATTTATGTTATCTTTTTTGTGACTATATTAGTTGAACATGTACAAAGTAAAAACTTGTATTTAAAAAGGAAGGAAGTGGTTGGAATACAAGCATGTTAGGGAGATGCTTTGAAACTATGAAAGCCAGTCTTACTTACTCTTTAATTTTGCTTTTGTGATACATCTATAGAATATTCTTCTTCTTTTTTGTGATGCTATTTATTACAAATTTGGTTAGTTTGATTAGTGTCGTAGAGCCACAAGGTTTAAACAAGGTAACTGAAACAGGAGATAAGACAGTGTACAAATCAGTATATATAGGGTCATTGAAGTTTATCACTGTATTTTCAACAATTCTCTTAGTGTCCAGAAAATAGCAGTTATTATAGATATTGAATATGAACAAATGAATAAGATAGGGCACTTAAACTATTTAGACTTCAGCTACAAAACCATTACTGGGGGCATGATGCATTGTTAATGGTATTAGGAGGCCCCTGTTATGATGTCCTAATACAGACAAAAATCAAAAGAAATGTTCATCACAGCACTATTTATAATAGTAAAGACATGGAATCAACCTAAATGCCTATCATTAATAGAATGGATAAAGGAAATGTTCTAGATAGATAGATAGATAGATAGATAGATAGATAGATAGATAGACCTATAGAATATTCTTCTTATAATCCATGATTTTAGTGAAGAAACCAGACCAAAATAGCATACATTACCAAATACTGAGGTCATTTCAATATTTTCTACTTAAAATTTGCTTTCTTTGTTCATTCACTCTTTCTGCAGAGTATGAATGACATTTTAAGATAAATGTCTGTCTGTTATTATCTGTTTCTCTTTCTGTTTGCTAAAGCAATCATTCTGCTATGAAGTACTCCACTATCTGCAGGGCTCCAAAGTTAATAAATCAATTAGCACCAATTAATCATTTATATAACTCATGACACTAGGGGGCAAAAAAACAAAACAAAAAAAAAGCTCAAGAGTGCATGTTACTTCTGGTACTGACAAAGCATTTCTAACTGAAACCTAATTCATTCAAATTTTATTCAGTTGTGATTTATTGACCAAATGTTATGATTTTGGCACAGTTAATGATTAAAGTACAGGATCAAACTTTGGATTTGGGATACAGTTTTAATCCTACGCCCTACTCTTGTTTTTATATATCTAATGTAGTATAATGTGGAAAGGCAACTGAGATATCAATTATAATTATCAATGTTTATTTAGTCTGGATCTACGATCACAAAATTATGTTTCTTTTCATTTAACTATGTTCCATGGGACGTTGTTAAAACATCTGATGCTTTAAGAGCATTCAGCCAGATTATTATAATATGTGCTAGTGCTTAACAGTTACTATAATATATTAAATGCTCATTTTTAACCTGAGTTTTATTTCTATTTAAGAACCTGTCAAAATTAAGTACACTATTCATTTTTTCTGTGCTAGACCTTTCTTTGATCTTGTTTTGGTCCTATTGATGCAGAAGTTTCCCTTCCACAAGGAAATTGGACCAGTCTAGAGTTTACTCTGTCCCATTGCTCTCATGACCAAGCAGAAATATTCAGAAAATGCAGAGTTCATACTCTCTGTTTGAAGGTGGTGCACTAATAGGTCTTAAACACGAACTATCCTAGCTTACTTGAAGAAGAGAGAGGTAATCCCAGAGATTTTTGCCCATAGTTAAACTCTGTGAGGAATCCAATTTTGATGCTTTTTATTATCTTTATTCCAATCCAAACAGTGAGTCAGTGGTGACCCTCCATTATAACTCATCACATTTGGGATTCTTTTAGCCAAGTTTCTTTTCTTTGACACTGGGAAGAACTAGCATAATTGCCATTCAGATAGGCTTTTAGCAATATATTTTGAAGATATTTCTTTTTTTTTTCCTTTCTCAATATGGTTTATCTTCTTAAAAGAGGCACATATGTTGATGAAAAAGAACAGACAATAGTGGGAACTTTTCTGATTGTCTCCATAAATGTATAGATTGTAATGAATTTCTATAAGGGAAGTCAAAATGGCACTGATTTTGTTTGTTATAAATAGTTCAAAAGTAATTTTATTTATTAAAATATTGCAGTTCTAAGAGTCAAGAGTAAAGACATACAATCACTTTCTCTCTGACAAGTAGTTGTACATCTGGATAATGTTTTTAAATATTTCAGGCCATAGTAAGTTAATGCTAACTAAAGTGTGAGAATGTCCTTTTGGTATTGTTAAATAAGAATCTCTCTCTGTCTCTCACACACGCACACACACAAACACACAGAGTTTATTTTTTGGCATCTTCTAGTGTTCTTTCAATTTCTTTATTCTTTAGTTCCATCCCTGCTTCCCATACACAAACCCCACTTAATCCAGCCTTGAGAAAATCAGACTTTACACGGAGCATGTTCTTTCTTATAAATTGGGTCACTCAACAGTCAGCTTCTGGGCCATCGCCTCATTTTCTTTGCAAATGCTTTACTCTCCTTTAAAGCTTAAAAATTTCCCAGAGAAGTGTCCTAAAAATCTTTCAAACCCAAAGCTCAGGATACAAATGGAGCTGAATAGAGTGCGATTTATAATTGGTAGTGCTAAAGGATTTGGTTTTGTGACCATAGACATCAGCATCCTAACAAGGAGGAAACTGCAAATTCACAGGGCTGGACATCCGTTCCTGGTTAGATGTCTTTGCAGAGGTCTTTCCAAATGACTATTTTTGAGAATATGGCTCAATCCTCTATTCATAGTAGATGTAGGCATTTTTTTGATGAAGTATAAAAGTTCCCTTTGATAAAATTTCATGGATAATTGAAAATACAAAAGGAAGTAAATAATTATTTATAATCAAAAGCAGATTTCCCATCATGTTTCAAGGGATACTAGGTTCAGTAGACATTAATAGGCAATCAACAAACAAAATGATCCTCTTGGGAGAAGCACTGGCTTTAAAAAAAGTTAAACAAGTTTCCTTACTGCAGGAATTTCTATAATCTTGGATATACTCATGTATAAGAGTGGATAAATTTACAAAAATCACCAAATTTGTCACCAAAGAACATCTCAGGGGAGCAGGATTATTTGGATTATATTGGATTATATTTTAGAAAGTGCTGATGTAAATGCTGATGGCACAGATACTTTTTAAAATGGTGATTCTCACCAGGAGAAGCGTCTCTTTTCCGGACATAGGTAGTGACTTGTCTGAGGACATGCTCACTCTTCATTAATCCTCATCAAAATATTCCAGTTCATTTGCCTTTACCAGCTGATCATTTTCTATGGAGTGGCCATAACAAAGGAACTTGGAGATTCTTCTATTCTACAGAGACAAACTAAAATTTGTTGAGGACATCACCCACTTATTCAAACCCCTAAATGCTGACAAATTATCTTGCAAGGCTTTTCTGGTTGTGCTTCTCTAGATGCTTAAAATCATTAATTCATAATTGCTGTCAGTATAAAATCCTGAAAGATAGAAGTGTTATCTCATATTACTAATATTCTCTTTATTGAGTTTAGTGTTATTTATATATATATGTGTGTGTGTGTGTGTGTGTATATATATATAGGTGATCAGTTGGTAGAATGCTGGGTTAAATCTAAATTAAGCTTCAAAACATCCTAACCAGTCTTCTTAGATTTAGCACAAAATCTATCCTCTGTCTCATCCCTTCCAAACTTGCAATGCAAATCAGGCATTTTCTGTCCTTTTCTTTAATCATAACATAGTCATCCTCCACATCATAGAACTTATTCCAGTCTCTAAGTGTGTATTTGTTTATTGATGTGCTTCCCATCACCCTCTATTGGACAGTAAGTTGCATAAGACAGGGTCTATGTCTGTTTTGATCATTTTATCCTTATACAAAAAAACCTGGCACAGTAACAGGTGCATTGTAGCTATCAAATCATGAAAATTAATGAATAAATACATGTATCCATGTACATATTGTCTTAATCCGGGTATGTCATTCATGAGATCAACCATGTAGCAACAAACCCATGATGTATTTGTTTTCCAAGGGGAAAACGTAAGTACTAATCATGAGTACTAATCATGGTCCTCCTGAAAGTGTATGCTATAGAGAAAAAAATCTGTAAGTAGGTATTTCTGAGAAAGAGTCACATTAGAGTATAAAGACAAATATTTAGCATTCATCATTAGGAAGATATGTTATTTCTGATAATAAATTGCTTTCTTCAAACAAATGCTAATATGTACATGATCAGGGTTAGGAATCAATAAGAATAAGACATTTAAATACCTAATATTAAATTATAAGCAAATAAAAATATTTTGTTTAAGATCACTGGTGACACTCTAGCATTTCTCCCTAAGTAGTGAAATTTCCCCCCATTTAATAGAGCAAAAGAATATGATTGTTTTATTAAGTTAGCCTATAATACAAAATTAGATGTCAATCATTAAATATAGATATCCTGTCAAAAACTATATAAACAAAATCTATCAAACATTTTAAAGTTTTGGATTTTTTATCTTCTTTTTAATAATTAACAATATTTGTTTGCATATATCTAACAGGTAATATAGGTTATTAATAGACATCTCTATTTTATGTTATAACTAACAATCCCCAAAGTATTTAGGGAAGAGAAGCCAAATTTGAGGTTTTAAAGTTTGCCCTGAAAAGAAAATAAACACTTTGTTTTTAGGTTAGACTTTAGTTATTGTGGAGGCTTTGGTGGAAATGTCCTATAAAACTTGGGTATTAACATTCTTTATTTTTTGTGTTTTTCATTTCCATGTTCTGGTTGCAAATTTTCATACTAATACCTTTATTTAATTCAATCAAAAGCACTCTGTTCCTAATATTAAAATATCCAAAAATTTTTAATGCGATGTACATGATTATGAATTCACTGAGGAGATTTACATTATTCTCATTACTTTGGGGATTCAGGGAAAGTTAAATGCATAACTTCAATATTAGCATATTTGACTTGACAATTTTCTGCTTGACATCTGTAATAATTGTTAAGTTCACAATTTGATTTTTGATTAAATTATCAGAAATATGCTAAGCTGCAGACTGATCATCATATATACATATACCCACACACACTTATATACACACCTATGTATACATATATGAAATCTACATGTTTTATTATCTGTAGTAAATATAAACACCCTGCTTTGATCTCAACAGTCTGTGTAGCTATTGTCACCATTTTACAACACTAAAAATTATTGTTAAAAATGAGAATCTGTATTTGATCTTATAAACTGTATCTCTCCTTTCTTTTCTACCAACTCCAATATGGCTTGTCTCACTTTCATTATATACAATTTTCTGTTTTCAAGTTTGTCAGTTGTTTACATTTTGCCTTTTTATTTTCATTTTTTGATCGTCATATTGACATGTATCTCAGCAGTAGTTAACCTATTTGACTGATTCCTTCTTTTTCCTTTTTTTTTTTTTTTTTTTTTTTTGGTGGAGTTTGGGGTTGACTTTCATGACTCCACACTCTCCTGGTTTTGCCCCTAAATGTCTGGCTTCTCTCGTTTCACTGCTGGTTCCTCCTTTTTCATTTGGTCTTTCAATGTCTCAGCATTTTTCTTAGTTGAATTAATCCAATGAATCCAATTACATGTCCCTTTATAACATCTGTGTTCTAATTATTTCCAAATTTAATTTTACCTGAAACTTTCCCTTAGCCACAGATGGCTTATCACCTTAGCCTCTTTTATTATTATTGTTATTATTTTGCCAATGAAATTAACTTTAATATTACCATAAAAGAGCAACTTCATAATGCAGTGTGTTTCATATTACCCTTGTTTCTCTCTCTATAAGATGAAGGGCAGTATTCACAATTTTAAAATATGATAACCTGGTAATGAAGCCTAAACAATGTGCATTCTGGTAATTGAAGTCTAATTTTATAGTTGGTCTAAAGTATGTCACTTTTATGTTAATTTTTAAGATATTTTATTATAATTATTTTAATTCACACATAAAAATTCTACATATCTGAGTACAGTGTGATATTTCAATATATGTATATAACATGTAAATAGCAAATCAAGATAATTAGCAAATATATCATCTCAAACACATCGTTTATTTGTGCTGACAACATTCAAAATTCATTCTCCTAGTTTTGAAGATATATAATAAATTGTTGTTTATCGTAGTCACCCTATAGTGCTATAGAGAACGAGAATTCATTTCTCCTATTCAGCTGTACTTGTGTCTCTATTAGCCCACCTCTGGCTAACCTCCCTTCCCTCTCACTTTCCAACTTCTAGTAATAACCATCCTACTCTTTACCTCTGTGAGTAGAACTTTTCAGCTCTCACACATGAGTGAGAACATGCAGTATGTATCTTTCTATGCTGGCTTATTTCATTTAATATACCACAACTTCTTAACATCTCAACTTGGATGCCCACAAGAAATTTCAAAATTATCATGGCCAAAATAGTGGTCCTTTCAGTAAATTGAAATGACATGTACAGATGAGCTTAAGACAAAAACTTGGAAGTCATCCTTGGTAACTTTCTTTGCCTCATTCTCACCTTTATATTTAATCCATAAATAAATCTCTTTAACCTAACTCCCCAAAATCACTCCAATACATATAGTTCTCTTAATTCCATCTGCTACCACCCTAATCCAAGCCACTGCAATTTTGTTAACTGAAGAATTCTGTTTTTAATATTGATTATGAACACTATCAAAAAATCATATCTGGAGAGAAAATAATATAATTCATTATGACCACCATTCTTTTTAATCATTATTAATATTTAGCATTTTTTAAATTTTTTCCATCATTTTCTGTGTACTACCCTTTCTTCCCCACTGCAATATTTTATACTAATTTCTAGACATACTATGATTCTAACCATTAACACTTCAGAACTTCAACAAAGCATACTGTAATTACTAATTTTAAAAAAATTAACAATAATTCATTTATATTATTTAATATATGATCTGTGTTTAAGTTCCTTGATTGTCTGAGAAATATCACTAATGATTTATTTAAATCAAAGTCTAAACATTAAAATTAGCTGACATTTGTCACATATTCTTTAAACTGTAAGAGTTCCACCACAGCTCTTGGGTTTTCATAAAGATAAGCTATTGAAGAAATAACTGCCAGTGAGATGCTAAGATCCTAAAAACAATCTCAATTATATGCACCATGAACCCTTTTTCCCTCACTTCCATCCTTCATCAAAACCAAAAAAGTCACTACAACTAGTATATAGTTCTATTGCTGTATTTATATTTTATTATAACTTCTTTGCTTACATAGTAATTTTCTATAATATAGTATAAATTGCTTAGAAGGCAATTAAGGTGGGGTGGTACTTGTATGACAGGCAGTTAAAATGTAATAACTGATCTCCTATAGTTTCAAGATGAATAATAGGAGACATGACTCTGTTCTAGAAGTTAAAATAGTAAAGTTTCCTAATTATATAAATACTTCAGATTATTAAATCATGCCTTTGAATTTTTAACTATAATTATATTATCAAGTAAATTATATGATAAAACCTTTTGTCAAGAAACAACATCAGACAAATTTTGATAAATGTATATCTTAATATAGTCTTAATTATGCTGACATTTTACTTTCTTAATAAAACTATTTTCCTGAGAGCTACATTTTCTAGTCAATTTGTTCTGTATATCTAACTTGAAAAATACTAACATCACCAGACAGAAAAGACAGTGCTATATAATCAGAGCTTTCCAGTTTAAATTCCAGAGTTCATATTACCTGTATGTGTAGAATATGTATACTCAATGATTTTCTCCTGTCTGTGAATTTCCATTGGATACCGCCTCCCTCACACACACCAAAAGCAAGATTTTTCCCTATGGCCTTGCCAGGTTGTTAATTGTCTTTTAAGAAGCTTGATTCAATTCTGCACTTGGGAAGTTCCTCATATTTTTCTCTTGTCTTCTCAGGCATTGATCAGCCACTCTAAAAGTATTGAATCTTTTATAACTTTGCACTAAAGAGGTATATCTTACCCATTCAACTCCCTTTACTTTGCTGTAAAATTGATATTTTCATATTCACTTATTTATTTACCAAAGTAATACTTGCATGGTTGTCTTATCCTTGATTTCACTTAAACATGGAACCTCCAAGGTCCTAAATCATTTTATTTGCCTTTCAAACTGCTTTCTTATATTGTTTTTCTGATGTACTTTCAAAAGAATATGCTTGGAATTGAAAATATTTTGTTCTCCTGATATAAAGGATGTGAAAATAAAACTTGTCCTCGCTACTTCTGTTATATATCCTATTTATCTATTCCCTCCTTTATTCTCTTAGGGCCCCTTGCAAGAGTCTCTTTTAATACTTTGTAAAACAGTAATAATTTGCTTTTGTATGAGTTCTTGTGCTGCCACTTACCAGCTATTTGGGACAATTTATTTTAAATTATTTGTCTCATTCCCCGTGTGCACATATAAAAAATCTAGCATAATATCTTCTCTGCTGAATATTAGGATTTATTGAATAATAGATATATAACCCAGTCATTTAACATATCTGTGCCTCTCTTCTCTATCTCCCCAACATGAACCCTGTATCTTTCTGCTGCACTGTGTTGTGAAAGCCACAAGGACCATAATCACTCCTTAGGCTCCTTTAAAATAGGCACTTATTCAGATAAAATACAGCAATAAATCTTCTCTAAGTCTAAATAAATAAGCTCTGTGGAAATGATAAATAAATTGTTTCCCTTTGTATTTACAATTTGTTGAATCCAGGTCTCCAAATCTTTTCAGTGTCTTAATGCCAGGCGAGTGTTGGAGTTTTAACATCAAGTTGATGTTTAGAATAGATATATTCCTGTTTTTCCACCACTTTCTTGAACACTTCTGAGATGAAAAACAAATTAAACTATGTATACATATACATGCATATAAAGAGAGATATATATGCATAAATATGCATACATAGAGGGCACAAAAATTCATGTATATTTCCATATATAGAGAGAGCAACAAACTCTCTCTATATATGGAAATATACATGTATTTTTGTAACATATAGAAAGATTACATATACATTTCTCTACATATAGAAAGATTTCTACATATAGAAAGATTACATATACATTTCTCTACATATAGAAAGATTACATATACATTTCTCTACATATAGAAAGATTACATATACATTTCTCTAGAACGATAGAGCATAAGATATTATGTAGGTATGTACATATATAGAAAGCATATACATATAGAAAGCATGTCTATAGAGAGATGTATGTAAATATATAGAAGGCATATAGAGAGAGAGAGAGTGTAAAGACTTTTAAAAGGATAAAGTAAATAGTCTCCAGTAAGAAGATAATTTAATATTGAATATGTTTCTAAAGTTTCTTGCATGTAGGAAAAATAGAGACTCCACCTAAATTCCTTAGCAGAATTACCAAAAGGAGGAACACATCATTCTCTGAAGAGGAAGAGAATTTTCTACAGCATTTAGTTAGAAAAACAATTGTCATATAAGACTTTCTTTAGTTGTTTTGAATGATGCCGTGCACAACGTCCTTAAAAAAATATTTGCAATGATAATGTGACTATTTTATGGTCCTTGGCAATGCAGGTCCTTTGTTGAAACTTTTAAAACTTGAATTTCCAAGAGCCCATTTAGAAATTTTCCACCATAAACATAGAGGCCTGTCTTGGAGATATTGTGGGCTGGGTTCAGACCACTTCAATAAAATGAATATTGACATAAAGTAAATCACATGAACATTTTACTTTCCCACTACATATAGAACTTGTATTAATGCTCTACTATAGTCTATTAAGTCTGCAATATTATTATGTCTAAAATGTCTATGCTTAATTAAGAAATACTTCATTGGTAAAAAAAAAAAAAAAAAAAAAAAAGAAAAAGAAAAAAAAGGTAGTGATCATCTAGACTTTAGCAATTCCTAAATCCTGTTTTGCTAGTGGAAAGTTTTGCCTCAATGTTGATGGCTGTTGACTCATCAGGGTGGTGGTTGCTAAAGGTTGAGGTAGCTGTGGCAATTTCTTAAAATAAAAGAACAGTAAAGTTTGTTTTGTCAGTTTACCGTTGATGTAACAAAAGATTTCTCTTTAACATGAAGTGTTATTTTATAGCATTTTACCCATAGTAAAGACTCTTTCAAAATTAGTTAACTCTCAAACTCTGCCTCTTCGTTATCAACTAAGTTATGTAATATTCTAAATCATTTACCATCATCTCAAAATACTCATAATATCTTTAACAGGAGTAGATTCCACCTCAAGAAATGGCTTGCTTTGCTCATGTATTAGAAGCAACTCTTCATTCATTCAAATTTTATCATAAAGATGCAAATTCAGTTGCATCTTTAGGCTCCACTTCTAATTTTAGTTTTCTTGCAATTTCCACCACATCTGACACATCTTCCTTCATTAAATCTCAAATTCCTCAAAGACATCCCTGAGGGTTGGAATAAACTTCTCCCAAACTCCTGTATATTTTGTATTTTACAGAATTCCTGATAATTTGACCTCCCCACTGTGAATTATAAATGTTCTTAAAGGCATCCAGAATAGTGAATCCTTTCAAGGTTTAAAATTTCCTTTGCTCATATCTATCAGAGGAATCACTGTCTATGGCAATTATAGTCTTATAAAATGTATTTATTAACTAATAAGACTCAAAAGTCAAAATTACCCCCTTGATCCATGGGTTACAGAATGAATGTTGTGTTAGCAGACATAAAAGCTATGTTAATCTCCTTGTCCATCTCCATCAGAGTTCTTGGGTGACTAAGCAGTAATATTTTGCTAGAAACCTTTTGTTCTGAACAGTAGTTCACAACGCAAGTCTTAACATATTCAGGAAATCATTCTATAAAGAGATGTGCTGTCATTTGTGTTTTATTGTTGTATTTTGAGAATGCAGGCAGAGTAGACTTAGCATACTTCTTAAGGGCCATACGATTTTTGAAAAGGTCAGTGAACACTGGCTTCAACTTAAAGTCACGTAATGTGTTATTTAGTGTAGCCACATTCATCAATGGTCTTACTTAGATCTTATGGATAACTTCCGCACCTACTCAAACAGCACTTGCTGCTTCACCTTGCACTTTTATGATAATGAAGATGGCTTCTTTCCTTAAACCTTATGAACCAACCTCTGCTAGCTTTCCTCTGAAGCTTCAGCACCTCTCTCAGCTTTCATAGAATTGAAGACAGTGGGCATTGCTATGAATTAGATTTAGATTTAATAGAACATTGTGACTGGTTTGATCTTCTCTCCAGATCATTAAAACTTTTTCCATTATCAGCAATAAGGTTGTTTCACTTTCTTATCATTAGTGTATTCACTGGAGTAGCACTTTTAATTTCCTTCAAGAACATTTCTTTTGCATTCACAACTTTGCTATCTCTTTGACACAAGTAGCCTTTCAGTCTAACTAGGCTTTTGACATGCCTTCCTCACTAAGCTTGCTTATGTTTAGGTTTCAATTTAAAGTGAGATACATGGGACACTTCCTTTCATTTGAACATTTAGATGCTTTTGTTGGATTACTAGTTGGTCTAATTTCAATATTATTGCTTCTGAGGGAATAGGAAGGCTCAAGGAGGGAGAGAAAGACAAGGGAACAGCTAGTTGATCAAACAGTCAGAAACCCACGTTTGTTAGTTGATTTCGCATTCAGTTTTCTATGGTGTGGTTTGCAGCAACCCAAAATAATTACAATAGTAACATCAAAGATCACTGACTACAGATCACTATAATGGATGTAATAATCATGAATAAATTTGAAATATTGTGAGAATTAACCAAAGTGTGACACAAACAGAAGTGAGCATATACTCTTGGTAAAATGGCACTGATAGGCTTGCTTGATGCATAGTTGCTATAAACTTTCAATTTTTTAAAAATGCAACACTTGTGAAGTACAATAAAGCAAAATGAAATAAAATGAGGTATGCCTGTATTTGAGAATAAAACTGGTATCTTTGTACAAAGCTTCTTCAAACAAGTTAATATGTTGACATATACAAGTCTACTATTTTAAATACAATAAAACACTTGAATCTCATAAGAATGTTTAGAAATTCTTGTAGTGTTTTCTAAACAAACTTGAAACTATATAATGAACTGAATTCAAGATTTCTATACTAAAATGTATGTGCTACATTTAAATAAAACACATATGTATTCAAATCAAAGGTTCTTTTATCTTTTAGAACTATAGACTAGGAATGACTAGTAGAGACCCCCTTTTTATAGCTTTTTACCATTTATGAAGCAAAACATGTGTTAAATTTTGTAAAGTTAATTTTAGAAATTAGTTTCAGTCTAGCCTGTGAAACTAAAAAGGCTTTTACACATTTTTACAGATACTTTTTGCATATATTAATTATCATGACATTTTAATGCAAGAATCTGGATATTTGCTATGACAAAAACTACCAAAAAGAGCTTTATATTTAAATAAATGTTTTACCTTTTTATGTACATATGCTATAGTTTACCATCTTGCTTTCATAAAAAAAGTAAATAGGCCAAGCTCTGTTAGCTGGCAGAGTCACAGTATTGAGCTATTTGTGTTGCTTGTTTTTCTTAAGACTAATTACTTATAATCAATGAGGTTTTTATAGGGCCACTTCTTTGAAGAGAAGGTCTTTGAAGAGAAGGAACTAGTACATTTCCTCCATGAGCTCAAACTTTACACGAACACACATGCACACACCACAAGACATGAATAGGCAATTCATAGACAAAGATATTAAAGATGAAATTAAACTTATATACATAAACTTATTCAATCTATATTGACCAAATGAAAGGAATAAGGTCACAATTTTTCAACTATTAAGGTGAGAAAATTAAAATAGTAATAATGGACTACTAGATACATACCTATAAAAGAATGGATTTGGCCTATATAACACTATATTGAAAATTAGCTCCAAATGTTAATAAGCATAAATATAAGTGATAAAACTATAAAATTATAAGAAGAAAACATGGAAATAAATCTTCACGACCTTGGGTTAGGTACTGGTTTCTTAGCACATAAAAAGCATAAGTGAGAGTGACTGCTATTTGAAATGTACTTTCTTCCTGGGTGATAAAAGTTTTCTAAATATTACTATACTAATTGTATACTTTAAAAATGTTACTTTTTGATATGTATATTTTATTTTAATAAAGTTGTTTGGTACGCTAAAATGAACTATTCTACAAAATTTTGAGGGACCAGAAATAAGTATGACATGGAGGGGGTAGTTTGCTAATTGATAATGTATCTTTATGTTTTATGTGTGTGTATATATATGTATTTATGTGTGTTTTATATATATGTGCGTGTATGTGTATATATATATAAATGTATAAATATATATATACACATAAAACTTTGAAGAAATAAGTCCACTTCTGATAATAATTTATTTTGTAAAAGTAATTGTGAGAAAGCAAAATCACATAAGTAAAAGATTTCACAGCACTTTTAGCAAACGAAAAGAAATAGATTAAATATTCATCAGTGGAAATTGATTAAATACATGGTGTTGTTCACATTCAAAGGACATAACAATTTCACAAAATCAGTAACTCTAAAGGTTCTCACCTAGATGGTGTTCAGGATACATATTAAAGAAAGAAAACAATTTGAAGATTATATATAATTTTTCATTAAAAATGAATGTATACAGTAGACATATAGACACGCACTTACCCATAATATCCAGAAGTATATGCCATAGTCTGTTAATGGCATTTATCTCAGTATAATATTAGTTTTATGAGGGGAAAATATTTTACTTTTTATGTTATATGTTCTATACATTCATTTTTTAAATGTGCACATATCTGCTTTTGTATAATTTTAAAACATTGAATCAGGAACAAAAAATGTTCTTCTCTTGTTAGAACACAAGTCTTTGCTGTTCTAGAATTGATTACTCATTTCTACCTGTAAGTCTTTTATTCCAATTATTTGTGATAATAGAACAGAGCTTTAACGGTGCTAATAAGTCCTCATTGCCACAGATAATTTGAATTTATATGTGCTATCTGCTGTAATTATGAATAACTCTCCATTTCACTCTCAAAATTATTTTAGTTTTGATAGTAAATTACATGGTAATGCTAATTATAATAACTAAAATCCACATCCTATCTGATCTTCTCTAAGTGCAGATGTATAAGGCAGGAGGATCAGATAGTTTAAGCAGTATCAAATCAAGCGTACGCTTTGCTTTTGTAAGTACTCTCCTCCTCCCCTTACCAATTGTGAGGAAAATATTGGCCAGGAAGTAAATATTCCTGCATCACTCTCAAAAACTCATTGAATATTATTTAAACTATCTATGGACATAAGGGGAAAAACAAGTAATCAATAGTGACAAAAGTATATATATATAGGAAGCAAGTCAATATATTTATTAGCCTACAATGCCTTTTGCTGTTACTTAAGCCACCATTTTGGGGGATAAACGATTACTTTGATCACCAGCTAAATGCCTAAACATTTAGAAACTACCTTCTGAAAATTGCTCAATTCAGATTCATTCATATAAATATGTTAAAAGCTGTATCTGACACATATTAAATGAATCAATAAATACTAGTTTCTGCTGTCACTTTCTTTCATTGTCTCAGCTTCATCTTCATCACCATTAGTATGACATGTATACATGTGTGTACATAGACAACATATATAATACATACATATATATATAAAATCATTACATGAATTCTTTAACATTTCCCAAGTTAGGGTGATGTGTATGGTTTAAAATAACTATTTAGAAAAATTTAATAGAAACCTACCATAAGTCTGAAAGTTTTATTAATATTACCATATGTAACTTGCATTGTGGGGAAAAATATACCATTTTGGATTTTCATATTTTTAAAGGAAACATAAAAGCATATCACAGCACAAAACTAATTAAACCATGTCTCTCTTTACAATTATGACTCTTCAGATACATTAGAAGCCCACAAGTAGGGGGGTGAAATGTTATGGATTGAATGTTTGTTATGTCCCTCTCAAATTTACTTACTGAAACTCTATCCCTTTGATATGATGGTATTCGGAGATGGGACTTTTGGGAGGCAATTAGGGTTAGATAAGGTCATTAGAGGGGAATCTCTCATGATAGGATTGATACCCTAATAAGAATAGACTTTGGAGAGATCGCTTGCTCTTTCTCTGTCTGCCATGTGCAGATGCAGCAAGAACCAAGACTAAGACGCCAACAAACCAGGAAGTGCGCTCTCGCCTGGAACCAAATCAGCCTGCAGCTTGATCCTGGACCTCCCAGCATCCAGAATTGTGAGAAAATAAATTTCTGTTGTTTGAACCACTCAATAAAATAAAATAAAATAATGGTATTTTATTATGGTAGCTTGAGCAGACTAATACAGCGTGCCAACGGTCCTTTAGAAGAATCCTAAAATAATTTTTACCTTGGTACTAATTTAACTCAGGAAAGATGGAAAATGGAGGAGGATATGCTTGCAGATTAAAATTATTCAGCCACCAGCAGTATCTTTTATATGCTGATACTTATGGAATAATGGTTATTGATAATGGATGCAGTTATGACAGACTTTTAATATAATCATATCCCTAAATAACACAAAACAAAAAAAAAATTGAAACAAAATAAACAAAACATAATTTAAATAATTGCTTAGCTATTCCAAGGAGTTAAACATGACACTTTAAGAGGTGAGGTGATGGCCGGCTGAGCGCGGTGGCTCACCTCTGTAATCCCAGAACTTTGGGAGGCTGAGGCGGGTGGATCACCTGAGGTCAGGAGTTTGAGACCAGCCTGGCCAACACGGTGAAATCCCATCTCTACTAAAAATATAAAAATTAGCCGGGTGTGGTGGCAGGCGCTGTAATCCCAGCTACTCGGGAGACTGAGGCAGGAAAATTGCTTGAACCCAGGAGGCAGAGGTTGCAGAGAGCTGAGACTGCACCTTTGCACTCCAGCCTGGGGGACAAGAGAGAGATTTTGTCTCAAAAAAGAAAAAAAAAAAAAAGTGAAGTGATGGCATCCGCCTACAGCTTCTTCAGCCCAAAGGATTAGATATCACATCATTGCTGGCTGCTTGAAGGAGAAATATTAAGTAAGTACATCTTAATCATAATTTGGCACTGTGTCCCTGACAGTTAACCTGGTGACAGTTGGCATCCTATATTCTATTTAGAAACTTAATTTAGATCCACTGCGAGAACATCCTTGGGGCTGAGAAAAAGAAGTAGTCACTTTGTCATCTGTTACCATCTTCATTTTCAGTCTAAACTTTATGTTTAATGTGTCTGGGTGTTTTGTTTAATTCTCAGCTTGAGGTTTCCACATGCCTATATATTTGTTCACAAACAATTGATGTTGATTACTGAAGACATGGAAACTATGCTTTGGATGCAGGTTCGGGGGAGACTATTAAGACTAAAAGCAAAACATTTATTATTCAAATGCTTCCTTACGCCACGTAATATCAGATGTCAAGTGATTACTGATACTACAGTGACAAGAATAAGGATAAGAACTATGCTTTCAGGAAGGCAAAGCATGAAGATAAGTAAAACCTCAAATTCCAAAAATTCTAAAATTAAGCAACATAACCACCCTTGGCATAACTTTTTACTTCTGTTTATATAAGAAAAAAACACCTGTTAGTTTGGTGCCATAATAAGAATTTCTGTTATTTGTAATCACATATTTCTGAGACAGAGTGGATTTATGTTTTATGGAATTAATAGTGTACCAAAAAGATGAATTTCTATTGAGCTTAGTGTCATAAACATGTCAGATGTCCATGCCAAAAAAATGTGTTCCTCACAGTGATGTATATTGGAAAGAGAGTCTACTAGGAAACTAGAGATAACCTGAACATAAATTAAAATTAATAAGGGAAAGAGTGAGGACAGAGAAAATTAAAGATGAGATACAGCAAAGGAACTACAGTATTACCATCCCCACCCCCCATACACACACTGAGTGTTCTCTTTGGTAGAAGAGAAAGGTTCTGAGTTACATTTCAGAATCATGGAGGAGCCCAGCACACATCAGAAAAAGGAACATATATGACAGTCACTGCTGGATTTCAGAAGTCATGAGGTCATGAGGTTATGCCCACACCTGATGCTTTAGACAAGATCAGCCCTTAAGACACAAGAAAAAGGCAAAGAATGTCTTCAGGAATTAATTTTTTTTGTATAACATATACCCAACTTAGTTATTACTGAATATTAAATGAATTTGGGGAATTTTCCAGTGTGTGAAAAAAAAAAAAAAAAAGCTACTTCTTCCTATTGTGAGGAGTATATTGGGGCAGAGACAGTAGAGTAGATCTTCAATTGTCATAATCAATGAAACAAAATAATATGGGTGAAAACTGGGGAAAAGTCTTTATTTGAATGCTAGCCATAATTACATAGACGATTTTGGCAGTATGCTAGTTTGCTAGTTTAACAATAAATGACAATAACTTTTATTCAGAAAAATAGGTGTTCTTTTATGCTTATGAATGACTGTCACTTTTTTGGTGACAATCAATGCAAAAGACTACATTTATTTATCAATGACACTCCAGAAAGTAAATCTGTAGCTATAGTTTCCAAAGTATTATGGGGTTTCTTTTCTTTGAAATAATGAATAAAAGAACAGTGCGCACACACACACACACACACACACACACACACACACACGCAAGCACACACAGAAAAAAAACTAGAAAAATTTAGAATGGAATTGAAGGTGAAATGAGGACATTTGAAGCACCAAGGTTTACTACAAATAAATTAAAATAAATAAAAGAAGGAATTTCTATTACCAGTGTGTTCATAACACTTTGGGGAAAATATTACGTTAAATATTGGGGGAGATTTGGTTTATTTATTTTCAGATGTGCATATGTTTAATTGCAGGATAGATAATTATAGTAGGTGGTTTCGATTTGTATATAAGAAAATGGATACTTTAAGAAACAGAAAATGTGTTTGGTGTATTTAAAATATAAATAATGCATCTGTGAAAGGTATACCTTGACTTACTCCAGATAACTTAGCAACCCTGTGATATTTCTATGGGAGAACAACTATAGAACATAGGTTCCTTGAAAGAATACTGTGCCATTTTTAAAACTGAATGCAATTTTATTTTATTCTCAAATTGGTATGATTGTGTCTATGTGACCTGCTCTCTGAAAAAAGCTGTCTCAGACTCTGTGCATTATCCCAAAACTTTATGGTGGCTTCCCAAAAGATGCAGGGCTTCTCAACATTCCATTTGAAATATGGCCATGAGCCATACAGATAGTTTGTATTGCTATGAGCGAGCACATAGAGACAAATGGAATCAATGCCCTGAACTTTGCGAGGCTGAGGCGGACAGATCACCTGAGGTCAGGAGTTCAAGGCCCGCCTGGTCAGCATAGTGAAATTCCATCTCTACTAAAAATACAAAAATTAGCCAGGCATGGTGGGGTGTGACTGTAATCCCAGCTACTCAGTAGGCTGAGCCAGGAGAATCTCTTGAACTAAGGAGGTGGAGGTTTGCAGTGAGCCGAGATCGCACCATTGCACTCCAGCCTAGGTGACAGAGTAAGACTCTGTCTCAAAAAAAAAAAAAAAAAAAAAAAAAAAAAGGATCAAGAGACTGCAATATTTCTAGGTAGCTATACTTTGGTATTGTTAAAGTGTTTCACATAAAGATGAAGATACGTCATGAGAAGTGCATCATTAAGCAGTTTGGTCATTGTATAACTGGCTCAAGTCTGACTGCTTGCCGCTCAGAGACTGAAAACCCAAGAAGTGAGGTGTGATGGAAAAAATGCAACCTTAGCCAACTGGTAGCAGTTGAGATATGGCCAGGCTCATGCCTTTAAAAGATAATTCCAACTTTTGGTGCTGAGGGAAGGGATCTAAGAAGGAAAATTTGGTGTGAGAAACAACTTGGGGTGATACAGGAGTGTACAGGTCTGTGTGTCTTGTTCCGATGACCATCTTCAGTAATTGCTTGTCTGGAAGTCCAGTTTGCATCATCCTGATTTCAGCCTGATAGTGATGGGCTAACATTCTAAATAAAAATAAACCTTTATGCTAAGTTTAGAGGTACATGTGCAGGTTTGTTATATAGGTAAACTTGTGTCATGGGGGTATGTTGTACAGATTATTTCATCACTCAGATATAATTAAGCCTAGTGCCCATTAGTCATTTTTCCTGATCCACTCTCTTCTCCCACACTCCACCTTCCAGTAGGTCCCAGCATCTGTTGTACCCTACTATGTGTCCATGAGTTCTCATCATTTAGCTCCCTAGTATAAGTAAGAATATGTGGAATTTGGTTATCTGTTCTTACGTTAATTTGCTAAGGAAAATGGCCTCCAGTTCCATCCATGTCCCTGCAAAGGACATGATCTCACTTTTTATGGCTGTGCAGTAATCGATGGTAAATACATACCATATTTCCTTTATCTAGTCTACCTCTGATAAGCATTAAGTTTGATTCCATGTCTTTGCTATTGTGAATAGTGCTGCAATAAGCACTATATTCCTGCATGTGTCTTTATGGTAGAACAATTTATATTCCTTTGGATATATAACCAGTAATGGGATTGCTAGGTCAAATGGTAGTCCTGTTTTTTAGGTCTTTAAGGAATCACCGCACTGTTTTCCTCAATGGCTGAACTAATTTACACTCCCACTAACAGTGTATAAGCGTCCCCTTTTCTCTGCAAACCCAACAGCACCTGTTATTTTTTGGCTTTTTGATAGTAGTAATTCTGACTGGTGTGAGATGATATCTCATGGTGGTTTTGATTTGCATTTCTCTAATGATCAGTGATGCTCAACATTTTTATGACTTTTGGACACATGTATGTCTTCTTTTGAAAAACGTCTGTTCATGTCCTTTGCCCACTCTAATGTTTCATTTCTTTTTTCTTGCTGATGTAAGTTTCTAATACAAGTTGGATACTAGATTAGGTCTTTGCCACGTGCATACTTCGCAAATTTTTTCTCACATTCTGTAGGTTGTCTGTTTACTCTCTTGACAGTTTCTTTTGCTGTGCAGAAGCTCTTTAATTAGATATCATTTGTCAATTTTTGCTTTTGTTGCAATTGCTTTTGAAACCTTTATCGTGAATTATTTGCTCATTTTTATTTCTGGAATGGTATTGCGTAGGTTGTCTTCCAGGGTTTCTTTGGTTTTGGTTTTACATTTAAATATTTAATCTATCTTGAGTTGATGCTTGTTTAGTATGTGGTGTAAGAAAGGGGTCCAGTTTCAATCTTCTGCATATGGCTAGCCAGCAATCCCAGCATTATTTACTGAATGGGGAGTCCTTTCCTTGTTGCTTGTCTTTTTGTTTGTTTTTTTTTGTTTTTTTGAAAGCTTTGTAAAAGATCAGATAGGTGTGCAATCTTATTTCTGGGTTCTCTATTCTGTTCCATTGTCTACATGTCTGTTTTTGTATCAGTACCATGCTGTTTTGGTTGCTGTAGCACCATAGTACAGTTTGAAGTTGGGTAGTGTAATGCATCTACTTTGTTGTTATTACTTAGGATTGCCTTTGTTATTAGGGCTCTTGTTTGGTTTCTTATGAACTTTAAAATAGTTATTTCTAATTCTATGAAGAATGTCATTGGTAGTTTGACAATGAATTAATTAGCAGTGAATTAATAAACTGCTATAGGCAGTATGATCATATTAATTGACTCTTCCTATCCATGAGCATAGATTTTTCATTTGTTTGTGTTACTTCTGATTTCTTTGAGCAGTGTTTTGCAGTTCTCCTTGTAGAGATTTTTCACGTCTCTGGTTAGCTGTACATCTAGGTATTTTATGCTTTTTGTTCAATTGTGAAATGGAACTGCATTCATGATTTGACTCTTGGCTTGACTGTTGTTGGTGTATAGGAATGTTATGATTTTTTTTTACATTAATTTTGTATCTTTAGACTTTTCTGAAGTTGTTTATCAGCTTAAGGAGCTTTTGGTCCAAGACTATGGGGTTTCTTAGATGTAGGATTATATTGTCTACAAATAAGGATAGTTTGACTTCTTCTCTTCCTACTTGGATGCCCTTTATTTCTTTATCCTGCCTGATTGCTCTGGCCAAAACTTACCAACACAATGTTGAATAAGAATGGTGAGAGAAAGAATCCTTGTCTGGTGCCAGTTTTCAAGGGAAATGCTTCCAGCTCTTCCCTGTTTAGTATGAGGATGACTGTGGGTTTGCCATAAATGACACCTATTATTTTGAAATGTGTTCCTTTTGATGACTAGTTTCTTGAGGGTTTTTAACATAAAAAAAATTGTATTTTATCAAAAGCATATTTTTTTGCACCTATTAACATGATCTTGTGGGTTTTGTTTTTAGCTCTGTTTATGTGTTGTGAATCACATTTATTGATTTGCTTATGTTGAACCAACTTTGCATCCCAGGGATAAAGCCTACTTTACTGTGGTGAATAAGCTTTTGATATGTTGCTGGATTCAGTTTGCCAGTATTTTGTTGAAGATTTTTACGTCAATGTTCATCGAAGATATTGGCCAGAAGTTTCCTATTATTGTTGTGTCTTTGCCAGGTTTTTGTATCAGAATGATGCTGGCCTCATAGAAAGAGTTAGGGAGGAGTGTTTCCTCCTCAATTTTTTAAAATAGTTTCAGTAGGAATGGTATCTGCTCTTCTTTGTACATCTGGTATACTATTCAGTTGTGAATCTGTCTGGTCCTGTTTGTTTGTTTGTTTGTGTTTCTGTTGTTGTTGTTTTTGGTTGGTAGGCTACTTATTGCTTATTCAATTCCAGAACTCAGAATTGGTCTGTTCGGGGATTCTTCAGTTTCTTTCTTTCTTGTTCAGTCTTCAGAGAGTGTATGTGCCCAGGAATTAATCAGTTTCTTCTAGATTTCCTCCTGTGTGTTCCTAAAGGTGTTCATAAGATTATCTGGTTATTTATATTTCTGTTCAAAAACATTCTTTACAGAATTAGGGGGAAAAAAAAAAACTACCCTAAAATTCACTTGGAACTAAAAAAGAGTACAAATTGCCAAAGTCCAAAATGTCAAAACAATCCTAAACAAAAAGAACAAAGCTGGAGACACTACACTACCTGACTGTACTACAAGGTAGCAGTAACTAAAACAACAAGGTACTGGTGCAAAAACAGACACATAGACCAACTGAACAGGTTAGAGAACCCAGAAATAAAGCTTTACACCTACAAACAGCTGATCTTTGACAAATCCAACAATAACAAGCAATGGGTAAAGGATTATTTATTCAATAAATGATGATGAGATAACTAGTTAGTCATATGTAAAAGATTGAAATGGGACCCCTTCCTTTTACCATATATAATACAAAAATGTACTCAAGGTGGATTAAATACTTAAATGTAAAGCCTAAAACTATTAAAAACCCTAGAAGAAAACATAGGAAATATCATTCTGGACATAGACCCTGGTAAAGCCTTCACGATAATTTCAAAAGCAATTGCAACAAAAGCAAACATTTACAAGAGAGGCCTAATTAAACTAAAGACCATTGCACAGCAAAAGAAACTATCAACAGAGTAAACTGATAACCTACAAAGCGGGAGTAAATATTTGCAAACTCTGTATTTGATAAAGGTCTAATATTCAGAATCTAAAGTAACTTAAATCAATAAGCAAAAGAATAAGCTACCTTATTAAAAAATGGACAGACCCTTTTTAATAGAAGACATCTGTGTGGCCAATAAGCATATTTAAAGATTCTCAACATCACTAATCATTGGAGAAGTGCAAATTAATACCACAATGAGATATCATCTCACATAAGTCGAAAGGGCAATTATTAAAAGATCAAAAAATAATACATGTTGGCAAGGTTGCAGACAAAGGGGAATGCATATTCATTGCTGGTGGAAATGTAAATTAACTCAGCCACTGTGAAAAGCAGCCTGGAGGTTTCACAAGGAACTTAAAATAGAACTACCATTTGACCCAGCGATTTCATTACCAAGTATATCCCCAGAAGATTATAAATCATTCTACCATAAAGACACACACATGTATATGTTCATTGCAGCACTGTTCATAACAACAAATACATGGAATCAACCTAAGTGCCTATCAATAGTGGGTTGGATAAAGAAAATGTGATACATACATACCATGGAATACTATGCAGCCAACAAAAAAATGAGATCATGTCCTTTGCAGCAATGTGGATGGCACTGGAATTAATGGATGAAGAGAATTAATGCAGGAAGAGAAAACCAAGTAACACATGTTCTCACTTATAAGTGGGAGCTAAACATTGAGTACACAGGAACACAAAGAAGGGAACAATAGACATAGGTGACTACTTGAGGGTGGGAGGTGCGAGGACAGTGAGAACTGAAAAACTACCTGTCAGGTATTATGCTTATTATCTGGGTGACAAAATTATCCTAGTGCCGAACTCACAGGACACACAATTTATTCATGTAACAAACTTGACCAGTTATCCCCTCAGCCAAAAATAAAAGTAGAAATAAAAAATAAAATAAAATAAAAATAAGAAAACAACATGAAAGGAGAAGTCTTTAAAATATACTAAAATGTCTGTTAAAATTTTGTAAAATATAAAAACATGGAAAATGCCCAAAATTAAATATCAAATGATACGAGAGGTATTTTTCATATTCTAGAACTAGATTTTTGCTAATTGGTTAATTTGTTGCATATATTTCATGGTAAATATTTTTCTTCTCAGTTTTAAAGGCCTAAAACATTAATGTATACTGCTATATACTTTACCAGTACTTAGTACAGTACTTGTAAAGTCTATAGCAGTATATATTAAATTGATTACAAAATTTGTTCTTTTTTTTTTTTTTTTGAGACGGAGTCTCACGCTGTTGCCCAGGCTGGAGTGCAGTGGCGCGATCTCGGCTCACTGCAAGCTCCGCCTCCCGGGTTCCCACCATTCTCCTGCCTCAGCCTCCTGAGTAGCTGGGACTACAGGCGCCCGCCACCGCGCCCGGCTAATTTTTTGTATTTTTAATAGAGACGGGGTTTCACTGTGGTCTCGATCTGCTGACCTTGTGATCCGCCCGCCTCGGCCTCCCAAAGTGCTGGGATTACAGGCTTGAGCCACCGCGCCTGGCCAAAATTTGTTCTTTGATAAGAAATTAACCTGACTTACTGTGACTTTTTTTACTGTAAACACTTTTAATTTTAATTTTTTGATTCTTTTGTTATAAAATTTAGCTTAAAACGCAACTATATTGTACAGCTGTACAGAAATTTTTTATATCCCTTATTTTATAAGCTTTTCCCATTTTAAAATTTATTATGTATTACTTACATTTTAAAATTTTAAATTAAAAACAAAGACACTAACACAGCATTGGCCTAGACCCTCACTGTGTGAGGATTATCAATATCACTGTCTTGCATCTTTACGTCTTGTCCTACTGGAAGGTCTCCATGGGCGTCAGCACACACGGAGCTCCTATGATAACAATGCCTTCTTCTGGAATACCTACTGAAGGGCCTGCCTGAGGTCATTTTACTTTTGACTATTTTTTAAAAGTAAGTCTACGGAGCACAATATAAAATAACACTAACAAGTATAATATAGCAAATACATAAACTAGCAGCATAGTCATTTATTATCAAGTATTATGTACTATACATAACTGTACGTGCAATACTTTTATAAAAGTAGAAGCAAGCAGGTGTGTTTATACCAGCCTCACCACAAACATGTAAATAATGTGTTACACCATGAAGTTACAAAGGCTACATTTTCTCTAGACAATAGGAATTATTCAGCTCCATTGTAATCTTATGAGACCACCATCATACATTCCATCTGTTATTGGCTAAAATGTCATTTTGTTGTGAATGACTATAGATAATTTTGAATGAGACAAATTGTATAAATTTAAATATCCCCAACTTTAACTAAAGCCACCAAAATGTTCATGTTGCTTTCTATGGTCCTTTATGTACATGATTTGGAAAATTCAGTAAAATGTAAAGAAACAAAACCACTGCTCTTTAGAATGGAGGAATAAGAGGCGGCCATCATGTCCTAGGCTAGAAAAACCTTGTTAGTACATATAAACAGGAAAAAACCCACCACCCTCTTCTGAAATGAGATTCTAAAAATATGTCCTGAGTGATTATTCTTAGAAATATTCCTACAATTATGTGAAATCTTTACATGGCTTGAGATTTGAGAACATTTATGAATCTGTTTTACTATTGTATAGAGTAACATGTCAATCTCACTATAATGACTCAAATGTGCTAGCTCTTCTGATACTAATTGCTATAAATGACAGTGTGTTAGAAATATTTTAAAATAGAAGCTGCCACATTTATGTATTAAAAACATAAAACTAAGTCATAATTTGAAGAATAATTTTGAAGTTTCGTTTTGAACTTGAAACTATTTCAAGTTTGACTAATACAATTATAAAAGAGAGACTCAATCTATTAACTGGATTGGTTGTTAGAACTGCTTAACAAAATATTATATTCTACAACGGTAAAAGTAATTAAATATCTTAGAGTTCAAATTTCCACCTGTTTTTTGAAGTATTTTAATGTATACCAGATGACCAGGCAGACCAATCGCTTATAGAGGCGGGAAATATATTCTATTATTGAAAACTTCCAGATATTAGCAACTTGAATCTTTCTAATGGGTTAAAACAGGTCACCACTGTAGATGTCCTTCCTTAATGGACCTATTTTTATCTTTTGGAACAGGAATGGATGTACCTTATTCTCAATGTAACATTCTTTTTTTGTCGTTGTCTAAATGTTTACAATTGAAAGGAACATTGACCTTCCAAATGATTTAACTCTCTGCCAAAAATGCATAGTACTTGTCCAGGAACAGTGGTTTATTCCTATAATCCCAACAGTTTGAGAGGCCGAGGTAGGAGAATCAATTGAGCCCAGGAGTTCAAGGCTGCAGTGAGTTATGATAGATGGGGCCACTGCACTCCATTCTGGGCAAGACAGCAAGATCCTGTCTCAAAAACAGACAAACACACACACACACACACACACACACACAGACACAATGTATGTTTTTTATACTTTAATTACAGAATAACAGGTATGCTTGTATGTAAATTTGGAGGTCAATAAAATTTATACATTTAGAAGAGAGGAAAAATATCTTCATGTACATTCAAATATTACATATGAGTATACATTTATTCCTAAGAAAACAGTGTTTTAAGCCTATGTTTGGAAACTATAACATATGTTAAATAACTTTTAGATAAAAGTCATAAAAATTTGAAATTTTAAAACTAAATGATAAACTGTAATATATACATACTACAAAATATTATTTGTTAATTTAGAGAATAAAATACTAACGTATATTACAACATGGATGAACCTGAACACATTATGCTAAGTGAAAGAAGCTAGTAATAGAAGACAATATATTGTATTACTCATTTTTGAAAATATCTACAATAGCCAAGTCCATAAAAATATAAAAAGATGATGTGTTCAGCAGCAGTGGCTTGAGTGGGGGAAGGAGAATGGGGAATAACTGTTTAAGGGGACAGGGTATCTTTTAGTGGCGTTGAAAATATTATATCATTAGATTATGGTAATGATTGTGCAACTCTGATTGTGCTAAATACTACCATTATACTTCAAATGAGTGAATACAATGGTGTGTTAAATGTATTTCAAAAATCTTTTTAAAAACCCAAATGACAAGGACAACAAAAGCAATATATATCAAAATTTGACACAGTCATAGTAACACATCATTGGAAATATATAGGAAAATCAAAGAAACAAACCTAAAATATAAAATAGTCTGGAAGAAATAAAGTAGGTAATAGCAACAACAAAATAGGTTATTTTTTTAAATTGCTAAGTTCCTACAAAAACATGCAATACTAGAATTAGCTCAAAGAGAATTAAAAATCTTGAATAAATACATTTGTAATTTTTAAAATAGGAATCACATGTGTCACCTCCCCATACCCATTAAACACACACACATACACACACACAAACAGAACAACTACGACATAAACAAAACTCAGACAACAGGCCCAACTGGCTCTACACATAAATTCTATAATACTATAGAAAAGTAATTCTTATATAAGCCCCTCCAGAGAATAGAAAAAACACAAAAACTAATCAGTTTAATTTTTGAGGCTAGTGTGATATGGTGAACAAAACATGATATAGAGACCTGAAGAAAGAAAAACCATGGCCTATTTTCTTCCAAATGTAGATGCAGTATCTTGAATAATACATCAGCTAAACTTATAAAAAATGAGAAAGTATCACAATCCAATTAGTGTTTAACCTAGATATGTGAAACTATTTTGTCATGTAAGTACATATCATGTGCAGAAACATAATTTGATACATCTCAAAAATGTTTTAATGATAAAAATTCTCACAAAATTAAGAATAGAGGAACACTTCCTTAATTTGATAAAACTTTGTCAAAACATTCTAATAAGCATTAAATAAGCAAATATATAAGGCCACCATCATGGCTACTGTTTTATATAGCTTTAGAAGATACAGTCAAAGCTATAAATAAACAATATTATCTAGACTTTCAGTACTTTAAGAGAAGAAGCAAAGCTGTCATTATTTGCAGCTGAAAAGATCATCTACCTATAAATTCTAAAGCAATAAACTATAAGAACTACTAAATGCATTCAGCAAAGTTCGCATATACAACATCAGCTGGATATAAGAGCAATTCTCTGTAACAGCAAACATAAAATGCAATAGAAATAATAAACCGCTCTCAATGGCAACATAAACTATAATGTCTAGGAAATAAACAATCAAATAAAACAAACAAGAAAACAAAGCCTTCTGGGTAAACATTTAAATCCCTGACAAGGACCATAAATGATCTATATGCTGTCAGATAATATGACAGATGAAAAAGCCTTTTATACTAATATTCTATAAATTATATGAAATACCAATACGTATGTCATTGTATTTTGAAAATTAATACTTTATTTTAAATTATAAATAAATATGAAAATGAAGAAAAATATTTTAAATTATATATAAAAGAAAAATACTTAGTTAAAATATCTAGCTATATTAAAGAAATGTGCCTTAACAGACACTAAGACATACACATACTGTAGACCTTGAAGTCACAATAATAACTGTTATGTTATTTTCACAAAGACAATTGAGTCAATGGGAAATAAGAGAGAATTTAGACAGTGTATCTGTATATATAATTATATGTATATATGTGTATGTATACACACACATTTCTGTGTGTGTTAAATAATTCAAAATACAAGAAGGGGCCAAAAACAATGTGAAAGTGATATTCTTTATAAGTTTGTTAGAAAAAGTAGCTTCCGTGAAGATAAATAACACTGAATTCCTTTCTAATACAACATAATAATTCAGAACCTACATGGATTAAAAACTAATGGGTAAAAGGTAAATGTAGAGGAGTATTTTGTAATGTAAGAGCATAAAATATTTCTTTTTTTTAATTTATTTATTATTATTATACTTTAAGTTGTAGGGTACATGTGCATAACGTGCAGGTTTGTTACATATGTATACTTGTGCCATGTTGGTGTGCTGCACCCATCAACTCGTCATTTACATCAGGTATAACTCCCAATGCAATCCCTCCACCCTCCCCCCTCCCCATGATAGGCCCCGGTGTGTGATGTTCCCCTTCCTGAGTCCAAGTGATCTCATTGTTCAGTTCCCACCTATGAGTGAGAACATGCAGTGTTTGGTTTTCTGTTCTGTGATAGTTTGCTAAGAATGATGGTTTCCAGTTGCATCCATGTCCCTACAAAGGACACAGACTCATCCTTTTTGATGGCTGCATAGTATTCCATGGTGTATATGTGCCACATTTTCTTAATCCAGTCTGTCACTGATGGACATTTGGGTTGATTCCAAGTCTTTGCTATTGTGAATAGTGCTGCAATAAACATACGTGTGCATGTGTCTTTATAGCAGCATAATTTAGAATCCTTTGGGTATATACCCAGTAATGGGATGGCTGGGTCATATGGTACATCTAGTTCTAGATCCTTGAGGAATCGCCATACTGTTTTCCATAATGGTTGAACTAGTTTACAATCCCACCAACAGTGTAAAAGTGTTCCTATTTCTCCACATCCTCTCCAGCACCTGTTGTTTCCTGACTTTTTAATGATCGCCATTCTAACTGGTGTGAGATGGTATCTCATTGTGGTTTTGATTTGCATTTCTGGCCATAAAATATTTCTTTAAGAAAAGCTGAAAAAAGGCCAAACCAGTTATGAGTATTTGACAGCTGATAGAATGGAAAAAGGTATTTTGAATGTTCAAAATCAATTAGAAATGTATATCTGGAATAGAAGGGTACATATTGAATATACATTGGCAAATTAGATAAATCATAGCCACAGGACCTATGAGGAAGAATCCATATAAAGCCACTTCTCAAATGATAAGCTGATGTGTAAAATAGGACCCTTCTCTCTTCCTTCTTGAGGGTTCAATTTTTCCCTCGGAGTGAGTTTTGTTATAGACCAGAGACGCAGGAGAAAAAGCTCACTCTTGAGCCAAGCTATGGTACATATCTGTGCCCACATCATCTTTGGCATGCGTTTTTCCCTTGTATTTTTGTAATTAAAATTTTATTTTCATACATGCTTTCCATGGGCAGGACAATCTTTTTAGAGGCAACTTCCCTATTTGTGAGAAAAGACGACTAAAACGGCCATTTTCACGAGTGTCCTCGAGCTTTCTTGGAGCTAAAAAGACTTTAAAAGTATTTATCTCTAGAGTTCCGAGAAAGAATGCCTTTGTGCAGCCTACGCGAGGGCCGGGAAGCGGATTTTCCTCCTGGCACATTTTCTCTCTGCTGTAAGGAAGACTGGGAGTTTGATGTTTGCTTTTCTTTGTAAATGTGAAGCTGAAAAGCCGATGGCTGAGTTTTAGCTTCCATATCCATCTCTGGTGCTAAGAGAGAAGATGTGAAAAGCATAATTTGAAAATTGCAACTTCAGAAAACTGAAATCTCCTAGGTAGACACATTCTGATTTTCTAAGGAGCTGCTTTCTTACCTCGTTGTTCTGAGAATACATGTATGATATGATTTTAAACCTGTAGGGTACGTTGCTGAACTAAAGAGAATATTGTCTTATGTGTTCAGAATAAAATGTGTAATTTTATTAAGTGTCTTTAGCATGAAAGTAATAAAATGTTAGTTTTCATATTTATACATGCTAATATTTAACATGACTTTCTGGAATATACTATGAGTTGTACCTATAATTTTAAAACTTCAATTTCGATTTTATAACATAATTATAAGAAAATTAATTTTTCCCCACTTTCAATGCAGCTTGTTGTAAAATTCTTTGCAAATAATATATAATCTCTAGATGTTCTCTCTATCTGATAAAATTCTCAACCTTTTTGTTAAAATGTATTTCATGAGTGAATGGTCATTATTGATTAATTATATGAAACCCCACTAAGACATATGTGGTTGTATGGTAGAAGGCAGTAGACTTATCCTTGGTTATTTAAGTTTTGTTTTGTTTTGTTTGGTAAGGACTACCAGATTAAAACCTAGAAAGTGTACAACAGTCTATATTGAAAATGGGCCAATTGTAAAGTTATCCCTAAAGTTTATTTCATTCAAGTCCTGTAATGGTGGTGTAAACAGTAACTCAATTAGAAAATTGGGAAGATGCAACTTTGCAAGTGGAAGGTTACAGGAACCATCCTTATAATCTTAGTCATAAATGTAGTAAGATATCAATACAATTTGGTTTCCCAAAATGCTGCTATGGTGTCATGAGGCATGAAGACATGAAGTACTACATTCATGTCAAGGGAAATAAAACCCCTACTTGCCTGGCCATCTATCACTGATGCACTATGTAGATCTGACTGCTTGTTTGTAAGGCTGATAACCCAAAATCGAGCCCAGTGAAGACCACCAGGCAATTTTAAACAGCTTATTTTGAGAAATATTTGATGAAAAAGTTGAGCATGTTTAGCCTAGAATATGGAAGATTTAGAAGTGATATGGAAGAAAGCTGCAAGTATTAGAAGATAGTATGCAGAAGTGGATTTTTCTCATCTGCAGAAGTGGAATAGTAAAGATACATAATTCAGGGCTTCTGTATGAAAGAAGAATGACATAAAACACTTAAAGGGTTATCATGGAGTAAATCCTCAATACATACTCTTATTGTTTCTGGCTTTTATAACAAACTTACAATTTCATGAAGGAAAAATCTCTAGCAAATTTCTGCAACACCTATCAGCCATCTTTATTATACAAATATGCTGTGTTCACATTGCAGATGAAGTAATAAGCAGAAGTTTTAGAGAACTGAACTGAACCTCTCTCTGATACCACTGCAAACTGTCATGGACTAGTTTAGTTCTTAGCGTGTAATTACACAGAAGGACCAAACTCAGAGACATTGCATGAAATCAATACACTCGGTCCAAAGATATTCATTCAAATAACTGGCTTCAATCATTGTTCTAAGAAGTAAATGCTATCCAAGGCTGGGCATGGTGGCTTGTACCTGTAATCCCAGCATGTTGGGAGGCCAGGTGGGAGGATCGCTTGAGTACAGGAGTTCAAGACCAGCTTGGGCAACGTAGTGAGACCCTGTCTCTACAAATAAAGAATAATAATTAAAAAATTAGCTGGGCATAATGGTGTATGCCTGTAGTCCCAGCTACTCAGGAGGCTAACTGGGAGGACTGCTTGAGCACAGGAGGTCAAGTCTTTAGTGAGCCATGATTGTGCCACTGCACTCCAGTGTGGGCAACAGAGCAAGATCCTGTCTCAAAAAAAAAAAAAAAAAAAAAAAAAAAAAAAAAAAAAAAAAAGCTCTCTGAATTTAGTTTCCACTACCCCCTTCTGATCCTGTTTTTATGGTTGATTCACCTACCAGTTAGTATAATGTTTTTAGTCTCTATATGAGTGACTGATGATGCTTTTTCAACTGAAAAACATCTGAATTGTAGTTTCAGTGGCATCAGCTAAATACTAAAAATTTTGTGGATATACTTCCACTCTGCCAACTCAGACAGGATTGAAAATTGGGGAAACAATACTTCATTGTGTATGTGTTTTTATTATGTTGAAAGTTTTGTGAAGAACCATGCCATTCACTTTCTTAATTTTCCATTGTGGCATATAATACTCTTACATCTAACAACTTAATGAAACTGTATCATAAAGGATGCTAAAATTATTATCTAATTACTTTCCCTCAAAGATCTGGTCCAGTGAGAGAAGCTAGGTTTACAAATATCTGTATGTCAAGGAAGATTCTGACATATTATGTCAGTGGAAAATAACATTATAGAGATTTAGAAAAAGGAGAAACTGTATTTACTTAGTGATGAAAAAAAAAAAAAGACTTCATGAAGGATGTGGTATATGTGAAGAAAAGAAATCAAGGAAGGTGTGGAGTAAGGCAGAGCATGAGAGGTCATTCCAGAAAGGTAGAAGAGTATATAGTATTCCCACCAAATGTTCTTCCTTGAGTAGACTACAGGTCATTTATTTGCCTGGAAAATGAATAGCACAGTGGCAATTATCAGATCTCTTCAATAATATTTAGATCATGATCATCTCTGTCCTATACATATTTTCCAAAGCCCAGAAGGGTTTTTCTCCAACCCTATTTTTTACCTCTTTTTTTCTTGCACCCTCAACACTAACATACCCAGAAACATTCAAGCATACATGACACACACATAGGCTCTTTGGCCATATGGTACTAATTTCACTTCCCTAAATCTTCCAAGATCATTTTGGCCTCTGGGCTTTTCGATGGGTTAATCTGTTACCCTGAAATGTTCAGTATTTCATCCAGGCCGTGCACTCTACCATTTATTAATTAATTTCCTCTCTTTCCATGTCTTATTCTAGCTACCACTTCTCTCAAAAAGCCTTCTCTCACGTCCTACCTAACGAATCTTCAAGTATTTCCATACTATCCTGAATTTCCACAATAGCACATTGACTCCATTGTGTTACAGTTGACTTGTCTTTATTTGCCTTCATACTGTAGGTGCTGTGATAACCTGAGTCCCATCTCTCTTGCCTCCAGAATTCAGCATTATGGTTGCTAAAAAACTAATAATAATATACATTATTGAATCAATGAATAGAAGAGTTAATATGTAATAGAGATGTCAGCATCTTGCCAAAATGTGAATTAATAGAATGTAAATATATCCTATTCAAGACCAGTGGCGTAGGAGCAGGATAATTATGGTTTTGAGTAATATTATTGCCATATGTAAAGCAGTTGCTCGGTTATGATTATGCTTAGATTGACTGAATAGACATCTCTTATGAATTTCAGTCAAATAGAAGCAAATAGAAGGCAAAAATAAGTGGACAAACAATAAGTAAGTAATGCAAATGGTAGGGAAAGAGTTATTTTGTATTAAGTACTAAAAAAGGCATAATAAAATTCCGAATCTTGATCAGAAAAAGTCAAAATCAAAACCTGAGAAGAAAACAAGGCTGTCACTTTATTTTATTCCATTAGGGTATCAAATTATAATGTCTATGTCTAAGTTACATCTGATATTTATAAGTAAATTTTCAAATAAATCTGTTGCATTTTTCATGGTAGTTTGTACTGCATATTTAGATAGTGCAAGGGGTGAATCTGAATGTCAACCTTATGGGATTAGGGATATTCAGATAGCTAATAAAACACTATTATGCTTGATTCTTCAGTATGTTCTGAGCCCGTTTCTCTTCTACTGAAAGGAAAACCCAAGGCGTTTGACATTTCATTCAAATAATTAAGCTGCCCCATGTGTGTTTGTGATGGTGTTTGCAGAGGAGATTGGTGTGTGAGTTGGTAAACTTAGTGGGGGAAAATCTTCCCTCAATATGCATAGGAAACATTCAAACAGCTGGGAGTCAAGAGAACAAAAAAGCAGAGGAAGGGTGAATTGTTGCTCTCTCTTCTGGAACAGGAGTATCCTTCTCCTGCTCTTGGATGTCAAAACTCCAGGTTCGCCACCTGTTAGACTCTGGGGCTTACACCAGTGGCTCCTAGGATTCTAGGGATTTCAGCTTCAGACTGAGCCTAACACTGTCAGCTTGCTTGGTTCTGAGGCCTTTGGACTTGAGCTGAGCCATGCTATTGGCTAAGTTACCTACAAGTGATTTTTTTTTTTTTTTATGATAAATTGCCGTGATAACCTAAAGTACATAAAATAGGTTTAAATACGTGAGAGAAGCTATGCAATTATCTTGTGACTTTTCTGAAAAATGAATATGGAAAGTCAAAATTTTCTCCTTAGAGCAGAATAAATAAAAAGCAGAGTTACAGTGTAAGATGATAGTTGAATTTAGTGTGAGCAATGTTATGTCTCTAAACTTATGGGAAGGGATAAACATTTGGATTTTACTGTGTAAGTCACTACAAAATGCTTGGGAAACAGTGAAGAATGAGATATAGTAGTTGTTTCCAAGACCAGTGTTTTTCTCAGAGAGGTAGACCACTTAGACTGACTCTTTAGGGAGGTAGATACATCACACACTGGGGCCTGTTGGGGGTGGCAGGATAGGGTACGGGTAGCATTAGGAGAAATAGCTAATATAGATCATGGGTTGATGGATGCAGCAAACCACCATGGCACGTGTATACCTGTGTAATAAACCTTCCTGTTCTGCACATGCACCCCAGTGTGATGAGTGCTATGATTAACTCTATGCAGACAGTCCTGCTGGACTACATAAAAGAAGCTCTTAACCTGGTATAGGATGATGGGCCATAGTGAAGGATGGTACAGCAGTTAGTCAAGAAATAGTTTCTGTGTTGAGTTACAATGGATGAAAAGGTTGTATGGAGGTCCAGAGAAGTGATCCAATAAAATAAGCAAAATTTCTGATTATGATTCTACTTTTAAAACATATTGTATAAAGCGAATACAAATGACGCTTGATGTGAAGGGTTAAGCTGGGGCCAAACAATTAAATATGTGACATATCATGATTTATTCTGAGAGCAAAGAACCCCATTAAAAGAATATAGAAGGAGACAAGGTGAGCTTTATATTATAGAAAACTCACTATGGTTGTGTAAAGAAAACATGAGAGGCAAGAAAAACAGGCAGCACGACAAGTCAGATTCAACTCTAGGTGCACTAAAGAACACATAGGTAGTTTGAAAATTATAGAGTTTCTTCGCCCCATCCCCGGAGACTCGCTTTTAAATTGTTTGGTATAGGGTTATCTTTTAAATAGTTTGGTGTAGGATTCTGGAATAGGTATAATGAAAAGCTCTCCCATATGTTTCTCAAGCATAGCCACAGCTGAAAAATACTAATTTAAGGGAGCATTACAACAGTCTTGTTGAAAAACTGATGGTGTCCTGAACTAAGGTAACTGTAGTTAAGCTAGAGAGATCAAGACCAGTTAAGGTATAGTTTGCAGCTTAATTGGTTCTTGAGGATAGCATAGGGATGGAGTCCAGGATGCTAGCTTGGGCACATCTATAACTGGTAAGAGTATTCCCTGAATCACAGAAAATAGGAAGAGTGTAGAGTTGGGATATGAGCTTATTAGAACTATCTGGAGTAGAGTCATTTTTCCAAAGGAAAAAATAAACTGCACCACTCTAAAGGAAATACACTCACTTCAAATGTGACAAACAATGTTGAAAAATTCTAAAACCTTTTGTTGAAAGCCTATTATATATTTCAGGTACTGTGCTAGACTCTGGAGATATTCAGATGGATAGCACACATTCCCTGTCTTGAAAAGCTTATAACATTATTAGGAAAGCAGACATTAAGTTAGGTCATTTTAATATGTCATGTTAATTGACAATAATTATTGCAGGTATCATATCAAAGATATTTTAAAAACTGCATTAGAGCCACAAGTTGACAAGTTTCCTTTTTTGTCCACAGTGTTCTAATAACTTATGAGAAATATTTTATTAATCATTTTATACAATTTTTATGAAATTGGTATTAGAATCTCATTTCACATATAAGGAAACTGAAGCCCAGCATCTCAGTACAAGAACAGAATTCAAACTCTGCTACTTTTCGCTCTTCTTAAGAATTACAAGTTCATGTCCTTTTCAGGGACATGGATAAAGCTGGAAACCATCATTCTCAGCAAACTAACACAAGAACAGAAAACCAAACACTGCATGTTCTCATGTTCTCACTTATAACTGGGAGCTGAACAATGAGAACACATGGACATGGGGAGAGGAACATCACACACTGGAGCCTGTCAAGGGGTGGTGGGATAGGGGAGGGATAGCATTAGGAGAAATACCTAATGTAGTGACAGGTTAATAGCTGCAGCAAACCACCATGGCACTTGTATACATATGTAACAAACCTGCACGTTCTGCACATGCACCCCAGAACTTAAAATATAACAACAACAACAACAACAACAACAACAACAATAATAATAATAATAATAAAAGAATTACACTAAGGAAAGCACTAGATGCAGATAAAAGCACTTAAAAAAATCTTAATTTTGTTTTGGAAGATGCATAAAATTTGTCAAATGAAGACAGATAGGAAAGGCAACCTAGAAGACGCAAGAAAGTAGATTTTTTTATATGAACTAATTTGAACTATGTGTGGCTGGAAAGCAATGTAAGTGGGACAATGCTCGAAAATGATGAGTGGAGATGTGAGGGAATGTTAGGCGATGAAGACTTTATGTGAGGTATCTACGTTAGTTTTTGACAATGAATAATGGAAAAAGGTTTAAAAATGCAAAGATTAACAGAATGGTACCAGAAAAAATTAAAAATATGGACAATAAATATTTTCTTGTAAGCCTTTTGAAACGCAAAGAGACATTGCCCTTATATATGTATGTTGGAAGGGCTTCCTTTATACCACAATGTAAAATATGGTAAAGAACAGAGAATTGAAACTGTAACATCTTGTCTTATGGGTCAAGATTCTAGACTGTAACTTAATGATAATTTCTGAATGAAAGTATTACTTGTTTGATAAGAAAGGCACCCCAAGGAATATAGTTCACTCTAATTTTTATTTCAATAGTAGATTCTGTTCCCAAAAATGAGTCCTAGGGAAAAAAAAGAAAACCCAGGTATAAGAGAATTTCAAGACAGACGTAAGTGTATCAGGGCAAGGACCCATTAAATAGGGGCAATACAGAAAGTTTATAGGCCGGGCGCGGTGGCTCATGTCTGTAATCCCAGCACTTTGGGAGGCCGAGGCGAGCAGATCACGAGGTCAGCAGATCGAGACCATCCTGGTTAACACGGTGAAACCCCGTCTCTGCAAAACAAAACAAACAAACAAACTTCAGCCAGGCATGGTGGCGGGTGCCTGTAGTTACAGCTACTCGGGAGGCAGAGGCAGTAGAATGACAGGAACCCGGGAGGCAGAGCTTGCAGTGAGTCGATATCCTGCCACTGAACTCCAGCCTGGGTAACAGAACGAGACTCCATCTCAAAAAAAAAAAAAAAAGAAAGTTTATAATTGCTAACTGGGTCATGAGATAAGGAATGATGAAAGGATAAGATTGTAGGGCCTAGGAAGTAGGTAAGCAACTAGGCTTCTTGCATTCCTGCAAATTACTTGCAAAAATGGCTTGAATAGAAGGCGGACATATTGACTGTAGCTGATGAATCAGCTTTGAATAAAACATTTGTGTTTGGAAAAGTGAAATGTGATGAAACTACATATGCAAATGAACTAGCTTCACCCATGCAGAGGACAAGGCATTTGGAAGCTACGAACAAGAATGGGTCTAACAATTTCCTCTTTCTATTTGAAACTGGGAATCATTGAGAAGTCAGAATAGCAAGTGAAGAATGTATAGCGACCACCAAAACACAATTTATAAAACATGCATTATATTAAGAACCAAGCAGTTTATTTCCATGAAAGAGGACAAAATGTTGGCTTATGTTTTATGACATTGAGAATTTTCATGTAAAATCAATTTATTAAATATATATATTAATTGATTATTACTATTTGCAAGGGTTTTTTAATTCAAAATTTAATACAAAGACAACCTTAAGAGACCCTGCTTTCATAGATCTTGCATGTTAGTATGTTTTCATTTCCTCTATTGTTAATTAAGAATAAAATTACTATGTTATTGGATATATTAGGTAGGATTCTGTCAGATTTCGTATAGTTTAGTTACATCATGCTTTCTTTATTTTGTAGTCCCTTCTATCCTTTTGATTGTCGACACAGTCAAATGTTAACATGGATTCCTGGTAGTTATTTGATCTCAACCACAATTTTAGAGAAACTAATTCATCTTTCTTAGCATAGGAAAGTGGGAGAAGATGAGGAAAAAAAAAATAGTATGTGAACATATAAACATTAAAAAAAAACTAGCATAGTAATCAAGGCAAATCACTCCTGCTATATAATTTTGCTTTTCATTTTATGTCATTTTATTTTATTTTTATCACTTTATTATGTGTTTTGTAACTACACTGTAATTAGAGGGATTTTTGAAGCAGAGTAATAATTAAATGAAATACATCTTAGTCTCAAATCAACTCTACTTTTTTCTCAGAAGTTAAAATTAAAACCTAGGAAATGTAAGTTAGCTGCCTAAGGTCAGAGTTACAGTTAAAGCCAAGAAATATTTCAGTTAACTTGTCTCTTAGTTCACTGAAGTGCCCCATCACCTGCTTGACACTCTTGTGATTTTACTGCATGATTTTAAAGTGTATGGGCTTGATGTTGTTTGACTATATAATCTTCCTTCTCAAACACATGTATTCAAATAAAAACCAAGCTTTGTATTCTAGCTGTGAACTCCTTGCCATGCACTCTGAAGACTTTAAAATACAAATATCTCGGTTCTGAAAGTTTTTTTTCTACCTCTTTTAAAGAGTAAAACCGATATTATATGACCTCTGGTGATCTGGTTTTAGGATGTTAGCTCAAAATATATCACTAATACAGTTAAATTTGTTTTTAATATAACTGAAATTATAATTTAGGCTTGTAGAAATAAGACAAATTACTATCACAAAAATAACATCATTCCTCTTAAACTATTAAGATAATGCAAAAATAATCTTAATGGAGCATACAAATTATTCATTTTTCAAGGTGATATTTTCAGGCACATTTTGATATGGAATCTTTCACTATAGGTTTATGTAAGCCATCAAAAAGAACAGCACATTTGCATGCCCCAAGCCAGAAGCCCAAGTGAAATTGGGACAATTTTCCATAGCTGGTCAGTCTTACATTTCTAGAAGCTACTGTTGATAAAGTGTTTGAGGGGAGCACGAGCTTTGCCTTTAGGTAACAAGCAGATCAACAATTTTATTTGTAATCAGCAGAAAGTCTCTCACAGTTTTTTAAAAAATAACATTTGATCTAGTCAGCTAATAATATCCTCTGAAACTGAGTAATCAAGAGTCACTTTAAAATTTTTGTTACCACAGATAACCTTGTTAGTTTATTCTTATGAGTTTGAAAAAGTGTATATTTGAGATAAATTAGGTCTAGTAATCCAAAAAGGGATGGATCCCTTAAAGAACCCCGGAAAAACTGTACTAAAACCATCTACTTTAGTGATCCCAGATCTGGGGATAGACACAGGCATGGAGTAATTAATGGGGATATCCTTAGTGCATTAGTAAGATCAATTATTTAAATGACAAGGAATTCCACTCCTACCAAAAAACTGGGATTGTCACTGATGTACCAGGCAGATGAACATGAGGAAGGCTGGATATAGTCACCCTCAGGACTTTGTGTGTAGGACTGGCTGTAAAGAAGCCTTGCTGTATATACTGGCCCCCAGAAAAGCAGATACATTAAATAGAAGAAATGGCCTCAAGACAGGAACTATTTTTGAATTGTCCTTTATATTTAGTAATACCCAAAAGAGAACCAAAACACACCTTGCAGACAGTGAGTGCAAATGAGAAAATTCTACTCAACGTCCTATGAGCATATAAGGGATATGAAGGTAAATATTTGCCTGGCAGGGACAAAACAAAGTCTAATCTGAGAAAATTTATGGTTGCTAGAAGGAACACTTGTGTTCAGTACCAAAAAAGCATCTGTTATGACCATTTATTCTTGAAAAGGGCACTAAAACAAAGGAAATAGAAAGCATTATCACATGTGTAATAAAATCTGACATTACTGAGTTAAAGCTGTGATTCCAAAAGTTTCACCGGTTGCCACATAAATATTTTTAAATGACCAAACTGGTAATATAGCTGGAAGAAGTTTTAATATCAAGAATACACAAGATTACAAATACATAGAAAAGAAAATGCCAACAGCAAGATAATACTAAAAATGACTTTATCACAAAACAAAAGTAAACAGAAAAGTAAACATCTTATCTTCTTATAGGTGAAGAAGCAACAATCTAATATTAGGTGGTTTCTTTATACCATTAAAACACAGAATGTTTGTAAATTATGGTTCTTAAGGTGAAGAGTTTTTAAAACAATAATTCTGTAGCTAGTGAAATTGTTCAATAACATTTTAAAAATTGTATTAATAGTACAATTCAGCTATCAGTATCCAGAAATATAATACACAATAATTGTAATGTAAATGATAGAAAACATCCAGTTTTTAACAATAATAAAAAAATTATAAGACATGTACAAAAGGGACTAGATTATTATATTAACATGAGACAAAATAGACTTTTTAAGACAATCACTGTAACATGAGAGGAAGAATATTTAAAAATGATAAAAAATTAATCTATTAGGCAGATATAACAATGAAAAATATGTATGCACCTAAAAACAGAGCCCTAAAATTTATGAGGTAAAAATGAACAGAACTAATGGGAGAACTTTACCGTTCAGAAATATGCTGTAATGGGCAAAATAAAATAAGCATAAAATAAGAATAGGAAAATTATTATAATGTAATTATTTTACCAGGATGAAAAGTATTACTCAAGCATTTACAAATAGGTTTTATTCTAAGTTATTATGCAAATGTTTCTTAAATTATTAAAAAGAAAGATTTGTAACATTTTCTGTGTCCAAAATTTAAACCTATGCAAATTCAGCTGGAGGGTAGGATGACTTTAAAGTTGTTAATTTTCTTTATTTGGTGGAGATGGTAAATAGCCATTGCTTCTTTGAAATTTTGACCTAAGAGAAATAGTAATACATATGTTTTCTTTTAAATTTAATGACAGCCATAATTAGAATTAAAAGCAATGTGTAAACCTTAAGTGAAAAATAAATAAAATCAAATATAACATGCATAGCAGTGGAGGTTTTAAAAAGACAAAACAGAAGTCAAAACTTCTAAAATCAATAAACAAAATGACAGAAAAGCATTAACTATTACAATAAAAGTAAAATGGTTAAATGTCATATTAAAGGACCTTTGGGTTAAATTATTCAACCTTATGCTTTCTTTAAGGGAGCCTGTTAAAGCATGATTAAGGTTAAATGCAAAAAGGAAATCTGCTTTCATATCTATATCTACATTTAATCTATCTATATAAATACCCTGTTATACAAAATAAAACACAAAAGCAAAAATTAATTCAGCATATAGTCTTTCAAGCAGGAACTCAAAATAAAAATGATATATTAAATCCTATTTATATTGACAAATAATCTAATGGTAATTTCTGAAATGTTATTGTTGATATAAATCACACAGATACCTTTTAAAATGTAGACTTCTATTCAGTAAGTCTAGGAAGGAGCCTGAGATCCTGTGTGTTCAGGAAGTTGCTAGGTAATGTTGATGCTGCTACTCTGACACCACATGTTGAATAGCAAACCTATAAACAATTCTTTTTCATCAGATAACTCACTTCTCCACATGCCAATGAAAACAGGAAAATAGGTAAAATAGCATATTATATAAAATGTAGCAGAAGAAAATAGTTGTTTGTAATGCTGATCATAGACATGTTTACTTATTTTCTTTTTCTAATTTCACATTCTATATCGAGACTATTAATTGCATACATATGCTGAAAAAATATTAGAATGTAGCTTATAAACAAACAATAGATGCTGAATGAGCACCTAAACTGCTGACAGAACTACTTCACTTAGAAAAAGAAAAATGGAATAGTATGGGGAGTCAGTATAAATAATGACTTTTTAAAAAAATTTAAAATATTTACAAGTCATTATTTTATGGTTTTGGAAGACATCAAAATAAATGTTTTACCCTATCCATAAGTATGATATTTTACACAAATTTTCAGTGTTTCAAAATTTTCTCACATCATTTACATCCTGACAAATTATTAAAGCATAACTAAAATAACCACCCTGATACAACTCTATCTGGACACTACTACACTTCTTCACAATAAGAAGAACATAACTTTTGTTGTATTCAAATTACTCTTTATTCAGATATTTTGAAACATATCAGATAAGGAAAAACAAACTGGGGCAAAATTCCATGTATATACTTTTCTTATTGAATCATAGATGAGAAGATGGTGATGGTACATGGTTCATTCAATAACACTGAAGGATCTATAAAAAGATGTGTTGATATTTCATAGAATTTTCTGAGATTTGAGGAGGAAAGTGCTTGTCTTCAAAGTTATCTTTTATATGCAAAAATAAATGTTTTGATGAGTCTGATATTTGCATCAGTCATAGCTCAGGTAATTGAACATGTAACATTTGCTGTATTATTAAGGCATTAACCATGTATCATAGATTTATTTATTTCCTGTAACAAAAGTAGCAAAATAGCCTTCATGGTAAAATAGCTTGTATATCTTGATTCCAATTTTGAAGTTGACTGATTTTTTAAATTGGGAAATTTATTGAAGACTAATCCTCCATTTCAACACACTGGGGCATGTCCAGAAGAGAGTGAGCAGAATTACAGTCATCTTTAGCAATAGCTTTAATAAACAGGTATTCCACTTTAAGAAATAGTACAGAAATGTACAGATGGAAGAATATGCAGCATCCACATATTCTTATGATTTGCAGTCTCTTTTTCTATGGAGTTTTAACTTCCATAGATGTTATGTGTCTAAGACAGCTAAGGGGGAAGCCAAGAGGTGGATTTCTAAATTTTCTACCTACTTTTCATATATAAAACATTCTATGAATAAATGCTTTTAAACTTTTCTTTTCATAAATTAGAAAACTTAAGGCCAGAGAAGAAATGATTTATCTGAAATCATACAGCTAGCAGAGAAATGAAGGGTAATATGGAAAACAAATACCTATGTTCAAATATTGAAAAAGTTAACGTGAAAGTATTAGAAGTTGTTCAATGAAATATCCTAAGACAACAATGCTGTGTGGATGGAAGATGAATGTTATAGAAAAATAGACTACTATTCCATAAAAATAACCTTGCAACTTAAGCTGCCTGAAGTTCAGATGGGTTGCCACAAGAAGCAGCAATTTCTCCAGCTATAGGGATATTGAGAAAGAATCCAGAAAGGCAGTGTTGCTGGTGATGCAGAGGAGATGAAAGCACTTGATCAAAGGAAAAATGGAGTGTCTCTTAAGAACATTCCAGCTCTAAGAGGTTGTAATTTATTAGGTATAAGAAAGTGACTTTTTTCTTTTCTTTTCTTTTTTTTTTTTTTTTTTTTTTTTTTTTTTTTAGTTTTTGCTTTCCTGGCTTTGGAAGATGTTGCTAAAAGCAAATTAGAATGTGTCCTTGTGCTCCTTGTCCAGACAGCTCTTTCAGGTTTTCTTCTGGTGAATATATTTTACCCTCCCACAATGTCCTAGGAAAAGGATGTACGTATCATAAATATTAGTATCTTTATATTTTCCCTGCCTAAATCTTGTGTTTCTCATAGCAACTAAATTTAACTCAAATGCCAGCTCCAAATTAGAGTTAGTGGATGCCTTGAGGGTTGTATTATTAATAATTCTCATTATTTACTCTCTTTTTGAGTTCAAAAAGAAGAGTAAAATTCCTTAATCCAGTTATTAAATATCACTGATGTAAATCAATAAAGAAATTAATAGGTAATTTGGTGTGTGGAAAAAGCAACATGGTCAAATGACTTAATCGCTTAAGAATATCTAAAATTGCCTTAGAAATGTATTTGTTTTAACTCTGTGATTTTTGAACTTTAAAATTCTCTTTTTAATTTCTTGAGAAGGGATGACTACTACGTCTATTTGTATCTTCTGATTTTTACCAGGTTTAGGTTGTCTTTCTCCACCTATTTATTTATATAGGGAAATTAAAGCTTGTGATTACTATGATATTATATAACCCCAAACTTTCCTAGTAAGATGATGTACTTCTACATTCTCTATTTGTGTTACTCTTTCCATATTTCTCTGTGAAATTGTGCAATATTATCTTACAATTTTATGTGAATAAGCTGGAAAAAAATGATATACATTTTCACTCTGGATTCTCGAGATTTATGTGTATGTGGAGCATAAAATAATCATTGGATGAAATAAAAAACCATAATCAAGAGCAGATATATGGGATGGAAACCCAATAAATAGTAAAGTGATGATGTCAGGCCATCATGCTCACTCTGCCTAGAATAAGCATATAGTAAGATTTATTGTCAAATTCCAACTATCTTAAATAAACTGAATTATTCCAATTTTTAGAACATTGTAAACATTGATTTCTATTCTTATTAATTTATTTAAGATATAATCTACAGATTCCGTTTGTTAGTTTAGACTTTACCAACCTTCTTGCTATTTCAATCCTATTGTATAAACCATGATAGTAATACAGGTCACAAGCAATTCAGTTTATATATTTTTTTGGTCACAGAAGACATTTTACTCTAGAGACTCATTAGAGTTTGGCTTTGCCATATCTACATATGGAGTTCATTACTCTTCATGTGAATATAGTACTACTCAATGTAGAATGGAAAAAGAGAATTCTATTTCTAACGTGACAATGCACAAACCATGGACAGCCAATTTTCTTTTCACAGTTTATCACCACATATGTAAACCTATTCTGTGTAAGGATAGTGGCATGCAAAAGCTGGAAACAAAACTGAGGGGTGAAGCCTGGGAACTGTGAGAGAGCTTGATGTCTCTCTGCACCAGGGATTTTGGATTAAAATATCCTCAGTGCCTAATCATTCATAATTTAGACTGGGTAGTTTTTAAAAAGGTCTAATTGCTCATCTGCACAATAATTTTACATTATCTAAAGACGAAATATTCTGTTTTTCAGAAACTTGTAATGTGCAGAAAATTTTATTTTATTTATTTTTTCTGAGTAAAGAAGAAAAATCTGTTTTTTTCATTCTGGATTCTGAGTGATTCAGTCCCAGAGATGCAACTGAACTTGAAGAATTCAAGTTTAGATATCACGTACAATTTTCATAAGTAGTTAATTCTAAATGAAAGACTGTAATATTCTTTGATTTCCAGCTGATATGTAACCAGAAAACAGCATGAGACCATGATAGGTAGGTAAAAAATAAACAGATAAATGAAGGACATTATTGCAAATTAAAAAGGAACGATTTTTTTTAAGTATAGCATTTAAAGCAGGAAGATGCCAAAGTAATAAACATTGGTATATAGGAATAAAAAAGCAGTCCAATTAACACCTCATATTTTGCAAATGCTTATTCTTTCACACTTCTCCAGCACCTAAGAGTATCAAATATGCTTCTTCATGCTTCTTACAAGGATTGCAAAGCCAGTATATTAACTCAGAGCTTGTACATCACTGTCACCTGGATTTTAATTACAGCTTTACAAATTACTAGCTCTTTGCATGTTTCTAAACTTTTATTTAAAGTTTTAAAATGTCGATGATAATCAGGGCTTCCCAAAGTTTTCATGAGGAGTACCTTTTAAAAATGCATTTAGACTCCGTCTCAAAAAAAAAAAAAAAATGCATTTAAAGTACTTACTATGGAAAGAATACTGCAAGTGGTCCTCAGCAGATATTATTATTATCTGGCAGTTGCCTATTATTATACTAATAGGAATACTAGGTTTACTCCATATTTAGAGTAGTTAAATTCTGGTACTTTACATACTCAGTGCCCAATTAGTGTGTGCTGTTAGGATTAGGAAGCATTGAGAATTTTCATTAAATAATTTAGCATAAAATAAAAGACACATGGTATAAGCCATGTAAGACAAAATAATTTTTGCTTCCTTATGAATATTCCAAACGATACATATTCACCAGGCCTAGACACTTTAAAAAGCACACAGATTACCTATTCCAATATTTTATTACACAAGAGAATCTTTTTAAAAAATCTAATTGAATTATTGTTTTAATTTGTGCTTGAGCTCTTTTCTTTTTCTTTCCTTCTCTCCTTTGCTTATCTCTCCTTTGTTTCCTTCCTCTGTCCTTTGCTTGATCCCTTCCTTCCTTCTTCCTTTCCTTTTTCTTTCCTTCCTTCTCTCTTTCCTCCTTTCAATTTTCTCTTCTTTCTTTCTTTGTTTCTTTCTCTTTCCTTCCTTCCTTCCTTCCTTCCTTTCTTTCTTTCTTTCTTTCTTTCTTTCTTTCTTTCTTTCTTTCTTTCTTTCTTTCTTTCTTTCTTTCTTTCTTTCTTTTTCTTTCTTTTTCTTTTTCTTTCTTTCTTTCATCTTCCTTCCTTCCTTCCTTCCTTCCTTCCTTCCTTCCTTCCTTCCTTCCTTCCTTCCTTCCTTTTTATCTTTCTTTCATCTCTCTCTCTCTGGTGTGTATGTATTTGTGTGTTTGTTAGTATATTTGTGTGAGTATGTGTGTGACTTAGAAACTAAGCAAACACTTTGCTATCCAGGAAAATCAATAATGCTAAGAACAATGCAAAGAAAAATTGCACTATACAAGTTAAACAGGCAAGGGAGACTATTTAAAACTATAGCAATAGAGGAGAGACTGAACAGAACTCCCTCTAAAACAAAAGACAGGCATTTCTATTTATTTATTTATTTATTTATTTATTTATTTTACTTTAAGTCGTAGGGTACATGTACACAACATGCAGGTTTGTTACATGTGTATACGTGTGCCATGTTGGTGTGCTGCGCCCATTAAGTCATCATTTACATTAGGTATATCTCCTAATGCCATCCCTCCCCCCTCCCCCCACCCCACGACAGGCCCCGTTGTGTGATGTTCCCCTTCCTGTGTCCAAATGTTCTCATTGTTCAGTTCCCACCTATGAGTGAGAACATGCGATGTTTGGTTTTCTGTTCCTGTGATAGTTTGCTGAGAATTACGGTTTCCAGCTGCAACCACGTCCCTACAAAGGACATGAACTCATCCTTTTTTATGGCTGCATAGTATTTCATGGTGTATATGTGCCACAGTTTCTTAATCCAGTCAAAGCCAGGCATTTCTTAAGCACTGGGGTGAGTAAGTAAAAAAGTACTGGAGAATGTTAGCAGGGAGATTGATCAATGTAATTAAACAATATGTGTTTATTAAAGTTATCCTATCCTCTCACAGACACTGGGAGTTGGGGATTTTGTCTTTCTTGATCATTGCATTTCAAAACGACGGCTTCCAATTCTTTGGTAAAGACTTCGCTGAGTTGTAACAGCGACTAGATGCTGATAGAAAATTTATATCTTAAAAGGGTAGAGAAATAATGTTAAATTGCAAGTTTGTAAAGTAATCCTCTTAAGGGGAGATCAAGTGAATATAGTGAGAAAGAAACTGATGTAATGTTTAGTCAATTTGAGAGGAGAGTTGAGGTTGTCTTGCTCACTACTTTATAGATTACTCTTTGCAAAGTAAAACAACTTGAAATATTTCTGTCATTTTCTCATAAACTTCTTTCCATTATTCTCTTACCGTTTTAAGCTTTGACCATTTCAAATTTCACTTCATTTTAAAATTCAGTTGACCAAATAGGAAACAGAATTTTATTGAAGCATGACTATATTTAAAAAGAAAGAAAGAAAAATGACAGAAGAAAAGAAGGAAGAGTAAATTTTCAGGACATTTTCTTAGTCCTTTCTAATTCTGTTTTTCTTATTGCCCATGAAGACTCTGTGTGTTTCCTTCTAGATATCTTTGGTCAGTTGTTTCTTTTCCTATATTTGCCTGGTCACTTCCTATGTTAGAAATCATTATTTGGTCTACATATTTTAGGTGAAATTATGTGGCATTTATAACAATAAGCTCACTTAATGTGACATCATTGCCATATTTCACTGGCTTGGTCTAGATTTATTTATTCATGTTATCAGCATAGATTTAGAATGGAATGTGCATCAAGATTCATGATTCCTATGATATATTCTGCCAAATGTTAGCAATTGCTATGTGTTTTTTCTTTTTCAAACACTATATTAAGCACTTTAGCTTGATAATCTATTTAATCACTGAAGTCTTCAATGAAGCACATTCTGTTATTAGTCATACACATGAGAAAATGAGACACTGAGATGTAAAGATCACATAGTTTCTTAATATGAGAGGCTACATTCCAGATCAGGCTTCTTTTCAACCACATACCATGCTTCTAATCACCATACAACAACCACATCTTTGCTTGCCCCACTTTTTGCCTTTCTCTCATCTCTGAAGTGCTGCCTCCCTCTTTATTTCCTTCTATTTTCCTCCATTCTTTTCTCTGTAACCTTTTTTTCTTTCCCCGTAATATTCTAGAAGTTGGAGATTTAAAGTTCATTTGGACAGATAGCCTGCATTCGAATAATTGAAAATCTTCATCTTTATTTTAGCACAATATCATATATGTAATTTGTTACATATGTATGTAACAAATCTTTAAAGATTTGTTAAAGAAAACACACATGTGTACAGGCAGTGCCTAATTGCCAATGCCAAACATTCTGTTTTTGGAGGTAATTGACAAAGTGAAAATTTAAAAGTATTAAATTGCATTGGAAACTAGTTGTCCAAATAGACCAAGGATAATAATATTCTTTTATAATGAATTGCAGATAATTAATTTTTAGAGTGTATATGTAAAAATAGAGGAATTGATAGAACAGTTGAAATAAAAGGAAAATGTGGTAAATGCACAAAACCACCAAGTTACTTGTTATATATGAGAAATTGTTTGACATATTAGATATAAGTATTACAATAAACTTACTTTTAACTTCCATGGCTACTTATAAATATAATTGAAATAAATATAGTTTTTTAAAAGAATTGTATATTCAATTAGAAGAAATTGATGGGTCTCTTTAAAGAAAAACATCCTGTAAGCAATGAATAGATGCTTTATCTTTTCACAGAACATTTAAGTGTCCATGCTTTTGCTATTTATTTGCTTAAGTCGTTTTTACTTAAATTTGCATCTTGAAATCATTAACAATGTTACTATGGTGAATATTATAATTAACTGTTTATCTGACAAAAATCAGCTGCTGCCTAAAATGATAACACTTCTGTCCTTTCTCAGAGTCTTACACAAATCAAAGTGTTATTCATTTATAAGTATGAATTCTTACATTACTTTTATATTTTTTAAAATTATGATTTCATGAAAACTGTAGTGTGCCTTATTTAAATGCAAACATTATTTTATATCTTTAAAAATGAACAGAGATGTTGATTTGTGGTTTTTCAAGGTTGTAGAATCAGAGCAATTTCTAGAAGAAACAATTCTTTCAAGCAAATGCATTCTGTGTTCCTCCCCATATACTAGAGGCACAACATGCCTTGTAAATTCTGTATTTCATGATTAGATGTATTACTAGAGTTAAAAATAAGAGAAAGATGCAACAATACAGGATTAATGCTATATTTGAATTAAATTATCATTATCTGAATGTTTACTTTGTTCTGTCAGGCATAAAATAAAAAGAGGAAAAAGAAAAAAAAAAGACCCTCACTTTTAAGTAACACATAAGAAGAAATAAATTTAAATTCTGTGACAGGCATTATAATAAGTGTCTTAATTTAATTTAATTTAATAATTATCTTAATTTAACACTTAATTTAGGAGAGCTAAATAATTAAACATGAGGCCAAAGTACATAAGAAAACGGCAGTCTTTTATTGCAAATATGCACACACTCTTGGGCGAGGTTCTCCGGTCCTCAGGTATGGGGCCAGGGAAGTCGCCCCGGGGCTCTCGGGTGAGGTTCTCCGGTCCACAAGTAGGAGGGGCCGAAGAAGTCACGCCGGCTCCTGCCGGGGGCAGACTTTTATGCATTGGTACTGAAAGGGGGAGGGCAGTGGGCAGGATAAGGGCGTGATAGGGGTATCTCCATAGGCGTGGCCGGGTAAGTTTTGATCTCTTCGGATTGATGTCACCTGGTGCATGCTCGGTTGATCTGCATCTTCCCAGGCACGGGCTGCATTTTCCCACGCACGGGAAAGTTGGTGAGGAAGAACCCGGAAGCAACATGGATTGTGCCTTCTTGTTCACCTTCCTCCATTTTGTCCCTTCTCCCTCACCCAAACAATAAGTAATTTACTTATATGTATATATATGTTTATTCTAATTTAACCCCCCCCCCCAGATTTATGAACTAATTATTGCTATTACACCTACTTTATAGATAATGGAACTGAAATTCAGAGGTATTTTAATTCATGGGCATGCTGTGATGATACAGTTAGTGTATCAGAAATTGCATTCAGTTGCAAGTAAGAAATTTAAGAAATGATGGCTTTAACAAAAGGGGTTTTATTCTGTTCAGATGATGATAAGTCTGGAGAAGGTCATTTCAGGCCCAGGATGATGGCTTCATGATGCCACCAGCATTCTGGCCTTCTTTCTTTCTAAGAGTTCAGCCACCCCCAGCATGTGTTTTTATGCTCAGAATAAAACCTTTCATACAGTGTTTTCCTTCTAGACCAGAAGAAAGAAAATGGAAAAACTCAAAACATAAATGCTGTTATTTTACTCCTTAATTTTAAAAAGCTTTCTCAGCTTACTTTTTAATTTTAAGCTTTTTAAAATTACTTCTTAAGGAGTAAAAATCTTCTTAAAATTAAAGAGTTTCTTACTTCTAAGAAGCTTTCTCAGAAATTCTAAGCAATATCTTCCTTTTACATCTTATTGTCCAGAAATATTTCATATGGTTCATAATATACTTTTTGTTTTCATAATTTGCTATTAGCAACAATATCATAATACTTTATGATAAAGAAAAATGTGAATGTATATTATTCTGGTAACCAGAATTCTTATCTATAGTTATTAAGAAGCAAAAGTTGGCTTTGAAACTTGGTTTGTCTAATTCCAGATGCATGCATATGTTTATTGCAGCACCACTCACAATAGCAAAGACATGGAATCACCCTAGATGCCCACTGATGGTAGCCTGGATTAAAAAAAAAAAAGAAAGAAATTCTACACAGTCACGAAATTTGCAGCAACCTGGATGCAGCTGGAGGCCTTATCCTAAACAAATTAATGTAGAAACAGAAAACCAAATACTGTATGTTCTCATTTATAAGTGGGAGCTAAATATTGGGTACTCACTGACATAGAGACGGCAACAATAGAAACTAGAAACTACTAGAAGGCTGAAGGAGGGAGGGGGACAAGGTTTTAAAAACTAACTATTGGGTACTATGCTCAGTAGTTTCTTGATGGGCTCAATCACACCTCAAACTTTAGCATCATGCAATATACCCAGGTAACAAACCTGCACATATACCCCTGAATCTAAAATAAAAGTTGATAATATTTTAAAAAGAAAGAAATTCGATTTGTCTGATTTCTAATCCAGAAATCTTAATCTCTATTTTATAGAAAAATTTTTTATTTTCTTGGTATATCGTGCCATTTAAAACCTTAAATATAATTAATACAGTACAGTGCCCACAAAATATTTACAATTAATTTAAACAATTAGTTTAAAAAAGATATTAACTTTTCTTGAGTTAATTGTAATTTATTATAAATAGAACCTATTTTGAAACCTCAAGAATATGAGATATATACACTATTGGTATGAGACAGTTGATTTCAGGTTTTGAATAATGTTAAATACTACTACAGCAACTTTTATTTCTGATGATTTCCATTCTTCTACTTTTATAGAGCATAGAAGCCCACCTCTGCACAATTGTAAAGGACAAAATTGTTGTTACTACTCAAATTGCTTATAGTTTCAACATTTGATTCTTTGCTCTACAAATACCTGTTCTATAAGCCAATTTACTTGACTACTGATTTATGGTAAAAATAAAATAATTCTGTGATCATGATCATATGAATTGTAGTTCTTAATCCATGTCTGAAAATCAAGTGGCTCAGATAATACACTGATGAGGTATATTGAGTAGTAGTTAAGAGTCATTTAGAAATGAGTTGGTAATTTACACAGAATACAAAGATATATATATTAAAAACCTTAAAAAATTATCAAATCGTATATTATATCTATTCATGTCCAATACTAACTGACTACATATTTTATACTAGGCAGTAGTGTTTTAACTTGATAAAGACTGTCCTTATCCCAGAAACTGCTAAAAATATTTGCTGCAAAGTATATCTAAGCAAGAACTATGGTAATTGTACTATGTTCATGCAATTTACCTTAGTGGTCATTGTCAAACAGGGATAAAATAAGTGTGAATGAATTAGTTAACAAATTTAGTAAAATGAATTGATTAAAGACTATTTAAAAATCCAGGTTTTTCATGATTCTTAAAAGGAGTACAGGGTAGCCTTGTTGTTATTTTCTGTGTAATAGGATTAAGATATCCCTAGTTCCCTGATGTTTAAAGATGTTACAATGTAATCCACAGATGTTTATGCACACATCTGCAAGTCTTTTTTACATTCAGTTCTGGGAGACCAGTTAACTTACTGAAAAGGAACTTTAGATTTTATTACATTCTGGTGGTGTTTAAGGACAACAATGTTTAAATCCTTTCTAATTGTTTCAAAAGTTGTAGATCAGGCAATTAGAAGTAAAACAGCTGTGTATCAGTTGCCTACAATACTGAAAACATTCCTTTTCCTTCTCTGTTGCTGTCATGTCAAATAGGCTGAGAGTTTATCTGGGATAAAGGCACTCTATTTAATACAATGGGACAGTCCTTTAATTTGAGCACCTAGCATAGTGTCAACCTAAATCTTCTGCTGATTTAATTAGCAAAAGCTCCATGTTAATCACTTTGCAATTAAACTTTTGGAGTCTCACATTGAAAAAAGTATAATCCTTTCACAAAACAATAAAAAAATGAAAACGAGCTCAATAATAAAAGTAATTTGCATTTTTTTGCAAATGTGTTAAATAGTTGATGAATTATTCAATACTTAATGTTAATTCTGCAGACTTAATGAGCCTCTCTAATTTGACTTCCATACCTCATAATAAATTGTATTCCATGTTTATGAATTGAAAAGTGTTCATTAGCAAAAGGCATTCATCAATATACTATATGTCATTAATAAGGAAAGCTCTTTTTTAATTTAGCAGGAAATTTTGTTCTAGCATTATAAACAGAATTTCTTCCACTATAAAAAGAGTTTTATCTCTATTATTCATTTTACTGCCATATATATTACGAACCAAATATAAGAAAAAAAGTAATTATTTTGTTATAATGATTTGAGATTTTTTCCTAGATTGCATTTGTTGAACAATCTCATAGAATCCAGTTATACATATTTCTTTCTGAAAGCCCTGAGGCAGTTTTGGTCCACCTCAATCTTGTACAGCATAATCTAAAGTTCTAGCAAGTTAGATCCCTATCTATACAAAGCCTAGCACCATAATATTTCTTCAAAAGAAAGAAAGAATTTCTCAATCCTTGGATGTATACTCTTTCACTGGCCAAACGAGAAAAAACCAACCAACCAAAGTTCTCCCCATTTATTATTGAATAAAATTCTGTCATAAAAGGAACAAACAACAACAAAACAAAAACAGTGATCCTAGTTTGTGCATTTCCAAAACTCTACATTTCATTTAAATGGCAACAGGTACACTAATCTAATGTCAAAGGGAATATGCAAATATTTGCTGGCCTGGTGCGGTGGCTCAGGTCTGTAATCCCAGCACTTTGGGAGGCCAAGGCGAGAGGATCACTTGAGGTCAGGAGTTTGAGATCAGGCTGTCCAACATGGTGAAACACCATCTCGATTAAAAATACAAAAATTAGCCTGGTGTGGTAGTACTCTCCTGTAATCCCAGGTACTCAGGAGGCTGAGGTGGGAGGATCACTTGAACCTGGGAAGTGGAGGCATCAATGAGCCGTGGACATGCCACTGCACTCCAGCCTGGGTGACAGAGTGAGACTCTGTCTAAAATGTAAATATAAATATGAGTATAAATATAAATGTGCTGACCTTCACTGAGGATTTATTATCTACTTGATTTTATTTATATGCTTAATGCACATTTCTTATTTAACTCTCACCACAAAGTTAGAAGTTCTGTGCTATCGTATCATCTCATTAAGAGGAAGCAGAGGCTCAGAGAGTCGATTCACGTTCCCGGATAGTCATCAAGTCATTGATGGAGCAAATATTTGAGCTTTGTTCAGTTTGACTCCAAAGCCCACGTTGGTCCTCCTAAGCACTGCTGCCCTCTCTAAACCATGCTGGACATGCTTCCTTCTGTGCTGCAGCCATGATACTATTTTGAATAATTTCATTTTGGGCGATACAAAATTTGTGCCCTTCTACCACCTAATGTTAGTGAAATGGTTCATAAAGAATAAGCAACTTCTGATTTCTTCTAACTACAATCATGTGAGAATTATGTGGTTATCTAACATAATCTGGTTATAGTTTATTTGTATGTAATAAAAATATTCTTTTTGCAAGAATCTTTTCCAGATGTGTCTGAGACAGACAGTTCTCACATTTTTTTTAAAAGCAGGAATGTGGCTTTCTGTAATCCCTAGCTGATTTTTTTAGCTGAGGGAGACATTTGAGAACTGAATAGAAATGCAAACCTATTAAAGCCACAGCACATAGGAGGATGTATGTTACACAGTTTACTGTAAAATTTAAACTTAAGATTTTCAAAAATGAATTAGACTAATCAAAATATCTTCTACTTTCTCAACTTTATGTTTTATGTAAAGTAAAAACAAAATAACTCTTAAGAATATATCTCAAGTTTTTTCATATAATAGGAGCTCAATAAATATTATTTCCTCCTGCCCTCATTTAAAACCTTATAAATGGTACCGAGCAGCAGTGTATACAGTTCAATTATGTTTTTTCTATGAAATGTGCAACTATTACTCATCACATAGGTCTAGAAGAAATGTGTGTCTGGTTCCAGCAGGGGTTTGTTTTGGCTACAGTGGTAATGTGTAATTTAAAAATTTTTTGAACATGTGTCTCATCTTGTATGAAGAGTTATAAGTATGAAAATCAGGCTAATTATGTCTTTTTAAATGAGAGAATAAAAAGGAATATACACAACTAGGGTAGATACTGCAAGTGGATTTACATTTGGGACAAGGGTCTAGAAGAGAGAATAGGACAAATTATATGCAGCAAACCATATGCAGCCATTTCTTAGCCTAGATATTAACAAGGTGCTTTCATGGATTGTTCTGTAGCAAACCCTTCGTTAACATTCAGCCCTTTTCTTGGTCTTTCATAGAGTTTTTGTAATGAATTATGTATAGTTTTTGTAATGATTTACATATAATCATTCTAACATATACATATATATACATACACATAATATCACATATCATTATATGTAATATACAAGAATATTATATGAATATATATATATTTATATTATGGCTATTTTAACTTATTTTAGCATTCAAACAAGCCAGCAAACAATGTGATTTCTTAGCCAGTTGCCAGGAACCTACGTACACTCTGTTCCTTTATTCTCTACTAGTCCAATGGACTCTGTTCTTTTTACACAGGGATGTGGATTCTGAAAAGAAGGTCAACTTTAAGAGACAGTGTAGCTTATTGGTTAAGAGCAGGGACATTGAGAGGTGGCTGGGTTGTGTGAGGAACCTCTCAGTAAGTAAATGCTATCACTTGTTGTCATAACATAACTTTTAATATTCCAAATAACCAGACTATTTGGCACCCCATGCCCAACACACCCAAACCCTAATTCTAAATCTTGTTTCCCTCCTAAGAGAAAGTAGACACTTTCATCTTTTTCATATTCAGTCTTGTTTAGAAGAAAAATAAAGCAGATTGTAATTTTAAGTGAAGTAACCAGGGGAGGTCAAGGTATATCTTGTTTTTAAATTGTTTTTAATTTTGTTATTTTATTCTTTCATTAATTCAAACGCATATCTATATAGAGTGCCTATCATATTCTAGACATTAATGATCAAAGATGAGTTAGTGAAAAAACAAAAGTCCTGCCGTTGTTGCAGTGGCCTTATCAAGATACCAACCTCTGCACTTGTATGGACAGACCAAATGAAGCCTGCCAGCTTCTTTGTATCTGTTCTACCCCCACGCATAAACCTCACACCCTCTGTGGTCTTCTCTTCAACCCCACCTCCACTCCACCTCAATCACTTAGTAGTCTAAATTCTGGCATAACTTCTAATTATCCTCCAGTATTGGAGATGTTTGAGAGTTGTTCTTTTTATTTAATTACCAGTTCTTGTGCTGAAATTGTCAACCATTTATTTCTGTTCACCAAAGAAATAAACAGTTGGATACTTTCCATTCTGTAATTATATATCTGATCTGTTGCTTCTCAAAGTGGTTAAATATAGATAAATGACTTCATACCTCACGTTCAGAGAGCCCTCAGTAGAGTTTTGTTGCAGTAGTGGGTTTTTCCCAGGTGTTTAGGTCTCCGAAGATAAGTTACTAAATGAAATTATCTTTATATTGGTAATTTATTGTGCTCTGGTGTGTGTGTGAATGTGAGCTCCTTGATGACAAGGTTGGTGGTGACATTAGTATCCATGGCACCTACCCTCCAACCTGCAATTACAGAAAGGTGAAAATGGCTTTAAAACAAGTACAACTTTTAAGAAAAACTTAGAGAATTCAAAACTATGATTGAGAAGACCAAGAAAGTACATAAATACCTGATCCTAACTGGCCAGTAACTTCAAAACCACATTGAGAGTTCCAGATAGAAAAATAGCGACCACTAACAGAAAACTAAAATGAGCTAAGCACTTGGGTGCCTTCCACCTACATAACCTAACTTCATTCTTCTGAAAGCTCTTTGAAGTGGATGCTATCATTCCCTTTTATCAATAAGAAATTATTTTCTCACAGTCATGACCAGAAAGTAGTAGGGCCTGGGTGTGGAGGTTGATGACTCCTGCTTTCTGTGTTCAGTACCTACATGGAACACTTAGATGTTCTCTCTGGGTATCCTCAGTGCCAAAAAATTACGATGACAGAATAAACATAGGTAAATTTATGAAAAATGGAGAAAATATGTGACTCTTTCCCTGCCTTGTCTTCTATTCAGTGTTTATTTAACTGACTTACATGCTTTTAAACATAGTAAGAGGATCTCACTATTGTTTTTAATGAAAAAGTTCTCAAGCATACATCCAATGAAGCTGCACTTGGCTGGACTTGTCCAGCTGCCATCAGCCAGAATTCAGAACTGAGACTTGCTTGTAAATCAATAGCCGGTGTCAAGTCCGAAGTGAATTTTATATCTTTTAGTTTTGTGAATCATCACTTTATGTTTCAGTGCATTGCTTAAACCAACACAAAATATTTTTCCAGCTTAGCTTTTTTTTTTTGTCTGCTCTCATGTTTGCACTTCATATGTTGTTTTACTTATCACACTCTGTTTTAAATCAATGATACATATTTTTCTACTTTAAAATTTAAAATGTTGAAAAACAAACCAACCCACAACAAGAACAACCACCACTTCTGTTCTTTTGTGTCCTGGGTCTGCTGAAGAAAAAACATTTCTTAAGAGATGGACTGATGAACATAGCAGCGACATACAGGTAAGGGGAGAACAAAACTCTGAATGAGCCACTCTCAGACACATCTATGCCTATTTCATTCAAGGTTTTGTCTTACTCTTACAAGAAATTAAACCAATGTAATATGATTTCAGAATGATGATTCTAACACTGAATATTAGATAGTTAATGAAGACAAAAATTAGCCAAATTATAATTAGTCTTGTTCAGGGGCAGAGAAATGAACCACAGGGAATTTATAAATGCATTTTTTGTATTGACCTATATTTTACCATGCATATTAAATTTTCCTTTCATTTTTTTAAAATATGTCCCCCAATCCAACAATATTAGCTCCAATCACTTTTCTTTCTTGATTATCATTTGTGGAGATGTAAAAGAGAGGCCAAATCACAGAGAACTAACGTGAGAAGGAGGCAAAGTTTTAAAGCAGTTCTCTGTACTTTAAATGGAATAGCAAGTCAACAGAAGCTTATATGTTCCATCATAGTCTGTAGAAGCAAAGAATCTACATTTTTCCTATTCAATTTCAAACACAAAATTACATATCCCATTACCCCATCTCTCTCACCTTTGCTATCTGCTCTTGAGGCCATTATGCTTCTGTTTTAGTTTTTCATTTTGTTGTGTTTTTTAGAGTTGTATTTTTTATTTTTAGAAAATTCACATACATGTTTGCTTTCTACTAAGACACCTGAAAAGTTTAATTTTCTAAATAAATTCTAAGGAAAATGTATCTTTTCTCAGAAATAACAAGACTTTTTTTCAGATGCATTCAGATCACCTCCCAATCAACTTATTACCTTAGTTGTTGTTACCTAAATTTCAAAAAGTCATGACCATTAAAAAGTCATACATTTTAATAAAATAAATCTTGATTTTCTCATGCTTAATAAAATACAAGTGACCTTATTTTAGATTATTAGGTTTAAGTACTCCATTTTGAATTAGATGGAAAACTGCAAATGGGACAAGCATGATGCCTTTAGTGTTAAAATTCAAATGCATGAAATTTACAGACAATAATAAACCCAATTCTGTATTATATACATAGAGAGACTGAATTACAAAAATGTTTTTGGGGTCTATGATTTTTATATTTCTTTTCTAGAATATTATTAATGCCAGAACAGATTCTTCATTATATAATAAAACTCATTATATTAACTTAAAGGCAAATTATGTGTTAGGTTTGTACTATCAAAAGTTTCTACTCTTAGGTAGGTAGCTTAAATAGAAATAAGAACATAGTTTTATTAACTGTCCCAAATAATTTTTTAAAAAATTAGGCCGGGCGCGGTGGCTCAAGCCTGTAATCCCAGCACTTTGGGAGGCCGAGGCGGGTGGATCACGAGGTCAGGAGATCGAGACTATCCTGGCTAACATGGTGAAACCCCGTCTCTACTAAAAATACAAAAAACTAGCCGGGCGTGGTGGCGGGCGCCTGTAGTCTCAGCTACTTGGGAGGCTGAGGCGGGAGAATGGCGTGAACCTGGGAGGCGGAGCTTGCAGTGAGCCGAGATCACGCCACTGCACTCCAGCCTGGGAGACACAGCGAGACTCCGTCTCAAAAAAAAAAAAAAAAAAAAAAATTACTAGGGAGATTTTCCTCTGTTGTAAGTCAAGCAATTGTTATTATGACTACTTTCCTTGAAGAAAATTGGCTAAATAGGCAACACATATACAGTCTGATTCTTTAATTTGTACCTTGTAATCCAATTAGCATAAACATAGACATATGTAGGATCTCTACTCAGGCTCAGATGTATTTTCTCATGGCCCTGTCATTGACAGTATATACAAAATATTTTCCTAGTGAAAGGACTCAGACAGTCTTGGAGAGAGATTCAGTGGTAAGTATTAATTTGAGATTGTACAAAGGAGAATCCAGTGATGATTTAACACAAATATCTCAATTCAGAATTCCCTATCTGGAATTATTTTTATTATTTTTGCTAGGAACAACCACTCTTCCAAGGTGAGAGATGGGGAGGGATCAAGGAGCCCAAGAGAGCATGAGCACAATGTCTGGATGGAAAATTTTCTTCTTAGGCTTCTGATTCTTAGAGAAAGTTTGTGATCAGCCTATGCCATGGGCTTTTCCATCTATAAGTCCTATCACTGGTGGTGATAGTCTCCTTCAGTTTCATGAAGCCAACTGTGAGATACAACAATATGAAGATTACTGGAAATTTTTTACAATCGTTTTGAAAACTCAAGACATCTTGTGATGACTACATATTCAATAACTGTTTTTTGAGGGCCTAATCGTTGCCTAGCACTGGGATTAACATTTGAAATATATAAAAAACTATGGCACAATCTCTGCTTATAAGAGTTTTTCAGTCTAGACATTTTTTTTTTTAAGTAAATGAAATATATTTGTTTAAGACAAACAGCTGTGGGGAGACGGGAAAAAAAAACAAGGCATATTGTACAGATGTGTCAGAGGGGGCGGATTTCAAAATGTTCCATGGATACTGGACATTATAGATTCCTTTTATTTTCCTTTTAGAAAATGGGGAGAGATCATCCAGTAGAGATGATCATCCCTGACAGTCCCTATTAGTTCAAGGTCTGATATGTAGAGAAACACAGAAAACTTTAATATGGTAAGATAGAGGATATATTTTTATTTAAATTTTAGCCAATTTATTATTTACATCTATTTAATCTGTTTACATCTTTGTTTTTTAATTAATCTAATTAAATCTATTTACATCTAATAAATCTATTTACATCTTTGTTTTTTCTTGTCTTTAATTATATTTTTATTCTAGTCACTTACTTTACCTTGAAGGAAGAAAAGTCACCTTATTAGATGACTCAACATTTATCCCTTAGTTTTCTGAGTCATCCTTGACTCACAGATAATGCGGTTTACACAGAAGAGAAAGTCAGGCATTATAGAAGTAAATGAGAGCCTCCTGCTTGTCAGTGAATTATAAATCTTGCCATGGGCAGTGGCAGTTTCTCTGAAACTGAGATTGACCACAATGCACGGGCTGAGTGGTCACTTGTGTCTTCATTTAACTAGCCCTTTGAAAGTGTCAAGAGCGATGGAATTTTTTTTTTTTAACTTAAAAAATGATTGCAAAAAATGTTAATAAAGGCAAAAGTATAGGTTTGGAAGAAAGAACCTGATTTCCTAGTCTGTCTCTAATGACCCTGGATAAAACAATTAAACCATCAGGGAAATATCTCAGCCTATTACCCATCTCTAAATTCCAAGTTTAGGCTCATTTAGAAACAAACAATAAATAATTTTTTTCAAAAAGAGATTATATTTTAAAATAATAGTAATACTAATATGAATAATAACTTCTTTATGTTGAGCATTTATGGGAGTCTAGGCCCTCCTTAATAACAATTTTACTTTTCTTATTGAAGTCTTACCATTCTGTGAGGGGGCTACTCTTACAGATAAAAAACTGAGGCCTAGAGAGATTAAATAACTTTCCTAAAGTCTCAATCATTTAAAAAAATGAAGATCCTCACTTCATATTCCATGTTATTCTTGCTTCAAAATGCATGTAATGACTGTTTCATAGCCACCTTGGGTCTCAGCTAAGGTTCAAGTAGCGAACAACTCTGCTTCTCTTCTTGCTGGTGGCGTATTTCCAGGCTAACCTGGATGTCAATTATCAGTTTGGCAATTTATCTATCTCATTCTGCTCTCCCACTTGGTGTGAATGAATGTATACCTCCAGCAATTTCAGAGCTCACAATGTCATAGCTATTGGACAACCCCTCCGACTGCTTTCTGGGAGTGTTCTCTAGCTTTCTAATCATCTCTAGATCTCTAATTCATCACCAAAGACACCTGCATTTTCTGTTCCTGTCTTTGAGATCTCAGTCGCCCCACGTCTTCTGCTTCCTCCACTGACCTATCACAAAATACCTCCTCTGTGTGGTTTCCCTAGTTACCTTGTTCCTACCTCACAAAGTGGCTGTGAGAATAAGTGAGATGATGTGTACAAAAGTGCTTTAGAAATTTAACACCCTTAATTTCCTCCTCACTGAAAGAGGTTTGAACTAGATATTCTTTAAAGTTCCTGTGGCTCCATGACTTCATTATCTTTGATTTATTAACTTGCAATTTAAGTGCAAAGTATTTCTGATATCAGACTTCTAATATCTTAGATTATTGCTAAGGCAGATTCTAGCAGGCATTGTATAAACTGAAGGGAGCACAGAATACACTCAAAGGAATTCAAAAGACTCTAACTTACTCTCAAACTGGTGCTTAGGTTACAATTTTTTAAGGAATTCTTTTAATTTTCTTCAAACCATGTGTGGTAGATACATAATTATAGGTTAGCATTAAAGAAGTCAGGCCACTGCTTGAAATTATATATAACAGAGAAATTCTCTCTTCTCATTCTGACCTTGACCTGTTGCCTCATTTCTTTTTCTTCAATTTGGCTTATAATTGGATGTTGAACAAAGACCTTTTCAGCTCATCTGATCCCAAACGGAACATTTTCAATTCTAACACACTGAATCTTAGGCAGGAAGTGACAGCAACTATGTTCACAACTGAAGTAATTGGGGTTTGAAAAAAAAAGTTGAATGCTTTATCCCAAAGTTTAATATTACAGTTATGGTTTCAATATATGGACTATTTTTCATGTAATGTATGTGCATTTAAAATTATTCTATTTTCTCTTTTGATTCACAAGTATAAAAACTTAACGCTTCTGGTATGTGTACTTGGTATTCAACCTTTCTTCAAGACATGTCAATGTTTTATATAATATTATTACAGTAGAATCATTTCCTCACACCTTTGAATCAATACTTAAAGGTGCATAACTGTCACAGTTTCTGATTGTGACTTGTCATTCTTAATATGAAAATATAAATTATGCTTATACAAACATTTGTATTTCTCCACCAAGTATAGTGTTTTGAAATTATTTATTTACTTTTTAAATGTATACATTGCAGTTGTACATATTTATGGAGTACAGTTTGATGTCTTTGTACATATCTGTGTTGTATAATTAATCTGGGTAGTTAGTTTATCTATCACCTGATGCATTTATCATTTCTCTGCAGTGAGAACATTCAAAAGCCTCTCTGCTAGCAATTTTGTTGCATATCCTCAATTACAAATGGGATTGCTCATTTTTATTAGTGGTTTTAATTGAACTTTATAACAATGATACTATTATCACTTTTAGAGATACAGATAAAGTATGATGACTAATAATTTTTTACTAATCTGTAAAGATTTGTCCTCTTTCACTTTATAAAATGCTGCTTAAAAGATATCCATGGTGTTAAAAAATTAAGTGTGTTGCCTTAATACTAAATGTAGGTATCATTAAGGCAGCACTTCAAAAAGACAGCAAATCCAGAATAGGAAGTACATTAATCATTTCCACGCCTTCTAAAATCAATCTCAGGAAATATGTGGTTTTTTTCCCCCATGAATATCTTGTCACTACCTTCCCTTGTTTTCATCATGGATTGCACATGTAGAGTTTTGTAGTAACAACCCTCCTTTGATTTATGTACAGATATGACATGTAAGAAATATTAAACGTAACTGTTTTCTGAACACTGATACTATTTGCCCTAGCAAATAGATTTACAAGATCCTGGCCTAGCAAGGTGGCTCACACCTGTACTCTCAGTGCTTTGGAGGCTGAGACGGGAGATCACTTGACCCCAGGAGGTTGAGGTTACAGTGAGCTATAATTGCGCCACTGCACTACAGTGTGGGTGACAGCCAAGCCCCAATGCCTTAAAAAATAGTGAGAATAAAATGTTTTTAAAACACAAAAACAATATCCTTTGTTCTTCATAATTGTCAGTGTTGCAATATTTTCATGTGGAAACATCCAAGTGGATAAAAAACAAGTTCCTTAGGAAGATCACACACCAGTTGAAGGGCAGAGCCATGCCCTTGGGTGGGAGATCACTTGAGCCCAGGAGGTTGAGGTTACAGTGAGACCCTAGTCCACCCAACACCAAAGGTCAAGCTCTCCTCATATCCCACCACTGATGCCTTTTGGAAGTCAAGGATTGTGTATTGATAGTTTTGGATAACAGTGGATTCAATTATCTTCTACTTCTCTAACTTCTGAAGTTATTACATCATAGTTATAATTGCTTTTTCTCTGCATTCCTTTGGGCAGACAAATACAAATATCTTATGGTAGCAGAAAGCTGCAGTGAGAATGGCCTTCAGAGTCAACTTTGTTCAAAGTCTGACTTTGCCTGTTAATTTACTTCTTGAAGCAGAATAAATGTGAAATCTTTTAAAACCTAGAGCCTGGCCACAGTTTCAGATCAATTTTACGACCTTGAGCAAGTCATGTAACCTAGCAGAATTACTGTTTTGCCATCTGAAAAATTGTGATAATAATAGATAACATCTGAACACCATTCTGTGAAGTTGAATGCAGTCACCTTCATAAGGCAGGCTGTGCTCTGGGAAAGAGAGTTATGGCATTCAATAAAATGAAAAGTAATAATAACTTCTTAAAATAGGCATTTCCAAGATATTCACTACAAATATTTGGAGCAATTATTGTCCACGGTATATTGTCCTTTAATTAAAAACAAACGTCTGCCAGGTTTTATTATAGTTCATCTCAGCCAAGGATGACTTTCCTATAATAGATCTATTATATTTTGTGCAGATTAACAAAGAGTCATTGGGGAAAATGAACTGTATGGTTAGGGTGTTGGCAGGAAATGGAAAAACCCACCAGGGCACATTCTGTATGTGGGTGCTTTTCAGATGACAGCACTTTTCACTGTGAGTTGTACTGGTTTTACTCTAAGCAAATACTAGCTACCTTAATTGGAATGTTGTTCCAGGATCTTTAGATTTCTCTGCCTGACAACTGGCATTCCTAATATGCCATGCTATAATTTTCTTCGTGTTTCTTTCAATTAGATCTACTCTTTTCATGAATCTTGGTAATTAGAATTTGAGGAACATTCCACATTTGATTTGAATTTTTGATTTTTCAGCAACCTGGTAGCAGGGGTACTGTCAGAATTAAAGTGTTTTTAATACTTTATGCAATTGTTTATTTAAAAGACGGATTGTTTATCTAAAAGACAGATTGTTTTTGCAATTGTTTATTTAAAAATGATATGAGCAAAATCAGCATGTGGCATGCTGACTAATGGAAGTTGCCCGTTACATGACATTTTTCTAGTTACATTTTCCTTAGTTCTCATAGTCTCAATATGGTTGTTTACTTTACGAATGACCTAATATATAACTAGAAGACTTTCCCCAGCCTTATTTATTTTCCCTGAATAGTCTTCTGAATGCTGAACCCTAACAGGAGATCCATTATACAGCACAGCCTGTGTAATCCTACTGATGTAATAGGTGTGTGTTGGAGAAAAGGGAAAAAAAAAAAAAAAACTTGTCTGAATGTCTGGGTATCACTCTCTTGATTGAAATAGAACACAACTGAAATGACATAAATTTATTGGCAGTGAAGGTATTACCTAATGTCAAGAGAGATACTAAAATATTTTATTTAAAAGTCAGAGCCATATAATTACAGGGATAGGCAATAAAAACTAAAATTACAAAGAAAAAAGGCCAGTCTTTAAGTAGAATGCTCTGTAACTGTAAGAACAGAATCCATTACAGACATCTATTGGTGATACACATAAGTTAAATAATAACTATTCCTTAATGTCTCCCTGAAGGGATACAAAATGGTTTAGTTTATTCCTCAAATAAACTTCCACTTTTATCCTGTAAGACTTAAACACTGTTGAATACGCAACTGCTTTAATAGGCTAGTTTTCTTAGTTTCAAAATGTAATGGAAAAGATAGAATAGATATGGAATTGTCTTTGGGACAGCAGGTCTGTGCAGAGTTCTAAAGGATAGCTCACACTCAGCAAGTGTCAGGGAGAGATGGTGGCGATACTCTGCCAGTAAGACTCTGCTTCTCTCTTGGTTCCCATCCACACTATACACTGCTGTTAGAGTAACCTTTCTAAAACTGGCCTGCCTCCCAATTGCTTTCTAAATAAGGGCATTCAAGGTCTTTCATTGTATGATTCTCAAATTAATTTACAGACTTATTTTGCAGCTCCTTTATTCCTACCATGTTCTTATTTATTTTGACACCTCAATTCTTTCTTTCCCGGTACACTATACCTGCAATATTTTACATTCTTTGTCTGTTCTCATTTTCCACACATTAGGCCTTTAGGAGAGTATGACTCCTCTCAAAAGCTTAGACAGTCCATTTTTGGCCCATAAGTAAAAATCAACATTTTCTCTGTTCCAAACTCCCTAACACTGTATTTCTGTCTTTAATACAGAATTTTATTACTCGCTATCTTATATTGTAAATGTCTTACATTATAAATGTAAACTTCGATCACTAATTTTTGTCATTGTGTGTCATTATTCCTGTTGTCTTTAGCTGAGTGACAAACTTCCCCAACAATAATTTATTATTAATATTACTCTTGATTATTAAATTGCATAGTACTTCCCTAAGGCCTTTCACAGGATTTCTATCAGACGTCCACTGAAGGCTGTTCAAGAGAGCCCGAGCTCACTCACATAGCTGTCAGTTGGCTGAGAACTCAGCTAAGCCTCGTGTCCAGAGTACTACAATTGGCTTTTCCTTTAGGGTGACCGATTTGTCTTGGCTTGCCCAGGATATCTCAAATTTAGCCCTCAAAATCACATGTCCTGGCAACCCTCATAGTTTGGGACACAATTTGCTGGTTAGTCACCCAATGCAGCTTAGGCTTCCCACAGCTTAGAGTTTAAGTTCCTTAGAACAGTACCTACAGTGAGGATGTTCCAAGAGGCTCTTACAGAAGCTCCAGGGCTTTTTATTACCTAAATTTAGACATGACATGACATCTCTTCTGCTGCGTGTTATTAGGCAAACAAATTCCTAAGGCCAGCTTCAACTCAAGAGGAGAACTACAGTCCACCTTGAGGGAGTGGCAAGGTCACATTTCAGGAGAGTAATTGGAATGAGAAATATTGTTGCGGCCACCTTTGGAAGACACATCCTGCCAAACCATGTATTACATAATCTTCCAGAGGGCAGGATTTAATTAACATTGCATTGCTGTGGTATATACCTGCCAGAGTACCTTGCACTTAGTAAACACTGGATAAGTGCTAAAAAATAAAGACAACAAAAATATATTTACCCTAAATGCACTATCATTTCTTACTTGGATTAAAAAAATATATATTTTGCTTGATTTGTGAAGGATTACTGCCTAATTTACATGGTTGAAAGTGAAAAATTTGAATCAAGACAGAAAGAAAGTCAAAGGGAAAATAGCCCAGAGAAAATCCATGTTTGTTGTTCCAAGATCCGTGCTGAGCATTCAGGAATCTGTTAATGACTTCAGATCTTGGGCAGTGTTTTTATAGAATAATAGGTAGTGTTTGGAAGGGCAGTAACTAATAGTGCTCTTAAGAAACTCAGGCAGTAAACTATCTATGCATCTACAGCTATAGGAATCAATAAAAATTAGACTAACAGGGAGCCACCATTTTTGTTTTAGAATTTTGTTTCACTCTTTTGATGCCCTGCGAAAAAGCATACTCTCAAGTTATTCAGGGATCCATACTTTGATGACCCAGTAAGACATGTCATTCCTGTAGATAAACGGCTTTCCTCTGCCTTACTCAACATACATTGGATGTTATTTTTCCAAATGAACTGAAATAAATCCAAGGCCAAATTCTATAAACAAAATATTACTTAGTTGTCAATGATTCACAATTATATCATGTGTTTATGTCTCCTAAGTAAATACTCATACTGAAACGTTGACCTTGATATTTTTTTAACATAGAAAATTGGCATTCAATATAGCGATTTCTTGCTCTGTTGCCTAGGCTGGAGTGCAGTGGTGTGATCTCAGCTCACTGCAACCTCTGCCTCCCTGGTTCAAGCAATTTGCCTGCCTCAGCCTCCTGAGTAGCTGAGATTACAGGCATGCAGCACTGTGCCCAGCTAATTTTTTTGTATTTTTAGTAGAGACGGGATTTCACCATATTGGTCAGGCTGGTCTCGAACTTCTGACCTTGTGATCCGCACACCTCGGCTTTCCAAAGTGCTGGGATTACAGGCATGAGCCACCATGCCCGTTGGCTACTCTTACAGATCCTTAGAAGATATTTTTCAGGCCTGAGAATTGCTGTGCTTCTCAAATTCTTACATAGAGGCAATTTTAATCTTTGTCAATATATAAGTCCAACTCTATTCGATTCTGAAAAAAAAAAAAGTGGAGGTCACAGTTTGCAAGCAGCTCTGATGGTTTTTATTACATGGGCCAAAGCACAGAAGTTCAGCTCTGTTGAGTATCGACATAACGTATATTTTACAGATCCAGATGCCCTCTAATTGCTTTAAAATGTCAGGTGTTCCAAGCAGGAGCAAAGGAGCACAGGCACTGGGGAACTAATTGGTATTGGGACATGAAGCTTTTCTAGGTTAGCGGTTTACATTAGTCTCAGGTCAGTAGTAACTCAAATTCATTCTCTTCAGGGGCGAAGTGCTTTGTGAGAAATCAGGACTGGATGCAGTCCAGGTTCTGCTGGATGGTATGTGCACATCAAAACCAAAGTGCAACTGTCAACTTTTTTACCTTAGAGGTTATTCATCATTGAGATATTTAACTTCAGTGTTCAAATACCGCATTTTAGGAAATGAGTTTATGCCTCACAATAGCCAGTTACAAAAGCAAGATCGTGGCTATTTATAAACAAATGAAGCTAGGATCAGAACATTCCAGAGACCTCTGTAGAGATGATGCAGGACTGTAAAACAGTCATTGAAGAGATGGCAAGTGAGACTGACACTGAAATTTAAGCCAGTCAATATTTATTGCTTTTGCTTTCAAGAAGTTTACAGTCAACATAGGACAAGGCTCTGCTCCTGGGGCACCCTGGCTCCAGACGGAGATATGAAGTCAATTTGATAAGTTTGATTGTTAAGAATGTTGAGAAATGTTTAGTAACGTGTTTATCTCAGTTTATCTAAGACAGCAAGCTCCATGTGCATATGGAAGTGTTACTCATACCTCCTTCTCTACATGCCAAAGTGACTCAGCTTTATCCATTTCATGGAGAAGTTTTAGGCTACAGTAGTAGAACCTTATGGGATACTGGCAAATATCTCCCTTTTATCCATTGCAGCTTCAAATGTTACAACAGACAGGAATACAATCTCAAGGCACCAGTTTTATATTTCTCAAAGTGTCAATTCAGTAACCTCCCACCTGTCTTGCACGTTACTTTTCCTCTCTATGTCAAACAATATAGTACTTTTAAAACTATTTCCTAGGTTTCTACAAATAAAGAAAGAATAAGCTGTAAAATCAGCATTCAAGTTTTGTGGGTAAATTAAGAAAAGATTAATGCTGCGGAAGAATAGGTAAAATTCATAGTGTTTCATTTGAACTAAACCTAATGAGAGATTTGTAGGACTTTTATGCAATAATAAGATCGAAGGAGGGTATTTCCAGTTTAGGGAACAGCAGCGCTGTAATCAACAATAATAGAATATAGTGAATATATAGGCAAATATACTGTTTATTACTGAGACCAAGTGGTTTATTAGCAAGTTAATGGAGTTTGGTTAAAGTAGACAGGTGCCTTATAGCAGAGTGCCTAAAATGACATCTAGACATTTAGTCAGGAATCCATAAAGACAGTGGCTGTAAGCAATAGGTTCTAAATCTGTGTTAATCAAAAACAGAATTTTTTGGTAGGATTTTAGTGCCTCAGAGAGTCTAACAAAACTACAGTTCTTGGCTCAGGAATCATCAAGGAGCAGGTGAGCTCCAAGGAGTGGAATGTAGGAACCAAAACTATATACAGTTATAGGAATGGTCTGCTATTGATTGCTACAATATGCTGCAAAAATTTAAGGTATACCTTTTCAGAGTAAGTGGAACTCCAGCAATTTTTTAATCTGTTTTTCAGCTAAAATGTCAAAATATGAAGAGGTTATGTCCAGTTGGTCTATGTGATCATGCTATGCTGTGATTAAGGAGAAATGAGACCATGGTTTATAGCTTGTTTCAGGGATGAAGTGGTAATTTCAATAAAAGAGTGTCATTATTATGAGTGCTATGAGAAAGATAAAATGGTTAGAGTCAAAAACAACACTTGTGCATTACCAAAGAGTCATTAAGGGCAGACATAAAGTGAGGTGTAAAAATATTAAATAGGTAGACTATATGTATAAGCATGTGTATAGATATATGCATAAGTCTTTCTTTTTAAAATTTTAGTTATTAGCATTTGTCTTAACTGTTTATACAGTAAATTGTTCATATGTGCATTTGACTTTATGATTCAATGCATACAGGAATCTCCTGCACAGTGATACATACACTCTATTGCTATATAGTAACTCTTCCCTCAAAGTAGTTCCATATGGGATAAAACACATCTTAATTTTCTCTAATCCAAACTCGCAGTCAGCATACAGCCTATATTTTCAAAGGTTCAGTGTTGCCCAAAGTATGTCGGGTGCTGTGGTTTTAAAGATTGTTGAGTGCAGATAAGTTATACATGCAAATATGATTAGATTTTTGAAAAGAATAAGACATGATATGCTTCCAAAAGAGAATAATTACCTTTTGTGACAAAAATTAGCTAAACATCAGATTCTAGATAAATGATAAGATTGCCCTTGTAGTTCATGGTTAGATCCTATGATAAATAAAGCAATAAAAGTACATTTTTCTTGCAGTGTTACTTAAGTGTTAAACTCCTGCATCTGTCTCCCATCGGCCTTATATGGTACCACATTAGAAATCAGTTTGCAGTGTAAGGAGTTATACTCACTTATTCTTTAGTCACATAAGAGATACTTATCACCATCCACCATGGCTCACTCCTGTAATCCTAGCAATTTTGGAGGCCAAGGCGGGTGAAACACTTGAGGTCAGGAGTTCAAGACCAGCCTTGCCAACATGGTGAAAACCAGTCTCTACTAAAAATACAAAAATTAGTCAGGTGTGGTGGCAGGCGCCTGTAATCCCAGCTGCTTGAGAGGCTGGGGCAGGAGAATCACTTGAACCCAGGAGGCAGAGGTTGCAGTGAGCAGAGATTACACCGTTGCACTACAGCCTGGGTGACAGAGTAAGGGTCCATCTCAAAAAAAAAAAAAAAAAAAAGAGAGAGAGAGAGATACTTATCAAGCACCTACTTTGTGCCCTGTAGATAACAAAATTGTTGGATTGTGCCCTGTAGATGACAGAATTGTTGAACCATCCCCTGAGAATGAGAAAAGGAAAATGAGAGTTATTTCCCCCAAGAAGTGAGAGACAATTACATAAATAAGACTCATTAGTAAAATATAAGCAATTGAAATGTTTTTTGTACAAGCTTCTGTACAATAAAAGAAAAGCTTCTGTACAATATAAAGAAAAATAAGAGCCTTATTTTGTCAGAAACCTTTATCTGTTGAAACTCCCTAAATGTAGGAGAGTTTCCTAAAAGTAGGGGAAGAAAAGGCAGAAGATGTAATAGATGGCTTCTATAGAAGCTGCTGCATGAATTAGATTTTTAAGCAAAATTAGATGGATAAAAAATATAAGTACATCAGCACGTTAGGTGTAAGTGAAGATGAGGAGGGACTATGTGCAGATATCTGTATCTCACTGTGTTCAGAAAAAAACAAAAATGATACTTTCATTTGGTCCCTGAAAACAAGCTAATCATATCCAGAGAAAAGAGATATTATTAATAAAGACTCCAAGGCATATTATTATGCCATCTTCAAAAATAGAGGCTTGCAATAGTCAGGAATCAGTTTAGTTTAGTGTCTATCTAAAGCAAATCTTTATGGCAGATGGAAAGGCTGCAGCTGTTGACAGCACAATGGGACGTCTTTGCTTCCAGAAAAACAATTCCAAAGATAGGCTTGTTGCCAACACTACAAGCATGCTGACACCAGAGAGTCAGGGACAAATGAGAGGTTGGTGTAATAATTATGGTGAAATCTCTGCGTCTTTTCAAATGGCCAAATGTTGTTGTTTTTGTTGTTGTTTTCATTCTCTAAGCCATTCAGTACATGTGGGAACTTTCTTCTAAGTCAGTAATCTAGGTAGATAACAGAGGGCAAAATTTCCTTGGTGCTGTACTAATTGGATTATGTACTGTATGCTTAACTGTTAAATGCTGAACCTCCGTAGGAGCTAGAAAATGTTTTCTTCATCAACAAAGCGATGAAGACATGAAGATAGTCATGTTTTAGGTCTTGAGGCACTTGGGTTTAAGAAAAGATATTAACAAAGAGATTCTAAACAGAAACTACTTTTCTAGAGTCAAACCAGGAAGATGATTTGTTATAAATGTTATAGATTCTCAAGTGTGAAATGTATCATCATCCCAGTTCTGACTCAATTTGTGAGTGAATTCCCACCATACCATCACTGCCCTGAGATCATCTGACCATCATTCTTGAGAGTTTACTCTTCACTCATGCTCAAGTAGAATTCCTTCATATTTGGGCCAATTCAATTGTCAGAAAATTCTTTCTTTATTTGCAACTGACAACCCTTGTATGTATCCTCTGCATCCCCACCTATTTCCTAGTCATTGTTCTACCACATTATCTTCCTCAATTCAAGTCTAGCAATCATAGATAATCAATCACACCTGTCCAAACTAAGCAACTAATGATCAATTGACCTTATTCACGTCTGTAGTATTTTTGTTGTCATTTTGTTTATTGTCTTTTCTTTCTCCTCAGTTCTCATATTTCACAGGTTTTTTTTTTTTTTTTTTTTTTTTTTTGCTGTGTTGCCTTTAAAATACAGAAACATCTTAGAGTCTCATCGAATAGCTGAGATATACTGAGATATTCGTCAATAATATTCTTACTATTTTGGTGAAACTAGTAAATTTGAAAAGTACATTTAAAAACAAGATTGTCTTCATTCATACGGCTTGTGTAACACTGAATTTTTCACGACTCAAAGTTCTTTGCATCTCATTTTCACACATAAGCATGGGTTACATTTTGTTGGTGGGGAACACATTTCAGTGCGCTCTTCTTTGTTTTCAAGTAAACTCATATTATTAAAAACAGCAGCTATAAAATGTTCCTTGTAAAGATATGTTGAATTCCTCACACCTGGTACCTGTGACTGTGACCTTACTTGAAAACAGTGTCTTCATGTAAATTAAGATGGGTCCTACTGAAGTAAAGTGGGCTCTTAATCCAATGACTGGTGTCTTTATTAAATGAGAGGATATATAATGCAGATTAGATCACACACACCACACACACAATGGGGTAACATCATGTGAAGTCACAGATACACACAAGGAAGAAAGCCCTGTTGCAGCCTAGGCAGAGATCAGGATTATGCAGCTGCAAGAAGAGAAACACCAAGGAATGCTGGCCACCACCACAAGTTAGGAGAGAGCTTGATTTCAGACTTCCAGCCTCCAGAACTTTGAGAGAATAAATTTCTGTTGTTTTAAGTCACCTAGTCTGTGGTACTTTATTATGGAGCAATAGGAAACTAACAGAGGGGCAAGGAAATTTACAGGTTAAAAAAGTTTCGCTGCCATTTCTGGTTATTTTTCCAAAGAGAGGAAAGCTTGGGACTCAGAGACTACCCTAGTTCAAATTCTAGTAATTTCACTTGGAAGATTTGTACTTTTCAGCAAATTATCAAACTCTAACTAAAAATTAGCTCACTTCTGTTCGTAAAGATCATGGTTGCTTCCTAGCATTTTTAGTATTAAGTAAGATTATGTGTCTTAAAGGCCTAGTGCTTTAGCTAGGCCTAAGGAAAGTTAGTATAAATGTAAGCACAGGAGCAAAGAGAAGGATGTGCTCATGATATGCATTTGCATTACCTATTGTACCTGTTTAAAAATAAGGTAGACACTCTAGACTCAGTGAAAAAAAAAATCCAAAAAGTGAAATTACTGTGGTTATACAATGTCACTGGAAGGATTTTCACCTTGGTGTTACTCATGTGAATATGTTACCTGAAATGGCAAAAGAGACTTCACAAATGTAATTAAGAGTTCTAATCAGTTCAGTTTAAAAGAAAGAGATTATTTAGATGACCTGATTGAACCCAATCTAACCAAATAAACCTTTTTCTTAGGTGAAAAGCAGAGCTTTTCCTCAGGTGAAGACATAAAGGGAAGTCAGAAAGACTTAAAGTATGAGAAAAAGTGAATTTGTCATTGCTGACTTGAAAATGAAGAGGTACAAATATCAAAGACGTAGATACCTCTGTCCTACAAACTTGAGACATCAAATTCTACCCACAAATGGAATGAATTTGGAAATAGGTCCTTCTCATACTACTCTTATTCATTTCTTATTGTTCATATTTTGAGACCCCGTACAGAAATGTCAACTGTGTGGTACTCAATTTCCAATCTATAGAATTGTAGATAACAAACGTATGTTATTTTAAGCCACTAAATTGGTGAAGTTAATAATTTTGTTAGGCAGAAGTAGAAAACTAATGCATATAACTATGTAAAGATAGAATAAAGATGATAGTTCCGATTCTCTGTATCTTTTTACTTTACCAGCTTTCTTAATTGATTAAATCCACACTTTGAGTTGATTTAAACAAATATATTTCTAATGAATTTGAATATGAAAAGTCATATATTATTTTATCAGGTAGCCTATCCAAATTAATTTGAATTTTATCTGCCTAATATATTTTATGGAAACACTATTTAAAATTTTAAATTGTTTCAGTGCCAAATATAAGCAAAAATTAAATAAATTCCATTTCCTGCTAACATTTATCAGTAACCAAGATGCAACACCTCAGAATCTCTTAGAATTTCTCTGAATTAACCAAGTATATTAATTCTCGACCATGACAGCAATACAAGACTGTTTAGATATAGTTTCTCACAAATAAACAGGTATATATATATACACACACATGCTGTATACATATGTGTATACATGTATGTATGTGTGTATATATGTATATATATGTGTGTATATATGTGTGTATATGTGTGTGTATATACATATACATATATACATATCTCTACAAATATGGGGAAAAGAAATAAATGCACTATGGGCACATGTGATTTTTAATAAAGTTAAAATTGGACCTAATCTGAATAAATTAAAATGCTAAATGAGCATTTTCCTATTAGAAGATTTAGACTCAGAATTTTGAAAGGGGATTTTTGTCTCACAGGTGCTTTATTTCAGATATCATGTGTTGAATTTTGAGAGTGACAATTTCATTCCCCTAACCTAGAATCAAGTAAAATATATAAGCAGAAAATGCAAATATCAACTTATTTCTATTATTATTAGATTATTATTGAAAATGCCAAACTGTAAAGCACCTTGGATGTATGGGTACAATCAGGTTCTTTTTCGTTTCCTCTGTTGTCATGGTTGCTCACTGATACGGCTTCCCCTTTGATAACTTTTTTCTTTATTCCTGCAGGGAAGAAGTAAAGTGAGATTAAGGGAAGGTGGAAGTCTATTCCTGTTATTTCACAAAGAATGAAAATTACTATTGTATGGCAGAATAACTATCTAGGGTGGAACATATAAATGTATTTATATTAAAATCTTTAACATTGGCAGAATATCTAAGTTTCATAATGTATACGTTACTGTGATTTCCAAATTTTTAAAGTGAAATGTAGTTATTATCTATTTTTGTATAGGTTCTCTATGGCTATGGCACATTCAGGTCCCAACAGTCTATAAAAAGCAGTATATTTGGTTTCAAATGATATGAGAGGTAGCTTCTTTTAGGAAAAAACAAGGTTTTGAGAATTAATGTGAAACCCCAAGATGAGGATGAAGCGGAGAGGCTATCAAGCTTTCATGAGGTAAGATTTTCCATCCTGCCATTGCATCTGAATCCACAATGTATTATTTCAAAACTTATTTCTGAATGACCCAAAAAGACTCAGCTTGACTCATTTTTTGAAGAGAAGACAATTTTCTAGGAGAAGGTTTAATTCATTAACTTCCATGTCAAAGAAATATTTATCTAAGCCTTCCAGATGTTAATGCTCTTTTGAAATATTTGAATATCATCCAAGTGAGAACCAGAAATTTGACACAGAAATGACAACAGTAAATTCAGGAGAAATTTTATGTTTCTGAAAATACAGAACACCGTTTTTCTCATAACCATACTTTTCCAAAGAAATATTTTATAAAATGTAGAGATATAGAAGGGAAAAATTCAAATATCTAGATACATATAACTATACAATCCTGTATGTATATTTGCATTGTTGTTCTTAGCTTAATAAAATAAATGTGTGATCTAATTTACAAAATACTTTATTAGCAGAACATGTGGATAAGTATTGCCTAAGTAAAGAATTTATGTTCTTGTCCACCTTACATGTTTTGTACAAAACCTTCTTGTGAGGCAGTAAAAGAAAAAATAATACAGGAATACAAGGTTTATAATCACGTAAAACTCATATACTGTTATTGTCATTTATTTTTATTATTGTGATATTATCCACATTACTATATTATATAGCCTCTTCAGGCCTGAGTTTTAAAAATTTTAGAGGAAGATTCAAAAGATATTATCTACAGCACATTCAATTGTGGGCATAAATTAGATCTGTATTTGCAAAATTCTGTGTAAATTACAATGCAATAATTGAATGTTAGTTTAGCTTTCCCTCCAGTTTAGGATCAAATAAAATTAGAACTATCGCTCTGGCTACCCCCAGCATACAATATTCTGTGTTATTTTGCATTTTCTACCATATCTTAACAGTGTAGTCTGCTTTTTTACTAAAATGTAAGTAGAAAGCATAAATTATTTGATTCATATTTTTGTCCTTCATCGCCCACCGCATATTATCCTGCAAGCACATTACTATGTGATGGATAAATTTGTTCATTCAACAGATATTTCTTGAAGATATAATATGATCCAAGTTGTGATATGTGCTAATAATACAAGGTTAAGCAATGCAGAAGTCATTCTTTCTACTCCTGAGTTGAGAGCTTCAAGATATAATGAGACAAAAATAAATTAATGATAATATTAAAACATCTTTTAGTTTTCTCTCATAGTATGCAATTTTTTCTTCTATGGAAATATAAAATATGAATTACATGTTATTCTATTGAGAAGGTAAAGACACTAGAAAAAAACAAAACAAAACAAAATAAAAACGGTGGCCTAGAGTGAAAGCATAGGGGACAACAGTATGATCTCTGACACTGACCGCCTGGATTTCAGTTTTAGCTCTGTCATTTACCGTTTCTTTGACTTTGTCTGGTGTATTTAACTTTACAGTCTTTTAGTTTTCTCAAAGTAATGAAATGAATGCAAACAAGGAGTAACTTAACATATTTCTCAGATTATCAGTCATGAGAATGTTCACTTGTTTGACTTTTTTCTTCAAGAATTCCATGTACTAATATTTAGAGAGATCTGCTCCAAATACCCGCTGTGATTTGGTGGAAGCAGCACCCAGTTGGTGTGCTATGTCTAATATGCAAAAGAACTATTTTATGAGATTAAAAAAATTCATATTTACCTCTTTCGAGGGGAGTGGTTTCTTTATAGAAATTCCATCACGATCAAGCTGGAAAGATCAAGATCTTCCAAATACAGCTGGATATACTGAACATCATATGTGTAATAATAATTATTATTATGAATCATCCCCCAAACCAGCCTATACATTTGTCATTGGTGCAAAGAAGAAATTAGGCCTCTTCATTGTAAAAGTTTCCTAATGAGTTCTGATTATTAATGGTGACTTTGAAATTATATTTCACAGAGAGTGGCATCAATGTTTTAGGACCATGCTGAGTTTTAGAGATTTCTGATGTAGATATTAATCTGAGCTATTTTACAGAAAGAGCTCCTTTTTAAAAGTAAACATGTTCTCTAATTAAACTCAAGAAATTAAATACAAATAAAAGAATGATAAACATTCTGAAAATATTAACTTTGTTACATAAAACTTTTGAGGATATATTATTTGAGGTATTACAATGTCCTGAATCTGAGCTCTTTAAAAAGAAAACAAAACCCCCCAAATTTGTTTCCTTTTTAAAAAATGTGACAATAAAGTTATATAACACAATGAAGATATCTCAATGTTTTATTTTCTTATGTTTTTTATTTCTCTTAAGAATTATGGCATAAAATAAAAATAGTTATTTTACTGAACGGACAATGACAGTTTTCGTACAGTATTTTTCAACTTTATTGAAATAAAATTGACAAAATACAATTGTGTATATTCAAGGAATTTAAAGTGAAGTTTTGAATTTTGAATTCCTTGTAAAATGAGTTCCACAATCAAGATAATTAAAACATTTGCATACTTAAGATATTCTCTCTTAGGAAATTTCAAGTGTGCATTACATTTTTATTATCATGCAGTATGTTAGGTCTCCAGAACTTATTCATCTTATAAATGCAATTGTGTACCCTTTGACCAATATCTCCCCATTTTTTTTCACCCTTGACCCCTGATCCACCTTTCTACTTTCTTTTTCTGTTAATTCAAGTGTTTTAGATTGCATATTAAGTGAGGTCATGCTGTATTTGTCTATGTCTGTCTTATTCCACTTAGCATAATGTCTTCCAGTTGAATTTATATTGTCACAAATGACAGAATTCATATTTCGATAGCTGAATAATACTCTACTGTGTACATATAAGTATATGTATATATATTTATACATATATGTGCATATGTATGCATATATACACACACACCACATATTTTTGTGTATGTGTATGTGGGTACACACACACATAAAGATGATCCTTGACTTATAGTGGTTCGGCTTACAATTTTTGGACTTTATGATACTGCAAAAGCAATGCCCATTCAGTAGAAGCTATACTTCAATATAGTATTATTATATATTACTATAAAATAGGCTTTGGGTTAAATGATCTTGCCCAGCTGTAGGATAATGTAAGTGTTCTGAGCACATTTAAAGTAAGCTATGCTAAGCTATGAAGTTTTGTAAAAATGCATTTTTGTCTTGGATTATTTTCAGCTTAGGATGGGTGTATCCCCATTGTAAGTTGAGGAACCTATAGGTGTGTGTGTATATATACACACAGATACTATCATATGCGTGACATTTCTTTATTCATTCATCTTTCCAAAGACACTTAGGTGTTTTCATATTTTGGCTATTATAAATAGTGCTGCAGTGAACATGGGGGTGAGGATATCTCTGATATTTCTCTGGGATAGTGATTTTATTTCCTTGGTATATATACCCAGAAGTGGAGATGCTAGATCATATAATAGTTGTATTTTAAATTTTTGAGGAAACTTCATACTGTTTTTCATATTGATTGTACCAGTTTACACTTGCATAAACAATGTAAAAGTTCTTTTTTCTCCACATATGTCATCTTTTGACTTTTTATTAATAACCTAAGGGATGTGAGGTAATATCTTATTGACGTTTTGGCTTGCTTTTCCCTAGTGATGACTGATATTGAGTAGATATTTATATATCTATTGGCCATTTGTATGTTTTCTTACAAAAATGTGAGTTCAGGTCCTTTAATCATTCTTTATTAGGTTTTGTAGTTGTTGTTTTGGTCCTGAATTGTATGACTTCCTTATATATTTTGGATGTGAATCCCTTATCAATTAAAATATGGTTTTTTTTTGTATTCTATAGGCTTACACTTTACTTTGCTGAATGTTTCCCTTACTGTACAGAAACATTTTAGTTTAATGTACTTCCAATCTCTTTTTTTTTTTTTTAATTTTCTTACCTAGGCTTTTGATGTCAAATCAAAAAAAAAAAAAAAAAAACATCATTGCCAAAAACAATGTTAAGTAGTTTATCTCCTATGTTTTCTTCCAATTATTTTATAGCTCCATGTCTTATGTTTGAACCTTTAATACATTTTCAGATGATTTTGTGTGTGGTGTAAAATGAGGATATTATTTCTTTTTTTTTTTTTTTTTTTTTTTTTTTTTTTTTTTTTTTTGCATGTGGATATAGTTTTTCCAGCACCATTTATTGAAGAGATTATCTTTTACCCATTATGCAGTCCTGGCACTTTTGTCAAAAATTAGTTAAACATATATGCATGGCTTTACTCTGGACTTTATTTTTTATTCCATTGATCTATGTGTCTGCTTTTATGCCAGTGTGATACTGTTTTGATTTCTATCACATTTAAATATAACTTGAAATCAGAAAGTATGGTGCCTTGACCTTTGTTATTCTTGTTGAAAATTGCTTTAAGGGCTCAGATATGTTGTGATTCCATACGAAGTTTAGGATTTTTGTGTGTGTGTGAAAAATGCCATTAGAGCTTGATAAGGATTGCATTGGATCTGTAGATTGGTTTGGGTAGTATGGATTTTTTCATAGCATTGATTCTGTTTTTTTCAAATTTCTCTTTTAATTAAAATACATCTACTTAATTTATTGTGGTACATCTGTTGGTACATCTATCTCTATTTTATTTAGTAGAGGTATTAAGGTACAGCCAGCAAATACAACATTTAATAATCTGTGTCCTGTATTCACCTCCCAACCCAACCGCAACACCCACTTACAGAACTCATAGCATTGACTACCAATTTAACACAAAGTGAGTATAATTCTACAAGGCAGACACAGAAGGTCATCAGACACTATAAAATTATATGGCATAGAAATAGTGGTTTTAATAAAACTTTTGATTTCTGTGATGTTTAAAGTAATAATTTAACGAACCATGAATTGTAATAGTTTAGTAAATTATTTTGGGTAGACTTTTATTTCTCCTGGTAAAGATCAATGACACGAACTAAAACAATAACAAACACTCTTTAAACGTAGACAATCTTGTGAATACATTTTGAAAGACATAGAGAAGTAAGAAGAAAAAGTTAAGATTTTTAGAGTTGGGGCATGAACTGCTTCTCCAAGGAAGAGTTGGGATTGTACATTTACTCAAGGGGAAATAACCTGAAGTGAGGATGTTCAATTTACACATATGCACACACACAAAAATTTGATTTTTTGTATACTTTTGTGAACCTTGATCAACAAACATTATAATAAAACTATAGACTTAAATTTTTTAAAAAAGTATTTCAGTATGATACAATTATCTTCCAAGTAATTAGATTATAGAATAGTAAAAATTTTGAGGAGGGAAAGCGGTCAAACTTCTTTCAGATTTTCATTTTTCAAATATATATATGTACAGGAGTTCTCCAACCAAATACTTTGGGTTTAGATATCTAGTGGTATTTGCTGCCATCGATGGAAGACTTTCATAGGTGAGAGAGGAAATTATTAAAAATTCAAAGTGGAGATGACTTCTGAAATGGTAACGTAACATCCGGGTAACATCATCTAGGAGGGCTCCCTACCATCCTACCCAGCCTCGACTTGTAGGTTGGAAACTATCCCATTTGTGATAGGCTTAGTAGACGACCGAGGCACTGACCACCATAGCCTCACTTAATACGTAAGGCAGAATTTGTATGATACAAGCAAGCTTTTTTTTTTTTAAAGAAAAAAACTTTTGATAAAAACTTAAAAAAAAAAAAAGGCTACCTTACCAGTCTAGTGCCCACTTGTAAAGAAGGAGTCATTCTGAGAGATGAACCCCAATCCTAGCTCTGTAGCAGTGGTGTAGTGTGTTTGCCAAGTTGACAGACTGTGAAAACAAAGAACTCTGAAACTGTCCACAATTGGAGAAGCAGCAGCTGCTTTTATTTGGAATAGTGTGGGAGGAAGGCTACAACTGAGTGCTCTAGGAAACATAAATTGTAGCAATTAATAAAAGACTGGGGTGGTGGCTCATTTCTGTAATCCCAGCACTTTGGGAGGCTGAGGCAGGTGGATCACTTGAGGTTAGGAGTTCAAAACCAGCCTGGCCAACATAGTGAAAAACCCCTGTCTCTACTAAAAATACAAAAAAAATTAGTGGGATGTGGTGGCATGTGCCTGTAATCCCAGCTACTTGGAAGGGTGAGGCACAAGAATTGCTTTAACCCAGGGAGTGGAGGTTACAATGAGCTGAGATCATGCCACTGCACTCCAGCCTGGATGACAGAGCAAGACTCTATCTCAAAAAAAAAAAAAAAAAAAAAAAGCAAAAACAAAAAAAGAAAGATGGTAGCATCGTTTGAGCAGCAAGCTAAATTGTAAACCAGCTAGAAATTCATCAGAGAACTAAGGAATATGCATGGCAAAGAGCCCATTGGAGGTCACAGCAAACCAAAAAGACTGGCATTAAAGATTATCCCTTTAAAGGGGCCCAGATTTCACTGGATCAGACTATAGAGCAATTTATGCCCCAGGAAACTAAAACCATATAATGCAATCAGCTGGCAATTAGCCAAGGCTATCACCTGGGAGTAACAACAACTGAGGCTGACAACAGAAAGATCAAGAAAGAGACAGTCAAAGAAACAATCACTCAAATAAACTCACTTGTCATTCCAACGGAACTGTGTAAATACCCAAGTCTGCACTGACTGAAGAATGGCGTTAGAAGAGGAATGTGATGGGGAAAAACAGACTTTGCTAGAATAGTCCAGCAAAGTTGCTAAATGAATAGAGACATAAATAATGACTTTAATCAGTGCTGGAGGTTGTGGGGGTAAATCAGTATCCAAAGTTGCTACAGTAAATTATTTTAAACCTCTAGGACTGAACAAAACATTATGACACATGCAAAGAAACAGAAAAAGGTAACTTACACAGAAAAAAAAAAAAGCTGTAGGCAGCAGAAACTGCCTTTTGAGAGGGCCCAGATGTCAGATTTAACAAAGACATTTTCCATTAAGGAACTTTAATTAGAAAACATTGCTGAATAAGTAAGCATTTGATGAATGATTGAATGAACAAGTGAATGAAGCCATCCAGCCATGCATTTTGGCCCTGCAAGATCCTTGTTTATGGTGGCTCAAAGAGAATATTCAAGAAAATAACACCCCACAGAATCCAGTGGTTCTAATTATGCTCTATGAGTGGTTCCATTTAAAGAGTAAACTTTTCTACATTCTTAGTTTTCAAGAATTTGCGGGCATGCCGCAGTGGCACATGTCTATAATCTCAGCACTTTGGGAGGGTGAGGCAGATGGTACACTTGAGGCCAGAAGTTCCAGACCAGCCTAGCCAACATGGTGAAACCCCATCTCTATTGAAAATACAAAATGAGCTGGGCTTGGGGGCAAGGACTTCTAGTCCCAGCTACTCAAGGGACTGAGGCAGAAGAATCATTTGAACCCAGGAGGTGAAGGTTGCAGTGAGTTGAGGTTGCACCATTGCATTCTAGCTTGGGCCAGGAAGAATAACTTCTAATGATATTTTGGGGATTTAAGACTCCTTTTTAATATGATTAAACCAGGATTACACCTACATGATATGTTTTAGGTCTTAAATTACTATAATGTCCCTTACTTGACATAGCTTTTTTTTTTTTTTTTTTTTTTTTTTTTTTTTTGGCTATCTGAAGTAATATATGAGTGACTTTTATTTATATTACATGTCTAAATCTTTTGAAGTAAAAATGTTTATATTATTCATTCAAAAATATTCAACTTTTACTGTGTGCCCAGGTTGTGCTAGCTGCTAAGACTGTAATGATACCTATATTCACCCTCAAGCAACTCAAAGCTTAAGGGAGCAAAATAATAACAAAAATCCTTCTATAGTCCACTATTCAAAGGAATGTATATATCTAATTCACTTGATCTTCATAAAATTCACTGAGATAAGTACCATTTACCTCATTATATACATACATAGAGATATAAGATATACATATTTTGCACACTAATAAAAGCATAAATACTCATGTTGCAATGTGATATACACTCTAATAGATGTAGGTGATCTCAGACAGGACTCGTTAGATTGCATGAAAGATACATTGAGTCAGAGTTTGACAATTACGGAACTATGGTGGAAAGGAAGGCAGTTACTGGAAAGTAAAAATGGAATTTATGAGACTATGGAGATATTTTTATTCATCATAATCATTCATCATCATCATCATCATACCTCGAATTTATTGAGCCCACCTTCAACACATGTCCTGCATATTATTAAGTGCCAGATATTAACACTTTCACTCCTCACACCCAGCCAAGATATAGCTACCACATTTATCACCATTATACAAATAAGAAAGGGGATACAAAGAGACATAACTGTAATTTATATAAACTGACTCTCACAGGAGCATGGCATATCTAGGAAGTGGTTGGAATATTAAAATAATCACAGGAGGTAATATAAATGTAGTCTTGAGTCAGACAATGTATGTTATGCCAAGAAGTTTAAACTTTGAAAAACATGTCATTGATAATTTCAGGAAGAAGCATTTTAGGATTTATGTTTTCAAAAGATCATGTACTAAAATAATGTGAGCAAGAGAGACCAATTAGGAGAAAATTATAAAATTCTAAGGAAGGAAGGGAGTTGAAATAGTGAGTAGCTATGAAGCTAGAAAGAAATAAAGTCAAACCCAATTAAATTTAGCAGAGAATTGACAGATGTAATGATCATTTAGATGGCACTGGGTTAAAGAGAAAGAAAGAGAAATTAATGTGGATTATATAGTTTTTCACTTGGACAAATTAGTGATGGGGTAGTTATCAGAGATAGAAAATGCAGTGGAGGAACAGGTTTGATGGAAGTTAATTTTAGTTTTGAAAACGTTGCATTTTAAGTATTTGTGGTATAGGAATAAAACAAAATTCTAGAGTTGACTAAAGATTTCTTTATTTGAAAAATTAGACCAAATCATGACTTTATAAATTGATACTCTTTGGAATGAAGAATCATTTTGCCATGATATGCTCCCATTAAATGTGATTTACTTTAATTTCTATTAGAATTGTGTTTATATTGAAAGTAAGCTATTGGTACCAGTTTTTTCTTTTTGAAGTATGGTTTGGACTTAGATCTCGACTTAGCTCACACACTCTTACAATTTTGTGAATAGGGCTAGCCTCACCCTACTTTTAAAGATAATTGATGATTAGCAGAATATAAATAGATGAACATTTGATTCATACGTTTTCTACTGGGTATAAAATGGATAATAACATTGTTCATAACCTAATCCATTTTCTTTACATGGTTAGTTGTGTTTAATTTCCCCTGTGCAGGCAGATTATAAGAGACACTTTAAGTCATTGTTGTAAAGATAGATAAGTGTCCATTGGACACATTTCTTTAATTTTTTTCAGGGAGGTCCATCTTTTCCTTTCTCCAATAGACATCTACCCACTTTTGAAGTTCTTTCACATGATCTTTGCTTCCTGCTCTTAGGGAACCCTAGTGGTACTAACAAATGTTTAGCAAACAAGCAGTTACAACATCTTTGTGAAGAATCCACAGGAAACAAATGCCCATGCCAATTCTTATGTAGAACTTCACAATACACATTTAGAGAGAAGATCTTCTTCAGTAGCTATTTCTTCCTCTCTAACTTCCTTTTTCGTTACCTGGAAACCCTTTCCTGTATCTCAACACCAAAACAGCTACTGGATAGTGAATCTACTTGCATTGTTGGTAGTGTTTTCCTGTCCTACAGATTCTAAAGAACAAATGAAATTTCAGATACTTGGTAAAGGGGTGAATTCTATCTAACATGAAGGTGATGCTTTTATATTTGACCAGGAAAGGATGTTAAAACATACACAGATTATACTCGTGAATGCAGGTGTGTGTGGATGTGCATGGGTGCACACACACTCTCTCACACACTTCTTTCTCTCTTTCTTTTCCTACTCTATTTAAAACTACCATAAGTAAAACATACCATACAATAAGAAATGACATAGGGTAAAATAAAATAATGAGTATATGCAGTTAAATTTTAAAAGCCACTACATTTAACTTTTATTATTATTATTATTTCAGCTTGGAATGTGGGAACATTTTGTAATTAATAAGTCCCAGTTCACATTCTTCTGGAAGAAATAAGACCTGGGCATGTTGAATTGGAAACGTACGAGGGAAGAAGCAACAAAAGCCTAGAATTAGCTGAATCTCCATTTCTTTGAAAAAAAAAATCCAAATATAGAAAACGTGATGATGAACAATAAGTATTAATGACTTAAAATTTTGAAAGATAACATGATGTTATTATTTTTAAAAAAGGAAGCAATGAAAGAGACATTCAAAGAGGATAATGCTCACTCATTGGACTATCATTCAAAAATATTTCTTATTCTGCCAGAATAACTAGCTGTATATTAAATCTTTCAAAAATGCCCTCTCTGCATATGCAAAACAGCTGTGCATCTTAAATATCCAATAAAAACATTTTATCAGTGAATTTAGAAGTGATCCTAATCTCCTAGGCACAGTTAACTGCCAACTCTTTGATGTGTGTTCTATTTACATTTGTGGTAAGTTTCCATCAGCTGTGTTTATGAGCTTGTTCCTCTTGCTACTCTAAACTCATTCATTGTCCAGTACCAGAGCACTTGTCATATGATTGACTTAATAACTCATAATAGATGCTTGGTGAACAGATTTTTGAATGAATTCTACCTTTAAAACTTCTTTCTTTTAAAATAACTATTATACAGCTGTCTAAAAACAAAAATGAAGGAATTATCTTTGAATCCTCCTTCTTCCTACCATCCAGTCCATTCCATTTTTGGTAAGTCTTCTCTATTCTAGAAAACATATTGGTAATCAACTTATTTCCATCTCTGCTCTTTCTCCTACTATGATTCAAACTATAACCATCTTTTTCTGAATTTCTATATTACTTTAACTGGTGCTCCCACTTTCACTCTTGAGTCACCTATAATCTTCATATATTTTGAAATATTCAATTTATAGCATTTCATTTAACCCCCTAAAAGTTATTTGAAAAGCCTTTCATTATCACTAATAGAAAAATTTAAATTTCTAAGTCTGGAAAATAGGGCTCTGCATATTCATTATGGCTTATCTCTCAGATGTTGCCTTTTACCAATTTCTTCTGTGTTCTCTCTATTATAGCCACAGTGACCTTTCTATGTCTCAAATGCATAAAAGTTATTCCTGAATTAGATCTGTGTACTGCATTTTCCCTCTCTAGGGAAAACTCTTCCACGAGAAGGACACATAGCCCAGTCTTCTGTATTTTCAGAAAGTCATTACTTGACTCATCTTAAAGAAGATTCTCCATAAGCATCTAGAACAGTACTAATGGAATATAATCTTACTAGAGATTTTTATGTTAAACCTCTTCCAGGTTCAAGAATTAAAGTTTACAGCCTGTCATTAAGAAAGAAGGTTGAAATTTCAATTTTGAAATCACAGGTAATTTTGTTATTGATTTTAAAACACATTTTATGGATTTAGTTATTTAATTAAATCTTATTTTTAATTTTGAGGTAATTGTAAATATACATATATGCAGAAGTAATACAGAGGAATTCCATGTACCTTCACCCAGTTTCTCTAATAATGACATCTCACAAAACTATGACATCACAAGGATATTAACACTGAGACCATCAAGATACAGAACAGTTTCATCATCACAATGATCCTGTGTTGCTTTTTTATAGCCATACCCACTTACCTTACCCATTTCTTGATCCCTAGCAACCTCTAATCTCTTCTCAATGCCTACATTTTGGTCATTTAAAGAATGCTTTATAAATACAATAATAGACTATGTAAGCTTTTGAATTTGACATTGTATTTTATCCAGCGTAATTCTCTGGAGACTCATCCAAATTGTTGCTTGAATCATAGTTTATTCTTTTTATTGCTGAGAATTTGGATGCACTAGTTTGTTTAACCATTCATCTGTTGAAAGATATATGTTTTTTAATCCAGTTTTGGAGTTATTACCAATACAAATGCTATGAACATTTCTGAACAAGTTTCTATGTGAACATAAGTTTTCACTTACTTGGGATAGATGCCCAGGAGTATGTAATGTTGGTTGTACAGTGGTAGCATGTTTAGTTTCATCAGAATTGTCAGGCATTTTCCAGAGCAGTTGTAATATTTTACCTTTCCATCAACAATGTATTTGTGATTCAGTTTCTGCACATCCTTGCCATTTTGAATTTATATATATATATAAAAATATGTATATTGTATATATAATATTTCAGCCATTCTGACATATAGTGATACCTCATTATGCTTCGAATTTGCATTTTCCTGATGGATAATGATGAACATTTTGTCATGTGCTTAACTGCCATCTGTATATCTTCACTAGTGAAGTGTCTTTTTGGGTCTTTCTTCTGTGCATTTCCTAGTTTGGTTGCCCTTTTTTTTCTTTTATTGTAGTGTTTTGAGAGCTCTATATACTCTTGGTACAAGTCCTTTGTGGCATATGTGGTTAGCAAATATTTTATACCAGTATATAGTTTCACCCCTCTATACCACTATGTAGTTTTCACCCCTCTTCATCCCTTTAACAAGGTCTTTCGCAGAGGTAAAATTTTTCAATATTTGTTAAAGAGAACTTAACCATTTTTTTCTTTTATGGATAATAGTTTTGGTGCCAATTCTTTGCCTAGCCATAGATCCAGAAGATTCCCCCTACTTTTTCCCTATGTTTTTGTTTGTTTATCCCAGCAGCTGTATTGTTTTACATATTGCACTTAGTCTGTGACCCATTGTGAGTTAATTTTTGAGTAAAGTATGGGCTTTAAGTTGACAGTTTTTAATGTTTTTTGTTGCTGTTTGGTGGTATTTTGTGTGTGTGTGTGTGTGTGTGTGTGTATGTGTGTTAATGTTTTGACCATGGATGTTAAATTCCCTCAATACCATTTCTTGAAAAGACTATCTTTCCACCATAGAAATTCATTTCCACCTTTGTCAAAATGCAGTTGGACATATTTGTTTGCATCTATTTCTGAGTTGTCTATGCTGTTACACAGATCTATGTGTCTGTACTTCTACTAATACCACACATTATTTATTACATAGCTGTATATTAAGTCTGGAAATCTGGTAGACTGATACCTCTGACCTTATTCTTATTCTTATTTTCAGTATCATTTGTTCTAGTTTACATCTCTTGCCTTTCCATATGCATGTCTACATCTATAAAAATGTTCCTCAGATTTTGATAGGGATTTTGTTAAATTGGTATATTAATTTGGAGAGAACTGAAACCTTTCGTTGAGGTTTGTTTTATGGCACACTGCATGGTAAATCTTGGTATATATTCCATGGGCACTTGAAAATAATGTATTCTGCTTTTGTTAGGTAAAGTGTCATATAAATATTGATTTGTTCCTGTTGGTTGGTTAATAGCATTGAACTATGTTATATTCTTGTAAATTTTCTGTGTACTAATTCTATCAATTGTTAAACAGAGGTAGTAAATGTTTAATCATATGCTGAGGTGTTCCTGATGTTCATGGTGAGGCTATGCTATTTTTTCATTCTGTTTTTGTGTTGTTTAAATTGGATAATTTCTATCAATCTTCATGTTCACTGATTTTTTTCCATCTGTACTTTCTATTCTGCATGAGCCTATTTGTTGAGTTTTTAACTTTGTTTTTTCTGTATATTTAGTTATAAAAATCCAATTTTTCCATATTTTTCACCTAATTTGCGGTTACCTCCTCTCTTTTCATTTGTTTAGAGTGTGTTCATCACTATTCATTGAAGCATTTTAGTGATGACTTCTTTAAAATCTTTGTGAGATATTTCTAACATCTGTTATGTTGATGTTGGCATTAATTCTTTTTCTGATTCAGTTGAGATTTCAGTGATTCTTAGTACGATAGTGATTTGGTATTAAAACTTGGGTAGTTGGGCCAGGGGCCATGGCTCATGCCTGTAATCCTAGCACTTTGGGAGGCCGAGGCGGGCGGATTGTCTGAGTTCAGGAGTTTGACACCAGCCTGGGCAACACAGTGAAACCTCATCTCTATTAAAATACAAAAATTAGCTGGGCATAGTGACTGTCACCTGTAGTTCCAGCTACCCAGGAGGCTGAGGCAGGGTAATCGCTTGAACCCAGGAGGCGGAGGTTGCAGTGCAGTGAGCAGAGATTGAGCCACTGTACTCCAGCCTGGGTGACAGAGTGAGACTCTGCCCCCAAAACAAATAAAAATAAAATAAAATAAAATAAAATAAAAACAAATACAAAAAACAAAACAACAACAAAAAACCTGGATATTTATATTTAGGTATTATGTTATGAAACTCTAGTCTTATTTAAGCCATCTGTTTTAACAGCCTTCCTCTGATACTGCTCTGGCAGGGTAAGAGAAAATGCCTTATTCCTACTGCCAGATAGTGGAAGAGGTACCAGTTTGCCAGCAGATTTCTGTTGACACCCTAGGGAAGAGCGGAACTCCTCATTATTGCTGGACATGTGTGAGGGTTTTCACTATCAATGTGGCCTACACTGATAACACTCAGGGGATGGGGGAATGTAACTTTTTAACCTGTGGGCAGTGGTGAAAGTCCCGAATCTCCACTAGGCCACATGTGGAAGCCACACAGCCAAGAATAGAAATGTTTCGTTAGTGCTGGATAGGATGTAAGTCCAGGCTCTCCAGAAAGTCCTCACTAACACCTTGAGGAGAGGTTATCAGTGCCTATAGGGGTGAAAGTCCCAACTCTCTACTTAGCCTTCTCTGATATCTAGGGTGCCTCATGAGAGTAGAGGTCAGACTGCCCACTGGGCCTTTGTTGGCATGAGTTGGAGTGGAGCCACCATTTTTTATTTGCTATGCTTGACTAGAGAGGTGGTTGCCTATGTTTTTGGCATTGCTAGACTTTCCTCTTGTTTCTAATCCTTTGATAGGAGACACTATGCTTCTGTTGGAGCTTCTATTTGTCTGTATATTACCAGTTTCTAAGTTGTGTCTTCTCCAGCTGCAAGTCTGAGATACGTGAGACAAAAAGAAAGCTTAAACAACTACGCAGCATTTACTTCCTTGAGTTCCAGATTCATCAGTCAGTCTGCTTTCCTCCCTTCACCTTTCAGAGTTTTGTGTTTGTGTTATATATAATGTCCAGGGCTTTTAGTTGTATTTACTGGGAGAAACAGGGACAAGGACATCTATTCCAATATTTTAGAAACGGAATATACCCAATTTTATACCACTGATTATTGAGCATCCTTGGGTTATTTATGCAATTTTTCATTTCATAAAATGAAAATTTCTCCATGAAACTTGCCATCATACTTAGCTAGAAATTTTCATTATATTATTGAAAAAATTCTTATTTATTTTTGTAATTCTAACCACTTAGCATTAATTTTTTTTTTTTTTTTTTTTTTTTTTTTTTTTTTTTTTTTTTTTGGAGATAGGTCTTGCTTTTTTACCCAAGTTGGAGTGGAATGGCATGATCATAGCTCACTGTAACCTCAAACTCCTGGGTTCAGGCTATCCCCCTGCCTCAGCTTCCTGAGTAACTGAGACTACAGATGTGCACCACCCCTTCCTGGCTAATTGTTTTTTTTATTTCTTGTAGAGACAGTATCTTGCTATGTTGCCCAAGCTGGTCTCAAACTCCCAGCTTCATGCAATCCTCCTGCCTCAGCCTCCCAAAATACTGGGACTGTGGGTGTATGTCACCCTGCTGGAGGCCAATTTAGCATTTTAAGTGAGATTTATTTTACATACATTTGTAGCATCTGCTGTACTGGACTCCCAGCTCCTTGAGAAAGGAGACCAGAATTTGCTTATCCTTAAAATATCTATCCCAGTGCCTTATACTTGAAAGACACTGGCACATTTGTTTTGAATAAATAAGTTATTTGGGCTTCCTGACATTTAATCTCATGAAAAGAATGCTAGCGCTTTTTAGACCACATTATACGAAAAAGTAGTAGTATAAAAATTGTAGTTAGTACAGTTGTCTCTCGGTATTTATATATGATTGGTTCCAGTACCTTCCACAGAAACCAATATCAGAGGATGCATGTAGTATTTGCATATATCTATGTATATTATCGTTTATACTTTAAATCATCCCTAGATTACATAATACCTAATACAGTATAAATATTTGTTATACTGCATTGTTTACGGAATAATGATAAGAAAAAAAGTGTATACGTGTTCAGTACGGATGCAATTTTTTAAATGTTTTTTTTAATCCTCATCTAGTTGAATCCATGGATATAGAACCTACAGATAAGGAAGGCCAACAGTGTATTCAAAATAGGTAGTAATTCTTAAAAATTGTTTAAGCATTTTGGAGCTGTACATGCTAACATAAGCATTATTTCTATTTCTATTCTTCTCTCTCTCATTTGGAAGGCTTGCCATTGTTTTCTCTAATGCCAGAGGTACTTTGTGGATTCCAGTTTCAAGCTTAATCAAATATATACATTTTAGTCAGTGAGTCTAAAGCCAAAATCTAATTATCTGTAGTTCCACAGAAAACAGTCAACTGAAGTAAATTTTTTAGGATGAGAATTTCATTCCGTTATTTGTGTACTTTGCCACTGTTAGGGAAGAATATTTTACAGATTTTTGCCATAAAAATTGCAATAAGAATTTTTAACTCAACAAATGAAAGATCTTTTATTTTAAAATGTTATGTTCAAGTAAACTTCTTTTTGTTTTTTCAGTACAGGAGTATCGAGCCTCATTTTAAGATTTGTCAAGGTATTATATCTTTCTACTTCTAAATTTTCTAATATTTAAGGAAGAGGTAATTCTCATCCCTGCTCCTTTTTTCTCAGTGGTAATATTTGCAACTGAGGAAAATCACCTGAAAATAATTAATAAGTTATCAGCTTCCTACACTGCTTACTTTTTTATGTTATTCCGTAGATCAAATACTGCAAAAGTACTTTGAACATGTCAAAATCCTAAAGCATGTTGTTGAAGGGCGGTTCCTTTTTAAAATGTCATGTTGCCAGACGTGGTACAAGAATGTGGTGCCAGAATCACTAAATTCTTGTACATTTCATTTCATTATGTAGCATACACTGTTTGAACATTTGACCTATTTGTGGGTGGCTGCAAAGTAAGTCCTGTTAGGAACACCCATAAGTACATGCTCAGAAATGCACATATGCACATATGTGCATACACTCACGGTAGGAGTGCGGAGGTTGAATTGCTACAATGTAAGTAAAGCAATTAAGTCATGACTTGATTTACCAGTCAGTTCACATAAATCCAGACTTAATGTTCATTGAGAACATACAAGATTATCATTCTTGCTCCAAAATGTTAAAAAATGTCTTTACCAGTTGAAAATAGCCTTCTACATGTTGATCCTCCCTGGGCACCTGTACCCTGTCCCTGGATTTCTTCCCCTTAAAACTCCCAAGGGTTAACACATGTGTCATGAGAAGCTACCGTGAGCCTGCTGCTCCCATGCTAAGGTAGCTACTAATCTGATACTGGTGCTTTGCACTCTCTCTAAATTTTGTCATCCTTAGAGTAGGAACTGTCCCTTGAGTTTATTACACAGTGTCACAAATGAATGCATAAGCAAAATTAGTGCATTGAAGTTTAATTTGTAACAGTTTCTGTGTTTGACTCTTAACATTTTATCTTGGTTAATTCGTTGTTTTTAGAAGACAAAGGTTTGAGAGTCAGAAAAAGACACTAACCTGCCAAGGTCACATACCAATACTGCCTGTAGTTGAACTGGAGTCTGTTTAACTTTGAGGACCTATGCTTGCAGCAATATCACACTGCATTTGTAAAGACAGGTAAATCTATTCTTTCCATTAAGTCAGTGAGTACTAATGACTCACTGAGCAGGTCCTATTAATCTCTGATTTGGTTCTTTCAATTGAAGAGCTCATCTCATGAGAACATTAGCAACTAAGATTCTCTTGTGGACCTAGCAATCAAATTCAAATGTCACTGAATTCCTAAATTCTTTCTGTCATTAGTTGAAAAGCCTGAGATTCTTACTTGTGAAAGCTTTATGATTCTGTCTTCACTTTAACTAGCTATTTTCTGAATTTATGTTATATTTTTCCCTAAAGTTTTGCTGTTTCAAGCATTTTATGATTCCCATTATTCTCATAGCAGAATTACAAATACAGTGATTTGGTATCTGCTTTCTCTTCCTCTTAATAGAACATTGTCTTCAAAACTCTTGTTCTTAAATGCCTCAATGTTGCTTAAGTTTGCAAAAAGAAAAATACATGTTAATTCATTCTGATATGTCTTGTAGTCTCCTTTTCTTATATATTTTTTTTTTATAATTTCTCTTCTTTTTCTCTTTACATACAGGTTCTTGTCAACACCACAAAACACTCTTTTCCACACACATCTTTAAAAAAAAAAAAAAAAAACGGTCTCACTCTGTCACTGAGACTGGAGTACAGAGGCACAGTCTCAACTCACTGCAACCTCTGCCTTCTGGGCTCAAGCTATCCTTCCACCTCGGTGTCCCAAGCAGCTGGGACTGCAGGCAAGTGCCATCAGGCCCAGATAATTTTTGTATTTTTTTTTAGAGATGAGGTTTCACCATGTTTCCAAGGCTGATCTTGAATTTCAGAGCTCAAGCAGTCTGCCTGTCTCGGTCGTAGCCTCCTAAAGTGCAAGATTTACAGGCCTGAGACACCACACCAGACCCCCTCACAAACTTTAGTCAGCTAGATTTTTTAGGTTGGGAAACCACAGGGTCTTATCACAATGATAATCTCAGGGTCTTATCTCTAAGTTAAAAACTAACAAAATTCTCAGTTTAAAATCTGACTACAGTGCTTATTTACAGTTTAGCCTTGGACAATTAATTTTATCCAACTGAGCCTCCGTTTACTCATCTGGTAATAAAAATTAAGAAGAATAATACAACCCACTTCCTAGGATTGTTTTGAAGACAGAGTTTGGAAATATGTGTAATTTACTTGATCAAGTTTTTGAGAAAATAGTTATCCTCTCCACACACACCTTTCACTTTACAAAACTACCCATCTCTGTCCTCAAATAATTTTTAGGCAAACTGTCTTTTTCACTTTCTAAATATACGTGGAACTGTTTTAAAATCAGCATTGCACTTTAGAAGAAAATAGAAGCAAAACTGTTTTGCAAAGTTTTGGTGATGCAAATGTTACATTTCATCAATTTCCATTCCGCTCCAATGGTATGGAGGAAAGAATGTTCAGGCTTCATACTGTAAATGTGCTTTAAAGAGAGAGAGAAACACACACACACACACACACACACACACACACAGACTGAGAGAGAGAGAGAACTCCCCCCAAAACAATGTAAAATCTATTCCTTTTATTAATGAAAAGTCCCACCACATTCTCAGTATAGGCTGTACTCGTAAAAACTCATAGGAAAAGGAAAAAACAAAGTTTACAAGATTTACAGAGGATTGCAAAACTCTAAGCCAATGGTGGCTTAAAATAACAAAATCAGGATTACTTGAGGAAGAATGTCAGTAGGCTTAACTACTCATAGTAAAAGTATTTTTTTAAGTTTTCTTTTTGTCATTTTTTTGACATGACACAGATTCTTAGAGAAGTTGAATGGAATTTTGCAGGCTTTAGTGACAAGAACACAAGGATCTACTTTGTGTAGATGGTCCACTTCCTGTGAGCTGGAAATGTTTTATCACAGCTATGTCCCCATCACTTAGAAAATTGCCAAACACGTCAGGCACAGTGGCTCACATCTGTAATCCCAGCATTTTGGGAGGCCAAGGCAGGCAGATTATCTAAGGTCAGGAGTTGGAGACCAGCCTGGCCAACATGGTGAAACCCCCTCTCTACTAAAAATACAAAAAATTAGCCAGGAGCGGTGGCGCGTGCCTGTAGACCCAGCTACTTGGGAGGCTGAGGCAGGAAAATCACTTGAATCCAGGAGGCGGAGGGTGCAGTGAGCCAAGATCGCGCCACTGTACTCCAGTCTGGGGGACAGAGTGAGACTCCATCTCAAAAATTAAAGAAAATTTTGAAAAACTATTTAATGTTCAATAATTACTTGTTAAACATTTGCTGTCTTACATTCATCCATATGTTTTTGCCTCTATATGATGATAGAGACAAATTTATCTAATACTAGCTGCTGATCATCTTAGAAGTATTTATTGTTCATATAGTATGCTTATAATCATGACTTGATTTCATCTTATAAATATCTTTTAAATACCCTTAATCTTAAGAATAACAATAGGGTGATATTATTTTTAATTTACAGAGAGGAAAACTGAGAATCAGATAAATAAGATGAATTTTCCAGGTTCTCTCAGCTCGTATAAGAAAAATAGTAATCACAATGCCAGAATTTCACACTTAATAACCTGATCAGTAAACATTCATTAATATGTGATGTGTATCTATTCATAACTAATAGTAAATAATGGTCATGAGTATCCTGTGTGTACTTGGTTCTGGCAATAAAAATAATAATGATTTTTTTTTGTCCTCAGAACTCATATTTTAGAGGCTTTTCAAAAATGATAGTATTATTATAATTGTGCTTATTTTTATTATTGTTATGATTAGGCTGTATTTGAGACGTAAAATTGATAAAGTAGATGACAGACCATAGTTAAATGAAGAGATCAAGGATAGGAGGATAGGAGAAAAAGAATAAACATGAAGAAGGAGTGAGAAAGAGAGGGAGCAATTAGTACACATGCTGAGCACAGAAGGAAATCCTGTCATTCCCAAATGACACTGACATGGATGAAACTGGATGACATAATGCTAAGTGAAATAAGCCACACACAGAAAGACAAATACTGCATAACCTCACTTACACATGAAAATTAAAATAATTACTCTTGTGAAAATAGAGTAGAATAGTGATTTCCAGGGGTGGGTTGGGGAAGGGGAAATGAGATTATGTTGGTCAAAGGGTACGAAATGTCACATATGCAAAATGAATACATTCTGAAGAGCTAGTGTACAGAATGGTTACTATAGTTTCAGTACTGTATTGTATACTTGAAATTTGATAAGAGGAGAGATTTTATGTGTTCTCATTTCAAAAAGAGGAAAGGAAGGAAGGAAAAGAAACAAAGGAGAGGGAGAAAGAAAATGCTAACTATATAAGGTGAAAATATGTTAATTAGCTTCATTGTGGTGATTTATTATTATGTATACATACAAAAATCAATTTGTACACCTTAAATATAATTCTTTTTATTTTCAGTTATACCTCCAATAAAACCGAAAAATAAATTTAGAACTTATTTAATAAGTGGAGTATTTACAGGAAATTACAAAGTTCAAATGCATTCTCTGTTTGTTGAGGTGAAGAAAAAAGTCCTTGAGGAAAAGTTTAAGAAATATTAGTTTGAAAAATGACTTATCTAAAAATAAAAAAAAAATAAAAAAAATAAATCAAAGTTTTCCTACTCCAGAAACCAGAATCAGAGCCTTCAATTGAAGTAAGGGAATAACTAGACCCACAAAAGACATTGATAAAGAAATAGAGTAGACTAGCTGAATGGCATGATATTCAAAGAATATATTTGTACAGGACGGTGGAAATGTGGTGACCAACAGGAGTCCAGCATGTTTCCAGAAAACATCTGGGAAAAAATCAATGTTTCTAATCCATTGGTCTTAAAGTGTACGGGGAGTAGGAACATAAATAGTTATGAACTAGAGATTTGTAATATAAGGGCTGCCACTTACTAACTCTTTAACTTTAAATGATTTAATTAAGGTTTTCTGAGTCTCTGTGTCTTCTAATATAAAGTGTCAACCTCAGAGGGTTATTGTCCTGATAAATGAGTCAATTTCCATGAAATGCCAAACAGAGAAGTGAATACTGGTGAGTCATCAACAAATGGCAGCCAGCTCAACTGTCTTCTTCCAGTGAGAAAAGCTGGGAATGAAAATGGTCCTGAGAGAGAATCAGGTTTCACTAAGGCAAGGAGTATCAGGGAAGAACCTATATTGTCTCAATTGTGCCATCCTATTCCCTGCAAAACAAAAATGCAAAACTATCATTGCAGCATCCTTAGCAAGCAGCAGGCTTCAAAACACCTGCTTACAATCAGGAGAAAATAAATTAAACTACTGCTCAACTGTGAAGTCTTAAAATACATTCCCAAGTGTAATTTCACAATGAATCACAATTACATTTTCCTCCTTTAGATATTCCGTCAATAGTTCCTATTGCCTTGTCTGCTCGTTGACTTTCATCAATGACAAGGTAACCTTTCAGCCAGTTGTAAGGATGAGATGGGAGACCAGCAATCAATGAAACACACAGACTTTGTAAATGACATAGCCAATTTGATAATCTCCATCTAACTGTTACTGAACTTCAGCCAATTATTTGTCAGGAAAATACTATTGTGAATCAATTCTGTGGGCTAACATAACGATGAAGGCTAATCAATGTCAAAATGACTTAAAATCAATACTGAGAAGATAGTATTATTTTTCTGAACCTGATCAACATTAAACTAATTAATAGATATTATAAAATTGAGAATCCGCTTCACTTTATAACGGCTAAAACAAAAATCAGGTCTTGCTTCATAGTCCAAGATGGTATGTCACAAAATACTACAGAAAGTACGATGCTACTCCATGTGACATTTGAAATGACATGTTCCAGTTTTCATTATATTAGGGATCTGCCAACTCCAATCTACAGGGCAAGTCTGTATGCTTTGGAATGCCTTTGGTCTTTATGCTATTAAACTAAAACAAGGAGAAAATGTTAATAAAAACTTTTGATTGAGTAGAAAGACAATAATAAATCAGCCTGTTTAAAACTCTTCTAACACAAGATGTGAGTACACAGATAATACAGGGAGATGCTGCTTTAGTACAAAAATATGTAAGATGTTTCTTTATGAGAAACACACTGTGGAATTAATATTTAATACCTCAAAGCAGACATAGGCAAAGATTTGTTAAATATATCCTAAGTCAACAAGATTTGACCATAATCAGATAATTGAATATTGGCAAAATGTACCCAGAAAAAGGAGAAGGTTTTTCAGCTCTGAAAAGAAAGCTTATTGATGGCCAGAAATGTCAGTGCTCATTCAGGCACTGTTGTGGGGGACAAGTCTTTTTATTTAGTACTAGCTTGTCTCCCCAGAGTGGCAAGTCTATTGACATACCAAAAATGGAGATCCAAATTCATTTTTTTAGAAATCAGATATTTAACTATTATAACCGACTTTCTTTCTGTGATCCTAGGAAGGCCAAGGACATTCAGATAGCAATTTGCTTTACCATGTAGAGGCAGAACACGAAATCCAGATATTCGCTTGCAGTATGTGAATAACTAGTGTTCTGTTTGCAAAACCCACCTCTGAGAGGATTCTCAACTTGAATTTTTCCTGCAAAATGGAACCTCTCTGAAGTACTGACAATTCCAGTGTTTGAAGCTGCAGGCCTGAGAGACAGCCTTTAGAATAAGGTAGCCTTACAAGGTAATGCCACATATGACACCCACTGGATGACAGGAAGTGTTTCTTGTCACTATTCAGAGCATCTCCAGCTTACTCTTCTCCAAATGTAATACGATGACACCCCTCCCTTCAATGTGTGCATATATTTAACTGACATTTACTAATTATTATCACATATTTTAAATAGGTTAATCATAATCGGAGCTAGCCAAACAAATTAGACCCTGAAATATTTACTCTCTGGGGCATTTTCAGTCTTTGGCACCATGTTGAGCTGGTGACAATTCATCCATGATGAAGCAGTTATAAAGTAAATTATTCTCTGGAAGGAGCCGGGTTGCATGGAACATTGTTTTAACTTGCATGCTTTTAACTTTTGGAACACAGATAATTCTTGTAAAATTATGACTCACTTGCATGCACACACACACACACACACACACACACACACACACACACCTGGGAAACATGTCTATCTATGCCTGTAGCTTATGTTTATCATTAAAAAACATGCTGATCTTTGATCATTTATGCTGTTTTGCTTTGTTCAAAACATTGCAAAAATGTAACAATGTCCTATGAATTGCCATGGGAATGAGAATTGGTTCCTTCTCTGTTATTTATAGAGGCCCCACAGATCTAAGACTTCAAATGAGATCACAGCTTTAATCCTTAAGGTGCTTTTTTTCTTTTCCCAAGTTAGGTATAATTGAGTCCTGATTTATTAGTTTCAAAAGCATTTTCTAAGTAATTACCTCATACTGCTTGGTCCTTTATTTTATTTATTTATTTATTTTTTGAGATAGAGTCTCACTCTGTCTCCCAAACTGGAGTGCAGTGGTGCCATCTTGGCTCACTGCAATCTCCACCTTCCTGGTTTAAGTGATTCTTGTGCCTCAGCCTCCCAAGTAGCTGGGATTAAAGCAGCATGCCACCATGCCCGGCTATTTTTTTGTATTTTTAGTAGACTTAGGGTTTCACCATGTGGCCAGGCTGTTCTGGAACTCCTGACCTCAAGTGATCCACTCATTTCGCCCTCCCAAAGTGCTGGGATTACAGGCATGAGGCCTCGTGCCTGGCCTGCTTGGTCCTTTATATAGGTGAATAAAGATAAGAGAATCTGTGTGTGTGAATACGTACATATACACATATAGATATGCATGTTGCAGAATTAATGTAAAAGATTATATATATAATGTACATAATATATGGTATATTATATATTAAAAAGCAATGTAATAAACAAGGTAGTTAATGCAAAGCTTTCTATGATAACTTTATCTTATCAGCTGATAATAGAAATTAGATATTTTTATTTGTATAAATTTATGGGATACAAGTGCAATTTTGTTACATGCTTAGATTTGTTGTGGTCAAGTCAGTGCTTTAAGGGTATCCATCAACCAAATAACATACATTGTACCCATTAAATATTTGTCATCACTCACTGCACCACTCTGTGACAATTCTGAGTCTCTATTATTTATTATTACATACTCTATGTTCATATGTACACATTATTTAGCTCCAAATTATGAATGAGAACATGCCATATGTGTCTTTCCGTGTCTGAATTGTTCCACTTAAAATGATGGCATCCAGCACCATTTATATTGCTGCAAAATACATTTATTCTTTTTTATGGCTAAACAGTATTCCATTGCATATATATATACCATATTTTCTTTAATCATCCATTGATGAACACTTAGGTTGATTCTATATCTTTGCTATTGTCAAGAGTGCTACAATAAACATAAAAGTGCAAGTATCTTTTTGATAAAATGATTTCTTTTCCTTTGGGTAGATACCCAGTAGTGGGACTGCTGGGTTGAATGGTAGTTCTATTTTTAGTTCCTTGAGCAATCTTCATACTGTTTGCCACAGAGGTTGTATTAATTTATATTCCCCAAAATATGGTATAAGTGTTCCCTTTTCTCCACATTCTCACTAACATCTGTTATCTTTTGTCTTTAATAATAACCTTTCTGATTTGGGTAAGATGATGTACCATTGTGGTTTTAATATGCATTTCTCTGATGAGTAGTGATGTTAAGCATGTTTTCATATACCTGTTGGCCATTTGCATGTCTTATTTTGAAAAATGTCTATTTTTTTGCCCACTGTTTAATGGGATTACTTTTTGTTGTTTTTACTGAGTTGTTGAAGTTTCTTATATATTCCATATATTATCCCTTTGGTGGGTGTAGATTGTAAATATTTTCTTGCATCCTGTAAGTTGTCTGTTTACTCTTTTAATTATTTATTTTTGGTACAGAAGCTTTTTAGTTGAATTAAGTCCCACTTATCTATCTTTGTCTTTGTTGTTAGCGCTTTTCAGGTCTTAGTCATTAATTCTTTGTCTTGGCCAAGGTCCAGAAAAGTTGTTCCTATGTTTTCTTCTTGGACTTTTATAATTTCAGGACTTCCATTTGTCTTTAATTCATTTTAAACTGATTTTTGTTTATGGTGAGAAATAAGGGTCCAGTTTTATTCTTCTGCATAAAGCATCCCAATATTCCTAACACCATTTATTATAAAGGGTGTCTTTTCTGCAATGTATGTTCTTGTGGACCTTGTCAAAGATTAGTTGGCTTTAAATATGTTGCTTTATTTCTGGGTGCTGTATTCTGTTTTATTAATCTATGTGTCTGCATTAATTCCAGTACCATACTGTTTAGGTTACTATAGCCTTGTAACATAATTTGAGGTTAGGTAATATGATGCCTCTAGCTTTGTTTTTTTTCCTTATAATGGCATTGGCTATTCAGACTATTTTTTTGTTGTTGTTCCATACTAACTTTAAGATTTTTTAAAATTCCATGAAAATGATATTGTTATTTTGATAGAGGTTGCACTGAATCTGTAGGTTGTTTTGAGTACTGTGGTTATTTTAGTAAGATTATTTCTTCTGATCCATAAGCATGGGGTGTTTTTCATTTGTTGCTGTCACCTACAATTTTTTTCATTAGTGCTTTATAAGTTTCTTTTTGCAGAGATATTTCCTCTACTTGGTTAAATATATATCTAGGTATCTTTTTGTAGCTATTGTAAGTGGAATTGCCTTCTTAATTTCATTCTCAGCTAGATCATTATTGGTGTATAAAAGTACTACTATTTTGTACATTGATTTTGTATCCTGCAATTTTATCAAATTCTTTCATTAAATCTAAAAAGTTTTCTGGTGCCATCTTTAGGTTTTTCTAAATATGAGGTCACATCATCAGGGAACATTGATAATCTGACTTTCTCTTCTGATTTGGAAGCTTTTCTTTGTTTCTCTTTCCTGATTATTGTGGCTGGGATTTCCATTACTATGTTGAAAATGAATGGTGAAAGTGGGCATTCCTGTCTTGTTCTAGATCTTAGAAAAAGTGTTTTCAGCTTTTATCCATTTACTGTGATGTTGACTGTAGGTTTGTTGTATATGGCCGTTATCATTTTGAGGTACTTTCCTTAAATGCCTAGTAGGTTCAGGTGTCCTTTTTTTAATTTTATATTTGTTGTTGTTGTTGTTGTTTTCTTTTCTTATCATGAGATGGTGCTGAATTTTATAAAATGTTTTTTCTGTGTCTATAGAGAGATCAGATAGTTTTTATCCTTAATCATGTTTATGTGATGCATAATATTCATTCATTTACGTATGTTGAAATATCCTTGCATCCCTTCATTTTAGTGTGTTACCTTTTTGATGTGCTATTGGTTCAGTTTGCTGGTATTTTATTGAGGATTTTCACATGTATGTTCATCAGGGATATTGGTCTGTAATTGTGTGTGTGTGTGCTTGTCTGGTTGGGTCTCAGGGTGATACTAGCCTCATGGAATAAACTAGAAATAATTTTCTCTTTCTTGATTTTTGGGAGCCTTAGGATGCTTGGTATTAGTTATTCTTTATGTGTTTTGTAGAATGCAGCTGTGAATCTATCTAGTCCTGGCTTTTCTTTTTTGAGAAATATTTTATTACTGATTCAATCCCTCTAGTCATTAGTGGGCTGTTCAGGTTTTGGAGAATGCAAATTAATACAAGAAAGAGGGCATATGAATATAATGTACCAATTACCAAACCTGATCAAACCGCCTGCTCCTGCTACGTATTTCTGGCATTGGAAGTGACCCATAATAAAAATGTAATATGGATAGGCTTTTGCTTTTTACTATGGAAGTGGGGCATTTATAGGTATTTAGGATTCTATATTAATTTTCAGAATAACGGTGTAAAGTCATTTCACATTTGAGAATATGTTAATACTTACCAACTCACTAAACAACTAAAAGATAGGTATGTCACTATTAAACACAAAACTGGAGGAACTTGTGTGGGTATCAGGATGCCATTGTGTAAACTAAAATAGAATATTTATTCATATATTTGGGTATATTGAGGGACATAAAACCTAGGCATTTGATAGCATTGTGAAAGATCTTGCTGTTTTCTGATCCAATATGTATTTTTTACATAAATAATTTGAAATAATCTAGAGCAAATGTCACCTAGAAAATTGAATAGAAGTCTAATAAAGTTTGCATATAGATGAAAAGGTTTTTAATTTTTAACTAGCTTCCCCCATATTACAATTGGTGCACTGCAAGAAGTGAGCTCTATTATCAGCACAGGTATTACGAGTATGCTTTTTAATGTATGGCTTTAGGAATCTCATGTAGCAATCACAGAGTTTTTCATATGTAAATGTCCATTAATTGGCATGTGAAAATTACTGTTGGCTCATCAGGGCAATCCTAACAGCATCTCCAACAAAAATTTAAAATAAATGTGCCCTAAAATCTCAAGTCCTCCCTTGCATATGTGAAAAACATAAACAATTACAGTGGACTGAACTTAATCTCAAAAGGAGATTGGATTGTTCCAACATATCAGGAAATGCAAAATACTACGCAGAATATGAACGAAGCTGATGAGATAGCCTGAAGTTTTCAGATATATGTATCTTGCAGGCATTATGGGGATATTAGTACTCACCCAATCTTGTTTGAGAGAACACCATTTCAAACTCCTTTAACCAAGTAATGTATTAAGAAATGATATGTACTGCAACCAATGGATATCAAAGGAGTAAAACATGCTGAGCTCCTGGTTGTTAAGGAAAGATGGGACCTTGAAGAATGATAGGATATAGAAAGGAAATCTGAACAAAGGGAGTAAAAGATTATCTTGTTTTGACATGAATTGCCTTTTCTAGTCTGGGAGATTTTCTTGTTCCCTTGATGATGACCATATGTAAAATTACCTTCATAGGTATGTGGCATTTTTGCACATTTATTTACACTTATTTTGCACTCACATTCAAAGGTATTCAGGAATGGAGAACATGAAAAAACATTACATCCAAAAACAATGAAACAATGAAACAGATCTGCCACAATGCTTTCAAGTATTTAAAAATAAGATGAGGATATGTTGGTTATTTTGAACCAAATCCAGATATATAAAGGTTGACTTTAGCTGCCACTTTGTTCTTAGCAAAGGATATACAAATTAGGCCAAACATTTTTAAATAATTTTCTAAAAGGTCAAGTTCACATGTAAGTTACTTAGCCACTCCATGAAAATTAATAAGAATCTTTAAAAGTTTACAATAATTGAGAAAAAAAGCAGTGGAAAAAATGATGTGTTTTTCTCAGTTGCATTTTAGTATATTTTATCATTGCAAATAAATTCTTGATGGTATAAGCTCAAAATTTTAGGCAAGTAATACAATTCAGAATAAAACATTTAAAATAATAACAATTTACTTTTATAAAAAGTTTTATAGAGAAAATATATATTGTTAATCTTGACCTATTTTATATATTTGAGTATGATGTTTTCTATCTCAAAATGAATGAATTAATATCTCAAGAGGTGGTTGCTTATATTTATACAATTATATAGCAACTACATGAATTTATTTTCTGCTCACAAAATGAACCATTTACTTTATATAAAAGATATACATTAATTACAATCTTACGCTTTGGAATCATCAGTTTTGACATCCTTCAAATTTGAAAAAATATTAAAATTTATTTTTTATGTTACTCTAACACACGTGTGTGTGTGTATATATATAGTCTATATATATATGGTCTGTCTATTAAAGGACAATAAAGTCCAAACCTGTTTAACTATTAAAGCAAATAAGTGAAGAACTCAGACTCTGGAGATAGAATTATTTCTATAGCAATCAAACTTACTAGAAGCATGATCTTGGGCAAATTACTTAACTCTCTACTTGAGTCATCTTGTATGTAAATTTTCACTCCAGTCCGTGCGAAGGGACCACCAAACAGGCGGTGTGTGAGTAACAAGGCTGTTTATTTCACCCGTGTGCAGGAGGACCGAGTCCAAAAAGAGAGTCAGCAAAGGGAGATGGAGGTGGGGTCGTTGTATAAGATTTGGGTGAGTAGTGGGAAATTACAGTCAAAGGGGGTTGTTTTCTGGCAGGCAGGGGTGGGGGCCACAACGTGCTCAGTGGGGGAGCTTTTGAGCCAGGATGAGCCAGGAGAAGGAATTTCACAAGGTAATGTCATCAGTTAAGGCAGGAACAGGCCATTTTCACTTCTTTTGTGATTCTTCAGTTACTTCAGGCCATCTGGATGTATACATGCAGGTCACAGGGGATATGATGGCTTAGCTTGGGCTCAGAGGCCTGACATTCCTGTCTTCTTATATTTATAAGAAAAACAAAACAAAATAGTGGTAAAGTGTTGGGGCAGCGAAAATTTTTGGGGGTGATATGGAGAGATAATGGGCGATGTCTCTCAGGGCTGCTTCGAGCGAGATTAGGGATGGCGTGGGAACCTAGAGTGGGAGAGATTAAGCTGAAGGAAGATTTTGTGGTAAGGGGTGATATTGTGGGGTTGTTAAAAGGAGCATTTGTCATATAGAATGATTGGTGATGGCCTGGATGCGGTTTTGTATGAATTGAGAGTCTAAATGGAGGACACAAGGTCTGAATAAGAGAAGGAGAAAAACAAGTATTTAAAGGACTAAGAATTGGGAGGACCCAGGACATTCAATTAGAGAGTGCCCAAGGAGATTCAGCATGGCCCTGCCAGCAAAGATTATTTATTTACTTTAAGAGTTAAGAGTGGCGGTTTGGGATAGCACCAGGAGATATCAGCTGTGATGGCTTGGAGAAACAGTGTAAGCCGGCAGTGTAAACAAGAGCAGGGCATTTATGAGTAGTTGAGAACAGTGAATAGGAGTATGACTCGACAGAAGATAGTAGGGATGACAAGTTTTTTTGGGTGCAGTCCAAGTTGATCTGGGGCTAATAAAAGGAATGTCCATACAGGAGCTCAAATGGGCTGTACCCTGTAGCATTCCGAGGACAGGACCAAATTCTGAGAAGGGCAAGTGGTAAAAGTATTGTCCAATCCTTTTTAAGTTGGAGACTGAGTTTGGTGAGGTGTGTTTTTAAAAGACCATTCGTCCGTTCTACCTTTCCTGAAGATTGAGGATGGTAAGGGATATGAAGGTTCCACTGAATACCAAGAGCCTGAGAAACTGCTTGGGTGATTTGACTAGTAAAGGCTGGTCTATTATCAGACTGTATACATGTGGGAAGGCCAACCCGAGGAATTATGTCTGACGAAAGGGAAGAAATGACCACGGTGGCCTTCTCATACCCTGTGGGAAAGGCCTCTACCCATCCAGTGAAACTGTCTACGCAGACCAAGAGGTATTTTAGTTTCTGATTCGAGGCATGTGAGTAAAGTCAATTTGCCAGTCCTGGGTGGGGGCAAATCCCTGAGCTTGATGTGTAGGGAAGGGTGGGGGCCTGAACAACCCCTGAGGAGTAGAATAGAAGATGGAACACTGAGAAGTGATTTTTTGAGGATAGATTTCCATGATGGAAAGGAAATGAGAAATTCTAAGAGGCAGGCTAGCGGCTTGTAATCTGCATGGAAGAGGTTACGAAATGATGACAGAATAGAATGGGCCTGTGAGGCTGGAAGGAGATATTTTCCTTGGTCTAATAACCATTTGCCTTGTGTGGGAAGAGACTGGTAGGTGGAAGTTTCAGTGGGGGAGTAGGTGGGAATGGCCAGATGAGAAGGAGAAAAATTGCCGTGAGGGATAGAAGTTGGAAGCTAGCTGCTTTTTTAGCTACCTTATCAGCAGAAGCATTGTCCTGAGTGATGGGATCTGATGCCTTTTGATGGCTGCTTTTTTAGCTACCTTATCAGCATAAGCATTATCCTGAGTGATGGGATCTGATGCCTTTTCATGGCTGCTTTCTTAGCTACCTTATCAGCATAAGTGTTGTCCTGAGTGATGGGATCTGATGCCTTTTCATGGCCTTTGCAGTGAATGACTCCAGCTTCCTTTGGAAGTAAAGCGGCCTTGAGAAGAGTTTTTATTAAAGAGACATTAATGATGAAGGATCCTGGCATAGTGAGGAGACCTCTGTTTGCCCATGTAACAGCATGGTGGTACAGGATATGGAAGGCATATTTAGAATCAGTATCAATATTGATACGTAGTCCTTTTGCGAGAGTGAGGATTTGAGTTTAGGCAATGAATTCGGCTTGCTGAGAGGTAGTGGAGGGGTCAGAAAGTATATGCATCAGGTGAGGAAGAAAATAGATTTTGCAAGTTATGAGAGCTGTAGAGAGTTAGTTGAGCATAGTTTGTGATTTTTACAGCCTCTAAAAGTATTAAGGCAGTGGCAGTCACCACACGCAGACATGAGGGCTAGGCTAAAACAGCAAGGTCAAGTTGTTTGGTTAAAAAGGCCACAGGGCACAGTGCCATTCCTTGTGTAAGAATTTCAACTGCACAGCCCTGTACTTGGGCTGTGTGTAATGAAAAGGGTTGGGATGAGTCAGGGAGAACTAGTGTGGGAGCAGTCTCTAAAGCTGTCTTCAAGGAATGGAAAGAGGGGTGGGGAAAGGATTTAGGATCTATGGAGTCAGCTAGGTTTCCTTTTGTGAGTTTATATAACGGTTTTGTTAGGATGGCAAAACCAGGTATCCAAAGGCGAAAGTATCCAACCATGCCTTGGAAGGAAAGGAGTTGTTGTTTTGCAGAAGGTGTTGGGGTTTGAGAGATCAGTCAGACACGATCTGCAGGGAGACCACGTGTGTTTTTGTGAAGAATTATGCCGAGGTAGGTAACCGATGGAGAAGAAATTTGAGCTTTGGAGAGGGATACCTGATATCCTTGGGAGAATAAATATTGAAGGAGCAGGAGGGTGTCTTGTTGAGAAAATTCAAAGGAGGGGCTACAAAGTAGAAGATCACCAATATATTGAATAAAGTGAAAAACAGAGGGGTGGAAAGAAAATAAATCATGAGAAAGAACTTGGCTGAAGTAATGAGGGCTGTCCCTGAAGCCTTGTGGCAGCACAGCCCAGGTAAGCTGCTGGGACTGATGGGTGTAAGGGTCAGTCCAGGTAAAAGCAATGAGAGGCTGGGATGAGGGAGGCAGGGGAATAGTGAAAAATGCATCCTTAAGATCAAGAATGGAACAGTGAGTTGTGGAGGAAGGTATTGAGGACAAAGAGTATACGGGTTGGGCACTACAGGGTGGATAAGCAAAACAATTTGGTTGATGAGGCACAGATCCTGAACTAACCTGTAAGACTTGTCCGGTTTTTGAACAGGTAAAATGGGGGAATTGTAAGGAGAGTTTATAGGTTTTAGAAGTCCATGCTGTAGCAGGCGAGTGATAACAAGCTTTAATCCTTTATAGCATGCTACGAGATTGGATATTGGTGTGAGCAGGGTAAGGGTGATTAGGTTTTGGCCGGGCTCGGTGGCTCACACCTGTAATCCCAGCACTTTGAGAGGCCGAGGCGGGCGGATCACGAGGTCAGGAGATCAAGACCATCCTGGCTAACACGGTGAAACCCTGTCTCTACTAAAAATACAAAAAATTAGCCAGGCATGGTGGCGGGTGCCTGTGGTCCCAGCTACTCGAGAGGCTGAGGCAGGAGAATGGCATGAACCCAGGAGGCTGAGCTTGCAGTGAGCCGAGATTACGCCACTGTACTCCAGCCTGGGTGACAGCGAGACTCCATCTCAAAAAAAAAAAAAAAAAAAAAAAAGAATGCCTGGACATCAGGTACCTCAGACCATTTTCCCATTTTACGACAATAATTATCTAGATCTTGTAGGGGGGAAAAATCGAAAGTGCTGTTTTCTGGCTATTTGGAACCATTGTTGAGTGTGTATTGAGGTTAAGCAGCATTGCAGAAGAATATAAGGCATTTAGGTTTTAAGTCAGGTGTGAGTTGAAGAGGTTTTAAGTTCTTGAGAACACAGGCTAAGGGAGAAGAAGGAGGAGTGGAGGGTGCAAGATTGCCTAGAGTGAAGGAGACAAGTCCAGAGAAAAGAGAGGATAGAGACACAAAGAGAAGGGGTAGGAGGTGCTTGCCCCCCAGGAAATTGGAGAAGGGCTGGGGACACAGAGAGAAGGGGTGGGAGGTGCTTGCCCCCCAGGAAAGTGGAGAAGGGGTGGGAGGTGCTTCCCCCCCCAGGAAAGTGGAGAAGGGGTGGGAGGTGCTTCCCCCCCCAGGAAAGTGGACAAAAGAGAGGGTAGACACATGGAGAGAAGGGGTTGGGTGAGCAGCCCTGGGCTGCAATGTGGGTGACCAGCCAAAGCAGGCGTCCCCACAGTTGATTTGCCACCAAGGGAATGTGAGTGAATGACCAAGGCAGGCGTCCCTGCAGTGATCAGACACCAATGAAACGTGGGTGAATAATCAGGCAGGCGTCCGCGCGTGATTAAACACCAAAGGAAGACTGTCTTCCCGAGTCCGTGACAGGTGCTGGAGTTTTGGGTCCACGGATAAAACACATCTCCTTTGTCTCTACCAGAAAAGGAAAGGAACTGAAATTAAGAGAAGGGAAAGATTGAAGTGTGATGCTGAGATTGAAAGGAGAAAGATGTTGAGGGATAGTGACAGAGGTTGGAAAAGAGAGTAAAAAGAGGCCGCTTGGCCGGGCGCGGTGGCTCAAGCCTGTAATCCCAGCACTTTGGGAGGCCGAGGCGGGCGAATCACAAGGTCAGGAGATCGAGACCACAGTGAAACCCCGTCTCTACTAAAAATACAAAAAATTAGCCGGGCGCGGTGGCGGGCGCCTGTAGTCCCAGCTACTCAGGAGGCTGAGGCAGGAGAATGGCGGGAACCCGGGAGGCGGAGCTTGCAGTGAGCCGAGATCGCGCCACTGCACTCCAGCCTGGGCAACAGCGTGAGACTCCGTCTCAAAAAAAAAAAAAAAAGAGGCCGCTTACGGGATTTAAAATTGATGAGATGTTCCTTGGGCTGGTTGGTCTGAGGACCAGAGGTCATAGGTGGATCTTTCTCACGGAGGAAGGAGCAGGAGGACAGGGGATTGATCTTCCAAGGGAGGTCCCCCGATCCGAGTCACGGCACCAAATGTCATGTGCGTCCGTGTGAAGAGACCACCAAACAGGCCTTGTGTGAGCAATAAGGCTGTTTATTTCACCTGGGTGCAGGCGGGCCGAGTCCAAAAAGAGAGTCAGTGAAGGGAGATAGGGGTGGGGCCGTTTTATAGGATTTGCGTACCTAGTGGAAAATTACAGTCAAAGGGGATTGTTTTCTGAAGGGCAGGGGTGGGGGTCACAAGGTGCTCAGTCGGGGAGCTTTTGAGCCAGGATGAGCCAGGAGAAGGAATTTCACAAGGTAATGTCATCAGTTAAGGCAGGAACAGGCCATTTTCCCTTCTTTTGTGATTCTTCAGTTACTTCAGGCCATCTGGATGTATACATGCGGGTCACAGGGGATATGATGGCTTAGCTTGGACCCAGAGGCCTGACATAAATGAGTTTTTGTGAGAATTATATGAGTTCATGTATGACTTAGGAAAAAAAAATCTAAGAACTTAAAGATAAAATATTGATGAAACATGACAATAAAAACAGCATAATTTTCAAAATGTGGCACAGATACCCTGGAAGTGCTATGCCATATTACAAGGGTGGTAATATATACAATAATCAGATACAGACATTATGGTAGAGGTAAGCTGGTAGCTCCCATCTAGATATGCTTTGTTTGGCAATCACAGAATTGGTCCCCATAGTTTATTTTAATTGATGTAGTAGCTAAAAATTACATATCAGAAGATAACCAAGATATGCCGGCTATCAATAACACAGAAAGATCAAGCATTTGCTTTCTGGTTTTTCAAGATCTCATTCCCTATTATTTCCCCCATACTATAAGTATCATCTTTAAGTTTTCCTAGTGTTTTGCATTACTACCTTTTTAAAGTTTTTTTTTTCTGGATTTATAACTTCAAAAAACTAGTGAATGAGCCATAAACTGATGATAGAGCTGTTTGTTTTGCAGCTGATTCTGTTTACTCTTTTGCATTAAGAGCCTGGCCAAGGCATTTGAGTTTGCAAGTGCAAGCTGAAAGAGTTTGAGTTCACAAAATTAAAGGCGGTACTGGATTTTGTTACCATTTTTTAAAAACACAACATCAAATAGAATAATTGCTTTATTTATTTATTTTTTCTTTGACTTGGAACAGATACAAGCTTCTCAGTATGAATGTAGTAAGCATGGATGACCTGTACTGGAGATTAGATGAACACACTTGTTACTCAGCTCAAAATAAATCAGTCTCTCATTTGATCTCTGTTAGTAATAATAATAACGTTAAACATAACCTGAAGATACCCTTGTTACCTTTTACCAGGAAGCTTGGGATGGGGGTGAGGGATGAGAAATTACTTAATGGGTACATTATACAATATTAACGAGATGGTTACACTAAAAGTCAAGATTTCACCACTGGTCAACATATCCATGTAACAAAACTGCACTTGTACTCCTTAAATCTATACAAATAAAAAATAATTCTAAAAGATAATGAAATAATTCTACCAATTTTACTTTTTATTTTTGTAAATAAAAAGAAATATGGCACTATTTATAATTTGTATAGGAGCATTACCAAAAAAATGCAAACACTTGATCTCATCTTGATATTAAAATGATAAAAATAATTGGCATTAAAAATTGATTTTTGAATAGTATGTAACATTTTAAACACCAAATTAGAGAAGAGTGTGGGTGTGTGTATTCACAAGCCATAAGAAATAAACTCATTTCAATCTATATTAACTTATCTTTTGTCATCAAACTAAATACAGTCAAATGTCATTTACAGTACATTTCCATGCAAAGTATGCTGTTTCTCCTTAAGTAATCAATTTAAATTAAATTAAATTAAACTAAAAATAACTTGGATAAAGATGTCAGAATACAGGCATTTCTATCTCATTGTCTTCTATAAAACAATTGAAAACAAAGTTATATATTTTAAAAACTCATCTTTAATGAAATTTGAGGAGAAGAGAAGCTGTCAGACACTGTGAAACTTGGAAGAAATCAATGCAGAGGGCCGGGTAGAACATTTGAGGCCTACAGGCAGCGCTGACTAAAAGTGGATCTCAATGCCTTAAGAGACCCCACAGCAATACTTTACTTGAAATACAAGACCTGCGGTGCAGGTAGGCTTTGCAAGCCGATCTAAGCACAAGGTGACTCTGCGGAATATAGGAAAAGTGGAACTGGGGAAAAATACTGCAGACACATGCCATCCTTACATGTTATCAGTGTGGTGGCTTGAAGAAATCACACTGGGTGGCAGTCTACTCTGGAACTTCTAATTCCTGTCAGTTGAGAAAAAATAAATGGACTCAATCACCTGTAAAAAATAAATAACCTGAAAGAAGTGGGGTCTGTCTGGGAACCAGGAAGATTTTTTTGTTTGTCTAATGGGACTACACACTGTAAGAGTACACTGGTCATGATCTGCCTCATTTATGGCATGATGGCATTCTGAGTCACATCATCATCCCAAATTGGAGACAGGTTCAGCCACAGCATATTTCTCAGTTCTCTATCAATACTACTTTTCAACAAATACCTAGACTGGTAAAAACATTCCCTATTCAAAAGCAATAAGTAATTACATAGAACCAACCTGGAGCTAAGGCATAGGCGGCATGCTTATGTATAATACAGGGGTTAAGAAGGTGGATTCTGAACCTAGACTGCTGAGGCTCAAATTCAGAGCAGTCTGTTATAAAGTGAGTGATTTCTCTGCACATCAGTTTTTCCCATTGATAAAATGGGGGCAAAAATTAGCTCATATCATTGTGGGAGTATAAAATGTGATAATATATGTTAAGTATTTTAAACAATGACCACCACAGGGTGTTATTCATCCTTAGTTGATTTACACACATAAATGCATATCATATTTTCTACACTGGCACAACTAATATTGTCCACAACTAACATTAATCCAGCCCACAATCTTCACTTGCCTGGCATACTTTAAAAACTATTAAAATGGTCTCTACACTTCTTGCCTATCACCCTTCAAATAATTCATCAGAGCTCAGCTTACATACACATAACCAGAGACATAAGAAAATATAGAAAATAAAGCAATATTAAAAATAAAATTGTTTACATGAGGTAACACGAAAGAACAGAGGGCAAACATACATGAAATTTCAACAAATAAAATGATATAAGCCAATTTTTGCTTATAAAAAAGATGCTTCAATTGAATTTTTAAATCTAAAAATTACAGAATACATATTAAAAACTATCAAAGTGTTAAGGTGATAAAATAGAAAGCTAAAAATATTGACTAATAGTTTAAAAAGGGGAAATTTTGATATTACATTAACATATAATCTTTTGGTATAAAATGCAAAATCTTAAAAATCTATAAAACAAAAATTGTAGAGGATGAACAGAGTGTTAGAAATATAAAAGTATTAATAAAATCTTGCTATTTAACTTAGCTCATGACAAAACAAAACTATATGAAAGTAACATTTTAAAAGATAGATCTCTAATATGCAATGTATTAACTTCCGGAACCTACAATCAAATATAGACTTTCTTTAAAATTGTCAATAAAATACTTACAAATTCTCTTATAATTTATAGCCTTTAAAAAGGATTAACTTGGAAATTTAAAAAATCATGCATTTTGTTAAGAAAGTAGGGCATATAGTGAAAAGAAATAATTTCTGATACTGAAAGTGGAAATTAATGAGATATAAAGTAGAAATAATTAAAAATAATTTTAAAATAGGAGCTGATTGTTAAAAAAATAAAATTAATAGATACATTAACTAGCCTAATCAATAAAACAAATCTCAATATAATATTAGGGATGAGAATGGGAAATCAATCACAGATACCAAATCAAATGAATATTAACAAAAGAAAATTAATTATAATAAATTTATGAAAAACAGATAATTTTCCCAGAAAAAAATATTTTTAATAATTAACATAAAGATTGTAAAAATCTAAACACACCAAATGCCACAAGGAAAAAGATAAAATTTTCAAAAACTTGTCAAAGACCTGTTATACTAAAAGCTCTAGACTCTTATCTTGTCTACAAATCTTCAGTCTTTTTGGACATTTCTTCATTTATTGAAATATTATGAAACTTTTTCTCTATAGCAATAAATTAATTTTCAATCATGTCACTAGTTGCTTATTTTAATTTATATATTTTCACTAAAGTAGAATCATTTTCTCTATTTGTTTTCTTGCTTTTGCATTCTACATTTTCATATTTCTTCCTGTTTTTACCTTTGCATTTCTGTGATGGGTCATAGTGATTTTCTCATTACATTTTTATAGCAACATTTTGTAATACGTTATATTTTTCTATTGTGGTGTATATTTTCCAGCTTCAATTTTTTTCAACTCATAGATATGTAGTTCTTTCT